>NC_141685.1:244049291-245249291 GCF_964263255.1 Lissotriton vulgaris
GACTGTAGAAAAAAACTCGGAGAAAAGGAACCATCGGGAAGGGGCTGAGAGGCAGGTGCGTTCCCGGGCCCCTGGGGGCCCCGGCAGGCGGGCCCGGGTGCTGCCTGGCCCCGTCTCAGCATGGCCGGACCTCACGGAGGCCTGCCTGAGCAAACTCGGAGGAAAAGGCCCATCGGCAAGGGGGCTGAGCGGCAGGTACGTACCCAGGCCCCTGGGGGCCCCGGCGGGCATGCCCGGGTCCTGCCTTCCCCTGATTCAGAATCGCAAGACCACACGGAGGTCTGTCTGACCCTCTCCCTACTAATCCGGAGGAAAATTACCCCCCTTTCTTGTAATCCGTGCACTTGAGGTGACAGAGGGGACCTAAGGCGCGAAAGTGCCCGACCTCCTGGAGCCCTCGCTGGGATTCGGGAGGCAAATGGCACCTCATCGGGACTTCCAGGGAAGTTCGGCCATCTGGTCGCCCCCATAGGAAAGCATTGCCGGAGACCAGATGGCCGAGGCGATCCTGGAGACCAGATGGCCGAGGCGATCCTGGAGACCAGATGCCCGAGGGGATCCTGGAGACCAGATGGCCGAGGGGATCCGGGAGACCAGATGGCCGAGGGGATCCCGGAGACCAGATGGCCGAGGGGATCCCAGAGACCAGATGGCCGGGCACGAAAGTCAAGCCAGCCTATGTCACTCTGTGCCCCAACGAAAAAGTGAGCTGGCGTCAGGGAAAGGGCGGGTTGGGGACCGGAGGCCCAGGGCCTAGCACCCGACCCGGGGCCCGGACGGGCCCCTGGACCCAGCCTGGGCTCTAATGCCCGGAGACGCAGGGGAAGCCTCCCCGGGCCCTCCGGACCCCGTCCCAGGCACCCTGCCACGCAGCAGGACCAAGGACAGAGCCCGGGATGGGGAGGCCGCCCTCCCCGGGCCCTCGGGGGCCCCGGCCGAAGCTCCTGAACTCAGTCCGGCAAGGGGAGGCTTCCCGGGCACAACGGAGCCCCGTCCCGGGGCTTTGGCAGTGTGGCATGTCGGTGGACGGCGCCCAGGGCCGTAGCACACAACCCGGGGCCCGGCCGGGCCCCTGGACCCAGCCGGGGCTCCCGGGCCCGGAGGCGCAGGGGAAGCCTCCCCGGGCCCTCCAGACCCCGTCCCGGGCACCCTGCCACGCAGCAGGACCAAGGACAGAGCCCGGGATGGGGAGGCCGCCCTCCCCGGGCCCTCGGGGGCCCCGGCCGAAGCTCCTGAACTCAGCCCGGCAAGGGGAGGCTTCCCGGCCACAACGGAGCCCCATCCCGGGGCTTTGGGAGTGTGGCATGTCGGTGGACGGCGCCCAGGGCCGTAGCACACGACCCGGGGCCCGGCCGGGCCCCTGGGCTCCCAAGCCCGGAGGCGCAGGGGAAGCCTCCCCGGGCCCTCCGGACCCCGTCCCGGGCACCCTGCCACGCAGCAGGACCAAGGACAGAGCCCGGTATGGGGAGGCCGCCCTCCCCGGGCCATCGGGGGCCCCGGCCGAAGCTCCTGAACTCAGCCCGGCAAGGGGAGGCTTCCCGGGCACAACGGAGCCCCATCCCGGGGCTTTGGCAGTGTGGCATGTCGGTGGACGGCGCCCAGGGCCGTAGCACACGACCCGGGGCCCGGCCGGGCCCCTGGGCTCCCAAGCCCGGAGGCGCAGGGGAAGCCTTCCCGGGCCCTCCGGACCCCGTCCCGGGCACCCTGCCACGCAGCAGGACCAAGGACAGAGCCCGGGATGGGGAGGCCGCCCTCCCCGGGCCCTCAGGGGCCCCGGCCGGAGCTGCTGAACTCAGCCGATGGAGGGGAGGCTCCCCGGGCTCGAAGGAAACCACGTCCTGGTCCTTTGTCAGTGCGGCAGGCCGGGGGACCGGGCCCAGGGCCGGGGCACCCGACCCGGGGCCCGGCCGGGCCCCCGGACCCCATCCAGGGCTTCCTGCCACGCGGCAGACCCAGGGACGGATCCGGGGCTGGGCCGGCATCCTGGCATGTCCAGCTGACGGCTGAGGACCGCTAGGCCGAGGGGGGTCCCAGAATACCTTGTCCCTACCAATCCGGAGGAAAATTACCCCCATTTCTTGTAATCCGTGCACACGAGGTGACAGAGGGGACCCAGGGCGCAAAAGTGCCCGACCTCCTGGAGCCCTCGCTGGGACCTGGGAGGCGAGTGGCACCCCATCGGGACTTCCAGGGAAGTCCGGCCATCTGGTCACACCATAGGAAAGCTTCGCGGGCGACCAGATGGCCGAGGCGAGAGGGGCGACCAGATGGCCAGGAACGAAATGACGCCAATCTGTCTGCCCCGGGCCTGTAGGGCTCAGGAGCTGCGGGGCCCCTGGGCTCTGGGACTGCAGGGCTCGGGGACTGCAGGGCTCCACGGCTGCAGGGCTCCGGGGCTCCGGGGCTCCAGGGCTCCAGGGCTCCAGGGCTCCAGGGCTCCAGGGCTCCAGGGCTCGCGGGCTGCAGGTCTCCAGAGCAGCAGGGCTCTGGGGTTGCAGGGCCCGGGACCCATGGAGCCCGTCCCAGGACCCATGGAGCCCGTCCCAGGCTCTTCCCCACGCCGCGGGTCGGAGGAGGGAGCCCCGGATGCCTGGGAGGTGTTTTGTTCGGGGCACATCCCATCTGGTCCCCAGGAAGGGGACCGCCAGCACAGGCAGGCGGGCCCGGGTGCTGCCTGGCCCTGTCTCAGCATGGCCAGACCTCGCGGAGGCCTGCCTGAGCAAACTCGGAGGAAAAGGCCCATCGGCGATGGGGCTGAGAGGCAGGTGCGTACCCGGGCCCCTGGGGGCCCCGGCGGGCGGGCCCGGGTCCTGCCTTCCCCGGATTCAGAACCACCGGACCTATCGGAGGTCGGAATGTAGGAAAAAAACTCGGAGAAAAGGAACCATCGGGAAGGGGCTGAGAGGCAGGTGCGTTCCCGGGCCCCGGCGGGCTGGCCCGGGTGCTGCCTGGCCCCGTCTCAGCATGGCCAGACCTCGCGGAGGCCTGCCTGAGCAAACTCAGAGGAAAAGGCCCATCGGCAAGGGGGCTGAGCGGCAGGTACGTACCCGGGCCCCTGGGGGCCCCGGCGGGCATGCCCGGGTCCTGCCTTCCCCTGATTCAGAATCGCAAGACCACACGGAGGTCTGACTGACCCTCTCCCTACTAATCCGGAGGAAAATTACCCCCCTTTCTTGTAATCCGTGCACTCGAGGTGACAGAGGGGACCCAAGGCGCAAAAGTACCCGACCTCCTGGAGCCCTTGCTGGGATCCGGGAGGCAAATGGCACCTCATCGGGACTTCCAGGGAACCCCGGCCACCTGGTCGCCCCATTGGAAAGCATTGCGTGAGACCAGATGGCAGGGATCGAAAGTGCTTCCAGGGAAGTTTGGCCATCTGGTCTCCCCCATCGGAAAGCATTGCGTGCGACCAGATGCCCGAGCGGTACCGTGCGACCAGATGGCCGGGATCGAAAGTGCTTCACACCCCGAGCCTTCGTGGTAGGGCTCCTGCCTGCCTGCCCACGCAAGGCAGGGCTCCGGGACCCCGGCTGGGCCTCAGGCGCGGGGTGGACCACCGGAGCTCTCAGGCACGGACGCCCGAAGGGAGGACTGCCCGGGACCCGCGGACCCCGTCCTGGGCACTCTGATCTGCCGCCGGCGCCGGGGATCGAACCGTGATTCCCCAGATGGGGATATCCCAAAAATCCGGCCTGGGAGGTGCTCGCCAGGACCAGGGTTGGAGACCCCTGTATTAAAGTGTAACATCCAAGGGAACACTGACTCTGTCAAAGATGATCCAAATGGGATTCATGAAAATTCCCAACTACAAACAGCAGATTCAAAATAGTATGAGGGGACACCCGGATTTGAACCAGGGACCTCTTGATCTGCAGTCAAATGCTCTACCACTGAGCTATATCCCCAGCTGTCAGCCAAGATCAGAATGACAATATATCAGTACATCATGAAAGAGTGAAAGGATCATGTTAAGTTGTGCCGGAAAGTACAACCTTGAAACTGTGGAACTGTAGAAGTAGTTCTTAATAATATTTATTAAAGGAAAAATGGATCATTAAAAAAAATATATGTATTTGTTTGATTGGTATTTTATTTGAATAGGCAGTAGTACATAGGACCAATGCCTGCACTTAAAATGTTTGTTCTGAAACATTCTCAAAGGGGAAGAGGTTTTTACGGGATACCTTATTGTTTCATGTTTGGTTACCACAATCACTCAGATGGTGATGAAGTATGATTGTTTTGGGCCAAATTACGGAGGAAAAACATTTCGACATACCACTACAATTCGGTATTTGGAAGGAACACCCAAACACCCCTTTCAAGTACCTTCGATTTAATACATCAAAAAAAGCCACATTGTGCTTGCAACTGGCCTGATTCTTCAGACCAGCCTTCTTGCAACTGCAACGAGGGTTTGAACATCTTGCACGTAGGCAGAGCTTTCAAGAAGAAATTAAATAGTTCCTACGTTGCACAAAAATGAAGTGCTTCAAACAAGCACATACTTTTAATGCACAGGGAAAAGCTGGAATATATGGCTGAGATACCCGCCACCCCCTCTCAACACAATCCCCAAGGATGGGAAACCGGAAACAGTTCTGAAGTTTTTTGGAGACGGGAGGGAGTGACCCTCCCGGGCCGTATTTATTAAAATATGAAACAAAATTAAAACATTAAATCAACAGTTTCATATTATGTACAATTTCATTACCACATTGTGATGTTTGGCTAACCTTAACAAATCCTCTAATACAAAGGTTCTCCTAGCCGAACTAACATCCTACCAAACATTTACTTAACTTTTGAAATTGTACATCCTAACGTTTAAGGGCCAACGGCAAGGTCGTAACCGGTGTCAAGATCCCTAACCCAGACATATCCCCCTCACTTGAGAGGGGCGGCACGGAGGCATACCTCAAGTGCAACTACCAATTTCCCTTGACTTGACGGGGGCCCCAATAAAACTCGACGCCACTTAAAGGTCGTACGAGGACTCGTGTGAGGTATCTAGAAGGTAGCGTAGACCCCCCCCCAAACCCCACACAACTTACCACATCTGCCGTCGCAGACGTCCTGGCCCCGGGAAATTCCCCAGGAGGGGGCTGTAACCCCTCCTACCCATGAAGGGGCCTTGACCGCCTTCCCTTTCCTTTCGGCGACCCATCCTTAGAAGGGACCGCCTCCCCGTTGAGGGGCCAATGGCCACCTCCCCGAGCGCCCCCATCCGTAATGGGTGACGCCCACTCATAGGGATCTTCCAATTAGTGCTCACCGATCATGACCTTACCGCCCGACCAAAATAATACGACAATGCTAACTAAATAACTAAACACTAAATATAACAGACAGTATCAACAACAACTTTATTCAAAGCATGCTTACTGCTGAACACTAAAGCACAATTACTTTATTTGCAAAACATAACACAAATCGATCATTCTTTATTGCATACTCAAAATCTTCACGATAATACCACAACCTGTAAACGAAAATCAGATTTATCCATCAAACTTTATTCAAAACCACTCGCTGTCTTCAGGGGCTGGTGGGTGGGTCAAAATTGGCTCTCCGTTCCGTCTCGAGCTCACGTGCAGCGAGGAGGTGCAGCTTCAGAGCACAGGAACAAGAGGATGCTTTCTGGTCTCGTACCTCCTTTTATCCGTCTTCAGGGCGGGCGTAAACCCGCCCCTGCCTGCCCCTTGGGCGTGGCCAGCCGCGTCAGTGTCTAGGCCAACCCACTCTAGGGCGGGAAAAGGCGCGCCCCGGCTACGCCGCTTCGGGCATACCAGCCGAGACTCGCCTCCCGCCCAAGATGGCTTCCCGGGGGGATCGTGGTACTCTGCCATAAGTTCGGGGGGACCGATTGGTCGCCCCTTTCCATATGGCTGAGATACCCGCCACCCTCTCTCAACACAATCCCCAAGGATGGGAAACCGGAAACAGTTCTGAAGTTTTTTGGAGACGGGAGGGAGTGACCCTCCCGGGCCGTATTTATTAAAATATGAAACAAAATTAAAACATTAAATCAACAGTTTCATATTATGTACAATTTCATTACCACATTGTGATGTTTGGCTAACCTTAACATATCCTCTAATACAAAGGTTCTCCTAGCCGAACTAACATCCTACCAAACATTTACTTAACTTTTGAAATTGTACATCCTAACGTTTAAGGGCCAACGGCAAGGTCGTAACCGGTGTCAAGATCCCTAACCCAGACATATCCCCCTCACTTGAGAGGGGCGGCACGGAGGCATACCTCAAGTGCAACTACCAATTTCCCTTGACTTGACGGGGGCCCCAATAAAACTCGACGCCACTTAAAGGTCGTACGAGGACTCGTGTGAGGTATCTAGAAGGTAGCATAGACCCCCCCCAAACCCCACACAACTTACCACATCTGCCGTCGCAGACGTCCTGGCCCCGGGAAATTCCCCAGGAGGGGGCTGTAACCCCTCCTACCCATGAAGGGGCCTTGACCGCCTTCCCTTTCCTTTCGGCGACCCATCCTTAGAAGGGACCGCCTCCCCGTTGAGGGGCCAATGGCCACCTCCCCCGAGCGCCCCCATCCGTAATGGGTGACGCCCACTCATAGGGATCTTCCAATTAGTGCTCACCGATCATGACCTTACCGCCCGACCAAAATAATACGACAATGCTAACTAAATAACTAAACACTAAATATAACAGACAGTATCAACAACAACTTTATTCAAAGCATGCTTACTGCTGAACACTAAAGCACAATTACTTTATTTGCAAAACATAACACAAATCGATCATTCTTTATTGCATACTCAAAATCTTCACGATAATACCACAACCTGTAAACGAAAATCAGATTTATCCATCAAACTTTATTCAAAACCACTCGCTGTCTTCAGGGGCTGGTGGGTGGGTCAAAATTGGCTCTTCGTTCCGTCTCGAGCTCACGTGCAGCGAGGAGGTGCAGCTTCAGAGCACAGGAACAAGAGGATGCTTTCTGGTCTCGTTCCTCCTTTTATCCGTCTTCAGGGCGGGCGTAAACCCGCCCCTGCCTGCCCCTTGGGCGTGGCCAGCCGCGTCAGTGTCTAGGCCAACCCACTCTAGGGCGGGAAAAGGCGCGCCCCGGCTACGCCGCTTCGGGCATACCAGCCGAGACTCGCCTCCCGCCCAAGATGGCTTCCCGGGGGGATCGTGGTACTCTGCCATAAGTTCGGGGGGAACGATTGGTCGCCCCTTTCCATATGTAAGACTGAGGACACAGGTGAAATGAGAAATAGACTGACTGCATCGCTGCACAGTATTCTAAGCCATTTCTTTAGTGCGATTCAAGAGAGCACCAAAAAGTATAACAAATTTGTCAATTTGTTTCATAGTCCATTCCCTTTCTTTAGTGCTGTAAAAGGAAGAGCCAAATTCCAAAATAGATCAATGATCTTTCAGAAATTTCCCAAAGGGAATACCAAGCCGAGTGTTAAAACTCCATTTACTCACAGGTTTTGAGCAGCAAACTATGTAATGCTATTAAAGTGCAATATCCAAGGGAACACTGACTCTGTCAAAGATGATCCAAAAGGAATTGATGAAAAGTCCCAACTACAAACAACAGAATCAAAATAGTATGAGGGGACACCCGGATTTGAACCAGGGACCTCTTGATCTGCAGTCAAATGCTCTACCACTAAGCTACATCCCCAGCTTTTCAGTATAAGCAGAATGACATAATATCAGTACATCATGAAAGAGTGAGAGGATCATGATAAGTTGTGCCGGAAAGTACAGGCTTGAAACTGTGGAACAGGAGAAGTAGTAATTAATATTATTTATTAAAGGAAAGCTGTATCATTTAAAAAACGGATTACTTTGTTTCATTGCTATTTTATTTGAATAGGCAGTGGTACATAAGACCAATGCCTCTACATACAATGATTGTTTGAAACATTCTTAAAGGGGAAGAGGTTTTTACGTGACACATTATCATTTGATGATTGGTTACCACAATCACCGAGATGGTGGTGAAGTATGAATGTTTTTGGCAAAATGACGGAGGAAAAACATTTCTACATACCACTACAATTCGGTATTTGGAAGGAACACCCAAACACCCCTTTCAAGTACCTTCGATTTAATACATCAAAAAAAGCCACTTTGAGCTTGCAACTGGCCTGATTCTTCAGACCAGCCTTCTTGCAACTGCAACGAGGGTTTGTACATCTTGCACGTAGGCAGAGCTTTCAAGGAGAAATTAAATAGTTCCTACGTTGCACAAAAATGACGTGCTTCAAACAAGCACATACTTTTAATGCACAGGGAAAAGGTGGAATATATGTAAGACTGAGGACACAGGTGAAATGAGAAATAGACTGACTGCATCGCTGCACAGTATTCTAAGCCATTTCTTTAGTGCGATTCAAGAACGCATCAAACAGTATAACAAATTTGTCAATTTGTTTCATAGTCCATTCCCTTTCTTTAGTGCTGTAAAAGGAAGAGCCAAATTCCAAAATAGATCAATGATCTTTCAGAAATTTCCCAAAGGGAATACCAAGCCGAGTGTTAAAACTCCATTTACTCACAGGTTTTGAGCAGCAAACTCTGTAATGCTATTAAAGTGCAAAATCCAAGGGAACACTGACTCTGTCAAAGATGATCCAAAAGGAATTGATGAAAAGTCCCAACTACAAACAACAGAATCAAAATAGTCTGAGGGGACACCCGGATTTGAACCAGGGACCTCTTGATCTGCAGTCAAATGCTCTACCACTGAGCTATATCCCCAGCTTTTCAGTAAAGTCAGAGTGACATAATATCAGTACATCATGAAAGAGTGAGAGGATCATGCTAAGTTGTGCCGGAAAGTACAGGCTTGAAACTGTGGAACATGAGAAGTAGTCCTTAATATTATTTATTAAAGTAAAACTGGATCATTTAAAAAACAGATTAATTTGTTTCATTGCTATTTTATTTGAATAGGCAGTGGTACATAAGACCAAAGCCTCTACATACAATGATTGTTTGAAACATTCTTAAAGGGGAAGAGGTTTTTACGTGACACATTATCATTTGATGTTTGGTTACCACAATCACCGAGATGGTGGTGAAGTATGATTGTTTTTTTGCCAAATTACGGAGGAAAAACCTTTCTACATACCACTACAATTCGGTATTTGGAAGGAACACCCAAACACCCCTTTCAAGTACCTTCGATTTAATACATCAAAAAAAGCCACTTTGTGCTTGCAACTGGCCTGATTCTTCAGACCAGCCTTCTTGCAACTGCAACGAGGGTTTGAACATCTTGCACGTAGGCAGAGCTTTCAAGGAGAAATTAAATAGTTCCTACGTTGCACAAAAATGAAGTGCTTCAAACAAGCACATACTTTTAATGCACAGGGAAAAGCTGGAATATATGTAAGACTGAGGACACAGGTGAAATGAGAAATAGACTGACTGCATTGCTGCACAGTATTCTTAGCCATTTCTTTAGTGCGATTCAAGAGAGCACCAAACAGTATAACAAATTTTTGAATTGGTTTCATAGTCCATTCCCTTTGTTTAGAGCTGTGAAAGGTAGAGCCGAATTCCAAAATAGATCAATGATGTTTCAGAAATTTCCCATAGGGAATACCAAGCCCAGTGTAAAAAATGCAGTTACTCACAAGTTTTAATCAGCAACACTGTAATGGTATTAAAGTGTAACATCCAAGGGAACACTGACTCTGTCAAAGATGATCCAAATGGGATTCATGAAAATTCCCAACTACAAACAGCAGATTCAAAATAGTATGAGGGGACACCCGGATTTGAACCAGGAACCGCTTGATCTGCAGTCAAATGCTCTACCACTGAGCTATATCCCCAGCTGTCAGTCAAGATCAGAATGACAATATATCAGTACATCATGAAAGAGTGAGAGGATCATGCTAAGTTGTGCCGGAAAGTACAACCTTGAAACTGTGGAACTGTAGAAGTAGTTCTTAATATTATTTATTAAAGGAAAAATGGATCATTAAAAAATATATATGTATTTGTTTGATTGGTATTTTATTTGAATAGGCAGTGGTACATAGGACCAATGCCTGCACTTAAAATGTTTGTTTTGAAACATTCTCAAAGGGGAAGAGGTTTTTACGGGATACCTTATTGTTTCATGTTTGGTTACCACAATCACTCAGATGGTGATGAAGTATGATTGTTTTGGGCCACATTACGGTGGAAAAACATTTCTACATACCACTACAATTCGGTATTTGGAAGGTACACCCAAACACCCCTTTCACGGACCTTAGATTTAAAACATCAGAAAAAGCCACTTTGTGCTTGCAAATGGCCTGATTCTTCAGGCCAGCCTTCTTGCAACTGCAACAATGGTTCGTACATCTTGCACGTAGGCAGATCATTTAAGGAGAAATTAAATAGTTCCTACGTTGCACAAAAATGAAGTGCTTCAAACAAGCACATACTTTGGATGCACAGGGAAAAGGTGGAATATATGTAAGACTGATGACACAGGTGAAATGAGAAATAGACTGACTGCATCGCTGCACAGTATTCTAAGCCATTTCTTTAGTGCGATTCAAGAGAGCACCAAACAGTATAACAAATTTGTCAATTTGTTTCATAGTCCATTCCCTTTCTTTAGTGCTGTAAAAGGAAGAGCCAAATTCCAAAATAGATCAATTATCTTTCAGAAATTTCCCAAAGGGAATACCAAGCCGAGTGTTAAAACTCCATTCACTCACAGGTTTTGAGCAGCAAACTATGTAATGTTATTAAAGTGCAATATCCAAGGGAACACTGACTCTGTCAAAGATGATCCAAAAGGAATTGATGAAAAGTCCCAACTACAAACAATAGAATCAAAATAGTCTGAGGGGACACCCGGATTTGAACCAGGGACCTCTTGATCTGCAGTCAAATCCTCTACCACTGAGATATATCCCCAGCTGTCAGCCAAAATCAGAATGACAATATATCAGTACATCATGAAAGAGTGCGAGGATCATGCTAAGTTGTGCCGGTAAGTACAACCTTGAAACTGTGGAACTGTAGAAGTAGTTCTTAATATTATTTATTAAAGGAAAAATGGATCATTAAAAAAAATATATGTATTTGTTTGATTGGTATTTTATTTGAATAGGCAGTAGTACATAGGACCAATGCCTGCACTTAAAATGTTTGTTTTGAAACATTCTCAAAGGGGAAGAGGTTTTTACGGGATACCTTATTGTTTCATGTTTGGTTACCACAATCACTCAGATGGTGATGAAGTATGATTGTTTTGGGCCACATTACGGTGGAAAACCATTTCTACATACCACTACAATTCGGTATTTGGAAGGTACACCCAAACACCCCTTTCACGGACCTTCGATTTAAAACATCAGAAAAAGCCACTTTGTGCTTGCAAATGGCCTGATTCTTCAGGCCAGCCTTCTTGCAACTGCAACAATGGTTCGTACATCTTGCACGTAGGCAGAGCATTTAAGGAGAAATTAAATAGTTCCTATGTTGCACAAAAATGAAGTGCTTCAAACAAGCACATACTTTGGATGCACAGGGAAAAGGTGGAATATATGTAAGACTGAGGACACAGGTGAAATGAGAAATAGACTGACTGCATCGCTGCACAGTATTCTAAGCCATTTCTTTAGTGCGATTCAAGAAAGCACCAAACAGTATAACAAATTTGTCAATTTATTTCATAGTCCATTCCCTTTCTTTAGTGCTGTAAAAGGAAGAGCCAAATTCCAAAATAGATCAATGATCTTTCAGAAAGTTCCCAAAGGGAACACCAAGCTGAGTGTTAAAACTGCATTTACTCACAAGTTTTGAGCAGCAAACTCTGTAATGATATTAAAGTGCAATATCCAAGGGAACACTGACTCTGTCAAAGATGATCCAAAAGGAATTGATGAAAAGTCCCAACTACAAACAACAGAATCAAAATAGTCTGATGGGACACCCGGATTTGAACCAGGGACCTCTTGATCTGCAGTCAAATGCTCTGCCACTGAGCTATATCCCCAACTTTTCAGTCAAATCAGAATGACATAATATCAGTACATCATGAAAGAGTGAGAGGATCATGCTAAGTTGTGCCGGAAAGTACAGGCTTGAAACTGTGGAACAGGAGAAGTAGTAGTTAATATTATTTATTAAAGGAAAGCTGTATCATTTAAAAAACGGATTACTTTGTTTCATTGCTATTTTATTTGAATAGGCAGTGGTACATAAGACCAATGCCTCTACGTACAATGATTGTTTTGAAACATTCTTAAAGGGGAAGAGGTTTTTACGTGACACATTATCATTTGATGATTGGTTACCACAATCACCGAGATGGTGGTGAAGTATGATTGTGTTTTGGCCAAATTACGATGGAAAAACATTTCTACATACCACTACAATTCGGTATTTGGAAGGAACACCCAAACACCCCTTTCAAGTACCTTTGATTTAATACATCAAAAAAAGCCACTTTGTGCTTGCAACTGGCCTGATTCTTCAGACCAGCCTTCTTGCAACTGCAACAAGGGTTTGTACATCTTGCACGTAGGCAGAGCTTTCAAGGAGAAATTAAATAGTTCCTAAGTTGCACAAAAATGAAGTGCTTCAAACAAACACATACTTTGTATGGACAGAGAAGAGATGGAATATATGTAAGACTGAGGACACAGGTGTAATGAGAAATAGACTGACTGCATCGCTGCACAGTATTCGAAGCCATTTCTTTAGTGCGATTCAAGAAAGCACCAAACAGTATAACAAATGTGTCAGTTTATTTCATAGTCCATTCCCTTTCTCTTGTGCTGTAAAAGGAAGAGCCAAATTCCAAAATAGATCAATGATCTTTCAGAAAGTTCCCAAAGGGAACACCAAGCCGAGTGTTAAAACTGCATTTACTCACAGGTTTTGAGCAGCAAACTCTGTAATGTTATTAAAGTGCAATATCCAAGGGAACACTGACTCTGTCAAAGATGATCCAAAAGGAATTGATGAAAAGTCCCAACTACAAACAACAGAATCAAAATAGTCTGAGGGGACACCCGGATTTGAACCAGGGAGCTCTTGATCTGCAGTCAAATGCTCTACCACTGAGCTATATCCCCATCTTTTCAGTAAAATCAGAATGACATAATATCAGTACATCATGAAAGAGTGAGAGGATCATGCTAAGTTGTGCCGGAAAGTACAGGCTTGAAACTGTGGAACAGGAGAAGTAGTCCTTAATATTATTTATTAAAGTAAAACTGGCTCATTTAAAAAACAGATTAATTTGTTTCATTGCTATTTTATTTGAATAGGCAGTGGTACATAAGACCAATTCCTCTACATACAATGATTGTTTTGAAACATTCTTAAAGCGGAAGAGGTTTTTACATGACACATTATCATTTGATGATTGGTTACCACAATCACCGAGATGGTGGTGAAGTATGAATGTTTTTTGGCCAAATTACGGAGGAAAAACATTTCTACATACCACTACAATTCGGTATTTGGAAGGAACACCCAAACACCCGTTTCAAGTACCTTCGATTTAATACATCAAAAAAAGCCACTTTGTGCTTGCAACTGGCCTGATTCTTCAGACCAGCCTTCTTGCAACTGCAAAAAAGGGTTTGTACATCTTGCACATAGGCAGAGCTTTCAAGGAGAAATTAAATAGTTCCTACGTTGCACAAAAATGAAGTGCTTCATACAAGCACATACTTTTAATGCACAGGGAAAAGGTGGAATATATGTAAGACTGAGGACACAGGTGAAATGAGAAATAGACTGACTGCATCGCTGCACAGTATTCTAAGCCATTTCTTTAGTGCGATTCAAGAAAGCATCAAACAGTATAACAAATTTGTCAATTTGTTTCATAGTCCATTCCCTTTCTTTAGTGCTGTAAAAGGAAGAGCCAAATTCCAAAATAGATCAATGATCTTTCAGAAATTTCCCAAAGGGAATACCAAGCCGAGTGTTAAAACTCCATTTATTCACAGGTTTTGAGCAGCAAACTCTGTAATGCTATTAAAGTGCAATATCCAAGGGAACACTGACTCTGTCAAAGATGATCCAAAAGGAATTGATGAAAAGTCCCAACTACAAACAACAGAATCAAAATAGTCTGAGGGGACACCCGGATTTGAACCAGGGACCTCTTGATCTGCAGTCAAATGCTCTACCACTGAGCTATATCCCCAGCTTTTCAGTAAAATCCGAATGACATAATATCAGTACATCATGAAAGAGTGAGAGGATCATGCTAAGTTGTACCGAAAAGTACAGGCTTGAAACTGTGGAACAGGAGAAGTAGTCCCTAATATTATTTATTAAAGTAAAACTGGATCATTTAAAAAACAGATTAATTTTTTCATTGCTATTTTATTTAAATAGGCCGTGGTACATAAGACAAATGCCTCTACATACAATGATTGTTTTGAAACATTCTTAAAGGGGAAGAGGTTTTTACGTGACACATTATCATTTGATGATTGGTTACCACAATCACCGAGATGGTGGTGAAGTATGATTGTTTTTTGGCCAAATTACGATGGAAAAACATTTCTACATACCACTACAATTCGGTATTTGGAAGGAACACCCAAACACCCCTTTCAAGTACCTTCAATTTAATACATCAAAAAAAGCCACTTTGTGCTTGCAACTGGCCTGATTCTTCAGACCAGCCTTCTTGCAACTGCAACGAGGGTTTGTACATCTTGCATGTAGGCAGAGCTTTCAAGGAGAAATTAAATAGTTCCTAATTTGCACAAAAATGAAGTGCTTCAAACAAACACATACTTTGTATGGACAGAGAAGAGATGGAATATATGTAAGACTGAGGACACAGGTGTAATGAGAAATAGATTGATTGCATAGCTGCCCAGTATTCTAAGCCATTTCTTTAGTGCGATTCAAGAGAGCACCAAACAGTATAACAAATTTGTCAATTGGTTTCATAGTCCATTCCCTTTGTTTAGAGCTGTGAAAGGTAGAGCCGAATTCCAAAATAGATCAATGATGTTTCAGAAATTTCCCATAGGGAATACCAAGCCCAGTGTAAAAAATGCAGTTACTCACAAGTTTTAATCAGCAAAACTGTAATGTTATTAAAGTCTAACATCCAAGGGAACACTGACTCTGTCAAAGATGATCCAAATGGGATTCATGAAAATTCCCAACTACAAACAGCAGATTCAAAATAGTATGAGGGGACACCCGGATTTGAACCAGGGACCTCTTGATCTGCAGTCAAATGCTCTACCACTGAGCTATATCCCCAGCTGTCAGCCAAGATCAGAATGACAATATATCAGTACATCATGAAAGAGTGAGAGGATCATGCTAAGTTGTGCCGGAAAGTACAACCTTGAAACCGTGGAACTGTAGAAGTAGTTCTTAATATTATGTATTAAAGGAAAAATGGATCATTAAAAAAAATATATGTATTTGTTTGATTGGTATTTTATTTGAATAGGCAGTGGTACATAGGACCAATGCCTGCACTTAAAATGTTTGTTTTGAAACATTCTCAAAGGGGAAGAGGTTTTTACGGGATACCTTATTGTTTCATGTTTGGTTACCACAATCACTCAGATGGTGATGAAGTATGATTGTTTTGGGCCACATTACGGTGGAAAAACATTTCTACATACCACTACAATTCGGTATTTGGAAGGTACACCCAAACACCCCTTTCACGGACCTTCGATTTAAAACATCAGAAAAAGCCACTTTGTGCTTGCAAATGGCCTGATTCTTCAGGCCAGCCTTCTTGCAACTGCAACAATGGTTCGTACATCTTGCACGTAGGCAGAGCATTTAAGGAGAAATTAAATAGTTCCTACGTTGCACAAAAATGAAGTGCTTCAAACAAGCACATACTTTGGATGCACAGGGAAAAGGTGGAATATATGTAAGACTGAGGACACAGGTGAAATGAGAAATAGACTGACTGCATCGCTGCACAGTATTCTAAGCCATTTCTTTAGTGCGATTCAAGAAAGCACCAAACAGTATAACAAATTTGTCAATTTATTTCATAGTCCATTCCCTTTCTTTAGTGCTGTAAAAGGAAGAGCCAAATTCCCAAATTGATCAATGATCTTTCAGAAAGTTCCCAAATGGAACACCAAGCCGAGTGTTAAAACTGCATTTACTCACAGGTTTTGAGCAGCAAACTCTGTAATGATATTAAAGTGCAATATCCAAGGGAACACTGACTCTGTCAAAGATGATCCAAAAGGAATTGATGAAAAGTCCCAACTACAAACAACAGAATCAAAATAGTCTGAGGGGACACCTGGATTTGAACCAGGGACCTCTTGATCTGCAGTCAAATGCTCTACCACTGAGCTATATCACCAGCTTTTGAGTAAAATCAGAATGACATAATAGCAGTACATCATGAAAGAGTGAGAGGATCATGCTAAGTTGTGCCGGAAAGTACAGGCTTGAAACTGTGGAACATGAGAAGTAGTCCTTAATATTATTTATTAAAGTAAAACTGGATCATTTAAAAACAGATTAATTTGTTTCATTGCTATTTTATTTGAATAGGCCGTGGTACATAAGACCAATGCCTCTACATACAATGATTGTTTTGAAACATTCTTAAAGGGGAAGAGGTTTTTACGTGACACATTATCATTTGATGATTGGTTACCACAATCACCGAGATGGTGGTGAAGTATGATTGTTTTTTGGCCAAATTACGGAGGAAAAACATTTCTACATACCACTACAATTCGGTATTTGGAAGGAACACCCAAACACCCCTTTCAAGTACCTTCGATTTAATACATCAAAAAAATCCACTTTGTGCTTGCAACTGGCCTGATTCTTCAGACCAGCCTTCTTGCAACTGCAACGAGAGTTTGAACATCTTGCACGTAGGCAGAGCTTTCAAGGAGAAATTAAATAGTTCCTACGTTGCACAAAAATGAAGTGCTTCAAACAAGCACATACTTTTAATGCACAGGGAAAAGCTGGAATATATGTAAGACTGAGGACACAGGTGAAATGAGAAATAGACTGACTGCATCGCTGCACAGTATTCTAAGCCATTTCTTTAGTGCGCTTCAAGAGAGCACCAAACAGTATAACAAATTTGTCAATTTGTTTCATAGTCCATTCCCTTTCTTTAGTGCTGTAAAAGGAAGAGCCAAATTCCAAAATAGATCAATGATCTTTCAGAAATTTCCCAAAGGGAATACCAAGCCGAGTGTTAAAACTCCATTTACTCACAGGTTTTGAGCAGCAAACTATGTAATGTTATTAAAGTGCAATATCCAAGGGAACACTGACTCTGTCAAAGATGATCCAAAAGGAATTGATGAAAAGTCCCAACTACAAACAACAGAATCAAAATAGTCTGAGGGGACACCCGGATTTGAACCAGGGACCTCTTGATCTGCAGTCAAATGCTCTACCACTGAGCTATATCCCCAGCTGTCAGCCAAGATCAGAATGACAATATATCAGTACATCATGAAAGAGTGCGAGGATCATGCTAAGTTGTGCCGGAAAGTACAACCTTGAAACTGTGGAACTGAAGAAGTAGTTCTTAATATTATTTATTAAAGGAAAAATGGATCATTAAAAAATATATATGTATTTGTTTGATTGGTATTTTATTTGAATAGGCAGTAGTACATAGGACCAATGCCTGCACTTAAAATGTTTGTTTTGAAACATTCTCAAAGGGTAAGAGGTTTTTACGGGATACCTTATTGTTTCATGTTTGGTTACCACAATCACTCAGATGGTGATGAAGTATGATTGTTTTGGGCCACATTACGGTGGAAAAACATTTCTACATACCACTACAATTCGGTATTTGGAAGGTACACCCAAACACCCCTTTCACGGACCTTCGATTTAAAACATCAGAAAAAGCCACTTTGTGCTTGCAAATGGCCTGATTCTTCAAGCCAGCCTTCTTGCAACTGCAACAATGGTTCGTACATCTTGCACGTAGGCAGAGCATTTAAGGAGAAATTAAATAGTTCCTACGTTGCACAAAAATGAAGTGCTTCAAACAAGCACATACTTTGGATGCACAGGGAAAAGGTGGAATATATGTAAGACTGAGGACACAAGTGAAATGAGAAATAGACTGACTGCATCGCTGCACAGTATTCTAAGCCATTTCTTTAGTGCGATTCAAGAAAGCACCAAACAGTATAACAAATTTGTCAATTTATTTCATAGTCCATTCCCTTTCTTTAGTGCTGTAAAAGGAAGAGCCAAATTCCAAAATAGATCAATGATCTTTCAGAAAGTTCCCAAATGGAACACCAAGCTGAGTGTTAAAACTGCATTTACTCAGAGGTTTTGAGCAGCAAACTCTGTAATGATATTAAAGTGCAATATCCAAGGGAACACTGACTCTGTCAAAGATGATCCAAAAGGAATTGATGAAAAGTCCCAACTACAAACAACAGAATCAAAATAGTCTGAGGGGACACCCGGATTTGAACCAGGGACCTCTTGATCTGCAGTCAAATGCTCTACCACTGAGCTATATCCCCAGCTTTTCAGTAAAATCAGAATGACATAATATCAGTACATCATGAAAGAGTGAGAGGATCATGCTAAGTTGTGCCGGAAAGTACAGGCTTGAAACTGTGGAACAGGAGAAGTAGTCCTTAATATTATTTATTAAAGTAAAACTGGCTCATTTAAAAAACAGATTAATTTGTTTCATTGCTATTTTATTTGAATAGGCCGTGGTACATAAGACCAATGCCTCTACATACAATGATTGTTTTGAAACATTCTTAAAGGGGAAGAGTTTTTTACGTGACACATTATCATTTGATGATTGGTTACCACAATCACCGAGATGGTGGTGAAGTATGATTGTTTTTTGGCCAAATTACAATGGAAAAACATTTCTACATAACACTACAATTCGGTATTTGGAAGGAACACCCAAACACCCCTTTCAAGTACCTTCAATTTAATACATCAAAAAAAGCCACTTTGTGCTTGCAACTGGCCTGATTCTTCAGACCAGCCTTCTTGCAACTGCAACGAGGGTTTGTACATCTTGCACGTAGGCAGAGCTTTCAAGGAGAAATTAAATAGTTCCTAATTTGCACAAAAATGAAGTGCTTCAAACAAACACATACTTTGTATGGACAGAGAAGAGATGGAATATATGTAAGACTGAGGACACAGGTGTAATGAGAAATAGATTGATTGCATAGCTGCCCAGTATTCTAAGCCATTTCTTTAGTGCGATTCAAGAGAGCACCAAACAGTATAACAAATTTGTCAATTGGTTTCATAGTCCATTCCCTTTGTTTAGAGCTGTGAAAGGTAGAGCCGAATTCCAAAATAGATCAATGATGTTTCAGAAATTTCCCATAGGGAATACCAAGCCCAGTGTAAAAAATGCAGTTACTCACAAGTTTTAATCAGCAACACGGTAATGTTATTAAAGTGTAACATCCAAGGGAACACTGACTCTGTCAAAGATGATCCAAATGGGATTCATGAAAATTCCCAACTACAAACAGCAGATTCAAAATAGTATGAGGGGACACCCGGATTTGAACCAGGGACCTCTTGATCTGCAGTCAAATGCTCTACCACTGAGCTATATCCCTAGCTGTCAGCCAAGATCAGAATGACAATATATCAGTACATCATGAAAGAGTGAGAGGATCATGCTAAGTTGTGCCGGAAAGTACAACCTTGAAACTGTGGAACTGTAGAAGGAGTTCTTAATATTATTTATTAAAGGAAAAATGGATCATTAAAAAAAATATATGTATTTGTTTGATTGGTATTTTATTTGAATAGGCAGTGGTACATAGGACCAATGCCTGCACTTAAAATGTTTGTTTTGAAACATTCTCAAAGGGGAAGAGGTTTTTACGGGATACCTTATTGTTTCATGTTTGGTTACCACAATCACTCAGATGGTGATGAAGTATGATTGTTTTGGGCCACATTACGGTGGAAAAACATTTCTACATACCACTACAATTCGGTATTTGGAAGGTACACCCAAACACCCCTTTCACAGACCTTCGATTTAAAACATCAGAAAAAGCCACTTTGTGCTTGCAAATGGCCTGATTCTGCAGGCCAGCCTTCTTGCAACTGCAACAATGGTTCGTACATCTTGCACGTAGGCAGAGCATTTAAGGAGAAATTAAATAGTTCCTACGTTGCACAAAAATGAAGTGCTTCAAACAAGCACATACTTTGGATGCACAGGGAAAAGGTGGAATATAAGTAAGACTGAGGACACAGGTGAAATGAGAAATAGACTGACTGCATCGCTGCACAGTATTCTAAGCCATTTCTTTAGTGCGATTCAAGAAAGCACCAAACAGTATAACAAATTTGTCAATTTATTTCATAGTCCATTCCCTTTCTTTAGTGCTGTAAAAGGAAGAGCCAAATTCAAAAATAGATCAATGATCTTTCAGAAAGTTCCCAAATGGAACACCAAGCCGAGTGTTAAAACTGCATTTACTCACAGGTGTTGAGCAGCAAACTCTGTAATGATATTAAGGTGCAATATCCAAGGGAACACTGACTC
Source organism: Lissotriton vulgaris (assembly GCF_964263255.1). Taxonomy (NCBI): domain Eukaryota; kingdom Metazoa; phylum Chordata; class Amphibia; order Caudata; family Salamandridae; genus Lissotriton; species Lissotriton vulgaris. The sequence goes on from NC_141685.1 coordinate 244,069,836, forward strand.
TGTCAAAGATGATCCAAAAGGAATTGATGAAAAGTCCCAACTACAAACAACAGAATCAAAATAGTCTGAGGGGACACCCGGATTTGAACCAGGGACCTCTTGATCTGCAGTCAAATGCTCTACCACTGAGCTATATCCCCATCTTTTCAGAAAAATCAGAATGACATAATATCAGTACATCATGAAAGAGTGAGAGGATCATGCTAAGTTGTGCCGGAAAGTACAGGCTTGAAACTGTGGAACAGGAGAAGTAGTCCTTAATATTATTTATTAAAGTAAAACTGGCTCATTTAAAAAACAGATTAATTTGTTTCATTGCTATTTTATTTGAATAGGCAGTGGTACATAAGACCAATTCCTCTACATAAATGATTGTTTTGAAACATTCTTAAAGCGGAAGAGGTTTTTACATGACACATTATCATTTGATGATTGGTTACCACAATCACCGAGATGGTGGTGAAGTATGAATGTTTTTTGGCCAAATTACGGAGGAAAAACATTTCTACATACCACTACAATTCGGTATTTGGAAGGAACACCCAAACACCCCTTTCAAGTACCTTCGATTTAATACATCAAAAAAAGCCACTTTGTGCTTGCAACTGGCCTGATTCTTCAGACCAGCCTTCTTGCAACTGCAAAAAGGGTTTGTACATCTTGCACATAGGCAGAGCTTTCAAGGAGAAATTAAATAGTTCCTACGTTGCACAAAAATGAAGTGCTTCAAACAAGCACATACTTTTAATGCACAGGGAAAAGGTGGAATATATGTAAGACTGAGGACACAGGTGAAATGAGAAATAGACTGACTGCATCGCTGCACAGTATTCTAAGCCATTTCTTTAGTGCGATTCAAGAAAGCATCAAACAGTATAACAAATTTGTCAATTTGTTTCATAGTCCATTCCCTTTCTTTAGTGCTGTAAAAGGAAGAGCCAAATTCCAAAATAGATCAATGATCTTTCAGAAATTTCCCAAAGGGAATACCAAGCCGAGTGTTAAAACTCCATTTACTCACAGGTTTTGAGCAGCAAACTCTGTAATGCTATTAAAGTGCAATATCCAAGGGAACACTGACTCTGTCAAAGATGATCCAAAAGGAATTGATGAAAAGTCCCAACTACAAACAACAGAATCAAAATAGTCTGAGGGGACACACGGATTTGAACCAGGGACCTCTTGATCTGCAGTCAAATGCTCTACCACTGAGCTATATCCCCAGCTTTTCAGTAAAATCCGAATGACATAATATCAGTACATCATGAAAGAGTGAGAGGATCATGCTAAGTTGTGCCGGAAAGTACAGGCTTGAAACTGTGGAACAGGAGAAGTAGTCCTTAATATTATTTATTAAAGTAAAACTGGATCATTTAAAAAACAGATTAATTTTTTCATTGCTATTTTATTTAAATAGGCCGTGGTACATAAGACAAATGCCTCTACATACAATGATTGTTTTGAAACATTCTTAAAGGGGAAGAGGTTTTTACGTGACACATTATCATTTGATGATTGGTTACCACAATCACCAAGATGGCGGTGAAGTATGATTGTTTTTTGGCCAAATTACGATGGAAAAACATTTCTACATACCACTACAATTCGGTATTTGGAAGGAACACCCAAATACCCCTTTCAAGTACCTTCAATTTAATAAATCAAAAAAAGCCACTTTGTGCTTGCAACAGGCCTGATTCTTCAGACCAGCCTTCTTGCAACTGCAACGAGGGTTTGAACATCTTGCACGTAGGCAGAGCTTTCAAGAAGAAATTAAATAGTTCCTACGTTACACAAAAATGAAGTGCTTCAAACAAGCACATGCTTTTAATGCACAGGGAAAAGCTGGAATATATGTAAGACTGAGGACACAGGTGAAATGAGAAATAGACTGACTGCATCGCTGCACAGTATTCTAAGCCATTTCTTTAGTGCGATTCAAGAGAGCACCAAAAGTATAACAAATTTGTCAATTTGTTTCATAGTCCATTCCCTTTCTTTAGTGCTGTAAAAGGAAGAGCCAAATTCCAAAATAGATCAATGATCTTTCAGAAATTTCCCAAAGGGAATACCAAGCCGAGTGTTAAAACTCCATTTACTCACAGGTTTTGAGCAGCAAACTATGTAATGCTATTAAAGTGCAATATCCAAGGGAACACTGACTCTGTCAAAGATGATCCAAAAGGAATTGATGAAAAGTCCCAACTACAAACAACAGAATCAAAATAGTATGAGGGGACACCCGGATTTGAAGCAGGGACCTCTTGATCTGCAGTCAAATGCTCTACCACTGAGCTATATCCCCAGCTTTTCAGTATAAGCAGAATGACATAATATCAGTACATCATGAAAGAGTGAGAGGATCATGCTAAGTTGTGCCGGAAAGTACAGGCTTGAAACTGTGGAACAGGAGAAGTACTAATTAATAATATTTATTAAAGGAAAGCTGTATCATTTAAAAAACGGATTACTTTGTTTCATTGCTATTTTATTTGAATAGGCAGAGGTACATAAGACCAATGCCTCTACATACAATGATTGTTTTAAAACATTCTTAAAGCGGAAGAGGTTTTTACATGACACATTATCATTTGATGATTGGTTACCACAATCACCGAGATGGTGGTGAAGTATGAATGTTTTTTGGCAAAATGACGGAGGAAAAACATTTCTACATACCACTACAATTCGGTATTTGGAAGGAACACCGAAACACCCCTTTCAAGTACCTTCGATTTAATACATCAAAAAAAGCCACTTTGTGCTTGCAACTGGCCTGATTCTTCAGACCAGCCTTCTTGCAACTGCAAGGAGGGTTTGTACATCTTGCACGTAGGCAGAGCTTTCAAGGAGAAATTAAATAGTTCCTAAGTTGCACAAAAATGAAGTGCTTCAAACAAACACATACTTTGTATGGACAGAGAAGAGATGGAATATATGTAAGACTGAGGACACAGGTGTAATGAGAAATAGATTGATTGCATAGCTGCCCAGTATTCTAAGCCATTTCTTTAGTGCGATTCAAGAGAGCACCAAACAGTATAACAAATTTGTCAATTGGTTTCATAGTCCATTCCCTTTGTTTAGAGCTGTGAAAGGTAGAGCCGAATTCCAAAATAGATCAATGATGTTTCAGAAATTTCCCATAGGGAATACCAAGCCCAGTGTAAAAAATGCAGTTACTCACAAGTTTTAATCAGCAACACTGTAATGGTATTAAAGTGTAACATCCAAGGGAACACTGACTCTGTCAAAGATGATCCAAATGGGATTCATGAAAATTCCCAACTACAAACAGCAGATTCAAAATAGTGTGAGGGAACACCCGGATTTGAACCAGGGACCTCTATGATCTGCAGTCAAATGCTCTACCACTGAGCTTTATCCCCAGCTTTTCAGTAAAATCAGAATGACATAATATCAGTACATCATGAAAGAGTGAGAGGATCATGCTAAGTTGTGCCGGAAAGTACAGGCTTGAAACTGTGGAACAGGAGAAGTAGTAGTTAATATTATTTATTAAAGGAAAGCTGTATCATTTAAAAAACGGATTACTTTGTTTCATTGCTATTTTATTTGAATAGGCAGTGGTACATAAGACCAATGCCTCTACATACAATGATTGTTTTGAAACATTTTTAAAGGGGAATTGGTTTTTACGTGACACATTATCATTTGATGATTGGTTACCACAATCACCGAGATGGTGGTGAAGTATGATTGTTTTTTGGCCAAATTACGATGGAAAAACATTTCTACATACCACTACAATTCGGTATTTGGAAGGAACACCCAAACACCCCTTTCAAGTACCTTCGATTTAATACATAAAAAAAAGCCACTTTGTGCTTGCAACTGGCCTGATTCTTCAGACCAGCCTTCTTGCAACTGCAACGAGGGTTTGTACATCTTGTACGTAGGCAGAGCTTTCAAGGAGAAATTAAATAGTTCCTAAGTTGCACAAAAATGAAGTGCTTCAAACAAACACATACTTTGTATGGACAGAGAAGAGATGGAATATATGTAAGACTGAGGACACAGGTGTAATGAGAAATAGATTGATTGCATAGCTGCCCAGTATTCTAAGCCATTTCTTTAGTGCGATTCAAGAGAGCACCAAACAGAATAACAAATTTGTGAATTGGTTTCATAGTCCATTCCCTTTGTTTAGAGCTGTGAAAGGTAGAGCCGAATTCCAAAATAGATCAATGATGTTTCAGAAATTTCCCATAGGGAATACCAAGCCCAGTGTAAAAAATGCAGTTACTCACAAGTTTTAATCAGCAACACTGTAATGGTATTAAAGTGTAACATCCAAGGGAACACTGACTCTGTCAAAGATGATCCAAATGGGATTCATGAAAATTCCCAACTACAAACAGCAGATTCAAAATAGTATGAGGGGACACCCGGATTTGAACCAGGAACCGCTTGATCTGCAGTCAAATGCTCTACCACTGAGCTATATCCCCAGCTGTCAGCCAAGATCAGAATGACAATATATCAGTACATCATGAAAGAGTGAGAGGATCATGCTAAGTTGTGCCGGAAAGTACAACCTCGAAACTGTGGAACTGTAGAAGTAGTTCTTAATATTATTTATTAAAGGAAAAATGGATCATTAAAAAAATATATGTATTTGTTTGATTGGTATTTTATTTGAATAGGCAGTAGTACATAGGACCAATGCCTGCACTTAAAATGTTTGTTTTGAAACATTCTCAAAGGGGAAGAGGTTTTTACGGGATACCTTATTGTTTCATGTTTGGTTACCACAATCACTCAGATGGTGATGTAGTATGATTGTTTTGGGCCACATTACGGTGGAAAACCATTTCTACATACCACTACAATTCGGTATTTGGAAGGTACACCCAAACACCCCTTTCACGGACCTTCGATTTAAAACATCAGAAAAAGCCACTTTGTGCTTGCAAATGGCCTGATTCTTCAGGCCAGCCTTCTTGCAACTGCAACAATCGTTCGTACATCTTGCACGTAGGCAGAGCATTTAAGGAGAAATTAAATAGTTCCTATGTTGCACAAAAATGAAGTGCTTCAAACAAGCACATACTTTGGATGCACAGGGAAAAGGTGGAATATATGTAAGACTGAGGACACAGGTGAAATAAGAAATAGACTGACTGCATCGCTGCACAGTATTCTAAGCCATTTCTTTAGTGCGATTCAAGAGAGCACCAAACAGTATAACAAATTTGTCAATTTGTTTCATAGTCCATTCCCTTTCTTTAGTGCTGTATAAGGAAGAGCCAAATTCCAAAATAGATCAATGATGTTTCAGAAATTTCCCATAGGGAATACCAAGCCCAGTGTAAGAAATGCAGTTACTCACAAGTTTTAATCAGCAACACTGTAATGGTATTAAAGTGTAACATCCAAGGGAACACTGACTCTGTCAAAGATGATCCAAATGGGATTCATGAAAATTCCCAACTACAAACAGCAGATTCAAAATAGTATGAGGGGACACCCGGATTTGAACCAGGGACCTCTTGATCTGCAGTCAAATGCTCTACCACTGAGCTATATCCCCAGCTGTCAGCCAAGATCAGAATGACAATATATCAGTACATCATGAAAGAGTGAAAGGATCATGTTAAGTTGTGCCGGAAAGTACAACCTTGAAACTGTGGAACTGTAGAAGTAGTTCTTAATAATATTTATTAATGGAAAAATGGATCATTAAAAAAAATATATGTATTTGTTTGATTGGTATTTTATTTGAATAGGCAGTAGTACATAGGACCAATGCCTGCACTTAAAATGTTTGTTCTGAAACATTCTCAAAGGGGAAGAGGTTTTTACGGGATACCTTATTGTTTCATGTTTGGTTACCACAATCACTCAGATGGTGATGAAGTATGATTGTTTTGGGCCAAATTACGGAGGAAAAACATTTCGACATACCACTACAATTCGGTATTTGGAAGGAACACCCAAACACCCCTTTCAAGTACCTTCGATTTAATACATCAAAAAAAGCCACATTGTGCTTGCAACTGGCCTGATTCTTCAGACCAGCCTTCTTGCAACTGCAACGAGGGTTTGAACATCTTGCACGTAGGCAGAGCTTTCAAGAAGAAATTAAATAGTTCCTACGTTGCACAAAAATGAAGTGCTTCAAACAAGCACATACTTTTAATGCACAGGGAAAAGCTGGAATATATGTAAGACTGAGGACACAGGTGAAATGAGAAATAGACTGACTGCATCGCTGCACAGTATTCTAAGCCATTTCTTTAGTGCGATTCAAGAGAGCACCAAAAAGTATAACAAATTTGTCAATTTGTTTCATAGTCCATTCCCTTTCTTTAGTGCTATAAAAGGAAGAGCCAAATTCCAAAATAGATCAATGATCTTTCAGAAATTTCCCAAAGGGAATACCAAGCCGAGTGTTAAAACTCCATTTACTCACAGGTTTTGAGCAGCAAACTATGTAATGCTATTAAAGTGCAATATCCAAGGGAACACTGACTCTGTCAAAGATGATCCAAAAGGAATTGATGAAAAGTCCCAACTACAAACAACAGAATCAAAATAGTATGAGGGGACACCCGGATTTGAACCAGGGACCGCTTGATCTGCAGTCAAATGCTCTACCACTAAGCTACATCCCCAGCTTTTCAGTATAAGCAGAATGACATAATATCAGTACATCATGAAAGAGTGAGAGGATCATGCTAAGTTGTGCCGGAAAGTACAGGCTTGAAACTGTGGAACAGGAGAAGTAGTAATTAATATTATTTATTAAAGGAAAGCTGTATTATTTAAAAAACGGATTACTTTGTTTCATTGCTATTTTATTTGAATAGGCAGTGGTACATAAGACCAATGCCTCTACATACAATGATTGTTTTAAAACATTCTTAAAGCGGAAGAGGTTTTTACATGACACATTATCATTTGATGATTGGTTACCACAATCACCGAGATGGTGGTGAAGTATGAATGTTTTTTGGCAAAATGACGGAGGAAAAACATTTCTACATACCACTACAATTCGGTATTTGGAAGGAACACCCAAACACCCCTTTCAAGTACCTTCGATTTAATACATCAAAAAAAGCCACTTTGTGCTTGCAACTGGCCTGATTCTTCAGACCAGCCTTCTTGCAACTGCAACGAGGGTTTGTACATCTTGCACGTAGGCAGAGCTTTCAAGGAGAAATTAAATAGTTCCTACGTTGCACAAAAATGACGTGCTTCAAACAAGCACATACTTTTAATGCACAGGGAAAAGGTGGAATATATGTAAGACTGAGGACACAGGTGAAATGAGAAATAGACTGACTGCATCGCTGCACAGTATTCTAAGCCATTTCTTTAGTGCGATTCAAGAACGCATCAAACAGTATAACAAATTTGTCAATTTGTTTCATAGTCCATTCCCTTTCTTTAGTGCTGTAAAAGGAAGAGCCAAATTCCAAAATAGATCAATGATCTTTCAGAAATTTCCCAAAGGGAATACCAAGCCGAGTGTTAAAACTCCATTTACTCACAGGTTTTGAGCAGCAAACTCTGTAATGCTATTAAAGTGCAATATCCAAGGGAACACTGACTCTGTCAAAGATGATCCAAAAGGAATTGATGAAAAGTCCCAACTACAAACAACAGAATCAAAATAGTCTGAGGGGACACCCGGATTTGAACCAGGGACCTCTTGATCTGCAGTCAAATGCTCTACCACTGAGCTATATCCCCAGCTTTTCAGTAAAATCAGAGTGACATAATATCAGTACATCATGAAAGAGTGAGAGGATCATGCTAAGTTGTGCCGGAAAGTACAGGCTTGAAACTGTGGAACATGAGAAGTAGTCCTTAATATTATTTATTAAAGTAAAACTGAATCATTTAAAAAACAGATTAATTTGTTTCATTGCTATTTTATTTGAATAGGCAGTGGTACATAAGACCAAAGCCTCTACATACAATGATTGTTTGAAACATTCTTAAAGGGGAAGAGGTTTTTACGTGACACATTATCATTTGATGATTGGTTACCACAATCACCGAGATGGTGGTGAAGTATGATTGTTTTTTTGCCAAATTACGGAGGAAAAACATTTCTACATACCACTACAATTCGGTATTTGGAAGGAACACCCAAACACCCCTTTCAAGTACCTTCGATTTAATACATCAAAAAAAGCCACTTTGTGCTTGCAACTGGCCTGATTCTTCAGACCAGCCTTCTTGCAACTGCAACGAGGGTTTGAACATCTTGCACGTAGGCAGAGCTTTCAAGGAGAAATTAAATAGTTCCTACGTTGCACAAAAATGAAGTGCTTCAAACAAGCACATACTTTTAATGCACAGGGAAAAGCTGGAATATATGTAAGACTGAGGACACAGGTGAAATGAGAAATAGACTGACTGCATTGCTGCACAGTATTCTTAGCCATTTCTTTAGTGCGATTCAAGAGAGCACCAAACAGTATAACAAATTTGTCAATTTGTTTCATAGTCCATTCCCTTTCTTTAGTGCTGTAAAAGGAAGAGCAAAATTCCAAAATAAATCAATGATCTTTCAGAAATTTCCCAAAGGGAATACCAAGCCGAGTGTTAAAACTCCATTTACTCACAGGTTTTGAGCAGCAAACTATGTAATGCTATTAAAGTGCAATATCCAAGGGAACACTGACTCTGTCAAGGATGATCCAAAAGGAATTGATGAAAAGTCCCAACTACAAACAACAGAATCAAAATAGTCCGAGGTGACACCCGGATTTGAACCAGGGACCTCTTGATCTACAGTCAAATGCTCTACCACTGAGCTATATCCCCAGCTTTTCAGTAAAATCAGAATGACATAATATCAGTACATCATGAAAGAGTGAGAGGATCATGCTAAGTTGTGCCGGAAAGTACAGGCTTGAAACTGTGGAACAGGAGAAGTAGTAGTTAATATTATTTATTAAAGGAAAGCTGTATCATTTAAAAAACGGATTACTTTGTTTCATTGCTATTTTATTTGAATAGGCAGTGGTACATAAGACCAATGCCTCTACATACAATGATTGTTTTGAAACATTTTTAAAGGGGAATTGGTTTTTACGTGACACATTATCATTTGATGATTGGTTACCACAATCACCGAGATGGTGGTGAAGTATGATTGTTTTTTGGCCAAATTACGATGGAAAAACATTTCTACATACCACTACAATTCGGTATTTGGAAGGAACACCCAAACACCCCTTTCAAGTACCTTCGATTTAATACATAAAAAAGAGCCACTTTGTGCTTGCAACTGGCCTGATTCTTCAGACCAGCCTTCTTGCAACTGCAACGAGGGTTTGTACATCTTGTACGTAGGCAGAGCTTTCAAGGAGAAATTAAATAGTTCCTAAGTTGCACAAAAATGAAGTGCTTCAAACAAACACATACTTTGTATGGACAGAGAAGAGATGGAATATATGTAAGACTGAGGACACAGGTGTAATGAGAAATAGATTGATTGCATAGCTGCCCAGTATTCTAAGCCATTTCTTTAGTGCGATTCAAGAGAGCACCAAACAGAATAACAAATTTGTGAATTGGTTTCATAGTCCATTCCCTTTGTTTAGAGCTGTGAAAGGTAGAGCCGAATTCCAAAATAGATCAATGATGTTTCAGAAATTTCCCATAGGGAATACCAAGCCCAGTGTAAAAAATGCAGTTACTCACAAGTTTTAATCAGCAACACTGTAATGGTATTAAAGTGTAACATCCAAGGGAACACTGACTCTGTCAAAGATGATCCAAATGGGATTCATGAAAATTCCCAACTACAAACAGCAGATTCAAAACAGTATGGGGGGACACCCGGATTTGAACCAGGAACCGCTTGATCTGCAGTCAAATGCTCTACCACTGAGCTATACCCCCAGCTGTCAGCCAAGATCAGAATGACAATATATCAGTACATCATGAAAGAGTGAGAGGATCATGCTAAGTTGTGCCGGAAAGTACAACCTTGAAACTGTGGAACTGTAGAAGTAGTTCTTAATATTATTTATTAAAGGAAAAATGGATCATTAAAAAATATATATGTATTTGTTTGATTGGTATTTTATTTGAATAGGCAGTGGTACATAGGACCAATGCCTGCACTTAAAATGTTTGTTTTGAAACATTCTCAAAGGGGAAGAGGTTTTTACGGGATACCTTATTGTTTCATGTTTGGTTACCACAATCACTCAGATGGTGATGAAGTATGATTGTTTTGGGCCACATTACGGTGGAAAAACATTTCTACATACCACTACAATTCGGTATTTGGAAGGTACACCCAAACACCCCTTTCACGGACCTTAGATTTAAAACATCAGAAAAAGCCACTTTGTGCTTGCAAATGGCCTGATTCTTCAGGCCAGCCTTCTTGCAACTGCAACAATGGTTCGTACATCTTGCACGTAGGCAGAGCATTTAAGGAGAAATTAAATAGTTCCTACGTTGCACAAAAATGAAGTGCTTCAAACAAGCACATACTTTGGATGCACAGGGAAAAGGTGGAATATATGTAAGGCTGAGGACACAGGTGAAATGAGAAATAGACTGACTGCATCGCTGCACAGTATTCTAAGCCATTTCTTTAGTGCGATTCAAGAGAGCACCAAACAGTATAACAAATTTGTCAATTTGTTTCATAGTCCATTCCCTTTCTTTAGTGCTGTAAAAGGAAGAGCCAAATTCCAAAATAGATCAATTATCTTTCAGAAATTTCCCAAAGGGAATACCAAGCCGAGTGTTAAAACTCCATTCACTCACAGGTTTTGAGCAGCAAACTATGTAATGTTATTAAAGTGCAATATCCAAGGGAACACTGACTCTGTCAAAGATGATCCAAAAGGAATTGATGAAAAGTCCCAACTACAAACAATAGAATCAAAATAGTCTGAGGGGACACCCGGATTTGAACCAGGGACCTCTTGATCTGCAGTCAAATCCTCTACCACTGAGATATATCCCCAGCTGTCAGCCAAAATCAGAATGACAATATATCAGTACATCATGAAAGAGTGCGAGGATCATGCTAAGTTGTGCCGGTAAGTACAACCTTGAAACTGTGGAACTGTAGAAGTAGTTCTTAATATTATTTATTAAAGGAAAAATGGATCATTAAAAAAAATATATGTATTTGTTTGATTGGTATTTTATTTGAATAGGCAGTAGTACATAGGACCAATGCCTGCACTTAAAATGTTTGTTTTGAAACATTCTCAAAGGGGAAGAGGTTTTTACGGGATACCTTATTGTTTCATGTTTGGTTACCACAATCACTCAGATGGTGATGAAGTATGATTGTTTTGGGCCACATTACGGTGGAAAACCATTTCTACATACCACTACAATTCGGTAATTGGAAGGTACACCCAAACACCCCTTTCACGGACCTTCGATTTAAAACATCAGAAAAAGCCACTTTGTGCTTGCAAATGGCCTGATTCTTCAGGCCAGCCTTCTTGCAACTGCAACAATCGTTCGTACATCTTGCACGTAGGCAGAGCATTTAAGGAGAAATTAAATAGTTCCTATGTTGCACAAAAATGAAGTGCTTCAAACAAGCACATACTTTGGATGCACAGGGAAAAGGTGGAATATATGTAAGACTGAGGACACAGGTGAAATGAGAAATAGACTGACTGCATCGCTGCACAGTATTCTAAGCCATTTCTTTAGTGCGATTCAAGAAAGCACCAAACAGTATAACAAATTTGTCAATTTATTTCATAGTCCATTCCCTTTCTTTAGTGCTGTAAAAGGAAGAGCCAAATTCCAAAATAGATCAATGATCTTTCAGAAAGTTCCCAAAGGGAACACCAAGCTGAGTGTTAAAACTGCATTTACTCACAAGTTTTGAGCAGCAAACTCTGTAATGATATTAAAGTGCAATATCCAAGGGAACACTGACTCTGTCAAAGATGATCCAAAAGGAATTGATGAAAAGTCCCAACTACAAACAACAGAATCAAAATAGTCTGAGGGGACACCCGGATTTGAACCAGGGACCTCTTGATCTGCAGTCAAATGCTCAGCCACTGAGCTATATCCCCAACTTTTCAGTCAAATCAGAATGACATAATATCAGTACATCATGAAAGAGTGAGAGGATCATGCTAAGTTGCGCCGGAAAGTACAGGCTTGAAACTGTGGAACAGCAGAAGTAGTAGTTAATATTATTTATTAAAGGAAAGCTGTATCATTTAAAAAACGGATTACTTTGTTTCATTGCTATTTTATTTGAATAGGCAGTGGTACATAAGACCAATGCCTCTACGTACAATGATTGTTTTGAAACATTCTTAACCCCTTCCAAGCTGATGACGAGCTGGGCTCGTCATGGTGTAGCCTCCTCATACACTGATGACGAGCCCAGCTCGTCATAAAACAATGAAAATAAGCAATTCCCAGCACAGGAGGGGAATTGCCTTAGCAGCCATGGAGTTAAAGGGGAAGAGGTTTTTACGTGACACATTATCATTTGATGATTGGTTACCACAATCACCGAGATGGTGGTGAAGTATGATTGTGTTTTGGCCAAATTACGATGGAAAAACATTTCTACATACCACTACAATTCGGTATTTGGAAGGAACACCCAAACACCCCTTTCAAGTACCTTTGATTTAATACATCAAAAAAAGCCACTTTGTGCTTGCAACTGGCCTGATTCTTCAGACCAGCCTTCTTGCAACTGCAACGAGGGTTTGTACATCTTGCACGTAGGCAGAGCTTTCAAGGAGAAATTAAATAGTTCCTAAGTTGCACAAAAATGAAGTGCTTCAAACAAACACATACTTTGTATGGACAGAGAAGAGATGGAATATATGTAAGACTGAGGACACAGGTGTAATGAGAAATAGATTGATTGCATAGTTGCCCAGTATTCTAAGCCATTTCTTTAGTGCGATTCAAGAGAGCACCAAACAGTATAACAAATTTGTCAATTGGTTTCATAGTCCATTCCCTTTGTTTAGAGCTGTGAAAGGTAGAGCCGAATTCCAAAATAGATCAATGATGTTTCAGAAATTTCCCATAGGGAATACCAAGCCCAGTGTAAAAAATGCAGTTACTCACAAGTTTTAATCAGCAACACTGTAATGGTATTAAAGTGTAACATCCAAGGGAACACTGACTCTGTCAAAGATGATCCAAATGGGATTCATGAAAATTCCCAACTACAAACAGCAGATTCAAAATAGTATGAGGGGACAACCGGATTTGAACCAGGGACCTCTTGATCTGCAGTCAAATGCTCTACCACTGAGCTATATCCCCAGCTGTCAGCCAAGATCAGAATGACAATATATCAGTACATCATGAAAGAGTGAGAGGATCATGCTAAGTTGTGCCGGAAAATACAACCTTGAAACTGTGGAACTGTAGAAGTAGTTCTTAATATTATGTATTAAAGGAAAAATGGATCATTAAAAAAAATATATGTATTTGTTTGATTGGTATTTTATTTGAATAGGCAGTGGTACATAGGACCAATGCCTGCACTTAAAATGTTTGTTTTGAAACATTCTCAAAGGGGAAGAGGTTTTTACGGGATACCTTATTGTTTCATGTTTGGTTACCACAATCACTCAGATGGTGATGAAGTATGATTGTTTTGGGCCACATTACGGTGGAAAAACATTTCCACATACCACTACAATTCGGTATTTGGAAGGTACACCCAAACACCCCTTTCATGGACCTTCGATTTAAAACATCAGAAAAAGCCACTTTGTGCTTGCAAATGGCCTGATTCTTCAGGCCAGCCTTCTTGCAACTGCAACAATGGTTCGTACATCTTGCACGTAGGCAGAGCATTTAAGGAGAAATTAAATAGTTCCTACGTTGCACAAAAATGAAGTGCTTCAAACAAGCACATACTTTGGATGCACAGGGAAAAGGTGGAATATATGTAAGACTGAGGACACAGGTGAAATGAGAAATAGACTGACTGCATCGCTGCACAGTATTCGAAGCCATTTCTTTAGTGCGATTCAAGAAAGCACCAAACAGTATAACAAATTTGTCAGTTTATTTCATAGTCCATTCCCTTTCTCTTGTGCTGTAAAAGGAAGAGCCAAATTCCAAAATAGATCAATGATCTTTCAGAAAGTTCCCAAAGGGAACACCAAGCCGAGTGTTAAAACTGCATTTACTCACAGGTTTTGAGCAGCAAACTCTGTAATGTTATTAAAGTGCAATATCCAAGGGAACACTGACTCTTCCAAAGATGATCCAAAAGGAATTGATGAAAAGTCCCAACTACAAACAACAGAATCAAAATAGTCTGAGGGGACACCCGGATTTGAACCAGGGAGCTCTTGATCTGCAGTCAAATGCTCTACCACTGAGCTATATCCCCATCTTTTCAGTAAAATCAGAATGACATAATATCAGTACATCATGAAAGAGTGAGAGGATCATGCTAAGTTGTGCCGGAAAGTACAGGCTTGAAACTGTGGAACAGGAGAAGTAGTCCTTAATATTATTTATTAAAGTAAAACTGGCTCATTTAAAAAACAGATTAATTTGTTTCATTGCTATTTTATTTGAATAGGCAGTGGTACATAAGACCAATTCCTCTACATACAATGATTGTTTGAAACATTCTTAAAGGGGAAGAGGTTTTTACGTGACACATTATCATTTGATGATTGGTTACCACAATCACCGAGATGGTGGTGAAGTATGATTGTTTTTTTGCCAAATTACGGAGGAAAAACATTTCTACATACCACTACAATTCGGTATTTGGAAGGAACACCCAAACACCCCTTTCAAGTACCTTCGATTTAATACATCAAAAAAAGCCACTTTGTGCTTGCAACTGGCCTGATTCTTCAGACCAGCCTTCTTGCAACTGCAACGAGGGTTTGAACATCTTGCACGTAGGCAGAGCTTTCAAGGAGAAATTAAATAGTTCCTACGTTGCACAAAAATGAAGTGCTTCAAACAAGCACATACTTTTAATGCACAGGGAAAAGCTGGAATATATGTAAGACTGAGGACACAGGTGAAATGAGAAATAGACTGACTGCATTGCTGCACAGTATTCTTAGCCATTTCTTTAGTGCGATTCAAGAGAGCACCAAACAGTATAACAAATTTGTCAATTTGTTTCATAGTCCATTCCCTTTCTTTAGTGCTGTAAAAGGAAGAGCAAAATTCTAAAATAAATCAATGATCTTTCAGAAATTTCCCAAAGGGAATACCAAGCCGAGTGTTAAAACTCCATTTACTCACAGGTTTTGAGCAGCAAACTATGTAATGCTATTAAAGTGCAATATCCAAGGGAACACTGACTCTGTCAAGGATGATCCAAAAGGAATTGATGAAAAGTCCCAACTACAAACAACAGAATCAAAGTAGTCTGAGGTGACACCCGGATTTGAACCAGGGACCTCTTGATCTACAGTCAAATGCTCTACCACTGAGCTATATCCCCAGCTTTTCAGTAAAATCAGAATGACATAATATCAGTACATCATGAAAGAGTGAGAGGATCATGCTAAGTTGTGCCGGAAAGTACAGGCTTGAAACTGTGGAACAGGAGAAGTAGTAGTTAATATTATTTATTAAAGGAAAGCTGTATCATTTAAAAAACGGATTACTTTGTTTCATTGCTATTTTATTTGAATAGGCAGTGGTACATACGACCAATGCCTCTACATACAATGATTGTTTTGAAACATTTTTAAAGGGGAATTGGTTTTTACGTGACACATTATCATTTGATGATTGGTTACCACAATCACCGAGATGGTGGTGAAGTATGATTGTTTTTTGGCCAAATTACGATGGAAAAACATTTCTACATACCACTACAATTCGGTATTTGGAAGGAACACCCAAACACCCCTTTCAAGTACCTTCGATTTAATACATAAAAAAAAGCCACTTTGTGCTTGCAACTGGCCTGATTCTTCAGACCAGCCTTCTTGCAACTGCAACGAGGGTTTGTACATCTTGTACGTAGGCAGAGCTTTCAAGGAGAAATTAAATAGTTCCTAAGTTGCACAAAAATGAAGTGCTTCAAACAAACACATACTTTGTATGGACAGAGAAGAGATGGAATATATGTAAGACTGAGGACACAGGTGTAATGAGAAATAGATTGATTGCATAGCTGCCCAGTATTCTAAGCCATTTCTTTAGTGCGATTCAAGAGAGCACCAAACAGAATAACAAATTTGTGAATTGGTTTCATAGTCCATTCCCTTTGTTTAGAGCTGTGAAAGGTAGAGCCGAATTCCAAAATAGATCAATGATGTTTCAGAAATTTCCCATAGGGAATACCAAGCCCAGTGTAAAAAATGCAGTTACTCACAAGTTTTAATCAGCAACACTGTAATGGTATTAAAGTGTAACATCCAAGGGAACACTGACTCTGTCAAAGATGATCCAAATGGGATTCATGAAAATTCCCAACTACAAACAGCAGATTCAAAATAGTATGAGGGGACACCCGGATTTGAACCAGGAACCGCTTGATCTGCAGTCAAATGCTCTACCACTGAGATATATCCCCAGCTGTCAGCCAAAATCAGAATGACAATATATCAGTACATCATGAAAGAGTGCGAGGATCATGCTAAGTTGTGCCGGTAAGTACAACCTTGAAACTGTGGAACTGTAGAAGTAGTTCTTAATATTATTTATTAAAGGAAAAATGGATCATTAAAAAAATATATGTATTTGTTTGATTGGTATTTTATTTGAATAGGCAGTAGTACATAGGACCAATGCCTGCACTTAAAATGTTTGTTTTGAAACATTCTCAAAGGGGAAGAGGTTTTTACGGGATACCTTATTGTTTCATGTTTGGTTACCACAATCACTCAGATGGTGATGAAGTATGATTGTTTTGGGCCACATTACGGTGGAAAACCATTTCTACATACCACTACAATTCGGTATTTGGAAGGTACACCCAAACACCCCTTTCACGGACCTTCGATTTAAAACATCAGAAAAAGCCACTTTGTGCTTGCAAATGGCCTGATTCTTCAGGCCAGCCTTCTTGCAACTGCAACAATCGTTCGTACATCTTGCACGTAGGCAGAGCATTTAAGGAGAAATTAAATAGTTCCTATGTTGCACAAAAATGAAGTGCTTCAAACAAGCACATACTTTGGATGCACAGGGAAAAGGTGGAATATATGTAAGACTGAGGACACAGGTGAAATGAGAAATAGACTGACTGCATCGCTGCACAGTATTCTAAGCCATTTCTTTAGTGCGATTCAAGAAAGCACCAAACAGTATAACAAATTTGTCAATTTATTTCATAGTCCATTCCCTTTCTTTAGTGCTGTAAAAGGAAGAGCCAAATTCCAAAATAGATCAATGATCTTTCAGAAAGTTCCCAAAGGGAACACCAAGCTGAGTGTTAAAACTGCATTTACTCACAAGTTTTGAGCAGCAAACTCTGTAATGATATTAAAGTGCAATATCCAAGGGAACACTGACTCTGTCAAAGATGATCCAAAAGGAATTGATGAAAAGTCCCAACTACAAACAACAGAATCAAAATAGTCTGAGGGGACACCCGGATTTGAACAAGGGACCTCTTGATCTGCAGTCAAATGCTCAGCCACTGAGCTATATCCCCAACTTTTCAGTCAAATCAGAATGACATAATATCAGTACATCATGAAAGAGTGAGAGGATCATGCTAAGTTGTGCCGGAAAGTACAGGCTTGAAACTGTGGAACAGGAGAAGTAGTAGTTAATATTATTTATTAAAGGAAAGCTGTATCATTTAAAAAACGGATTACTTTGTTTCATTGCTATTTTATTTGAATAGGCAGTGGTACATAAGACCAATGCCTCTACGTACAATGATTGTTTTGAAACATTCTTAAAGGGGAAGAGGTTTTTACGTGACACATTATCATTTGATGATTGGTTACCACAATCACCGAGATGGTGGTGAAGTATGATTGTGTTTTGGCCAAATTACGATGGAAAAACATTTCTACATACCACTACAATTCGGTATTTGGAAGGAACACCCAAACACCCCTTTCAAGTACCTTTGATTTAATACATCAAAAAAAGCCACTTTGTGCTTGTAACTGGCCTGATTCTTCAGACCAGCCTTCTTGCAACTGCAACGAGGGTTTGTACATCTTGCACGTAGGCAGAGCTTTCAAGGAGAAATTAAATAGTTCCTAAGTTGCACAAAAATGAAGTGCTTCAAACAAACACATACTTTGTATGGACAGAGAAGAGATGGAATATATGTAAGACTGAGGACACAGGTGTAATGAGAAATAGATTGATTGCATAGTTGCCCAGTATTCTAAGCCATTTCTTTAGTGCGATTCAAGAGAGCACCAAACAGTATAACAAATTTGTCAATTGGTTTCATAGTCCATTCCCTTTGTTTAGAGCTGTGAAAGGTAGAGCCGAATTCCAAAATAGATCAATGATGTTTCAGAAATTTCCCATAGGGAATACCAAGCCCAGTGTAAAAAATGCAGTTACTCACAAGTTTTAATCAGCAACACTGTAATGGTATTAAAGTGTAACATCCAAGGGAACACTGACTCTGTCAAAGATGATCCAAATGGGATTCATGAAAATTCCCAACTACAAACAGCAGATTCAAAATAGTATGAGGGGACAACCGGATTTGAACCAGGGACCTCTTGATCTGCAGTCAAATGCTCTACCACTGAGCTATATCCCCAGCTGTCATTCAAGATCAGAATGACAATATATCAGTACATCATGAAAGAGTGAGAGGATCATGCTAAGTTGTGCCGGAAAATACAACCTTGAAACTGTGGAACTGTAGAAGTAGTTCTTAATATTATGTATTAAAGGAAAAATGGATCATTAAAAAAAATATATGTATTTGTTTGATTGGTATTTTATTTGAATAGGCAGTGGTACATAGGACCAATGCCTGCACTTAAAATGTTTGTTTTGAAACATTCTCAAAGGCGAAGAGGTTTTTACGGGATACCTTATTGTTTCATGTTTGGTTACCACAATCACTCAGATGGTGATGAAGTATGATTGTTTTGGGCCACATTACGGTGGAAAAACATTTCTACATACCACTACAATTCGGTATTTGGAAGGTACACCCAAACACCCCTTTCATGGACCTTCGATTTAAAACATCAGAAAAAGCCACTTTGTGCTTGCAAATGGCCTGATTCTTCAGGCCAGCCTTCTTGCAACTGCAACAATGGTTCGTACATCTTGCACGTAGGCAGAGCATTTAAGGAGAAATTAAATAGTTCCTACGTTGCACAAAAATGAAGTGCTTCAAACAAGCACATACTTTGGATGCACAGGGAAAAGGTGGAATATATGTAAGACTGAGGACACAGGTGAAATGAGAAATAGACTGACTGCATCGCTGCACAGTATTCGAAGCCATTTCTTTAGTGCGATTCAAGAAAGCACCAAACAGTATAACAAATTTGTCAGTTTATTTCATAGTCCATTCCCTTTCTCTTGTGCTGTAAAAGGAAGAGCCAAATTCCAATGATCTTTCAGAAAGTTCCCAAAGGGAACACCAAGCCGAGTGTTAAAACTGCATTTACTCACAGGTTTTGAGCAGCAAACTCTGTAATGTTATTAAAGTGCAATATCCAAGGGAACACTGACTCTGTCAAAGATGATCCAAAAGGAATTGATGAAAAGTCCCATCTACAAACAACAGAATCAAAATAGTCTGAGGGGACACCCGGATTTGAACCAGGGAGCTCTTGATCTGCAGTCAAATGCTCTACCACTGAGCTATATCCCCATCTTTTCAGTAAAATCAGAATGACATAATATCAGTACATCATGAAAGAGTGAGAGGATCATGCTAAGTTGTGCCGGAAAGTACAGGCTTGAAACTGTGGAACAGGAGAAGTAGTCCTTAATATTATTTATTAAAGTAAAACTGGCTCATTTAAAAAACAGATTAATTTGTTTCATTGCTATTTTATTTGAATAGGCAGTGGTACATAAGACCAATTCCTCTACATACAATGATTGTTTTGAAACATTCTTAAAGCGGAAGAGGTTTTTACATGACACATTATCATTTGATGATTGGTTACCACAATCACCGAGATGGTGGTGAAGTATGAATGTTTTTTGGCCAAATTACGGAGGAAAAACATTTCTACATACCACTACAATTCGGTATTTGGAAGGAACACCCAAACACCCCTTTCAAGTACCTTCGATTTAATACATCAAAAAAAGCCACTTTGTGCTTGCAACTGGCCTGATTCTTCAGACCAGCCTTCTTGCAACTGCAAAAAGGGTTTGTACATCTTGCACATAGGCAGAGCTTTCAAGGAGAAATTAAATAGTTCCTACGTTGCACAAAAATGAAGTGCTTCATACAAGCACATACTTTTAATGCACAGGGAAAAGGTGGAATATATGTAAGACTGAGGACACAGGTGAAATGAGAAATAGACTGACTGCATCGCTGCACAGTATTCTAAGCCATTTCTTTAGTGCGATTCAAGAAAGCATCAAACAGTATAACAAATTTGTCAATTTGTTTCATAGTCCATTCCCTTTCTTTAGTGCTGTAAAAGGAAGAGCCAAATTCCAAAATAGATCAATGATCTTTCAGAAATTTCCCAAAGGGAATACCAAGCCGAGTGTTAAAACTCCATTTATTCACAGGTTTTGAGCAGCAAACTCTGTAATGCTATTAAAGTGCAATATCCAAGGGAACACTGACTCTGTCAAAGATGATCCAAAAGGAATTGATGAATAGTCCCAACTACAAACAACAGAATCAAAATAGTCTGAGGGGACACCCGGATTTGAACCAGGGACCTCTTGATCTGCAGTCAAATGCTCTACCACTGAGCTATATCCCCAGCTTTTCAGTAAAATCCGAATGACATAATATCAGTACATCATGAAAGAGTGAGAGGATCATGCTAAGTTGTGCCGAAAAGTACAGGCTTGAAACTGTGGAACAGGAGAAGTAGTCCTTAATATTATTTATTAAAGTAAAACTGGATCATTTAAAAAACAGATTAATTTTTTCATTGCTATTTTATTTAAATAGGCCGTGGTACATAAGACAAATGCCTCTACATACAATGATTGTTTTGAAACATTCTTAAAGGGGAAGAGGTTTTTACGTGACACATTATCATTTGATAATTGGTTACCACAATCACCGAGATGGTGGTGAAGTATGATTGTTTTTTGGCCAAATTACGATGGAAAAACATTTCTACATACCACTACAATTCGGTATTTGGAAGGAACACCCAAACACCCCTTTCAAGTACCTTCAATTTAATACATCAAAAAAAGCCACTTTGTGCTTGCAACTGGCCTGATTCTTCAGACCAGCCTTCTTGCAACTGCAACGAGGGTTTGTACATCTTGCACGTAGGCAGAGCTTTCAAGGAGAAATTAAATAGTTCCTAATTTGCACAAAAATGAAGTGCTTCAAACAAACACATACTTTGTATGGACAGAGAAGAGATGGAATATATGTAAGACTGAGGACACAGGTGTAATGAGAAATAGATTGATTGCATAGCTGCCCAGTATTCTAAGCCATTTCTTTAGTGCGATTCAAGAGAGCACCAAACAGTATAACAAATTTGTCAATTGGTTTCATAGTCCATTCCCTTTGTTTAGAGCTGTGAAAGGTAGAGCCGAATTCCAAAATAGATCAATGATGTTTCAGAAATTTCCCATAGGGAATACCAAGCCCAGTGTAAAAAATGCAGTTACTCACAAGTTTTAATCAGCAAAACTGTAATGTTATTAAAGTCTAACATCTAAGGGAACACTGACTCTGTCAAAGATGATCCAAATGGGATTCATGAAAATTCCCAACTACAAACAGCAGATTCAAAATAGTATGAGGGAACACCCGGATTTGAACCAGGAACCTCTTGATCTGCAGTCAAATGCTCTACCACTGAGCTATATCCCCAGCTGTCAGCCAAGATCAGAATGACAATATATCAGTACATCATGAAAGAGTGAGAGGATCGTGCTAAGTTGTGCCGGAAAATACAACCTTGAAACCGTGGAACTGTAGAAGTAGTTCTTAATATTATGTATTAAAGGAAAAATGGATCATTAAAAAAAATATATGTATTTGTTTGATTGGTATTTTATTTGAATAGGCAGTGGTACATAGGACCAATGCCTGCACTTAAAATGTTTGTTTTGAAACATTCTCAAAGGGGAAGAGGTTTTTACGGGATACCTTATTGTTTCATGTTTGGTTACCACAATCACTCAGATGGTGATGAAGTATGATTGTTTTGGGCCACATTACGGTGGAAAAACATTTCTACATACCACTACAATTCGGTATTTGGAAGGTACACCCAAACACCCCTTTCACGGACCTTCGATTTAAAACATCAGAAAAAGCCACTTTGTGCTTGCAAATGGCCTGATTCTTCAGGCCAGCCTTCTTGCAACTGCAACAATGGTTCGTACATCTTGCACGTAGGCAGAGCATTTAAGGAGAAATTAAATAGTTCCTACGTTGCACAAAAATGAAGTGCTTCAAGCAAGCACATACTTTGGATGCACAGGGAAAAGGTGGAATATATGTAAGACTGAGGACACAGGTGAAATGAGAAATAGACTGACTGCATCGCTGCACAGTATTCTAAGCCATTTCTTTAGTGCGATTCAAGAAAGCACCAAACAGTATAACAAATTTGTCAATTTATTTCATAGTCCATTCCCTTTCTTTAGTGCTGTAAAAGGAAGAGCCAAATTCCCAAATAGATCAATGATCTTTCAGAAAGTTCCCAAATGGAACACCAAGCCGAGTGTTAAAACTGCATTTACTCACAGGTTTTGAGCAGCAAACTCTGTAATGATATTAAAGTGCAATATCCAAGGGAACACTGACTCTGTCAAAGATGATCCAAAAGGAATTGATGAAAAGTCCCAACTACAAACAACAGAATCAAAATAGTCTGAGGGGACACCTGGATTTGAACCAGGGACCTCTTGATCTGCAGTCAAATGCTCTACCACTGAGCTATATCACCAGCTTTTGAGTAAAATTAGAATGACATAATAGCAGTACATCATGAAAGAGTGAGAGGATCATGCTAAGTTGTGCCGGAAAGTACAGGCTTGAAACTGTGGAACATGAGAAGTAGTCCTTAATATTATTTATTAAAGTAAAACTGGATCATTTAAAAACAGATTAATTTGTTTCATTGCTATTTTATTTGAATAGGCAGTGGTACATACGACCAATGCCTCTACATACAATGATTGTTTTGAAACATTCTTAAAGGGGAAGAGGTTTTTACGTGACACATTATCATTTGATGATTGGTTACCACAATCACCGAGATGGTGGTGAAGTATGATTGTTTTTTGGCCAAATTACGGAGGAAAAACATTTCTACATACCACTACAATTCGGTATTTGGAAGGAACACCCAAACACCCCTTTCAAGTACCTTCGATTTAATACATCAAAAAAATCCACTTTGTGCTTGCAACTGGCCTGATTCTTCAGACCAGCCTTCTTGCAACTGCAACGAGAGTTTGAACATCTTGCACGTAGGCAGAGCTTTCAAGGAGAAATTAAATAGTTCCTACGTTGCACAAAAATGAAGTGCTTCAAACAAGCACATACTTTTAATGCACAGGGAAAAGCTGGAATATATGTAAGACTGAGGACACAGGTGAAATGAGAAATAGACTGACTGCATCGCTGCACAGTATTCTAAGCCATTTCTTTAGTGCGATTCAAGAGAGCACCAAACAGTATAACAAATTTGTCAATTTGTTTCATAGTCCATTCCCTTTCTTTAGTGCTGTAAAAGGAAGAGCCAAATTCCAAAATAGATCAATGATCTTTCAGAAATTTCCCAAAGGGAATACCAAGCCGAGTGTTAAAACTCCATTTACTCACAGGTTTTGAGCAGCAAACTATGTAATGTTATTAAAGTGCAATATCCAAGGGAACACTGACTCTGTCAAAGATGATCCAAAAGGAATTGCTGAAAAGTCCCAACTACAAACAACAGAATCAAAATAGTCTGAGGGGACACCCGGATTTGAACCAGGGACCTCTTGATCTGCAGTCAAATGCTCTACCACTGAGCTATATCCCCAGCTGTCAGCCAAGATCAGAATGACAATATATCAGTACATCATGAAAGAGTGCGAGGATCATGCTAAGTTGTGCCGGAAAGTACAACCTTGAAACTGTGGAACTGAAGAAGTAGTTCTTAATATTATTTATTAAAGGAAAAATGGATCATTAAAAAAAATATATGTATTTGTTTGATTGGTATTTTATTTGAATAGGCAGTAGTACATAGGACCAATGCCTGCACTTAAAATGTTTGTTTTGAAACATTCTCAAAGGGTAAGAGGTTTTTACGGGATACCTTATTGTTTCATGTTTGGTTACCACAATCACTCAGATGGTGATGAAGTATGATTGTTTTGGGCCATATTACGGTGGAAAAACATTTCTACATACCACTACAATTCGGTATTTGGAAGGTACACCCAAACACCCCTTTCACGGACCTTCGATTTAAAACATCAGAAAAAGCCACTTTGTGCTTGCAAATGGCCTGATTCTTCAAGCCAGCCTTCTTGCAACTGCAACAATGGTTCGTACATCTTGCATGTAGGCAGAGCATTTAAGGAGAAATTAAATAGTTCCTACGTTGCACAAAAATGAAGTGCTTCAAACAAGCACATACTTTGGATGCACAGGGAAAAGGTGGAATATATGTAAGACTGAGGACACAAGTGAAATGAGAAATAGACTGACTGCATCGCTGCACAGTATTCTAAGCCATTTCTTTAGTGCGATTCAAGAAAGCACCAAACAGTATAACAAATTTGTCAATTTATTTCATAGTCCATTCCCTTTCTTTAGTGCTGTAAAAGGAAGAGCCAAATTCCTAAATAGATCAATGATCTTTCAGAAAGTTCCCAAATGGAACACCAAGCTGAGTGTTAAAACTGCATTTACTCACAGGTTTTGAGCAGCAAACTATGTAATGCTATTAAAGTGCAATATCCAAGAGAACACTGACTCTGTCAAAGATGATCCAAAAGGAATTGATGAAAAGTCCCAACTACAAACAACAGAATCAAAATAGTCTGAGGGGACACCCGGATTTGAACCAGGGACCTCTTGATCTGCAGTCAAATGCTCTACCACTGAGCTATATCCCCAGCTTTTCAGTAAAATCAGAATGACATAATATCAGTACATCATGAAAGAGTGAGAGGATCATGCTAAGTTGTGCCGGAAAGTACAGGCTTGAAACTGTGGAACAGGAGAAGTAGTCCTTAATATTATTTATTAAAGTAAAACTGGATCATTTAAAAAACAGATTAATTTGTTTCATTGCTATTTTATTTGAATAGGCCGTGGTACATAAGACCAATGCCTCTACATACAATGATTGTTTTGAAACATTCTTAAAGGGGAAGAGGTTTTTACGTGACACATTATCATTTGATGATTGGTTACCACAATCACCGAGATGGTGGTGAAGTATGATTGTTTTTTGGCCAAATTACGATGGAAAAACATTTCTACATACCACTACAATTCGGTATTTTGAAGGAACACCCAAACACCCCTTTCAAGTACCTTCAATTTAATACATCAAAAAAAGCCACTTTGTGCTTGCAACTGGCCTGATTCTTCAGACCAGCCTTCTTGCAACTGCAACGAGGGTTTGTACATCTTGCACGTAGGCAGAGCTTTCAAGGAGAAATTAAATAGTTCCTAAGTTGCACAAAAATGAAGTGCTTCAAACAAACACATACTTTGTATGGACAGAGAAGAGATGGAATATATGTAAGACTGAGGACACAGGTGTAATGAGAAATAGATTGATTGCATAGCTGCCCAGTATTCTAAGCCGTTTCTTTAGTGCGATTCAAGAGAGCACCAAACAGTATAACAAATTTGTCAATTGGTTTCATAGTCCATTCCCTTTGTTTAGAGCTGTGAAAGGTAGAGCCGAATTCCAAAATAGATCAATGATGTTTCAGTAATTTCCCATAGGGAATACCAAGCCCAGTGTAAAAAATGCAGTTACTCACAAGTTTTAATCAGCAACACTGTAATGGTATTAAAGTGTAACATCCAAGGGAACACTGACTCTGTCAAAGATGATCCAAATGGGATTCATGAAAATTCCCAACTACAAACAGCAGATTCAAAATAGTATGAGGGGACACCCGGATTTGAACCAGGGACCTCTTGATCTGCATTCAAATGCTCTACCACTGAGATATATCCCCAGCTGTCAGCCAAGATCAGAATGACAATATATCCTGAGGGTATCCTGAAGTATCCTGAGGCTGAGAATTCACTTGGCGCCTCGCTGTTGGTCGCGCTGGTCGCGTTTCCTTGTGCATTGCCTTGCAGCATTTTAAAGCCCCGTTTTTTCGCATTTATTTTTATTTTATTTGTATTATCCCTCGTTTTTAGCTCCCCTCCTGCCCCCTACCTTGCACATAATTTCTGGAACAACCACCGCTGTTTGGCGGGTCCGGTTCTGGGGAGGTTGTGGTTGACGGCGGACATCTTGCCTTGGGTAGTGGAGTGTGAGCGCCATCTTGGAGCGTCCAGGTGAGCTGGGACGCGGAGAGCACGCTATTTAGGGCGAGCATCACGAGGGGATTACCTGGTAAGGTATCCTGAGGCTGAGAATTCACTTGGCGCCTCGCTGTTGGTCGCGCTGGTCGCGTTTCCTTGTGCATTGCCCTGCAGCATTTCAAAGCCCCATTTTTTCGCATTTATTTTTATTTTATTTGTATTATCCCTCGTTTTTAGCTCCCCTCCTGCCCCCTACCTTGCACATAATTTCTGGAACAACCACCGCTGTTTGGCGGGTCCGGTTCTGGGGAGGTTGTGGTTGACGGCGGACATCTTGCCTTGGGTAGTGGAGTGTGAGCGCCATCTTGGAGCTTCCAGGTGAGCTGGGACGCGGAGAGCACGCTATTTAGGGCGAGCATCACGAGGGGATTACCTGGTAAGGTATCCTGAGGCTGAGAATTCACTTGGCGCCTCGCTGTTGGTCGCGCTGGTCGCGTTTCCTTGTGCATTGCCCTGCAGCATTTTAAAGCCCCGTTTTTTCGCATTTATTTTAATTTTATTTGTATTATCCCTCGTTTTTAGCTCCCCTCCTGCCCCCTACCTTGCACATAATTTCTGGAACAACCACCGCTGTTTGGCGGGTCCGGTTCTGGGGAGGTTGTGGTTGACGGCAGACATCTTGCCTTGGGTAGTGGAGTGTGAGCGCCATCTTGGAGCGTCCAGGTGAGCTGGGACGCGGAGAGCACGCTATTTAGGGCAAGCATCACGAGGGGATTACCTGGTAAGGTATCCTGAGGCTGAGAATTCACTTGGCGCCTCGCTGTTGGTCGCGCTGGTCGCGTTTCCTTGTGCATTGCCCTGCAGCATTTTAAAGCCCCGTTTTTTCGCATTTATTTTTATTTTATTTGTATTATCCCTCGTTTTTAGCTCCCCTCCTGCCCCCTACCTTGCACATAATTTCTGGAACAACCACCGCTGTTTGGCGGGTCCGGTTCTGGGGAGGTTGTGGTTGACGGCGGACATCTTGCCTTGGGTAGTGGAGTGTGAGCGCCATCTTGGAGCGTCCAGGTGAGCTGGGACGCGGAGAGCACGCTATTTAGGGCGAGCATCACGAGGGGATTACCTGGTAAGGTATCCTGAGGCTGAGAATTCACTTGGCGCCTCGCTGTTGGTCGCGCTGGTCGCGTTTCCTTGTGCATTGCCCTGCAGCATTTTAAAGCCCCGTTTTTTCGCATTTATTTTTATTTTATTTGTATTACCCCTCGTTTTTAGCTCCCCTCCTGCCCCCTACCTTGCACATAATTTCTGGAACAACCACCTCTGTTTGGCGGGTCCGGTTCTGGGGAGGTTGTGGTTGACGGCGGACATCTTGCCTTGGGTAGTGGAGTGTGAGCGCCATCTTGGAGCGTCCAGGTGAGCTGGGACGCGGAGAGCACGCTATTTAAAGCTCGCTTGAATTCGTGCAGCGGTTACGCGCAGCGGTGGCGCCCTCACTGCGCCTGAGTCGTGCCAGAGTCCTGCCCGTCTGCGCCTGTCCGCGATCCGGAGGCGTTTGAGGCGGGACTCTGGAACTCGTCTTATCTATCTAGCAGGTAGGCTTTTCATGATTGTTGAGCCGGCGCTTTGCCCCGCTTTGCCACGATGATCTCCTATAGCGCTGCTGCCTTGTTTGCTCTTCGTCCCCCTCGAGTGGGATGCAATTCTCTTTTCCCCGGAGGCCGCCTTCTGGGTAAAGGCTGTCCCGTCTGTGGGTGGCGCGCTTCGCCTACACCAACACCTATCCCCTCTGTCTCCACTCTGTCTTGTCATAGTGCCCTCTTGAACACCAGGTCCCTGGCTTGTCACTCTTCGGATATCTGGGATCTTTTGGCACATTCTAAACTATCATGTCTTTTTCTGACTGAGACGTGGTTAGGGGCAGGCTCGGAACCGGACATTGCCTGTGCCCTGCCTTCTAACTATACCATCTTAAGGAAAGACAGAGTTGGGGGCAGAGGTGGTGGAGTGGCCTTGATAGTAGACAAGGCTTTGGGGTGTTCGTCCTTCCCGGTGGACAATATCACAGGATGTGAAGCCCTTGGCTTCAATCTCCATCTTTCGGCCACTCAGACGTGTACAGGGATTCTCATCTATAGACCACCGGGTCCCATTGGCTCTTTTTTTGAGGACCTGCAGTCTGCTTTAGCTACACCCTGCATGCGAGTAGAGCACTGCATGCTGCTGGGCGACTTAAACTTGCACATGGATTCAATAACAGACGCTGAAGCGTCCAAACTGCGGGACATCACTACACTGCTGGGCCTCGCCCCTTTCATAGATAGTCCCACCCATGTCAAAGGCCACACGCTTGACTTAATTTTTTCTACGGTTCCTATCGAGGTGTCCCCGCCGCTCCCTGTTCTCTGGTCAGACCATTTTATAATAAATTTTGTTATAATACATGAGTCTAGGACCAGCCAAAGATCACAGAGGGAGAAGACTCGACAGTCTAGAGCTTTTCACTTAGTGACAGCTGACATGCTCTCTGATGCGCTAAATCAACACCCGTGTCAACTGACAGGGCACCTAGATGTTGATGTAACTTTGGTACAGAACTGGTTACAAACAAGTTTTGAGAAGTTAGCCCCTTTGAAGGCAGCTAGAACAGCCCCTTGCCATGACTCCGCTCCTTGGTTTACCCCCACACTACGTACAATGCGCCAAGATTGCAAAAAGGCGGAAAGACTCTGGCGCCGTATGTACGATCCTGTGGAGAAGACCAAGTATCGTGATGTTATGAAACTGTATCACAAACAGATTGCCGTAGCCAAAAAGGACTACCTCGAACATAGAATAGACCAAGTTGATAACACGAGCAGGGAACTGTTCAGAATTGTGAAGGAGTTTGTAGATCCGGCCACAGGCGCCCTCTCACACTCTCACACGGAAGATTGGATTAGGCAGCTTGCTGACTTTTTTGTCACAAAAATCATAAAGATTCAGGACTCTTTTCCCCCTGTGGCTCCTTCTGTGGTTGTCGCTGCCCCAGTTTCCAACTGGAGGTCGGCTTCTACCTCAGAGGTAGAGCCAGGGCCCACATTATCGGTTTTTCCCCAGTTGTCCTGTGAAACCTCACTTGAGCTACTATCCCGGCTTCAATCCGGTTCACCTTTGGATGCCTGTCCAGCTAAGTGTCTGGCCAAGGTGGCTTCGGCAGTGAACAGCTTGCTGAACCCCCTGCTCAATTTGTCACTGAGCTCCGGGGTGGTACCTCGAGAATGGAAACATGCACTCATTCTGCCGCTGATCAAAAAACCTTTGTTAGATCCCCTGCAGCTAGCTAACTATAGACCGATCTCCCTCCTCCCTGCTCTGGCGAAGGTGGTTGAGAAACATGTTCAACACTCTCTCACCACCTTTATCGAGAATAACAACCTGCTCCACGATTCTCAATCTGGCTTCCGGGCTAATTACAGCACGGAGACAGCCCTCGTGGAGGTGACCGACGCCATCAGGGAGACGCTCGATCTGGGGGGAAAGGCTATGTTAGTCATGCTCGACCTGTCGGCGGCGTTCGACACCGTCCCCCACGCAGGCCTCCTTTTAAGACTCAGGGAGATAGGACTGAGGGGGACGGTGCTGGACTGGTTCCAATCCTTCCTAACCGACCGTCGGCAGGTGATCTGGGCTCCACCGTTCTCCGCGGAAATGCCATCGCTAGAGGTGGGGGTGCCTCAAGGGTCCATTCTGAGCCCCACCATATTTAACATCTATATGGCCCCTCTGGCGAGGGTCGCGGAGGCTTATGGGGCCCGGGTCATCTCATACGCTGATGACACTCAGCTCCTGTTTACATGCAGGAAGGGAGAGGTGTTTGACGGCGACAGAATTAAAGACTGTTTGAGTGCAGTTTTCAAGTGGTTTCAGCGGCACAGCCTGAAATGCAACTCAGATAAGTCTGAGCTGCTCTTTTTCGGCTGTGCCCCTGATCCTGGGTGGAAGTCGTGGTGGCCCCAGGATATGTTTCCTCCTGAGACGTCATCCTCCCAAGTGAAAAACCTTGGAGTTGTATTCGATGACGATCTCTCATTTCGACCCCACATTTTGGGGCTATCGGGGAAATGCTTCGGCATCCTTAAGATGCTTAGGAAATTCCTCCCACTGCTTTCCCTACAATACCGTAAGACCGTAGTCCAGGTGCTTGTGGGATCTAGATTAGATTACGCTAATGCGCTCTTTGCAGGTCTGCCAAAGTACCTCTTGTCCAGACTGCAAATCGTCCAAAACTCGGCAGCTAGAGCCATATTTGGCCTACCAAGGAGAGCCAGCGCCTCAGTGCTGCTTAAAAGGCTGCACTGGCTACCTATTTCGAGTAGAATTAGGTTCAAAATTCTCACGTTGGCATTTAAAGCCCTTCATTCTATTGGCCCCGGCTACATTAGGAAGCGCATTGCTCCCTATGTTCCGCGGAGGATGTTGCGGTCTGCCGATTTGGCAAAAATGGTAGTTCCTGCTGTGAAACGAGTCCGGATGGGAGGCCGGTCCTTCCAATACGTGGCGGCTCGTTTTTGGAATGAGCTCCCTCTCTCCCTCCGCAAAGCCAATAATCTTCTGGCTTTCAGGAAGGAGCTGAAGACCGTGCTTTTCTCTACATGATCTCTGTGACTGCTGCGTCTCTGCTTTGTTGTTTTCTGAGTTTTTCAGGCCTCTTTGCTAAAGCGCCGGGACACCCCTCGGGGTAGCCGTGCGCTCTAAAAGTACGGCTATAACATAACATAACATAACATCAGTACATCATGAAAGAGTGAGAGGATCATGCTAAGTTGTGCCGGAAAGTACAACCTTGAAACTGTGGAACTGTAGAAGTAGTTCTTAATATTATTTATTAAAGGAAAAATGGATCATTAAAAAATATATATGTATTTGTTTGATTGGTATTTTATTTGAATAGGCAGTGGTACATAGGACCAATGCCTGCACTTAAAATGTTTGTTTTGAAACATTCTCAAAGGGGAAGAGGTTTTTACGGGATACCTTATTGTTTCATGTTTGGTTACCACAATCACTCAGATGGTGATGAAGTATGATTGTTTTGGGCCACATTACGGTGGAAAAACATTTCTACATACCACTACAATTCGGTATTTGGAAGGTACACCCAAACACCCCTTTCACGGACCTTAGATTTAAAACATCAGAAAAAGCCACTTTGTGCTTGCAAATGGCCTAATTCTTCAGGCCAACCTTCTTGCAACTGCAACAATGGTTCGTACATCTTGCACGTAGGCAGAGCATTTAAGGAGAAATTAAATAGTTCCTACGTTGCACAAAAATGAAGTGCTTCAAACAAGCACATACTTTGGATGCACAGGGAAAAGGTGGAATATATGTAAGACTGAGGACACAGGTGAAATGAGAAATAGACTGACTGCATCGCTGCACAGTATTTTAAGCCATTTCTTTAGTGCGATTCAAGAGAGCACCAAACAGTATAACAAATTTGTCAATTTGTTTCATAGTCCATTCCCTTTCTTTAGTGCTGTAAAAGGAAGAGCCAAATTCCAAAATAGATCAATGATCTTTCAGAAATTTCCCAAAGGGAATACCAAGCCGAGTGTTAAAACTCCATTTACTCACAGGTTTTGAGCAGCAAACTATGCAATGTTATTAAAGGGCAATATCCAAGGGAACACTGACTCTGTCAAAGATGATCCAAAAGGAATTGATGAAAAGTCCCAACTACAAACAACAGAATCAAAATAGTCTGAGGGGACACCCGGATTTGAACCAGGGACCTCTTGATCTGCAGCCAAATGCTCTACCACTGAGCTATATCCCCAGCTGTCAGACAAAATCAGAATGACAATATATCAGTACATCATGAAAGAGTGCGAGGATCATGCTAAGTTGTGCCGGTAAGTACAACCTTGAAACTGTGGAACTGTAGAAGTAGTTCTTAATATTATTTATTAAAGGAAAAATGGATCATTAAAAAATATATATGTATTTGTTTGATTGGTATTTTATTTGAATAGGCAGTAGTACATAGGACCAATGCCTGCACTTAAAATGTTTGTTTTGAAACATTCTCAAAGGGGAAGAGGTTTTTACGGGATACCTTATTGTTTCATGTTTGGTTACCACAATCACTCAGATGGTGATGAAGTATGATTTTTGGGCCACATTACGGTGGAAAACCATTTCTACATACCACTACAATTCGGTATTTGGAAGGTACACCCAAACACCCCTTTCACGGACCTTCGATTTAAAACATCAGAAAAAGCCACTTTGTGCTTGCAAATGGCCTGATTCTTCAGGCCAGCCTTCTTGCAACTGCAACAATGGTTCGTACATCTTGCACGTAGGCAGAGCATTTAAGAAGAAATTAAATAGTTCCTATGTTGCACAAAAATGAAGTGCTTCAAACAAGCACATACTTTGGATGCACAGGGAAAAGGTGGAATATATGTAAGACTGAGGACACAGGTGAAATGAGAAATAGACTGACTGCATCGCTGCACAGTATTCTAAGCCATTTCTTTAGTGCGATTCAAGAAAGCACCAAACAGTATAACAAATTTGGCAATTTATTTCATAGTCCATTCCCTTTCTTTAGTGCTGTAAAAGGAAGAGCCAAATTCCAAAATAGATCAATGATCTTTCAGAAAGTTCCCAAATGGAACACCAAGCTGAGTGTTAAAACTGCATTTACTCACAGGTTTTGAGCAGCAAACTCTGTAATGATATTAAAGTGCAATATCCAAGGGAACACTGACTCTGTCAAAGATGATCCAAAAGGAATTGATGAAAAGTCCCAACTACAAACAACAGAATCAAAATAGTCTGAGGGGACACCCGGATTTGAACCAGGGACTTCTTGATCTGCAGTCAAATGCTCTACCACTGAGCTATATCCCCAGCTTTTCAGTAAAATCAGAATGACATAATATCAGTACATCATGAAAGAGTGAGAGGATCATGCTAAGTTGTGCCGGAAAGTACAGGCTTGAAACTGTGGAACAGGAGAAGTAGTCCTTAATATTATTTATTAAAGTAAAACTGGATCATTTAAAAAACAGATTAATTTGTTTCATTGCTATTTTATTTGAATAGGCAGTGGTACATAAGACCAATGCCTCTACATACAATGATTGTTTTGAAACATTCTTAAAGGGGAAGAGGTTTTTACGTGACACATTATCATTTGATGATTGGTTACCACAATCACCGAGATGGTGGTGAAGTATGATTGTTTTTTGGCCAAATTACGGAGGAAAAACATTTCTACATACCACTACAATTCGGTATTTGGAAGGAACACCCAAACACCCCTTTCAAGTACCTTCATTTACATTTACATTTACATTTATTTCACTTATAAAGCGCGAAATTCACCCAAAGGTCTCAGAGCGCTAGGAGCAGACAAGATCCTTAGATTCAGCAGATTCAGAGGAGTGTGAGGGATGGAATACTAAAGGTTAAAGAGGCAGGTTTTGAGCAGTTTCCGAAATCTGACGTGATCTGGCTCTTCTCTCAAAGGTGTGGGGAGGGAGTTCCATGCTTCTGGGGCGGTTTTGCTGAAGGCTCGGTCCCCGTTCCTAACCGTTCGGACTCTGGGAACGGATAAGAAGGCTTTAGTAGAGGAGCGCAGTGTCCTAAGTGGGACATGGGCCTTAAGTTTCCTTTCTAGGTAAACTGGTCCATGTCCATTTACTGCCTTATGAACCAGACAGCAGAGTTTGAATTTTATGCGTTTTTTAACGGGGAGCCAGTGCAACGTTCTGAGACAAGCTGCTGACGGGGTTCGCGGAGGAAGGTCTAGTACTAGCCTTGCAGCCGTGTTTTGAAGAACCTGAAGTCGGTTTAGTAGTGACTGATTGATGGCTGAGAACAGAGCGTTTCCATAGTCCATCCTGTTTATAACCAGCCCTTGAACTAGGGGCATGCGTGCTGAGAGCGGGATCCATTTAAAGATCTTCCTCAAACTGCGTATCTGGCCATAGCTACTTCCAACTATTTTTTTTATATGTTCGGACATGGTGAGCTTGTTATCTAGGATTACACCCAGGTTCCTGACGTAAGGTTTGGGGGCAGGGCACATGCCCAGGGCGTCAGGCCACCAGTCCGATGACCAGATTTGGTCAGCTTTGCCAAAGAGCATGACTTCGGTCTTCCCTGCGTTCATCATGAGGTAGTTTCTAGTCATCCACTCTTGTATATTAATCATACAATTTTTGAACCTAAATTTAGCATCGTCATTGTTTTGGCTAATGGTGACGAGAATTTGGGTATCGTCAGCATAGGATATTGTCCCAAAACCGCATTCTCTGATGATCTTGGCCAGGGGGGAAACATAAATATTAAAAAGGGTCGGGCTTAAAATAGATCCCTGTGGGACTCCTTTATCATTTTTATAGGAGATGGAGGTGTGGTCACCGATTTGGACCCTTGATCGTCTATTTTCAAGATAGCTTGATATCCATTTAAGAGCGTTTCCTTCGACACCAATCTCGACAAGGCGCTCCAACAGTATGCGATGCGAGATGGTGTCGAAGGCCGCAGATAGATCCAGTAATATCAGGATGGCTGATTTTTTTGAGTCTAGGGACAGCCTGATATTATCTACAACCTCCAGCAGGGCTGTTTCGGTGCTGTGGAATGCCCTGAAACCGGATTGGGATGGATCGAGGAGTTTATTTGATTCCAGGTGGGCAACAAGTTGATTATTTATTAGGGTCTCCATGACTTTCCCAAAGAGTGGCAGAAGGGAGATGGGCCTATAGTTAGTAAATTGATCAGGATCAGCGTTTGGTTTCTTCAGAATGGGCCTGATTATAGCTTTTTTCCAATGGTCAGGGACAGCGCACTGTTGTATTGACTGATTAAAAATGTTTGTCAAGGTAGGGATCAAAACTGGGGAGATTTTATGTAAGACTTGTGGCGAAGCAGGGTCGCCCGGTGCTCCAGATTTCATTTTCAGCAGTGCGTGATTTACGTCCTGCTCAGTCAAGGGCAAGAACAGTTTCAACGTGTTATCATGGCTGTTATGAGAGGTTTGCCTTTCAGTGGGAGGAGTGCTGGCCTCAACCTCAGTTGTTTGCTTAGGAAATCGTTCATGAATTTCGGTTATTTTATCATGAAAGTAGAAGGCCACAGAATCGACCCATGTTTTGCAGTCAGGAAGCGCCTGTTGAGCACCTGGGGGTGTGGTAAACTCCTTCACTATATTGAATAGTTCTCGTTGCGAATTTGCTGCTAGGGCAATCCTGTTTCCCAGATAGACTTTTTTAGCCTCAGCGATGTCCTGCATATACTGTCTATGAGCTGCTTTGTATAAGTGTCTATCTTGAGCGCTTTTTGTCTGTCTCCATTTTCGCTCTGCCAGCCTAGTAGCGCATTTTCTTTGTTTGAGTTCCGGTGTAAACCATAGAGAGTTATTTCTTGGAGGTTTAGAAGTGCGCATAGGCGCTATCTCATCAAGTGTAGTGGTAATGGCTGATTCAAATTCCACGGCGATTTGGCTAAGATTGGTACATTGGGCAGTAGAGGGCGGGGAAAAGGATTCGCTAAAGGCAGGTATGGTGATTTTATTCCATGGCCTGGTTTTTTTCATTTTTGTTGGGCGGGTCATCGGAATCTGAGATCCGCTTATAGCGAAATTTATGATGTAATGATCTGTCCAGAAGACTAAGTCGCTTTGAGTAATCGTAACTTTAGGGGAATTTGTACAAATGAGATCAAGAGTATGTCCAGCTATGTGAGTTGGACCTGTGGGGAGTTGACAGAGTTGTAGGGCTTCTAAATTGGTGATTAAATCTATAGTGCAGGGATCAGTGGTAAGTTCAAGGTGGTAATTTACGTCTCCCAGAAGGATGAAATTCTTTGTAGTTAAAGCATAAGGTGCTATGGCTTCTACTAACTTCTCAGAGAAGTTGGTTTTAGAGCCGGGAGGTCTGTAAATGAGAGCCACCTTCCTTTCTAGGTAAACTGGTCCATGTCCATTTACTGCCTTATGAACCAGACAGCAGAGTTTGAATTTTATGCGTTTTTTAACGGGGAGCCAGTGCAACGTTCTGAGACAAGCTGCTGACGGGGTTCGCGGAGGAAGGTCTAGTACTAGCCTTGCAGCCGTGTTTTGAAGAACCTGAAGTCGGTTTAGTAGTGACTGATTGATGGCTGAGAACAGAGCGTTTCCATAGTCCATCCTGTTTATAACCAGCCCTTGAACTAGGGGCATGCGTGCTGAGAGCGGGATCCATTTAAAGATCTTCCTCAAACTGCGTATCTGGCCATAGCTACTTCCAACTATTTTTTTATATGTTCGGACATGGTGAGCTTGTTATCTAGGATTACACCCAGGTTCCTGACGTAAGGTTTGGGGGCAGGGCACATGCCCAGGGCGTCAGGCCACCAGTCCGATGACCAGATTTGGTCAGCTTTGCCAAAGAGCATGACTTCGGTCTTCCCTGCGTTCATCATGAGGTAGTTTCTAGTCATCCACTCTTGTATATTAATCATACAATTTTTGAACCTAAATTTAGCATCGTCATTGTTTTGGCTAATGGTGACGAGAATTTGGGTATCGTCAGCATAGGATATTGTCCCAAAACCGCATTCTCTGATGATCTTGGCCAGGGGGGAAACATAAATATTAAAAAGGGTCGGGCTTAAAATAGATCCCTGTGGGACTCCTTTATCATTTTTATAGGAGATGGAGGTGTGGTCACCGATTTGGACCCTTGATCGTCTATTTTCAAGATAGCTTGATATCCATTTAAGAGCGTTTCCTTCGACACCAATCTCGACAAGGCGCTCCAACAGTATGCGATGCGAGATGGTGTCGAAGGCCGCAGATAGATCCAGTAATATCAGGATGGCTGATTTTTTTGAGTCTAGGGACAGCCTGATATTATCTACAACCTCCAGCAGGGCTGTTTCGGTGCTGTGGAATGCCCTGAAACCGGATTGGGATGGATCGAGGAGTTTATTTGATTCCAGGTGGGCAACAAGTTGTTTATTTATTAGGGTCTCCATGACTTTCCCAAAGAGTGGCAGAAGGGAGATGGGCCTATAGTTAGTAAATTGATCAGGATCAGCTTTTGGTTTCTTCAGAATGGGCCTGATTATAGCTTTTTTCCAATGGTCAGGGACAGCGCACTGTTGTATTGACTGATTAAAAATGTTTGTCAAGGTAGGGATCAAAACTGGGGAGATTTTATGTAAGACTTGTGGCGAAGCAGGGTCGCCCGGTGCTCCAGATTTCATTTTCAGCAGTGCGTGATTTACGTCCTGCTCAGTCAAGGGCAAGAACAGTTTCAACGTGTTATCATGGCTGTTATGAGAGGTTTGCCTTTCAGTGGGAGGAGTGCTGGCCTCAACCTCAGTTGTTTGCTTAGGAAATCGTTCATTAATTTCGGTTATTTTATCATGAAAGTAGAAGGCCACAGAATCGACCCATGTTTTGGAGTCAGGAAGCGCCTGTTGAGCACCTGGGGGTGTGGTAAACTCCTTCACAATATTGAATAGTTCTCGTTGCGAATTTGCTGCTAGGGCAATCCTGTTTCCCAGATAGACTTTTTTAGCCTCAGCGATGTCCTGCATATACTGTCTATGAGCTGCTTTGTATAAGTGTCTATCTTGAGCGCTTTTTGTCTGTCTCCATTTTCGCTCTGCCAGCCTAGTAGCGCATTTTCTTTGTTTGAGTTCCGGTGTAAACCATAGAGAGTTATTTCTTGGAGGTTTAGAAGTGCGCATAGGCGCTATCTCATCAAGTGTAGTGGTAATGGCTGATTCAAATTCCACGGCGATTTGGCTAAGATTGGTACATTGGGCAGTAGAGGGCGGGGAAAAGGATTCGCTAAAGGCAGGTATGGTGATTTTATTCCATGGCCTGGTTTTTTTCATTTTTGTTGGGCGGGTCATCGGAATCTGAGATCCGCTTATAGCGAAATTTATGATGTAATGATCTGTCCAGAAGACTAAGTCGCTTT
The DNA here is from genome assembly GCF_964263255.1 of Lissotriton vulgaris. NCBI lineage: Eukaryota > Metazoa > Chordata > Amphibia > Caudata > Salamandridae > Lissotriton > Lissotriton vulgaris. The sequence goes on from NC_141685.1 coordinate 244,108,377, forward strand.
GAGTAATCGTAACTTTAGGGGAATTTGTACAAATGAGATCAAGAGTATGTCCAGCTATGTGAGTTGGACCTGTGGGGAGTTGACAGAGTTGTAGGGCTTCTAAATTGGTGATTAAATCTATAGTGCAGGGATCAGTGGTAAGTTCAAGGTGGTAATTTACGTCTCCCAGAAGGATGAAATTCTTTGTAGTTAAAGCATAAGGTGCTATGGCTTCTACTAACTTCTCAGAGAAGTTGGTTTTAGAGCCGGGAGGTCTGTAAATGAGAGCCACCTTCCATGCTTCTTTGTTGTTTACTGTTATCGTGGCTATAAGCAGCTCTCCCCAGCATTCGAGATGAGAGTCGTTTATGTGAATTTTTATGGCTGAATCATAGATTATTGCTGTTCCTCCTCCTTTTTTGTTACCAGGGCGGTCGAGTCTGTGTATTTTAATACAATTAAAATTTCGATTTAATACATCAAAAAAAGCCACTTTGTGCTTGCAACTGGCCTGATTCTTCAGACCAGCCTTCTTGCAACTGCAACGAGGGTTTGAACATCTTGCACGTAGGCAGAGCTTTCAATGAGAAATTAAATAGTTCCTACGTTGCACAAAAATGAAGTGCTTCAAACAAGCACATACTTTTAATGCACAGGGAAAAGCTGGTATGCACCTGTTACAACGCATTCGTTACTCCGCACTACCATTACAACGCGACTTTTACAACGCATACCATTACAACGCATTGCGCTGGGGGGCGCTATAGGATAGGGAATAAGTATAATTTACTATCCAACACCTTCCCTAGGGTCCACGGGGACTGGAGTTAGAATAGTAAATTATACTTACCACTATCCAGCACCCCAAAGCGCTATGCGTTGTAATGGTATGCGTTGTAATGGTCGCATTGTAATGGTAGGTAGTTGTATCGGTATACGTTGTAACATGGTACATCCAAGCTGGAATATATGTAAGACTGAGGACACAGGTGAAATGAGAAATAGACTGACTGCATCGCTGCACAGTATTCTAAGCCATTTCTTTAGTGCGATTCAAGAGAGCACCAAACAGTATAACACATTTGTCAATTTGTTTCATAGTCCATTCCCTTTCTTTAGTGCTGTAAAAGGAAGAGCCAAATTCCAAAATAGATCAATGATCTTTCAGAAATTTCCCAAAGGGAATACCAAGCCGAGTGTTAAAACTCCATTTACTCACAGGTTTTGAGCATCAAACTATGTAATGCTATTAAAGTGCAATATCCAAGGGAACACTGACTCTGTCAAAGATGATCCAAAAGGAATTGATGAAAAGTCCCAACTACAAACAACAGAATCAAAATAGTCTGAGGGGACACCCGGATTTGAACCAGGGACCTCTTGATCTGCAGTCAAATGCTCTACCACTGAGCTATATCCCCAGCTTTTCAGTAAAGTCAGAATGACATAATATCAGTACATCATGAAAGAGTGAGAGGATCATGCTAAGTTGTGCCGGAAAGTACAGGCTTGAAACTGTGGAACAGGAGAAGTAGTCCTTAATATTATTTATTAAAGTAAAACTGGCTCATTTAAAAAACAGATTAATTTGTTTCATTGCTATTTTATTTGAATAGGCAGTGGTACATAAGACCAATGCCTCTACATACAATGATTGTTTTGAAACATTCTTGAAGCGGAAGAGGTTTTTACGTTACACATTATCATTTGATGATTGGTTACCACAATCACCGAGATGGTGGTGAAGTATGATTGTTTTTTGGCCAAATTACGATGGAAAAACATTTCTACATACCACTACAATTCGGTATTTGGAAGGAACACCCAAACACCCCTTTCAAGTACCTTTGATTTAATACATCAAAAAAAGCCACTTTGTGCTTGCAACTGGCCTGATTCTTCAGACCAGCCTTCTTGCAACTGCAACGAGGGTTTGTACATCTTGCACGTAGGCAGAGCTTTCAAGGAGAAATTAAATAGTTCCTAAGTTGTACAAAAATGAAGTGCTTCAAACAAACACATACTTTGTATGGACAGAGAAGAGATGGAATATATGTAAGACTGAGGACACAGGTGTAATGAGAAATAGATTGATTGCATAGCTGCCCAGTATTCTAAGCCATTTCTTTAGTGCGATTCAAGAGAGCACCAAACAGTATAACAAATTTGTCAATTGGTTTCATAGTCCATTCCCTTTGTTTAGAGCTGTGAAAGGTAGAGCCGAATTCCAAAATAGATCAATGATGTTTCAGAAATTTCCCATAGGGAATACCAAGCCCAGTGTAAAAAATGCAGTTACTCACAAGTTTTAATCAGCAACACTGTAATGGTATTAAAGTGTAACATCCAAGGGTACACTGACTCTGTCAAAGATGATCCAAATGGGATTCATGAAAATTCCCAACTACAAACAGCAGATTCAAAATAGTATGAGGGGACACCCGGATTTGAACCAGGTACCTCTTGATCTGCAGTCAAATGCTCTACCACTGAGTTATATCCCCAGCTGTCAGCCAAAATCAGAATGACAATATATCAGTACATCATGAAAGAGTGAGAGGATCATGCTAAGTTGTGCCGGAAAGTACAACCTTGAAACTGTGGAACTGTAGAAGTAGTTCTTAATATTATGTATTAAAGGAAAAATGGATCATTAAAAAAAATATATGTATTTGTTTGATTGGTATTTTATTTGAATAGGCAGTGGTACATAGGACCAATGCCTGCACTTAAAATGTTTGTTTTGAAACATTCTCAAAGGGGAAGAGGTTTTTACGGGATACCTTATTGTTTCATGTTTGGTTACCACAATCACTCAGATGGTGATGAAGTATGATTGTTTTGGGCCACATTACGGTGGAAAAACATTTCTACATACCACTACAATTCGGTATTTGGAAGGTACACCCAAACACCCCTTTCACGGACCTTCGATTTAAAACATCAGAAAAAGCCACTTTGTGCTTGCAAATGGCCTGATTCTTCAGGCCAGCCTTCTTGCAACTGCAACAATGGTTCGTACATCTTGCACGTAGGCAGAGCATTTAAGGAGAAATTAAATAGTTCCTACGTTGCACAAAAATGAAGTGCTTCAAACAAGCACATACTTTGGATGCACAGGGAAAAGGTGGAATATATGTAAGACTGAGGACACAGGTGAAATGAGAAATAGACTGACTGCATCGCTGCACAGTATTCGAAGCCATTTCTTTAGTGCGATTCAAGAAAGCACCAAACAGTATTACAAATTTGTCAGTTTATTTCATAGTCCATTCCCTTTCTCTTGTGCTGTAAAAGGAAGAGCCAAATTCCAAAATAGATCAATGATCTTTCAGAAAGTTCCCAAAGGGAACACCAAGCCGAGTGTTAAAACTGCATTTACTCACAGGTTTTGAGCAGCAAACTCTGTAATGATATTAAAGTGCAATATCCAAGGGAACACTGACTCTGTCAAAGATGATCCAAAAGGAATTGATGAAAAGTCCCAACTACAAACAACAGAATCAAAATAGTCTGAGGGGACACCCGGATTTGAACCAGGGACCTCTTGATCTGCAGTCAAATGCTCTACCACTGTGCTATATCCCCATCTTTTCAGTAAAATCAGAATGACATAATATCAGTACATCATGAAAGAGTGAGAGGATCATGCTAAGTTGTGCCGGAAAGTACAGGCTTGAAACTGTGGAACAGGAGAAGTAGTCCTTAATATTATTTATTAAAGTAAAACTGGCTCATTTAAAAAACAGATTAATTTGTTTCATTGCTATTTTATTTGTATTTGCAGTGGTACATAAGACCAATTCCTCTACATACAATGATTGTTTTGAAACATTCTTAAAGCGGAAGAGGTTTTTACATGACACATTATCATTTGATGATTGGTTACCACAATCACCGAGATGGTGGTGAAGTATGAATGTTTTTTGGCCAAATTAGGGAGGAAAAACATTTCTACATACCACTACAATTCGGTATTTGGAAGGAACACCCAAACACCCCTTTCAAGTACCTTCGATTTAATACATCAAAAAAAGCCACTTTGTGCTTGCAACTGGCCTGATTCTTCAGACCAGCCTTCTTGCAACTGCAACAAGGGTTTGTACATCTTGCACGTAGGCAGAGCTTTCAAGGAGAAATTAAATAGTTCCTACGTTGCACAAAAATGAAGTGCTTCAAACAAGCACATACTTTTAATGCACAGGGAAAAGGTGGAATATATGTAAGACTGAGGACACAGGTGAAATGAGAAACAGACTGACTGCATCGCTGCACAGTATTCTAAGCCATTTCTTTAGTGCGATTCAAGAAAGCATCAAACAGTATAACAAATTTGTCAATTTGTTTCATAGTCCATTCCCTTTCTTTAGTGCTGTAAAAGGAAGAGCCAAATTCCAAAATAGATCAATGATCTTTCAGAAATTTCCCAAAGGGAATACCAAGCCGAGTGTTAAAACTCCATTTACTCACAGGTTTTGAGCAGCAAACTCTGTAATGCTATTAAAGTGCAATATCCAAGGGAACACTGACTCTGTCAAAGATGATCCAAAAGGAATTGATGAAAAGTCCCAACTACAAACAACAGAATCAAAATAGCCTGAGGGGACACCCGGATTTGAACCAGGGACCTCTTGATCTGCAGTCAAATGCTCTACCACTGAGCTATATCCCCAGCTTTTCAGTAAAATCAGAATGACATAATATCAGTACATCATGAAAGAGTGAGAGGATCATGCTAAGTTGTGCCGGAAAGTACAGGCTTGAAACTGTGGAACAGGAGAAGTAGTCCTTAATATTATTTATTAAAGTAAAACTGGATCATTTAAAAAACAGATAAATTTTTTCATTGCTATTTTATTTAAATAGGCCGTGGTACATAAGACAAATGCCTCTACATACAATGATTGTTTTGAAACATTCTTAAAGGGGAAGAGGTTTTTACGTGACACATTATCATTTGATGATTGGTTACCACAATCACCGAGATGGTGGTGAAGTATGATTGTTTTTTGGCCAAATTACGATGGAAAAACATTTCTACATACCACTACAATTCGGTATTTGGAAGGAACACCCAAACACCCCTTTCAAGTACCTTCAATTTAATACATCAAAAAAAGCCACTTTGTGCTTGCAACTGGCCTGATTCTTCAGACCAGCCTTCTTGCAACTGCAACGAGGGTTTGAACATCTTGCACGTAGGCAGAGCTTTCAAGGAGAAAATAAATAGTTCCTAATTTGCACAAAAATGAAGTCCTTCAAACAAACACATACTTTGTATGGACAGAGAAGAGATGGAATATATGTAAGACTGAGGACACAGGTGTAATGAGAAATAGATTGATTGCATAGCTGCCCAGTATTCTAAGCCATTTCTTTAGTGCGATTCAAGAGAGCACCAAACAGTATAACAAATTTGTCAATTGGTTTCATAGTCCATTCCCTTTGTTTAGAGCTGTGAAAGGTAGAGCCGAATTCCAAAATAGATCAATGATGTTTCAGAAATTTCCCATAGGGAATACCAAGCCCAGTGTAAAAAATGCAGTTACTCACAAGTTTTAATCAGCAAAACTGTAATGTTATTAAAGTCTAACATCCAAGGGAACACTGACTCTGTCAAAGATGATCCAAATGGGATTCATGAAAATTCCCAACTACAAACAGCAGATTCAAAATAGTATGAGGGGACACCCGGATTTGAACCAAGGACCTCTTGATCTGCAGTCAAATGCTCTACCACTGAGCTATATCCCCAGCTGTCAGCCAAGATCAGAATGACAATATATCAGTACATCATGAAAGAGTGAGAGGATCATGCTAAGTTGTGCCGGAAAGTACAACCTTGAAACCGTGGAACTGTAGAAGTAGTTCTTAATATTATGTATTAAAGGAAAAATGGATCATTAAAAAAAATATATGTATTTGTTTGATTGGTATTTTATTTGAATAGGCAGTGGTACATAGGACCAATGCCTGCACTTAAAATGTTTGTTTTGAAACATTCTCAAAGGGGAAGAGGTTTTTACGGGATACCTTATTGTTTCATGTTTGGTTACCACAATCACTCAGATGGTGATGAAGTATGATTGTTTTGGGCCACATTACGGTGGAAAAACATTTCTACATACCACTACAATTCGGTATTTGGAAGGTACACCCAAACACCCCTTTCACGGACCTTCGATTTAAAACATCAGAAAAAGCCACTTTGTGCTTGCAAAATGCCTGATTCTTCAGGCCAGCCTTCTTGCAACTGCAACAATGGTTCGTACATCTTGCACGTAGGCAGAGCATTTAAGAAGAAATTAAATAGTTCCTATGTTGCACAAAAATGAAGTGCTTCAAACAAGCACATACTTTGGATGCACAGGGAAAAGGTGGAATATATGTAAGACTGAGGACACAGGTGAAATGAGAAATAGACTGACTGCATCGCTGCACAGTATTCTAAGCCATTTCTTTAGTGCGATTCAAGAAAGCACCAAACAGTATAACAAATTTGTCAATTTATTTCATAGTCCATTCCCTTTCTCTCGTGCTGTAAAAGGAAGAGCCAAATTCCAAAATAGATCAATGATCTTTCAGAAAGTTCCCAAAGGGAACACCAAGCCGAGTGTTAAAACTGCATTTACTCACAGGTTTTGAGCAGCAAACTCTGTAATGATATTAAAGTGCAATATCCAAGGGAACACTGACTTTGTCAAAGATGATACAAAAGGAATTGATGAAAAGTCCCAACTACAAACAACAGATTCAAAATAGTCTGAGGGGACACCCGGATTTGAACCAGGGACCTCTTGATCTGCAGTCAAATGCTCTACCACTGAGCTATATCCCCAGCTTTTCAGTAAAATCAGAATGACATAATATCAGTACATCATGAAAGAGTGAGAGGATCATGCTAAGTTGTGCCGGAAAGTACAGGCTTGAAACTGTGGAACAGGAGAAGTAGTCCTTAATATTATTTATTAAAGTAAAACTGGCTCATTTAAAAAACAGATTAATTTGTTTCATTGCTATTTTATTTGAATAGGCAGTGGTACATAAGACCAATGCCTCTACATACAATGATTGTTTTGAAACATTCTTAAAGCGGAAGAGGTTTTTACATGACACATTATCATTTGATGATTGGTTACCACAATCACCGAGATGGTGGTGAAGTATGAATGTTTTTTGGCCAAATTACGGAGGAAAAACATTTCTACATACCACTACAATTCAGTATTTGGAAGGAACACCCAAACACCTCTTTCAAGTACCTTCGATTTAATACATCAAAAAAAGCCACTTTGTGCTTGCAACTGGCCTGATTCTTCAGACCAGCCTTCTTGCAACTGCAACGAGGGTTTGTACATCTTGCACGTAGGCAGAGCTTTCAAGGAGAAATTAAATTGTTCCTACGTTGCACAAAAATGAAGTGCTTCAAACAAGCACATACTTTTAATGCACAGGGAAAAGGTGGAATATATGTAAGACTGAGGACACAGGTGAAATGAGAAATAGACTGACTGCATCGCTGCACAGTATTCTAAGCCATTTCTTTAGTGCGATTCAAGAAAGCATCAAACAGTATAACAAATTTGTCAATTTGTTTCATAGTCCATTCCCTTTCTTTAGGTCTGTAAAAGGAAGAGCCAAATTCAAAAAAAGATCAATGATCTTTCAGAAAGTTCCCAAAGGGAACACCAAGCCGAGTGTTAAAACTGCATTTACTCACAGGTTTTGAGCAGCAAACTCGGTAATGCTATTAAAGTGCAATATCCAAGGGAACACTGACTCTGTAATAGATGATCCAAAAGGAATTGATGAAAAGTCCCAACTACAAACAACAGAATCAAAATAGTGTGAGGGGACACCCGGATTTGAACCAGGGACCTCTTGATCTGCAGTCCAATGCTCTACCACTGAGCTATATCCCCAGCTTTTCAGAAAAATTAGAATGACATAATATCAGTACATCATGAAAGAGTGAGAGGATCATGCTAAGTTGTGCCGGAAAGTACAGGCTTGAAACTGTGGAACAGGAGAAGTAGTCCTTAATATTATTTATTAAAGTAAAACTGGATCATTTAAAAAACAGATTAATTTGTTTCATTGCTATTTTATTTGAATAGGCAGTGGTACATAGGACCAATGCCTCTACATACAATGATTGTTTTGAAACATTCTTAAAGCGGAAGAGGTTTTTACATGACACATTATCATTTGATGATTGGTTACCACAATCACCGAGATGGTGATGAAGTATGAATGTTTTTTGGCCAAATTACGGAGGAAAACCATTTCTACATACCACTACAATTCGGTATTTGGAAGGAACACCCAAACACCCCTTTCAAGTACCATCGATTTAATACATCAAAAAAAGCCACTTTGTGCTTGCAACTGGCCTGATTCTTCAGACCAGCCTTCTTGCAACTGCAACGAGGGTTTGTACATCTTGCACGTAGGCAGAGCTTTCAAGGAGAAATTAAATAGTTCCTAAGTTGCACAAAAATGAAGTGCTTCAAACAAACACATACTTTGTATGGACAGAGAAGAGATGGAATATATGTAAGACTGAGGACACATGTGTAATGAGAAATAGATTGATTGCATAGCTGCCCAGTATTCTAAGCCATTTCTTTAGTGCGATTCAAGAGAGCACCAAACAGTATAACAAATTTGTCAATTGGTTTCATAGTCCATTCCCTTTGTTTAGAGCTGTGAAAGGTAGAGCCGAATTCCAAAATAGATCAATGATGTTTCAGAAATTTCCCATAGGGAATACCAAGCCCAGTGTAAAAAATGAAGTTACTCAGTAGTTTTAATCAGCAACACTGTAATGGTATTAAAGTGTAACATCCAAGGGAACACTGACTCTGTCAAAGATGATCCAAATGGGATTCATGAAAATTCCCAACTACAAACTGCAGATTCAAAATAGTATGAGGGGACACCCGGATTTGAACCAGGGACCTCTTGATCTGCAGTCAAATGCTCTACCACTGAGCTATATCCCTAGCTGTCAGCCAACATCAGAATGACAATATATCAGTACATCATGAAAGAGTGAGAGGATCATGCTAAGTTGTGCCGGAAAGTACAACCTTGAAACTGTGGAACTGTAGAAGTAGTTCTTAATATTATTTATTAAAGGAAAAATGGATCATTAAAAAAAATATATGTATTTGTTTGATTGGTATTTTATTTGAGTAGGCAGTGGTACATAGGACCAATGCCTGCACTTAAAATGTTTGTTTTGAAACATTCTCAAAGGGGAAGAGGTTTTTACGGGATACCTTATTGTTTCATGTTTGGTTACCACAATCACTCAGATGGTGATGAAGTGTGATTGTTTTGGGCCACATTACGGTGGAAAAACATTTCTACATACCACTACAATTCGGTATTTGGAAGGTACACACAAACACCCCTTTCACGGACCTTCGATTTAAAACATCAGAAAAAGCCACTTTGTGCTTGCAAATGGCCTGATTCTTCAGGCCAGCCTTCTTGCAACTGCAACAATGGTTCGTACATCTTGCACGTAGACAGAGCATTTAAGGAGAAATTAAATAGTTCCTACGTTGCACAAAAATGAAGTGCTTCAAACAAGCACATACTTTGGATGCACAGGGAAAAGGTGGAATATATGTAAGACTGAGGACACAGGTGAAATGAGAAATAGACTGACTGCATCGCTGCACAGTATTCTAAGCCATTTCTTTAGTGCGATTCAAGAAAGCACCAAACAGTATAACAAATTTGTCAATTTATTTCATAGTCCATTCCCTTTCTCTCGTGCTGTAAAAGGAAGAGCCAAATTCCAAAATAGATCAATGATCTTTCAGAAAGTTCCCAAAGGGAACACCAAGCCGAGTGTTAAAACTGCATTTACTCACAGGTTTTGAGCAGCAAACTCTGTAATGATATTAAAGTGCAATATCCAAGGGAACACTGACTTTGTCAAAGATGATACAAAAGGAATTGATGAAAAGTCCCAACTACAAACAACAGAATCAAAATAGTCTGAGGGGACACCCGGATTTGAACCAGGGACCTCTTGATCTGCAGTCAAATGCTCTACCACTGAGCTATATCCCCAGCTTTTCAGTAAAATCAGAATGACATAATATCAGTACATCATGAAAGAGTGAGAGGATCATGCTAAGTTGTGCCGGAAAGTACAGGCTTGAAACTGTGGAACAGGAGAAGTAGTCCTTAATATTATTTATTAAAGTAAAACTGGCTCATTTAAAAAACAGATTAATTTGTTTCATTGCTATTTTATTTGAATAGGCAGTGGTACATAAGACCAATGCCTCTACATACAATGATTGTTTTGAAACATTCTTAAAGCGGAAGAGGTTTTTACATGACACATTATCATTTGATGATTGGTTACCACAATCACCGAGATGGTGGTGAAGTATGAATGTTTTTTGGCCAAATTACGGAGGAAAAACATTTCTACATACCACTACAATTCAGTATTTGGAAGGAGCACCCAAACACCTCTTTCAAGTACCTTCGATTTAATACATCAAAAAAAGCCACTTTGTGCTTGCAACTGGCCTGATTCTTCAGACCAGCCTTCTTGCAACTGCAACGAGGGTTTGTACATCTTGCACGTAGGCAGAGCTTTCAAGGAGAAATTAAATTGTTCCTACGTTGCACAAAAATGAAGTGCTTCAAACAAGCACATACTTTTAATGCACAGGGAAAAGGTGGAATATATGTAAGACTGAGGACACAGGTGAAATGAGAAATAGACTGACTGCATCGCTGCACAGTATTCTAAGCCATTTCTTTAGTGCGATTCAAGAAAGCATCAAACAGTATAACAAATTTGTCAATTTGTTTCATAGTCCATTCCCTTTCTTTAGTGCTGTAAAAGGAAGAGCCAAATTCCAAAATAGATCAATGATCTTTCAGAAATTTCCCAAAGGGAATACCAAGCCGAGTGTTAAAACTCCATTTACTCACAGGTTTTGAGCAGCAAACTCTGTAATGATATTAAAGTGCAATATCCAAGGGAACACTGACTCTGTCAAAGATGATCCAAAAGGAATTGATGAAAAGTCCCAACTACAAACAACAGAATCAAAATAGTCTGAGGGGACACCCGGATTTGAACCAGGGACCTCTTGATCTGCAGTCAAATGCTCTACCACTGAGCTATATCCCCAGCTTTTCAGTAAAGTCAGAATGACATAATATCAGTACATCATGAAAGAGTGAGAGGATCATGCTAAGTTGTGCCGGAAAGTACAGGCTTGAAACTGTGGAACAGGAGAAGTAGTCCTTAATATTATTTATTAAAGTAAAACTGGATCATTTAAAAAACAGATTAATTTGTTTCATTGCTATTTTATTTGAATAGGCAGTGGTACATAAGACCAATGCCTCTACATACAATGATTGTTTTGAAACATTCTTAAAGGGGAAGAGGTTTTTACGTGACACATTATCATTTCATGATTGGTTACCTCAATCACCGAGATGGTGGTGAAGTATGATTGTTTTTTGGCCAAATTACGGAGGAAAAACATTTCTACATACCACTACAATTCGGTATGTGGAAGGAACACCCAAACACCCCTTTCAAGTACCTTCGATTTAATACATCAAAAAAAGCCACTTTGTGCTTGCAACTGGCCTGATTCTTCAGACCAGCCTTCTTGCAACTGCAACGAGGGTTTGAACATCTTGCACGTAGGCAGAGCTTTCAAGGAGAAATTAAATAGTTCCTAAGTTGCACAAAAATGAAGTGCTTCAAACAAACACATACTTTGTATGGACAGAGAAGAGATGGAATATATGTAAGACTGAGGACACAGGTGTAATGAGAAATAGATTGATTGCATAGCTGCCCAGTATTCTAAGCCATTTCTTTAGTGCGATTCAAGAGAGCACCAAACAGTATAACAAATTTGTCAATTGGTTTCATAGTCCATTCCCTTTGTTTAGAGCTGTGAAAGGTAGAGCCGAATTCCAAAATAGATCAATGATGTTTCAGAAATTTCCCATAGGGAATACCAAGCCCAGTGTAAAAAATGCAGTTACTCACAAGTTTTAATCAGCAACACTGTAATGGTATTAAAGTGTAACATCCAAGGGAACACTGACTCTGTCAAAGATGATCCAAATGGGATTCATGAAAATTCCCAACTACAAACAGCAGATTCAAAATAGTATGAGGGGACACCCGGATTTGAACCAGGGACCTCTTGATCTGCAGTCAAATGCTCTACCACTGAGCTATATCCCCAGCTGTCAGCTAAGATCAGAATGACAATATATCAGTACATCATGAAAGAGTGAGAGGATCATGCTAAGTTGTGCCGGAAAGTACAACCTTGAAACTGTGGAACTGTAGAAGTAGTTCTTAATATTATTTATTAAAGGAAAAACTGATCATTAAAAAAAATATATGTATTTGTTTGATTGGTGTTTTATTTGAATACGCAGTGGTACATAGGACCAATGCCTGCACTTAAAATGTTTGTTTTGAAACATTCTCAAAGGGGAAGAGGTTTTTACGGGATACCTTAATGTTTCATGTTTGGTTACCACAATCACTCAGATGGTGATGAAGTATGATTGTTTTGGGCCACATTACGGTGGAAAAACATTTCTACATACCACTACAATTCGGTATTTGGAAGGTACACCCAAACACCCCTTTCACAGACCTTCGATTTAAAACATCAGAAAAAGCCACTTTGTGCTTGCAAATGGCCTGATTCTTCAGGCCAGCCTTCTTGCAACTGCAACAATGGTTCGTACATCTTGCACGTAGGCAGAGCATTTAAGGAGAAATTAAATAGTTCCTACGTTGCACAAAAATGAAGTGCTTCAAACAAGCACATACTTTGGATGCACAGGGAAAAGGTGGAATATATGTAAGACTGAGGACACAGGTGAAATGAGAAATAGACTGACTGCATCGCTGCACAGTATTCTAAGCCATTTCTTTAGTGCGATTCAAGAAAGCACCAAACAGTATAACAAATTTGTCAATTTATTTCATAGTCCATTCCCTTTCTTTAGTGCTGTAAAAGGAAGAGCCAAATTCCAAAATAGATCAATGATCTTTCAGAAAGTTCCCAAATGGAACACCAAGCCGAGTGTTAAAACTGCATTTACTCACAGGTTTTGAGCAGCAAACTCTGTAATGATATTAAAGTGCAATATCCAAGGGAACACTGACTCTGTCAAAGATGATCCAAAAGAAATTGATGAAAAGTCCCAACTACAAACAACAGAATCAAAATAGTCAGAGGGGACACCCGGATTTGAACCAGGGACCTCTTGATCTGCAGTCAAATGCTCTACCACTGAGCTATATCCCCAGCAGTTCAGTAAAATTAGAATGACATAATATCAGTACATCATGAAAGAGTGAGAGGATCATGCTAAGTTGTGCCGGAAAGTACAGGCTTGAAACTGTGGAATAGGAGAAGTAGTCCTTAATATTATTTATTAAAGTAAAACTGGATCATTTAAAAAACAGATTAATTTGTTTCATTGCTATTTTATTTGAAAAGGCAGTGGTACATAAGACCAATGCCTCTACATACAATGATTGTTTTGAAACATTCTTAAAGGGGAAGAGGTTTTTACGTGACACATTATCATTTGATGATTGGTTACCACAATCACCGAGATGGTGGTGAAGTATGATTGTTTTTTGGCCAAATTACGGAGGAAAAACATTTCTACATACCACTACAATTCGGTATTTGGAAGGAACACCCAAACACCCCTTTCAAGTACCTTCGATTTAATACATCAAAAAAAGCCACTTTGTGCTTGCAACTGGCCTGATTCTTCAGACCAGCCTTCTTGCAACTGCAACGAGGGTTTGAACATCTTGCACGTAGGCAGAGCTTTCAAGGAGAAATTAAATAGTTCCTACGTTGCACAAAAATGAAGTGCTTCAAACAAGCACATACTTTTAATGCACAGGGAAAAGGTGGAATATATGTAAGACTGAGGACACAGGTGAAATGAGAAATAGACGGACTGCATCACTGCACAGTATTCTAAGCCATTTCTTTAGTGCGATTCAAGAAAGCACCAAACAGTATAACAAATTTGTCAATTTATTTCATAGTCCATTCCCTTTCTTTAGTGCTGTAAAAGGAAGAGCCAAATTCCAAAATAGATCAATGATCTTTCAGAAAGTTCCCAAATGGAACACCAAGCCGAGTGTTAAAACTGCATTTACTAACAGGTTTTGAGCAGCAAACTCTGTAATGATATTAAAGTGCAATATCCAAGGGAACACTGACTGTCAAAGATGATCCAAAAGGAATTGATGAAAAGTCCCAACTACAAACAACAGAATCAAAATAGTCTGAGGGGACACCCGGATTTGAACCAGGGACCTCTTGATCTGCAGTCAAATGCTCTACCACTGAGCTATATCCCCAGCTTTTCAGTAAAATCAGAATGACATAATATCAGTACATCATGAAAGAGTGAGAGGATCATGCTAAGTTGTGCCGGAAAGTACAGGCTTGAAACTGTGGAACAGGAGAAGTAGTCCCGAATATTATTTATTAAAGTAAAACTGGATCATTTAAAAAACAGATTAATTTGTTTCATTGCTATTTTATTTGAATAGGCAGTGGTACATAAGACCAATGCCTCTACATACAATGATTGTTTTGAAACATTCTTAAAGGGGAAGAGGTTTTTATGTGACACATTATCATTTGATGATTGGTTACCACAATCACCGAGATGGTGGTGAAGTATGATTGTTTTTTGGCCAAATTACAGAGGAAAAACATTTCTACATACCACTACAATTCGGTATTTGGAAGGAACACCCAAACACCCCTTTCAAGTACCTTCGATTTAATACATCAAAAAAAGCCACTTTGTGCTTGCAACTGGCCTGATTCTTCAGACCAGCCTTCTTGCAACTGCAACGAGGGTTTGAACATCTTGCACGTAGGCAGAGCTTTCAAGGAGAAATTAAATAGTTCCTACGTTGCACAAAAATGAAGTGCTTCAAACAAGCACATACTTTTATTGCACAGGGAAAAGGTGGAATATATGTAAGACTGAGGATACAGGTGAAATGAGAAATAGACTGACTGCATCACTGCACAGTATTCTAAGCCATTTCTTTAGTGCGATTCAAGAGAGCACCAAACAGTATAACAAATTTGTCAATTTGTTTCATAGTCCATTCCCTTTCTTTAGTGCTGTATAAGGAAGAGCCAAATTCCAAAATAGATCAATGATCTTTCAGAAATTTCCCAAAGGGAATACCAAGCCGAGTGCTAAAACTCCATTTACTCACAGGTTTTGAGCAGCAAACTATGTAATGCTATTAAAGTGCAATAACCAAGGGAACACTGACTCTGTCAAAGATGATCCAAAAGGAATTGATGAAAAGTCCCAACTACAAACAACAGAATCAAAATAGTCTGAGGGGACACCCGGATTTGAACCAGGGACCTCTTGATCTGCAGTCAAATACTCTACCACTGAGCTATATCCCCAGCTTTTCAGTAAAATCAGAATGACATAATATCAGTACATCATGAAAGAGTGAGAGGATCATGCTAAGTTGTGCCGGAAAGTACAGGCTTGAAACTGTGGAACAGGAGAAGTAGTAGTTAATATTATTTATTAAAGGAAAGCTGTATCATTTAAAAAACGGATTAATTTGTTTCATTGCTATTTTATTTGAATAGGCAGTGGTACATAAGACCAATGCCTCTACATACAATGATTGTTTTGAAACATTCTTAAAGGGGAAGAGGTTTTTACGTGACACATTATCATTTGATGATTGGTTACCACAATCACCGAGATGGTGGTGAAGTATGATAGTTTTTTGGCCAAATTACGATGGAAAAACATTTCTACATACCACTACAATTCGGTATTTGGAAGGAACACCCAAACACCCCTTTCAAGTACCTTCGATTTAATACATCAAAAAAAGCCACTTTGTGCTTGCAACTGGCCTGATTCTTCAGACCAGCCTTCTTGCAACTGCAACGAGGGTTTGTACATCTTGCACGTAGGCAGAGCTTTCAAGGAGAAATTAAATAGTTCCTAAGTTGCACAAAAATGAAGTGCTTCAAACAAACACATACTTTGTATGGACAGAGAAGAGATGGAATATATGTAAGACTGAGGACACAGGTGTAATGAGAAATAGATTGATTGCATAGCTGCCCAGTATTCTAAGCCATTTCTTTAGTGCGGTTCAAGAGAGCACCAAACAGTATAACAAATTTGTCAATTGGTTTCATAGTCCATTCCCTTTGTTTAGAGCTGTGAAAGGTAGAGCCGAATTCCAAAATAGATCAATGATGTTTCAGAAATTTCCCATAGGGAATACCAAGCCCAGTGTAAAAAATGCAGTTACTCACAAGTTTTAATCAGCAACACTGTAATGGTATTAAAGTGTAACATCCAAGGGAACACTGACTCTGTCAAAGATGATCCAAATGGGATTCATGAAAATTCCCAACTACAAACAGCAGATTCAAAATAGTATGAGGGGACACCCGGATTCGAACCAGGGACCTCTTTATCTGCAGTCAAATGCTCTACCACTGAGCTATATCCCCAGCTGTCAGCCAAGATCAGAATGACAATATATCAGTACATCATGAAAGAGTGAGAGGATCATGCTAAGTTGTGCCGGAAAGTACAACCTTGAAACTGTGGAACTGTAGAAGTAGTTCTTAATATTATTTATTAAAGGAAAAATGGATCATTAAAAAAATATATGTATTTGTTTGATTGGTATTTTATTTGAATAGGCAGTGGTACATAGGACCAATGCCTGCACTTAAAATGTTTGTTTTGAAACAATCTCAAAGGGGAAGAGGTTTTTACGGGATACCTTATTGTTTCATGTTTGGTTACCACAATCACTCAGATGGTGATGAAGTATGATTGTTTTGGGCCACATTACGGTGGAAAAACATTTCTACATACCACTGCAATTCGGTATTTGGAAGGTACACCCAAACACCCCTTTCACGGACCTTCGATTTAAAACATCAGAAAAAGCCACTTTGTGCTTGCAAATGGCCTGATTCTTCAGGCCAGCCTTCTTGCAACTGCAACAATGGTTCGTACATCTTGCACGTAGGCAGAGCATTTAAGGAGAAATTAAATAGTTCCTACGTTGCACAAAAATGAAGTGCTTCAAACAAGCACATACTTTTAATGCACAGGGAAAAGGTGGAATATATGTAAGACTGAGGACACAGGTGAAATGAGAAATAGACTGACTGCATCGCTGCACAGTATTCTAAGCCATTTCTTTAGTGCGATTCAAGAAAGCACCAAACAGTATAACAAATTTGTCAATTTGTTTCATAGTCCATTCCCTTTCTTTAGGTCTGTAAAAGGAAGAGCCAAATTCAAAAAAAGATCAATGATCTTTCAGAAAGTTCCCAAAGGGAACACCAAGCCGAGTGTTAAAACTGCATTTACTCACAGGTTTTGAGCAGCAAACTCGGTAATGCTATTAAAGTGCAATATCCAAGGGAACACTGACTCTGTCATAGATGATCCAAAAGGAATTGATGAAAAGTCCCAACTACAAACAACAGTATCAAAATAGTGTGAGGGGACACCCGGATTTGAACCAGGGACCTCTTGATCTGCAGTCAAATGCTCTACCACTGAACTATATCCCCAGCTTTTCAGAAATATTAGAATGACATAATATCAGTACATCATGAAAGAGTGAGAGGATCATGCTAAGTTGTGCCGGAAAGTACAGGCTTGAAACTGTGGAACAGGAGAAGTAGTCCTTAATATTATTTATTAAAGTAAAACTGGATCATTTAAAAAACAGATGAATTTTTTCATTGCTATTTTATTTGAATAGGCCGTGGTACATAAGACCAATGCCTCTACATACAATGATTGTTTTGAAACATTCTTGAAGGGGAAGAGGTTTTTACGTGACACATTATCATTTGATGATTGGTTACCACAATCACCGAGATGGTGGTGAAGTATGATTGTTTTTTGGCCAAATTACGATGGAAAAACATTTCTACATACCACTACAATTCGGTATTTGGAAGGAACACCCAAACACCCCTTTCAAGTACCTTCAATTTAATACATCAAAAAAAGCCACTTTGTGCTTGCAACTGGCCTGATTCTTCAGACCAGCCTTCTTGCAACTGCAACGAGGGTTTGAACATCTTGCACGTAGGCAGAGCTTTCAAGGAGAAATTAAATAGTTCCTACGTTGCACAAAAATGAAGTGCTTCAAACAAGCACATACTTTTAATGCACAGGGAAAAGGTGGAATATATGTAAGACTGAGGACACAGGTGAAATGAGAAATAGACGGACTGCATCACTGCACAGTATTCTAAGCCATTTCTTTAGTGCGATTCAAGAAAGCAGCAAACAGTATAACAAATTTGTCAATTTATTTCATAGTCCATTCCCTTTCTTTAGTGCTGTAAAAGGAAGAGCCAAATTCCAAAATAGATCAATGATCTTTCAGAAAGTTCCCAAATGGAACACCAAGCCGAGTGTTAAAACTGCATTTACTAACAGGTTTTGAGCAGCAAACTCTGTAATGATATTAAAGTGTAACATCCAAGGGAACACTGACTCTGTCAAAGATGATCCAAATGGGATTCATGAAAATTCCCAACTACAAACAGCAGATTCAAAATAGTATGAGGGGACACCCGGATTTGAGCCAGGGACCTCTTGATCTGCAGTCAAATGCTCTACCACTGAGCTATATCCCTAGCTGTCAGCCAACATCAGAATGACAATATATCAGTACATCATGAAAGAGTGAGAGGATCATGCTAAGTTGTGCCGGAAAGTACAACCTTGAAACTGTGGAACTGTAGAAGTAGTTCTTAATATTATTTATTAAAGGAAAAATGGATCATTAAAAAAATATATGTATTTGTTTGATTGGTATTTTATTTGAGTAGGCAGTGGTACATAGGACCAATGCCTGCACTTAAAATGTTTGTTTTGAAACAATCTCAAAGGGGAAGAGGTTTTTACGGGATACCTTATTGTTTCATGTTTGGTTACCACAATCACTCAGATGGTGATGAAGTATGATTGTTTTGGGCCACATTACGGTGGAAAAACATTTCTACATACCACTGCAATTCGGTATTTGGAAGGTACACCCAAACACCCCTTTCACGGACCTTCGATTTAAAACATCAGAAAAAGCCACTTTGTGCTTGCAAATGGCCTGATTCTTCAGGCCAGCCTTCTTGCAACTGCAACAATGGTTCGTACATCTTGCACGTAGGCAGAGCATTTAAGGAGAAATTAAATAGTTCCTACGTTGCACAAAAATGAAGTGCTTCAAACAAGCACATACTTTTAATGCACAGGGAAAAGGTGGAATATATGTAAGACTGAGGACACAGGTGAAATGAGAAATAGACTGACTGCATCGCTGCACAGTATTCTAAGCCATTTCTTTAGTGCGATTCAAGAAAGCACCAAACAGTATAACAAATTTGTCAATTTGTTTCATAGTCCATTCCCTTTCTTTAGGTCTGTAAAAGGAAGAGCCAAATTCAAAAAAAGATCAATGATCTTTCAGAAAGTTCCCAACGGGAACACCAAGCCGAGTGTTAAAACTGCATTTACTCACAGGTTTTGAGCAGCAAACTCGGTAATGCTATTAAAGTGCAATATCCAAGGGAACACTGACTCTGTCATAGATGATCCAAAAGGAATTGATGAAAAGTCCCAACTACAAACAACAGAATCAAAATAGTGTGAGGGGACACCCGGATTTGAACCAGGGACCTCTTGATCTGCAGTCAAATGCTCTACCACTGAGCTATATCCCCAGCTTTTCAGAAAAATTAGAATGACATAATATCAGTACATCATGAAAGAGTGAGAGGATCATGCTAAGTTGTGCCGGAAAGTACAGGCTTGAAACTGTGGAACAGGAGAAGTAGTCCTTAATATTATTTATTAAAGTAAAACTGGATCGTTTAAAAAACAGATTAATTTGTTTCATTGCTATTTTATTTGAATAGGCAGTGGTACATAGGACCAATGCCTCTACATACAATGATTGTTTTGAAACATTCTTAAAGCGGAAGAGGTTTTTACATGACACATTATCATTTGATGATTGGTTACCACAATCACCGAGATGGTGATGAAGTATGAATGTTTTTTGGCCAAATTACGGAGGAAAACCATTTCTACATACCACTACAATTCGGTATTTGGAAGGAACACCCAAACACCCCTTTCAAGTACCTTCGATTTAATACATCAAGAAAAACCACTTTGTGCTTGCAACTGGCCTGATTCTTCAGACCAGCCTTCTTGCAACTGCAACGAGGGTTTGTACATCTTGCACGTAGGCAGAGCTTTCAAGGAGAAATTAAATAGTTCCTAAGTTGCACAAAAATGAAGTGCTTCAAACAAACACATACTTTGTATGGACAGAGAAGAGATGGAATATATGTAAGACTGAGGACACAGGTGTAATGAGAAATAGATTGATTGCATAGCTGCCCAGTATTCTAAGCCATTTCTTTAGTGCGATTCAAGAGAGCACCAAACAGTATAACAAATTTGTCAATTGGTTTCATAGTCCATTCCCTTTGTTTAGAGCTGTGAAAGGTAGAGCCGAATTCCAAAATAGATCAATGATGTTTCAGAAATTTCCCATAGGGAATACCAAGCCCAGTGTAAAAAATGAAGTTACTCAATAGTTTTAATCAGCAACACTGTAATGGTATTAAAGTGTAACATCCAAGGGAACACTGACTCTGTCAAAGATGATCCAAATGGGATTCATGAAAATTCCCAACTACAAACTGCAGATTCAAAATAGTATGAGGGGACACCCGGATTTGAACCAGGGACCTCTTGATCTGCAGTCAAATGCTCTACCACTGAGCTATATCCCTAGCTGTCAGCCAACATCAGAATGACAATATATCAGTACATCATGAAAGAGTGAGAGGATCATGCTAAGTTGTGCCGGAAAGTACAACCTTGAAACTGTGGAACTGTAGAAGTAGTTCTTAATATTATTTATTAAAGGAAAAATGGATCATTAAAAAAATATATGTATTTGTTTGATTGGTATTTTATTTGAATAGGCAGTGGTACATAGGACCAATGCCTGCACTTAAAATGTTTGTTTTGAAACATTCTCAAAGGGGAAGAGGTTTTTACGGGATACCTTATTGTTTCATGTTTGGTTACCACAATCACTCAGATGGTGATGAAGTATGATTGTTTTGGGCCACATTACGGTGGAAAAACATTTCTACATACCACTGCAATTCGGTATTTGGAAGGTTCACCCAAACACCCCTTTCACGGACCTTCCATTTAAAACATCAGAAAAAGCCACTTTGTGCTTGCAAATGGCCTGATTCTTCAGGCCAGCCTTCTTGCAACTGCAACAATGGTTCGTACATATTGCACGTATGCAGAGCATTTAAGGAGAAATTAAATAGTTCCTACGTTGCACAAAAATGAAGTGCTTCAAACAAGCACATACTTTTAATGCACAGGGAAAAGGTGGAATATATGTAAGACTGAGGACACAGGTGAAATGAGAAATAGACTGACTGCATCGCTGCACAGTATTCTAAGCCATTTCTTTAGTGCGATTCAAGAAAGCACCAAACAGTATAACAAATTTGTCAATTTTTTTCATAGTCCATTCCCTTTCTTTAGGTCTGTAAAAGGAAGAGCCAAATTCAAAAAAAGATCAATGATCTTTCAGAAAGTTCCCAAAGGGAACACCAAGCCGAGTGTTAAAACTGCATTTACTCACAGGTTTTGAGCAGCAAACTCGGTAATGCTATTAAAGTGCAATATCCAAGGGAACACTGACTCTGTCATAGATGATCCAAAAGGAATTGATGAAAAGTCCCAACTACAAACAACAGAATCAAAATAGTGTGAGGGGACACCCGGATTTGAACCAGGGACCTCTTGATCTGCAGTCAAATGCTCTACCACTGAGCTATATCCCTAGCTGTCAGCCAACATCAGAATGACAATATATCAGTACATCATGAAAGAGTGAGAGGATCATGCTAAGTTGTGCCGGAAAGTACAACCTTGAAACTGTGGAACTGTAGAAGTAGTTCTTAATATTATTTATTAAAGGAAAAATGGATCATTAAAAAAAATATATGTATTTGTTTGATTGGTATTTTATTTGAGTAGGCAGTGGTACATAGGACCAATGCCTGCACTTAAAATGTTTGTTTTGAAACATTCTCAAAGGGGAAGAGGTTTTTACGGGATACCTTATTGTTTCATGTTTGGTTACCACAATCACTCAGATGGTGATGAAGTGTGATTGTTTTGGGCCACATTACGGTGGAAAAACATTTCTACATACCACTACAATTCGGTATTTGGAAGGTACACACAAACACCCCTTTCACGGACCTTCGATTTAAAACATCAGAAAAAGCCACTTTGTGCTTGCAAATGGCCTGATTCTTCAGGCCAGCCTTCTTGCAACTGCAACAATGGTTCGTACATCTTGCACGTAGACAGAGCATTTAAGGAGAAATTAAATAGTTCCTACGTTGCACAAAAATGAAGTGCTTCAAACAAGCACATACTTTGGATGCACAGGGAAAAGGTGGAATATATGTAAGACTGAGGACACAGGTGAAATGAGAAATAGACTGACTGCATCGCTGCACAGTATTCTAAGCCATTTCTTTAGTGCGATTCAAGAAAGCACCAAACAGTATAACAAATTTGTCAATTTATTTCATAGTCCATTCCCTTTCTCTCGTGCTGTAAAAGGAAGAGCCAAATTCCAAAATAGATCAATGATCTTTCAGAAAGTTCCCAAAGGGAACACCAAGCCGAGTGTTAAAACTGCATTTACTCACAGGTTTTGAGCAGCAAACTCTGTAATGATATTAAAGTGCAATATCCAAGGGAACACTGACTTTGTCAAAGATGATACAAAAGGAATTGATGAAAAGTCCCAACTACAAACAACAGAATCAAAATAGTCTGAGGGGACACCCGGATTTGAACCAGGGACCTCTTGATCTGCAGTCAAATGCTCTACCACTGAGCTATATCCCCAGCTTTTCAGTAAAATCAGAATGACATAATATCAGTACATCATGAAAGAGTGAGAGGATCATGCTAAGTTGTGCCGGAAAGTACAGGCTTGAAACTGTGGAACAGGAGAAGTAGTCCTTAATATTATTTATTAAAGTAAAACTGGCTCATTTAAAAAACAGATTAATTTGTTTCATTGCTATTTTATTTGAATAGGCAGTGGTACATAAGACCAATGCCTCTACATACAATGATTGTTTTGAAACATTCTTAAAGCGGAAGAGGTTTTTACATGACACACTATCATTTGATGATTGGTTACCACAATCACCGAGATGGTGGTGAAGTATGAATGTTTTTTGGCCAAATTACGGAGGAAAAACATTTCTACATACCACTACAATTCAGTATTTGGAAGGAGCACCCAAACACCTCTTTCAAGTACCTTCGATTTAATACATCAAAAAAAGCCACTTTGTGCTTGCAACTGGCCTGATTCTTCAGACCAGCCTTCTTGCAACTGCAACGAGGGTTTGTACATCTTGCACGTAGGCAGAGCTTTCAAGGAGAAATTAAATTGTTCCTACGTTGCACAAAAATGAAGTGCTTCAAACAAGCACATACTTTTAATGCACAGGGAAAAGGTGGAATATATGTAAGACTGAGGACACAGGTGAAATGAGAAATAGACTGACTGCATCGCTGCACAGTATTCTAAGCCATTTCTTTAGTGCGATTCAAGAAAGCATCAAACAGTATAACAAATTTGTCAATTTGTTTCATAGTCCATTCCCTTTCTTTAGTGCTGTAAAAGGAAGAGCCAAATTCCAAAATAGATCAATGATCTTTCAGAAATTTCCCAAAGGGAATACCAAGCCGAGTGTTAAAACTCCATTTACTCACAGGTTTTGAGCAGCAAACTCTGTAATGATATTAAAGTGCAATATCCAAGGGAACACTGACTCTGTCAAAGATGATCCAAAAGGAATTGATGAAAAGTCCCAACTACAAACAACAGAATCAAAATAGTCTGAGGGGACACCCGGATTTGAACCAGGGACCTCTTGATCTGCAGTCAAATGCTCTACCACTGAGCTATATCCCCAGCTTTTCAGTAAAGTCAGAATGACATAATATCAGTACATCATGAAAGAGTGAGAGGATCATGCTAAGTTGTGCCGGAAAGTACAGGCTTGAAACTGTGGAACAGGAGAAGTAGTCCTTAATATTATTTATTAAAGTAAAACTGGATCATTTAAAAAACAGATTAATTTGTTTCATTGCTATTTTATTTGAATAGGCAGTGGTACATAAGACCAATGCCTCTACATACAATGATTGTTTTGAAACATTCTTAAAGGGGAAGAGGTTTTTACGTGACACATTATCATTTCATGATTGGTTACCTCAATCACCGAGATGGTGGTGAAGTATGATTGTTTTTTGGCCAAATTACGGAGGAAAAACATTTCTACATACCACTACAATTCGGTATGTGGAAGGAACACCCAAACACCCCTTTCAAGTACCTTCGATTTAATACATCAAAAAAAGCCACTTTGTGCTTGCAACTGGCCTGATTCTTCAGACCAGCCTTCTTGCAACTGCAACGAGGGTTTGAACATCTTGCACGTAGGCAGAGCTTTCAAGGAGAAATTAAATAGTTCCTAAGTTGCACAAAAATGAAGTGCTTCAAACAAACACATACTTTGTATGGACAGAGAAGAGATGGAATATATGTAAGACTGAGGACACAGGTGTAATGAGAAATAGATTGATTGCATAGCTGCCCAGTATTCTAAGCCATTTCTTTAGTGCGATTCAAGAGAGCACCAAACAGTATAACAAATTTGTCAATTGGTTTCATAGTCCATTCCCTTTGTTTAGAGCTGTGAAAGGTAGAGCCGAATTCCAAAATAGATCAATGATGTTTCAGAAATTTCCCATAGGGAATACCAAGCCCAGTGTAAAAAATGCAGTTACTCACAAGTTTTAATCAGCAACACTGTAATGGTATTAAAGTGTAACATCCAAGGGAACACTGACTCTGTCAAAGATGATCCAAATGGGATTCATGAAAATTCCCAACTACAAACAGCAGATTCAAAATAGTATGAGGGGACACCCGGATTTGAACCAGGGACCTCTTGATCTGCAGTCAAATGCTCTACCACTGAGCTATATCCCCAGCTGTCAGCTAAGATCAGAATGACAATATATCAGTACATCATGAAAGAGTGAGAGGATCATGCTAAGTTGTGCCGGAAAGTACAACCTTGAAACTGTGGAACTGTAGAAGTAGTTCTTAATATTATTTATTAAAGGAAAAACTGATCATTAAAAAAAATATATGTATTTGTTTGATTGGTGTTTTATTTGAATACGCAGTGGTACATAGGACCAATGCCTGCACTTAAAATGTTTGTTTTGAAACATTCTCAAAGGGGAAGAGGTTTTTACGGGATACCTTAATGTTTCATGTTTGGTTACCACAATCACTCAGATGGTGATGAAGTATGATTGTTTTGGGCCACATTACGGTGGAAAAACATTTCTACATACCACTACAATTCGGTATTTGGAAGGTACACCCAAACACCCCTTTCACAGACCTTCGATTTAAAACATCAGAAAAAGCCACTTTGTGCTTGCAAATGGCCTGATTCTTCAGGCCAGCCTTCTTGCAACTGCAACAATGGTTCGTACATCTTGCACGTAGGCAGAGCATTTAAGGAGAAATTAAATAGTTCCTACGTTGCACAAAAATGAAGTGCTTCAAACAAGCACATACTTTGGATGCACAGGGAAAAGGTGGAATATATGTAAGACTGAGGACACAGGTGAAATGAGAAATAGACTGACTGCATCGCTGCACAGTATTCTAAGCCATTTCTTTAGTGCGATTCAAGAAAGCACCAAACAGTATAACAAATTTGTCAATTTATTTCATAGTCCATTCCCTTTCTTTAGTGCTGTAAAAGGAAGAGCCAAATTCCAAAATAGATCAATGATCTTTCAGAAAGTTCCCAAATGGAACACCAAGCCGAGTGTTAAAACTGCATTTACTCACAGGTTTTGAGCAGCAAACTCTGTAATGATATTAAAGTGCAATATCCAAGGGAACACTGACTCTGTCAAAGATGATCCAAAAGAAATTGATGAAAAGTCCCAACTACAAACAACAGAATCAAAATAGTCAGAGGGGACACCCGGATTTGAACCAGGGACCTCTTGATCTGCAGTCAAATGCTCTACCACTGAGCTATATCCCCAGCAGTTCAGTAAAATTAGAATGACATAATATCAGTACATCATGAAAGAGTGAGAGGATCATGCTAAGTTGTGCCGGAAAGTACAGGCTTGAAACTGTGGAATAGGAGAAGTAGTCCTTAATATTATTTATTAAAGTAAAACTGGATCATTTAAAAAACAGATTAATTTGTTTCATTGCTATTTTATTTGAAAAGGCAGTGGTACATAAGACCAATGCCTCTACATACAATGATTGTTTTGAAACATTCTTAAAGGGGAAGAGGTTTTTACGTGACACATTATCATTTGATGATTGGTTACCACAATCACCGAGATGGTGGTGAAGTATGATTGTTTTTTGGCCAAATTACGGAGGAAAAACATTTCTACATACCACTACAATTCGGTATTTGGAAGGAACACCCAAACACCCCTTTCAAGTACCTTCGATTTAATACATCAAAAAAAGCCACTTTGTGCTTGCAACTGGCCTGATTCTTCAGACCAGCCTTCTTGCAACTGCAACGAGGGTTTGAACATCTTGCACGTAGGCAGAGCTTTCAAGGAGAAATTAAATAGTTCCTACGTTGCACAAAAATGAAGTGCTTCAAACAAGCACATACTTTTAATGCACAGGGAAAAGGTGGAATATATGTAAGACTGAGGACACAGGTGAAATGAGAAATAGACGGACTGCATCACTGCACAGTATTCTAAGCCATTTCTTTAGTGCGATTCAAGAAAGCACCAAACAGTATAACAAATTTGTCAATTTATTTCATAGTCCATTCCCTTTCTTTAGTGCTGTAAAAGGAAGAGCCAAATTCCAAAATAGATCAATGATCTTTCAGAAAGTTCCCAAATGGAACACCAAGCCGAGTGTTAAAACTGCATTTACTAACAGGTTTTGAGCAGCAAACTCTGTAATGATATTAAAGTGCAATATCCAAGGGAACACTGACTGTCAAAGATGATCCAAAAGGAATTGATGAAAAGTCCCAACTACAAACAACAGAATCAAAATAGTCTGAGGGGACACCCGGATTTGAACCAGGGACCTCTTGATCTGCAGTCAAATGCTCTACCACTGAGCTATATCCCCAGCTTTTCAGTAAAATCAGAATGACATAATATCAGTACATCATGAAAGAGTGAGAGGATCATGCTAAGTTGTGCCGGAAAGTACAGGCTTGAAACTGTGGAACAGGAGAAGTAGTCCCGAATATTATTTATTAAAGTAAAACTGGATCATTTAAAAAACAGATTAATTTGTTTCATTGCTATTTTATTTGAATAGGCAGTGGTACATAAGACCAATGCCTCTACATACAATGATTGTTTTGAAACATTCTTAAAGGGGAAGAGGTTTTTATGTGACACATTATCATTTGATGATTGGTTACCACAATCACCGAGATGGTGGTGAAGTATGATTGTTTTTTGGCCAAATTACAGAGGAAAAACATTTCTACATACCACTACAATTCGGTATTTGGAAGGAACACCCAAACACCCCTTTCAAGTACCTTCGATTTAATACATCAAAAAAAGCCACTTTGTGCTTGCAACTGGCCTGATTCTTCAGACCAGCCTTCTTGCAACTGCAACGAGGGTTTGAACATCTTGCACGTAGGCAGAGCTTTCAAGGAGAAATTAAATAGTTCCTACGTTGCACAAAAATGAAGTGCTTCAAACAAGCACATACTTTTATTGCACAGGGAAAAGGTGGAATATATGTAAGACTGAGGATACAGGTGAAATGAGAAATAGACTGACTGCATCACTGCACAGTATTCTAAGCCATTTCTTTAGTGCGATTCAAGAGAGCACCAAACAGTATAACAAATTTGTCAATTTGTTTCATAGTCCATTCCCTTTCTTTAGTGCTGTATAAGGAAGAGCCAAATTCCAAAATAGATCAATGATCTTTCAGAAATTTCCCAAAGGGAATACCAAGCCGAGTGCTAAAACTCCATTTACTCACAGGTTTTGAGCAGCAAACTATGTAATGCTATTAAAGTGCAATAACCAAGGGAACACTGACTCTGTCAAAGATGATCCAAAAGGAATTGATGAAAAGTCCCAACTACAAACAACAGAATCAAAATAGTCTGAGGGGACACCCGGATTTGAACCAGGGACCTCTTGATCTGCAGTCAAATACTCTACCACTGAGCTATATCCCCAGCTTTTCAGTAAAATCAGAATGACATAATATCAGTACATCATGAAAGAGTGAGAGGATCATGCTAAGTTGTGCCGGAAAGTACAGGCTTGAAACTGTGGAACAGGAGAAGTAGTAGTTAATATTATTTATTAAAGGAAAGCTGTATCATTTAAAAAACGGATTAATTTGTTTCATTGCTATTTTATTTGAATAGGCAGTGGTACATAAGACCAATGCCTCTACATACAATGATTGTTTTGAAACATTCTTAAAGGGGAAGAGGTTTTTACGTGACACATTATCATTTGATGATTGGTTACCACAATCACCGAGATGGTGGTGAAGTATGATAGTTTTTTGGCCAAATTACGATGGAAAAACATTTCTACATACCACTACAATTCGGTATTTGGAAGGAACACCCAAACACCCCTTTCAAGTACCTTCGATTTAATACATCAAAAAAAGCCACTTTGTGCTTGCAACTGGCCTGATTCTTCAGACCAGCCTTCTTGCAACTGCAACGAGGGTTTGTACATCTTGCACGTAGGCAGAGCTTTCAAGGAGAAATTAAATAGTTCCTAAGTTGCACAAAAATGAAGTGCTTCAAACAAACACATACTTTGTATGGACAGAGAAGAGATGGAATATATGTAAGACTGAGGACACAGGTGTAATGAGAAATAGATTGATTGCATAGCTGCCCAGTATTCTAAGCCATTTCTTTAGTGCGGTTCAAGAGAGCACCAAACAGTATAACAAATTTGTCAATTGGTTTCATAGTCCATTCCCTTTGTTTAGAGCTGTGAAAGGTAGAGCCGAATTCCAAAATAGATCAATGATGTTTCAGAAATTTCCCATAGGGAATACCAAGCCCAGTGTAAAAAATGCAGTTACTCACAAGTTTTAATCAGCAACACTGTAATGGTATTAAAGTGTAACATCCAAGGGAACACTGACTCTGTCAAAGATGATCCAAATGGGATTCATGAAAATTCCCAACTACAAACAGCAGATTCAAAATAGTATGAGGGGACACCCGGATTCGAACCAGGGACCTCTTTATCTGCAGTCAAATGCTCTACCACTGAGCTATATCCCCAGCTGTCAGCCAAGATCAGAATGACAATATATCAGTACATCATGAAAGAGTGAGAGGATCATGCTAAGTTGTGCCGGAAAGTACAACCTTGAAACTGTGGAACTGTAGAAGTAGTTCTTAATATTATTTATTAAAGGAAAAATGGATCATTAAAAAAATATATGTATTTGTTTGATTGGTATTTTATTTGAATAGGCAGTGGTACATAGGACCAATGCCTGCACTTAAAATGTTTGTTTTGAAACAATCTCAAAGGGGAAGAGGTTTTTACGGGATACCTTATTGTTTCATGTTTGGTTACCACAATCACTCAGATGGTGATGAAGTATGATTGTTTTGGGCCACATTACGGTGGAAAAACATTTCTACATACCACTGCAATTCGGTATTTGGAAGGTACACCCAAACACCCCTTTCACGGACCTTCGATTTAAAACATCAGAAAAAGCCACTTTGTGCTTGCAAATGGCCTGATTCTTCAGGCCAGCCTTCTTGCAACTGCAACAATGGTTCGTACATCTTGCACGTAGGCAGAGCATTTAAGGAGAAATTAAATAGTTCCTACGTTGCACAAAAATGAAGTGCTTCAAACAAGCACATACTTTTAATGCACAGGGAAAAGGTGGAATATATGTAAGACTGAGGACACAGGTGAAATGAGAAATAGACTGACTGCATCGCTGCACAGTATTCTAAGCCATTTCTTTAGTGCGATTCAAGAAAGCACCAAACAGTATAACAAATTTGTCAATTTGTTTCATAGTCCATTCCCTTTCTTTAGGTCTGTAAAAGGAAGAGCCAAATTCAAAAAAAGATCAATGATCTTTCAGAAAGTTCCCAAAGGGAACACCAAGCCGAGTGTTAAAACTGCATTTACTCACAGGTTTTGAGCAGCAAACTCGGTAATGCTATTAAAGTGCAATATCCAAGGGAACACTGACTCTGTCATAGATGATCCAAAAGGAATTGATGAAAAGTCCCAACTACAAACAACAGTATCAAAATAGTGTGAGGGGACACCCGGATTTGAACCAGGGACCTCTTGATCTGCAGTCAAATGCTCTACCACTGAACTATATCCCCAGCTTTTCAGAAATATTAGAATGACATAATATCAGTACATCATGAAAGAGTGAGAGGATCATGCTAAGTTGTGCCGGAAAGTACAGGCTTGAAACTGTGGAACAGGAGAAGTAGTCCTTAATATTATTTATTAAAGTAAAACTGGATCATTTAAAAAACAGATGAATTTTTTCATTGCTATTTTATTTGAATAGGCCGTGGTACATAAGACCAATGCCTCTACATACAATGATTGTTTTGAAACATTCTTGAAGGGGAAGAGGTTTTTACGTGACACATTATCATTTGATGATTGGTTACCACAATCACCGAGATGGTGGTGAAGTATGATTGTTTTTTGGCCAAATTACGATGGAAAAACATTTCTACATACCACTACAATTCGGTATTTGGAAGGAACACCCAAACACCCCTTTCAAGTACCTTCAATTTAATACATCAAAAAAAGCCACTTTGTGCTTGCAACTGGCCTGATTCTTCAGACCAGCCTTCTTGCAACTGCAACGAGGGTTTGAACATCTTGCACGTAGGCAGAGCTTTCAAGGAGAAATTAAATAGTTCCTACGTTGCACAAAAATGAAGTGCTTCAAACAAGCACATACTTTTAATGCACAGGGAAAAGGTGGAATATATGTAAGACTGAGGACACAGGTGAAATGAGAAATAGACGGACTGCATCACTGCACAGTATTCTAAGCCATTTCTTTAGTGCGATTCAAGAAAGCAGCAAACAGTATAACAAATTTGTCAATTTATTTCATAGTCCATTCCCTTTCTTTAGTGCTGTAAAAGGAAGAGCCAAATTCCAAAATAGATCAATGATCTTTCAGAAAGTTCCCAAATGGAACACCAAGCCGAGTGTTAAAACTGCATTTACTAACAGGTTTTGAGCAGCAAACTCTGTAATGATATTAAAGTGTAACATCCAAGGGAACACTGACTCTGTCAAAGATGATCCAAATGGGATTCATGAAAATTCCCAACTACAAACAGCAGATTCAAAATAGTATGAGGGGACACCCGGATTTGAGCCAGGGACCTCTTGATCTGCAGTCAAATGCTCTACCACTGAGCTATATCCCTAGCTGTCAGCCAACATCAGAATGACAATATATCAGTACATCATGAAAGAGTGAGAGGATCATGCTAAGTTGTGCCGGAAAGTACAACCTTGAAACTGTGGAACTGTAGAAGTAGTTCTTAATATTATTTATTAAAGGAAAAATGGATCATTAAAAAAATATATGTATTTGTTTGATTGGTATTTTATTTGAGTAGGCAGTGGTACATAGGACCAATGCCTGCACTTAAAATGTTTGTTTTGAAACAATCTCAAAGGGGAAGAGGTTTTTACGGGATACCTTATTGTTTCATGTTTGGTTACCACAATCACTCAGATGGTGATGAAGTATGATTGTTTTGGGCCACATTACGGTGGAAAAACATTTCTACATACCACTGCAATTCGGTATTTGGAAGGTACACCCAAACACCCCTTTCACGGACCTTCGATTTAAAACATCAGAAAAAGCCACTTTGTGCTTGCAAATGGCCTGATTCTTCAGGCCAGCCTTCTTGCAACTGCAACAATGGTTCGTACATCTTGCACGTAGGCAGAGCATTTAAGGAGAAATTAAATAGTTCCTACGTTGCACAAAAATGAAGTGCTTCAAACAAGCACATACTTTTAATGCACAGGGAAAAGGTGGAATATATGTAAGACTGAGGACACAGGTGAAATGAGAAATAGACTGACTGCATCGCTGCACAGTATTCTAAGCCATTTCTTTAGTGCGATTCAAGAAAGCACCAAACAGTATAACAAATTTGTCAATTTGTTTCATAGTCCATTCCCTTTCTTTAGGTCTGTAAAAGGAAGAGCCAAATTCAAAAAAAGATCAATGATCTTTCAGAAAGTTCCCAACGGGAACACCAAGCCGAGTGTTAAAACTGCATTTACTCACAGGTTTTGAGCAGCAAACTCGGTAATGCTATTAAAGTGCAATATCCAAGGGAACACTGACTCTGTCATAGATGATCCAAAAGGAATTGATGAAAAGTCCCAACTACAAACAACAGAATCAAAATAGTGTGAGGGGACACCCGGATTTGAACCAGGGACCTCTTGATCTGCAGTCAAATGCTCTACCACTGAGCTATATCCCCAGCTTTTCAGAAAAATTAGAATGACATAATATCAGTACATCATGAAAGAGTGAGAGGATCATGCTAAGTTGTGCCGGAAAGTACAGGCTTGAAACTGTGGAACAGGAGAAGTAGTCCTTAATATTATTTATTAAAGTAAAACTGGATCGTTTAAAAAACAGATTAATTTGTTTCATTGCTATTTTATTTGAATAGGCAGTGGTACATAGGACCAATGCCTCTACATACAATGATTGTTTTGAAACATTCTTAAAGCGGAAGAGGTTTTTACATGACACATTATCATTTGATGATTGGTTACCACAATCACCGAGATGGTGATGAAGTATGAATGTTTTTTGGCCAAATTACGGAGGAAAACCATTTCTACATACCACTACAATTCGGTATTTGGAAGGAACACCCAAACACCCCTTTCAAGTACCTTCGATTTAATACATCAAGAAAAACCACTTTGTGCTTGCAACTGGCCTGATTCTTCAGACCAGCCTTCTTGCAACTGCAACGAGGGTTTGTACATCTTGCACGTAGGCAGAGCTTTCAAGGAGAAATTAAATAGTTCCTAAGTTGCACAAAAATGAAGTGCTTCAAACAAACACATACTTTGTATGGACAGAGAAGAGATGGAATATATGTAAGACTGAGGACACAGGTGTAATGAGAAATAGATTGATTGCATAGCTGCCCAGTATTCTAAGCCATTTCTTTAGTGCGATTCAAGAGAGCACCAAACAGTATAACAAATTTGTCAATTGGTTTCATAGTCCATTCCCTTTGTTTAGAGCTGTGAAAGGTAGAGCCGAATTCCAAAATAGATCAATGATGTTTCAGAAATTTCCCATAGGGAATACCAAGCCCAGTGTAAAAAATGAAGTTACTCAATAGTTTTAATCAGCAACACTGTAATGGTATTAAAGTGTAACATCCAAGGGAACACTGACTCTGTCAAAGATGATCCAAATGGGATTCATGAAAATTCCCAACTACAAACTGCAGATTCAAAATAGTATGAGGGGACACCCGGATTTGAACCAGGGACCTCTTGATCTGCAGTCAAATGCTCTACCACTGAGCTATATCCCTAGCTGTCAGCCAACATCAGAATGACAATATATCAGTACATCATGAAAGAGTGAGAGGATCATGCTAAGTTGTGCCGGAAAGTACAACCTTGAAACTGTGGAACTGTAGAAGTAGTTCTTAATATTATTTATTAAAGGAAAAATGGATCATTAAAAAAATATATGTATTTGTTTGATTGGTATTTTATTTGAATAGGCAGTGGTACATAGGACCAATGCCTGCACTTAAAATGTTTGTTTTGAAACATTCTCAAAGGGGAAGAGGTTTTTACGGGATACCTTATTGTTTCATGTTTGGTTACCACAATCACTCAGATGGTGATGAAGTATGATTGTTTTGGGCCACATTACGGTGGAAAAACATTTCTACATACCACTGCAATTCGGTATTTGGAAGGTTCACCCAAACACCCCTTTCACGGACCTTCCATTTAAAACATCAGAAAAAGCCACTTTGTGCTTGCAAATGGCCTGATTCTTCAGGCCAGCCTTCTTGCAACTGCAACAATGGTTCGTACATATTGCACGTATGCAGAGCATTTAAGGAGAAATTAAATAGTTCCTACGTTGCACAAAAATGAAGTGCTTCAAACAAGCACATACTTTTAATGCACAGGGAAAAGGTGGAATATATGTAAGACTGAGGACACAGGTGAAATGAGAAATAGACTGACTGCATCGCTGCACAGTATTCTAAGCCATTTCTTTAGTGCGATTCAAGAAAGCACCAAACAGTATAACAAATTTGTCAATTTTTTTCATAGTCCATTCCCTTTCTTTAGGTCTGTAAAAGGAAGAGCCAAATTCAAAAAAAGATCAATGATCTTTCAGAAAGTTCCCAAAGGGAACACCAAGCCGAGTGTTAAAACTGCATTTACTCACAGGTTTTGAGCAGCAAACTCGGTAATGCTATTAAAGTGCAATATCCAAGGGAACACTGACTCTGTCATAGATGATCCAAAAGGAATTGATGAAAAGTCCCAACTACAAACAACAGAATCAAAATAGTGTGAGGGGACACCCGGATTTGAACCAGGGACCTCTTGATCTGCAGTCAAATGCTCTACCACTGAGCTATATCCCCAGCTTTTCAGAAATATTAGAATGACATAATATCAGTACATCATGAAAGAGTGAGAGGATCATGCTAAGTTGTGCCGGAAAGTACAGGCTTGAAACTGTGGAACAGGAGAAGTAGTCCTTAATATTATTTATTAAAGTAAAACTGGATCATTTAAAAAACAGATGAATTTTTTCATTGCTATTTTATTTGAATAGGCCGTGGTACATAAGACCAATGCCTCTACATACATTGATTGTTTTGAAACATTCTTGAAGGGGAAGAGGTTTTTACGTGACACATTATCATTTGATGATTGGTTACCACAATCACCGAGATGGTGGTGAAGTATGATTGTTTTTTGGCCAAATTACGATGGAAAAACATTTCTACATACCACTACAATTCGGTATTTGGAAGGAACACCCAAACACCCCTTTCAAGTACCTTCAATTTAATACATCAAAAAAAGCCACTTTGTGCTTGCAACTGGCCTGATTCTTCAGACCAGCCTTCTTGCAACTGCAACGAGGG
The DNA here is from genome assembly GCF_964263255.1 of Lissotriton vulgaris. NCBI lineage: Eukaryota > Metazoa > Chordata > Amphibia > Caudata > Salamandridae > Lissotriton > Lissotriton vulgaris. Next base: position 244,143,869 of record NC_141685.1, read on the forward strand.
TTTGTACATCTTGCACGTAGGCAGAGCTTTCAAGGAGAAATTAAATAGTTCCTAAGTTGCACAAAAATGAAGTGCTTCAAACAAACACATACTTTGTATGGACAGAGAAGAGATGGAATATATGTAAGACTGAGGACACAGGTGTAATGAGAAATAGATTGATTGCATAGCTGCCCAGTATTCTAAGCCATTTCTTTAGTGCGGTTCAAGAGAGCACCAAACAGTATAACAAATTTGTCAATTGGTTTCATAGTCCATTCCCTTTGTTTAGAGCTGTGAAAGGTAGAGCCGAATTCCAAAATAGATCAATGATGTTTCAGAAATTTCCCATAGGGAATACCAAGCCCAGTGTAAAAAATGCAGTTACTCACAAGTTTTAATCAGCAACACTGTAATGGTATTAAAGTGTAACATCCAAGGGAACACTGACTCTGTCAAAGATGATCCAAATGGGATTCATGAAAATTCCCAACTACAAATAGCAGATTCAAAATAGTATGAGGGGACACCCGGATTTGAACCAGGGACCTCTTGATCTGCAGTCAAATGCTCTACCTCTGAGCTATATCCCTAGCTGTCAGCCAACATCAGAATGACAATATATCAGTACATCATGAAAGAGTGAGAGGATCATGCTAAGTTGTGCCGGAAAGTACAACCTTGAAACTGTGGAACTGTAGAAGTAGTTCTTAATATTATTTATTAAAGGAAAAATGGATCATTAAAAAAATATATGTATTTGTTTGATTGGTATTTTATTTGAATAGGCAGTGGTACATAGGACCAATGCCTGCACTTAAAATGTTTGTTTTGAAACATTCTCAAAGGGGAAGAGGTTTTTACGGGATACCTTATTGTTTCATGTTTGGTTACCACAATCACTCAGATGGTGATGAAGTATGATTGTTTTGGGCCACATTACGGTGGAAAAACATTTCTACATACCACTGCAATTCGGTATTTGGAAGGTACACCCAAACACCCCTTTCACGGACCTTCGATTTAAAACATCAGAAAAAGCCACTTTGTGCTTGCAAATGGCCTGATTCTTCAGGCCAGCCTTCTTGCAACTGCAACAATGGTTCGTACATCTTGCACGTAGGCAGAGCATTTAAGGAGAAATTAAATAGTTCCTACGTTGCACAAAAATGAAGTGCTTCAAACAAGCACATACTTTTAATGCACAGGGAAAAGGTGGAATATATGTAAGACTGAGGACACAGGTGAAATGAGAAATAGACTGACTGCATCGCTGCACAGTATTCTAAGCCATTTCTTTAGTGCGATTCAAGAAAGCACCAAACAGTATAACAAATTTGTCAATTTGTTTCATAGTCCATTCCCTTTCTTTAGGTCTGTAAAAGGAAGAGCCAAATTCAAAAAAAGATCAATGATCTTTCAGAAAGTTCCCAAAGGGAACACCAAGCCGAGTGTTAAAACTGCATTTACTCACAGGTTTTGAGCAGCAAACTCGGTAATGCTATTAAAGTGCAATATCCAAGGGAACACTGACTCTGTCATAGATGATCCAAAAGGAATTGATGAAAAGTCCCAACTACAAACAACAGAATCAAAATAGTGTGAGGGGACACCCGGATTTGAACCAGGGACCTCTTGATCTGCAGTCAAATGCTCTACCACTGAGCTATATCCCCAGCTTTTCAGAAAAATTAGAATGACATAATATCAGTACATCATGAAAGAGTGAGAGGATCATGCTAAGTTGTGCCGGAAAGTACAGGCTTGAAACTGTGGAACAGGAGAAGTAGTCCTTAATATTATTTATTAAAGTAAAACTGGATCATTTAAAAAACAGATTAATTTGTTTCATTGCTATTTTATTTGAATAGGCAGTGGTACATAGGACCAATGCCTCTACATACAATGATTGTTTTGAAACATTCTTAAAGCGGAAGAGGTTTTTACATGACACATTATCATTTGATGATTGGTTACCACAATCACCGAGATGGTGATGAAGTATGAATGTTTTTTGGCCAAATTACGGAGGAAAACCATTTCTACATACCACTACAATTCGGTATTTGGAAGGAACACCCAAACACCCCTTTCAAGTACCTTCGATTTAATACATCAAAAAAAGCCACTTTGTGCTTGCAACTGGCCTGATTCTTCAGACCAGCCTTCTTGCAACTGCAACGAGGGTTTGTACATCTTGCACGTAGGCAGAGCTTTCAAGGAGAAATTAAATAGTTCCTAAGTTGCACAAAAATGAAGTGCTTCAAACAAACACATACTTTGTATGGACAGAGAAGAGATGGAATATATGTAAGACTGAGGACACAGGTGTAATGAGAAATAGATTGATTGCATAGCTGCCCAGTATTCTAAGCCATTTCTTTAGTGCGATTCAAGAGAGCACCAAACAGTATAACAAATTTGTCAATTGGTTTCATAGTCCATTCCCTTTGTTTAGAGCTGTGAAAGGTAGAGCCGAATTCCAAAATAGATCAATGATGTTTCAGAAATTTCCCATAGGGAATACCAAGCCCAGTGTAAAAAATGAAGTTACTCAATAGTTTTAATCAGCAACACTGTAATGGTATTAAAGTGTAACATCCAAGGGAACACTGACTCTGTCAAAGATGATCCAAATGGGATTCATGAAAATTCCCAACTACAAACTGCAGATTCAAAATAGTATGAGGGGACACCCGGATTTGAACCAGGGACCTCTTGATCTGCAGTCAAATGCTCTACCATTGAGCTATATCCCTAGCTGTCAGCCAAAATCAGAATGACAATATATCAGTACATCATGAAAGAGTGAGAGGATCATGCTAAGTTGTGCCGGAAAGTACAACCTTGAAACTGTGGAACTGTAGAAGTAGTTCTTAATATTATTTATTAAAGGAAAAATGGATCATTAAAAAAATATATGTATTTGTTTGATTGGTATTTTATTTGAATAGGCAGTGGTACATAGGACCAATGCCTGCACTTAAAATGTTTGTTTTGAAACATTCTCAAAGGGGAAGAGGTTTTTACGGGATACCTTATTGTTTCATGTTTGGTTGCCACAATCACTCAGATGGTGATGAAGTATGATTGTTTTGGGCCACATTACAGTGGAAAAACATTTCTACATACCACTGCAATTCGGTATTTGGAAGGTACACCCAAACACCCCTTTCACGGACCTTTCTTTTTAAAACATCAGAAAAAGCCACTTTGTGCTTGCAAATGGCCTCATTCTGCAGGCCAGCCTTCTTGCAACTGCAACAATGGTTCGTACATCTTGCACGTAGGCAGAGCATTTAAGGAGAAATTAAATAGTTCCTACGTTGCACAAAAATGAAGTGCTTCAAACAAGCACATACTTTTAATGCACAGGGAAAAGGTGGAATATATGTAAGACTGAGGATACAGGTGAAATGAGAAATAGACTGACTGCATCGCTGCACAGTATTCTAAGCCATTTCTTTAGTGCGATTCAAGAGAGCACCAAACAGTATAACAAATTTGTCAATTTATTTCATAGTCCATTCCCTTTCTTTAGTGCTGTAAAAGGAAGAGCCAAATTCAAAAATAGATCAATGATCTTTCAGAAAGTTCCCAAATGGAACACCAAGCCGAGTGTTAAAACTGCATTTACTCACAGGTGTTGAGCAGCAAACTCTGTAATGATATTAAGGTGCAATATCCAAGGGAACACTGACTCTGTCAAAGATGATCCAAAAGGAATTGATGAAAAGTCCCAACTACAAACAACAGAATCAAAATAGTCTGAGGGGACACCCGGATTTGAACCAGGGACCTCTTGATCTGCAGTCAAATGCTCTACCACTGAGCTATATCCCCATCTTTTCAGAAAAATCAGAATGACATAATATCAGTACATCATGAAAGAGTGAGAGGATCATGCTAAGTTGTGCCGGAAAGTACAGGCTTGAAACTGTGGAACAGGAGAAGTAGTCCTTAATATTATTTATTAAAGTAAAACTGGCTCATTTAAAAAACAGATTAATTTGTTTCATTGCTATTTTATTTGAATAGGCAGTGGTACATAAGACCAATTCCTCTACATAAATGATTGTTTTGAAACATTCTTAAAGCGGAAGAGGTTTTTACATGACACATTATCATTTGATGATTGGTTACCACAATCACCGAGATGGTGGTGAAGTATGAATGTTTTTTGGCCAAATTACGGAGGAAAAACATTTCTACATACCACTACAATTCGGTATTTGGAAGGAACACCCAAACACCCCTTTCAAGTACCTTCGATTTAATACATCAAAAAAAGCCACTTTGTGCTTGCAACTGGCCTGATTCTTCAGACCAGCCTTCTTGCAACTGCAAAAAGGGTTTGTACATCTTGCACATAGGCAGAGCTTTCAAGGAGAAATTAAATAGTTCCTACGTTGCACAAAAATGAAGTGCTTCAAACAAGCACATACTTTTAATGCACAGGGAAAAGGTGGAATATATGTAAGACTGAGGACACAGGTGAAATGAGAAATAGACTGACTGCATCGCTGCACAGTATTCTAAGCCATTTCTTTAGTGCGATTCAAGAAAGCATCAAACAGTATAACAAATTTGTCAATTTGTTTCATAGTCCATTCCCTTTCTTTAGTGCTGTAAAAGGAAGAGCCAAATTCCAAAATAGATCAATGATCTTTCAGAAATTTCCCAAAGGGAATACCAAGCCGAGTGTTAAAACTCCATTTACTCACAGGTTTTGAGCAGCAAACTCTGTAATGCTATTAAAGTGCAATATCCAAGGGAACACTGACTCTGTCAAAGATGATCCAAAAGGAATTGATGAAAAGTCCCAACTACAAACAACAGAATCAAAATAGTCTGAGGGGACACACGGATTTGAACCAGGGACCTCTTGATCTGCAGTCAAATGCTCTACCACTGAGCTATATCCCCAGCTTTTCAGTAAAATCCGAATGACATAATATCAGTACATCATGAAAGAGTGAGAGGATCATGCTAAGTTGTGCCGGAAAGTACAGGCTTGAAACTGTGGAACAGGAGAAGTAGTCCTTAATATTATTTATTAAAGTAAAACTGGATCATTTAAAAAACAGATTAATTTTTTCATTGCTATTTTATTTAAATAGGCCGTGGTACATAAGACAAATGCCTCTACATACAATGATTGTTTTGAAACATTCTTAAAGGGGAAGAGGTTTTTACGTGACACATTATCATTTGATGATTGGTTACCACAATCACCAAGATGGTGGTGAAGTATGATTGTTTTTTGGCCAAATTACGATGGAAAAACATTTCTACATACCACTACAATTCGGTATTTGGAAGGAACACCCAAATACCCCTTTCAAGTACCTTCAATTTAATAAATCAAAAAAAGCCACTTTGTGCTTGCAACAGGCCTGATTCTTCAGACCAGCCTTCTTGCAACTGCAACGAGGGTTTGAACATCTTGCACGTAGGCAGAGCTTTCAAGAAGAAATTAAATAGTTCCTACGTTGCACAAAAATGAAGTGCTTCAAACAAGCACATGCTTTTAATGCACAGGGAAAAGCTGGAATATATGTAAGACTGAGGACACAGGTGAAATGAGAAATAGACTGACTGCATCGCTGCACAGTATTCTAAGCCATTTCTTTAGTGCGATTCAAGAGAGCACCAAAAAGTATAACAAATTTGTCAATTTGTTTCATAGTCCATTCCCTTTCTTTAGTGCTGTAAAAGGAAGAGCCAAATTCCAAAATAGATCAATGATCTTTCAGAAATTTCCCAAAGGGAATACCAAGCCGAGTGTTAAAACTCCATTTACTCACAGGTTTTGAGCAGCAAACTATGTAATGCTATTAAAGTGCAATATCCAAGGGAACACTGACTCTGTCAAAGATGATCCAAAAGGAATTGATGAAAAGTCCCAACTACAAACAACAGAATCAAAATAGTATGAGGGGACACCCGGATTTGAAGCAGGGACCTCTTGATCTGCAGTCAAATGCTCTACCACTGAGCTATATCCCCAGCTTTTCAGTATAAGCAGAATGACATAATATCAGTACATCATGAAAGAGTGAGAGGATCATGCTAAGTTGTGCCGGAAAGTACAGGCTTGAAACTGTGGAACAGGAGAAGTACTAATTAATAATATTTATTAAAGGAAAGCTGTATCATTTAAAAAACGGATTACTTTGTTTCATTGCTATTTTATTTGAATAGGCAGAGGTACATAAGACCAATGCCTCTACATACAATGATTGTTTTAAAACATTCTTAAAGCGGAAGAGGTTTTTACATGACACATTATCATTTGATGATTGGTTACCACAATCACCGAGATGGTGGTGAAGTATGAATGTTTTTTGGCAAAATGACGGAGGAAAAACATTTCTACATACCACTACAATTCGGTATTTGGAAGGAACACCGAAACACCCCTTTCAAGTACCTTCGATTTAATACATCAAAAAAAGCCACTTTGTGCTTGCAACTGGCCTGATTCTTCAGACCAGCCTTCTTGCAACTGCAAGGAGGGTTTGTACATCTTGCACGTAGGCAGAGCTTTCAAGGAGAAATTAAATAGTTCCTAAGTTGCACAAAAATGAAGTGCTTCAAACAAACACATACTTTGTATGGACAGAGAAGAGATGGAATATATGTAAGACTGAGGACACAGGTGTAATGAGAAATAGATTGATTGCATAGCTGCCCAGTATTCTAAGCCATTTCTTTAGTGCGATTCAAGAGAGCACCAAACAGTATAACAAATTTGTCAATTGGTTTCATAGTCCATTCCCTTTGTTTAGAGCTGTGAAAGGTAGAGCCGAATTCCAAAATAGATCAATGATGTTTCAGAAATTTCCCATAGGGAATACCAAGCCCAGTGTAAAAAATGCAGTTACTCACAAGTTTTAATCAGCAACACTGTAATGGTATTAAAGTGTAACATCCAAGGGAACACTGACTCTGTCAAAGATGATCCAAATGGGATTCATGAAAATTCCCAACTACAAACAGCAGATTCAAAATAGTGTGAGGGAACACCCGGATTTGAACCAGGGACCTCTATGATCTGCAGTCAAATGCTCTACCACTGAGCTTTATCCCCAGCTTTTCAGTAAAATCAGAATGACATAATATCAGTACATCATGAAAGAGTGAGAGGATCATGCTAAGTTGTGCCGGAAAGTACAGGCTTGAAACTGTGGAACAGGAGAAGTAGTAGTTAATATTATTTATTAAAGGAAAGCTGTATCATTTAAAAAACGGATTACTTTGTTTCATTGCTATTTTATTTGAATAGGCAGTGGTACATAAGACCAATTCCTCTACATACAATGATTGTTTTGAAACATTCTTAAAGCGGAAGAGGTTTTTACATGACACATTATCATTTGATGATTGGTTACCACAATCACCGAGATGGTGGTGAAGTATGAATGTTTTTTGGCCGAATTACGGAGGAAAAACATTTCTACATACCACCACAATTCGGTATTTGGAAGGAACACCCAAACACCCGTTTCAAGTACCTTCGATTTAATACATCAAAAAAAGCCACTTTGTGCTTGCAACTGGCCTGATTCTTCAGACCAGCCTTCTTGCAACTGCAAAAAAGGGTTTGTACATCTTGCACATAGGCAGAGCTTTCAAGGAGAAATTAAATAGTTCCTACGTTGCACAAAAATGAAGTGCTTCAAACAAGCACATACTTTTAATGCACAGGGAAAAGGTGGAATATATGTAAGACTGAGGACACAGGTGAAATGAGAAATAGACTGACTGCATTGCTGCACAGTATTCTTAGCCATTTCTTTAGTGCGATTCAAGAGAGCACCAAACAGTATAACAAATTTGTCAATTTGTTTCATAGTCCATTCCCTTTCTTTAGTGCTGTAAAAGGAAGAGCAAAATTCCAAAATAAATCAATGATCTTTCAGAAATTTCCCAAAGGGAATACCAAGCCGAGTGTTAAAACTCCATTTACTCACAGGTTTTGAGCAGCAAACTATGTAATGCTATTAAAGTGCAATATCCAAGGGAACACTGACTCTGTCAAGGATGATCCAAAAGGAATTGATGAAAAGTCCCAACTACAAACAACAGAATCAAAATAGTCCGAGGTGACACCCGGATTTGAACCAGGGACCTCTTGATCTACAGTCAAATGCTCTACCACTGAGCTATATCCCCAGCTTTTCAGTAAAATCAGAATGACATAATATCAGTACATCATGAAAGAGTGAGAGGATCATGCTAAGTTGTGCCGGAAAGTACAGGCTTGAAACTGTGGAACAGGAGAAGTAGTAGTTAATATTATTTATTAAAGGAAAGCTGTATCATTTAAAAAACGGATTACTTTGTTTCATTGCTATTTTATTTGAATAGGCAGTGGTACATAAGACCAATGCCTCTACATACAATGATTGTTTTGAAACATTTTTAAAGGGGAATTGGTTTTTACGTGACACATTATCATTTGATGATTGGTTACCACAATCACCGAGATGGTGGTGAAGTATGATTGTTTTTTGGCCAAATTACGATGGAAAAACATTTCTACATACCACTACAATTCGGTATTTGGAAGGAACACCCAAACACCCCTTTCAAGTACCTTCGATTTAATACATAAAAAAGAGCCACTTTGTGCTTGCAACTGGCCTGATTCTTCAGACCAGCCTTCTTGCAACTGCAACGAGGGTTTGTACATCTTGTACGTAGGCAGAGCTTTCAAGGAGAAATTAAATAGTTCCTAAGTTGCACAAAAATGAAGTGCTTCAAACAAACACATACTTTGTATGGACAGAGAAGAGATGGAATATATGTAAGACTGAGGACACAGGTGTAATGAGAAATAGATTGATTGCATAGCTGCCCAGTATTCTAAGCCATTTCTTTAGTGCGATTCAAGAGAGCACCAAACAGAATAACAAATTTGTGAATTGGTTTCATAGTCCATTCCCTTTGTTTAGAGCTGTGAAAGGTAGAGCCGAATTCCAAAATAGATCAATGATGTTTCAGAAATTTCCCATAGGGAATACCAAGCCCAGTGTAAAAAATGCAGTTACTCACAAGTTTTAATCAGCAACACTGTAATGGTATTAAAGTGTAACATCCAAGGGAACACTGACTCTGTCAAAGATGATCCAAATGGGATTCATGAAAATTCCCAACTACAAACAGCAGATTCAAAACAGTATGGGGGGACACCCGGATTTGAACCAGGAACCGCTTGATCTGCAGTCAAATGCTCTACCACTGAGCTATACCCCCAGCTGTCAGCCAAGATCAGAATGACAATATATCAGTACATCATGAAAGAGTGAGAGGATCATGCTAAGTTGTGCCGGAAAGTACAACCTTGAAACTGTGGAACTGTAGAAGTAGTTCTTAATATTATTTATTAAAGGAAAAATGGATCATTAAAAAATATATATGTATTTGTTTGATTGGTATTTTATTTGAATAGGCAGTGGTACATAGGACCAATGCCTGCACTTAAAATGTTTGTTTTGAAACATTCTCAAAGGGGAAGAGGTTTTTACGGGATACCTTATTGTTTCATGTTTGGTTACCACAATCACTCAGATGGTGATGAAGTATGATTGTTTTGGGCCACATTACGGTGGAAAAACATTTCTACATACCACTACAATTCGGTATTTGGAAGGTACACCCAAACACCCCTTTCACGGACCTTAGATTTAAAACATCAGAAAAAGCCACTTTGTGCTTGCAACAGGCCTGATTCTTCAGGCCAGCCTTCTTGCAACTGCAACAATGGTTCGTACATCTTGCACGTAGGCAGAGCATTTAAGGAGAAATTAAATAGTTCCTACGTTGCACAAAAATGAAGTGCTTCAAACAAGCACATACTTTGGATGCACAGGGAAAAGGTGGAATATATGTAAGGCTGAGGACACAGGTGAAATGAGAAATAGACTGACTGCATCGCTGCACAGTATTCTAAGCCATTTCTTTAGTGCGATTCAAGAGAGCACCAAACAGTATAACAAATTTGTCAATTTGTTTCATAGTCCATTCCCTTTCTTTAGTGCTGTAAAAGGAAGAGCCAAATTCCAAAATAGATCAATTATCTTTCAGAAATTTCCCAAAGGGAATACCAAGCCGAGTGTTAAAACTCCATTCACTCACAGGTTTTGAGCAGCAAACTATGTAATGTTATTAAAGTGCAATATCCAAGGGAACACTGACTCTGTCAAAGATGATCCAAAAGGAATTGATGAAAAGTCCCAACTACAAACAATAGAATCAAAATAGTCTGAGGGGACACCCGGATTTGAACCAGGGACCTCTTGATCTGCAGTCAAATCCTCTACCACTGAGATATATCCCCAGCTGTCAGCCAAAATCAGAATGACAATATATCAGTACATCATGAAAGAGTGCGAGGATCATGCTAAGTTGTGCCGGTAAGTACAACCTTGAAACTGTGGAACTGTAGAAGTAGTTCTTAATATTATTTATTAAAGGAAAAATGGATCATTAAAAAAAATATATGTATTTGTTTGATTGGTATTTTATTTGAATAGGCAGTAGTACATAGGACCAATGCCTGCACTTAAAATGTTTGTTTTGAAACATTCTCAAAGGGGAAGAGGTTTTTACGGGATACCTTATTGTTTCATGTTTGGTTACCACAATCACTCAGATGGTGATGAAGTATGATTGTTTTGGGCCACATTACGGTGGAAAACCATTTCTACATACCACTACAATTCGGTAATTGGAAGGTACACCCAAACACCCCTTTCACGGACCTTCGATTTAAAACATCAGAAAAAGCCACTTTGTGCTTGCAAATGGCCTGATTCTTCAGGCCAGCCTTCTTGCAACTGCAACAATCGTTCGTACATCTTGCACGTAGGCAGAGCATTTAAGGAGAAATTAAATAGTTCCTATGTTGCACAAAAATGAAGTGCTTCAAACAAGCACATACTTTGGATGCACAGGGAAAAGGTGGAATATATGTAAGACTGAGGACACAGGTGAAATGAGAAATAGACTGACTGCATCGCTGCACAGTATTCTAAGCCATTTCTTTAGTGCGATTCAAGAAAGCACCAAACAGTATAACAAATTTGTCAATTTATTTCATAGTCCATTCCCTTTCTTTAGTGCTGTAAAAGGAAGAGCCAAATTCCAAAATAGATCAATGATCTTTCAGAAAGTTCCCAAAGGGAACACCAAGCTGAGTGTTAAAACTGCATTTACTCACAAGTTTTGAGCAGCAAACTCTGTAATGATATTAAAGTGCAATATCCAAGGGAACACTGACTCTGTCAAAGATGATCCAAAAGGAATTGATGAAAAGTCCCAACTACAAACAACAGAATCAAAATAGTCTGAGGGAACACCCGGATTTGAACCAGGGACCTCTTGATCTGCAGTCAAATGCTCAGCCACTGAGCTATATCCCCAACTTTTCAGTCAAATCAGAATGACATAATATCAGTACATCATGAAAGAGTGAGAGGATCATGCTAAGTTGTGCCGGAAAGTACAGGCTTGAAACTGTGGAACAGCAGAAGTAGTAGTTAATATTATTTATTAAAGGAAAGCTGTATCATTTAAAAAACGGATTACTTTGTTTCATTGCTATTTTATTTGAATAGGCAGTGGTACATAAGACCAATGCCTCTACGTACAATGATTGTTTTGAAACATTCTTAACCCCTTCCAAGCTGATGACGAGCTGGGCTCGTCATGGTGTAGCCTCCTCATACACTGATGACGAGCCCAGCTCGTCATAAAACAATGAAAATAAGCAATTCCCAGCACAGGAGGGGAATTGCCTTAGCAGCCATGGAGTTAAAGGGGAAGAGGTTTTTACGTGACACATTATCATTTGATGATTGGTTACCACAATCACCGAGATGGTGGTGAAGTATGATTGTGTTTTGGCCAAATTACGATGGAAAAACATTTCTACATACCACTACAATTCGGTATTTGGAAGGAACACCCAAACACCCCTTTCAAGTACCTTTGATTTAATACATCAAAAAAAGCCACTTTGTGCTTGCAACTGGCCTGATTCTTCAGACCAGCCTTCTTGCAACTGCAACGAGGGTTTGTACATCTTGCACGTAGGCAGAGCTTTCAAGGAGAAATTAAATAGTTCCTAAGTTGCACAAAAATGAAGTGCTTCAAACAAACACATACTTTGTATGGACAGAGAAGAGATGGAATATATGTAAGACTGAGGACACAGGTGTAATGAGAAATAGATTGATTGCATAGTTGCCCAGTATTCTAAGCCATTTCTTTAGTGCGATTCAAGAGAGCACCAAACAGTATAACAAATTTGTCAATTGGTTTCATAGTCCATTCCCTTTGTTTAGAGCTGTGAAAGGTAGAGCCGAATTCCAAAATAGATCAATGATGTTTCAGAAATTTCCCATAGGGAATACCAAGCCCAGTGTAAAAAATGCAGTTACTCACAAGTTTTAATCAGCAACACTGTAATGGTATTAAAGTGTAACATCCAAGGGAACACTGACTCTGTCAAAGATGATCCAAATGGGATTCATGAAAATTCCCAACTACAAACAGCAGATTCAAAATAGTATGAGGGGACAACCGGATTTGAACCAGGGACCTCTTGATCTGCAGTCAAATGCTCTACCACTGAGCTATATCCCCAGCTGTCAGCCAAGATCAGAATGACAATATATCAGTACATCATGAAAGAGTGAGAGGATCATGCTAAGTTGTGCCGGAAAATACAACCTTGAAACTGTGGAACTGTAGAAGTAGTTCTTAATATTATGTATTAAAGGAAAAATGGATCATTAAAAAAAATATATGTATTTGTTTGATTGGTATTTTATTTGAATAGGCAGTGGTACATAGGACCAATGCCTGCACTTAAAATGTTTGTTTTGAAACATTCTCAAAGGGGAAGAGGTTTTTACGGGATACCTTATTGTTTCATGTTTGGTTACCACAATCACTCAGATGGTGATGAAGTATGATTGTTTTGGGCCACATTACGGTGGAAAAACATTTCCACATACCACTACAATTCGGTATTTGGAAGGTACACCCAAACACCCCTTTCATGGACCTTCGATTTAAAACATCAGAAAAAGCCACTTTGTGCTTGCAAATGGCCTGATTCTTCAGGCCAGCCTTCTTGCAACTGCAACAATGGTTCGTACATCTTGCACGTAGGCAGAGCATTTAAGGAGAAATTAAATAGTTCCTACGTTGCACAAAAATGAAGTGCTTCAAACAAGCACATACTTTGGATGCACAGGGAAAAGGTGGAATATATGTAAGACTGAGGACACAGGTGAAATGAGAAATAGACTGACTGCATCGCTGCACAGTATTCGAAGCCATTTCTTTAGTGCGATTCAAGAAAGCACCAAACAGTATAACAAATTTGTCAGTTTATTTCATAGTCCATTCCCTTTCTCTTGTGCTGTAAAAGGAAGAGCCAAATTCCAAAATAGATCAATGATCTTTCAGAAAGTTCCCAAAGGGAACACCAAGCCGAGTGTTAAAACTGCATTTACTCACAGGTTTTGAGCAGCAAACTCTGTAATGTTATTAAAGTGCAATATCCAAGGGAACACTGACTCTTCCAAAGATGATCCAAAAGGAATTGATGAAAAGTCCCAACTACAAACAACAGAATCAAAATAGTCTGAGGGGACACCCGGATTTGAACCAGGGAGCTCTTGATCTGCAGTCAAATGCTCTACCACTGAGCTATATCCCCATCTTTTCAGTAAAATCAGAATGACATAATATCAGTACATCATGAAAGAGTGAGAGGATCATGCTAAGTTGTGCCGGAAAGTACAGGCTTGAAACTGTGGAACAGGAGAAGTAGTCCTTAATATTATTTATTAAAGTAAAACTGGCTCATTTAAAAAACAGATTAATTTGTTTCATTGCTATTTTATTTGAATAGGCAGTGGTACATAAGACCAATTCCTCTACATACAATGATTGTTTGAAACATTCTTAAAGGGGAAGAGGTTTTTACGTGACACATTATCATTTGATGATTGGTTACCACAATCACCGAGATGGTGGTGAAGTATGATTGTTTTTTTGCCAAATTACGGAGGAAAAACATTTCTACATACCACTACAATTCGGTATTTGGAAGGAACACCCAAACACCCCTTTCAAGTACCTTCGATTTAATACATCAAAAAAAGCCACTTTGTGCTTGCAACTGGCCTGATTCTTCAGACCAGCCTTCTTGCAACTGCAACGAGGGTTTGAACATCTTGCACGTAGGCAGAGCTTTCAAGGAGAAATTAAATAGTTCCTACGTTGCACAAAAATGAAGTGCTTCAAACAAGCACATACTTTTAATGCACAGGGAAAAGCTGGAATATATGTAAGACTGAGGACACAGGTGAAATGAGAAATAGACTGACTGCATTGCTGCACAGTATTCTTAGCCATTTCTTTAGTGCGATTCAAGAGAGCACCAAACAGTATAACAAATTTGTCAATTTGTTTCATAGTCCATTCCCTTTCTTTAGTGCTGTAAAAGGAAGAGCAAAATTCCAAAATAAATCAATGATCTTTCAGAAATTTCCCAAAGGGAATACCAAGCCGAGTGTTAAAACTCCATTTACTCACAGGTTTTGAGCAGCAAACTATGTAATGCTATTAAAGTGCAATATCCAAGGGAACACTGACTCTGTCAAGGATGATCCAAAAGGAATTGATGAAAAGTCCCAACTACAAACAACAGAATCAAAGTAGTCTGAGGTGACACCCGGATTTGAACCAGGGACCTCTTGATCTACAGTCAAATGCTCTACCACTGAGCTATATCCCCAGCTTTTCAGTAAAATCAGAATGACATAATATCAGTACATCATGAAAGAGTGAGAGGATCATGCTAAGTTGTGCCGGAAAGTACAGGCTTGAAACTGTGGAACAGGAGAAGTAGTAGTTAATATTATTTATTAAAGGAAAGCTGTATCATTTAAAAAACGGATTACTTTGTTTCATTGCTATTTTATTTGAATAGGCAGTGGTACATACGACCAATGCCTCTACATACAATGATTGTTTTGAAACATTTTTAAAGGGGAATTGGTTTTTACGTGACACATTATCATTTGATGATTGGTTACCACAATCACCGAGATGGTGGTGAAGTATGATTGTTTTTTGGCCAAATTACGATGGAAAAACATTTCTACATACCACTACAATTCGGTATTTGGAAGGAACACCCAAACACCCCTTTCAAGTACCTTCGATTTAATACATAAAAAAAAGCCACTTTGTGCTTGCAACTGGCCTGATTCTTCAGACCAGCCTTCTTGCAACTGCAACGAGGGTTTGTACATCTTGTACGTAGGCAGAGCTTTCAAGGAGAAATTAAATAGTTCCTAAGTTGCACAAAAATGAAGTGCTTCAAACAAACACATACTTTGTATGGACAGAGAAGAGATGGAATATATGTAAGACTGAGGACACAGGTGTAATGAGAAATAGATTGATTGCATAGCTGCCCAGTATTCTAAGCCATTTCTTTAGTGCGATTCAAGAGAGCACCAAACAGAATAACAAATTTGTGAATTGGTTTCATAGTCCATTCCCTTTGTTTAGAGCTGTGAAAGGTAGAGCCGAATTCCAAAATAGATCAATGATGTTTCAGAAATTTCCCATAGGGAATACCAAGCCCAGTGTAAAAAATGCAGTTACTCACAAGTTTTAATCAGCAACACTGTAATGGTATTAAAGTGTAACATCCAAGGGAACACTGACTCTGTCAAAGATGATCCAAATGGGATTCATGAAAATTCCCAACTACAAACAGCAGATTCAAAATAGTATGAGGGGACACCCGGATTTGAACCAGGAACCGCTTGATCTGCAGTCAAATGCTCTACCACTGAGATATATCCCCAGCTGTCAGCCAAAATCAGAATGACAATATATCAGTACATCATGAAAGAGTGCGAGGATCATGCTAAGTTGTGCCGGTAAGTACAACCTTGAAACTGTGGAACTGTAGAAGTAGTTCTTAATATTATTTATTAAAGGAAAAATGGATCATTAAAAAAATATATGTATTTGTTTGATTGGTATTTTATTTGAATAGGCAGTAGTACATAGGACCAATGCCTGCACTTAAAATGTTTGTTTTGAAACATTCTCAAAGGGGAAGAGGTTTTTACGGGATACCTTATTGTTTCATGTTTGGTTACCACAATCACTCAGATGGTGATGAAGTATGATTGTTTTGGGCCACATTACGGTGGAAAACCATTTCTACATACCACTACAATTCGGTATTTGGAAGGTACACCCAAACACCCCTTTCACGGACCTTCGATTTAAAACATCAGAAAAAGCCACTTTGTGCTTGCAAATGGCCTGATTCTTCAGGCCAGCCTTCTTGCAACTGCAACAATCGTTCGTACATCTTGCACGTAGGCAGAGCATTTAAGGAGAAATTAAATAGTTCCTATGTTGCACAAAAATGAAGTGCTTCAAACAAGCACATACTTTGGATGCACAGGGAAAAGGTGGAATATATGTAAGACTGAGGACACAGGTGAAATGAGAAATAGACTGACTGCATCGCTGCACAGTATTCTAAGCCATTTCTTTAGTGCGATTCAAGAAAGCACCAAACAGTATAACAAATTTGTCAATTTATTTCATAGTCCATTCCCTTTCTTTAGTGCTGTAAAAGGAAGAGCCAAATTCCAAAATAGATCAATGATCTTTCAGAAAGTTCCCAAAGGGAACACCAAGCTGAGTGTTAAAACTGCATTTACTCACAAGTTTTGAGCAGCAAACTCTGTAATGATATTAAAGTGCAATATCCAAGGGAACACTGACTCTGTCAAAGATGATCCAAAAGGAATTGATGAAAAGTCCCAACTACAAACAACAGAATCAAAATAGTCTGAGGGGACACCCGGATTTGAACAAGGGACCTCTTGATCTGCAGTCAAATGCTCAGCCACTGAGCTATATCCCCAACTTTTCAGTCAAATCAGAATGACATAATATCAGTACATCATGAAAGAGTGAGAGGATCATGCTAAGTTGTGCCGGAAAGTACAGGCTTGAAACTGTGGAACAGGAGAAGTAGTAGTTAATATTATTTATTAAAGGAAAGCTGTATCATTTAAAAAACGGATTACTTTGTTTCATTGCTATTTTATTTGAATAGGCAGTGGTACATAAGACCAATGCCTCTACGTACAATGATTGTTTTGAAACATTCTTAAAGGGGAAGAGGTTTTTACGTGACACATTATCATTTGATGATTGGTTACCACAATCACCGAGATGGTGGTGAAGTATGATTGTGTTTTGGCCAAATTACGATGGAAAAACATTTCTACATACCACTACAATTCGGTATTTGGAAGGAACACCCAAACACCCCTTTCAAGTACCTTTGATTTAATACATCAAAAAAAGCCACTTTGTGCTTGTAACTGGCCTGATTCTTCAGACCAGCCTTCTTGCAACTGCAACGAGGGTTTGTACATCTTGCACGTAGGCAGAGCTTTCAAGGAGAAATTAAATAGTTCCTAAGTTGCACAAAAATGAAGTGCTTCAAACAAACACATACTTTGTATGGACAGAGAAGAGATGGAATATATGTAAGACTGAGGACACAGGTGTAATGAGAAATAGATTGATTGCATAGTTGCCCAGTATTCTAAGCCATTTCTTTAGTGCGATTCAAGAGAGCACCAAACAGTATAACAAATTTGTCAATTGGTTTCATAGTCCATTCCCTTTGTTTAGAGCTGTGAAAGGTAGAGCCGAATTCCAAAATAGATCAATGATGTTTCAGAAATTTCCCATAGGGAATACCAAGCCCAGTGTAAAAAATGCAGTTACTCACAAGTTTTAATCAGCAACACTGTAATGGTATTAAAGTGTAACATCCAAGGGAACACTGACTCTGTCAAAGATGATCCAAATGGGATTCATGAAAATTCCCAACTACAAACAGCAGATTCAAAATAGTATGAGGGGACAACCGGATTTGAACCAGGGACCTCTTGATCTGCAGTCAAATGCTCTACCACTGAGCTATATCCCCAGCTGTCATTCAAGATCAGAATGACAATATATCAGTACATCATGAAAGAGTGAGAGGATCATGCTAAGTTGTGCCGGAAAATACAACCTTGAAACTGTGGAACTGTAGAAGTAGTTCTTAATATTATGTATTAAAGGAAAAATGGATCATTAAAAAAAATATATGTATTTGTTTGATTGGTATTTTATTTGAATAGGCAGTGGTACATAGGACCAATGCCTGCACTTAAAATGTTTGTTTTGAAACATTCTCAAAGGCGAAGAGGTTTTTACGGGATACCTTATTGTTTCATGTTTGGTTACCACAATCACTCAGATGGTGATGAAGTATGATTGTTTTGGGCCACATTACGGTGGAAAAACATTTCTACATACCACTACAATTCGGTATTTGGAAGGTACACCCAAACACCCCTTTCATGGACCTTCGATTTAAAACATCAGAAAAAGCCACTTTGTGCTTGCAAATGGCCTGATTCTTCAGGCCAGCCTTCTTGCAACTGCAACAATGGTTCGTACATCTTGCACGTAGGCAGAGCATTTAAGGAGAAATTAAATAGTTCCTACGTTGCACAAAAATGAAGTGCTTCAAACAAGCACATACTTTGGATGCACAGGGAAAAGGTGGAATATATGTAAGACTGAGGACACAGGTGAAATGAGAAATAGACTGACTGCATCGCTGCACAGTATTCGAAGCCATTTCTTTAGTGCGATTCAAGAAAGCACCAAACAGTATAACAAATTTGTCAGTTTATTTCATAGTCCATTCCCTTTCTCTTGTGCTGTAAAAGGAAGAGCCAAATTCCAAAATAGATCAATGATCTTTCAGAAAGTTCCCAAAGGGAACACCAAGCCGAGTGTTAAAACTGCATTTACTCACAGGTTTTGAGCAGCAAACTCTGTAATGTTATTAAAGTGCAATATCCAAGGGAACACTGACTCTGTCAAAGATGATCCAAAAGGAATTGATGAAAAGTCCCATCTACAAACAACAGAATCAAAATAGTCTGAGGGGACACCCGGATTTGAACCAGGGAGCTCTTGATCTGCAGTCAAATGCTCTACCACTGAGCTATATCCCCATCTTTTCAGTAAAATCAGAATGACATAATATCAGTACATCATGAAAGAGTGAGAGGATCATGCTAAGTTGTGCCGGAAAGTACAGGCTTGAAACTGTGGAACAGGAGAAGTAGTCCTTAATATTATTTATTAAAGTAAAACTGGCTCATTTAAAAAACAGATTAATTTGTTTCATTGCTATTTTATTTGAATAGGCAGTGGTACATAAGACCAATTCCTCTACATACAATGATTGTTTTGAAACATTCTTAAAGCGGAAGAGGTTTTTACATGACACATTATCATTTGATGATTGGTTACCACAATCACCGAGATGGTGGTGAAGTATGAATGTTTTTTGGCCAAATTACGGAGGAAAAACATTTCTACATACCACTACAATTCGGTATTTGGAAGGAACACCCAAACACCCCTTTCAAGTACCTTCGATTTAATACATCAAAAAAAGCCACTTTGTGCTTGCAACTGGCCTGATTCTTCAGACCAGCCTTCTTGCAACTGCAAAAAGGGTTTGTACATCTTGCACATAGGCAGAGCTTTCAAGGAGAAATTAAATAGTTCCTACGTTGCACAAAAATGAAGTGCTTCATACAAGCACATACTTTTAATGCACAGGGAAAAGGTGGAATATATGTAAGACTGAGGACACAGGTGAAATGAGAAATAGACTGACTGCATCGCTGCACAGTATTCTAAGCCATTTCTTTAGTGCGATTCAAGAAAGCATCAAACAGTATAACAAATTTGTCAATTTGTTTCATAGTCCATTCCCTTTCTTTAGTGCTGTAAAAGGAAGAGCCAAATTCCAAAATAGATCAATGATCTTTCAGAAATTTCCCAAAGGGAATACCAAGCCGAGTGTTAAAACTCCATTTATTCACAGGTTTTGAGCAGCAAACTCTGTAATGCTATTAAAGTGCAATATCCAAGGGAACACTGACTCTGTCAAAGATGATCCAAAAGGAATTGATGAATAGTCCCAACTACAAACAACAGAATCAAAATAGTCTGAGGGGACACCCGGATTTGAACCAGGGACCTCTTGATCTGCAGTCAAATGCTCTACCACTGAGCTATATCCCCAGCTTTTCAGTAAAATCCGAATGACATAATATCAGTACATCATGAAAGAGTGAGAGGATCATGCTAAGTTGTGCCGAAAAGTACAGGCTTGAAACTGTGGAACAGGAGAAGTAGTCCTTAATATTATTTATTAAAGTAAAACTGGATCATTTAAAAAACAGATTAATTTTTTCATTGCTATTTTATTTAAATAGGCCGTGGTACATAAGACAAATGCCTCTACATACAATGATTGTTTTGAAACATTCTTAAAGGGGAAGAGGTTTTTACGTGACACATTATCATTTGATAATTGGTTACCACAATCACCGAGATGGTGGTGAAGTATGATTGTTTTTTGGCCAAATTACGATGGAAAAACATTTCTACATACCACTACAATTCGGTATTTGGAAGGAACACCCAAACACCCCTTTCAAGTACCTTCAATTTAATACATCAAAAAAAGCCACTTTGTGCTTGCAACTGGCCTGATTCTTCAGACCAGCCTTCTTGCAACTGCAACGAGGGTTTGTACATCTTGCACGTAGGCAGAGCTTTCAAGGAGAAATTAAATAGTTCCTAATTTGCACAAAAATGAAGTGCTTCAAACAAACACATACTTTGTATGGACAGAGAAGAGATGGAATATATGTAAGACTGAGGACACAGGTGTAATGAGAAATAGATTGATTGCATAGCTGCCCAGTATTCTAAGCCATTTCTTTAGTGCGATTCAAGAGAGCACCAAACAGTATAACAAATTTGTCAATTGGTTTCATAGTCCATTCCCTTTGTTTAGAGCTGTGAAAGGTAGAGCCGAATTCCAAAATAGATCAATGATGTTTCAGAAATTTCCCATAGGGAATACCAAGCCCAGTGTAAAAAATGCAGTTACTCACAAGTTTTAATCAGCAAAACTGTAATGTTATTAAAGTCTAACATCTAAGGGAACACTGACTCTGTCAAAGATGATCCAAATGGGATTCATGAAAATTCCCAACTACAAACAGCAGATTCAAAATAGTATGAGGGGACACCCGGATTTGAACCAGGAACCTCTTGATCTGCAGTCAAATGCTCTACCACTGAGCTATATCCCCAGCTGTCAGCCAAGATCAGAATGACAATATATCAGTACATCATGAAAGAGTGAGAGGATCGTGCTAAGTTGTGCCGGAAAATACAACCTTGAAACCGTGGAACTGTAGAAGTAGTTCTTAATATTATGTATTAAAGGAAAAATGGATCATTAAAAAAAATATATGTATTTGTTTGATTGGTATTTTATTTGAATAGGCAGTGGTACATAGGACCAATGCCTGCACTTAAAATGTTTGTTTTGAAACATTCTCAAAGGGGAAGAGGTTTTTACGGGATACCTTATTGTTTCATGTTTGGTTACCACAATCACTCAGATGGTGATGAAGTATGATTGTTTTGGGCCACATTACGGTGGAAAAACATTTCTACATACCACTACAATTCGGTATTTGGAAGGTACACCCAAACACCCCTTTCACGGACCTTCGATTTAAAACATCAGAAAAAGCCACTTTGTGCTTGCAAATGGCCTGATTCTTCAGGCCAGCCTTCTTGCAACTGCAACAATGGTTCGTACATCTTGCACGTAGGCAGAGCATTTAAGGAGAAATTAAATAGTTCCTACGTTGCACAAAAATGAAGTGCTTCAAGCAAGCACATACTTTGGATGCACAGGGAAAAGGTGGAAAATATGTAAGACTGAGGACACAGGTGAAATGAGAAATAGACTGACTGCATCGCTGCACAGTATTCTAAGCCATTTCTTTAGTGCGATTCAAGAAAGCACCAAACAGTATAACAAATTTGTCAATTTATTTCATAGTCCATTCCCTTTCTTTAGTGCTGTAAAAGGAAGAGCCAAATTCCCAAATAGATCAATGATCTTTCAGAAAGTTCCCAAATGGAACACCAAGCCGAGTGTTAAAACTGCATTTACTCACAGGTTTTGAGCAGCAAACTCTGTAATGATATTAAAGTGCAATATCCAAGGGAACACTGACTCTGTCAAAGATGATCCAAAAGGAATTGATGAAAAGTCCCAACTACAAACAACAGAATCAAAATAGTCTGAGGGGACACCTGGATTTGAACCAGGGACCTCTTGATCTGCAGTCAAATGCTCTACCACTGAGCTATATCACCAGCTTTTGAGTAAAATTAGAATGACATAATAGCAGTACATCATGAAAGAGTGAGAGGATCATGCTAAGTTGTGCCGGAAAGTACAGGCTTGAAACTGTGGAACATGAGAAGTAGTCCTTAATATTATTTATTAAAGTAAAACTGGATCATTTAAAAACAGATTAATTTGTTTCATTGCTATTTTATTTGAATAGGCAGTGGTACATACGACCAATGCCTCTACATACAATGATTGTTTTGAAACATTCTTAAAGGGGAAGAGGTTTTTACGTGACACATTATCATTTGATGATTGGTTACCACAATCACCGAGATGGTGGTGAAGTATGATTGTTTTTTGGCCAAATTACGGAGGAAAAACATTTCTACATACCACTACAATTCGGTATTTGGAAGGAACACCCAAACACCCCTTTCAAGTACCTTCGATTTAATACATCAAAAAAATCCACTTTGTGCTTGCAACTGGCCTGATTCTTCAGACCAGCCTTCTTGCAACTGCAACGAGAGTTTGAACATCTTGCACGTAGGCAGAGCTTTCAAGGAGAAATTAAATAGTTCCTACGTTGCACAAAAATGAAGTGCTTCAAACAAGCACATACTTTTAATGCACAGGGAAAAGCTGGAATATATGTAAGACTGAGGACACAGGTGAAATGAGAAATAGACTGACTGCATCGCTGCACAGTATTCTAAGCCATTTCTTTAGTGCGATTCAAGAGAGCACCAAACAGTATAACAAATTTGTCAATTTGTTTCATAGTCCATTCCCTTTCTTTAGTGCTGTAAAAGGAAGAGCCAAATTCCAAAATAGATCAATGATCTTTCAGAAATTTCCCAAAGGGAATACCAAGCCGAGTGTTAAAACTCCATTTACTCACAGGTTTTGAGCAGCAAACTATGTAATGTTATTAAAGTGCAATATCCAAGGGAACACTGACTCTGTCAAAGATGATCCAAAAGGAATTGCTGAAAAGTCCCAACTACAAACAACAGAATCAAAATAGTCTGAGGGGACACCCGGATTTGAACCAGGGACCTCTTGATCTGCAGTCAAATGCTCTACCACTGAGCTATATCCCCAGCTGTCAGCCAAGATCAGAATGACAATATATCAGTACATCATGAAAGAGTGCGAGGATCATGCTAAGTTGTGCCGGAAAGTACAACCTTGAAACTGTGGAACTGAAGAAGTAGTTCTTAATATTATTTATTAAAGGAAAAATGGATCATTAAAAAAAATATATGTATTTGTTTGATTGGTATTTTATTTGAATAGGCAGTAGTACATAGGACCAATGCCTGCACTTAAAATGTTTGTTTTGAAACATTCTCAAAGGGTAAGAGGTTTTTACGGGATACCTTATTGTTTCATGTTTGGTTACCACAATCACTCAGATGGTGATGAAGTATGATTGTTTTGGGCCATATTACGGTGGAAAAACATTTCTACATACCACTACAATTCGGTATTTGGAAGGTACACCCAAACACCCCTTTCACGGACCTTCGATTTAAAACATCAGAAAAAGCCACTTTGTGCTTGCAAATGGCCTGATTCTTCAAGCCAGCCTTCTTGCAACTGCAACAATGGTTCGTACATCTTGCATGTAGG
Source organism: Lissotriton vulgaris (assembly GCF_964263255.1). NCBI lineage: Eukaryota > Metazoa > Chordata > Amphibia > Caudata > Salamandridae > Lissotriton > Lissotriton vulgaris. The sequence goes on from NC_141685.1 coordinate 244,167,867, forward strand.
CAGAGCATTTAAGGAGAAATTAAATAGTTCCTACGTTGCACAAAAATGAAGTGCTTCAAACAAGCACATACTTTGGATGCACAGGGAAAAGGTGGAATATATGTAAGACTGAGGACACAAGTGAAATGAGAAATAGACTGACTGCATCGCTGCACAGTATTCTAAGCCATTTCTTTAGTGCGATTCAAGAAAGCACCAAACAGTATAACAAATTTGTCAATTTATTTCATAGTCCATTCCCTTTCTTTAGTGCTGTAAAAGGAAGAGCCAAATTCCAAAATAGATCAATGATCTTTCAGAAAGTTCCCAAATGGAACACCAAGCTGAGTGTTAAAACTGCATTTACTCACAGGTTTTGAGCAGCAAACTATGTAATGCTATTAAAGTGCAATATCCAAGAGAACACTGACTCTGTCAAAGATGATCCAAAAGGAATTGATGAAAAGTCCCAACTACAAACAACAGAATCAAAATAGTCTGAGGGGACACCCGGATTTGAACCAGGGACCTCTTGATCTGCAGTCAAATGCTCTACCACTGAGCTATATCCCCAGCTTTTCAGTAAAATCAGAATGACATAATATCAGTACATCATGAAAGAGTGAGAGGATCATGCTAAGTTGTGCCGGAAAGTACAGGCTTGAAACTGTGGAACAGGAGAAGTAGTCCTTAATATTATTTATTAAAGTAAAACTGGATCATTTAAAAAACAGATTAATTTGTTTCATTGCTATTTTATTTGAATAGGCCGTGGTACATAAGACCAATGCCTCTACATACAATGATTGTTTTGAAACATTCTTAAAGGGGAAGAGGTTTTTACGTGACACATTATCATTTGATGATTGGTTACCACAATCACCGAGATGGTGGTGAAGTATGATTGTTTTTTGGCCAAATTACGATGGAAAAACATTTCTACATACCACTACAATTCGGTATTTTGAAGGAACACCCAAACACCCCTTTCAAGTACCTTCAATTTAATACATCAAAAAAAGCCACTTTGTGCTTGCAACTGGCCTGATTCTTCAGACCAGCCTTCTTGCAACTGCAACGAGGGTTTGTACATCTTGCACGTAGGCAGAGCTTTCAAGGAGAAATTAAATAGTTCCTAAGTTGCACAAAAATGAAGTGCTTCAAACAAACACATACTTTGTATGGACAGAGAAGAGATGGAATATATGTAAGACTGAGGACACAGGTGTAATGAGAAATAGATTGATTGCATAGCTGCCCAGTATTCTAAGCCGTTTCTTTAGTGCGATTCAAGAGAGCACCAAACAGTATAACAAATTTGTCAATTGGTTTCATAGTCCATTCCCTTTGTTTAGAGCTGTGAAAGGTAGAGCCGAATTCCAAAATAGATCAATGATGTTTCAGTAATTTCCCATAGGGAATACCAAGCCCAGTGTAAAAAATGCAGTTACTCACAAGTTTTAATCAGCAACACTGTAATGGTATTAAAGTGTAACATCCAAGGGAACACTGACTCTGTCAAAGATGATCCAAATGGGATTCATGAAAATTCCCAACTACAAACAGCAGATTCAAAATAGTATGAGGGGACACCCGGATTTGAACCAGGGACCTCTTGATCTGCATTCAAATGCTCTACCACTGAGATATATCCCCAGCTGTCAGCCAAGATCAGAATGACAATATATCCTGAGGGTATCCTGAAGTATCCTGAGGCTGAGAATTCACTTGGCGCCTCGCTGTTGGTCGCGCTGGTCGCGTTTCCTTGTGCATTGCCTTGCAGCATTTTAAAGCCCCGTTTTTTCGCATTTATTTTTATTTTATTTGTATTATCCCTCGTTTTTAGCTCCCCTCCTGCCCCCTACCTTGCACATAATTTCTGGAACAACCACCGCTGTTTGGCGGGTCCGGTTCTGGGGAGGTTGTGGTTGACGGCGGACATCTTGCCTTGGGTAGTGGAGTGTGAGCGCCATCTTGGAGCGTCCAGGTGAGCTGGGACGCGGAGAGCACGCTATTTAGGGCGAGCATCACGAGGGGATTACCTGGTAAGATATCCTGAGGCTGAGAATTCACTTGGCGCCTCGCTGTTGGTCGCGCTGGTCGCGTTTCCTTGTGCATTGCCCTGCAGCATTTCAAAGCCCCATTTTTTCGCATTTATTTTTATTTTATTTGTATTATCCCTCGTTTTTAGCTCCCCTCCTGCCCCCTACCTTGCACATAATTTCTGGAACAACCACCGCTGTTTGGCGGGTCCGGTTCTGGGGAGGTTGTGGTTGACGGCGGACATCTTGCCTTGGGTAGTGGAGTGTGAGCGCCATCTTGGAGCTTCCAGGTGAGCTGGGACGCGGAGAGCACGCTATTTAGGGCGAGCATCACGAGGGGATTACCTGGTAAGGTATCCTGAGGCTGAGAATTCACTTGGCGCCTCGCTGTTGGTCGCGCTGGTCGCGTTTCCTTGTGCATTGCCCTGCAGCATTTTAAAGCCCCGTTTTTTCGCATTTATTTTAATTTTATTTGTATTATCCCTCGTTTTTAGCTCCCCTCCTGCCCCCTACCTTGCACATAATTTCTGGAACAACCACCGCTGTTTGGCGGGTCCGGTTCTGGGGAGGTTGTGGTTGACGGCAGACATCTTGCCTTGGGTAGTGGAGTGTGAGCGCCATCTTGGAGCGTCCAGGTGAGCTGGGACGCGGAGAGCACGCTATTTAGGGCAAGCATCACGAGGGGATTACCTGGTAAGGTATCCTGAGGCTGAGAATTCACTTGGCGCCTCGCTGTTGGTCGCGCTGGTCGCGTTTCCTTGTGCATTGCCCTGCAGCATTTTAAAGCCCCGTTTTTTCGCATTTATTTTTATTTTATTTGTATTATCCCTCGTTTTTAGCTCCCCTCCTGCCCCCTACCTTGCACATAATTTCTGGAACAACCACCGCTGTTTGGCGGGTCCGGTTCTGGGGAGGTTGTGGTTGACGGCGGACATCTTGCCTTGGGTAGTGGAGTGTGAGCGCCATCTTGGAGCGTCCAGGTGAGCTGGGACGCGGAGAGCACGCTATTTAGGGCGAGCATCACGAGGGGATTACCTGGTAAGGTATCCTGAGGCTGAGAATTCACTTGGCGCCTCGCTGTTGGTCGCGCTGGTCGCGTTTCCTTGTGCATTGCCCTGCAGCATTTTAAAGCCCCGTTTTTTCGCATTTATTTTTATTTTATTTGTATTACCCCTCGTTTTTAGCTCCCCTCCTGCCCCCTACCTTGCACATAATTTCTGGAACAACCACCTCTGTTTGGCGGGTCCGGTTCTGGGGAGGTTGTGGTTGACGGCGGACATCTTGCCTTGGGTAGTGGAGTGTGAGCGCCATCTTGGAGCGTCCAGGTGAGCTGGGACGCGGAGAGCACGCTATTTAAAGCTCGCTTGAATTCGTGCAGCGGTTACGCGCAGCGGTGGCGCCCTCACTGCGCCTGAGTCGTGCCAGAGTCCTGCCCGTCTGCGCCTGTCCGCGATCCGGAGGCGTTTGAGGCGGGACTCTGGAACTCGTCTTATCTATCTAGCAGGTAGGCTTTTCATGATTGTTGAGCCGGCGCTTTGCCCCGCTTTGCCACGATGATCTCCTATAGCGCTGCTGCCTTGTTTGCTCTTCGTCCCCCTCGAGTGGGATGCAATTCTCTTTTCCCCGGAGGCCGCCTTCTGGGTAAAGGCTGTCCCGTCTGTGGGTGGCGCGCTTCGCCTACACCAACACCTATCCCCTCTGTCTCCACTCTGTCTTGTCATAGTGCCCTCTTGAACACCAGGTCCCTGGCTTGTCACTCTTCGGATATCTGGGATCTTTTGGCACATTCTAAACTATCATGTCTTTTTCTGACTGAGACGTGGTTAGGGGCAGGCTCGGAACCGGACATTGCCTGTGCCCTGCCTTCTAACTATACCATCTTAAGGAAAGACAGAGTTGGGGGCAGAGGTGGTGGAGTGGCCTTGATAGTAGACAAGGCTTTGGGGTGTTCGTCCTTCCCGGTGGACAATATCACAGGATGTGAAGCCCTTGGCTTCAATCTCCATCTTTCGGCCACTCAGACGTGTACAGGGATTCTCATCTATAGACCACCGGGTCCCATTGGCTCTTTTTTTGAGGACCTGCAGTCTGCTTTAGCTACACCCTGCATGCGAGTAGAGCACTGCATGCTGCTGGGCGACTTAAACTTGCACATGGATTCAATAACAGACGCTGAAGCGTCCAAACTGCGGGACATCACTACACTGCTGGGCCTCGCCCCTTTCATAGATAGTCCCACCCATGTCAAAGGCCACACGCTTGACTTAATTTTTTCTACGGTTCCTATCGAGGTGTCCCCGCCGCTCCCTGTTCTCTGGTCAGACCATTTTATAATAAATTTTGTTATAATACATGAGTCTAGGACCAGCCAAAGATCACAGAGGGAGAAGACTCGACAGTCTAGAGCTTTTCACTTAGTGACAGCTGACATGCTCTCTGATGCGCTAAATCAACACCCGTGTCAACTGACAGGGCACCTAGATGTTGATGTAACTTTGGTACAGAACTGGTTACAAACAAGTTTTGAGAAGTTAGCCCCTTTGAAGGCAGCTAGAACAGCCCCTTGCCATGACTCCGCTCCTTGGTTTACCCCCACACTACGTACAATGCGCCAAGATTGCAAAAAGGCGGAAAGACTCTGGCGCCGTATGTACGATCCTGTGGAGAAGACCAAGTATCGTGATGTTATGAAACTGTATCACAAACAGATTGCCGTAGCCAAAAAGGACTACCTCGAACATAGAATAGACCAAGTTGATAACACGAGCAGGGAACTGTTCAGAATTGTGAAGGAGTTTGTAGATCCGGCCACAGGCGCCCTCTCACACTCTCACACGGAAGATTGGATTAGGCAGCTTGCTGACTTTTTTGTCACAAAAATCATAAAGATTCAGGACTCTTTTCCCCCTGTGGCTCCTTCTGTGGTTGTCGCTGCCCCAGTTTCCAACTGGAGGTCGGCTTCTACCTCAGAGGTAGAGCCAGGGCCCACATTATCGGTTTTTCCCCAGTTGTCCTGTGAAACCTCACTTGAGCTACTATCCCGGCTTCAATCCGGTTCACCTTTGGATGCCTGTCCAGCTAAGTGTCTGGCCAAGGTGGCTTCGGCAGTGAACAGCTTGCTGAACCCCCTGCTCAATTTGTCACTGAGCTCCGGGGTGGTACCTCGAGAATGGAAACATGCACTCATTCTGCCGCTGATCAAAAAACCTTTGTTAGATCCCCTGCAGCTAGCTAACTATAGACCGATCTCCCTCCTCCCTGCTCTGGCGAAGGTGGTTGAGAAACATGTTCAACACTCTCTCACCACCTTTATCGAGAATAACAACCTGCTCCACGATTCTCAATCTGGCTTCCGGGCTAATTACAGCACGGAGACAGCCCTCGTGGAGGTGACCGACGCCATCAGGGAGACGCTCGATCTGGGGGGAAAGGCTATGTTAGTCATGCTCGACCTGTCGGCGGCGTTCGACACCGTCCCCCACGCAGGCCTCCTTTTAAGACTCAGGGAGATAGGACTGAGGGGGACGGTGCTGGACTGGTTCCAATCCTTCCTAACCGACCGTCGGCAGGTGATCTGGGCTCCACCGTTCTCCGCGGAAATGCCATCGCTAGAGGTGGGGGTGCCTCAAGGGTCCATTCTGAGCCCCACCATATTTAACATCTATATGGCCCCTCTGGCGAGGGTCGCGGAGGCTTATGGGGCCCGGGTCATCTCATACGCTGATGACACTCAGCTCCTGTTTACATGCAGGAAGGGAGAGGTGTTTGACGGCGACAGAATTAAAGACTGTTTGAGTGCAGTTTTCAAGTGGTTTCAGCGGCACAGCCTGAAATGCAACTCAGATAAGTCTGAGCTGCTCTTTTTCGGCTGTGCCCCTGATCCTGGGTGGAAGTCGTGGTGGCCCCAGGATATGTTTCCTCCTGAGACGTCATCCTCCCAAGTGAAAAACCTTGGAGTTGTATTCGATGACGATCTCCCATTTCGACCCCACATTTTGGGGCTATCGGGGAAATGCTTCGGCATCCTTAAGATGCTTAGGAAATTCCTCCCACTGCTTTCCCTACAATACCGTAAGACCGTAGTCCAGGTGCTTGTGGGATCTAGATTAGATTACGCTAATGCGCTCTTTGCAGGTCTGCCAAAGTACCTCTTGTCCAGACTGCAAATCGTCCAAAACTCGGCAGCTAGAGCCATATTTGGCCTACCAAGGAGAGCCAGCGCCTCAGTGCTGCTTTAAAGGCTGCACTGGCTACCTATTTCGAGTAGAATTAGGTTCAAAATTCTCACGTTGGCATTTAAAGCCCTTCATTCTATTGGCCCCGGCTACATTAGGAAGCGCATTGCTCCCTATGTTCCGCGGAGGATGTTGCGGTCTGCCGATTTGGCAAAAATGGTAGTTCCTGCTGTGAAACGAGTCCGGATGGGAGGCCGGTCCTTCCAATACGTGGCGGCTCGTTTTTGGAATGAGCTCCCTCTCTCCCTCCGCAAAGCCAATAATCTTCTGGCTTTCAGGAAGGAGCTGAAGACCGTGCTTTTCTCTACATGATCTCTGTGACTGCTGCGTCTCTGCTTTGTTGTTTTCTGAGTTTTTCAGGCCTCTTTGCTAAAGCGCCGGGACACCCCTCGGGGTAGCCGTGCGCTCTAAAAGTACGGCTATAACATAACATAACATAACATCAGTACATCATGAAAGAGTGAGAGGATCATGCTAAGTTGTGCCGGAAAGTACAACCTTGAAACTGTGGAACTGTAGAAGTAGTTCTTAATATTATTTATTAAAGGAAAAATGGATCATTAAAAAATATATATGTATTTGTTTGATTGGTATTTTATTTGAATAGGCAGTGGTACATAGGACCAATGCCTGCACTTAAAATGTTTGTTTTGAAACATTCTCAAAGGGGAAGAGGTTTTTACGGGATACCTTATTGTTTCATGTTTGGTTACCACAATCACTCAGATGGTGATGAAGTATGATTGTTTTGGGCCACATTACGGTGGAAAAACATTTCTACATACCACTACAATTCGGTATTTGGAAGGTACACCCAAACACCCCTTTCACGGACCTTAGATTTAAAACATCAGAAAAAGCCACTTTGTGCTTGCAAATGGCCTAATTCTTCAGGCCAACCTTCTTGCAACTGCAACAATGGTTCGTACATCTTGCACGTAGGCAGAGCATTTAAGGAGAAATTAAATAGTTCCTACGTTGCACAAAAATGAAGTGCTTCAAACAAGCACATACTTTGGATGCACAGGGAAAAGGTGGAATATATGTAAGACTGAGGACACAGGTGAAATGAGAAATAGACTGACTGCATCGCTGCACAGTATTTTAAGCCATTTCTTTAGTGCGATTCAAGAGAGCACCAAACAGTATAACAAATTTGTCAATTTGTTTCATAGTCCATTCCCTTTCTTTAGTGCTGTAAAAGGAAGAGCCAAATTCCAAAATAGATCAATGATCTTTCAGAAATTTCCCAAAGGGAATACCAAGCCGAGTGTTAAAACTCCATTTACTCACAGGTTTTGAGCAGCAAACTATGCAATGTTATTAAAGGGCAATATCCAAGGGAACACTGACTCTGTCAAAGATGATCCAAAAGGAATTGATGAAAAGTCCCAACTACAAACAACAGAATCAAAATAGTCTGAGGGGACACCCGGATTTGAACCAGGGACCTCTTGATCTGCAGCCAAATGCTCTACCACTGAGCTATATCCCCAGCTGTCAGACAAAATCAGAATGACAATATATCAGTACATCATGAAAGAGTGCGAGGATCATGCTAAGTTGTGCCGGTAAGTACAACCTTGAAACTGTGGAACTGTAGAAGTAGTTCTTAATATTATTTATTAAAGGAAAAATGGATCATTAAAAAATATATATGTATTTGTTTGATTGGTATTTTATTTGAATAGGCAGTAGTACATAGGACCAATGCCTGCACTTAAAATGTTTGTTTTGAAACATTCTCAAAGGGGAAGAGGTTTTTACGGGATACCTTATTGTTTCATGTTTGGTTACCACAATCACTCAGATGGTGATGAAGTATGATTTTTGGGCCACATTACGGTGGAAAACCATTTCTACATACCACTACAATTCGGTATTTGGAAGGTACACCCAAACACCCCTTTCACGGACCTTCGATTTAAAACATCAGAAAAAGCCACTTTGTGCTTGCAAATGGCCTGATTCTTCAGGCCAGCCTTCTTGCAACTGCAACAATGGTTCGTACATCTTGCACGTAGGCAGAGCATTTAAGAAGAAATTAAATAGTTCCTATGTTGCACAAAAATGAAGTGCTTCAAACAAGCACATACTTTGGATGCACAGGGAAAAGGTGGAATATATGTAAGACTGAGGACACAGGTGAAATGAGAAATAGACTGACTGCATCGCTGCACAGTATTCTAAGCCATTTCTTTAGTGCGATTCAAGAAAGCACCAAACAGTATAACAAATTTGGCAATTTATTTCATAGTCCATTCCCTTTCTTTAGTGCTGTAAAAGGAAGAGCCAAATTCCAAAATAGATCAATGATCTTTCAGAAAGTTCCCAAATGGAACACCAAGCTGAGTGTTAAAACTGCATTTACTCACAGGTTTTGAGCAGCAAACTCTGTAATGATATTAAAGTGCAATATCCAAGGGAACACTGACTCTGTCAAAGATGATCCAAAAGGAATTGATGAAAAGTCCCAACTACAAACAACAGAATCAAAATAGTCTGAGGGGACACCCGGATTTGAACCAGGGACTTCTTGATCTGCAGTCAAATGCTCTACCACTGAGCTATATCCCCAGCTTTTCAGTAAAATCAGAATGACATAATATCAGTACATCATGAAAGAGTGAGAGGATCATGCTAAGTTGTGCCGGAAAGTACAGGCTTGAAACTGTGGAACAGGAGAAGTAGTCCTTAATATTATTTATTAAAGTAAAACTGGATCATTTAAAAAACAGATTAATTTGTTTCATTGCTATTTTATTTGAATAGGCAGTGGTACATAAGACCAATGCCTCTACATACAATGATTGTTTTGAAACATTCTTAAAGGGGAAGAGGTTTTTACGTGACACATTATCATTTGATGATTGGTTACCACAATCACCGAGATGGTGGTGAAGTATGATTGTTTTTTGGCCAAATTACGGAGGAAAAACATTTCTACATACCACTACAATTCGGTATTTGGAAGGAACACCCAAACACCCCTTTCAAGTACCTTCATTTACATTTACATTTACATTTATTTCACTTATAAAGCGCGAAATTCACCCAAAGGTCTCAGAGCGCTAGGAGCAGACAAGATCCTTAGATTCAGCAGATTCAGAGGAGTGTGAGGGATGGAATACTAAAGGTTAAAGAGGCAGGTTTTGAGCAGTTTCCGAAATCTGACTTGATCTGGCTCTTCTCTCAAAGGTGTGGGGAGGGAGTTCCATGCTTCTGGGGCGGTTTTGCTGAAGGCTCGGTCCCCGTTCCTAACCGTTCGGACTCTGGGAACGGATAAGAAGGCTTTAGTAGAGGAGCGCAGTGTCCTAAGTGGGACATGGGCCTTAAGTTTCCTTTCTAGGTAAACTGGTCCATGTCCATTTACTGCCTTATGAACCAGACAGCAGAGTTTGAATTTTATGCGTTTTTTAACGGGGAGCCAGTGCAACGTTCTGAGACAAGCTGCTGACGGGGTTCGCGGAGGAAGGTCTAGTACTAGCCTTGCAGCCGTGTTTTGAAGAACCTGAAGTCGGTTTAGTAGTGACTGATTGATGGCTGAGAACAGAGCGTTTCCATAGTCCATCCTGTTTATAACCAGCCCTTGAACTAGGGGCATGCGTGCTGAGAGCGGGATCCATTTAAAGATCTTCCTCAAACTGCGTATCTGGCCATAGCTACTTCCAACTATTTTTTTTATATGTTCGGACATGGTGAGCTTGTTATCTAGGATTACACCCAGGTTCCTGACGTAAGGTTTGGGGGCAGGGCACATGCCCAGGGCGTCAGGCCACCAGTCCGATGACCAGATTTGGTCAGCTTTGCCAAAGAGCATGACTTCGGTCTTCCCTGCATTCATCATGAGGTAGTTTCTAGTCATCCACTCTTGTATATTAATCATACAATTTTTGAACCTAAATTTAGCATCGTCATTGTTTTGGCTAATGGTGACGAGAATTTGGGTATCGTCAGCATAGGATATTGTCCCAAAACCGCATTCTCTGATGATCTTGGCCAGGGGGGAAACATAAATATTAAAAAGGGTCGGGCTTAAAATAGATCCCTGTGGGACTCCTTTATCATTTTTATAGGAGATGGAGGTGTGGTCACCGATTTGGACCCTTGATCGTCTATTTTCAAGATAGCTTGATATCCATTTAAGAGCGTTTCCTTCGACACCAATCTCGACAAGGCGCTCCAACAGTATGCGATGCGAGATGGTGTCGAAGGCCGCAGATAGATCCAGTAATATCAGGATGGCTGATTTTTTTGAGTCTAGGGACAGCCTGATATTATCTACAACCTCCAGCAGGGCTGTTTCGGTGCTGTGGAATGCCCTGAAACCGGATTGGGATGGATCGAGGAGTTTATTTGATTCCAGGTGGGCAACAAGTTGATTATTTATTAGGGTCTCCATGACTTTCCCAAAGAGTGGCAGAAGGGAGATGGGCCTATAGTTAGTAAATTGATCAGGATCAGCGTTTGGTTTCTTCAGAATGGGCCTGATTATAGCTTTTTTCCAATGGTCAGGGACAGCGCACTGTTGTATTGACTGATTAAAAATGTTTGTCAAGGTAGGGATCAAAACTGGGGAGATTTTATGTAAGACTTGTGGCGAAGCAGGGTCGCCCGGTGCTCCAGATTTCATTTTCAGCAGTGCGTGATTTACGTCCTGCTCAGTCAAGGGCAAGAACAGTTTCAACGTGTTATCATGGCTGTTATGAGAGGTTTGCCTTTCAGTGGGAGGAGTGCTGGCCTCAACCTCAGTTGTTTGCTTAGGAAATCGTTCATGAATTTCGGTTATTTTATCATGAAAGTAGAAGGCCACAGAATCGACCCATGTTTTGCAGTCAGGAAGCGCCTGTTGAGCACCTGGGGGTGTGGTAAACTCCTTCACTATATTGAATAGTTCTCGTTGCGAATTTGCTGCTAGGGCAATCCTGTTTCCCAGATAGACTTTTTTAGCCTCAGCGATGTCCTGCATATACTGTCTATGAGCTGCTTTGTATAAGTGTCTATCTTGAGCGCTTTTTGTCTGTCTCCATTTTCGCTCTGCCAGCCTAGTAGCGCATTTTCTTTGTTTGAGTTCCGGTGTAAACCATAGAGAGTTATTTCTTGGAGGTTTAGAAGTGCGCATAGGCGCTATCTCATCAAGTGTAGTGGTAATGGCTGATTCAAATTCCACGGCGATTTGGCTAAGATTGGTACATTGGGCAGTAGAGGGCGGGGAAAAGGATTCGCTAAAGGCAGGTATGGTGATTTTATTCCATGGCCTGGTTTTTTTCATTTTTGTTGGGCGGGTCATCGGAATCTGAGATCCGCTTATAGCGAAATTTATGATGTAATGATCTGTCCAGAAGACTAAGTCGCTTTGAGTAATCGTAACTTTAGGGGAATTTGTACAAATGAGATCAAGAGTATGTCCAGCTATGTGAGTTGGACCTGTGGGGAGTTGACAGAGTTGTAGGGCTTCTAAATTGGTGATTAAATCTATAGTGCAGGGATCAGTGGTAAGTTCAAGGTGGTAATTTACGTCTCCCAGAAGGATGAAATTCTTTGTAGTTAAAGCATAAGGTGCTATGGCTTCTACTAACTTCTCAGAGAAGTTGGTTTTAGAGCCGGGAGGTCTGTAAATGAGAGCCACCTTCCTTTCTAGGTAAACTGGTCCATGTCCATTTACTGCCTTATGAACCAGACAGCAGAGTTTGAATTTTATGCGTTTTTTAACGGGGAGCCAGTGCAACGTTCTGAGACAAGCTGCTGACGGGGTTCGCGGAGGAAGGTCTAGTACTAGCCTTGCAGCCGTGTTTTGAAGAACCTGAAGTCGGTTTAGTAGTGACTGATTGATGGCTGAGAACAGAGCGTTTCCATAGTCCATCCTGTTTATAACCAGCCCTTGAACTAGGGGCATGCGTGCTGAGAGCGGGATCCATTTAAAGATCTTCCTCAAACTGCGTATCTGGCCATAGCTACTTCCAACTATTTTTTTTATATGTTCGGACATGGTGAGCTTGTTATCTAGGATTACACCCAGGTTCCTGACGTAAGGTTTGGGGGCAGGGCACATGCCCAGGGCGTCAGGCCACCAGTCCGATGACCAGATTTGGTCAGCTTTGCCAAAGAGCATGACTTCGGTCTTCCCTGCGTTCATCATGAGGTAGTTTCTAGTCATCCACTCTTGTATATTAATCATACAATTTTTGAACCTAAATTTAGCATCGTCATTGTTTTGGCTAATGGTGACGAGAATTTGGGTATCGTCAGCATAGGATATTGTCCCAAAACCGCATTCTCTGATGATCTTGGCCAGGGGGGAAACATAAATATTAAAAAGGGTCGGGCTTAAAATAGATCCCTGTGGGACTCCTTTATCATTTTTATAGGAGATGGAGGTGTGGTCACCGATTTGGACCCTTGATCGTCTATTTTCAAGATAGCTTGATATCCATTTAAGAGCGTTTCCTTCGACACCAATCTCGACAAGGCGCTCCAACAGTATGCGATGCGAGATGGTGTCGAAGGCCGCAGATAGATCCAGTAATATCAGGATGGCTGATTTTTTTGAGTCTAGGGACAGCCTGATATTATCTACAACCTCCAGCAGGGCTGTTTCGGTGCTGTGGAATGCCCTGAAACCGGATTGGGATGGATCGAGGAGTTTATTTGATTCCAGGTGGGCAACAAGTTGTTTATTTATTAGGGTCTCCATGACTTTCCCAAAGAGTGGCAGAAGGGAGATGGGCCTATAGTTAGTAAATTGATCAGGATCAGCTTTTGGTTTCTTCAGAATGGGCCTGATTATAGCTTTTTTCCAATGGTCAGGGACAGCGCACTGTTGTATTGACTGATTAAAAATGTTTGTCAAGGTAGGGATCAAAACTGGGGAGATTTTATGTAAGACTTGTGGCGAAGCAGGGTCGCCCGGTGCTCCAGATTTCATTTTCAGCAGTGCGTGATTTACGTCCTGCTCAGTCAAGGGCAAGAACAGTTTCAACGTGTTATCATGGCTGTTATGAGAGGTTTGCCTTTCAGTGGGAGGAGTGCTGGCCTCAACCTCAGTTGTTTGCTTAGGAAATCGTTCATTAATTTCGGTTATTTTATCATGAAAGTAGAAGGCCACAGAATCGACCCATGTTTTGGAGTCAGGAAGCGCCTGTTGAGCACCTGGGGGTGTGGTAAACTCCTTCACAATATTGAATAGTTCTCGTTGCGAATTTGCTGCTAGGGCAATCCTGTTTCCCAGATAGACTTTTTTAGCCTCAGCGATGTCCTGCATATACTGTCTATGAGCTGCTTTGTATAAGTGTCTATCTTGAGCGCTTTTTGTCTGTCTCCATTTTCGCTCTGCCAGCCTAGTAGCGCATTTTCTTTGTTTGAGTTCCGGTGTAAACCATAGAGAGTTATTTCTTGGAGGTTTAGAAGTGCGCATAGGCGCTATCTCATCAAGTGTAGTGGTAATGGCTGATTCAAATTCCACGGCGATTTGGCTAAGATTGGTACATTGGGCAGTAGAGGGCGGGGAAAAGGATTCGCTAAAGGCAGGTATGGTGATTTTATTCCATGGCCTGGTTTTTTTCATTTTTGTTGGGCGGGTCATCGGAATCTGAGATCCGCTTATAGCGAAATTTATGATGTAATGATCTGTCCAGAAGACTAAGTCGCTTTGAGTAATCGTAACTTTAGGGGAATTTGTACAAATGAGATCAAGAGTATGTCCAGCTATGTGAGTTGGACCTGTGGGGAGTTGACAGAGTTGTAGGGCTTCTAAATTGGTGATTAAATCTATAGTGCAGGGATCAGTGGTAAGTTCAAGGTGGTAATTTACGTCTCCCAGAAGGATGAAATTCTTTGTAGTTAAAGCATAAGGTGCTATGGCTTCTACTAACTTCTCAGAGAAGTTGGTTTTAGAGCCGGGAGGTCTGTAAATGAGAGCCACCTTCCATGCTTCTTTGTTGTTTACTGTTATCGTGGCTATAAGCAGCTCTCCCCAGCATTCGAGATGAGAGTCGTTTATGTGAATTTTTATGGCTGAATCATAGATTATTGCTGTTCCTCCTCCTTTTTTGTTACCAGGGCGGTCGAGTCTGTGTATTTTAATACAATTAAAATTTCGATTTAATACATCAAAAAAAGCCACTTTGTGCTTGCAACTGGCCTGATTCTTCAGACCAGCCTTCTTGCAACTGCAACGAGGGTTTGAACATCTTGCACGTAGGCAGAGCTTTCAATGAGAAATTAAATAGTTCCTACGTTGCACAAAAATGAAGTGCTTCAAACAAGCACATACTTTTAATGCACAGGGAAAAGCTGGTATGCACCTGTTACAACGCATTCGTTACTCCGCACTACCATTACAACGCGACTTTTACAACGCATACCATTACAACGCATTGCGCTGGGGGGCGCTATAGGATAGGGAATAAGTATAATTTACTATCCAACACCTTCCCTAGGGTCCACGGGGACTGGAGTTAGAATAGTAAATTATACTTACCACTATCCAGCACCCCAAAGCGCTATGCGTTGTAATGGTATGCGTTGTAATGGTCGCATTGTAATGGTAGGTAGTTGTATCGGTATACGTTGTAACATGGTACATCCAAGCTGGAATATATGTAAGACTGAGGACACAGGTGAAATGAGAAATAGACTGACTGCATCGCTGCACAGTATTCTAAGCCATTTCTTTAGTGCGATTCAAGAGAGCACCAAACAGTATAACACATTTGTCAATTTGTTTCATAGTCCATTCCCTTTCTTTAGTGCTGTAAAAGGAAGAGCCAAATTCCAAAATAGATCAATGATCTTTCAGAAATTTCCCAAAGGGAATACCAAGCCGAGTGTTAAAACTCCATTTACTCACAGGTTTTGAGCATCAAACTATGTAATGCTATTAAAGTGCAATATCCAAGGGAACACTGACTCTGTCAAAGATGATCCAAAAGGAATTGATGAAAAGTCCCAACTACAAACAACAGAATCAAAATAGTCTGAGGGGACACCCGGATTTGAACCAGGGACCTCTTGATCTGCAGTCAAATGCTCTACCACTGAGCTATATCCCCAGCTTTTCAGTAAAGTCAGAATGACATAATATCAGTACATCATGAAAGAGTGAGAGGATCATGCTAAGTTGTGCCGGAAAGTACAGGCTTGAAACTGTGGAACAGGAGAAGTAGTCCTTAATATTATTTATTAAAGTAAAACTGGCTCATTTAAAAAACAGATTAATTTGTTTCATTGCTATTTTATTTGAATAGGCAGTGGTACATAAGACCAATGCCTCTACATACAATGATTGTTTTGAAACATTCTTGAAGCGGAAGAGGTTTTTACGTTACACATTATCATTTGATGATTGGTTACCACAATCACCGAGATGGTGGTGAAGTATGATTGTTTTTTGGCCAAATTACGATGGAAAAACATTTCTACATACCACTACAATTCGGTATTTGGAAGGAACACCCAAACACCCCTTTCAAGTACCTTTGATTTAATACATCAAAAAAAGCCACTTTGTGCTTGCAACTGGCCTGATTCTTCAGACCAGCCTTCTTGCAACTGCAACGAGGGTTTGTACATCTTGCACGTAGGCAGAGCTTTCAAGGAGAAATTAAATAGTTCCTAAGTTGTACAAAAATGAAGTGCTTCAAACAAACACATACTTTGTATGGACAGAGAAGAGATGGAATATATGTAAGACTGAGGACACAGGTGTAATGAGAAATAGATTGATTGCATAGCTGCCCAGTATTCTAAGCCATTTCTTTAGTGCGATTCAAGAGAGCACCAAACAGTATAACAAATTTGTCAATTGGTTTCATAGTCCATTCCCTTTGTTTAGAGCTGTGAAAGGTAGAGCCGAATTCCAAAATAGATCAATGATGTTTCAGAAATTTCCCATAGGGAATACCAAGCCCAGTGTAAAAAATGCAGTTACTCACAAGTTTTAATCAGCAACACTGTAATGGTATTAAAGTGTAACATCCAAGGGTACACTGACTCTGTCAAAGATGATCCAAATGGGATTCATGAAAATTCCCAACTACAAACAGCAGATTCAAAATAGTATGAGGGGACACCCGGATTTGAACCAGGTACCTCTTGATCTGCAGTCAAATGCTCTACCACTGAGTTATATCCCCAGCTGTCAGCCAAAATCAGAATGACAATATATCAGTACATCATGAAAGAGTGAGAGGATCATGCTAAGTTGTGCCGGAAAGTACAACCTTGAAACTGTGGAACTGTAGAAGTAGTTCTTAATATTATGTATTAAAGGAAAAATGGATCATTAAAAAAAATATATGTATTTGTTTGATTGGTATTTTATTTGAATAGGCAGTGGTACATAGGACCAATGCCTGCACTTAAAATGTTTGTTTTGAAACATTCTCAAAGGGGAAGAGGTTTTTACGGGATACCTTATTGTTTCATGTTTGGTTACCACAATCACTCAGATGGTGATGAAGTATGATTGTTTTGGGCCACATTACGGTGGAAAAACATTTCTACATACCACTACAATTCGGTATTTGGAAGGTACACCCAAACACCCCTTTCACGGACCTTCGATTTAAAACATCAGAAAAAGCCACTTTGTGCTTGCAAATGGCCTGATTCTTCAGGCCAGCCTTCTTGCAACTGCAACAATGGTTCGTACATCTTGCACGTAGGCAGAGCATTTAAGGAGAAATTAAATAGTTCCTACGTTGCACAAAAATGAAGTGCTTCAAACAAGCACATACTTTGGATGCACAGGGAAAAGGTGGAATATATGTAAGACTGAGGACACAGGTGAAATGAGAAATAGACTGACTGCATCGCTGCACAGTATTCGAAGCCATTTCTTTAGTGCGATTCAAGAAAGCACCAAACAGTATTACAAATTTGTCAGTTTATTTCATAGTCCATTCCCTTTCTCTTGTGCTGTAAAAGGAAGAGCCAAATTCCAAAATAGATCAATGATCTTTCAGAAAGTTCCCAAAGGGAACACCAAGCCGAGTGTTAAAACTGCATTTACTCACAGGTTTTGAGCAGCAAACTCTGTAATGATATTAAAGTGCAATATCCAAGGGAACACTGACTCTGTCAAAGATGATCCAAAAGGAATTGATGAAAAGTCCCAACTACAAACAACAGAATCAAAATAGTCTGAGGGGACACCCGGATTTGAACCAGGGACCTCTTGATCTGCAGTCAAATGCTCTACCACTGTGCTATATCCCCATCTTTTCAGTAAAATCAGAATGACATAATATCAGTACATCATGAAAGAGTGAGAGGATCATGCTAAGTTGTGCCGGAAAGTACAGGCTTGAAACTGTGGAACAGGAGAAGTAGTCCTTAATATTATTTATTAAAGTAAAACTGGCTCATTTAAAAAACAGATTAATTTGTTTCATTGCTATTTTATTTGTATTTGCAGTGGTACATAAGACCAATTCCTCTACATACAATGATTGTTTTGAAACATTCTTAAAGCGGAAGAGGTTTTTACATGACACATTATCATTTGATGATTGGTTACCACAATCACCGAGATGGTGGTGAAGTATGAATGTTTTTTGGCCAAATTACGGAGGAAAAACATTTCTACATACCACTACAATTCGGTATTTGGAAGGAACACCCAAACACCCCTTTCAAGTACCTTCGATTTAATACATCAAAAAAAGCCACTTTGTGCTTGCAACTGGCCTGATTCTTCAGACCAGCCTTCTTGCAACTGCAACAAGGGTTTGTACATCTTGCACGTAGGCAGAGCTTTCAAGGAGAAATTAAATAGTTCCTACGTTGCACAAAAATGAAGTGCTTCAAACAAGCACATACTTTTAATGCACAGGGAAAAGGTGGAATATATGTAAGACTGAGGACACAGGTGAAATGAGAAACAGACTGACTGCATCGCTGCACAGTATTCTAAGCCATTTCTTTAGTGCGATTCAAGAAAGCATCAAACAGTATAACAAATTTGTCAATTTGTTTCATAGTCCATTCCCTTTCTTTAGTGCTGTAAAAGGAAGAGCCAAATTCCAAAATAGATCAATGATCTTTCAGAAATTTCCCAAAGGGAATACCAAGCCGAGTGTTAAAACTCCATTTACTCACAGGTTTTGAGCAGCAAACTCTGTAATGCTATTAAAGTGCAATATCCAAGGGAACACTGACTCTGTCAAAGATGATCCAAAAGGAATTGATGAAAAGTCCCAACTACAAACAACAGAATCAAAATAGTCTGAGGGGACACCCGGATTTGAACCAGGGACCTCTTGATCTGCAGTCAAATGCTCTACCACTGAGCTATATCCCCAGCTTTTCAGTAAAATCAGAATGACATAATATCAGTACATCATGAAAGAGTGAGAGGATCATGCTAAGTTGTGCCGGAAAGTACAGGCTTGAAACTGTGGAACAGGAGAAGTAGTCCTTAATATTATTTATTAAAGTAAAACTGGATCATTTAAAAAACAGATACATTTTTTCATTGCTATTTTATTTAAATAGGCCGTGGTACATAAGACAAATGCCTCTACATACAATGATTGTTTTGAAACATTCTTAAAGGGGAAGAGGTTTTTACGTGACACATTATCATTTGATGATTGGTTACCACAATCACCGAGATGGTGGTGAAGTATGATTGTTTTTTGGCCAAATTACGATGGAAAAACATTTCTACATACCACTACAATTCGGTATTTGGAAGGAACACCCAAACACCCCTTTCAAGTACCTTCAATTTAATACATCAAAAAAAGCCACTTTGTGCTTGCAACTGGCCTGATTCTTCAGACCAGCCTTCTTGCAACTGCAACGAGGGTTTGAACATCTTGCACGTAGGCAGAGCTTTCAAGGAGAAAATAAATAGTTCCTAATTTGCACAAAAATGAAGTCCTTCAAACAAACACATACTTTGTATGGACAGAGAAGAGATGGAATATATGTAAGACTGAGGACACAGGTGTAATGAGAAATAGATTGATTGCATAGCTGCCCAGTATTCTAAGCCATTTCTTTAGTGCGATTCAAGAGAGCACCAAACAGTATAACAAATTTGTCAATTGGTTTCATAGTCCATTCCCTTTGTTTAGAGCTGTGAAAGGTAGAGCCGAATTCCAAAATAGATCAATGATGTTTCAGAAATTTCCCATAGGGAATACCAAGCCCAGTGTAAAAAATGCAGTTACTCACAAGTTTTAATCAGCAAAACTGTAATGTTATTAAAGTCTAACATCCAAGGGAACACTGACTCTGTCAAAGATGATCCAAATGGGATTCATGAAAATTCCCAACTACAAACAGCAGATTCAAAATAGTATGAGGGGACACCCGGATTTGAACCAAGGACCTCTTGATCTGCAGTCAAATGCTCTACCACTGAGCTATATCCCCAGCTGTCAGCCAAGATCAGAATGACAATATATCAGTACATCATGAAAGAGTGAGAGGATCATGCTAAGTTGTGCCGGAAAGTACAACCTTGAAACCGTGGAACTGTAGAAGTAGTTCTTAATATTATGTATTAAAGGAAAAATGGATCATTAAAAAAAATATATGTATTTGTTTGATTGGTATTTTATTTGAATAGGCAGTGGTACATAGGACCAATGCCTGCACTTAAAATGTTTGTTTTGAAACATTCTCAAAGGGGAAGAGGTTTTTACGGGATACCTTATTGTTTCATGTTTGGTTACCACAATCACTCAGATGGTGATGAAGTATGATTGTTTTGGGCCACATTACGGTGGAAAAACATTTCTACATACCACTACAATTCGGTATTTGGAAGGTACACCCAAACACCCCTTTCACGGACCTTCGATTTAAAACATCAGAAAAAGCCACTTTGTGCTTGCAAAATGCCTGATTCTTCAGGCCAGCCTTCTTGCAACTGCAACAATGGTTCGTACATCTTGCACGTAGGCAGAGCATTTAAGGAGAAATTAAATAGTTCCTACGTTGCACAAAAATGAAGTGCTTCAAACAAGCACATACTTTGGATGCACAGGGAAAAGGTGGAATATATGTAAGACTGAGGACACAGGTGAAATGAGAAATAGACTGACTGCATCGCTGCACAGTATTCTAAGCCATTTCTTTAGTGCGATTCAAGAAAGCACCAAACAGTATAACAAATTTGTCAATTTGTTTCATAGTCCATTCCCTTTCTTTAGTGCTGTAAAAGGAAGAGCCAAATTCCAAAATAGATCAATGATCTTTCAGAAAGTTCCCAAATGGAACACCAAGCCGAGTGTTAAAACTGCATTTACTCACAGGTTTTGAGCAGCAAACTCTGTAATGATATTAAAGTGCAATATCCAAGGGAACACTGACTCTGTCAAAGATGATCCAAAAGGAATTGATGAAAAGTCCCAACTACAAACAACAGAATCAAAAAAGTCTGAGGGGACAACCGGATTTGAACCAGAGACCTCTTGATCTGCAGTCAAATGCTCTACCACTGAGCTATATCCCCAACTTTTCAGTACAATCAGAATGACATAATATCAGTACATCATGAAAGAGTGAGAGGATCATGCTAAGTTGTGCCGGAAAGTACAGGCTTGAAACTGTGGAACAGGAGAAGTAGTAGTTAATATTATTTATTAAAGGAAAGCTGTATCATTTAAAAAACGGATTACTTTGTTTCATTGCTATTTTATTTGAATAGGCAGTGGTACATAAGACCAATGCCTCTACATACAATGATTGTTTTGAAACATTCTTAAAGGGGAAGAGGTTTTTACGTGACACATTATCATTTGATGATTGGTTACCACAATCACCGAGATGGTGGTGAAGTATGATTGTTTTTTGGCCAAATTACGATGGAAAAACATTTCTACATACCACTACAATTCGGTATTTGGAAGGAACACCCAAACACCCCTTTCAAGTACCTTCAATTTAATACATCAAAAAAAGCCACTTTGTGCTTGCAACTGGCCTGATTCTTCAGACCAGCCTTCTTGCAACTGCAACGAGGGTTTGAACATCTTGCACGTAGGCAGAGCTTTCAAGGAGAAATTAAATAGTTCCTACGTTGCACAAAAATGAAGTGCTTCAAACAAGCACATACTTTTAATGCACAGGGAAAAGGTGGAATATATGTAAGACTGAGGACACAGGTGAAATGAGAAATAGACTGACTGCATCGCTGCACAGTATTCTAAGCCATTTCTTTAGTGCGATTCAAGAAAGCATCAAACAGTATAACAAATTTGTCAATTTGTTTCATAGTCCATTCCCTTTCTTTAGTGCTGTAAAAGGAAGAGCCAAATTCCAAAATAGATCAATGATCTTTCAGAAATTTCCCATAGGGAATACAAAGCCCAGTGTAAAAAATGCAGTTACTCACAAGTTTTAATCAGCAACACTGTAATGGTATTAAAGTATAACATCCAAGGGAACACTGACTCTGTCAAAGATGATCCAAATGGGATTCATGAAAATTCCCAACTACAAACAGCAGATTCAAAATAGTATGATGGGACACCCGGATTTGAACCAGGGACCTCTTGATCTGCAGTCAAATGCTCTACCACTGAGATATATCCCCAGCTGTCAGCCAAGATCAGAATGACAATATATCCTGAGGGTATCCTGAGGTATCCTGAGGCTGAGAATTCACTTGGCGCCTCGCTGTTGGTCGCGCTGGTCGCGTTTCCTTGTGCATTGCCCTGCAGCATTTTAAAGCCCCGTTTTTTCGCATTTATTTTTATTTTATTTGTATTATCCCTCGTTTTTAGCTCCCCTCCTGCCCCCTACCTTGCACATAATTTCTGGAACAACCACCACTGTTTGGCGGGTCCGGTTCTGGGGAGGTTGTGGTTGACGGCAAACATCTTGCCTTGGATAGTGGAGTGTGAGCGCCATCTTGGAGCGTCCAGGTGAGCTGGGACGCGGAGAGCACGCTATTTAGGACGAGCATCACGAGGGGATTACCTGGTAAGGTATCCTGAGGCTGAGAATTCACTTGGCGCCTCGCTGTTGGTCGCGCTGGTCGCGTTTCCTTGTGCATTGCCCTGCAGCATTTTAAAGCCCCGTTTTTTCGCATTTATTTTTATTTTATTTGTATTATCCCTCGTTTTTAGCTCCCCTCCTGCCCCCTATCTTGCACATAATTTCTGGAACAACCACCGCTGTTTGGCGGGTCCGGTTCTGGGGAGGTTGTGGTTGACGGCGGACATCTTGCCTTGGGTAGTGGAGTGTGAGCGCCATCTTGGAGCGTCCAGGTGAGCTGGGACGCGGAGAGCACGCTATTTAGGGCAAGCATCACGAGGGGATTACCTGGTAAGGTATCCTGAGGCTGAGAATTCACTTGGCGCCTCGCTGTTGGTCGCGCTGGTCGCGTTTCCTTGTGCATTGCCCTGCAGCATTTTAAAGCCCCGTTTTTTCGCATTTATTTTTATTTTATTTGTATTATCCCTCGTTTTTAGCTCCCCTCCTGCCCCCTACCTTGCACATAATTTCTGGAACAACCACCGCTGTTTGGCGGGTCCGGTTCTGGGGAGGTTGTGGTTGACGGCGGACATCTTGCCTTGGGTAGTGGAGTGTGAGCGCCATCTTGGAGCGTCCAGGTGAGCTGGGACGTGGAGAGCACGCTATTTAGGGCGAGCATCACGAGGGGATTACCTGGTAAGGTATCCTGAGGCTGAGAATTCACTTGGCGCCTCGCTGTTGGTCGCGCTGGTCGCGTTTCCTTGTGCATTGCCCTGCAGCATTTTAAAGCCCCGTTTTTTCGCATTTATTTTTATTTTATTTGTATTATCCCTCGTTTTTAGCTCCCCTCCTGCCCCCTACCTTGCACATAATTTCTGGAACAACCACCGCTGTTTGGCGGGTCCGGTTCTGGGGAGGTTGTGGTTGACGGCAGACATCTTGCCTTGGGTAGTGGAGTGTGAGCGCCATCTTGGAGCGTCCAGGTGAGCTGGGACGTGGAGAGCACGCTATTTAAAGCTCGCTTGAATTCGCGCAGCGGTTACGCGCAGCGGTGGCGCCCTCACTGCGCCTGAGTCGTGCCAGAGTCCTGCCCGTCTGCGCCTGTCCGCGATCCGGAGGCGTTTGAGGCGGGACTCTGGAACTCGTCTTATCTATCTAGCAGGTAGGCTTTTCATGATTGTTGAGCCGGCGCTTTGCCCCGCTTTGCCACGATGATCTCCTATAGCGCTGCTGCCTTGTTTGCTCTTCGTCCCCCTCGAGTGGGATGCAATTCTCTTTTCCCCGGAGGCCGCCTTCTGGGTAAAGGCTGTCCCGTCTGTGGGTGGCGCGCTTCGCCTACACCAACACCTATCCCCTCTGTCTCCACTCTGTCTTGTCATAGTGCCCTCTTGAACACCAGGTCCCTGGCTTGTCACTCTTCGGATATCTGGGATCTTTTGGCACATTCTAAACTATCATGTCTTTTTCTGACTGAGACGTGGTTAGGGGCAGGCTCGGAACCGGACATTGCCTGTGCCCTGCCTTCTAACTATACCATCTTAAGGAAAGACAGAGTTGGGGGCAGAGGTGGTGGAGTGGCCTTGATAGTAGACAAGGCTTTGGGGTGTTCGTCCTTCCCGGTGGACAATATCACAGGATGTGAAGCCCTTGGCTTCAATCTCCATCTTTCGGCCACTCAGACGTGTACAGGGATTCTCATCTATAGACCACCGGGTCCCATTGGCTCTTTTTTTGAGGACCTGCAGTCTGCTTTAGCTACACCCTGCATGCGAGTAGAGCACTGCATGCTGCTGGGCGACTTAAACTTGCACATGGATTCAATAACAGACGCTGAAGCGTCCAAACTGCGGGACATCACTACACTGCTGGGCCTCGCCCCTTTCATAGATAGTCCCACCCATGTCAAAGGCCACACGCTTGACTTAATTTTTTCTACGGTTCCTATCGAGGTGTCCCCGCCGCTCCCTGTTCTCTGGTCAGACCATTTTATAATAAATTTTGTTATAATACATGAGTCTAGGACCAGCCAAAGATCACAGAGGGAGAAGACTCGACAGTCTAGAGCTTTTCACTTAGTGACAGCTGACATGCTCTCTGATGCGCTAAATCAACACCTGTGTCAACTGACAGGGCATCTAGATGTTGATGTAACTTTGGTACAGAACTGGTTACAAACAAGTTTTGAGAAGTTAGCCCCTTTGAAGGCAGCTAGAACAGCCCCTTGCCATGACTCCGCTCCTTGGTTTACCCCCACACTACGTACAATGCGCCAAGATTGCAAAAAGGCGGAAAGACTATGGCGCCGTATGTACGATCCTGTGGAGAAGACCAAGTATCGTGATGTTATGAAACTGTATCACAAACAGATTGCCGTAGCCAAAAAGGACTACCTCGAACATAGAATAGACCAAGCTGATAACACGAGCAGGGAACTGTTCAGAATTGTGAAGGAGTTTGTAGATCCGGCCACAGGCGCCCTCTCACACTCTCACACGGAAGATTGGATTAGGCAGCTTGCTGACTTTTTTGTCACAAAAATCATAAAGATTAAGGACTCTTTTCCCCCCGTGGCTCCTTCTGTGGTTGCCGCTGCCCCAGTTTCCAACTGGAGGTCGGCTTCTACCTCAGAGGTAGAGCCAGGGCCCACATATCGGTTTTTCCCCAGTTGTCCTGTGAAACCTCACTTGAGCTACTATCCCGGCTTCAATCCGGTTCACCTTTGGATGCCTGTCCAGCTAAGTGTCTGGCCAAGGTGGCTTCGGCAGTGAACAGCTTGCTGAACCCCCTGCTCAATTTGTCACTGAGCTCCGGGGTGGTACCTCGAGAATGGAAACATGCACTCATTCTGCCGCTGATCAAAAAACCTTTGTTAGATCCCCTGCAGCTGGCTAACTATAGACCGATCTCCCTCCTCCCTGCTCTGGCGAAGGTGGTTGAGAAACATGTTCAACACTCTCTCACCACCTTTATCGAGAATAACAACCTGCTCCACGATTCTCAATCTGGCTTCCGCGCTAATTACAGCATGGAGACAGCCCTCGTGGAGGTGACCGACGCCATCAGGGAGACGCTCGATCTGGGGGGAAAGGCTATGTTAGTCATGCTCGACCTGTCGGCGGCGTTCAACACCGTCCCCCACGCAGGTCTCCTTTTAAGACTCAGGGAGATAGGACTGAGGGGGACGGTGCTGGACTGGTTCCAATCCTTCCTAGCCGACCGTCGGCAGGTGATCTGGGCTCCACCGTTCTCCGCGGAAATGCCATCGCTAGAGGTGGGGGTGCCTCAAGGGTCCATTCTGAGCCCCACCATATTTAACATCTATATGGCCCCTCTGGCGAGGGTCGCGGAGGCTTATGGGGCCCGGGTCATCTCATACGCTGATGACACTCAGCTCCTGTTTACATGCAGGAAGGGAGAGGTGTTTGATGGCGACAGAATTAAAGACTGTTTGAGTGCAGTTTTCAAGTGGTTTCAGCGGCACAGCCTGAAATGCAACTCAGATAAGTCTGAGCTGCTCTTTTTCGGCTGTGCCCCTGATCCTGGGTGGAAGTCGTGGTGGCCCCAGGATATGTTTCCTCCTGAGACGTCATCCTCCCAAGTGAAAAACCTTGGAGTTGTATTCGATGACGATCTCTCATTTCGACCCCACATTTTGGGGCTATCGGGGAAATGCTTCGGCATCCTTAAGATGCTTAGGAAATTCCTCCCACTGCTTTCCCTACAATACCGTAAGACCGTAGTCCAGGCGCTTGTGGGATCTAGATTAGATTACGCTAATGCGCTCTTTGCAGGTCTGCCAAAGTACCTCTTGTCCAGACTGCAAATCGTCCAAAACTCGGCAGCTAGAGCCATATTTGGCCTACCAAGGAGAGCCAGCGCCTCAGTGCTGCTTAAAAGGCTGCACTGGCTACCTATTTCGAGTAGAATTAGGTTCAAAATTCTCACGTTGGCATTTAAAGCCCTTCATTCTATTGGCCCCGGCTACATTAGGAAGCGCATTGCTCCCTATGTTCCGCGGAGGATGTTGCGGTCTGCCGATTTGGCAAAAATGGTAGTTCCTGCTGTGAAACGAGTCCGGATGGGAGGCCGGTCCTTCCAATACGTGGCGGCTCGTTTTTGGAATGAGCTCCCTCTCTCCCTCCGCAAAGCCAATAATCTTCTGGCTTTCAGGAAGGAGCTGAAGACCGTGCTTTTCTCTACATGATCTCTGTGACTGCTGCGTCTCTGCTTTGTTGTTTTCTGAGTTTTTCAGGCCTCTTTGCTAAAGCGCCGGGACACCCCTCGGGGTAGCCGTGCGCTCTAAAAGTACGGCTATAACATAACATAACATAACATCAGTACATCATGAAAGAGTGAGAGGATCATGCTAAGTTGTGCCGGAAAGTACAACCTTGAAACTGTGGAACTGTAGAAGTAGTTCTTAATATTATTTATTAAAGGAAAAATGGATCATTAAAAAATATATATGTATTTGTTTGATTGGTATTTTATTTGAATAGGCAGTGGTACATAGGACCAATGCCTGCACTTAAAATGTTTGTTTTGAAACATTCTCAAAGGGGAAGAGGTTTTTACGGGATACCTTATTGTTTCATGTTTGGTTACCACAATCACTCAGATGGTGATGAAGTATGATTGTTTTGGGCCACATTACGGTGGAAAAACATTTCTACATACCACTACAATTCGGTATTTGGAAGGTACACCCAAACACCCCTTTCACGGACCTTAGATTTAAAACATCAGAAAAAGCCACTTTGTGCTTGCAAATGGCCTAATTCTTCAGGCCAACCTTCTTGCAACTGCAACAATGGTTCGTACATCTTGTACGTAGGCAGAGCATTTAAGGAGAAATTAAATAGTTCCTACGTTGCACAAAAATGAAGTGCTTCAAACAAGCACATACTTTGGATGCACAGGGAAAAGGTGGAATATATGTAAGACTGAGGACACAGGTGAAATGAGAAATAGACTGACTGCATCGCTGCACAGTATTTTAAGCCATTTCTTTAGTGCGATTCAAGAGAGCACCAAACAGTATAACTAATTTGTCAATTTGTTTCATAGTCCATTCCCTTTCTTTAGTGCTGTAAAAGGAAGAGCCAAATTCCAAAATAGATCAATGATCTTTCAGAAATTTCCCAAAGGGAATACCAAGCCGAGTGTTAAAACTCCATTTACTCACAGGTTTTGAGCAGCAAACTATGTAATGTTATTAAAGTGCAATATCCAAGGGAACACTGACTCTGTCAAAGATGATCCAAAAGGAATTGATGAAAAGTCCCAACTACAAACAACAGAATCAAAATAGTCTGAGGGGACACCCGGATTTGAACCAGGGACCTCTTGATCTGCAGTCAAATGCTCGACCACTGAGCTATATCCCCAGCTGTCAGCCAAAATCAGAATGACAATATATCAGTACATTATGAAAGAGTGCGAGGATCATGCTAAGTTGTGCCGGTAAGTACAACCTTGAAACTGTGGAACTGTAGAAGTAGTTCTTAATATTATTTATTAAAGGAAAAATGGATCATTAAAAAAAATATATGTATTTGTTTGATTGGTATTTTATTTGAATAGGCAGTAGTACATAGGACCAATGCCTGCACTTAAAATGTTTGTTTTGAAACATTCTCAAAGGGGAAGAGGTTTTTACGGGATACCTTATTGTTTCATGTTTGGTTACCACAATCACTCAGATGGTGATGAAGTATGATTGTTTTGGGCCACATTACGGTGGAAAACCATTTCTACATACCACTACAATTCGGTATTTGGAAGGTACACCCAAACACCCCTTTCACGGACCTTCGATTTAAAACATCAGAAAAAGCCACTTTGTGCTTGCAAATGGCCTGATTCTTCAGGCCAGCCTTCTTGCAACTGCAACAATGGTTCGTACATCTTGCACGTAGGCAGAGCATTTAAGGAGAAATTAAATAGTTCCTATGTTGCACAAAAATGAAGTGCTTCAAACAAGCACATACTTTGGATGCACAGGGAAAAGGTGGAATATATGTAAGACTGAGGACACAGGTGAAATGAGAAATAGACTGACTGCATCGCTGCACAGTATTCTAAGCCATTTCTTTAGTGCGATTCAAGAAAGCACCAAACAGTATAACAAATTTGTGAATTTATTTCATAGTCCATTCCCTTTCTTTAGTGCTGTAAAAGGAAGAGCCAAATTCCAAAATAGATCAATGATCTTTCAGAAAGTTCCCAAATGGAACACCAAGCTGAGTGTTAAAACTACATTTACTCACAGGTTTTGAGCAGCAAACTCTGTAATGATATTAAAGTGCAATATCCAAGGGAACACTGACTCTGTCAAAGATGATCCAAAAGGAATTGATGAAAAGTCCCAACTACAAACAACAGAATCAAAATAGTCCGAGGGGACACCCGGATTTGAACCAGGGACCTCTTGATCTGCAGTCAAATGCTCTACCACTGAGCTATATCCCCAGCTTTTCAGTAAAATCAGAATGACATAATATCAGTACATCATGAAAGAGTGAGAGGATCATGCTAAGTTGTGCCGGAAAGTACAGGCTTGAAACTGTGGAACAGGAGAAGTAGTCCTTAATATTATTTATTAAAGTAAAACTGGATCATTTAAAAAACAGATTAATTTGTTTCATTGCTATTTTATTTGAATAGGCAGTGGTACATAAGACCAATGCCTCTACATACAATGATTGTTTTGAAACATTCTTAAAGGGGAAGAGGTTTTTACGTGACACATTATCATTTGATGATTGGTTACCACAATCACCGAGATGGTGGTGAAGTATGATTGTTTTTTGGCCAAATTACGGAGGAAAAACATTTCTACATACCACTACAATTTGGTATTTGGAAGGAACACCCAAACACCCCTTTCAAGTACCTTCGATTTAATACATCAAAAAAAGCCACTTTGTGCTTGCAACTGGCCTGATTCTTCAGACCAGCCTTCTTGCAACTGCAACGAGGGTTTGAACATCTTGCACGTAGGCAGAGCTTTCAAGGAGAAATTAAATAGTTCCTACGTTGCACAAAAATGAAGTGCTTCAAACAAGCACATACTTTTAATGCACAGGGAAAAGCTGGTATGCACCTGTTACAACGCATTCGTTACTCCGCACTACCATTACAACGCGACTTTTAAATCGCATACCATTACAACGCATTGCGCTGGGGGGCGCTATAGGATAGGGAATAAGTATAATTTACTATCCAACACCTTCCCTAGGGTCCACGGGGACTGGAGTTAGAATAGTAAATTATACTTACCACTATCCAGCACCCCAAAGCGCTATGCGTTGTAATGGTATGCGTTGTAATGGTCGCATTGTAATGGTAGGTAGTTGTATTGGTATACGTTGTAACATGGTACATCCAAGCTGGAATATATG
This sequence comes from Lissotriton vulgaris, assembly GCF_964263255.1. Lineage (NCBI taxonomy): Eukaryota > Metazoa > Chordata > Amphibia > Caudata > Salamandridae > Lissotriton > Lissotriton vulgaris. The sequence goes on from NC_141685.1 coordinate 244,197,459, forward strand.
TAAGACTGAGGACACAGGTGAAATGAGAAATAGACTGACTGCATCGCTGCACAGTATTCTAAGCCATTTCTTTAGTGCGATTCAAGAGAGCACCAAACAGTATAACACATTTGTCAATTTGTTTCATAGTCCATTCCCTTTCTTTAAAGCTGTAAAAGGAAGAGCCAAATTCCAAAATAGATCAATGATCTTTCAGAAATTTCCCAAAGGGAATACCAAGCCGAGTGTTAAAACTCCATTTACTCACAGGTTTTGAGCATCAAACTAAGTAATGCTATTAAAGTGCAATATCCAAGGGAACACTGACTCTGTCAAAGATGATCCAAAAGGAATTGATGAAAAGTCCCAACTACAAACAACAGAATCAAAATAGTCTGAGGGGACACCCGGATTTGAACCAGGGACCTCTTGATCTGCAGTCAAATGCTCTACCACTGAGCTATATCCCCAACTTTTCAGTAAGATCAGAATGACATAATATCAGTACATCATGAAAGAGTGAGAGGATCATGCTAAGTTGTGCCGGAAAGTACAGGCTTGAAACTGTGGAACAGGAGAAGTAGTAGTTAATATTATTTATTAAAGGAAAGCTGTATCATTTAAAAAACTGATTACTTTGTTTCATTGCTATTTTATTTGAATAGGCAGTGGTACATAAGACCAATGCCTCTACATACAATGATTGTTTTGAAACATTCTTAAAGGGGAAGAGGTTTTTACGTGACACATTATCATTTGATGATTGGTTACCACAATCACCGAGATGGTGGTGAAGTATGATTGTTTTTTGGCCAAATTACGATGGAAAAACATTTCTACATACCACTACAATTCGGTATTTGGAAGGAACACCCAAACACCCCTTTCAAGTACCTTTGATTTAATACATCAAAAAAAGCCACTTTGTGCATGCAACTGGCCTGATTCTTCAGACCAGCCTACTTGCAACTGCAACGAGGGTTTGTACATCTTGCACGTAGGCAGAGCTTTCAAGGAGAAATTAAATAGTTCCTAAGTTGCACAAAAATGAAGTGCTTCAAACAAACACATACTTTGTATGGACAGAGAAGAGATGGAATATATGTAAGACTGAGGACACAGGTGTAATGAGAAATAGATTGATTGCATAGCTGCCCAGTATTCTAAGCCATTTCTTTAGTGCGATTCAAGAGAGCACCAAACAGTATAACAAATTTGTCAATTGGTTTCATAGTCCATTCCCTTTGTTTAGAGCTGTGAAAGGTAGAGCCGAATTCCAAAATAGATCAATGATGTTTCAGAAATTTCCCATAGGGAATACCAAGCCCAGTGTAAAAAATGCAGTTACTCACAAGTTTTAATCAGCAACACTGTAATGGTATTAAAGTGTAACATCCAAGGGAACACTGACTCTGTCAAAGATGATTCAAATGGGATTCATGAAAATTCCCAACTACAAACAGCAGATTCAAAATAGTATGAGGGGACACCCGAATTTGAACCAGGGACCTCTTGATCTGCAGTCAAATGCTCTACCACTGAGTTATATCCCCAGCTGTCAGCCAAGATCAGAATGACAATATATCAGTACATCATGAAAGAGTGAGAGGATCATGCTAAGTTGTGCCGGAAAGTACAACCTTGAAACTGTGGAACTGTAGAAGTAGTTCTTAATATTATGTATTAAAGGAAAAATGGATCATTAAAAAAAATATATGTATTTGTTTGATTGGTATTTTATTTGAATAGGCAGTGGTACATAGGACCAATGCCTGCACTTAAAATGTTTGTTTTGAAACATTCTCAAAGGGGAAGAGGTTTTTACGGGATACCTTATTGTTTCATGTTTGGTTACCACAATCACTCAGATGGTGATGAAGTATGATTGTTTTGGGCCACATTACGGTGGAAAAACATTTCTACATACCACTACAATTCGGTATTTGGAAGGTACACCCAAACACCCCTTTCACGGACCTTCGATTTAAAACATCAGAAAAAGCCACTTTGTGCTTGCAAATGGCCTGATTCTTCAGGCCAGCCTTCTTGCAACTGCAACAATGGTTCGTACATCTTGCACGTAGGCAGAGCATTTAAGGAGAAATTAAATAGTTCCTACGTTGCACAAAAATGAAGTGCTTCAAACAAGCACATACTTTGGATGCACAGGGAAAAGGTGGAATATATGTAAGACTGAGGACACAGGTGAAATGAGAAATAGACTGACTGCATCGCTGCACAGTATTCGAAGCCATTTCTTTAGTGCGATTCAAGAAAGCACCAAACAGTATAACAAATTTGTCAGTTTATTTCATAGTCCATTCCCTTTCTCTTGTGCTGTAAAAGGAAGAGCCAAATTCCAAAATAGATCAATGATCTTTCAGAAAGTTCCCAAAGGGAACACCAAGCCGAGTGTTAAAACTGCATTTACTCACAGGTTTTGAGCAGCAAACTCTGTAATGATATTAAAGTGCAATATCCAAGGGAACACTGACTCTGTCAAAGATGATCCAAAAGGAATTGATGAAAAGTCCCAACTACAAACAACAGAATCAAAATAGTCTGAGGGGACACCCGGATTTGAACCAGGGACCACTTGATCTGCAGTCAAATGCTCTACCACTGTGCTATATCCCCATCTTGTCAGTAAAATCAGAATGACATAATATCAGTACATCATGAAAGAGTGAGAGGATCATGCTAAGTTGTGCCGGAAAGTACAGGCTTCAAACTGTGGAACAGGAGAAGTAGTCCTTAATATTATTTATTAAAGTAAAACTGGATCATTTAAAAAACAGATTAATTTTTTCATTGCTATTTTATTTAAATAGGCCGTGGTACATAAGACAAATGCCTCTACATACAATGATTGTTTTGAAACATTCTTAAAGGGGAAGAGGTTTTTACGTGACACATTATCATTTGATGATTGGTTACCACAATCACCGAGATGGTGGTGAAGTATGATTGTTTTTTGGCCAAATTACGATGGAAAAACATTTCTACATACCACTACAATTCGGTATTTGGAAGGAACACCCAAACACCCCTTTCACGGACCTTCGATTTAATACATCAAAAAAAGCCACTTTGTGCTTGCAAATGGCCTGATTCTTCAGGCCAGCCTTCTTGCAACTGCAACAATGGTTCGTACATCTTGCACGTAGGCAGAGCATTTAAGGAGAAATTAAATAGTTCCTACGTTGCACAAAAATGAAGTGCTTCAAACAAGCACATACTTTGGATGCACAGGGAAAAGGTGGAATATATGTAAGACTGAGGACACAGGTGAAATGAGAAATAGACTGACTGCATCGCTGCACAGTATTCTAAGCCATTTCTTTAGTGCGATTCAAGAAAGCACCAAACAGTATAACAAATTTGTCAATTTATTTCATAGTCCATTCCCTTTCTTTAGTGCTGTAAAAGGAAGAGCCAAATTCCAAAATAGATCAATGATCTTTCAGAAAGTTCCCAAATGGAACACCAAGCTGAGTGTTAAAACTGCATTTACTCACAGGTTTTGAGCAGCAAACTCTGTAATGATATTAAAGTGCAATATCCAAGGGAACACTGACTCTGTCAAAGATGATCCAAAAGGAATTGATGAAAAGTCCCAACTACAAACAACAGAATCAAAATAGTCTGAGGGGACACCCGGATTTGAACCAGGGACCTCTTGATCTGCAGTCAAATGCTCTACCACTGAGCTATATCCCCAGCTTTTCAGTAAAATCAGAATGACATAATATCAGTACATCATGAAAGAGTGAGAGGATCATGCTAAGTTGTGCCGGAAAGTACAGGCTTGAAACTGTGGAACAGGAGAAGTAGTCCTTAATATTATTCATTAAAGTAAAACTGGATCATTTAAAAAACAGATTAATTTGTTTCATTGCTATTTTATTTGAATAGGCAGTGGTACATAAGACCAATGCCTCTACATACAATGATTGTTTTGAAACATTCTTAAAGGGGAAGAGGTTTTTACGTGACACATTATCATTTGATGATTGGTTACCACAATCACCGAGATGGTGGTGAAGTATGATTGTTTTTTGGCCAAATTACAGAGGAAAAACATTTCTACATACCACTACAATTCGGTATTTGGAAGGAACACCCAAACACCCCTTTCAAGTACCTTCGATTTAATACATCAAAAAAAGCCACTTTGTGCTTGCAACTGGCCTGATTCTTCAGACCAGCCTTCTTGCAACTGCAACGAGGGTTTGAACATCTTGCAAGTAGGCAGAGCTTTCAAGGAGAAATTAAATAGTTCCTACGTTGCACAAAAATGAAGTGCTTCAAACAAGCACATACTTTTAATGCACAGGGAAAAGCTGGAATATATGTAAGACTGAGGACACAGGTGAAATGAGAAATAGACTGACTGCATCGCTGCACAGTATTCTAAGCCATTTCTTTAGTGTGATTCAAGAGAGCACCAAACAGTATAACACATTTGTCAATTTGTTTCATAGTCCATTGCCTTTCTTTAGTGCTGTAAAAGGAAGAGCCAAATTCCAAAATAGATCAATGATCTTTCAGAAATTTCCCAAAGGGAATACCACGCCGAGTGTTAAAACTCCATTTACTCACAGGTTTTGAGCAGCAAACTATGTAATGCTATTAAAGTGCAATATCCAAGGGAACACTGACTCTGTCAAAGATGATCCAAAAGGAATTGATGAAAAGTCCCAACTACAAACAACAGAATCAAAAAAGTCTGAGGGGACAACCGGATTTGAACCAGAGACCTCTTGATCTGCAGTCAAATGCTCTACCACTGAGCTATATCCCCAACTTTTCAGTACAATCAGAATGACATAATATCAGTACATCATGAAAGAGTGAGAGGATTGCTAAGTTGTGCCGGAAAGTACAGGCTTGAAACTGTGGAACAGGAGAAGTAGTAGTTAATATTATTTATTAAAGGAAAGCTGTATCATTTAAAAAACGGATTACTTTGTTTCATTGCTATTTTATTTGAATAGGCAGTGGTACATAAGACCAATGCCTCTACATACAATGATTGTTTTGAAACATTCTTAAAGGGGAAGAGGTTTTTACGTGACACATTATGATTTGATGATTGGTTACCACAATCACCGAGATGGTGGTGAAGTATGATTGTTTTTGGCCAAATTACGATGGAAAAACATTTCTACATACCACTACAATTCGGTATTTGGAAGGAACACCCAAACACCCCTTTCAAGTACCTTTGATTTAATACATCAAAAAAAGCCACTTTGTGCTTGCAACTGGCCTGATTCTTCAGACCAGCCTTCTTGCAACTGCAACGAGGGTTTGCACATCTTGCACGTAGGCAGAGCTTTCAAGGAGAAATTAAATAGTTCCTAAGTTGCACAAAAATGAAGTGCTTCAAACAAACACATACTTTGTATGGACAGAGAAGAGATGGAATATATGTAAGACTGAGGACACAGGTGTAATGAGAAATAGATTGATTGCATAGCTGCCCAGTATTCTAAGCCATTTCTTTAGTGCGATTCAAGAGAGCACCAAACAGTATAACAAATTTGTCAATTGGTTTCATAGTCCATTCCCTTTGTTTAGAGCTGTGAAAGGTAGAGCCGAATTTCAAAATAGATCAATGATGTTTCAGAAATTTCCCATAGGGAATACCAAGCCCAGTGTAAAAAATGCAGTTACTCACAAGTTTTAATCAGCAACACTGTAATGGTATTAAAGTGTAACATCCAAGGGAACACTGACTCTGTCAAAGATGATTCAAATGGGATTCATGAAAATTCCCAACTACAAACAGCAGATTCAAAATAGTATGAGGGGACACCCGAATTTGAACCAGGGACCTCTTGATCTGCAGTCAAATGCTCTACCACTGAGTTATATCCCCAGCTGTCAGCCAAGATCAGAATGACAATATATCAGTACATCATGAAAGAGTGAGAGGATCATGCTAAGTTGTGCCGGAAAGTACAACCTTGAAACTGTGGAACTGTAGAAGTAGTTCTTAATATTATGTATTAAAGGAAAAATGGATCATTAAAAAAAATATATGTATTTGTTTGATTGGTATTTTATTTGAATAGGCAGTGGTACATAGGACCAATGCCTGCACTTAAAATGTTTGTTTTGAAACATTCTCAAAGGGGAAGAGGTTTTTACGGGATACCTTATTGTTTCATGTTTGGTTACCACAATCACTCAGATGGTGATGAAGTATGATTGTTTTGGGCCACATTACGGTGGAAAAACATTTCTACATACCACTACAATTCGGTATTTGGAAGGTACACCCAAACACCCCTTTCACGGACCTTCGATTTAAAACATCAGAAAAAGCCACTTTGTGCTTGCAAATGGCCTGATTCTTCAGGCCAGCCTTCTTGCAACTGCAACAATGGTTCGTACATCTTGCACGTAGGCAGAGCATTTAAGGAGAAATTAAATAGTTCCTACGTTGCACAAAAATGAAGTGCTTCAAACAAGCACATACTTTGGATGCACAGGGAAAAGGTGGAATATATGCAAGACTGAGGACACAGGTGAAATGAGAAATAGACTGACTGCATCGCTGCACAGTATTCGAAGCCATTTCTTTAGTGCGATTCAAGAAAGCACCAAACAGTATAACAAATTTGTCAGTTTATTTCATAGTCCATTCCCTTTCTCTTGTGCTGTAAAAGGAAGAGCCAAATTCCAAAATAGATCAATGATCTTTCAGAAAGTTCCCAAAGGGAACACCAAGCCGAGTGTTAAAACTGCATTTACTCACAGGTTTTGAGCAGCAAACTCTGTAATGATATTAAAGTGCAATATCCAAGGGAACACTGACTCTGTCAAAGATGATCCAAAAGGAATTGATGAAAAGTCCCAACTACAAACAACAGAATCAAAATAGTCTGAGGGGACACCCGGATTTGAACCAGGGACCACTTGATCTGCAGTCAAATGCTCTACCACTGTGCTATATCCCCATCTTGTCAGTAAAATCAGAATGACATAATATCAGTACATCATGAAAGAGTGAGAGGATCATGCTAAGTTGTGCCGGAAAGTACAGGCTTCAAACTGTGGAACAGGAGAAGTAGTCCTTAATATTATTTATTAAAGTAAAACTGGATCATTTAAAAAACAGATTAATTTTTTCATTGCTATTTTATTTAAATAGGCCGTGGTACATAAGACAAATGCCTCTACATACAATGATTGTTTTGAAACATTCTTAAAGGGGAAGAGGTTTTTACGTGACACATTATCATTTGATGATTGGTTACCACAATCACCGAGATGGTGGTGAAGTATGATTGTTTTTTGGCCAAATTACGATGGAAAAACATTTCTACATACCACTACAATTCGGTATTTGGAAGGAACACCCAAACACCCCTTTCACGGACCTTCGATTTAATACATCAAAAAAAGCCACTTTGTGCTTGCAAATGGCCTGATTCTTCAGGCCAGCCTTCTTGCAACTGCAACAATGGTTCGTACATCTTGCACGTAGGCAGAGCATTTAAGGAGAAATTAAATAGTTCCTACGTTGCACAAAAATGAAGTGCTTCAAACAAGCACATACTTTGGATGCACAGGGAAAAGGTGGAATATATGTAAGACTGAGGACACAGGTGAAATGAGAAATAGACTGACTGCATCGCTGCACAGTATTCTAAGCCATTTCTTTAGTGCGATTCAAGAAAGCACCAAACAGTATAACAAATTTGTCAATTTATTTCATAGTCCATTCCCTTTCTTTAGTGCTGTAAAAGGAAGAGCCAAATTCCAAAATAGATCAATGATCTTTCAGAAAGTTCCCAAATGGAACACCAAGCTGAGTGTTAAAACTGCATTTACTCACAGGTTTTGAGCAGCAAACTCTGTAATGATATTAAAGTGCAATATCCAAGGGAACACTGACTCTGTCAAAGATGATCCAAAAGGAATTGATGAAAAGTCCCAACTACAAACAACAGAATCAAAATAGTCTGAGGGGACACCCGGATTTGAACCAGGGACCTCTTGATCTGCAGTCAAATGCTCTACCACTGAGCTATATCCCCAGCTTTTCAGTAAAATCAGAATGACATAATATCAGTACATCATGAAAGAGTGAGAGGATCATGCTAAGTTGTGCCGGAAAGTACAGGCTTGAAACTGTGGAACAGGAGAAGTAGTCCTTAATATTATTCATTAAAGTAAAACTGGATCATTTAAAAAACAGATTAATTTGTTTCATTGCTATTTTATTTGAATAGGCAGTGGTACATAAGACCAATGCCTCTACATACAATGATTGTTTTGAAACATTCTTAAAGGGGAAGAGGTTTTTACGTGACACATTATCATTTGATGATTGGTTACCACAATCACCGAGATGGTGGTGAAGTATGATTGTTTTTTGGCCAAATTACAGAGGAAAAACATTTCTACATACCACTACAATTCGGTATTTGGAAGGAACACCCAAACACCCCTTTCAAGTACCTTCGATTTAATACATCAAAAAAAGCCACTTTGTGCTTGCAACTGGCCTGATTCTTCAGACCAGCCTTCTTGCAACTGCAACGAGGGTTTGAACATCTTGCAAGTAGGCAGAGCTTTCAAGGAGAAATTAAATAGTTCCTACGTTGCACAAAAATGAAGTGCTTCAAACAAGCACATACTTTTAATGCACAGGGAAAAGCTGGAATATATGTAAGACTGAGGACACAGGTGAAATGAGAAATAGACTGACTGCATCGCTGCACAGTATTCTAAGCCATTTCTTTAGTGTGATTCAAGAGAGCACCAAACAGTATAACACATTTGTCAATTTGTTTCATAGTCCATTGCCTTTCTTTAGTGCTGTAAAAGGAAGAGCCAAATTCCAAAATAGATCAATGATCTTTCAGAAATTTCCCAAAGGGAATACCACGCCGAGTGTTAAAACTCCATTTACTCACAGGTTTTGAGCAGCAAACTATGTAATGCTATTAAAGTGCAATATCCAAGGGAACACTGACTCTGTCAAAGATGATCCAAAAGGAATTGATGAAAAGTCCCAACTACAAACAACAGAATCAAAAAAGTCTGAGGGGACAACCGGATTTGAACCAGAGACCTCTTGATCTGCAGTCAAATGCTCTACCACTGAGCTATATCCCCAACTTTTCAGTACAATCAGAATGACATAATATCAGTACATCATGAAAGAGTGAGAGGATCATGCTAAGTTGTGCCGGAAAGTACAGGCTTGAAACTGTGGAACAGGAGAAGTAGTAGTTAATATTATTTATTAAAGGAAAGCTGTATCATTTAAAAAACGGATTACTTTGTTTCATTGCTATTTTATTTGAATAGGCAGTGGTACATAAGACCAATGCCTCTACATACAATGATTGTTTTGAAACATTCTTAAAGGGGAAGAGGTTTTTACGTGACACATTATGATTTGATGATTGGTTACCACAATCACCGAGATGGTGGTGAAGTATGATTGTTTTTGGCCAAATTACGATGGAAAAACATTTCTACATACCACTACAATTCGGTATTTGGAAGGAACACCCAAACACCCCTTTCAAGTACCTTTGATTTAATACATCAAAAAAAGCCACTTTGTGCTTGCAACTGGCCTGATTCTTCAGACCAGCCTTCTTGCAACTGCAACGAGGGTTTGCACATCTTGCACGTAGGCAGAGCTTTCAAGGAGAAATTAAATAGTTCCTAAGTTGCACAAAAATGAAGTGCTTCAAACAAACACATACTTTGTATGGACAGAGAAGAGATGGAATATATGTAAGACTGAGGACACAGGTGTAATGAGAAATAGATTGATTGCATAGCTGCCCAGTATTCTAAGCCATTTCTTTAGTGCGATTCAAGAGAGCACCAAACAGTATAACAAATTTGTCAATTGGTTTCATAGTCCATTCCCTTTGTTTAGAGCTGTGAAAGGTAGAGCCGAATTTCAAAATAGATCAATGATGTTTCAGAAATTTCCCATAGGGAATACCAAGCCCAGTGTAAAAAATGCAGTTACTCACAAGTTTTAATCAGCAACACTGTAATGGTATTAAAGTGTAACATCCAAGGGAACACTGACTCTGTCAAAGATGATCCAAATGGGATTCATGAAAATTCCCAACTACAAACAGCAGATTCAAAATAGTATGAGGGGACACCAGGATTTGAACCAGGGACCTCTTGATCTGCAGTCAAATGCTCTACCACTCAGCTATATCCCCAGCTGTCAGCCAAGATCAGAATGACAATATATCAGTACATCATGAAAGAGTGAGAGGATCATGCTAAGTTGTGCCGGAAAGTACACCTTGAAACTGTGGAACTGTAGAAGTAGTTCTTAATATTATTTATTAAAGGAAAAATGGATCATTAAAAAAATATATGTATTTGTTTGATTGGTATTTTATTTGAATAGGCAGTGGTACATAGGACCAATGCCTGCACTTAAAATGTTTGTTTTGAAACATTCTCAAAGGGGAAGAGGTTATTTACGGGATACCTTATTGTTTCATGTTTGGTTACCACAATCACTCAGATGGTGATGAAGTATGATTGTTTTGGGCCACATTACGGTGGAAAAACATTTCTACATACCACTACAATTCGGTATTTGGAAGGTACACCCAAACACCCCTTTCACGGACCTTCGATTTAAAACATCAGAAAAAGCCACTTTGTGCTTGCAAATGGCCTGATTCTTCAGGCCAGCCTTCTTGCAACTGCAACAATGGTTCGTACATCTTGCACGTAGGCAGAGCATTTAAGGAGAAATTAAATAGATCCTACGTTGCACAAAAATGAAGTGCTTCAAACAAGCCCATACTTTGGATGCACAGGGAAAAGGTGGAATATATGTAAGACTGAGGACACAGGTGAAATGAGAAATAGACTGACTGCATCGCTGCACAGTATTCGAAGCCATTTCTTTAGTGCGATTCAAGATAGCAACAAACAGTATAACAAATTTGTCAGTTTATTTCATAGTCCATTCCCTTTCTCTTGTGCTGTAAAAAGAAGAGCCAAATTCCAAAATAGATCAATGATCTTTCAGAAAGTTCCCAAAGGGAACACCAAGCCGAGTGTTAAAACTGCATTTACTCACAGGTTTTGAGCAGCAAACTCTGTAATGATATTAAAGTGCAATATCCAAGGGAACACTGACTCTGTCAAAGATGATCCAAAAGGAATTGATGAAAAGTCCCAACTACAAACAACAGAATCAAAATAGTCTGAGGGGACACCCGGATTTGAACCAGGGACCTCTTGATCTGCAGTCAAATGCTCTACCACTGAGCTATATCCCCATCTTTTCAGTAAAATCAGAATGACATAATATCAGTACATCATGAAAGAGTGAGAGGATCATGCTAAGTTGTGCCGGAAAGTACAGGCTTGAAACTGTGGAACAGGAGAAGTAGTCCTTAATATTATTTATTAAAGTAAAACTGGCTCATTTAAAAAACAGATTAATTTGTTTCATTGCTATTTTATTTGAATAGGCAGTGGTACATAAGACCAATTCCTCTACATACAATGATTGTTTTGAAACATTCTTAAAGCGGAAGAGGTTTTTACATGACACATTATCATTTGATGATTGGTTACCACAATCACCGAGATGGTGGTTAAGTATGAATGTTTTTTGGCCAAATTACGGAGGAAAAACATTTCTACATACCACTACAATTCGGCATTTGGAAGGAACACCAAAACACCCCTTTTAAGTACCTTCGATTTAATACATCAAAAAAAGCCACTTTGTGCTTGCAACTGGCCTGATTCTTCAGACCAGCCTTCTTGCAACTGCAACGAGGGTTTGTACATCTTGCACGTAGGCAGAGCTTTCAAGGAGAAATTAAATAGTTCCTATGTTGCACAAAAATGAAGTGCTTCAAACAAGCACATACTTTTAATGCACAGGGAAAAGGTGGAATATATGTAAGACTGAGGACACAGGTGAAATGAGAAATAGACTGACTGCATCGCTGCACAGTATTCTAAGCCATTTCTTTAGTGCGATTCAAGAAAGCATCAAACAGTATAACAAATTTGTCAATTTGTTTCATAGTCCATTCCCTTTCTTTAGTGCTGTAAAAGGAAGAGCCAAATTCCAAAATAGATCAATGATCTTTCAGAAATTTCCCAAAGGGAATACCAAGCCGAGTGTTAAAACTCCATTTACTCACAGGTTTTGAGCAGCAAACTCTGTAATGCTATTAAAGTGCAATATCCAAGGGAACACTGACTCTGTCAAAGATGATCCAAAAGGAATTGATGAAAATTCCCAACTACAAACAGCAGATTCAAAATAGTATGAGGGGACACCCGGATTTGAACCAGGGACCTCTTGATCTGCAGTCAAATGCTCTACCACTCAGCTATATCCCCAGCTGTCAGCCAAGATCAGAATGACAATATATCAGTACATCATGAAAGAGTGAGAGGATCATGCTAAGTTGTGCCGGAAAGTACAACCTTGAAACTGTGGAACTGTAGAAGTAGTTCTTAATATTATTTATTAAAGGAAAAATGGATCATTAAAAAAATATATGTATTTGTTTGATTGGTATTTTATTTGAATAGGCAGTGGTACATAGGACCAATGCCTGCACTTAAAATGTTTGTTTTGAAACATTCTCAAAGGGGAAGAGGTTATTTACGGGATACCTTATTGTTTCATGTTTGGTTACCACAATCACTCAGATGGTGATGAAGTATGATTGTTTTGGGCCACATTACGGTGGAAAAACATTTCTACATACCACTACAATTCGGTATTTGGAAGGTACACCCAAACACCCCTTTCACGGACCTTCGATTTAAAACATCAGAAAAAGCCACTTTGTGCTTGCAAATGGCCTGATTCTTCAGGCCAGCCTTCTTGCAACTGCAACAATGGTTCGTACATCTTGCACGTAGGCAGAGCATTTAAGGAGAAATTAAATAGTTCCTACGTTGCACAAAAATGAAGTGCTTCAAACAAGCCCATACTTTGGATGCACAGGGAAAAGGTGGAATATATGTAAGACTGAGGACACAGGTGAAATGAGAAATAGACTGACTGCATCGCTGCACAGTATTCGAAGCCATTTCTTTAGTGCGATTCAAGAAAGCAACAAACAGTATAACAAATTTGTCAGTTTATTTCATAGTCCATTCCCTTTCTCTTGTGCTGTAAAAAGAAGAGCCAAATTCCAAAATAGATCAATGATCTTTCAGAAAGTTCCCAAAGGGAACACCAAGCCGAGTGTTAAAACTGCATTTACTCACAGGTTTTGAGCAGCAAAATCTGTAATGATATTAAAGTGCAATATCCAAGGGAACACTGACTCTGTCAAAGATGATCCAAAAGGAATTGATGAAAAGTCCCAACTACAAACAACAGAATCAAAATAGTCTGAGGGGACACCCGGATTTGAACCAGGGACCTCTTGATCTGCAGTCAAATGCTCTACCACTGAGCTATATCCCCATCTTTTCAGTAAAATCAGAATGACATAATATCAGTACATCATGAAAGAGTGAGAGGATCATGCTAAGTTGTGCCGGAAAGTACAGGCTTGAAACTGTGGAACAGGAGAAGTAGTCCTTAATATTATTTATTAAAGTAAAACTGGCTCATTTAAAAAACAGATTAATTTGTTTCATTGCTTTTTTATTTGAATAGGCAGTGGTACATAAGACCAATTCCTCTACATACAATGATTGTTTTGAAACATTCTTAAAGCGGAAGAGGTTTTTACATGACACATTATCATTTGATGATTGGTTACCACAATCACCGAGATGGTGGTTAAGTATGAATGTTTTTTGGCCAAATTACGGAGGAAAAACATTTCTACATACCACTACAATTCGGCATTTGGAAGGAACACCAAAACACCCCTTTCAAGTACCTTCGATTTAATACATCAAAAAAAGCCACTTTGTGCTTGCAACTGGCCTGATTCTTCAGACCAGCCTTCTTGCAACTGCAACGAGGGTTTGTACATCTTGCACGTAGGCAGAGCTTTCAAGGAGAAATTAAATAGTTCCTATGTTGCACAAAAATGAAGTGCTTCAAACAAGCACATACTTTTAATGCACAGGGAAAAGGTGGAATATATGTAAGACTGAGGACACAGGTGAAATGAGAAATAGACTGACTGCATCGCTGCACAGTATTCTAAGCCATTTCTTTAGTGCGATTCAAGAAAGCATCAAACAGTATAACAAATTTGTCAATTTGTTTCATAGTCCATTCCCTTTCTTTAGTGCTGTAAAAGGAAGAGCCAAATTCCAAAATAGATCAATGATCTTTCAGAAATTTCCCAAAGGGAATACCAAGCCGAGTGTTAAAACTCCATTTACTCACAGGTTTTGAGCAGCAAACTCTGTAATGCTATTAAAGTGCAATATCCAAGGGAACACTGACTCTGTCAAAGATGATCCAAAAGGAATTGATGAAAAGTCCCAACTACAAACAACAGAATCAATATAGTCTGAGGGGACACCTGGAGTTGAACCAGGGACCTCTCGATCTGCAGTCAAATGCTCTACCACTGAGCTATATCCCCAGCTTTTCAGTAAAATCAGAATGACATAATATCAGTACATCATGAAAGAGTGCGAGGATCATGCTAAGTTGTGCCGGAAAGTACAGGCTTGAAACTGTGGAACAGGAGAAGTAGTCCTTAATATTATTTATTAAAGTAAAACTGGATCATTTAAAAAACAGATTAATTTTTTCATTGCTGTTTTATTTGAATAGGCCGTGGAACATAAGACCAATGCCTCTACATACAATGATTGTTTTGAAACATTCTTAAAGGGGAAGAGGTTTTTACGTGACACATTATCATTTGATGATTGGTTACCACAATCACCGAGATGGTGGTGAAGTATGATTGTTTTTTGGCCAAATTACGATGGAAAAACATTTCTACATACCACTACAATTCGGTATTTGGAAGGAACACCCAAACACCCCTTTCAAGTACCTTCAATTTAATACATCAAAAAAAGCCACTTTGTGCTTGCAACTGGCCTGATTCTTCAGACCAGCCTTCTTGCAACTGCAACGAGGGTTTGTACATCTTGCACGTAGGCAGAGCTTTCAAGGAGAAATTAAATAGTTCCTAAGTTGCACAAAAATGAAGTGCTTCAAACAAACACATACTTTGTATGGACAGAGAAGAGATGGAATATATGTAAGACTGAGGACACAGGTGTAATGAGAAATAGATTGATTGCATAGCTGCCCAGTATTCTAAGCCATTTCTTTAGTTCGATTCAAGAGAGCACCAAACAGTATAACAAATTTGTCAATTGGTTTCATAGTCCATTCTCTTTGTTTAGAGCTGTGAAAGGTAGAGACGAATTCCAAAATAGATCAATGATGTTTCAGAAATTTCCCATAGGGAATACCAAGCCCAGTGTAAAAAATGCAGTTACTCACAAGTTTTAATCAGCAACACTGTAATGGTATTAAAGTGTAACATCCAAGGGAACACTGACTCTGTCAAAGATGATCCAAATGGGATTCATGAAAATTCCCAACTACAAACAGCAGATTCAAAATAGTATGAGGGGACACCCGGATTTGAACCAGGGACCTCTTGATCTGCAGTCAAATGCTCTACCACTCAGCTATATCCCCAGCTGTCAGCCAAGATCAGAATGACAATATATCAGTACATCATGAAAGAGTGAGAGGATCATGCTAAGTTGTGCCGGAAAGTACAACCTTGAAACTGTGGAACTGTAGAAGTAGTTCTTAATATTATTTATTAAAGGAAAAATGGATCATTAAAAAAATATATGTATTTGTTTGATTGGTATTTTATTTGAATAGGCAGTGGTACATAGGACCAATGCCTGCACTTAAAATGTTTGTTTTGAAACATTCTCAAAGGGGAAGAGGTTATTTACGGGATACCTTATTGTTTCATGTTTGGTTACCACAATCACTCAGATGGTGATGAAGTATGATTGTTTTGGGCCACATTACGGTGGAAAAACATTTCTACATACCACTACAATTCGGTATTTGGAAGGTACACCCAAACACCCCTTTCACGGACCTTCGATTTAAAACATCAGAAAAAGCCACTTTGTGCTTGCAAATGGCCTGATTCTTCAGGCCAGCCTTCTTGCAACTGCAACAATGGTTCGTACATCTTGCACGTAGGCAAAGCATTTAAGGAGAAATTAAATAGTTCCTACGTTGCACAAAAATGAAGTGCTTCAAACAAGCCCATACTTTGGATGCACAGGGAAAAGGTGGAATATATGTAAGACTGAGGACACAGGTGAAATGAGAAATAGACTGACTGCATCGCTGCACAGTATTCGAAGCCATTTCTTTAGTGCGATTCAAGAAAGCAACAAACAGTATAACAAATTTGTCAGTTTATTTCATAGTCCATTCCCTTTCTCTTGTGCTGTAAAAAGAAGAGCCAAATTCCAAAATAGATCAATGATCTTTCAGAAAGTTCCCAAAGGGAACACCAAGCCGAGTGTTAAAACTGCATTTACTCACAGGTTTTGAGCAGCAAACTCTGTAATGATATTAAAGTGCAATATCCAAGGGAACACTGACTCTGTCAAAGATGATCCAAAAGGAATTGATGAAAAGTCCCAACTACAAACAACAGAATCAAAATAGTCTGAGGGGACACCCGGATTTGAACCAGGGACCTCTTGATCTGCAGTCAAATGCTCTACCACTGAGCTATATCCCCATCTTTTCAGTAAAATCAGAATGACATAATATCAGTACATCATGAAAGAGTGAGAGGATCATGCTAAGTTGTGCCGGAAAGTACAGGCTTGAAACTGTGGAACAGGAGAAGTAGTCCTTAATATTATTTATTAAAGTAAAACTGGCTCATTTAAAAAACAGATTAATTTGTTTCATTGCTATTTTATTTGAATAGGCAGTGGTACATAAGACCAATTCCTCTACATACAATGATTGTTTTGAAACATTCTTAAAGCGGAAGAGGTTTTTACATGACACATTATCATTTGATGATTGGTTACCACAATCACCGAGATGGTGGTTAAGTATGAATGTTTTTTGGCCAAATTACGGAGGAAAAACATTTCTACATACCACTACAATTCGGCATTTGGAAGGAACACCAAAACACCCCTTTTAAGTACCTTCGATTTAATACATCAAAAAAAGCCACTTTGTGCTTGCAACTGGCCTGATTCTTCAGACCAGCCTTCTTGCAACTGCAACGAGGGTTTGTACATCTTGCACGTAGGCAGAGCTTTCAAGGAGAAATTAAATAGTTCCTATGTTGCACAAAAATGAAGTGCTTCAAACAAGCACATACTTTTAATGCACAGGGAAAAGGTGGAATATATGTAAGACTGAGGACACAGGTGAAATGAGAAATAGACTGACTGCATCGCTGCACAGTATTCTAAGCCATTTCTTTAGTGCGATTCAAGAAAGCATCAAACAGTATAACAAATTTGTCAATTTGTTTCATAGTCCATTCCCTTTCTTTAGTGCTGTAAAAGGAAGAGCCAAATTCCAAAATAGATCAATGATCTTTCAGAAATTTCCCAAAGGGAATACCAAGCCGAGTGTTAAATCTCCATTTACTCACAGGTTTTGAGCAGCAAACTCTGTAATGCTATTAAAGTGCAATATCCAAGGGAACACTGACTCTGTCAAAGATGATCCAAAAGGAATTGATGAAAATTCCCAACTACAAACAGCAGATTCAAAATAGTATGAGGGGACACCCGGATTTGAACCAGGGACCTCTTGATCTGCAGTCAAATGCTCTACCACTCAGCTATATCCCCAGCTGTCAGCCAAGATCAGAATGACAATATATCAGTACATCATGAAAGAGTGAGAGGATCATGCTAAGTTGTGCCGGAAAGTACAACCTTGAAACTGTGGAACTGTAGAAGTAGTTCTTAATATTATTTATTAAAGGAAAAATGGATCATTAAAAAAATATATGTATTTGTTTGATTGGTATTTTATTTGAATAGGCAGTGGTACATAGGACCAATGCCTGCACTTAAAATGTTTGTTTTGAAACATTCTCAAAGGGGAAGAGGTTATTTACGGGATACCTTATTGTTTCATGTTTGGTTACCACAATCACTCAGATGGTGATGAAGTATGATTGTTTTGGGCCACATTACGGTGGAAAAACATTTCTACATACCACTACAATTCGGTATTTGGAAGGTACACCCAAACACCCCTTTCACGGACCTTCGATTTAAAACATCAGAAAAAGCCACTTTGTGCTTGCAAATGGCCTGATTCTTCAGGCCAGCCTTCTTGCAACTGCAACAATGGTTCGTACATCTTGCACGTAGGCAGAGCATTTAAGGAGAAATTAAATAGTTCCTACGTTGCACAAAAATGAAGTGCTTCAAACAAGCCCATACTTTGGATGCACAGGGAAAAGGTGGAATATATGTAAGACTGAGGACACAGGTGAAATGAGAAATAGACTGACTGCATCGCTGCACAGTATTCGAAGCCATTTCTTTAGTGCGATTCAAGAAAGCAACAAACAGTATAACAAATTTGTCAGTTTATTTCATAGTCCATTCCCTTTCTCTTGTGCTGTAAAAAGAAGAGCCAAATTCCAAAATAGATCAATGATCTTTCAGAAAGTTCCCAAAGGGAACACCAAGCCGAGTGTTAAAACTGCATTTACTCACAGGTTTTGAGCAGCAAAATCTGTAATGATATTAAAGTGCAATATCCAAGGGAACACTGACTCTGTCAAAGATGATCCAAAAGGAATTGATGAAAAGTCCCAACTACAAACAACAGAATCAAAATAGTCTGAGGGGACACCCGGATTTGAACCAGGGACCTCTTGATCTGCAGTCAAATGCTCTACCACTGAGCTATATCCCCATCTTTTCAGTAAAATCAGAATGACATAATATCAGTACATCATGAAAGAGTGAGAGGATCATGCTAAGTTGTGCCGGAAAGTACAGGCTTGAAACTGTGGAACAGGAGAAGTAGTCCTTAATATTATTTATTAAAGTAAAACTGGCTCATTTAAAAAACAGATTAATTTGTTTCATTGCTTTTTTATTTGAATAGGCAGTGGTACATAAGACCAATTCCTCTACATACAATGATTGTTTTGAAACATTCTTAAAGCGGAAGAGGTTTTTACATGACACATTATCATTTGATGATTGGTTACCACAATCACCGAGATGGTGGTTAAGTATGAATGTTTTTTGGCCAAATTACGGAGGAAAAACATTTCTACATACCACTACAATTCGGCATTTGGAAGGAACACCAAAACACCCCTTTCAAGTACCTTCGATTTAATACATCAAAAAAAGCCACTTTGTGCTTGCAACTGGCCTGATTCTTCAGACCAGCCTTCTTGCAACTGCAACGAGGGTTTGTACATCTTGCACGTAGGCAGAGCTTTCAAGGAGAAATTAAATAGTTCCTATGTTGCACAAAAATGAAGTGCTTCAAACAAGCACATACTTTTAATGCACAGGGAAAAGGTGGAATATATGTAAGACTGAGGACACAGGTGAAATGAGAAATAGACTGACTGCATCGCTGCACAGTATTCTAAGCCATTTCTTTAGTGCGATTCAAGAAAGCATCAAACAGTATAACAAATTTGTCAATTTGTTTCATAGTCCATTCCCTTTCTTTAGTGCTGTAAAAGGAAGAGCCAAATTCCAAAATAGATCAATGATCTTTCAGAAATTTCCCAAAGGGAATACCAAGCCGAGTGTTAAAACTCCATTTACTCACAGGTTTTGAGCAGCAAACTCTGTAATGCTATTAAAGTGCAATATCCAAGGGAACACTGACTCTGTCAAAGATGATCCAAAAGGAATTGATGAAAAGTCCCAACTACAAACAACAGAATCAATATAGTCTGAGGGGACACCTGGAGTTGAACCAGGGACCTCTCGATCTGCAGTCAAATGCTCTACCACTGAGCTATATCCCCAGCTTTTCAGTAAAATCAGAATGACATAATATCAGTACATCATGAAAGAGTGCGAGGATCATGCTAAGTTGTGCCGGAAAGTACAGGCTTGAAACTGTGGAACAGGAGAAGTAGTCCTTAATATTATTTATTAAAGTAAAACTGGATCATTTAAAAAACAGATTAATTTTTTCATTGCTGTTTTATTTGAATAGGCCGTGGAACATAAGACCAATGCCTCTACATACAATGATTGTTTTGAAACATTCTTAAAGGGGAAGAGGTTTTTACGTGACACATTATCATTTGATGATTGGTTACCACAATCACCGAGATGGTGGTGAAGTATGATTGTTTTTTGGCCAAATTACGATGGAAAAACATTTCTACATACCACTACAATTCGGTATTTGGAAGGAACACCCAAACACCCCTTTCAAGTACCTTCAATTTAATACATCAAAAAAAGCCACTTTGTGCTTGCAACTGGCCTGATTCTTCAGACCAGCCTTCTTGCAACTGCAACGAGGGTTTGTACATCTTGCACGTAGGCAGAGCTTTCAAGGAGAAATTAAATAGTTCCTAAGTTGCACAAAAATGAAGTGCTTCAAACAAACACATACTTTGTATGGACAGAGAAGAGATGGAATATATGTAAGACTGAGGACACAGGTGTAATGAGAAATAGATTGATTGCATAGCTGCCCAGTATTCTAAGCCATTTCTTTATTTCGATTCAAGAGAGCACCAAACAGTATAACAAATTTGTCAATTGGTTTCATAGTCCATTCTCTTTGTTTAGAGCTGTGAAAGGTAGAGACGAATTCCAAAATAGATCAATGATGTTTCAGAAATTTCCCATAGGGAATACCAAGCCCAGTGTAAAAAATGCAGTTACTCACAAGTTTTAATCAGCAACACTGTAATGGTATTAAAGTGTAACATCCAAGGGAACACTGACTCTGTCAAAGATGATCCAAATGGGATTCATGAAAATTCCCAACTACAAACAGCAGATTCAAAATAGTATGAGGGGACACCCGGATTTGAACCAGGGACCTCTTGATCTGCAGTCAAATGCTCTACCACTGAGCTATATCCCCAGCTGTCATCCAAGTTCAGAATGACAATATATCAGTACATCATGAAAGAGTGAGAGGATCATGCTAAGTTGTGCCGGAAAGTACAACCTTGAAACTGTGGAACTGTAGAAGTAGTTCTTAATAATATTTATTAAAGGAAAAATGGATCATTAAAAAAAATATATGTATTTGTTTGATTGGTATTTTATTTGAATAGGCAGTGGTACATAGGACCAATGCCTGCACTTAAAATGTTTGTTTTGAAACATTCTCAAAGGGGAAGAGGTTTTTACGGGATACCTTATTGTTTCATGTTTGGTTACCACAATCACTCAGATGGTGATGAAGTATGATTGTTTTGGGCCACATTACGGTGGAAAAACATTTCTACATACCACTACAATTCGGTATTTGGAAGGTACACCCAAACACCCCTTTCACGGACCTTCGATTTAAAACATCAGAAAAAGCCACTTTGTGCTTGCAAATGGCCTGATTCTTCAGGCCAGCCTTCTTGCAACTGCAACAATGGTTCGTACATCTTGCACGTAGGCAGAGCATTTAAGGAGAAATTAAATAGTTCCTACGTTGCACAAAAATGAAGTGCTTCAAACAAGCACATACTTTTAATGCACAGGGAAAAGGTGGAATACATGTAAGACTGAGGACACAGGTGAAATGAGAAATAGACTGACTGCATCGCTGCACCGTATTCTAAGCCATTTCTTTAGTGCGATTCAAGAAAGCACCAAACAGTATAACAAATTTGTCAATTTGTTTCATAGTCCATTCCCTTTCTTTAGGTCTGTAAAAGGAAGAGCCAAATTCCAAAAAAGATCAATGATCTTTCAGAAAGTTCCCAAAGGGAACACCAAGCCGAGTGTTAAAACTGCATTTACTCACAGGTTTTGAGCAGCAAATTCTGTAATGCTATTAAAGTGCAATATCCAAGGGAACACTGACTCTGTCAAAGATGATCCAAAAGGAATTGATGAAAAGTCCCAACTACAAACAACAGAATCAAAATAGTATGAGGGGACATCCGGATTTGAACCAGGGACCTCTTGATCTGCAGTCAAATGCTCTACCACTGAGCTATATCCCCAGCTTATCAGAAAAATTAGAATGACATAATATCAGTACATCATGAAAGAGTGAGAGGATCATGCTAAGTTGTGCCGGAAAGTACAGGCTTGAAACTGTGGAACAGGAGAAGTAGTCCTTAATATTATTTATTAAAGTAAATCTGGATCATTTAAAAAACAGATTAATTTGTTTCATTGCTATTTTATTTGAATAGGCAGTGGTACATAAGACCAATGCCTCTACATACAATGATTGTTTTGAAACATTCTTAAAGCGGAAGAGGTTTTTACATGGCACATTATCATTTGATGATTGGTTACCACAATCACCGAGATGGTGGTGAAGTATGAATGTTTTTTGGCCAAATTACGGAGGAAAAACATTTCTACATACCACTACAATTCGGTATTTGGAAGGAACACCCAAACACCCCTTTCAAGTACCTTCGATTTAATACATCAAAAAAAGCCACTTTGTGCTTGCAACTGGCCTGATTCTTCAGACCAGCCTTCTTGCAACTGCAACGAGGGTTTGTACATCTTGCACGTATGCAGAGCTTTCAAGGAGAAATTAAATAGTTCCTACGTTGCACAAAAATGAAGTGCTTCAAACAAGCACATACTTTTAATGCACAGGGAAAAGGTGGAATATATGTAAGACTGGGGACACAGGCGAAATGAGAAATAGACTGACTGCATCGCTGCACAGTATTCTAAGCCATTTCTTTAGTGCGATTCAAGAAAGCATCAAACAGTATAACAAATTTGTCAATTTGTTTCATAGTCCATTCCCTTTCTTTAGTGCTGTAAAAGGAAGAGCCAAATTCCAAAATAGATCAATGATCTTTCAGAAATTTCCCAAGGGGAATACCAAGCCGAGTGTTAAAACTCCATTTACTCACATGTTTTGAGCAGCAAACTCTGTAATGCTATTAAAGTGCAATATCCAAGGGAACACTGACTCTGTCAAAGATGATCCAAAAGGAATTGATGAAAAGTCCCAACTACAAACAACAGAATCAAAATAGTCTGAGGGGACACCCGGATTTGAACCAGGGACCTCTTGATCTGCAGTCAAATGCTCTACCACTGAGCTATATCCCCAGCTTTTCAGTAAAATCAGAATGACATAATATCAGTACATCATGAAAGAGTGAGAGGATCATGCTAAGTTGTGCCGGAAAGTACAGGCTTGAAACTGTGGAACAGGAGAAGTAGTCCTTAATATTATTTATTAAAGTAAAACTGGCTCATTTAAAAAACAGATTAATTTGTTTCATTGCTATTTTATTTGAATAGGCAGTGGTACATAAGACCAATTCCTCTACATACAATGATTGTTTTGAAACATTCTTAAAGCGGAAGAGGTTTTTACGTGACACATTATCATTTGATGATTGGTTACCACAATCACCGAGATGGTGGTGAAGTATGAATGTTTTTTGGCCAAATTACGGAGGAAAAACATTTCTACATACCACTACAATTCGGCATTTGGAAGGAACACCAAACACCCCTTTCAAGTACCTTCGATTTAATACATCAAAAAAAGCCACTTTGTGCTTGCAACTGGCCTGATTCTTCAGACCAGCCTTCTTGCAACTGCAACGAGGGTTTGTACATCTTGCACGTAGGCAGAGCTTTCAAGGAGAAATTAAATAGTTCCTATGTTGCACAAAAATGAAGTGCTTCAAACAAGCACATACTTTTAATGCACAGGGAAAAGGTGGAATATATGTAAGACTGAGGACACAGGTGAAATGAGAAATAGACTGACTGCATCGCTGCACAGTATTCTAAGCCATTTCTTTAGTGCGATTCAAGAAAGCATCAAACAGTATAACAAATTTGTCAATTTGTTTCATAGTCCATTCCCTTTCTTTAGTGCTGTAAAAGGAAGAGCCAAATTCCAAAATAGATCAATGATCTTTCAGAAATTTCCCAAAGGGAATACCAAGCCGAGTGTTAAAACTCCATTTACTCACAGGTTTTGAGCAGCAAACTCTGTAATGCTATTAAAGTGCAATATCCAAGGGAACACTGACTCTGTCAAAGATGATCCAAAAGGAATTGATGAAAAGTCCCAACTACAAACAACAGAATCAATATAGTCTGAGGGGACACCCGGATTTGAACCAGGGACCTCTTGATCTGCAGTCAAATGCTCTACCACTGAGCTATATCCCCAGCTTTTCAGTAAAATCAGAATGACATAATATCAGTACATCATGAAAGAGTGAGAGGATCATGCTAAGTTGTGCCGGAAAGTACAGGCTTGAAACTGTGGAACAGGAGAAGTAGTCCTTAATATTATTTATTAAAGTAAAACTGGATCATTTAAAAAACAGAAGAATTTTTTCATTGCTATTTTATTTGAATAGGCCGTGGAACATAAGACCAATTTGAATTTGAATTTGAATTTTAAAATATTTATAGAGCGCTCTTATACCAGAATCGGTTTCATGGCGCTAAATAGCAGAAAGACCAGTGGATGCGGGGAAGAGGGCTATACAGCTACAGATCTGGAGAACAAGAAGGTCTTGAGAAGTTTGCGAAATTCCAGGTAGGAGGATGAAGACCTAAGGGTAAATGGGAGTGAGTTCCAGAAGGAAGGAGCCAGCACTGCAAATCTGACTCCACCAGACTTCTGTTTTCTAAAACGGGGAACTGACAGAAGGGCCAAGTGAGTAGAACGGAGTTCTCGGGAAGGTAGGTAGGGGGAAATGGCTTCGCACAGGAAAGCGGGAGCAGTTCCTGCTCTAGCCTGGTAGGTGATACACCCAAGCTTGAAAAGGGCCCTCTCCCTCACTGGAAGCCAATGAAGAGACTGCAGTAGGGGGGTCGTATGGTTGAACTTGGGGAGTCCGTAAATCAGTCGAGCCGCCTGATTTTGAATCTGTTGGAGCCGACGGAGCAGGTAGGCCGGCGCACCGTTGTAAATGACGTTCCCATAGTCAAGGCGCGAAAGCACCATGGCCATGAGAATAAGCTTGAGTGCAGCAGTTGAGAAAAAACGGGCAACCCTTCGGATAATCCGAAGGGAAAAAAAACAAGCAGACACGACTGCATTGGTCTGCGTATGAAGGGAAGCATGGGATTGATGAAAATACCCAGGGTTTTAACCTTGGAAACAGGAAGGGGGGAAGGGCCAAGGGCAGAGGGCCAGAAGGAAGAAGACCAGGGACTGCAACCACCCCCCGTCAGGACCAATTCGGTCTTGTCCGGGTTCAATTTGAGGTGGTTGCAGTTCATCCACCCTTGGATAAAAAGCATAACCTTCTGGAAGTTGGAAGCTGAGGAAGGGGAGGAGGAAAGATTGAAAACAAGTTGGAGGTCATCGGCATAATTAAACACCGAGACCTCCATCTGCTGTAAAGTAAAAATAAGGGGTGAGATGTATAAATTA
Organism: Lissotriton vulgaris; assembly: GCF_964263255.1. Classification (NCBI taxonomy): domain Eukaryota; kingdom Metazoa; phylum Chordata; class Amphibia; order Caudata; family Salamandridae; genus Lissotriton; species Lissotriton vulgaris. The sequence goes on from NC_141685.1 coordinate 244,222,960, forward strand.
AAAAGCAGAGGGGACAGGGAAGAGCCTTGGGGGACTCCACAGGTCACCCTCCTAAGGGGAGCAGTGAAATTGGCAAGATGGACAGCCTGTTCTCTGTCCGTCAAAAATGAACGGAGCCAGGCATAAGCCGAGCCCCCAATGCCTGCCGCTTCGACACGGGTCAACAAGATGTCATGGTCCACCGTGTCGAACGCGGCGGACAGATCTAACAGGACCAGAGCCTGTGGGCGGCTAGTATCAATACCCTCTCTTAATTGATCCATTACCGACACAACTACCTTCTCGGTAGAGTGCAGCGGGCGGAAGCCCGCCTGGCGGGCGGCAAGGCAGCCTGTGGATTCCACAAAGGAACTCAGGGACCTGGTGATATGAGCTTCTGAGACCTTTGCGAGGTAAGGAAGGAGGGAGATAGGGCGGTAATTGGCAGGCACGGAGGGATCGGTGCCCGGCTTTTTCAAAATAGGAATGATGACTGCTGACTTATGGGCAAGGGGGACAATACCAGAATTAAGGGAGTGATTAATAAAAGTTAGAGGTGGAGAATAGCAGTTAGAAAAGAGCTCTTTTAGAACAAAAGCAGGACCAATATCCCGAGGGGAGCCTGATTTGATCTGAGCTAAAAGAGGAAGCAAGGAATCTCGGGTGAGGGGGGGAAACTGAGTGAAGGAAGGGGCAGGAGGGGGTGGGGAAGCAGCAGAGGGTACCGTGGGAGGGGGAGGAATGTTGGCCTTAATAAGGGCAATCTTCTCAAAGAAAAAAGAGTTAAGGGAATTACAAAGTGTTTGAGACATACAATGATTGTTTTGAAACATTCTTAAAGGGGAAGAGGTTTTTACGTGACACATTATCATTTGATGATTGGTTACCACAATCACCGAGATGGTGGTGAAGTATGATTGTTTTTTGGCCAAATTACGATGGAAAAACATTTCTACATACCACTACAATTCGGTATTTGGAAGGAACACCCAAACACCCCTTTCAAGTACCTTCAATTTAATACATCAAAAAAAGCCACTTTGTGCTTGCAACTGGCCTGATTCTTCAGACCAGCCTTCTTGCAACTGCAACGAGGGTTTGTACATCTTGCACGTAGGCAGAGCTTTCAAGGAGAAATTAAATAGTTCCTAAGTTGCACAAAAATGAAGTGCTTCAAACAAACACATACTTTGTATGGACAGAGAAGAGATGGAATATATGTAAGACTGAGGACACAGGTGTAATGAGAAATAGACTGATTGCATAGCTGCCCAGTATTCTAAGCCATTTCTTTAGTTCGATTCAAGAGAGCACCAAACAGTATAACAAATTTGTCAATTGGTTTCATAGTCCATTCCCTTTGTTTAGAGCTGTGAAAGGTAGAGACGAATTCCAAAATAGATCAATGATGTTTCAGAAATTTCCCATAGGGAATACCAAGCCCAGTGTAAAAAATGCAGTTACTCACAAGTTTTAATCAGCAACACTGTAATGGTATTAAAGTGTAACATCCAAGGGAACACTGACTCTGTCAAAGATGATCCAAATGGGATTCATGAAAATTCCCAACTACAAACAGCAGATTCAAAATAGTATGAGGGGACACCCGGATTTGAACCAGGGACCTCTTGATCTGCAGTCAAATGCTCTACCACTCAGCTATATCCCCAGCTGTCAGCCAAGATCAGAATGACAATATATCAGTACATCATGAAAGAGTGAGAGGATCATGCTAAGTTGTGCCGGAAAGTACAACCTTGAAACTGTGGAACTGTAGAAGTAGTTCTTAATATTATTTATTAAAGGAAAAATGGATCATTAAAAAAATATATGTATTTGTTTGATTGGTATTTTATTTGAATAGGCAGTGGTACATAGGACCAATGCCTGCACTTAAAATGTTTGTTTTGAAACATTCTCAAAGGGGAAGAGGTTATTTACTGGATACCTTATTGTTTCATGTTTGGTTACCACAATCACTCAGATGGTGATGAAGTATGATTGTTTTGGGCCACATTACGGTGGAAAAACATTTCTACATACCACTACAATTCGGTATTTGGAAGGTACACCCAAACACCCCTTTCACGGACCTTCGATTTAAAACATCAGAAAAAGCCACTTTGTGCTTGCAAATGGCCTGATTCTTCAGGCCAGCCTTCTTGCAACTGCAACAATGGTTCGTACATCTTGCACGTAGGCAGAGCATTTAAGGAGAAATTAAATAGTTCCTACGTTGCACAAAAATGAAGTGCTTCAAACAAGCCCATACTTTGGATGCACAGGGAAAAGGTGGAATATATGTAAGACTGAGGACACAGGTGAAATGAGAAATAGACTGACTGCATCGCTGCACAGTATTCGAAGCCATTTCTTTAGTGCGATTCAAGAAAGCAACAAACAGTATAACAAATTTGTCAGTTTATTTCATAGTCCATTCCCTTTCTCTTGTGCTGTAAAAAGAAGAGCCAAATTCCAAAATAGATCAATGATCTTTCAGAAAGTTCCCAAAGGGAACACCAAGCCGAGTATTAAAACTGCATTTACTCACAGGTTTTGAGCAGCAAACTCTGTAATGATATTAAAGTGCAATATCCAAGGGAACACTGACTCTGTCAAGGATGATCCAAAAGGAATTGATGAAAAGTCCCAACTACAAACAACAGAATCAAAATAGTCTGAGGGGACACCCGGATTTGAACTAGGGACCTCTTGATCTGCAGTCAAATGCTCTACCACTGAGCTATATCCCCATCTTTTCAGAAAAATCAGAATGACATAATATCAGTACATCATGAAAGAGTGAGAGGATCATGCTAAGTTGTGCCGGAAAGTACAGGCTTGAAACTGTGGAACAGGAGAAGTAGTCCTTAATATTATTTATTAAAGTAAAACTGGCTCATTTAAAAAACAGATTAATTTGTTTCATTGCTATTTTATTTGAATAGGCAGTGGTACATAAGACCAATTCCTCTACATACAATGATTGTTTTGAAACATTCTTAAAGCGGAAGAGGTTTTTACATGACACATTATCATTTGATGATTGGTTACCACAATCACCGAGATGGTGGTTAAGTATGAATGTTTTTTGGCCAAATTACGGAGGAAAAACATTTCTACATACCACTACAATTCGGCATTTGGAAGGAACACCCAAACACCCCTTTCAAGTACCTTCGATTTAATACATCAAAAAAAGCCACTTTGTGCTTGCAACTGGCCTGATTCTTCAGACCAGCCTTCTTGCAACTGCAACGAGGGTTTGTACATCTTGCACGTAGGCAGAGCTTTCAAGGAGAAATTAAATAGTTCCTATGTTGCACAAAAATGAAGTGCTTCAAACAAGCACATACTTTTAATGCACAGGGAAAAGGTGGAATATATGTAAGACTGAGGACACAGGTGAAATGAGAAATAGACTGACTGCATCGCTGCACAGTATTCTAAGCCATTTCTTTAGTGCAATTCAAGAAAGCATCAAACAGTATAACAAATTTGTCAATTTGTTTCATAGTCCATTCCCTTTCTTTAGTGCTGTAAAAGGAAGAGCCAAATTCCAAAATAGATCAATGATCTTTCAGAAATTTCCCAAAGGGAATACCAAGCCGAGTGTTAATATGGCTGAGATACCCGCCACCCCCTCTCAACACAATCCCCAAAGGAGGGAAACCGGAAACAGTTCTTGAAGTTTTTGGAAGATGGAGGGAGTCACCCTCCCGGCCGTATTTATTAAAACAAAATTAAAACATTAAATCAACAGTTTCATATTAATGTACAATTTCATTACCACATTGCGATGTTGGGCTTAACAGATTCTCTAATACAGAGGTTCTCCTAGCCGAACTAACATCCTACAAAACATTGACTTGCAATTTTGAAATTGTACATCCTAACGTTTAAGGGCCAACGGCAAGGTCGTAACCGGTGTCAAGATCCCTAACCAGAAATACCCCCCCCCACTTGGGAGGGGCGACAGCACAGAGGCGTACCTCAAGTGCAACTACCAATTTCCCTTGACTTGACGGGGGCACCAATAAAACTCGACGCCACTTAAAGGTCGTTCGAGGACTCGTGTGAGGTATCTAGAAGGTAGCGTAGACCCCCCCCCAAACCCCACACAACTTACCACATCTGCCGTCGCAGACGTCACTGGCCCCGGGAAATTCCACAGGAGGGGGCTGTAACCCCTCCTACACAGGAAGGGGCCTTGACCGCCTTTCCTTTCTTTCGGCGACCCATCCTTAGAAGGGACCGCCTCCCCGTTGAGGGGCCAATGGCCACCTCTCCCGAGCGCTCCCATCCGTGTTGGGTGACGCCCACTCATAGGGATCTTCCAATTAGTGCTCACCGATCATGACCTTACCGCCACAGGCCGGATAGTTGACCGGCTATCCGGACCCCCCACAAAGCTTCTACCTAAAGGTCATGTTATAACGTTTTTAACCATGCTAAAAGGTCTCCTATGAGTAACTCATTCCCCACCCGAGACAAATGCACACCATCCCCCAAATACATACTGTCATCATTAATACAGCCATGCGAAATAGAATGCAATGTCCTGGAACGGAACAACCTACTCATTTTGTTATTAAGCTTTCTAACAGAATGATTCAAAGCAGGAACAGAAATAGCCCCCCGCCACACCTTTCGTGGGATCATATGGGACCACGCAATTGTGCACACCGGAACTCTCCTCGCCAACCAACTTACAGTGGAAAGCATTGCCTCCAGGAGAAGTCGTCTACCGGTGGTGACCAAATCATTGCCCCCTAGATGTACTATGACTATAGACGGCGGTGACCTCTTCCGCCCTAACAAACCCTCGAAGAATGCTTGAAACTGGTCAATACAGAGACCGCCTCTTCCGTAGAAGGACACACTGTACCCGTATTCCCCAGCTACGTGAATCATGTCACCTGCTTTGAATACGTCCGCGGCACGCCTCACGTATGAGTGGCCCACGACCCACACCTCCTTTTTCACAGCCGGTGATGTCTGACCGCTGGCCCGGTGTTGGGTCGACTGCATAGTCCGCCCCGCCTCGTAGGCTTGCGCAACTGAAAACCAAACAAAAACAGGAAGCGTGAGTACATCATTACAGCTTCACAACATGTGCAACCGCACATACCTCTTATAACAATTGGAGGACCAACGCCCCACTCGTTTCACTTGTTCAACATTAAGACCCCTAGCTGTAGCTTCTGTAGCAGCCCCTATCCAAAAGGAATGGGTCCCAAACTCGCCCAGGTTCAAGCCCGCAGCGGCAATTGACATCGCAAGCACCCGCTGAAACTGAAATTTTGTCAGTGGGGTGGCGTCCGCGTGTCTCAACAAGGTCCCCCCCCATGATGCCACCCTTCGTGCTAGGTAGTCTTCTAAACACTTTACCGGACACATGGAGGACCCGGGAATCCTGCGTATGATTATGCAGTTACCCATCCCACCTTGATCGGTCTTGGACCTGACAAAGGATACAGTCATTGTCTCTCCTCTGATCTGAACGTGTTCCTGGCACAAACCCCCTGTCACATCCTGTTTGTTCCTTGCCACCAACTCGCTTACCCGCATCGCCCCATGAAATGCCAGCGTAAAAGCGGCCCGGAACAACACCGTCTCAAACTGAGATGAACATGTGGCAGGGAGTGTGGCCAACAACTGGGCCAACCTATCCAAACCTATCGGGCGCCTCTCATCTACTCTGCGACCCTCAAGGCGTTGCCACCCACGCAGCGCTTTCTGTACAACGAAAGACGCTGTCGGGTCCTGGATACCATGAGCCCTGGCAACAAAGGAAATGGCAGCACGATGCCTCTGGGCCGTCGCCACCGATTTCCCAGCCCTACGCAAGGACATCATAAAATTCACTACCCATTCCTCGTGGCCCCAAAGCCCCTCTCTATCAGTCCCCACAAAGGCTAAATAGGACCGGAACGCCCCTTCATATGCCTTCCTCGTCCTTGGTGCTAAACTCTCTCCCACGAGGTGACGAAGTTCGGGGCACCGAGAGACCAGAGAGCTTCGGGAAAGGGTGCCGGCTCCGGGTCCGCTGTGGGAAGGAAACCCGAGAAAGCCTGCATATGAAAACGAGACAGTGCATCAGCCGCCTGGTTCATTACCCCCGGGACATGTCTAGCTCTGAATAGCACATTCAGCTGCATACACAGTAAAAAAATTTCTTTGAGCAGTCTCAAAATCAGTTTGCATCGTGCTGCCTGGCTATTGATACACTCGACCACGGTCATATTGTCAGACCAAAATACCACAGAGTGATCTTTGAACCCTTCGGGCCACGTTCTCAGGGCCACCAAAATGGGGAAAAGTTCCAGGAAAGCAATATTACTTGTCAATCCATTGTCATGCCACCATGCCGGCCACCTTTGTGCCGACCATTTTGTGCCGAAGATGGCACCAAAACCCATGCTACCTGCCGAATCTGTCCATAGCCCCAGCTCTTCAGAGGACACGGCCGGTTTGTTCCAGACGACTCGATCATTGAAATCCGCCAGAAATGCCAACCAAATGCGCATGTCCTGGCGGACCTCAGCCGATAGTCTCGTGCGATGATGACCCTCCTTTAGGCCGACCATAGCTTGGGCAATCGAACGGGAAAAGGGGCGGGCCATTGGTATAACCCTCAGGGCAAAATTCAACTGTCCAACTAACTGCTGTAATTGCTGCAGCGTAACTTTAGATCCACTTATACACATTTGCAAGGCTGCCCTGAACTTCAACACTTTGTCAGCTGGTAAACGAAAACAACCCTCACTGGAGTCTAACTCGATCCCCAGAAACTCGAGGCAAGTCGCAGGACCCACCGTCTTACCTGGTGCCAATGGCACACCAAACTGCTTCATTAAAACACAAAATTCGGCCAAAGCCTGGCCACATTCGAGATCCCCGGCTGCCCCAAGGAACAAAAAATCATCAAGGTAATGCATTACATGTTGGAAACCCGTCTTTTTTGTGAAGACCCACTGTAGAAAACTACTGAATTTCTCGAAATAGGCGCAAGATATAGAGCACCCCATCGGCATACACCTATCCATGTAAAACTGACCCTGAAACATGAAACCCAGGAGACGCTGGTCGTCTGGGTGTACCGGGAGCAACCGGAACGCTGACTCGATATCTGACTTCGCCATCAGCGCCCCGGGCCCCAGGCGATTCAAAATGGCTACGGCCTCATCGAAGGATGCGTACCGCACCGAACACACTTCCGGGTCTATTGCATCGTTTACAGAAAGACCACGTGGAGCTGATAAATTATGAATCAGTCGGAACTCACCTGGGTCCTTCTTGGGGACCACCCCTAAAGGAGAACAAACAAAATTCTGCACCGGGGGTATACTAAACGGGCCGGCGACCCGACCTCGAGCAACCTCCTTCCGGATTTTTTCCTGTACCACGGTCGCATGCTGCAGGACCGAAAGTTGATTTTTACACTTTTCCACACCCTGAAAGTCCCCTACTGGGATGCGGAAACCATACGAAAACCCGTTCCGCAGCACCCCAGCAGAAGTACGATCCGGGTATTCGCTGAGCCAGGGAATCATCGCCAAGGTATCAATCGGGGTAGGTAAAGGCGCCCCTCGGACCATGTTAGACCTGTTTGGCGCCTCCTCTACCCCCGTTATCACCCGTTTTGGCTCTGCACGTGGACTCAGGATGGGACGACCCGCACCCACTACATTCGTGTCTAAATTTACACGATCCCTGGGGCCTAGTACATTTACTTCTGTTGAAATTCCAGCAGAACCCCTTTTTCCCTGTATTGCCGGCAGGTCTCGAGTAATCGTCAGTACCCGTACCTGATCGAAAGGGCGTCCCCGCATATTGGCGGGAGGACTCGCCAACATTACTCCCTACCAATGGCATTTTCAACATACCTGTCTCCTTCATTTTATCCCATGTCAAAGAATCATAACAATCCCAGGTTAAGCTTTTATTATGCTCTTTAGCCTTTCTAAAAAGATTATCGTAGCAGAACCAATGGTTACCCTGGTGTGATGTCGAGTACCCCATGATTCGCGACTGATAGGTCGGCAACTCGGAAAGCAACTCGGGCCTACGTTCCCCCAAGATCGACGTAAAAATCCCCCATGCTTTGCCCCAATTGCCAATATTCTCATTCACTTTAAAGGCGGCCATTTTTGCGCGCCAAACACTCGGATGCATGAGGTCTTTCTGGCCTTTAACATGCTCCACCTCATAATGATCAACAAGCAACGAGAAGATGTTCACATATTCCCCCGCCCAAATCTTCTCTTTAATTGCCAAAGGCACATGTTGACCCAACCTTTCTCTACGAGAGGGTGCTGACTCATCCCTCGCAATCGGCAATGGCCGCTTACCTGCACCGGACGCTGCCTCTGCGGTCGTAATCGTCCCTTGTGGCTTGTCAACTACTGCAGCCGGCGCGGGCACCTTGGCTGCCTCCCGTTTCGCGCGCAATTGTTTCAGCAGCGCCTGCGCGTCGACAGCCGTGGCGCCCTCACTACTATCGCCCAACCACGCTGCTAGTTGTGCTGCCAGCTCGGGCGGCATATCTTCATTGGACACCGGGGTGACCACCACGGGAATCGGATTCCCCTCCACGGGTACTGGGGTTGGCGCTTCGAGCGGGGTACAGGGAACCGGGACGTCTCCCCCAGCTGGTCCCCTCTTTGGCCTCTTGGCTCTCCCTCCTGGAGCTGCTCCAGCCGAAGGACGTTCCGGCCCCCCTTCCCCCTCTCTCTCCGCCACCCGCTTCTTTAGCTCGGTCATCTCCTTCATGAGGACCCGAAGCATCTGTTCCGTCGTCATTCTCTTTCCGCCTTTCTTGGGCATTTCTCCGACAGAGTATCTGTAAGACAAAAGAAAGATTACAACGCTCAAAATTGGCTCTTCGTCCCGTCTCGAGCTCACGTGCAGCGAGGAGGTGCAGCTTCAGAGCACAGGAACAAGAGGATGCCTTCTGGTCTTGCGTCCCCTTTTATCCGTCTTCAGGGCGGGCGTAACCCCGCCCCGGCCTGCCCCGAGGGCGTGGCCAGCCGCGTCAGTGTCTAGGCCAGCCCACTCTAGGGCGGGAAAAAGCGCGCCCCGGCTACGCCGCTTCGGGCATACCAGCCGAGACTCGCTTCCCGCCCAAGATGGCTTCCCGGGGGGATCGTGGTACTCTGCCATACGTTCGGGGGGACCGAGTGGTCGCCCCTTTCCAAACTCCATTTACTCACAGGTTTTGAGCAGCAAACTCTGTAATGCTATTAAAGTGCAATATCCAAGGGAACACTGACTCTGTCAAAGATGATCCAAAAGGAATTGATGAAAAGTCCCAACTACAAACAACAGAATCAATATAGTCTGAGGGGACACCTGGATTTGAACCAGGGACCTCTTGATCTGCAGTCAAATGCTCTACCACTGAGCTATATCCCCAGCTTTTCAGTAAAATCAGAATGACATAATATCAGTACATCATGAAAGAGTGAGAGGATCATGCTAAGTTGTGCCGGAAAGTACAGGCTTGAAACTGTGGAACAGGAGAAGTAGTCCTTAATATTATTTATTAAAGTAAAACTGGATCATTTAAAAAACAGATTAATTTTTTCATTGCTATTTTATTTGAATAGGCCGTGGAACATAAGACCAATGCCTCTACATACAATGATTGTTTTGAAACATTCTTAAAGGGGAAGAGGTTTTTACGTGACACATTATCATTTGATGATTGGTTACCACAATCACCGAGATGGTGGTGAAGTATGATTGTTTTTTGGCCAAATTACGATGGAAAAACATTTCTACATACCACTACAATTCGGTATTTGGAAGGAACACCCAAACACCCCTTTCAAGTACCTTCGATTTAATACATCAAAAAAAGCCACTTTGTGCTTGCAACTGGCCTGATTCTTCAGACCAGCCTTCTTGCAACTGCAACGAGGGTTTGTACATCTTGCACGTAGGCAGAGCTTTCAAGGAGAAATTAAATAGTTCCTAAGTTGCACAAAAATGAAGTGCTTCAAACAAACACATACTTTGTATGGACAGAGAAGAGATGGAATATATGTAAGACTGAGGACACAGGTGTAATGAGAAATAGATTGATTGCATAGCTGCCCAGTATTCTAAGCCATTTCTTTAGTCCGATTCAAGAGAGCACCAAACAGTATAACAAATTTGTCAATTGGTTTCATAGTCCATTCCCTTTGTTTAGAGCTGTGAAAGGTAGAGACGAATTCCAAAATAGATCAATGATGTTTCCGAAATTTCCCATAGGGAATACCAAGCCCAGTGTAAAAAATGCAGTTACTCACAAGTTTTAATCAGCAACACTGTAATGGTATTAAAGTGTAACATCCAAGGGAACACTGACTCTGTCAAAGATGATCCAAATGGGATTCATGAAAATTCCCAACTACAAACAGCAGATTCAAAATAGTATGAGGGGACACCCGGATTTGAACCAGGGACCTCTTGATCTGCAGTCAAATGCTCTACCACTGAGCTATATCCCCAGCTGTCATCCAAGTTCAGAATGACAATATATCAGTACATCATGAAAGAGTGAGAGGATCATGCTAAGTTGTGCTGGAAAGTACAACCTTGAAACTGTGGAACTGTAGAAGTAGTTCTTAATAATATTTATTAAAGGAAAAATGGATCATTAAAAAAAATATATGTATTTGTTTGATTGGTATTTTATTTGAATAGGCAGTGGTACATAGGACCAATGCCTGCACTTAAAATGTTTGTTTTGAAACATTCTCAAAGGGGAAGAGGTTTTTACGGGATACCTTATTGTTTCATGTTTGGTTACCACAATCACTCAGATGGTGATGAAGTATGATTGTTTTGGGCCACATTACGGTGGAAAAACATTTCTACATACCACTACAATTCGGTATTTGGAAGGTACACCCAAACACCCCTTTCACGGACCTTCGATTTAAAACATCAGAAAAAGCCACTTTGTGCTTGCAAATGGCCTGATTCTTCAGGCCAGCCTTCTTGCAACTGCAACAATGGTTCGTACATCTTGCACGTAGGCAGAGCATTTAAGGAGAAATTAAATAGTTCCTACGTTGCACAAAAATGAAGTGCTTCAAACAAGCACATACTTTTAATGCACAGGGAAAAGGTGGAATACATGTAAGACTGAGGACACAGGTGAAATGAGAAATAGACTGACTGCATCGCTGCACCGTATTCTAAGCCATTTCTTTAGTGCGATTCAAGAAAGCACCAAACAGTATAACAAATTTGTCAATTTGTTTCATAGTCCATTCCCTTTCTTTAGGTCTGTAAAAGGAAGAGCCAAATTCCAAAAAAGATCAATGATCTTTCAGAAAGTTCCCAAAGGGAACACCAAGCCGAGTGTTAAAACTGCATTTACTCACAGGTTTTGAGCAGCAAACTCTGTAATGCTATTAAAGTGCAATATCCAAGGGAACACTGACTCTGTCAAAGATGATCCAAAAGGAATTGATGAAAAGTCCCAACTACAAACAACAGAATCAAAATAGTATGAGGGGACATCCGGATTTGAACCAGGGACCTCTTGATCTGCAGTCAAATGCTCTACCACTGAGCTATATCCCCAGCTTATCAGAAAAATTAGAATGACATAATATCAGTACATCATGAAAGAGTGAGAGGATCATGCTAAGTTGTGCCGGAAAGTACAGGCTTGAAACTGTGGAACAGGAGAAGTAGTCCTTAATATTATTTATTAAAGTAAAACTGGATCATTTAAAAAACAGATTAATTTGTTTCATTGCTATTTTATTTGAATAGGCAGTGGTACATAAGACCAATGCCTCTACATACAATGATTGTTTTGAAACATTCTTAAAGCGGAAGAGGTTTTTACATGGCACATTATCATTTGATGATTGGTTACCACAATCACCGAGATGGTGGTGAAGTATGAATGTTTTTTGGCCAAATTACGGAGGAAAAACATTTCTACATACCACTACAATTCGGTATTTGGAAGGAACACCCAAACACCCCTTTCAAGTACCTTCGATTTAATACATCAAAAAAAGCCACTTTGTGCTTGCAACTGGCCTGATTCTTCAGACCAGCCTTCTTGCAACTGCAACGAGGGTTTGTACATCTTGCACGTATGCAGAGCTTTCAAGGAGAAATTAAATAGTTCCTACGTTGCACAAAAATGAAGTGCTTCAAACAAGCACATACTTTTAATGCACGGGGAAAAGGTGGAATATATGTAAGACTGAGGACACAGGCGAAATGAGAAATAGACTGACTGCATCGCTGCACAGTATTCTAAGCCATTTCTTTAGTGCGATTCAAGAAAGCATCAAACAGTATAACAAATTTGTCAATTTGTTTCATAGTCCATTCCCTTTCTTTAGTGCTGTAAAAGGAAGAGCCAAATTCCAAAATAGATCAATGATCTTTCAGAAATTTCCCAAGGGGAATACCAAGCCGAGTGTTAAAACTCCATTTACTCACATGTTTTGAGCAACAAACTCTGTAATGCTATTAAAGTGCAATATCCAAGGGAACACTGACTCTGTCAAAGATGATCCAAAAGGAATTGATGAAAAGTCCCAACTACAAACAACAGAATCAAAATAGTCTGAGGGGACACCTGGATTTGAACCAGGGACCTCTTGATCTGCAGTCAAATGCTCTACCACTGAGCTATATCCCCTGCTTTTCAGTAAAATCAGAATGACATAATATCAGTACATCATGAAAGAGTGAGAGGATCATGCTAAGTTGTGCCGGAAAGTACAGGCTTGAAACTGTGGAACAGGAGAAGTAGTCCTTAATATTATTTATTAAAGTAAAACTGGCTCATTTAAAAAACAGATTAATTTGTTTCATTGCTATTTTATTTGAATAGGCAGTGGTACATAAGACCAATTCCTCTACATACAATGATTGTTTTGAAACATTCTTAAAGCGGAAGAGGTTTTTACGTGACACATTATCATTTGATGATTGGTTACCACAATCACCGAGATGGTGGTGAAGTATGAATGTTTTTTGGCCAAATTACGGAGGAAAAACATTTCTACATACCACTACAATTCGGCATTTGGAAGGAACACCAAACACCCCTTTCAAGTACCTTCGATTTAATACATCAAAAAAAGCCACTTTGTGCTTGCAACTGGCCTGATTCTTCAGGCCAGCCTTCTTGCAACTGCAACGAGGGTTTGTACATCTTGCATCTTGCAGAGCTTTCAAGGAGAAATTAAATAGTTCCTATGTTGCACAAAAATGAAGTGCTTCAAACAAGCACATACTTTTAATGCACAGGGAAAAGGTGGAATATATGTAAGACTGAGGACACAGGTGAAATGAGAAATAGACTGACTGCATCGCTGCACAGTATTCTAAGCCATTTCTTTAGTGCGATTCAAGAAAGCATCAAACAGTATAACAAATTTGTCAATTTGTTTCATAGTCCATTCCCTTTCTTTAGTGCTGTAAAAGGAAGAGCCAAATTCCAAAATAGATCAATGATCTTTCAGAAATTTCCCAAAGGGAATACCAAGCCGAGTGTTAAAACTCCATTTACTCACAGGTTTTGAGCAGCAAACTCTGTAATGCTATTAAAGTGCAATATCCAAGGGAACACTGACTCTGTCAAAGATGATCCAAAAGGAATTGATGAAAAGTCCCAACTACAAACAACAGAATCAATATAGTCTGAGGGGACACCCGGATTTGAACCAGGGACCTCTTGATCTGCAGTCAAATGCTCTACCACTGAGCTATATCCCCAGCTTTTCAGTAAAATCAGAATGACATAATATCAGTACATCATGAAAGAGTGAGAGGATCATGCTAAGTTGTGCCGGAAAGTACAGGCTTGAAACTGTGGAACAGGAGAAGTAGTCCTTAATATTATTTATTAAAGTAAAACTGGATCATTTAAAAAACAGAAGAATTTTTTCATTGCTATTTTATTTGAATAGGCCGTGGAACATAAGACCAATGCCTCTACATACAATGATTGTTTTGAAACATTCTTAAAGGGGAAGAGGTTTTTACGTGACACATTATCATTTGATGATTGGTTACCACAATCACCGAGATGGTGGTGAAGTATGATTGTTTTTTGGCCAAATTACGATGGAAAAACATTTCTACATACCACTACAATTCGGTATTTGGAAGGAACACCCAAACACCCCTTTCAAGTACCTTCAATTTAATACATCAAAAAAAGCCACTTTGTGCTTGCAACTGGCCTGATTCTTCAGACCAGCCTTCTTGCAACTGCAACGAGGGTTTGTACATCTTGCACGTAGGCAGAGCTTTCAAGGAGAAATTAAATAGTTCCTAAGTTGCACAAAAATGAAGTGCTTCAAACAAACACATACTTTGTATGGACAGAGAAGAGATGGAATATATGTAAGACTGAGGACACAGGTGTAATGAGAAATAGACTGATTGCATAGCTGCCCAGTATTCTAAGCCATTTCTTTAGTTCGATTCAAGAGAGCACCAAACAGTATAACAAATTTGTCAATTGGTTTCATAGTCCATTCCCTTTGTTTAGAGCTGTGAAAGGTAGAGACGAATTCCAAAATAGATCAATGATGTTTCAGAAATTTCCCATAGGGAATACCAAGCCCAGTGTAAAAAATGCAGTTACTCACAAGTTTTAATCAGCAACACTGTAATGGTATTAAAGTGTAACATCCAAGGGAACACTGACTCTGTCAAAGATGATCCAAATGGGATTCATGAAAATTCCCAACTACAAACAGCAGATTCAAAATAGTATGAGGGGACACCCAGATTTGAACCAGGGACCTCTTGATCTGCAGTCAAATGCTCTACCACTGAGCTATATCCCCAGCTGTCATCCAAGTTCAGAATGACAATATATCAGTACATCATGAAAGAGTGAGAGGATCATGCTAAGTTGTGCCGGAAAGTACAACCTTGAAACTGTGGAACTGTAGAAGTAGTTCTTAATAATATGTATTAAAGGAAAAATGGATCATTAAAAAATATATATGTATTTGTTTGATTGGTATTTTATTTGAATAGGCAGTGGTACATAGGACCAATGCCTGCACTTAAAATGTTTGTTTTGAAACATTCTCAAAGGGGAAGAGGTTTTTACGGGATACCTTATTGTTTCATGTTTGGTTACCACAATCACTCAGATGGTGATGAAGTATGATTGTTTTGGGCCACATTACGGTGGAAAAACATTTCTACATACCACTACAATTCGGTATTTGGAAGGTACACCCAAACACCCCTTTCACGGACCTTCGATTTAAAACATCAGAAAAAGCCACTTTGTGCTTGCAAATGGCCTGATTCTTCAGGCCAGCCTTCTTGCAACTGCAACAATGGTTCGTACATCTTGCACGTATGCAGAGCATTTAAGGAGAAATTAAATAGTTCCTACGTTGCACAAAAATGAAGTGCTTCAAACAAGCACATACTTTTAAAGCACAGGGAAAAGGTGGAATACATGTAAGACTGAGGACACAGGTGAAATGAGAAATAGACTGACTGCATCGCTGCACAGTATTCTAAGCCATTTCTTTAGTGCGATTCAAGAAAGCACCAAACAGTATAACAAATTTGTCAATTTTTTTTCATAGTCCATTCCCTTTCTTTAGGTCTGTAAAAGGAAGAGCCAAATTCCAAAAAAGATCAATGATCTTTCAGAAAGTTCCCAAAGGGAACACCAAGCCGAGTGTTAAAACTGCATTTACTCACAGGTTTTGAGCAGCAAACTCTGTAATGCTATTAAAGTGCAATATCCAAGGGAACACTGACTCTGTCAAAGATGATCCAAAAGGAATTGATGAAAAGTCCCAACTACAAACAACAGAATCAAAATAGTATGAGGGGACATCCGGATTTGAACCAGGGACCTCTTGATCTGCAGTCAAATGCTCTACCACTGAGCTATATCCCCAGCTTATCAGAAAAATTAGAATGACATAATATCAGTACATCATGAAAGAGTGAGAGGATCATGCTAAGTTGTGCCGGAAAGTACAGGCTTGAAACTGTGGAGCAGGAGAAGTAGTCCTTAATATTATTTATTAAAGTAAAACTGGATCATTTAAAAAACAGATTAATTTGTTTCATTGCTATTTTATTTGAATAGGCAGTGGTACATAAGACCAATGCCTCTACATACAATGATTGTTTTGAAACATTCTTAAAGCGGAAGAGGTTTTTACATGGCACATTATCATTTGATGATTGGTTACCACAATCACCGAGATGGTGGTGAAGTATGAATGTTTTTTGGCCAAATTACGGAGGAAAAACATTTCTACATACCACTACAATTCGGTATTTGGAAGGAACACCCAAACACCCCTTTCAAGTACCTTCGATTTAATACATCAAAAAAAGCCACTTTGTGCTTGCAACTGGCCTGATTCTTCAGACCAGCCTTCTTGCAACTGCAACGAGGGTTTGTACATCTTGCACGTAGGCAGAGCTTTCAAGGAGAAATTAAATAGTTCCTACGTTGCACAAAAATGAAGTGCTTCAAACAAGCACATACTTTTAATGCACAGGGAAAAGGTGGAATATATGTAAGACTGAGGACACAGGTGAAATGAGAAATAGACTGACTGCATCGCTGCACAGTATTCTAAGCCATTTCTTTAGTGCGATTCAAGAAAGCATCAAACAGTATAACAAATTTGTCAATTTGTTTCATAGTCCATTCCCTTTCTTTAGTGCTGTAAAACGAAGAGCCAAATTCCAAAATAGATCAATGATCTTTCAGAAATTTCCCAAGGGGAATACCAAGCCGAGTGTTAAAACTCCATTTACTCACATGTTTTGAGCAGCAAACTCTGTAATGCTATTAAAGTGCAATATCCAAGGGAACACTGACTCTGTCAAAGATGATCCAAAAGGAATTGATGAAAAGTCCCAACTACAAACAACAGAATCAAAATCGTCTGAGGGTACACCCGGATTTGAACCAGGGACCTCTTGATCTGCAGTCAAATGCTCTACCACTGAGCTATATCCCCAGCTTTTCAGTAAAATCAGAATGACATAATATCAGTACATCATGAAAGAGTGAGAGGATCATGCTAAGTTGTGCCGGAAAGTACAGGCTTGAAACTGTGGAACAGGAGAAGTAGTCCTTAATATTATTTATTAAAGTAAAACTGGATCATTTAAAAAACAGATTAATTTTTTCATTGCTATTTTATTTGAATAGGCCGTGGTACATAAGACCAATGCCTCTACATACAATGATTGCTTTGAAACATTCTTAAAGTGGAAGAGGTTTTTACGTGACAAATTATCATTTGATGATTGGTTACCACAATCACCGAGATGGTGGTGAAGTATGATTGTTTTTTGGCCAAATTACGATGGAAAAACATTTCTACATACCACTACAATTCGTTATTTGGAAGGAACACCCAAACACCCCTTTCAAGTACCTTCAATTTAATACATCAAAAAAAGGCACTTTGTGCTTGCAACTGGCCTGATTCTTCAGACCAGCCTTCTTTGAACTGCAACGAGGGTTTGTACATCTTGCACATAGGCAGAGCTTTCAAGGAGAAATTAAATAGTTCCTAAGTTGCACAAAAATGAAGTGCTTCAAACAAACACATACTTTGTATGGACAGAGAAGAGATGGAATATATGTATGACTGAGGACACAGGTGTAATGAGAAATAGATTGATTGCATAGCTGCCCAGTATTCTAAGCCATTTCTTTAGTGCGATTCAAGAGAGCACCAAACAGTATAACAAATTTGTCAATTGGTTTCATGGTCTCAAATTGAATGGGGAGAAGACCGAGGTGATGGTGTTCGGTGGAAGGGAAGATATCTGGTCCATGGAGTGGTGGCCCGACTCGCTTGGTCTGTGCCCCAAACCTACTTCTTCAGCTAAAAATCTTGGGGTGATGATTGACCCTATCCTGGACATGCGCCAGCAAGTCAACAGGACGGTATCGACCTGTTGGGGCATAATTCATGTTCTCAGGAAAATAAGGAACTATCTTTCCCAGCCGGCTAGAAGACAACTTGCTGTCACCCTTTTGGGATCGCGCCTGGACTACTGCAATGCGCTGTATGCTGGACTGAATAAGAGTCAGATGCAGCGCTTGCAGGTAGTACAGAATGCGGCAGCTAGATTTGTCCTTGATCTTCCCCGTCGCTCTTCGGCCACGCTGGCCAGGAAGCAGTTGCATTGGCTTCCGATTAAGTAGCGGATTGTCTTCAAGTCCATGTGTATGGTCTATAAAGCCTTGGCCAAAAGCAGCCCCACAGGGATCAGAGCCATCCTGACATACTACAACCCTGGCAGGAGCCTCCGCTCCTCCAATCACTCTTTCCTCCACATCCCCCGTACTCGGAAAGCCAGATGGGGTGGTAAGGCTTTTTCCCTCCTGGCCCCTAAATGGTGGAACGATCTTCCATTAGAACTTAGGTCCCTCCCCTCCCTCCAAACTTTCAGAGCAGCCCTTAAAACTCGCCTCTTTGTTCAAGCGTACATGTAAGTGCTTTACTGCCCGCTTTTGATCTTTTTTGTTAGGCCCCTTGACACCTTCGGGTTTTTGTTTGCGCGGTACAAGTTGCAAAATAAATAAATAAAATAAATAGTCCATTCCCTTTGTTTAGAGCTGTGAAAGGTAGAGCCGAATTCCAAAATAGATCAATGATGTTTCAGAAATTTCCCATAGGGAATACCAAGCCCAGTGTAAAAAATGCAGTTACTCACAAGTTTTAATCAGCAACACTGTAATGTTATTAAAGTGTAACATCCAAGGAAACACTGACTATGTCAAAGATGATCCAAATGGGATTCATGAAAATTCCCAACTACAAACAGCAGATTCAAAATAGTATGAGGGGATACCCGGATTTGAACCAGGGTCCTCTTGATCTGCAGTCAAATGCTCTACCACTGAGCTATATCCCCAACAGTCAAGCAAAGATCAGAATGACAATATATCAGTACATCATGAAAGAGTGAGAGGATCATGCTAAGTTGTGCCGGAAAGTACAACCTTGAAACTGTGGAACTGTAGAAGTAGTTCTTAATATTATTTATTAAAGGAAAAATGGATCATTAAAAAAAAAATGTATTTGTTTGATTGGTATTTTATTTGAATAGGCAGTGGTACATAGGACCAATGCCTGCACTTAAAATGTTTGTTTTGAAACATTCTCGAAGGGGAAGAGGGTTTTACGGGATACCTTATTATTTCATGTTTGGTTACCACAATCACTCAGATGGTGATGAAGTATGATTGTTTTGGGCCACATTACGGTGGAAAAACATTTCTACATACCACTACAATTCGGTATTTGGAAGGAACACCCAAACACCCCTTGCAAGTACCTTCAATTTAATACATCAAAAAAAGCCTCTTTGTGCTTGCAACTGGCCTGATTCTTCAGACCAGCCTTCTTGCAACTGCAACAAGGGTTTGTACATCTTGTACGTAGGCAGAGCTTTCAAGGAGAAATTAAATAGTTCCTAAGTTGCACAAAAATGAAGTGCTTCAAACAAACACATACTTTGTATGGACAGAGAAGAGATGGAATATATGTAAGACTGAGGACACAGGTGTAATGAGAAATAGATTGATTGCATAGCTGCCCAGTATTCTAAGCCATTTCTTTAGTGCGATTCAAGAGAGCACCAAACAGTATAACAAATTTGTCAATTGGTTTCATAGTCCATTCCATTTGTTTAGAGCTGTGAAAGGTAGAGCCGAATTCCAAAATAGATCAATGATGTTTCAGAAATTTCCCATAGGGAATACCAAGCCCAGTGTAAAAAATGCAGTTACTCACAAGTTTTAATCAGCAACACTGTAATGGTATTAAAGTGTAACATCCAAGGGAACACTGACTCTGCCAAAGATGATCCAAATGGGATTCATGAAAATTCCCAACTACAAACAGCAGATTCAAAATAGTATGAGGGGACACCCGGATTTGAACCAGGGACCTCTTGATCTGCAGTCAAATGCTCTACCACTGAGCTATATCCCAAGCTGTCAGCCAAGATCAGAATGACAATATATCAGTACATCATGAAAGAGTGAGAGGATCATGCTAAGTTGTGCCGGAAAGTACAACCTTGAAACTGTGGAACTGTAGAAGTAGTTCTTAATATTATTTATTAAAGGAAAAATGGATCATTAAAAAAAATATATGTATTTGTTTGATTGGTATTTTATTTGAATAGGCAGTGGTACATAGGACCAATGCCTGCACTTAAAATGTTTGTTTTGAAACATTCTCAAAGGGGAAGAGTTTTTTACGGGATACCTTATTGTTTCATGTTTGGTTACCACAATCACTCAGATGGTGATGAAGTATGATTGTTTTGGGCCACATTACGGTGGAAAAACATTTCTACATACCACTACAATTCGGTATTTGGAAGGTACACCCAAACACCCCTTTCACGGACCTTTGATTTAAAACATCAGAAAAAGCCACTTTGTGCTTGCAAATGGCCTGATTCTTCAGGCCAGCCTTCTTGCAACTGCAACAATGGTTCGTACATCTTGCACGTAGGCAGAGCATTTAAGGAGAAATTAAATAGTTCCTACGTTGCACAAAAATGAAGTGCTTCAAACAAGCACATACTTTTAATGCACAGGGAAAAGGTGGAATATATGTAAGACTGAGGACACAGGTGAAATGAGAAATAGACTGACTGCATCGCTGCACAGTATTCTAAGCCATTTCTTTAGTGCGATTCAAGAAAGCACCAAACAGTATAACAAATTTGTCAATTTGTTTCATAGTCCATTCCCTTTCTTTAGGTCTGTAAAAGGAAGAGCCAAATTCCCAAAAAGATCAATGATCTTTCAGAAAGTTCCCAAAGGGAACACCAAGCCGAGTGTTAAAACTACATTTACTCACAGGTTTTGAGCAGCAAACTCTGTAATGCTATTAAAGTGCAATATCCAAGGGAACACTGACTCTGTCAAAGATCATCCAAAAGGAATTGATGAAAAGTCCCAACTACAAACAACAGAATCAAAATAGTCTGAGGGGACACCTGGATTTGAACCAGGGACCTCTTGATCTGCAGTCAAATGCTCTACCACTGAGCTATATCCCCAGCTTTTCAGAAAAATTAGAATGACATAATATCAGTACATCATGAAAGAGTTAGAGGATCATGCTAAGTTGTGCAGGAAAGTACAGGCTTGAAACTGTGGAACAGGAGAAGTAGTCCTTAATATTATTTATTAAAGTAAAACTGGATCATTTAAAAAACAGATTAATTTGTTTCATTGCTATTTTATTTGAATAGGCAGTGGTACATAAGACCAATGCCTCTACATACAATGATTGTTTTGAAACATTCTTAAAGCGGAAGAGGTTTTTACATGACACATTATCATTTGATGATTGGTTACCACAATCACCGAGATGGTGGTGAAGTATGAATGTTTTTTGGCCAAATTACAGAGGAAAAACATTTCTACATACCTCTACAATTCGGTATTTGGAAGGAACACCCAAACACCCCTTTCAAGTACCTTCGATTTAATACATCAAAAAAAGCCACTTTGTGCTTGCAACTGGCCTGATTCTTCAGACCAGCCTTCTTGCAACTGCAACGAGGGTTTGTACATCTTGCACGTAGGCAGAGCTTTCAAGGAGAAATTAAATAGTTCCTACGTTGCACAAAAATGAAGTGCTTCAAACAAGCACATACTTTTAATGCAGAGGGAAAAGGTGGAATGTATGTAAGACTGAGGACACAGGTGAAATGAGAAATAGACTGACTGCATCGCTGCACAGTATTCTAAGCCATTTCTTTAGTGCGATTTAAGAAAGCATCAAACAGTATAACAAATTTGTCAATTTGTTTCATAGTCCATTCCCTTTCTTTAGTGCTGTAAAAGGAAGAGCCAAATTCCAAAATAGATCAATGATCTTTCAGAAATTTCCCAAGGGGAATACCAAGCCGAGTGTTAAAACGCCATTTACTCACATGTTTTGAGCAGCAAACTCTGTAATGCTATTAAAGTGCAATATCCAAGGGAACACTGACTCTGTCAAAGATGATCCAAAAGGAATTGATGAAAAGTCCCAACTACAAACAACAGAATCAAAATAGTCTGAGGGGACACCCGGATTTGAACCAGGGACCTCTTGATCTGCAGTCAAATGCTCTACCACTGAGCTATATCTCCAGCTTTTCAGTAAAGTCAGAATGACATAATATCAGTACATCATGAAAGAGTGAGAGGATCATGCTAAGTTGTGCCGGAAAGTACAGGCTTGAAACTGTGGAACAGGAGAAGTAGTCCTTAATATTATTTATTAAAGTAAAACTGGATCATTTAAAAAACAGATTAATTTTTTCATTGCTATTTTATTTGAATAGGCCGTGGTACATAAGACCAATGCCTCTACATACAATGATTGTTTTGAAACATTCTTAAAGGGGAAGAGGTTTTTACGTGACACATTATCATTTGATGATTCGTTACCACAATCACCGAGATGGTGGTGAAGTATGATTGTTTTTTGGCCAAATTACGATGGAAAAACATTTCTACATACCACTACAATTCGGTATTTGGAAGGAACACCCAAACACCCCTTTCAAGTACCTTCAATTTAATACATCAAAAAAAGGCACTTTGTGCTTGCAACTGGCCTGATTCTTCAGACCAGCCTTCTTGCAACTGCAACAAGGGTTTGTACATCTTGCACGTAGGCAGAGCTTTCAAGTAGAAATTAAATAGTTCCTAAGTTGCACAAAAATGAAGTGCTTCAAACAAACACATACTTTGTATGGACAGAGAAGAGATGGAATATATGTAAGACTGAGGACACAGGTGTAATGAGAAATAGATTGATTGCATAGCTGCCCAGTATTCTAAGCCATTTCTTTAGTGCGATTCAAGAGAGCACCAAACAGTATAACAAATTTGTCAATTGGTTTCATAGTCCATTCCCTTTGTTTAGAGCTGTGAAAGGTAGAGACGAATTCCAAAATAGATCAATGATGTTTCAGAAATTTCCCATAGGGAATACCAAGCCCAGTGTAAAAAATGCAGTTACTCACAAGTTTTAATCAGCAACACTGTAATGGTATTAAAGTGTAACATCCAAGGGAACACTGACTCTGTCAAAGATGATCCAAATGGGATTCATGAAAATTCCCAACTACAAACAGCAGATTCAAAATAGTATCAGGGGATACCCGGATTTGAACCAGGGACCTCTTGATCTGCAGTCAAATGCTTTACCACTGAGCTATATCCCTAGCTGTCATCCAAGTTCAGAATGACAATATATCAGTACATCATGAAAGAGTGAGAGGATCATGCTAAGTTGTGCCGGAAAGTACAACCTTGAAACTGTGGAACTGTAGAAGTAGTTCTTAATATTATTTATTAAAGGAAAAATGGATCATTAAAAAAAATATATGTATTTGTTTGATTGGTATTTTATTTGAATAGGCAGTGGTACATAAGACCAATGCCTGCACTTAAAATGTTTGTTTTGAAACATTCTCAAAGGGGAAGAGGTTTTTACGGGATACCTTATTGTTTCATGTTTGGTTACCACAATCACTCAGATGGTGATGAAGTATGATTGTTTTGGGCCACATTACAGTGGAAAAACATTTCTACATACCACTACAATTCGGTATTTGGAAGGTACACCCAAACACCCCTTTCACGGACCTTCAATTTAAAACATCAGAAAAAGCCACTTTGTGCTTGCAAATGGCCTGATTCTTCAGGCCAGCCTTCTTGCAACTGCAACAATGGTTTGTACATCTTGCACGTAGGCAGAGCATTTAAGGAGAAATTAAATAGTTCCTACGTTGCACAAAAATGAAGTGCTTCAAACAAGCACATACTTTGGATGCACAGGGAAAAGGTGGAATATATGTAAGACTGAGGACACAGGTGAAATGAGAAATAGACTGACTGCATCGCTGCACAGTATTCGAAGCCATTTCTTTAGTGCGATTCAAGAAAGCACCAAACAGTATAACAAATTTGTCAGTTTATTTCATAGTCCATTCCCTTTCTCTTGTGCTGTAAAAGGAAGAGCCAAATTCCAAAATAGATCAATGATCTTTCAGAAAGTTCCCAAAGGGAACACCAAGCCGAGTGTTAAAACTGCATTTACTCACAGGTTTTGAGCAGCAAACTCTGTAATGATATTAAAGTGCAATATCCAAGGGAACACTGACTCTGTCAAAGATGATCCAAAAGGAATTGATGAAAAGTCCCAACTACAAACAACAGAATCAAAATAGTCTGAGGGGACACCCGGATTTGAACCAGGGACCTCTTGATCTGCAGTCAAATGCTCTACCACTGAGCTATATCCCCATCTTTTCAGTAAAATCAGAATGACATAATATCAGTACATCATGAAAGAGTGAGAGGATCATGCTAAGTTGTGCCGGAAAGTACAGGCTTGAAACTATGGAACAGGAGAAGTAGTCCTTAATATTATTTATTAAAGTAAAACTGGCTCATTTAAAAAACAGATTAATTTGTTTCATTGCTATTTTATTTGAATAGGCAGTGGTACATAAGACCAATTCCTCTACATACAATGATTGTTTTGAAACATTCTTAAAGCGGAAGAGGTTTTTACATGACACATTATCATTTGATGATTGGTTACCACAATCACCGAGATGGTGGTGAAGTATGAATGTTTTTTGGCCAAATTACGGAGGAAAAACATTTCTACATACCACTACAATTCGGTATTTGGAAGGAACACCCAAACACCCCTTTCAAGTACCTTCAATTTAATACATCAAAAAAAGCCACTTTGTGCTTGCAACTGGCCTGATTCTTCAGACCAGCCTTCTTGCAACTGCAACAAGGGTTTGTACATCTTGCACGTAGGCAGAGCTTTCAAGGAGAAATTAAATAGTTCCTACGTTGCACAAAAATGAAGTGCTTCAAACAAGCACATACTTTTAATGCACAGGGAAAAGGTGGAATATATGTAAGACTGAGGACACAGGTGAAATGAGAAATAGATTGATTTCATAGCTGCCCAGTATTCTAAGCCATTTCTTTAGTGCGATTCAAGAAAGCATCAAACAGTATAACAAATGTGTCAATTTGTTTCATAGTCCATTCCCTTTCTTTAGTGCTGTAAAAGGAAGAGCCAAATTCCAAAATAGATCAATGATCTTTCAGAAATTTCCCAAAGGGAATACCAAGCCGAGTGTTAAAGTTCCATTTACTCACAGGTTTTGAGCAGCAAACTCTGTAATGCTATTAAAGTGCAATATCCAAGGGAACACTGACTCTGTCAAAGATGATCCAAAAGGAATTGATGAAAAGTCCCAACTACAAACAACAGAATCAAAATAGTCTGAGGGGACACCCGGATTTGAACCAATGACCTCTTGATCTGCAGTCAAATGCTCTACCACTGAGCTATATCCCCAGCTTTTCAGTAAAATCAGAATGACATAATATCAGTACATCATGAAAGAGTGAGAGGATCATGCTAAGTTGTGCCGGAAAGTACAGGCTTGAAACTGTGGAACAGGAGAAGTAGTCCTTAATATTTTTTATTAAAGTAAAACTGGATCATTTAAAAAACAGATTAATTTTTTCATTGCTATTTTATTTGAATAGGCCGTGGTACATAAGACCAATGCCTCTACATACAATGATTGTTTTGAAACATTCTTGAAGGGGAAGAGGTTTTTACGTGACACATTATCATTTGATGATTGGTTACCACAATCACCGAGATGGTGGTGAAGTATGATTGTTTTTTGGCCAAATTACGATTGAAAAACATTTCTACATACCACTACAATTCGGTATTTGGAAGGAACACCCAAACACCCCTTTCAAGTACCTTCAATTTAATACATCAAAAAAAGCCACTTTGTGCTTGCAACTGGCCTGATTCTTCAGACCAGCCTTCTTGCAACTGCAACGAGGGTTTGAACATCTTGCACGTAGGCAGAGCTTTCAAGGAGAAATTAAATAGTTCCTACGTTGCACAAAAATGAAGTGCTTCAAACAAGCACATACTTTTAATGCACAGGGAAAAGCTGGAATATATGTAAGACTGAGGACACAGGTGAAATGAGAAATAGACTGACTGCATCGCTGCACAGTATTCTAAGCCATTTCTTTAGTGCGATTCAAGAAAGCACCAAACAGTATAACAAATTTGTCAATTTATTTCATAGTCCATTCCCTTTCTTTAGTGCTGTAAAAGGAAGAGCCAAATTCCAAAATAGATCAATGATCTTTCAGAAAGTTCCCAAATGGAACACCAAGCCGAGTGTTAAAACTGCATTTACTCCAGGTTTTGAGCAGCAAACTCTGTATTGCTATTAAAGTGCAATATCCAAGGGAACACTGACTCTGTCAAAGATGATCCAAAAGGAATTGATGAAAAGTCCCAACTACAAACAACAGAATCAAAATAGTCTGAGGGGACACCCGGATTTGAACCAGGGACCTCTTGATCTGCAGTCAAATGCTCTACCACTGAGCTATATCCCCAGCTTTTCAGAAAAATTAGAATGACATAATATCAGTACATCATGAAAGAGTGAGAGGATCATGCTAAGTTGTGCCGGAAAGTACAGGCTTGAAACTGTGGAACAGGAGAAGTAGTCCTTAATATTATTTATTAAAGTAAAACTGGATCATTTAAAAAACAGATTAATTTGTTTCATTGCTATTTTATTTGAATAGGCAGTGGTACATAAGACCAATGCCTCTACATACAATGATTGTTTTGAAACATTCTTAAAGCGGAAGAGGTTTTTACATGACACATTATCATTTGATGATTGGTTACCACAATCACCGAGATGGTGGTGAAGTATGAATGTTTTTTGGCCAAATTACAGAGGAAAAACATTTCTACATACCACTACAATTCGGTATTTGGAAGGAACACCCAAACACCCCTTTCAAGTACCTTCGATTTAATACATCAAAAAAAGCCACTTTAAGCTTGCAACTGGCCTGATTCTTCAGACCAGCCTTCTTGCAACTGCAACGAGGGTTTGTACATCTTGCACGTAGGCAGAGCTTTCAAGGAGAAATTAAATAGTTCCTACGTTGCACAAAAATGAAGTGCTTCAAACAAGCACATACTTTTAATGCACAGGGAAAAGGTGGAATATATGTAAGACTGAGGACACAGGTGAAATGAGAAATAGACTGACTGCATCGCTGCACAGTATTCTAAGCCATTTCTTTAGTGCGATTCAAGAAAGCATCAAACAGTATAACAAGTTTGTCAATTTGTTTCATAGTCCATTCCCTTTCTTTAGTGCTGTAAAAGGAAGAGCCAAATTCCAAAATAGATCAATGATCTTTCAGAAATTTCCCAAGGGGAATACCAAGCCGAGTGTTAAAACTCCATTTACTCACATGTTTTGAGCAGCAAACTCTGTAATGCTATTAAAGTGCAATATCCAAGGGAACACTGACTCTGTCAAAGATGATCCAAAAGGAATTGATGAAAAGTCCCAACTACAAACAACAGAATAAAAAAATAGTCTGAGGGGACACCCGGATTTGAACCAGGGACCTCTTGATCTGCAGTCAAATGCTCTACCACTGAGCTATATCTCCAGCTTTTCAGTAAAATCAGAATGACATAATATCAGTACATCTTGAAAGAGTGAGAGGATCATGCTAAGTTGTGCCGGAAAGTACAGGCTTGAAACTGTGGAACAGGAGAAGTAGTCCTTAATATTATTTATTAAAGTAAAACTGGATCATTTAAAAAACAGATTAATTTTTTCATTGCTATTTCATTTGAATAGGCCGTGGTACATAAGACCAATGCCTCTACATACAATGATTGTTTTGAAACATTCTTAAAGGGGAAGAGGTTTTTACGTGACACATTATCATTTGATGATTGGTTACCACAATCACCGAGATGGTGGTGAAGTATGAATGTTTTTTGGCCAAATTACGGAGGAAAAACATTTCTACATACCACTACAATTCGGTATTTGGAAGGAACACCCAAACACCCCTTTCAAGTACCTTCAATTTAATCCATCAAAAAAAGCCACTTTGTGCTTGCAACTGGCCTGATTCTTCAGACCAGCCTTCTTGCAACTGCAACGAGGGTTTGAACATCTTGCACGTAGGCAGAGCTTTCAAGGAGAAATTAAATAGTTCCTAAGTTGCACAAAAATGAAGTGCTTCAAACAAGCACATACTTTTAATGCACAGGGAAAAGGTGGAATATATGTAAGACTGAGGACACAGGTGAAATGAGAAATAGATTGATTTCATAGCTGCCCAGTATTCTAAGCCATTTCTTTAGTGCGATTCAAGAAAGCATCAAACAGTATAACAAATTTGTCAATTTGTTTCATAGTCCATTCCCTTTCTTTAGTGCTGTAAAAGGAAGAGCCAAATTCCAAAATAGATCAATGATCTTTCAGAAATTTCCCAAAGGGAATACCAAGCCGAGTGTTAAAACTCCATTTACTCACAGGTTTTGAGCAGCAAACTCTGTAATGTTATTAAAGTGCAATATCCAAGGGAACACTGACTCTGTCAAAGATGATCCAAAAGGAATTGATGAAAAGTCCCAACTACAAACAACAGAATCAATATAGTCTGAGGGGACACCCGGATTTGAACCAGGGACCTCTTGATCTGCAGTCAAATGCTCTACCACTGAGCTATATCCCCAGCGTTTCAGTAAAATCAGAATGACATAATATCAGTACATCATGAAAGAGTGAGATTATCATGCTAAGTTGTGCCGGAAAGTACAGGCTTGAAACTGTGGAACAGGAGAAGTAGTCCTTAATATTATTTATTAAAGTAAAACTGGATCATTTAAAAAACAGATTAATTTTTTCATTGCTATTTTATTTGAATAGGCCGTGGTACATAAGACCAATGCCTCTACATACAATGATTGTTTTGAAACATTCTTAAAGCGGAAGAGGTTTTTACATGACACATTATCATTGATGATTGGTTACCACAATCACCGAGATGGTGGTGAAGTATGAATGTTTTTTGGCCAAATTACGGAGGAAAAACATTTCTACATACCACTACAATTCGGTATTTGGAAGGAACACCCAAACACCTCTTTCAAGTACCTTCGATTTAATACATCAAAAAAAGCCACTTTGTGCTTGCAACTGGCCTGATTCTTCAGACCAGCCTTCTTGCAACTGCAACGAGGGTTTGTACATCTTGCACGTAGGCAGAGCTTTCAAGGAGAAATTAAATAGTTCCTACGTTGCACAAAAATGAAGTGCTTCAAACAAGCACATACTTTTAATGCACAGGGAAAAGGTGGAATATATGTAAGACTGAGGACACAGGTGAAATGAGAAATAGACTGACTGCATCGCTGCACAGTATTCTAAGCCATTTCTTTAGTGCGATTCAAGAAAGCATCAAACAGTATAACAAATTTATCAATTTGTTTCATAGTCCATTCCCTTTCTTAAGTGCCGTAAAAGGAAGAGCCAAATTCCAAAATAGATCAATGATCTTTCAGAAATTTCCCAAAGGGAATACCAAGCCGAGTGTTAAAACTCCATTTACTCACAGGTTTTGAGCAGCAAACTCTGTAATGCTATTAAAGTGCAATATCCAAGGGAACACTGACTCTGTCAAAGATGATCCAAAAGGAATTGATGAAAAGTCCCAACTACAAACAACAGAATCAAAATAGTCTGAGGGGACACCCGGATATGAACCAGGGACCTCTTGATCTGCAGTCAAATGCTCTACCACTGAGCTATATCCACAGCTTTTCAGTAAAATCAGAATGACATAATATCAGTACATCATGAAAGAGTGAGAGGATCATGCTAAGTTGTGCCGGAAAGTACAGGCTTGAAACTGTGGAACAGGAGAAGTAGTCCTTAATATTATTTATTAAAGTAAAACTGGATCATTTAAAAAACAGATTACATTTTTTTCATTGCTATTTTATTTGAATAGGCCGTGGTACATAAGACCAATGCCTCTACATACAATGAGTGTTTTGAAACATTCTTAAAGGGGAAGAGGTTTTTACGTGACACATTATCATTTGATGATTGGTTACCACAATCACCGAGATGGTGGTGAAGTATGATTGTTTTTTGGCCAAATTACGATGGAAAAACATTTCTACATACCACTACAATTCGGTATTTGGAAGGAACACTCAAACACCCATTTCAAGTACCTTCAATTTAATACATCAAAAAAAGCCACTTTGTGCTTGCAACTGGCCTGATTCTTCAGACCAGCCTTCTTGCAACTGCAACGAGGGTTTGTACATCTTGCACGTAGGCAGAGCTTTCAAGGAGAAATTAAATAGTTCCTAATTTGCACAAAAATGAAGTGCTTCAAACAAACACATACTTTGTATGGACAGAGAAGAGATGGAATATATGTAAGACTGAGGACACAGGTGTAATGAGAAATAGATTGATTGCATAGCTGCCCCGTATTCTAAGCCATTTCTTTAGTGCGATTCAAGAGAGCACCAAACAGTATAACAAATTTGTCAATTGGTTTCATAGTCCATTCCCTTTGTTTAGAGCTGTGAAAGGTAGACCCGAATTCCAAAATAGATAAATGATGTTTCAGAAATTTCCCATAGGGAATACCAAGCCCAGTGTAAAAAATGCAGTTACTCACAAGTTTTAATCAGCAACACTGTAATGTTATTAAAGTGTAACATCCAAGGGAACACTGACTCTGTCAAAGATGATCCAAATGGGATTCATGAAAATTCCCAACTACAAACAGCAGATTCAAAATAGTATGAGGGGACACCCGGATTTGAACCAGGGACCTCTTAATCTGCAGTCAAATGCTCTACCACTGAGCTATATCCCCAGCTGTCAGCCAAGATCAGAATGACAATATATCAGTACATCATGAAAGAGTGCGAGGATCATGCTAAGTTGTGCCGGAAAGTACAACCTTGAAACTGTGGAACTGTAGAAGTAGTTCTTAATATTATTTATTAAAGGAAAAATGGATCATTAAAAAAATATATGTATTTGTTTGATTGGTATTTTATTTGAATAGGCAGTAGTACATAGGACCAATGCCTGCACTTAAAATGTTTGTTTTGAAACATTCTCAAAGGGGAAGAGGTTTTTACGGGATACCTTATTGTTTCATGTTTAGTTACCACAATCATTCAGATGGTGATGAAGTATGATTGTTTTGGGCCACATTACGGTGGAAAAACATTTCTACATACCACTACAATTCGGTATTTGGAAGGTACACCCAAACACCCCTTTCACGGACCTTCGATTTAAAACATCAAAAAAAGCCACTTTGTGCTTGCAAATGGCCTGATTCTTCAGGCCAGCCTTCTTGCAACTGCAACAATGGTTTGTACATCTTGCACGTAGGCAGAGCATTTACGGAGAAATTAAATAGTTCCTAATTTGCACAAAAATGAAGTGCTTCAAACAAGCACATACTTTGGATGCACAGGGAAAAGGTGGAATATATGTAAGACTGAGGACATAGGTGAAATGAGAAATAGACTGACTGCATCGCTGCACAGTATTCTAAGCCATTTCTTTAGTGCGATTCAAGAAAGCACCCAACAGTATAACAAATTTGTCAATTTATTTCATAGTCCATTCCCTTTCTTTAGTGCTGTAAAAGGAAGAGCCAAATTCCAAAATAGATCAATGATCTTTCAGAAAGTTCCCAAATGGAACACCAAGCCGAGTGTTAAAACTCCATTTACTCACAGGTTTTGAGCAGCAAACTATGTAATGCTATTAAAGTGCAATATCCAAGGGAACACTGACTCTGTCAAAGATGATCCAAAAGGAATTGATGAAAAGTCCCAACTACAAACAACAGAATCAAAATAGTCTGAGGGGACACCCGGATTTGAACCAGGGACCTCCTGATCTGCAGTCAGATGCTCTACCACTGAGCTATATCCCCAGCTTTTCAGTAAAATCAGAATGACATAATATCAGTACATCATGAAAGAGTGAGAGGATCATGCTAAGTTGTGCCGGAAAGTACAGGCTTGAAACTGTGGAACAGGGGAAGTAGTAGTTAATAATATTTATTAAAATAAAACTGGATCATTTAAAAAACAGATTAATTTGTTTTATTGCTATTTTATTTGAATAGGCAGTGGTACATAAGACCAATGCCTCTACATACAATGATTGTTTTGAAACATTCTTAAAGGGGAAGAGGTTTTTACGTGACACATTATCATTTGATGATTGGTTACCACAATCACCGAGATGGTGGTGAAGTATGATTGTTTTTTGGCCAAATTACGGAGGAAAAACATTTCTACATACCACTACAATTCGGTATTTGGAAGGAACACCCAAACACCCCTTTCAAGTTCCTTTGATTTAATACATCAAAAAAAGCCACTTTGTGCTTGCAACTGGCCTGATTCTTCAGACCAGCCTTCTTGCAACTGCAACGAGGGTTTGTACATCTTGCACGTAGGCAGAGCTTTCAAGGAGAAATTAAATAGTTCCTAAGTTGCACAAAAATGAAGTGCTTCAAACAAACACATACTTTGTATGGACAGAGAAGAGATGGAATATATGTAAGACTGAGGACACAGGTGTAATGAGAAATAGATTGATTGCATAGCTGCCCAGTATTCTAAGCCATTTCTTTAGTGCGATTCAAGAGAGCACCAAAAAGTATAACAAATTTGTCAATTGGTTTCATAGTCCATTCCCTTTGTTTAGAGCTGTAAAAGGTAGAGCCGAATTCCAAAATAGATCAATGATGTTTCAGAAATTTCCCATAGGGAATACCAAGCCCAGTGTAAAAAATGCAGTTACTCACAAGTTTTAATCAGCAACACTGTAATGGTATTAAAGTGTAACATCCAAGAGAACACTGACTCTGTCAAAGATGATCCAAATGGGATTCATGAAAATTCCCAACTACAAACAGAAAATTCAAAATAGTATGAGGGGACACCCAGATTTGAACCAGGGACCTCTTGATCTGCAGTCAAATGCTCTACCACTGAGCTATATCCCCAGCTGTCAGCCAAGATCAGAATGACAATATATCAGTACATCATGAAAGAGTGAGAGGATCATGCTAAGTTGTGCCGGAAAGTACAACCTTGAAACTGTGGAACTGTAGAAGTAGTTCTTAATATTATTTATTAAAGGAAAAATGGATCATTAAAAAAAATATATGTATTTGTTTGATTGGTATTTTATTTGAATAGGCAGTGGTACATAGGACCAATGCCTGCACTTAAAATGTTTGTTTTGAAACATTCTCAAAGGGGAAGAGGTTTTTACGGGATACCTTATTGTTTCATGTTTGGTTACCACAATCACTCAGATGGTGATGAAGTATGATTGTTTTGGGCCACATTACGGTGGAAAAACATTTCTACATACCACTGCAATTCGGTATTTGGAAGGTACACCCAAACACCCCTTTCACGGACCTTCGATTTAAAACATCAGAAAAAGCCACTTTGTGCTTGCAAATGGCCTGATTCTTCAGGCCAGCCTTCTTGCAACTGCAACAATGGTTCGTACATCTTGCACGTAGGCAGAGCATTTAAGGAGAAATTAAATAGTTCCTACGTTGCACAAAAATGAAGTGCTTCAAACAAGCACATACTTTTAATGCACAGGGAAAAGGTGGAATATATGTAAGACTGAGGACACAGGTGAAATGAGAAATAGACTGACTGCATCGCTGCACAGTATTCTAAGCCATTTCTTTAGTGCGATTCAAGAAAGCACCAAACAGTATAACAAATTTGTCAATTTGTTTCATAGTCCATTCCCTTTCTTTAGGTCTGTAAAAGGAAGAGCCAAATTCAAAAAAAGATCAATGATCTTTCAGAAAGTTCCCAAAGGGAACACCAAGCCGAGTGTTAAAACTGCATTTACTCACAGGTTTTGAGCAGCAAACTCGGTAATGCTATTAAAGTGCAATATCCAAGGGAACACTGACTCTGTCATAGATGATCCAAAAGGAATTGATGAAAAGTCCCAACTACAAACAACAGAATCAAAATAGTGTGAGGGGACACCCGGATTTGAACCAGGGACCTCTTGATCTGCAGTCAAATGCTCTACCACTGAGCTATATCCCCAGCTTTTCAGAAAAATTAGAATGACATAATATCAGTACATCATGAAAGAATGAGAGGATCATGCTAAGTTGTGCCGGAAAGTACAGGCTTGAAACTGTGGAACAGGAGAAGTAGTCCTTAATATTATTTATTAAAGTAAAACTGGATCATTTAAAAAACAGATGAATTTTTTCATTGCTATTTTATTTGAATAGGCCGTGGTACATAAGACCAATGCCTCTACATACAATGATTGTTTTGAAACATTCTTGAAGGGGAAGAGGTTTTTACGTGACACATTATCATTTGATGATTGGTTACCACAATCACCGAGATAGTGGTGAAGTATGATTGTTTTTTGGCCAAATTACGATGGAAAAACATTTCTACATACCACTACAATTCGGTATTTGGAAGGAACACCCAAACACCCCTTTCAAGTACCTTCAATTTAATACATCAAAAAAAGCCACTTTGTGCTTGCAACTGGCCTGATTCTTCAGATCAGCCTTCTTGCAACTGCAACGAGGGTTTGTACATCTTGCACGTAGGCAGAGCTTTCAAGGAGAAATTAAATAGTTCCTAAGTTGCACAAAAATGAAGTGCTTCAAACAAACACATACTTTCTATGGACAGAGAAGAGATGGAATATATGTAAGACTGAGGACACAGGTGTAATGAGAAATAGATTGATTGCATAGCTGCCCAGTATTCTAAGCCATTTCTTTAGTGCAATTCAAGAGAGCACCAAACAGTATAACAAATTTGTCAATTGGTTTCATAGTCCATTCCCTTTGTTTAGAGCTGTGAAAGGTAGAGCCGAATTCCAAAATAGATCAATGATGTTTCAGAAATTTCCCATAGGGAATACCAAGCCCAGTGTAAAAAATGCAGTTACTCACAAGTTTTAATCAGCAACACTGTAATGGTATTAAAGTGTAACATCCAAGGGAACACTGACTCTGTCAAAGATGATCCAAATGGGATTCATGAAAATTCCCAACTACAAACAGCAGATTCAAAATAGTATGAGGTGACACCCGGATTGAACCAGGGACCTCTTGATCTGCAGTCAAATGCTCTACCACTGAGCTATATCCCCAGCTGTCAGCCAACATCAGAATGACAATATATCAGTACATCATGAAAGAGTGAGAGGATCATGCTAAGTTGTGCCGGAAAGTACAACCTTGAAACTGTGGAACTGTAGAAGTAGTTCTTAATATTATTTATTAAAGGAAAAATGGATCATTAAAAAAATATATGTATTTGTTTGATTGGTATTTTATTTGAATAGGCAGTGGTACATAGGACCAATGCCTGCACTTAAAATGTTTGTTTTGAAACATTCTCAAAGGGGAAGAGGTTTTTACGGGATACCTTATTGTTTCATGTTTGGTTACCACAATCACTCAGATGGTGATGAAGTATGATTGTTTTGGGCCACATTACGGTGGAAAAACATTTCTACATACCACTACAATTCGGTATTTGGAAGGTACACCCAAAGACCCCTTTCATTGACCTTCAATTTAAAACATCAGAAAAAGCCACTTTGTGCTTGCAAATGGCCTGATTCTTCAGGCCAGCCTTCTTGCAACTGCAACAATGGTTCGTACATCTTACACGTAGGCAGAGCATTTAAGGAGAAATTAAATAGTTCCTACGTTGCACAAAAATGAAGTGCTTCAAACAAGCACATACTTTTAATGCACAGGGAAAAGCTGGAATATATGTAAGACTGAGGACACAGGTGAAATGAGAAATAGACTGACTGCAACGCTGCACAGTATTCTAAGCCATTTCTTTAGTGCGATTCAAGAAAGCACCAAACAGTATAACAAATTTGTCAATTTGTTTCATAGTCCATTCCCTTTCTTTAGGTCTGTAAAAGGAAGAGCCAAATTCAGATCAGAATGACATAATATCAGTACATCATGAAAGAGTGAGAGGATCATGCTAAGTTGTGCCGGAAAGTACAGGCTTGAAACTGTGGAACAGGAGAAGTAGTCCTTAATATTATTTATTAAAGTAAAACTGGATCATTTAAAAAACAGATTAATTTGTTTCATTGCTATTTTATTTGAATAGGCAGTGGTACATAAGACCAATGCCTCTACATACAATGATTCTTTTGAAACATTCTTAAAGGGCAAGAGGTTTTTACGTGACACATTATCATTTGATGATTGGTTACCACAATCACCGAGATGGTGGTGAAGTATAATTGTTTTTTGGCCAAATTACGGAGGAAAAACATTTCTACATACCACTACAATTCGGTATTTGGAAGGAACACCCAAACACCCCTTTCAAGTACCTTCGATTTAATACATCAAAAAAAGCCACTTTGTGCTTGCAACTGGCCTGATTCTTCAGACCAGCCTTCTTGCAACTGCAACGAGGGTTTGAACATCTTGCACGTAGGCAGAGCTTTCAAGGAGAAATTAAATAGTTCCTACGTTGCACAAAAATGAAGTGCCTCAAACAAGCACATACTTTTAATGCACAGGGAAATGCTGGAATATATGTAAGACTGAGGACACAGGTGAAATGAGAAATAGACTGACTGCATCGCTGCACAGTATTCTAAGCCATTTCTTTAGTGCGATTCAAGAGAGCACCAAACAGTATAACAAATTTGTCAATTTGTTTCATAGTCCATTCCCTTTCTTTAGTGCTGTAAAAGGAAGAGCCAAATTCCAAAATAGATCAATGATCTTTCAGAAATTTCCCAAAGGGAATACCAAGCCGAGTGTTAAAACTCCATTTACTCACAGGTTTTGAGCAGCAAACTATGTAATGCTATTGAAGTGCAATATCCAAGGGAACACTGACTCTGTCAAAGATGATCCAAAAGGAATTGATGAAAAGTCCCAACTACAAACAACAGAATCAAAATAGTCTGAGGGGACACCCAGATTTGAACCAGGGACCTCTTAATCTGCAGTCAAATGCTCTACCACTGAGCTATATCCCCAGCTTTTCAGTAAAATCAGAATGACATAATATCAGTACATCATGAAAGAGTGAGAGGATCATGCTAAGTTGTGCCGGAAAGTACAGGCTTGAAACTGTGGAACAGGAGAAGTAGTAGTTAATATTATTTATTAAAGGAAAGCTGTATCATTTAAAAAACGGATTACTTTGTTTCATTGCTATTTTATTTGAATAGGCAGTGGTACATAAGACCAATGCCTCTACATACAATGATTGTTTTGAAACATTCTTAAAGGGGAAGAGGTTTTTACGTGACACATTATCATTTGATGATTGGTTACCACAATCACCGAGATGGTGGTGAAGTATGATTGTTTTTTGGCCAAATTACGGAGGAAAAACATTTCTACATACCACTACAATTCGGTATTTGGAAGGAACACCCAAACACCCTTTCAAGTACCTTCGATTTAATACATCAAAAAAAGCCACTTTGTGCTTGCAACTGGCCTGATTCTTCAGACCAGCCTTCTTGCAACTGCAACGAGGGTTTGTACATCTTGCACGTAGGCAGAGCTTTCAAGAAGAAATTAAATAGTTCCTAAGTTGCACAAAAATGAAGTGCTTCAAACAAACACATACTTTGTATGGACAGCGAAGAGATGGAATATATGTAAGACTGAGGACACAGGTGTAATGAGAAATAGATTGATTGCATAGCTGCCCAGTATTCTAAGCCATTTCTTTAGTGCGGTTCAAGAGAGCACCAAACAGTATAACAAATTTGTCAATTGGTTTCATAGTCCATTCCCTTTGTTTAGAGCTGTGAAAGGTAGAGCCGAATTCCAAAATAGATCAATGATGTTTCAGAAATTTCCCAAAGGGAATACCAAGCCCAGTGTAAAAAATGCAGTTACTCACAAGTTTTAATCAGCAACACTGTAATGGTATTAAAGTGTAACATCCAAGGGAACACTGACTCTGTCAAAGATGATCCAAATGGGATTCATGAAAATTCCCAACTACAAACAGCAGATTCAAAATAGTATGAGGGGACACCCGGATTTGAACCAGGGACCTCTTGATCTGCAGTCAAATGCTCTACCACTGAGCTATATCCCTAGCTGTCAGCCAACATCAGAATGACAATATATCAGTACATCATGAAAGAGTGAGAGGATCATGCTAAGTTGTGCCGGAAAGTACAACCTTGAAACTGTGGAACTGTAGAAGTAGTTCTTAATATTATTTATTAAAGGAAAAATGGATCATTAAAAAAATATATGTATTTGTTTGATTGGTATTTTATTTGAATAGGCAGTGGTACATAGGACCAATGCCTGCACTTAAAATGTTTGTTTTGAAACATTCTCAAAGGGGAAGAGGTTTTTACGGGATACCTTATTGTTTCATGTTTGGTTACCACAATCACTCAGATGGTGATGAAGTATGATTGTTTTGGGCCACATTACGGTGGAAAAACATTTCTACATACCACTGCAATTCGGTATTTGGAAGGTACACCCAAACACCCCTTTCACGGACCTTCGATTTAAAACATCAGAAAAAGCCACTTTGTGCTTGCAAATGGCCTGATTCTTCAGGCCAGCCTTCTTGCAACTGCAACAATGGTTCGTACATCTTGCACGTAGGCAGAGCATTTAAGGAGAAATTAAATTGTTGCGTGCTTATCTAGGTTCCTGATCGATACTGTGACCTTATGCCCCTATTCGGCTATAAATCCATTTATTCCCTATATTGGCATAACCGTTCAAGTGCGATTTTCTGAAAAGTCATCTCTGGCCTCACACGAACAGAGCCACATTCCAGCATGACTCTCTGCTACTTCCTTTGCGACCAATTAGTGCAATGACAGAGCAGCAGTCACTATCTGATATTCCTAGATAACACTCCGAGTTCTTCAACAAGATAAAAACTTAGCAAACCTGGAAATCCCCGCTTGCTATGTTTTGATTAGTAATGGAACTCTAATGAGCAACTGATAACTATCACTTCCTAGTGACATCTTTAATTGACGTCTTATGTCCAGCAAACTTGCGTCAAACCCGGCACCTGTCAGGTATAAATATTACCAACGTTGCCTTAAGCAAGGAAAGAGATACGAGCTGTGAGTTCGTTGCCTGTTGCTGATGCCAGCTGCCTGCATGACCCTGTGTTGGTAAAAACTAGCACTCTGTCGCTGCAGCCTGCTATCCCGTGGTGGTGAAGCTACTGATTACCATTATCGCCGCTACAGCGCGACCTATGGTGCAGTACGCTTGAGGAGCCGTGCAGCCGTCGTCTGCGAAGACATCCAGCCCAGCTGCCCGCGGACGCTGTCACCCCTCCTTCCTCGACGCGCTGAAGAGAGAAGCCGCTGCATTTCTCGTGCAGAGAAATCCAGTCCCGGCGCTTCCGGTTTACCCTCGCGGGTGACTGGGATATCGAGAGAGACCCCTGAAGGAGATACCAATCCTCCATCATTCTATTCAGAGGTATGGTGTTGACTAAACCCTTAGACGAGAATTCTTGAAACAAACCTTGGCAAAACCAACTTAACTTAAGCTACTTACTTACTCCCCTTTTCACGTGTTAGGCTTAGGTCAGGCACACTGGGGTAGGCTTAGTTAGAAGCACCAGTTGAGTATGTTGGCCTAATGTATATATGACTGTATATATGTTTTATTACTTTTAACCATTGTATGGCTAAGAAACCATATCAATGCTTTTACAGTTCTATTTCGCAATACTTATCTTACTGTACGTACTTTTTATAATAACAGTTATTGCAATTGTGGTAATACATTTCTCTTGTACAAGAAGAAAGACTGTTCAATAAATGTTAACCTTTATTGATACACGCCCGTCTCTCTATTCTCTACATACCGTGAAAGTAAACTGCACTAGACTGACTGAGTGAAATCTGTGTCTATTGTTTCACACGACCCTAGAGATCGACTCTTGATCTGAGGAGCAAAGTTGTCATGTTGCACGGTTGTTGGAAAACTGAATCCCTTCTTATCTGTGCCAAGGAAGCTGATCACTTCCTATGCAGAGAAGAAAGTTTCCAGTGACCTCTGAGCTAGTTGGTAACACAACCCAATTAAGTTTAGCATAGTCAGTGGAGGCCTGGAATATAAGCAGTTCCACGTCGATACTACTGTTTATGTTATTCCAATGCGCAGGGCCTAGTGGGAAACTAGGAACTACACTACATGGCGCCCAACGTTTTGGTAAGGCGATAAACTAACGCAAGACTTGTAGAGTAACTCAGTCGTGCATATTTCACACCCCTTTCTCCCGTAAAAACTCCAATAGACGTCTGGAGTGGGTGAAAGGTTAAAATCCGCCCGACCTTAGTAGGAAGAGATTCCTATGGAAAGCTCCGGTTTATTCAACGTTGAAGGATACAGTGTTCCAAAATATTGTGCACCTAATCTTTGTCTCCTTGGAGACCTACTCTGCAAACCTGCATTTTTTGAAATGTCAGTAGAAAACGGAACCTCTGGGGCCGCAGTAGATGCGACTCAGCAAGGTCCCGAACAAGCAGACCCGGATGCTATTATCATCCCGGTCCAGTTGAGAAAATCTATAACTTTAAAACTTATAGAAAACGGACTGACACCTCAAGGTGGTACAGTAATTTTCGTGATAGAGGCTCACGAGTATCGGCAGACAGAGGTATTCTATTCATGGATAAACTTTCCAGCGGCAAACGCTAGAACACAAGAGTTTCACTATTACAAAATAGAGAAACCTCCGGAAGAGTACGCTCCTTTCGAGGAGATTGAAATTCCACTTAAATTTCAAGAGCACCTGCTCTGGTTTAATGGCGCCCTAAAACACAATAATCACATAACTAGGCTCGGTCCACTAGGTAGACCAGGAGCCACGTGGCCGGTTCTAGCCAGCTACACACCACATCCTGACATTGCAAGAATGTCAAGAGAAGAGCTGTTAGTACAGCTAAACACATTAATAAAAATACATAGGCAATTAGTCCAATATGTAATGCGGACTACAACAGTCCAACCAGCTGTTAATTCACACCAGCTGACCCCTCACCAGGGGAACACAAATAAAATTACACCACAGAACATACAGTCATGTCTTGGTAAAACACCCGTAAAACGGGAACAAATTCCTTTCTGGTTAGCCCAGAAAATCACTCAAATAGAGGCAGTATTTCCTGATACTACCCCTATAGAGAAACACAGAATCTTGACCATCTGCCTTCCTATGGGAATCGCACCACACGTGGAGGACTGTGACACTTGGGGTACAGTCTTTGCTTCCATTTACACAAAAACACACAGTGTTCCGTCTATGGCGGTAATACCAGAAGTGCTAAAACAGATTCAAAATGAATTCGGTCCAGAACCCGCTTTAAATCTGGGTATGAAATTACTGAAAGATTTCAAGCAGGTCACGGCTATATTATTAGCCAACATAAAAGGAGAAGCAGCATCTGTGGCGATTCGCCAGAAGTTGAGGGAAACAGATATAAAAGATCCTGTTGAGCTAGCAAAAATCATAGAAAAATGCTATGAAGAATTAGGTAGAGACAGCTTGGGTGGAAAACCGGTTAAGCCCCAACTGCTCGAAAGTCCTGAAAAATTATTTATTAAAAATAATTTAAACACTCCTAAAAAGAGCTGGGATGGAAATAAACAATCCACTCCCAAGGAAAAAGTTTTCCAGACCAGAGGAAGGTCTCCTCGACGGAGGGAAAGAACTCCGACTCGAGAACGCCAGTCTCCCCAACGGGAGCCCTCTGAGAAAAGATATAACCTTAGAAATAGGGATAATATAAAAAAACCTGATAGATATCAAAGTATTGATACACGTCCCTCTCGATCTTTTCCACAGAATTCGGAAAGAAGAGGACGGTCAG
The DNA here is from genome assembly GCF_964263255.1 of Lissotriton vulgaris. NCBI lineage: Eukaryota > Metazoa > Chordata > Amphibia > Caudata > Salamandridae > Lissotriton > Lissotriton vulgaris. The sequence goes on from NC_141685.1 coordinate 244,264,834, forward strand.
ACCCAGGAGAGCCCACCAAATCCAAAGACAAGGAACCTGCTCAAAATAAGAAATCTCAATTTCAGAAAAAGAAGGTAGCCAGTATTAGAGTAATCAACCATGCCGAGAATACTGAGGACACAGTTGAAAAACGGGGAGTGGGCATTGACAATGTTGGACAGTGCAGCAGAGATCAGTATAGCGCGCAAGAACTTGATGAGTCATCTGGAGACAGTGGACACGAATGAATACATTCAGGTTGAAACTGCCGACACCAGACTTAGCGAGCCCCATAAAATATACGAAATAACATTGCGTATAGAGGGTGATAAGACTAGGAAAATTAAGGGTCTATTTTGGGATAAGCTCTCAAAAGGCTATGATATTCTGTTAGCTGAAAAAGATCGGCCCCCAGAGTTTGTCAGGGAGTGCCCTCGTGGCGAAGAAGTAATTATGCCTGCCTTCTCGAATCACATACCGATTCATAAAAAATATACATATGCAAGGAAATGGGCAGTGGCCCAGGCACCTGCATTATATAAAAATCATGTAGGATGGGATGAGGATTCTACGCCTCACAAAATCCAGCTAAAAAGTGAACCAACTGCCCAACAGCAGTATCCCATAAAGCAAGAAGCTAAAAAACAGGTCAGGGAGATCTTAGATCAACTTGAGTACCAGGGGGTGATTGAAACATGCACCTCTCAAATGAACAATCCTTTGTTTCCTGTCTCCAAGCCAGACAATTCATATCGTCTAGTTTTGGACTACAGACATCTTAATACATGTTGCAAAACTTTTGCAGTACAAAACTCGCATAGTGCAGCCCTAATGAATAACATAGTTAGGAAAAAATATAAAACGACATTAGACATATCTAATGGTTTCTTTTGTCAAAACATTGCACCGGAAAGCAGATATTTGACCGCTTTCTCCGCATTTGGGTCGCAGAAAAAATTCTGTCGACTCCCACAGGGGTTCAAGAACAGCCCAGGACTATTCTCAGCTAGGGTAACAGAGTTACTACAAATCTATGATGATGAAGCATTATCTTACGTAGATGATATCTATCTCACAGACGACGACTTGGATACTCATTTGAAAAGAGTGAACACCATTATACTTGGGTTCGCAGCAGAGGGTTACAAATTCAACTTTAAAAAGTCCAGAATTGCCCATCTGACAGTACTATTCTTAGGGTACGAATTATCAAGTGAAGGGAAAAGCCTAGCGGACAACTTCTTAGAGAAGTGCGCTGTACTCCAAGCTCCAAAAACGCTGAAGAATTTACAATCAATACTAGGTTTTCTGAATTTCGGAAGAACTTACATCCTAAATTATGCAGAGAGGGTTAAACCTCTCTACGAACTAATAAAACCTGATTTAAAACAAATCAATTGGACTCAAAAACACACAGAAATTTTGAGATCACTCCAAACAGACATGTTAGCAAAAACAAAATTAGATACACGTGACAACACGATTGATCTTGTAATCCGAGTCATCCCAGGAAGATGCGGATTCACATACCTAACCTCTAATGAGGGAGAAAAGGTACCAATTTCAATTAAATCTCACTTGTACACACAAGCAGAAAAAACATTCAGTCACACAGAAAGACCTGTGAACGCAGTGCAAATCGCACTAGCAAATGAAAGAGAACTAGCACACGGCAAAAGGATTAATATCCTTACAGCGGAATCCGCCTTCGAAGCGCTATTCAGCCCAGTAAACCTGCCTACAGTGTCACTGGATCCGAAATGGATACAGTGCATAGATTCTCTAGGAGCGGAAGACGTAAAATACTATTTCGCCCCGCAATACGAAGAACTGAATGATTTAGAGTAGGAAGAAGAATATCCTCTGCCTCTTCCATTATATGCCTGTATAATCTATACAGATAGCTCTGTACAGCATTTCAACGTAGAGAGAAAATCCTACGATGCAGCATGTGCGATCATTAAAGGTCGTTGGCTGTGCGGTAAATTCAGACCGAAAGTAACAAAAACTGAATCTGTAAGAAACTGTTCGGTTCAGAGAACTGAAATCAGATGTTTAAAGATGGCGCTAGAAAATGCAGAACGCGAATTCCCCACACTTATCGTGTGCGATTCTCATTTTTGCGCCAATTCTTACAATAACAAACTGCAGAGTTGGATCGAAAACGACTACAAAGATGACACAGGTGCCACAATAAAGCATAAAAAGCTCTGGAACGAGGTAGCTCTTTTACACAAAGAACTACAAAAGACTCACGTGATTCACGCACAGAGTCTTCAACGTGATGGCGTTCACGTTGCAGGGAATTCATTGGCTAATACAGCCAAAGCGGAAGCAACTAAACCGGCTTCCGTAGCCACAAAAAAGCGTACAGATAAATACATAGACGGGGAAACCATGCTGGCAGTAAAAACGACCGTAAAAGGCGACTGTGCAGCACTACCCGTAAACTATCCACTCAATTATGCATACATAATCGATGCAAACTCCGTTTCGTTTGCTCGAATCCCTGGAGTGGGGGATAGAGTAATTCCAAACACGAACAGGAGAATATTTTTAATAGCAGACGCACATATGGGTTTGTGTCTGAGACACCAAACAATTAAGGTTTCTCTGACTGAATTACAATCAGTATACTGGTGGCCAGGAATGAGTGTAGAACACCAAATATATGCAAACAACTGTGAAAACTGCAATAGGGATCGCAGTAGCGAACCTTGCTACCGGCTACCAGTCAGAAAGAGCGTAACGCTGCCTGCACCCCAACCTGCGTCCTATTAAATAGTTAAGACGAAAAGCACTTTTTAAAAAATGAGTCCTCCAGCACTCGGCTGACGCTAGAACGGTTATAAAAGATTTGCGAGTCTTTATCGGCACATACGCAATTACCACGTTCCATTCTGACCAGGGTCCTGCTTTCAGCTCTCGAGCCTATAAGGAGGCCATGGCCAGCATGGGAATTGGGTTGCGGTATTCTTGTCCGTCATACCCCGGAAGGGAATAGTGTGATAGAAAGAAAAAACCGGGACATAAAGCAATATATAACAGCGAAGGTATTAGGTTCAGGCGCTGGGTGGGTCAAACATTTAATAAGTGTCCAGACTAGTCTTAACAACATGCCAAGAAATTCTCTAAAAGGTTTCAGCCCATACGAACTATTGTTCGGAATTAGAATGAACGTTCAGGACCTCGATAGTCAAATGTCAGTGGTACAAGAAGAAACAAAGCACTTTGATGTAAAGGATCGTTTGGCTGTTTTACAGGAACTGAATGAAACAAGAAAATCATTAAGCAACATAAAGTTAAAGCAACAGCCAAGTACCACTGACGAGGCACCACCCGCAACAGCCCCAGCAAGGCCTGTCTGGATTCCAAAGATTGGGGATCTAGTCAGAGAAAAGATCGCGGTTAAGAAGGAATTTGGGCCTTCTTACAGAAAAGCAGTACCTGTCTTAGCAGTCACCGGAACAAGATCAGTTGTGCTACCGCCCCTTGCTGGTAAAAAGGAGAACAGAGTCGTGTCTATCGATCTGGTAAAACCACAAGCATGTGGCCTATAATCAACAGTAGGCCCAGTGGACTCCCAAGAAACAACAGAATACCCAAACTTGCAACAATCCAAGAGGTTCAAACTGAAAGACTCATCACATTCGATCAGCCTGCAGTGCACAATGAAGGACTATGCAATAATGCCATGGAACTCGTGCCTCTTGAAACACAGATTGAAACAGTTCGTCAAGAAACATCACCAGTCTACAATGATGTAGCATCAGAAAGTGCTACCGAGAGACAGATTGAAAAAACAATCCCATCAATTGACAGAACTGCCTCTGGTTATTTCATCAACTTCGACAACTTCTCTGAAGATCTAAACAACCCCGAAGTAATGCCAGAAACAATAAAGTATTCTAAAGAAAATTCAACAGGACTCCTTCAACAAATCAAATAACTATATCTGGATTCATCGTTGATTGAGCATTGGATTATCTCAGGGGTATTCATACTCCTACTATGCCTAATTTTAGTTTTAATTTTAGGAAAGTTCATTACAATTGAATGGACACAGCAAGTCAGAACATCAACTTAGTCCTGAAACCACACAGATCATCCCACGTGAAGAAAAGAGAACTGTCAGCAGTAAATGTCACAGCAATTCCAATACCTGGTGGGGTAGTATGGGAGAAAACAGACTATGAGATCTATGGTCCGGTCGAAATCCTGAAGTATCCTCATCAACTAAAGGTTTCCTTAAGTGACTTTGTTACACCTAGTACATTCTCTGATGATTGGGACTTTAACAGTATTAATGACATGATGTCTGATTTAGTAATGTCAGCTAGATTCACAGATCATGATTATTTACAAGGTTCATCTAGTTATGAGCAGTTATTCTGTTATAGCCACTATGGGGATCATTACTTGCATAAATCTGCACAGCCTAGAAATGTTTTTATGTATAATCAATGGGAACATTGTTCTACACCACCTAAAAGCAGTTCTAAAGCATTTTTTGAGAAATTCAAATATTTTTCAGGGTTTAACACCAGTGACGCAGAAACGTTTTATTACAAACTGTTAGATAAAACAGGAATGAAAACAATGCTGACAAATTCTAAATTGATATATTCAGAAGCATTTTATGACAAAATGATGACATTTGGTTTTGATTACTGGAAAAATAATATTGAAACGAAAACAATTTGGGGTACAAAAGATTGGCAGGTGCAAGGCATAGAAGCACTATTTAGAACCTGCATGATACCAGAACAAATGTTGTTTTAAATGACACAATACACCAAACATCTTGTCTTGGCCTAGCTAAGAACAAAGAACTTAAAACACCGTCTATACCAAAGCCAATACCTGAAAATACAACAGCTGATATTGAGTTAGACGTGTCACAAATTTTACATTTCGACAGAACACATCCTGATTGGAAAAAGTGGTTAATCTGGCCTACAGACACAAATAGCTGTCAAGATAGATTCCTGAATAAAACACAGGGTTTAAAAATGACCAGATTAGACCCTAGATACTCCCAGAGACAACATCCAGGGATTATAACAACATACAGTGTAGGGAAACTCTGCCTAGAATGGCTTACAACATCCACACTGGCTGAAATTAAGCAACACTTGTCTTTCTTAAAAGATGGTGCTGATTTGCGCGATTTCATTCTTGGACCACGCAAACAGCGTCAAAAGCGTTTCATAGCGACCAGCATCTATGCTGCTTACAACGAGGCTTGGAAAGTAAAGCAAATTGAAACTGCTGAAAAGATACGAGAAATTGATCGTATTAATTTGGAGAAATCACTTTCTGTGGTAGACAATGGGTTAACGACTCTGTCTTCCAGAATATATTCGTTGGACAATATTGTATCCTCTGCCTTTGATGTGATAGACAGAGATTTGCTAATGTTACAACATGGCCAGTCTCAATTGCGCTCTATTATAGAATTAGGCTGGACGCTGCAAAATCTTCGTTCAGGCTATGTGCCTTGGCGTCTGATAAACACAACGTCATTATTTTCCAGTTTTAACCTTACTGATAAACAGATCAGTTTGGCACAGAAAGGGGCAGACTATACAATCCTGAGCATCGAAAGACTCGAGAGATTACCATTGACAATGTCAGAGAGTCCTGTCATTGAATGGATAATACACGGAATTATCACAATTCCGATAACAACTTTCCGATTTAAAAAGTGCCTTGAATACATACCTGCTGGCCAATATGAACAATTGGGTAAAGGATATGTAAAATCCATATGGAAGTTACCATACACTCATTCTTGCTATAGTGACAGCGACAAAAATGTATTTCTTAGTGGTGACAACTGTAAACACTCACTAAGCGGTATACTTTTGTGTCAGGGTATTAATTTACACGGAGCATGTGATGGAAATTCAAACAACCTTTCATGCAACCAGCTAGTCACACCTGCAACTCAGATAGAGCCCTTCTTTATGCAACTCGCAAACGGGAGTTACATTCTAAGAACGGATCACAGGTGCTGTGGCCTCGCGCCAGGGACAAGTTATCTGGTACAAGTAACATCCATGGTCAAATGCTGTATGCAAGCATTGTTCCCGAGCGGGCCTCCAGACATAGTGACTCCCCTCTGGCCTCGTCTGAATCTCTATTCTATACGAATTGATACATTAAGCAAAATGAAATCTGTGCTTTTACAGACAACAGTGCCTATAACGTCATCTAAAGAGACGTATGATCTTCTAGTCGCAAGGACGGCTACTGAGGTCCATGACCTTTTATCAACAAATTGCCCCGTGCATTTCGTAGAAATGTTGAGCCAACTCCTTAAATGTCTAGTGCAACAAGCATCCCAGGCATATTTAAGACAGTCTTTACGGGACTGCTAACACCCTTCCAGGCAATTTTGGGAATCTTTCCTAATTTTGTGCACTCCATCTTTGGCGGCATTCCACTATTTTTGGGACTCATCGCAGGGATTCTATTTTTGACCCTCCTGCTACGTTATGGCAAGCCTCGGCTCAGACATAGCTCCCATGGGAATGGAAGAGACAATCCTAGCAATGCGCTACAGGGACAGGATAACTAACGACCTCGGATTGGCCAGGCTGAGAGATCTAAACATGACCTGGTTCCTTTCATTCAGACCGATATGGCAAAATTGCATTTTACCTGTGCTACGGTGTATGCTTTGCGGCGATGAATGCGTGTTGGACATCTGTCTTTCACTTCCATCAGCAGTACCAATGGACGTCGATACTTTGCTCAGTCCAATAACGGCTCACGCATTGTGTTGTCCCCAGCGGCTACCAATCCTGATGACGGCATTTGTGGAGACTCCTGTACTACAGCCAAGTGGTAACAGTGGAGCGAGTGACAAAAGCAACATCACCCAGGAACAACGTGCTGTGAGCATTGCTGGTCCTGCCTTCGATGACAGCAATCATTCTCACACCTGCCAAGTTACAGCGCTATCTAATTTGGTTGAACTATCACCTGAATTTGTAGACCAATTCTTTGAGAGCCTGTCTGATACGATGTTCTCACCCACAGAGAAACAATAACTTTTTAGAAGCTTTCCGACACACAGCGTTCCCATGAACTCTGAATTCGGCCTTCAGTTTTGATCAACAAAAAACTGCCAGGAGCTTTGGAAATCTATTTTCTTTGAATTGGACAATTTTTCTAATATTGACCTTTTTTGGCACAAACGAATTCTTTGCTTAACGTAAAAACTATTCTTAGAGAACAGAAGCTTCACACTTCTATTTCTAAACATATCTAGAGACATAACAACATAACACCAGCCTCTAGCACACATGTTATTACAATGCATTTTTATGTGATGATTTATCTCGCATTTTCTTCTGTCAGAGATACTTCATGTGTAATTCTTTATGCAGAATCGTTCATTGATTTCATATGCAATACTTTTTGAATGATTACTATGCTTTTAAAACTACGTACAGTACCTAAATTCCATGTATTACAAGTACGCCTATTTCGAATGCATTTATGTATTTTGGGGTGGGCTATGTTACACAATGTTACACATGCATCTAATTGCTTAGTTTTAGTAATTTTGATGGACATTACCCGTGGAGTGGGTGTTGCGTGCTTATCTAGGTTCCTGATCGATACTGTGACCTTATGCCCCTATTCGGCTATAAATCCATTTATTCCCTATATTGGCATAACCGTTCAAGTGCGATTTTCTGAAAAGTCATCTCTGGCCTCACACGAACAGAGCCACATTCCAGCATGACTCTCTGCTACTTCCTTTGCGACCAATTAGTGCAATGACAGAGCAGCAGTCACTATCTGATATTCCTAGATAACACTCCGAGTTCTTCAACAAGATAAAAACTTAGCAAACCTGGAAATCCCCGCTTGCTATGTTTTGATTAGTAATGGAACTCTAATGAGCAACTGATAACTATCACTTCCTAGTGACATCTTTAATTGACGTCTTATGTCCAGCAAACTTGCGTCAAACCCGGCACCTGTCAGGTATAAATATTACCAACGTTGCCTTAAGCAAGGAAAGAGATACGAGCTGTGAGTTCGTTGCCTGTTGCTGATGCCAGCTGCCTGCATGACCCTGTGTTGGTAAAAACTAGCACTCTGTCGCTGCAGCCTGCTATCCCGTGGTGGTGTAGCTACTGATTACCATTATCGCCGCTACAGCGCGACCTATGGTGCAGTACGCTTGAGGAGCCGTGCAGCCGTCCTCTGCGAAGACATCCAGCCCAGCTGCCCGCGGACGCTGTCACCCCTCCTTCCTCGACGCGCTGAAGAGAGAAGCCGCTGCATTTCTCGTGCAGAGAAATCCAGTCCCGGCGCTTCCGGTTTACCCTCGCGGGTGACTGGGATATCGAGAGAGACCCCTGAAGGAGATACCAATCCTCCATCATTCTATTCAGAGGTATGGTGTTGACTAAACCCTTAGACGAGAATTCTTGAAACAAACCTTGGCAAAACCAACTTAACTTAAGCTACTTACTTACTCCCCTTTTCACGTGTTAGGCTTAGGTCAGGCACACTGGGGTAGGCTTAGTTAGAAGCACCAGTTGAGTATGTTAGCCTAATGTATATATGACTGTATATATGTTTTATTACTTTAACCATTGTATGGCTAAGAAACCATATCAATGCTTTTACAGTTCTACTTCGCAATACTTATCTTACTGTACGTACTTTTTATAATAACAGTTATTGCAATTGTGGTAATACATTTCTCTTGTACGAGAAGAAAGACTGTTCAATAAATGTTAACCTTTATTGATACACGCCCGTCTCTCTATTCTCTACATACCGTGAAAGTAAACTGCACTAGACTGACTGAGTGAAATCTGTGTCTATTGTTTCACACGACCCTAGAGATCGACTCTTGATCTGAGGAGCAAAGTTGTCATGTTGCACGGTTGTTGGAAAACTGAATCCCTTCTTGTCTGTGCCAAGGAAGCTGATCACTTCCTATGCAGAGAAGAAAGTTTCCAGTGACCTCTGAGCTAGTTGGTAACACAACCCAATTAAGTTTAGCATAGTCAGTGGAGGCCTGGAATATAAGCAGTTCCACGTCGATACTACTGTTTATGTTATTCCAATGCGCAGGGCCTAGTGGGAAACTAGGAACTACACTACAAAATAGTTCCTACGTTGCACAAAAATGAAGTGCTTCAAACAAGCACATACTTTTAATGCACAGGGAAAAGGTGGAATATATATAAGACTGAGGACACAGGTGAAATGAGAAATAGACTGACTGCATCGCTGCACAGTATTCTAAGCCATTTCTTTAGTGCGATTCAAGAGAGCACCAAACAGTATAACAAATTTGTCAATTGGTTTCATAGTCCATTCCCTTTGTTTAGAGCTGTGAAAGGTAGAGCCGAATTCCAAAATAGATCAATGATGTTTCAGAAATTTCCCATAGGGAATACCAAGCCCAGTGTAAAAAATGCAGTTACTCACAAGTTTTAATCAGCAACACTGTAATGGTATTAAAGTGTAACATCCAAGGGAACACTGACTCTGTCAAAGATGATCCAAATGGGATTCATGAAAATTCCCAACTACAAACAGCAGATTCAAAATAGTATGAGGGGACACCCGGATTTGAACCAGGGACCTCTTGATCTGCAGTCAAATGCTCTACCACTGAGCTATATCCCCAGCTGTCAGCACAATATCAGAATGACAATATATCAGTACATCATGAAAAAGTGAGAGGATCATGCTAAGTTGTGCCGGAAAGTACAACCTTGAAACTGTGGAACTGTAGAAGTAGTTCTTAATATTATTTATTGAAGGAAAAATGGATCATTAAAAAAATATATGTATTTGTTTGATTGGTATTTTATTTGAATAGGCAGTGGTACATAGGACCAATGCCTGCACTTAAAATGTTTGTTTTGAAACATTCTCAAAGGGGAAGAGGTTTTTACGGGATACCTTATTGTTTCATGTTTGGTTACCACAATCACTCAGATGGTGATGAAGTATGATTGTTTTGGGCCACATTACGGTGGAAAAACATTTCTACATACCACTACAATTCGGTATTTGGAAGGTACACCCAAACACCCCTTTCACGGACCTTCGATTTAAAACATCAGAAAGAGCAACTTTGTGCTTGCAAATGGCCTGATTCTTCAGGCCAGCCTTCTTGCAACTGCAACAATGGTTCGTACATCTTGCACGTAGGCAGAGCATTTAAGGAGAAATTAAATAGTTCCTACGTTGCACAAAAATGAAGTGCTTCAAACAAGCACATACTTTTAATGCACAGGGAAAAGGTGGAATATATGTAAGACTGAGGACACAGGTGAAATGAGAAATAGACTGACTGCATCGCTGCACAGTATTCTAAGCCATTTCTTTAGTGCGATTCAAGAAAGCACCAAACAGTATAACACATTTGTCAATTTGTTTCATAGTCCATTCCCTTTCTTTAGGTCTGTAAAAGGAAGAGCCAAATTCAAAAAAAGATCAATGATCTTTCAGAAAGTTCCCAAAGGGAACACCAAGCCGAGTGTTAAAACTGCATTTACTCACAGGTTTTGAGCAGCAAACTCGGTAATGCTATTAAAGTGCAATATCCAAGGGAACACTGACTCTGTCATAGATGATCCAAAAGGAATTGATGAAAAGTCCCAACTACAAACAACAGAATCAAAATAGTGTGAGGGGACACCCGGATTTGAACCAGGGACCTCTTGATCTGCAGTCAAATGCTCTACCACTGAGCTATATCCCCGGCTTTTCAGAAAAATTAGAATGACATAATATCAGTACATCATGAAAGAGTGAGAGGATCATGCTAAGTTGTGCCGGAAAGTACTGGCTTGAAACTGTGGAACAGGAGAAGTAGTCCTTAATATTATTTATTAAAGTAAAACTGGATCATTTAAAAAACAGAATAATTTGTTTCATTGCTATTTTATTTGAATAGGCAGTGGTACATAAGACCAATGCCTCTACATACAATGATTGTTTTGAAACATTCTTAAAGCGGAAGAGGTTTTTACATGACACATTATCATTTGATGATTGGTTACCACAATCACCGAGATGGTGGTGAAGTATGAATGTTTTTTGGCCAAATTACGGAGGAAAAACATTTCTACATACCACTACAATTCGGTATTTGGTAGGAACACCCAAACACCCCTTTCAAGTACCTTCGATTTAATACATCAAAAAAAGCCACTTTGTGCTTGCAACTGGCCTGATTCTTCAGACCAGCCTTCTTGCAACTGCAACGAGGGTTTGTACATCTTGCACGTAGGCAGAGCTTTCAAGGAGAAATTAAATAGTTCCTAAGTTGCACAAAAATGAAGTGCTTCAAACAAACACATACTTTCTATGGACAGAGAAGAGATGGAATATATGTAAGACTGAGGACACAGGTGTAATGAGAAATAGATTGATTGCATAGCTGCCCAGTATTCTAAGCCATTTCTTTAGTGCGATTCAAGAGAGCACCAAACAGTATAACAAATTTGTCAATTGGTTTCATAGTCCATTCCCTTTGTTTAGAGCTGTGAAAGGTAGAGCCGAATTCCAAAATAGATCAATGATGTTTCAGAAATTTCCCATAGGGAATACCAAGCCCAGTGTAAAAAATGCAGTTACTCACAAGTTTTAATCAGCAACACTGTAATGGTATTAAAGTGTAACATCCAAGGGAACACTGACTCTGTCAAAGATGATCCAAATGGGATTCATGAAAATTCCCAACTACAAACAGCAGATTCAAAATAGTATGAGGGGACACCCGGATTTAAACCAGGGACCTCTTGATCTGCAGTCAAATGCTCTACCACTGAGCTATATCCCCAGCTGTCAGACAACATCAGAATGACAATATATCAGTACATCATGAAAGAGTGAGAGGATCATGCTAAGTTGTGCCGGAAAGTACAACCTTGAAACTGTGGAACTGTAGAAGTAGTTCTTAATATTATTTATTAAAGGAAAAATGGATCATTAAAAAAATATATGTATTTGTTTGATTGGTATTTTATTTGAATAGGCAGTGGTACATAGGACCAATGCCTGCACTTAAAATGTTTGTTTTGAAACATTCTCAAAGGGGAAGAGGTTTTTACGGGATACCTTATCGTTTCATGTTTGGTTACCACAATCACTCAGATGGTGATGAAGTATGATTGTTTTGGGCCACATTACGGTGGAAAAACATTTCTACATACCACTACAATTCGGTATTTGGAAGGTACACCCAAAGACCCCTTTCACGGACCTTCGATTTAAAACATCAGAAAAAGCCACTTTGTGCTTGCAAATGGCCTGATTCTTCAGGCCAGCCTTCTTGCAACTGCAACAATGGTTCGTACATCTTACACGTAGGCAGAGCATTTAAGGAGATATTAAATAGTTCCTACGTTGCACAAAAATGAAGTGCTTCAAACAAGCACATACTTTTAATGCACAGGGAAAAGGTGGAATATATGTAAGACTGAGGACACAGGTGAAATGAGAAATAGACTGACTGCAACGCTGCACAGTATTCTAAGGCATTTCTTTAGTGCGATTCAAGAAAGCACCAAACAGTATAACAAATTTGTCAATTTGTTTCATAGTCCATTCCCTTTCTTTAGGTCTGTAAAAGGAAGAGCCAAATTCAGATCAGAATGACATAATATCAGTACATCATTAAAGAGTGAGAGGATCATGCTAAGTTGTGCCGGAAAGTACAGGCTTGAAACTGTGGAACAGGAGAAGTAGTCCTTAATATTATTTATTAAAGTAAAACTGGATCATTTAAAAAACAGATTAATTTGTTTCATTGCTATTTTATTTGAATAGGCAGTGGTACATAAGACCAATGCCTCTACATACAATGATTCTTTTGAAACATTCTTAAAGGGCAAGAGGTTTTTACGTGACACATTATCATTTGATGATTGGTTACCACAATCACCGAGATGGTGGTGAAGTATGATTGTTTTTTGGCCAAATTACGGAGGAAAAACATTTCTACATACCACTACAATTCGGTATTTGGAAGGAACACCCAAACACCCCTTTCAAGTACCTTCGATTTAATACATCAAAAAAAGCCACTTTGTGCTTGCAACTGGCCTGATTCTTCAGACCAGCCTTCTTGCAACTGCAACGAGGGTTTGAACATCTTGCACGTAGGCAGAGCTTTCAAGGAGAAATTAAATAGTTCCTACGTTGCACAAAAATGAAGTGCTTCAAACAAGCACATACTTTTAATGCACAGGGAAAAGCTGGAATATATGTAAGACTGAGGACACAGGTGAAATGAGAAATAGACTGACTGCATCGCTGCACAGTATTCTAAGCCATTTCTTTAGTGCGATTCAAGAGAGCACCAAACAGTATAACAAATTTGTCAATTTGTTTCATAGTTCATTCCCTTTCTTTAGTGCTGTAAAAGGAAGAGCCAAATTCCAAAATAGATCAATGATCTTTCAGAAATTTCCCAAAGGGAATACCAAGCCGAGTGTTAAAACTCCATTTACTCACAGGTTTTGAGCAGCAAACTATGTAATGCTATTGAAGTGCAATATCCAAGGGAACACTGACTCTGTCAAAGATGATCCAAAAGGAATTGATGAAAAGTCCCAACTACAAACAACAGAATCAAAATAGTCTGAGGGGACACCAGGATTTGAAGCAGGGACCTCTTGATCTGCAGTCAAATGCTCTACCACTGAGCTATATCCCCAGCTTTTCATCAAAATCAGAATGACATAATATCAGTACATCATGAAAGAGTGAGAGGATCATGCTAAGTTGTGCCGGAAAGTACAGGCTTGAAACTGTGGAACAGGAGAAGTAGTAGTTAATATTATTTATTAAAGGAAAGCTGTATCATTTAAAAAACGGATTACTTTGTTTCATTGCTATTTTATTTGAATAGGCAGTGGTACATAAGACCAATGCCTCTACATACAATGATTCTTTTGAAACATTCTTAAAGGGCAAGAGGTTTTTACGTGACACATTATCATTTGATGATTGGTTACCACAATCACCGAGATGGTGGTGAAGTATGATTGTTTTTTGGCCAAATTACGGAGGAAAAACATTTCTACATACCACTACAATTCGGTATTTGGAAGGAACACCCAAACACCCCTTTCAAGTACCTTCGATTTAATACATCAAAAAAAGCCACTTTGTGCTTGCAACTGGCCTGATTCTTCAGACCAGCCTTCTTGCAACTGCAACGAGTGTTTGAACATCTTGCACGTAGGCAGAGCTTTCAAGGAGAAATTAAATAGTTCCTACCTTGCACAAAAATGAAGTGCTTCAAACAAGCACATACTTTTAATGCACAGGGAAAAGCTGGAATATATGTAAGACTGAGGACACAGGTGAAATGAGAAATAGACTGACTGCATCGCTGCACAGTATTCTAAGCCATTTCTTTAGTGCGATTCAAGAGAGCACCAAACAGTATAACAAATTTGTCAATTTGTTTCATAGTTCATTCCCTTTCTTTAGTGCTGTAAAAGGAAGAGCCAAATTCCAAAATAGATCAATGATCTTTCAGAAATTTCCCAAAGGGAATACCAAGCCGAGTGTTAAAACTCCATTTACTCAGAGGTTTTGAGCAGCAAACTATGTAATGCTATTGAAGTGCAATATCCAAGGGAACACTGACTCTGTCAAAGATGATCCAAAAGGAATTGATGAAAAGTCCCAACTACAAACAACAGAATCAAAATAGTCTGAGGGGACACCAGGATTTGAAGCAGGGACCTCTTGATCTGCAGTCAAATGCTCTACCACTGAGCTATATCCCCAGCTTTTCATCAAAATCAGAATGACATAATATCAGTACATCATGAAAGAGTGAGAGGATCATGCTAAGTTGTGCCGGAAAGTACAGGCTTGAAACTGTGGAACAGGAGAAGTAGTAGTTAATATTATTTATTAAAGGAAAGCTGTATCATTTAAAAAACGGATTACTTTGTTTCATTGCTATTTTATTTGAATAGGCAGTGGTACATAAGACCAATGCCTCTACATACAATGATTGTTTTGAAACATTCTTAAAGAGGAAGAGGTTTTTACGTGACACATTATCATTTGATGATTGGTTACCACAATCACAGAGATGGTGGTGAAGTATGATTGTTTTTTGGCCAAATTACGATGGAAAAACATTTCTACATACCACTACAATTCGGTATTTGGAAGGAACACCCAAACACCCCTTTCAAGTACCTTCGATTTAATACATCAAAAAAAGCCACTTTGTGCTTGCAACTGGCCTGATTCTTCAGACCAGCCTTCTTGCAACTGCAACGAGGGTTTGTACATCTTGCACGTAGGCAGAGCTTTCAAGGAGAAATTAAATAGTTCCTAAGTTGCACAAAAATGAAGTGCTTCAAACAAGCACATACTTTTAATGCACAGGGAAAAGGTGGAATATATGTAAGACTGAGGACACAGGTGAAATGAGAAATAGACTGACTGCATCGCTGCACAGTATTCTAAGCAATTTCTTTAGTGCGGTTCAAGAAAGCATCAAACAGTATAACAAATTTGTCAATTTGTTTCATAGTCCATTCCCTTTCTTTAGTGCTGTAAAAGGAAGAGCCAAATTCCAAAATAGATCAATGATCTTTCAGAAATTTCCCAAAGGGAATACCAAGCCGAGTGTTAAAACTCCATTTACTCACAGGTTTTGAGCAGCAAACTCTGTAATGCTATTAAAGTGCAATATCCAAGGGAACACTGACTCTGTCAAAGATGATCCGAAAGGAATTGATGAAAAGTCCCAACTACAAACAACAGAATCAAAATAGTCTGAGGGGACACCCGGATTTGAACCAGGGACCTCTTGATCTGCAGTCAAATGCTCTACCACTGAGCTATATCCCCAGCTTTTCAGAAAAATTAGAATGATATAATATCAGTACATCATGAAAGAGTGAGAGGATCATGCTAAGTTGTGCCGGAAAGTACAGGCTTGAAACTGTGGAACAGGAGAAGTAGCCCTTAATATTATTTATTAAAGTAAAACTGGATCATTTAAAAAACAGATTAATTTGTTTCATTGCTATTTTATTTGAATAGGCAGTGGTACATAAGACCAATGCCTCTACATACAATGATTGTTTTGAAACATTCTTAAAGGGGAAGAGGTTTTTACGTGACACATTATCATTTGATGATTGGTTACCACAATCACCGAGATGGTGGTGAAGTATGATTGTTTTTTGGCCAAATTACGGAGGAAAAACATTTCTACATACCACTACAATTCGGTATTTGGAAGGAACACCCAAACACCCCTTTCAAGTACCTTCGATTTAATACATCAAAAAAAGCCACTTTGTGCTTGCAACTGGCCTGATTCTTCAGACCAGCCTTCTTGCAACTGCAACGAGGGTTTGTACATCTTGCACGTAGGCAGAGCTTTCAAGGAGAAATTAAATAGTTCCTAAGTTGCACAAAAATGAAGTGCTTCAAACAAGCACATACTTTTAATGCACAGGGAAAAGGTGGAATATATGTAAGACTGAGGACACAGGTGAAATGAGAAATAGACTGACTGCATCGCTGCACAGTATTCTAAGCAATTTCTTTAGTGCGGTTCAAGAAAGCATCAAACAGTATAACAAATTTGTCAATTTGTTTCATAGTCCATTCCCTTTCTTTAGTGCTGTAAAAGGAAGAGCCAAATTCCAAAATAGATCAATGATCTTTCAGAAATTTCCCAAAGGGAATACCAAGCCGAGTGTTAAAACTCCATTTACTCACAGGTTTTGAGCAGCAAACTCTGTAATGCTATTAAAGTGCAATATCCAAGGGAACACTGACTCTGTCAAAGATGATCCGAAAGGAATTGATGAAAAGTCCCAACTACAAACAACAGAATCAAAATAGTCTGAGGGGACACCCGGATTTGAACCAGGGACCTCTTGATCTGCAGTCAAATGCTCTACCACTGAGCTATATCCCCAGCTTTTCAGAAAAATTAGAATGATATAATATCAGTACATCATGAAAGAGTGAGAGGATCATGCTAAGTTGTGCCGGAAAGTACAGGCTTGAAACTGTGGAACAGGAGAAGTAGCCCTTAATATTATTTATTAAAGTAAAACTGGATCATTTAAAAAACAGATTAATTTGTTTCATTGCTATTTTATTTGAATAGGCAGTGGTACATAAGACCAATGCCTCTACATACAATGATTGTTTTGAAACATTCTTAAAGGGGAAGAGGTTTTTACGTGACACATTATCATTTGATGATTGGTTACCACAATCACCGAGATGGTGGTGAAGTATGATTGTTTTTTGGCCAAATTACGGAGGAAAAACATTTCTACATACCACTACAATTCGGTATTTGGAAGGAACACCCAAACACCCCTTTCAAGTACCTTCGATTTAATACATCAAAAAAAGCCACTTTGTGCTTGCAACTGGCCTGATTCTTCAGACCAGCCTTCTTGCAACTGCAACGAGGGTTTGAACATCTTGCACGTAGGCAGAGCTTTCAAGGAGAAATTAAATAGTTCCTACGTTGCACAAAAATGAAGTGCTTCAAACAAGCACATACTTTTAATGCACAGGGAAAAGCTGGAATATATGTTAGACTGAGGACACAGGTGAAATGAGAAATAGACTGACTGCATCGCTGCACAGTATTCTAAGCCATTTCTTTAGTGCGATTCAAGAGAGCACCAAACAGTATAACAAATTTGTCAAATTGTTTCATAGTCCATTCCCTTTCTTTAGTGCTGTAAAAGGAAGAGCCAAATTCCAAAATAGATCAATGATCTTTCAGAAATTTCCCAAAGGGAATACCAAGCCGAGTGTTAAAACTCCATTTACTCACAGGTTTTGAGCAGCAAACTATGTAATGCTATTGAAGTGCAATATCCAAGGGAACACTGACTCTGTCAAAGATGATCCAAAAGGAATTGATGAAAAGTCCCAACTACAAACAACAGAATCAAAATAGTCTGAGGGGACACCCGGATTTGAACCAGGGACCGCTTGATCTGCAGTCAAATGCTCTACCACTGAGCTATAGCCCCAGCTTTTCAGTAAAATCAGAATGACATAATATCAGTACATCATGAAAGAGTGAGAGGATCATGCTAAGTTGTGCCGGAAAGTACAGGCTTGAAACTGTGGAACAGGAGAAGTAGTCCTTAATATTATTTATTAAAGTAAAACTGGATCATTTAAAAAACAGATTAATTTGTTTCATTGCTATTTTATTTGAATAGGCCGTGGTACATAAGACCAATGCCTCTACATACAATGATTCTTTTGAAACATTCTTAAAGGGCAAGAGGTTTTTACGTGACACATTATCATTTGATGATTGGTTACCACAATCACCGAGATGGTGGTGAAGTATGATTGTTTTTTGGCCAAATTACGGAGGAAAAACATTTCTACATACCACTACAATTCGGTATTTGGAAGGAACACCCAAACACCCCTTTCAAGTACCTTCGATTTAATACATCAAAAAAAGCCACTTTGTGCTTGCAAATGGCCTGATTCTTCAGACCAGCCTTCTTGCAACTGCAACGAGGGTTTGAACATCTTGCACGTAGGCAGAGCTTTCAAGGAGAAATTAAATAGTTCCTACGTTGCACAAAAATGAAGTGCTTCAAACAAGCACATACTTTTAATGCACAGGGAAAAGCTGGAATATATGTTAGACTGAGGACACAGGTGAAATGAGAAATAGACTGACTGCATCGCTGCACAGTATTCTAAGCCATTTCTTTAGTGCGATTCAAGAGAGCACCAAACAGTATAACAAATTTGTCAAATTTGTTTCATAGTCCATTCCCTTTCTTTAGTGCTGTAAAAGGAAGAGCCAAATTCCAAAATAGATCAATGATCTTTCAGAAATTTCCCAAAGGGAATACCAAGCCGAGTGTTAAAACTCCATTTACTCACAGGTTTTGAGCAGCAAACTATGTAATGCTATTGAAGTGCAATATCCAAGGGAACACTGACTCTGTCAAAGATGATCCAAAAGGAATTGATGAAAAGTCCCAACTACAAACAACAGAATCAAAATAGTCTGAGGGGACACCCGGATTTGAACCAGGGACCGCTTGATCTGCAGTCAAATGCTCTACCACTGAGCCATAGCCCCAGCTTTTCAGTAAAATCAGAATGACATAATATCAGTACATCATGAAAGAGTGAGAGGATCATGCTAAGTTGTGCCGGAAAGTACAGGCTTGAAACTGTGGAACAGGAGAAGTAGTCCTTAATATTATTTATTAAAGTAAAACTGGATCATTTAAAAAACAGATTAATTTGTTTCATTGCTATTTTATTTGAATAGGCCGTGGTACATAAGACCAATGCCTCTACATACAATGATTCTTTTGAAACATTCTTAAAGGGCAAGAGGTTTTTACGTGACACATTATCATTTGATGATTGGTTACCACAATCACCGAGATGGTGGTGAAGTATGATTGTTTTTTGGCCAAATTACGGAGGAAAAACATTTCTACATACCACTACAATTCGGTATTTGGAAGGAACACCCAAACACCCCTTTCAAGTACCTTCGATTTAATACATCAAAAAAAGCCACTTTGTGCTTGCAAATGGCCTGATTCTTCAGACCAGCCTTCTTGCAACTGCAACGAGGGTTTGTACATCTTGCACGTAGGCAGAGCTTTCAAGGAGAAATTAAATAGTTCCTATGTTGCACAAAAATAAAGTGCTTCAAACAAGCACATACTTTTAATGCACAGGGAAAAGGTGGAATATATGTAAGACTGAGGACACAGGTGAAATGAGAAATAGACTGACTGCATCGCTGCACAGTATTCTAAGCCATTTCTTTAGTGCGGTTCAAGAAAGCATCAAACAGTATAACAAATTTGTCAATTTGTTTCATAGTCCATTCCCTTTCTTTAGTGCTGTAAAAGGAAGAGCCAAATTCCAAAATAGATCAATGATCTTTCAGAAATTTCCCAAAGGGAATACCAAGCCGAGTGTTAAAACTCCATTTACTCACAGGTTTTGAGCAGCAAACTCTGTAATGCTATTAAAGTGCAATATCCAAGGGAACACTGACTCTGTCAAAGATGATCCGAAAGGAATTGATGAAAAGTCCCAACTACAAACAACAGAATCAAAATAGTCTGAGGGGACACCCGGATTTGAACCAGGGACCTCTTGATCTGCAGTCAAATGCTCTACCACTGAGCTATATCCCCAGCTTTTCAGAAAAATTAGAATGATATAATATCAGTACATCATGAAAGAGTGAGAGGATCATGCTAAGTTGTGCCGGAAAGTACAGGCTTGAAACTGTGGAACAGGAGAAGTAGTCCTTAATATTATTTATTAAAGTAAAACTGGATCATTTAAAAAACAGATTAATTTGTTTCATTGCTATTTTATTTGAATAGGCAGTGGTACATAAGACCAATGCCTCTACATACAATGATTGTTTTGAAACATTCTTAAAGGGGAAGAGGTTTTTACGTGACACATTATCATTTGATGATTGGTTACCACAATCACCGAGATGGTGGTGAAGTATGATTGTTTTTTGGCCAAATTACGGAGGAAAAACATTTCTACATACCACTACAATTCGGTATTTGGAAGGAACACCCAAACACCCCTTTCAAGTACCTTCGATTTAATACATCAAAAAAAGCCACTTTGTGCTTGCAACTGGCCTGATTCTTCAGACCAGCCTTCTTGCAACTGCAACGAGGGTTTGAACATCTTGCACGTAGGCAGAGCTTTCAAGGAGAAATTAAATAGTTCCTACGTTGCACAAAAATGAAGTGCTTCAAACAAGCACATACTTTTAATGCACAGGGAAATGCTGGAATATATGTAAGACTGAGGACACAGGTGAAATGAGAAATAGACTGACTGCATCGCTGCACAGTATTCTAAGCCATTTCTTTAGTGCGATTCAAGAGAGCACCAAACAGTATAACAAATTTGTCAAATTGTTTCATAGTCCATTCCCTTTCTTTAGTGCTGTAAAAGGAAGAGCCAAATTCCAAAATAGATCAATGATCTTTCAGAAATTTCCCAAAGGGAATACCAAGCCGAGTGTTAAAACTCCATTTACTCACAGGTTTTGAGCAGCAAACTATGTAATGCTATTGAAGTGCAATATCCAAGGGAACACTGACTCTGTCAAAGATGATCCAAAAGGAATTGATGAAAAGTCCCAACTACAAACAACAGAATCAAAATAGTCTGAGGGGACACCCAGATTTGAACCAGGGACCTCTTAATCTGCAGTCAAATGCTCTACCACTGAGCTATATCCCCAGCTTTTCAGTAAAATCAGAATGACATAATATCAGTACATCATGAAAGAGTGAGAGGATCATGCTAAGTTGTGCCGGAAAGTACAGGCTTGAAACTGTGGAACAGGAGAAGTAGTAGTTAATATTATTTATTAAAGGAAAGCTGTATCATTTAAAAAACGGATTACTTCGTTTCATTGCTATTTTATTTGAATAGGCAGTGGTACATAAGACCAATGCCTCTACATACAATGATTGTTTTGAAACATTCTTAAAGGGGAAGAGGTTTTTACGTGACACATTATCATTTGATGATTGGTTACCACAATCACCGAGATGGTGGTGAAGTATGATTGTTTTTTGGCCAAATTACGATGGAAAAACCTTTCTACATACCACTACAATTCGGTATTTGGAAGGAACACCCAAACACCCTTTCAAGTACCTTCGATTTAATACATCAAAAAAAGCCACTTTGTGCTTGCAACTGGCCTGATTCTTCAGACCAGCCTTCTTGCAACTGCAACGAGGGTTTGTACATCTTGGACGTAGGCAGAGCTTTCAAGGAGAAATTAAATAGTTCCTAAGTTGCACAAAAATGAAGTGCTTCAAACAAACACATACTTTGTATGGACAGAGAAGAGATGGAATATATGTAAGACTGAGGACACAGGTGTAATGAGAAATAGATTGATTGCATAGCTGCCCAGTATTCTAAGCCATTTCTTTAGTGCGGTTCAAGAGAGCACCAAACAGTATAACAAATTTGTCAATTGGTTTCATAGTCCATTCCCTTTGTTTAGAGCTGTGAAAGGTAGAGCCAAATTCCAAAATAGATCAATGATGTTTCAGAAATTTCCCAAAGGGAATACCAAGCCCAGTGTAAAAAATTCAGTTACTCACAAGTTTTAATCAGCAACACTGTAATGGTATTAAAGTGTAACATCCAAGGGAACACTGACTCTGTCAAAGATGATCCAAATGGGATTCATGAAAATTCCCAACTACAAACAGCAGATTCAAAATAGTATGAGGGGACACCCGGATTTGAACCAGGGACCTCTTGATCTGCAGTCAAATGCTCTACCACTGAGCTATATCCCCAGCTGTCAGCCAACATCAGAATGACAATATATCCGTACATCATGAAAGAGTGAGAGGATCATGCTAAGTTGTGCCGGAAAGTACAACCTTGAAACTGTGGAACTGTAGAAGTAGTTCTTAATATTATTTATTAAAGGAAAAATGGATCATTAAAAAAATATATGTATTTGTTTGATTGGTATTTTATTTGAATAGGCAGTGGTACATAGGACCAATGCCTGCACTTAAAATGTTTGTTTTGAAACATTCTCAAAGGGGAAGAGGTTTTTACGGGATACCTTATTGTTTCATGTTTGGTTACCACAATCACTCAGATGGTGATGAAGTATGATTGTTTTGGGCCACATTACGGTGGAAAAACATTTCTACATACCACTACAATTCGGTATTTGAAAGGAACACCCAAACACCCCTTTCAAGTACCTTCGATTTAATACATCAAAAAAAGCCACTTTGTGCTTGCAACTGGCCTGATTCTTCAGACCAGCCTTCTTGCAACTGCAACGAGGGTTTGAACATCTTGCACGTAGGCAGAGCTTTCAAGGAGAAATTAAATAGTTCCTACGTTGCACAAAAATGAAGTGCTTCAAACAAGCACATACTTTTAATGCACAGGGAAAAGCTGGAATATATGTAAGACTGAGGACACAGGTGAAATGAGAAATAGACTGACTGCATCGCTGCACAGTATACTAAGCCATTTCTTTAGTGCGATTCAAGAGAGCACCAAACAGTATAACAAATTTGTCAATTTGTTTCATAGTCCATTCCCTTTCTTTAGTGCTGTAAAAGGAAGAGCCAAATTCCAAAATAGATCAATGATCTTTCAGAAATTTCCCAAAGGGAATACCAAGCCGAGTGTTAAAACTCCATTTACTCACAGGTTTTGAGCAGCAAACTATGTAATGCTATTGAAGTGTAATATCCAAGGGAACACTGACTCTGTCAAAGATGATCCAAAAGGAATTGATGAAAAGTCCCAACTACAAACAACAGAATCAAAATAGTCTGAGGGGACACCCGGATTTGGACCAGGGACCTCTTGATCTGCAGTCAAATGTTCTTCCACTGAGCTATATCCCCAGCTTTACAGTAAAATCAGAATGACATAATATCAGTACATCATGAAAGAGTGAGAGGATCATGCTAAGTTGTGCCGGAAAGTACAGGCTTGAAACTGTGGAACAGGAGAAGTAGTAGTTAATATTATTTATTAAAGGAAAGCTGTATCATTTAAAAAACGGATTACTTTGTTTCATTGCTATTTTATTTGAATAGGCAGTGGTACATAAGACCAATGCCTCTACATACAATGATTGTTTTGAAACATTCTTAAAGAGGAAGAGGTTTTTACGTGACACATTATCATTTGATGATTGGTTACCACAATCACCGAGATGGTGGTGAAGTATGATTGTTTTTTGGCCAAATTACGATGGAAAAACATTTCTACATACCACTACAATTCGGTAATTGGAAGGAACACCCAAACACCCCTTTCAAGTACCTTCGATTTAATACATCAAAAAAAGCCACTTTGTGCTTGCAATTGGCCTGATTCTTCAGACCAGCCTTCTTGCAACTGCAACGAGGGTTTGTACATCTTGCACGTAGGCAGAGCTTTCAAGGAGAAATTAAATAGTTCCTACGTTGCACAAAAATGAAGTGCTTCAAACAAGCACATACTTTTAATGCACAGGGAAAAGGTGGAATATATGTAAGACTGAGGACACAGGTGAAATGAGAAATAGACTGACTGCATCGCTGCACAGTATTCTAAGCCATTTCTTTAGTGCGGTTCAAGAAAGCATCAAACAGTATAACAAATTTGTCAATTTGTTTCATAGTCCATTCCCTTTCTTTAGTGCTGTAAAAGGAAGAGCCAAATTCCAAAATAGATCAATGATCTTTCAGAAATTTCCCAAAGGGAATACCAAGCCGAGTGTTAAAACTCCATTTACTCACAGGTTTTGAGCAGCAAACTCTGTAATGCTATTAAAGTGCAATATCCAAGGGAACACTGACTTTGTCAAAGATGATCCGAAAGGAATTGATGAAAAGTCCCAACTACAAACAACAGAATCAAAATAGTCTGAGGGGACACCCTGATTTGAACCAGGGACCTCTTGATCTGCAGTCAAATGCTCTACCACTGAGCTATATCCCCAGCTTTTCAGAAAAATTAGAATGATATAATATCAGTACATCATGAAAGAGTGAGAGGATCATGCTAAGTTGTGCCGGAAAGTACAGGCTTGAAACTGTGGAACAGGAGAAGTAGTCCTTAATATTATTTATTAAAGTAAAACTGGATCATTTAAAAAACAGATTAATTTGTTCATTGCTATTTTATTTGAATAGGCCGTGGTACATAAGACCAATGCCTCTACATACAATGATTGTTTTGAAACATTCTTAAAGAGGAAGAGGTTTTTACGTGACACATTATCATTTGATGATTGGTTACCACAATCACCGAGATGGTGATGAAGTATGATTGTTTTGGGCCACATTACGGTGGAAAAACATTTCTACATACCACTACAATTCGGTATTTGAAAGGAACACCCAAACACCCCTTTCAAGTACCTTCGATTTAATACATCAAAAAAAGCCACTTTGTGCTTGCAACTGGCCTGATTCTTCAGACCAGCCTTCTTGCAACTGCAACGAGGGTTTGAACATCTTGCACGTAGGCAGAGCTTTCAAGGAGAAATTAAATAGTTCCTACGTTGCACAAAAATGAAGTGCTTCAAACAAGCACATACTTTTAATGCACAGGGAAAAGCTGGAATATATGTAAGACTGAGGACACAGGTGAAATGAGAAATAGACTGACTGCATCGCTGCACAGTATTCTAAGCCATTTCTTTAGTGCGATTCAAGAGATCACCAAACAGTATAACAAATTTGTCAATTTGTTTCATAGTCCATTCCCTTTCTTTAGTGCTGTAAAAGGAAGAGCCAAATTCCAAAATAGATCAATGATCTTTCAGAAATTTCCCAAAGGGAATACCAAGCCGAGTGTTAAAACTCCATTTACTCACAGGTTTTGAGCAGCAAACTATGTAATGCTATTGAAGTGTAATATCCAAGGGAACACTGACTCTGTCAAAGATGATCCAAAAGGAATTGATGAAAAGTCCCAACTACAAACAACAGAATCAAAATAGTCTGAGGGGACACCCGGATTTGAACCAGGGACCTCTTGATCTGCAGTCAAATGTTCTTCCACTGAGCTATATCCCCAGCTTTACAGTAAAATCAGAATGACATAATATCAGTACATCATGAAAGAGTGAGAGGATCATGCTAAGTTGTGCCGGAAAGTACAGGCTTGAAACTGTGGAACAGGAGAAGTAGTAGTTAATATTATTTATTAAAGGAAAGCTGTATCATTTAAAAAACGGATTACTTTGTTTCATTGCTATTTTATTTGAATAGGCAGTGGTACATAAGACCAATGCCTCTACATACAATGATTGTTTTGAAACATTCTTAAAGAGGAAGAGGTTTTTACGTGACACATTATCATTTGATGATTGGTTTCCACAATCACCGAGATGGTGGTGAAGTATGATTGTTTTTTGGCCAAATTACGGTGGAAAAACATTTCTACATACCACTACAATTCGGTATTTGAAAGGAACACCCAAACACCCCTTTCAAGTACCTTCGATTTAATACATCAAAAAAAGCCACTTTGTGCTTGCAACTGGCCTGATTCTTCAGACCAGCCTTCTTGCAACTGCAACGAGGGTTTGAACATCTTGCACGTAGGCAGAGCTTTCAAGGAGAAATTAAATAGTTCCTACGTTGCACAAAAATGAAGTGCTTCAAACAAGCACATACTTTTAATGCACAGGGAAAAGCTGGAATATATGTAAGACTGAGGACACAGGTGAAATGAGAAATAGACTGACTGCATCGCTGCACAGTATTCTAAGCCATTTCTTTAGTGCGATTCAAGAGAGCACCAAACAGTATAACAAATTTGTCAATTTGTTTCATAGTCCATTCCCTTTCTTTAGTGCTGTAAAAGGAAGAGCCAAATTCCAAAATAGATCAATGATCTTTCAGAAATTTCCCAAAGGGAATACCAAGCCGAGTGTTAAAACTCCATTTACTCACAGGTTTTGAGCAGCAAACTATGTAATGCTATTGAAGTGTAATATCCAAGGGAACACTGACTCTGTCAAAGATGATCCAAAAGGAATTGATGAAAAGTCCCAACTACAAACAACAGAATCAAAATAGTCTGAGGGGACACCCGGATTTGAACCAGGGACCTCTTGATCTGTGGTCAAATGCTCTACCACTGAGCTATATCCCCAGCTTTTCAGAAAAATTAGAATGATATAATATCAGTACATCATGAAAGAGTGAGAGGATCATGCTAAGTTGTGCCGGAAAGTACAGGCTTGAAACTGTGGAACAGGAGAAGTAGTCCTTAATATTATTTATTAAAGTAAAACTGGATCATTTAAAAACAGATTAATTTGTTTCATTGATATTTTATTTGAATAGGCAGTGGTACATAAGACCAATGCCTCTACATACAATGATTGTTTTGAAACATTCTTAAAGGGTAAGAGGTTTTTACGTGACACATTATCATTTGATGATTGGTTACCACAATCACCGAGATGGTGGTGAAGTATGATTGTTTTTTGGCCAAATTACGGAGGAAAAACATTTCTACATACCACTACAATTCGGTATTTGGAAGGAACACCCAAACACCCCTTTCAAGTACCTTCGATTTAATACATCAAAAAAAAGCCACTTTGTGCTTGCAACTGGCCTGATTCTTCAGACCAGCCTTCTTGCAACTGCAACGAGGGTTTGTACATCTTGCACGTAGGCAGAGCTTTCAAGGAGAAATTAAATAGTTCCTACGTTGCACAAAAATGAAGTGCTTCAAACAAGCACATACTTTTAATGCACAGGGAAAAGGTGGAATATATGTAAGACTGAGGACACAGGTGAAATGAGAAATAGACTGACTGCATCGCTGCACAGTATTCTAAGCCATTTCTTTAGTGCGGTTCAAGAAAGCATCAAACAGTATAACAAATTTGTCAATTTGTTTCATAGTCCATTCCCTTTCTTAGGTGCTGTAAAAGGAAGAGCCAAATTCCAAAATAGATCAATGATCTTTCAGAAATTTCCCAAAGGGAATACCAAGCCGAGTGTTAAAACTCCATTTACTCACAGGTTTTGAGCAGCAAACTATGTAATGCTATTGAAGTGCAATATCCAAGGGAACACTGACTCTGTCAAAGATGATCCAAAAGGAATTGATGAAAAGTCCCAACTACAAACAACAGAATCAAAATAGTCTGAGGGGACACCCAGATTTGAACCAGGGACTTCTTAATCTGCAGTCAAAGGCTCTACCACTGAGCTATATCCCCAGCTTTTCAGTAAAATCAGAATGACATAATATCAGTACATCATGAAAGAGTGAGAGGATCATGCTAAGTTGTGCCGGAAAGTACAGGCTTGAAACTGTGGAACAGGAGAAGTAGTCCTTAATATTATTTATTAAAGTAAAACTGGATCATTTAAAAAACAGATTAATTTGTTCATTGCTATTTTATTTGAATAGGCCGTGGTACATAAGACCAATGCCTCTACATACAATGATTGTTTTGAAACATTCTTAAAGAGGAAGAGGTTTTTACGTGACACATTATCATTTGATGATTGGTTACCACAATCACCGAGATGGTGATGAAGTATGATTGTTTTGGGCCACATTACGGTGGAAAAACATTTCTACATACCACTACAATTCGGTATTTGAAAGGAACACCCAAACACCCCTTTCAAGTACCTTCGATTTAATACATCAAAAAAAGCCACTTTGTGCTTGCAACTGGCCTGATTCTTCAGACCAGCCTTCTTGCAACTGCAACGAGGGTTTGAACATCTTGCACGTAGGCAGAGCTTTCAAGGAGAAATTAAATAGTTCCTACGTTGCACAAAAATGAAGTGCTTCAAACAAGCACATACTTTTAATGCACAGGGAAAAGCTGGAATATATGTAAGACTGAGGACACAGGTGAAATGAGAAATAGACTGACTGCATCGCTGCACAGTATTCTAAGCCATTTCTTTAGTGCGATTCAAGAGATCACCAAACAGTATAACAAATTTGTCAATTTGTTTCATAGTCCATTCCCTTTCTTTAGTGCTGTAAAAGGAAGAGCCAAATTCCAAAATAGATCAATGATCTTTCAGAAATTTCCCAAAGGGAATACCAAGCCGAGTGTTAAAACTCCATTTACTCACAGGTTTTGAGCAGCAAACTATGTAATGCTATTGAAGTGTAATATCCAAGGGAACACTGACTCTGTCAAAGATGATCCAAAAGGAATTGATGAAAAGTCCCAACTACAAACAACAGAATCAAAATAGTCTGAGGGGACACCCGGATTTGAACCAGGGACCTCTTGATCTGCAGTCAAATGTTCTTCCACTGAGCTATATCCCCAGCTTTACAGTAAAATCAGAATGACATAATATCAGTACATCATGAAAGAGTGAGAGGATCATGCTAAGTTGTGCCGGAAAGTACAGGCTTGAAACTGTGGAACAGGAGAAGTAGTAGTTAATATTATTTATTAAAGGAAAGCTGTATCATTTAAAAAACGGATTACTTTGTTTCATTGCTATTTTATTTGAATAGGCAGTGGTACATAAGACCAATGCCTCTACATACAATGATTGTTTTGAAACATTCTTAAAGAGGAAGAGGTTTTTACGTGACACATTATCATTTGATGATTGGTTTCCACAATCACCGAGATGGTGGTGAAGTATGATTGTTTTTTGGCCAAATTACGGTGGAAAAACATTTCTACATACCACTACAATTCGGTATTTGAAAGGAACACCCAAACACCCCTTTCAAGTACCTTCGATTTAATACATCAAAAAAAGCCACTTTGTGCTTGCAACTGGCCTGATTCTTCAGACCAGCCTTCTTGCAACTGCAACGAGGGTTTGAACATCTTGCACGTAGGCAGAGCTTTCAAGGAGAAATTAAATAGTTCCTACGTTGCACAAAAATGAAGTGCTTCAAACAAGCACATACTTTTAATGCACAGGGAAAAGCTGGAATATATGTAAGACTGAGGACACAGGTGAAATGAGAAATAGACTGACTGCATCGCTGCACAGTATTCTAAGCCATTTCTTTAGTGCGATTCAAGAGAGCACCAAACAGTATAACAAATTTGTCAATTTGTTTCATAGTCCATTCCCTTTCTTTAGTGCTGTAAAAGGAAGAGCCAAATTCCAAAATAGATCAATGATCTTTCAGAAATTTCCCAAAGGGAATACCAAGCCGAGTGTTAAAACTCCATTTACTCACAGGTTTTGAGCAGCAAACTATGTAATGCTATTGAAGTGTAATATCCAAGGGAACACTGACTCTGTCAAAGATGATCCAAAAGGAATTGATGAAAAGTCCCAACTACAAACAACAGAATCAAAATAGTCTGAGGGGACACCCGGATTTGAACCAGGGACCTCTTGATCTGTGGTCAAATGCTCTACCACTGAGCTATATCCCCAGCTTTTCAGAAAAATTAGAATGATATAATATCAGTACATCATGAAAGAGTGAGAGGATCATGCTAAGTTGTGCCGGAAAGTACAGGCTTGAAACTGTGGAACAGGAGAAGTAGTCCTTAATATTATTTATTAAAGTAAAACTGGATCATTTAAAAACAGATTAATTTGTTTCATTGATATTTTATTTGAATAGGCAGTGGTACATAAGACCAATGCCTCTACATACAATGATTGTTTTGAAACATTCTTAAAGGGTAAGAGGTTTTTACGTGACACATTATCATTTGATGATTGGTTACCACAATCACCGAGATGGTGGTGAAGTATGATTGTTTTTTGGCCAAATTACGGAGGAAAAACATTTCTACATACCACTACAATTCGGTATTTGGAAGGAACACCCAAACACCCCTTTCAAGTACCTTCGATTTAATACATCAAAAAAAAGCCACTTTGTGCTTGCAACTGGCCTGATTCTTCAGACCAGCCTTCTTGCAACTGCAACGAGGGTTTGTACATCTTGCACGTAGGCAGAGCTTTCAAGGAGAAATTAAATAGTTCCTACGTTGCACAAAAATGAAGTGCTTCAAACAAGCACATACTTTTAATGCACAGGGAAAAGGTGGAATATATGTAAGACTGAGGACACAGGTGAAATGAGAAATAGACTGACTGCATCGCTGCACAGTATTCTAAGCCATTTCTTTAGTGCGGTTCAAGAAAGCATCAAACAGTATAACAAATTTGTCAATTTGTTTCATAGTCCATTCCCTTTCTTAGGTGCTGTAAAAGGAAGAGCCAAATTCCAAAATAGATCAATGATCTTTCAGAAATTTCCCAAAGGGAATACCAAGCCGAGTGTTAAAACTCCATTTACTCACAGGTTTTGAGCAGCAAACTATGTAATGCTATTGAAGTGCAATATCCAAGGGAACACTGACTCTGTCAAAGATGATCCAAAAGGAATTGATGAAAAGTCCCAACTACAAACAACAGAATCAAAATAGTCTGAGGGGACACCCAGATTTGAACCAGGGACTTCTTAATCTGCAGTCAAAGGCTCTACCACTGAGCTATATCCCCAGCTTTTCAGTAAAATCAGAATGACATAATATCAGTACATCATGAAAGAGTGAGAGGATCATGCTAAGTTGTGCCGGAAAGTACAGGCTTGAAACTGTGGAACAGGAGAAGTAGTAGTTAATATTATTTATTAAAGGAAAGCTGTATCATTTAAAAAACGGATTACTTTGTTTCATTGCTATTTTATTTGAATAGGCAGTGGTACATAAGACCAATGCCTCTACATACAATGATTGTTTTGAAACATTCTTAAAGCGGAAGAGGTTTTTACATGACACATTATCATTTGATGATTGGTTACCACAATCACCGAGATGGTGGTGAAGTATGAAGGTTTTTTGGCCAAATTACGGAGGAAAAACATTTCTACATACCACTACTATTCGGTATTTGGTAGGAACACCCAAACACCCCTTTCAAGTACCTTCGATTTAATACATCAAAAAAAGCCACTTTGTGCTTGCAACTGGCCTGATTCTTCAGACCAGCCTTCTTGCAACTGCAACGAGGGTTTGTACATCTTGCACGTAGGCAGAGCTTTCAGGGAGAAATTAAATAGTTCCTAAGTTGCACAAAAATGAAGTGCTTCAAACAAACACATACTTTCTATGGACAGAGAAGAGATGGAATATATGTAAGACTGAGGACACAGGTGTAATGAGAAATAGATTGATTGCATAGCTGCCCAGTATTCTAAGCCATTTCTTTAGTGCGATTCAAGAGAGCACCAAACAGTATAACAAATTTGTCAATTGGTTTCATAGTCCATTCCCTTTGTTTAGAGCTGTGAAAGGTAGAGCCGAATTCCAAAATAGATCAATGATGTTTCAGAAATTTCCCAAAGGGAATACCAAGCCCAGTGTAAAAAATGCAGTTACTCACAAGTTTTAATCAGCAACACTGTAATGGTATTAAAGTGTAACATCCAAGGGAACACTGACTCTGTCAAAGATGATCCAAATGGGATTCATGAAAATTCCCAACTACAAACAGCAGATTCAAAATAGTATGAGGGGACACCCGGATTTGAACCAGGGACCTCTTGATCTGCAGTCAAATGCTCTACCACTGAGCTATATCCCCAGCTGTCAGCCAACATCAGAATGACAATATATCAGTACATCATGAAAGAGTGAGAGGATCATGCTAAGTTGTGCCGGAAAGTACAACCTTGAAACTGTGAAACTGTAGAAGTAGTTCTTAATATTATTTATTAAAGGAAAAATGGATCATTAAAAAAATATATGTATTTGTTTGATTGGTATTTTATTTGAATAGGCAGTGGTACATAGGACCAATGCCTGCACTTAAAATGTTTGTTTTGAAACATTCTCAAAGGGGAAGAGGTTTTTACGGGATACCTTATCGTTTCATGTTTGGTTACCACAATCACTCAGATGGTGATGAAGTATGATTGTTTTGGGCCACATTACGGTGGAAAAACATTTCTACATACCACTGCAATTCGGTATTTGGAAGGTACACCCAAACACCCCTTTCACGGACCTTCGATTTAAAACATCAGAAAAAGCCACTTTGTGCTTGCAACTGGCCTGATTCTTCAGACCAGCCTTCTTGCAACTGCAACGAGGGTTCGTACATCTTGCACGTAGGCAGAGCATTTAAGGAGATATTAAATAGTTCCTACGTTGCACAAAAATGATGTACTTCAAACAAGCACATACTTTTAATGCACAGGGAAAAGGTGGAATATATGTAAGACTGAGGACACAGGTGAAATGAGAAATAGACTGACTGCAACGCTGCACAGTATTCTAAGCCATTTCTTTAGTGCGATTCAAGAAAGCACCAAACAGTATAACAAATTTGTCAATTTGTTTCATAGTCCATTCCCTTTCTTTAGGTCTGTAAAAGGAAGAGCCAAATTCAGATCAGAATGACATAATATCAGTACATCATGAAAGAGTGAGAGGATCATGCTAAGTTGTGCCGGAAAGTACAGGCTTGAAACTGTGGAACAGGAGAAGTAGTCCTTAATATTATTTATTAAAGTAAAACTGGATCATTTAAAAAACAGATTAATTTGTTTCATTGCTATTTTATTTGAATAGGCAGTGGTACATAAGACCAATGCCTCTACATACAATGATTCTTTTGAAACATTCTTAAAGGGCAAGAGGTTTTTACGTGACACATTATCATTTGATGATTGGTTACCACAATCACCGAGATGGTGGTGAAGTATGATTGTTTTTTGGCCAAATTACGGAGGAAAAACATTTCTACATACCACTACAATTCGGTATTTGGAAGGAACACCCAAACACCCCTTTCAAGTACCTTCGATTTAATACATCAAAAAAAGCCACTTTGTGCTTGCAACTGGCCTGATTCTTCAGACCAGCCTTCTTGCAACTGCAACGAGGGTTTGAACATCTTGCACGTAGGCAGAGCTTTCAAGGAGAAATTAAATAGTTCCTACGTTGCACAAAAATGAAGTGCTTCAAACAAGCACATACTTTTAATGCACAGGGAAAAGCTGGAATATATGTAAGACTGAGGACACAGGTGAAATGAGAAATAGACTGACTGCATCGCTGCACAGTATTCTAAGCCATTTCTTTAGTGCGATTCAAGAGAGCACCAAACAGTATAACAAATTTGTCAATTTGTTTCATAGTTCATTCCCTTTCTTTAGTGCTGTAAAAGGAAGAGCCAAATTCCAAAATAGATCAATGATCTTTCAGAAATTTCCCAAAGGGAATACCAAGCCGAGTGTTAAAACTCCATTTACTCACAGGTTTTGAGCAGCAAACTATGTAATGCTATTGAAGTGCAATATCCAAGGGAACACTGACTCTGTCAAAGATGATCCAAAAGGAATTGATGAAAAGTCCCAACTACAAACAACAGAATCAAAATAGTCTGAGGGGACACCCGGATTTGAACCAGGGACCTCTTGATCTGCAGTCAAATGCTCTACCACTGAGCTATATCCCCAGATTTTCAGTAAAATCAGAATGACATAATATCAGTACATCATGAAAGAGTGAGAGGATCATGCTAAGTTGTGCCGGAAAGTACAGGCTTGAAACTGTGGAACAGGAGAAGTAGTAGTTAATATTATTTATTAAAGGAAAGCTGTATCATTTAAAAAACGGATTACTTTGTTTCATTGCTATTTTATTTGAATAGGCAGTGGTACATAAGACCAATGCCTCTACATACAATGATTGTTTTGAAACATTCTTAAAGAGGAAGAGGTTTTTACGTGACACATTATCATTTGATGATTGGTTACCACAATCACCGAGATGGTGGTGAAGTATGATTGTTTTTTGGCCAAATTATGATGGAAAAACATTTCTACATACCACTGCAATTCGGTATTTGGAAGGAACACCCAAACACCCCTTTCAAGTACCTTCAATTTAATACATCAAAAAAAGCCACTTTGTGCTTGCAACTGGCCTGATTCTTCAGACCAGCCTTCTTGCAACTGCAACGAGGGTTTGTACATCTTGCACGTAGGCAGAGCTTTCAAGGAGAAATTAAATAGTTCCTAATTTGCACAAAAATGAAGTGCTTCAAACAAACACATACTTTGTATGGACAGAGAAGAGATGGAATATATGTAAGACTGAGGACACAAGTGTAATGAGAAATAGATTGATTGCATAGCTGCCCAGTATTCTAAGCCATTTCTTTAGTGCGATTCAAGAGAGCACCAAACAGTATAACAAATTTGTCAATTGGTTTCATAGTCCATTCCCTTTGTTTAGAGCTGTGAAAGGTAGAGCCGAATTCCAAAATAGATCAATGATGTTTCAGAAATTTCCCATAGGGAATACCAAGCCCAGTGTAAAAAATGCAGTTACTCACAAGTTTTAATCAGCAACACTGTAATGTTATTAAAGTGTAACATCCAAGGGAACACTGACTCTGTCAAAGATGATCCAAATGGGATTCATGAAAATTCCCAACTACAAACAGCAGATTCAAAATAGTATGAGGGGACACCCGGATTTGAACCAGGGACCTCTTGATCTGCAGTCAAATGCTCTACCACTGAGCTATATCCCCAGCTGTCAGCCAAGATCAGAATGACAATATATCAGTACATCATGAAAGAGTGAGAGGATCATGCTAAGTTGTGCCAGAAAGTACAACCTTGAAACTGTGGAACTGTAGAAGTAGTTCTTAATATTATTTATTAAAGGAAAAATGGATCATTAAAAAAAATATATGTATTTGTTTGATTGGTATTTTATTTGAATAGGCAGTGGTACATAGGACCAATGCCTGCACTTAAAATGTTTGTTTTGAAACATTCTCAAAGGGGAAGAGGTTTTTACGGGATACCTTATTGTTTCATGTTTGGTTACCACAATCACTCAGATGGTGATGAAGTATGATTGTTTTGGGCCACATTACGGTGGAAAAATATTTCTACATACCACTACAATTCGGTATTTGGAAGGTACACCCAAACACCCCTTTCACAGACCCTCAATTTAAAACATCAGAAAAAGCCACTTTGTGCTTGCAAATGGCCTGATTCTTCAGGCCAGCCTTCTTGCAACTGCAACAATGGATCATACATCTTGCATGTAGGCAGAGCATTTAAGGAGAAATTAAATAGTTCCTACGTTGCACAAAAATGAAGTGCTTCAAACAAGCACATACTTTGGATGCACAGGGAAAAGGTGGAATATATGTAAGACTGAGGACACAGGTGAAATGAGAAATAGACTGACTGCATCGCTGCACAGTATTCTAAGCCATTTCTTTAGTGCGGTTCAAGAAAGCATCAAACAGTATAACAAATTTGTCAATTTGTTTCATAGTCCATTCCCTTTCTTTAGGTCTGTAAAAGGAAGAGCCAAATTCAAAAAAAGATCAATGATCTTTCAGAAAGTTCCCAAAGGGAACACCAAGCCGAGTGTTAAAACTGCATTTACTCACAGGTTTTGAGCAGCAAACTCGGTAATGCTATTAAAG
Organism: Lissotriton vulgaris; assembly: GCF_964263255.1. Classification (NCBI taxonomy): domain Eukaryota; kingdom Metazoa; phylum Chordata; class Amphibia; order Caudata; family Salamandridae; genus Lissotriton; species Lissotriton vulgaris. The sequence goes on from NC_141685.1 coordinate 244,300,827, forward strand.
TGCAATATCCAAGGGAACACTGACTCTGGAAAGGGGCGACCATTCGGTCCCCCCGAACGTATGGTGGAGTACCACGATCCCCCCGGGAAGCCATCTTGGGCGGGAGGCGAGTCTCGGCTGGTATGCCCGAAGCGGTGTAGCCGGGGCGTGCCTTTTTCCCACCCTAGAGTGGGCTGGCCTAGACACCGACGCGGCCGGCCACGCCCTCGGAGGCAGGCGAGGGCGGGTTTACGCCCGCCCTGAAGACGGATAAAAGGAGCGGAAGCCAAGAAAGCATCCTCTTGTTCCTGTGCTCTGAAGCTGCATCTCCCCGCTGCACGTGCTCGAGACGGAACGAAGAGCCAATTTTGAGCGTTGTAATCTTTCTTTTGTCTTACAGATATCCCGTCTGAGAATGCCCAAGAAAGTCGGAAAGCGGGTCGGTACCGAGCAGATGCTCCGCATGCTCATGAAGGAGATAGCCGATCTGAAGAAAAAGGTGGAGGCTAAGGACGGGGCGGGAGGACCGAAACGGCCTTTGCAGGGAGCAGTCCCCGGTGGAAAAAGCAAGAGGCCCAGAAGGGGAGCACTTGGGGGAGACACCCCGGTTCCCGATACCCCACGTGAGGAGCCAATCCCGGTGCCGAAAGAGGGGAATCCAATTCCTGTGGTGGTCACCCCCGTGAACAGGGAGGATATGCCCCCCGAGTTAGCGGCACAATTGGCAGCGTGGTTGGGAAAAGACAGCGAGGGCGCCACGGCTGACGACGCCCGGGCAGTAATGAGGCAACTGCGGGAATCTAGGGAGGCTGCGAAGGCAACATCTTCTGTTCCCCCACAGGTTCCGGCGGCTGGAAGTACAGCAGGCCCAAGTTCGGCGACAAGCACGGGGTCTACTTCAGGTAAGCGGCCATTGCCGATTGCGGGGGAGGGGTCTGTACCTTCTCGAAGGGAGAAGATTGCCCAGCATGTCCCTCTAGAAATTAAGGAATTGATTTGGGCGGATAAGTATGTAAACATGTTTTCATTGCTTACCGACCATTACGAGATAGAGCATGTGAAGAGCCAAAAGGAGCTCATGCATCCGAGTGTTTGGCGCGCAAAAATGGCCGCCTTTAAGGTTGACGAGAACATTGGTACTTGGGGCAGAGCGTGGGGCATATTTACCTCCATCATGGGCGAGCGCAGGCCCGAGTTGCTGACCGAGTTACCCATTTATCAGTCACGTATTATGGAGTATTTTGTGGCATATGGGGGCAATCAGTGGTTCTGCTATGACAATCTTTTTAGAAAAGCTAAGGAACACAACCCATTGTTGACTTGGGATTGTTACGACTCCGTGTCATGGCAAAAAATGGAGAGTACAGGAATGTTGAAGGTACCATTGGTAGGGAGTAACGGAGGAGAATCTTCCCACCAAAACTCTGGGACGCCCTTTCGGACGGGTGCAGGTAATGAGTACCACTCGAAACCGAGTGGCAACACAGGGAAAAGGGGGATCTGTTGGAATTTTAACAGAGGGAAATGTACGAGGCCCCAGGGGTCATGCAAATTCAGACATGAGTGTGGGGGGTGTGGGCAGCCATCCCATCCTGAGTCCTTGTGCAGAGCCAAAACGGGTGATAACGGTGGTAAGGGAGGCGCCAAACAGGTCTGATATAGTCCGAGGGGCGCCTTTACCTACCCCGATTGATACCATGGCAATGATTCCTTGGCTCAACGAATACCCGGATCATGCTTCCGCTGGGGTGTTGCGAAACGGGTTCTCATATGGTTTCCGCATCCCAGTGGGGGATTTTCAGGGTGTAGCAAACTGTAAGAATCAACTGTCGGTCTTGCAGCACGCGGCGGTGGTACAGGTAAAGATTGGGAAGGAGGTGACTCGAGGTCGTGTTGCCGGTCCATTCGATTTGCCACCAGTTGTTAACTTTGTTTGTTCCCCTCTAGGGGTGGTCCCCAAGGAGGACCCGGGTGAGTTTCGGCTGATACATAACTTGTCAGCCCCACGTGGTCTTTCCGTGAATGACGCGATAGACCCGGAAGTGTGTTCAGTGCGGTATGCATCTTTCGATGAGGCCGTAGCCATGTTGAATCGCCTGGGGCCCGGGGCGCTGATGGCGAAATCAGACATCGAGTCAGCGTTCCGGTTGCTCCTGGTACACCCAGACGATCAGCGTCTTCTTGGTTTCATGTTTCAGGGTCGCTATTACATGGATAGATGTATGCCAATGGGGTGCTCGATTTCATGTGCCTATTTCGAGAAGTTCAGTTGTTTTCTGCAGTGGGTATTCACAAGGAAGACAGGTTTTCAACATGTTATGCACTATCTCGATGACTTTCTGTTTTTGGGGGCAGCCGGGGATCCTGAGTGTGGACAGGCTTTACAGGAATTTTGTCTCTTAATGAATCGATTTGGTGTGCCATTGGCGCCAGGTAAGACTGTGGGGCCCTCGACCTTGATCGAGTTTCTGGGGATCGAGCTCGACTCGGTAGAAGGTTGTTTTCGATTACCCAAGGAGAAGGTGTTGAAATTCAGGTTATCCCTTGAGACATGTATTCGTGCAACAAAAGTAAACCTGCATCAATTGCAACGGGTGGTGGGGCAGTTGAATTTTGCCCTAAGAGTGATACCAATGGCGCGCCCCTTTTCCCGCTCGATTGCACAAGCCATGGTCGGCCTGAAGGAAGGACATCACCGCACGAGACTCTCGGCAGAGGTTCGCCAGGACATGCGCATTTGGTTGGCATTTCTGGCGGATTTCAATGGTCGAATTGTCTGGAACAAACCAGCGGTGTCCTCCGAGGAGCTGGGCCTTTGGACAGATTCGGCGGGGAGTATAGGTTTTGGTGCCATATTTGGTACACAATGGTCGGCTCAAAAATGGCCGTCATGGTGGCATGAGTACGGGTTGACGAGTAACATTGCTTTTCTCGAACTTTTTCCTATTTTGGTGGCCCTGAAAACGTGGCCCGGGGGTTTCCGTGATCACTCTGTGGTGTTCTGGTCTGATAACATGACCGTGGTTGAGTGTATCAATAGTCAGGCAGCACGATGCAGATTGATTCTGAGACTGCTCAAGGAGATTGTGTTGTTATGCATGCAACTGAATGTACTGTTTAGGGCAAGACATGTGCCGGGGGTGATGAACCAAGCGGCTGATGCGCTTTCTCGTTTCCATATGCAGGACTTTTGGGGTTTTCTGCCCACAGCGGACCCGGTGGCGGCACCCTTTCCCGAAGCTCTCTGGTCTCTCGGTGCCCCGAACTACAAAACCTCGTGGGAGAGAGTTTAGCACCCAGGACGAGGAAGGCATATGAAGGGGCGTTCCGTTCCTATTGGGCCTTTTTGGGTACTGCTAGGGGAGAGTTTTGGGGTCAGGAAGAGTTTGTAGTACAATTTCTGCTCTCTTTACATCAGGCAGGCAAATCAGTAGCTACGGCCCAGAGGCATCGGGCCGCCATTTCCTTTATGGCAAAGGCTCATGGGATCCAGGAGCCGACAGCGTCTTTCGTTGTGCAGAAAGCGCTACGTGGGTGGCAACGCCTTGAGGGTCGCAGAGTGGATGAGAGGCACCCGATAGGTCTGGATAGGTTGGCCCTGTTATCCTCCGTACTCCCTGCAACATGTTCATCCCAGTATGAAACTGTGTTATTCCGAGCCGCATTTGCGCTAGCATTCCATGGGGCTATGCGGGTAAGCGAACTAGTGGCGAAGAACAAGAGGGATACGATGGGGGGATTGTGCCGGGAGCACATTCAGGTCAGGGGGGAGACGATGACGGTCTCATTTGTTAGGTCCAAATCCGATCAAGGTGCAATCGGGGACTGTGTAATCATTCAGAGGATCCCCGGGTCTTCCATGTGCCCTGTGGTATGCATAGAGGAATATTTGGCGCAGAGGATTGCAGCATGGGGGGGGACCTTCTTGAGACACGCTGACGCCACCCCACTGACGAGGTTTCAGTTCCAGAGGGTGCTTGCGATGTCGATTTCGGCCGCGGGCTTGAACCCCGGCGAGTTCGGGACCCATTCCTTTCGGATAGGGGCTGCTACTGAGGCTACAGCCAGGGGCTGAGTGTGGAACAAGTAAAACGTGTGGGGCGTTGGTCCTCGAACTGTTATAAAAGGTATGTGCGGTTGCACATGTTGTGAAGCTGTAATGATATACTCACGCTTCTTGTTTCTGTTTGATTTTCAGTTACGCAAGCTTACGAAGCGGGGCGGACTGTACAGTCGACCCGACTCCTGGGGATCAGCGGTCAGAAATCACCGTCTGCGAATAAGGAGGTGTGGGTCGTGGGCCACTCATATGTGAGGCGTGCCGCGGACGTATTCAAAGCAGGTGATATGATTCACGTGGCTGGGGAATACGGGTACAGGGTGTCCTTCTACGGAAAGGGCGGGCTCTGTATTGACCAGTTTCAATTCTTTTTTGAGGGTTTGTTAGAGCAGACAATGTCACCGCCGTCTATAATCATAGTCCATCTTGGGGGTAACGATCTGGTGGCCACTGGTAGACGACTTCTTCTTGAGGCAATGCTTTCCACAGTAAGTTGGTTGGCAAGGAGAGTTCTAGGGTGCACAATTGCATGGTCCCATATGATCCCACGGAAAGTGTGGCGGGGGGCTATTTCGGTTACTGCATTAAATCATTCAGTAAGGAAGATAAATAACAAAGTGAGTAGATTGTTTCGTTCAAATACACTGCATTCTGTTTCGCATGGTTGTATCAAAGGGGACAGTATGTATTTGGGGGACGGTGTTCATTTGTCCCGGGTGGGGAACAAGTTACTCATAGGAGACTTCATAGCATGGTTAAGGAGTTTACAGCATGACCTTTAGGTAGGAGTGTTTTGTGGGGGGTCCGGATAGCCGGTCAACTATCCGGCCTGTGGCGGTAAGGTCATGATCGGCGAGCAGTAATTCGAAGATCTCTATGAGGGGGCGTCACCCATTACGGATGGGAGCGCTCGGGGGAGGTGGCCAATTGGCCCCTCAACGGGGAGGCGGTCCTGTCTAAGGAGAGGCCGCCGGAAGGAAAGGAAAGGTGGTCAAGGCCCCTTCCTGGATAGGAGGGGCTACGGCCCCTCCTGGGGAATTTCCCGGGGCCAGGACATCTGCGACGGCAGATGGGTAAGTTGTGTGGGGTGCGGGAGGGGGTTTACGCTACCTTTTAGACACCTCACACGAGTCCTCGAACGACCGTTAAATGGCGTCGAGTTTATTGGGGCCCCCGTCAAGTACAAAGGGAAATTGGTAGATGCACTTGAGGTACGCCTCTGTGCGGTCGCTCCTCTCACAAGTGAGGGGGGTATTTCTGGTTTAGGGATCTGACACCGGTTACGACCTTGCCGTTGGCCCTTAACGTTAGGATGTACAATTTCAAGTCAAATGTTTTGTAGGATGTTAGTTCGGCTAGGAGAACCTTTGTATTAGAGATCTGTTAAGGTTAGCCAAACATCGTAATGTGGAAATGAAATTGTACATAATATGAAACTGTTATTTTAATGTTTTAATTTTGTTTCATATTTTAATAAATACGTCCAGGAAGGGTAACTCCCTTCCCGCCTTCCAAAAGTTCAAGAACTGTTTCCGGTTTCCCAATTCTTGGGGATGATTGTGTCGAGAGGGGGTGGCGGGTATCTCAGCCATATGGAAAGGGGCGACCATTCGGTCCCCCCGAACGTATGGTGGAGTACCACGATCCCCCCGGGAAGCCATCTTGGGCGGGAGGCGAGTCTCGGCTGGTATGCCCGAAGCGGTGTAGCCGGGGCGCGCCTTTTTCCCGCCCTAGAGTGGGCTGGCCTAGACACCGACGCGGCCGGCCACGCCCTCGGAGGCAGGCGAGGGCGGGTTTACGCCCGCCCTGAAGACGGATAAAAGGAGCGGAAGCCAAGAAAGCATCCTCTTGTTCCTGTGCTCTGAAGCTGCACCTCCCCGCTGCACGTGAGCTCGAGACGGAACGAAGAGCCAATTTTGACCCACCCACCAGCCCCTGAGGACAGCGATTCGTTGTGAATACAGTTGACATAGTATCTTTTTTGTTTTCTCTGTTTTCTTACAGGTTGTGATGATTGTCGTGAAATTTCTTAAGATGCAATAAAAATTGGTTATTTTCAGTATGTTTTGCAAATAAAGTAATTTGGAACAAGGATTGATCAGTATTTACGCTTGGTAATAAGTGATGTTTGCTTTGTAATCTTAGTAACTTAGGTAGAACTGTCGTATTTATTTTGGTCGGGCGGTAAGGTCATGATCGGTGAGCAGTAATTCGAAGATCCCTATGAGGGGGCGTCACCCATTACGGATGGGAGCGCTCGGGGGAGGTGGCCAATTGGCCCCTCAACGGGGAGGCCGTCCTGTCTAAGGAGAGGCCGCCGGAAGGAAAGGAAAGGTGGTCAAGGCCCCTTCCTGGATAGGAGGGGCTACGGCCCCTCCTGGGGAATTTCCCGGGGCCAGGACATCTGCGACGGCAGATGGGTAAGTTGTGTGGGGTGCGGGAGGGGGTTTACGCTACCTTTTAGACACCTCACACGAGTCGTCGAACGACCGTTAAATGGCGTCGAGTTTATTGGGGCCCCCGTCAAGTACAAAGGGAAATTGGTAGATGCACTTGAGGTACGCCTCTGTGCGGTCGCTCCTCTCACAAGTGAGGGGGGTATTTCTGGTTTAGGGATCTGACACCGGTTACGACCTTGCCGTTGGCCCTTAACGTTAGGATGTACAATTTCAAGTCAAATGTTTTGTAGAATGTTAGTTCGACTAGGAGAACCTTTGTATTAGAGATCTGTTAAGGTTAGCCAAACATCGTAATGTGGAAATGAAATTGTACATAATATGAAACTGTTATTTTAATGTTTTAATTTTGTTTCATATTTTAATAAAAACGGCCGGGAAGGGTAACTCCCTTCCCGCCTTCCAAAAGTTCAAGAACTGTTTCCGGTTTCCCAATTCTTGGGGATGATTGTGTCGAGAGGGGGTGGCGGGTATCTCAGCCATATGTCATAGATGATCCAAAAGGAATTGATGAAAAGTCCCAACTACAAACAACAGAATCAAAATAGTGTGAGGGGACACCCGGATTTGAACCAGGGACCTCTTGATCTGCAGTCAAATGCTCTACCACTGAGCTATATCCCCAGCTTTTCAGAAAAATTAGAATGACATAATATCAGTACATCATGAAAGAGTGAGAGGATCATGCTAAGTTGTGCCGGAAAGTACAGGCTTGAAACTGTGGAACAGGAGAAGTAGTCCTTAATATTATTTATTAAAGTAAAACTGGATCATTTAAAAAACAGAATAATTTGTTTCTATGCTATTTTATTTGAATAGGCAGTGGTACATAAGACCAATGCCTCTACATTCAATGATTGTTTTGAAACATTCTTAAAGCGGAAGAGGTTTTTACATGACACATTATCATTTGATGATTGGTTACCACAATCACCGAGATGGTGGTGAAGTATGAATGTTTTTTGGCCAAATTACGGAGGAAAAACATTTCTACATACCACTACAATTCGGTATTTGGTAGGAACACCCAAACACCCCTTTCAAGTACCTGCGATTTAATACATCAAAAAAGCCACTTTGTGCTTGCAACTGGCCTGATTCTTCAGACCAGCCTTCTTGCAACTGCAACGAGGGTTTGTACATCTTGCACGTAGGCAGAGCTTTCAAGGAGAAATTAAATAGTTCCTAAGTTGCACAAAAATGAAGTGCTTCAAACAAACACATACTTTCTATGGACAGAGAAGAGATGGAATATATGTAAGACTGAGGACACAGGTGTAATGAGAAATAGATTGATTGCATAGCTGCCCAGTATTCTAAGCCATTTCTTTAGTGCGATTCAAGAGAGCACCAAACAGTATAACAAATTTGTCAATTGGTTTCATAGTCCATTCCCTTTGTTTAGAGCTGTGAAAGGTAGAGCAGAATTCCAAAATAGATCAATGATGTTTCAGAAATTTCCCATAGGGAATACCAAGCCCAGTGTAAAAAATGCAGTTACTCACAAGTTTTAATCAGCAACACTGTAATGGTATTAAAGTGTAACATCCAAGGGAACACTGACTCTGTCAAAGATGATCCAAATGGGATTCATGAAAATTCCCAACTACAAACAGCAGATTCAAAATAGTATGAGGGGACACCCGGATTTGAACCAGGGACCTCTTGATCTGCACTCAAATGCTCTACCACTGAGCTATATCCCCAGCTGTCAGCCAACATCAGAATGACAATATATCAGTACATCATGAAAGAGTGAGAGGATCATGCTAAGTTGTGCCGGAAAGTACAACCTTGAAACTGTGGAACTGTAGAAGTAGTTCTTAATATTATTTATTAAAGGAAAAATGGATCATTAAAAAAATATATGTATTTGTTTGATTGGTATTTTATTTGAATAGGCAGTGGTACATAGGACCAATGCCTGCACTTAAAATGTTTGTTTTGAAACATTCTCAAAGGGGAAGAGGTTTTTACGGGATACCTTATCGTTTCATGTTTGGTTACCACAATCACTCAGATGGTGATGAAGTATGATTGTTTTGGGCCACATTACGGTGGAAAAACATTTCTACATACCACTACAATTCGGTATTTGGAAGGTACACCCAAAGACCCCTTTCACGGACCTTCGATTGAAAACATCAGAAAAAGCCACTTTGTGCTTGCAAATGGCCTGATTCTTCAGGCCAGCCTTCTTGCAACTGCAACAATGGTTCGTACATCTTACACGTAGGCAGAGCATTTAAGGAGATATTAAATAGTTCCTACGTTGCACAAAAATGAAGTGCTTCAAACAAGCACATACTTTTAATGCACAGGGAAAAGGTGGAATATATGTAAGACTGAGGACACAGGTGAAATGAGAAATAGACTGACTGCAACGCTGCACAGTATTCTAAGCCATTTCTTTAGTGCGATTCAAGAAAGCACCAAACAGTATAACAAATTTGTCAATTTGTTTCATAGTCCATTCCCTTTCTTTAGGTCTGTAAAAGGAAGAGCCAAATTCAGATCAGAATGACATAATATCAGTACATCATGAAAGAGTGAGAGGATCATGCTAAGTTGTGCCGGAAAGTACAGGCTTGAAACTGTGGAACAGGAGAAGTAGTCCTTAATATTATTTATTAAAGTAAAACTGGATCATTTAAAAAACAGATTACTTTGTTTCATTGCTATTTTATTTGAATAGGCAGTGGTACATAAGACCAATGCCTCTACATACAATGATTGTTTTGAAACATTCTTAAAGAGGAAGAGGTTTTTACGTGACACATTATCATTTGATGATTGGTTACCACAATCACCCAGATGGTGGTGAAGTATGATTGTTTTTTGGCCAAATTACGGAGGAAAAACATTTCTACATACCACTACAATTCGGTATTTGAAAGGAACACCCAAACACCCCTTTCAAGTACCTTCGATTTAATACATCAAAAAAAGCCACTTTGTGCTTGCAACTGGCCTGATTCTTCAGACCAGCCTTCTTGCAACTGCAACGAGGGTTTGAACATCTTGCACGTAGGCAGAGCTTTCAAGGAGAAATTAAATAGTTCCTACGTTGCACAAAAATGAAGTGCTTCAAACAAGCACATACTTTTAATGCACAGGGAAAAGCTGGAATATATGTAAGACTGAGGACACAGGTGAAATGAGAAATAGACTGACTGCATCGCTGCACAGTATTCTAAGCCATTTCTTTAGTGCGATTCAAGAGAGCACCAAACAGTATAACAAATTTGTCAAATTGTTTCATAGTCCATTCCCTTTCTTAAGTGCTGTAAAAGGAAGAGCCAAATTCCAAAATAGATCAATGATCTTTCAGAAATTTCCCAAAGGGAATACCAAGTCGAGTGTTAAAACTCCATTTACTCACAGGTTTTGAGCAGCAAACTCTGTAATGCTATTAAAGTGCAATATCCAAGGGAACACTGACTTTGTCAAAGATGATCCGAAAGGAATTGATGAAAAGTCCCAACTACAAACAACAGAATCAAAATAGTCTGAGGGGACACCCGGATTTGAACCAGGGACCTCTTGATCTGCAGTCAAATGCTCTACCACTGAGCTATATCCCCAGCTTTTCAGAAAAATTAGAATGATATAATATCAGTACATCATGAAAGAGTGAGAGGATCATGCTAAGTTGTGCCGGAAAGTACAGGCTTGAAACTGTGGAACAGGAGAAGTAGTCCTTAATATTATTTATTAAAGTAAAACTGGATCATTTAAAAAACAGATTAATTTGTTTCATTGATATTTTATTTGAATAGGCAGTGGTACATAAGACCAATGCCTCTACATACAATGATTGTTTTGAAACATTCTTAAAGGGTAAGAGATTTTTACGTGACACATTATCATTTGATGATTGGTTACCACAATCACCGAGATGGTGGTGAAGTATGATTGTTTTTTGGCCAAATTACGGAGGAAAAACATTTCTACATACCACTACAATTCGGTATTTGGAAGGAACACCCAAACACCACTTTCAAGTACCTTTGATTTAATACATCAAAAAAAGCCACTTTGTGCTTGCAACTGGCCTGATTCTTCAGACCAGCCTTCTTGCAACTGCAACGAGGGTTTGTACATCTTGCACGTAGGCAGAGCTTTCAAGGAGAAATTAAATAGTTCCTACGTTGCACAAAAATGAAGTGCTTCAAACAAGCACATACTTTTAATGCACAGGGAAAAGGTGGAATATATGTAAGACTGAGGACACAGGTGAAATGAGAAATAGACTGACTGCATCGCTGCACAGTATTCTAAGCCATTTCTTTAGTGCGGTTCAAGAAAGCATCAAACAGTATAACAAATTTGTCAATTTGTTTCATAGTCCATTCCCTTTCTTTAGTGCTGTAAAAGGAAGAGCCAAATTCCAAAATAGATCAATGATCTTTCAGAAATTTCCCAAAGGGAATACCAAGCCGAGTGTTAAAACTCCATTTACTCACAGGTTTTGAGCAGCAAACTATGTAATGCTATTGAAGTGCAATATCCAAGGGAACACTGACTCTGTCAAAGATGATCCAAAAGGAATTGATGAAAAGTCCCAACTACAAACAACAGAATCAAAATAGTCTGAGGGGACACCCAGATTTGAACCAGGGACTTCTTAATCTGCAGTCAAATGCTCTACCACTGAGCTATATCCCCAGCTTTTCAGTAAAATCAGAATGACATAATATCAGTACATCATGAAAGAGTGAGAGGATCATGCTAAGTTGTGCCGGAAAGTACAGGCTTGAAACTGTGGAACAGGAGAAGTAGTAGTTAATATTATTTATTAAAGGAAAGCTGTATCATTTAAAAAACGGATTACTTTGTTTCATTGCTATTTTATTTGAATAGGCAGTGGTACATAAGACCAATGCCTCTACATACAATGATTGTTTTGAAACATTCTTAAAGCGGAAGAGGTTTTTACATGACACATTATCATTTGATGATTGGTTACCACAATCACCGAGATGGTGGTGAAGTATGAAGGTTTTTTGGCCAAATTACGGAGGAAAAACATTTCTACATACCACTACAATTCGGTATTTGGTAGGAACACCCAAACACCCCTTTCAAGTACCTTCGATTTAATACATCAAAAAAAGCCACTTTGTGCTTGCAACTGGCCTGATTCTTCAGACCAGCCTTCTTGCAACTGCAACGAGGGTTTGTACATCTTGCACGTAGGCAGAGCTTTCAGGGAGAAATTAAATAGTTCCTAAGTTGCACAAAAATGAAGTGCTTCAAACAAACACATACTTTCTATGGACAGAGAAGAGATGGAATATATGTAAGACTGAGGACACAGGTGTAATGAGAAATAGATTGATTGCATAGCTGCCCAGTATTCTAAGCCATTTCTTTAGTGCGATTCAAGAGAGCACCAAACAGTATAACAAATTTGTCAATTGGTTTCATAGTCCATTCCCTTTGTTTAGAGCTGTGAAAGGAAGAGGCAAATTCCAAAATAGATCAATGATGTTTCAGAAATTTCCCATAGGGAATACCAAGCCCAGTGTAAAAAATGCAGTTACTCACAAGTTTTAATCAGCAACACTGTAATGGTATTAACGTGTAACATCCAAGGGAACACTGACTCTGTCAAAGATGATCCAAATGGGATTCATGAAAATTCCCAACTACAAACAGCAGATTCAAAATAGTATGAGGGGACACCCGGATTTGAACCAGGGACCTCTTGATCTGCAGTCAAATGCTCTACCACTGAGCTATATCCCCAGCTGTCAGCCAACATCAGAATGACAATATATCAGTACATCATGAAAGAGTGAGAGGATCATGCTAAGTTGTGCCGGAAAGTACAACCTTGAAACTGTGGAACTGTAGAAGTAGTTCTTAATATTATTTATTAAAGGAAAAATGGATCATTAAAAAAATATATGTATTTGTTTGATTGGTATTTTATTTGAATAGGCAGTGGTACATAGGACCAATGCCTGCACTTAAAATGTTTGTTTTGAAACATTCTCAAAGGGGAAGAGGTTTTTACGGGATACCTTATCGTTTCATGTTTGGTTACCACAATCACTCAGATGGTGATGAAGTATGATTGTTTTGGGCCACATTACGGTGGAAAAACATTTCTACATACCACTACAATTCGGTATTTGGAAGGTACACCCAAAGACCCCTTTCACGGACCTTCGATTTAAAACATCAGAAAAAGCCACTTTGTGCTTGCAAATGGCCTGATTCTTCAGGCCAGCCTTCTTGCAACTGCAACAATGGTTCGTACATCTTACACGTAGGCAGAGCATTTAAGGAGATATTAAATAGTTCCTACGTTGCACAAAAATGAAGTGCTTCAAACAAGCACATACTTTTAATGCACAGGGAAAAGGTGGAATATATGTAAGACTGAGGACACAGGTAAAATGAGAAATAGACTGACTGCAACGCTGCACAGTATTCTAAGCCATTTCTTTAGTGCGATTCAAGAAAGCACCAAACAGTATAACAAATTTGTCAATTTGTTTCATAGTCCATTCCCTTTCTTTAGGTCTGTAAAAGGAAGAGCCAAATTCAGATCAGAATGACATAATATCAGTACATCATGAAAGAGTGAGAGGATCATGCTAAGTTGTGCCGGAAAGTACAGGCTTGAAACTGTGGTACAGGAGAAGTAGTCCTTAATATTATTTATTAAAGTAAAACTGGATCATTTACAAAACAGATTAATTTGTTTCATTGCTATTTTATTTGAATAGGCAGTGGTACATAAGACCAATGCCTCTACATACAATGATTCTTTTGAAACATTCTTAAAGGGCAAGAGGTTTTTACGTGACACATTATCATTTGATGATTGGTTACCACAATCACCGAGATGGTGGTGAAGTATGATTGTTTTTTGGCCAAATTACGGAGGAAAAACATTTCTACATACCACTACAATTCGGTATTTGGAAGGAACACCCAAACACCCCTTTCAAGTACCTTCGATTTAATACATCAAAAAAAGCCACTTTGTACTTGCAACTGGCCTGATTCTTCAGACCAGCCTTCTTGCAACTGCAACGAGGGTTTGAACATCTTGCACGTAGGCAGAGCTTTCAAGGAGAAATGAAATAGTTCCTACGTTGCACAAAAATGAAGTGCTTCAAACAAGCACATACTTTTAATGCACAGGGAAAAGCTGGAATATATGTAAGACTGAGGACACAGGTGAAATGAGAAATAGACTGACTGCATCGCTGCACAGTATTCTAAGCCATTTCTTTAGTGCGATTCAAGAGAGCACCAAACAGTATAACAAATTTGTCAATTTGTTTCATAGTCCATTCCCTTTCTTTAGTGCTGTAAAAGGAAGAGCCAAATTCCAAAATAGATCAATGATCTTTCAGAAATTTCCCAAAGGGAATACCAAGCCGAGTGTTAAAACTCCATTTACTCACAGGTTTTGAGCAGCAAACTATGTAATGCTATTGAAGTGCAATATCCAAGGGAACACTGACTCTGTCAAAGATGATCCAAAAGGAATTGATGAAAAGTCCCAACTACAAACAACAGAATCAAAATAGTCTGAGGGGACACCCGGATTTGAACCAGGGACCCCTTGATCTGCAGTCAAATGCTCTACCACTGAGCTATATCCCCAGCTTTTCAGTAAAATCAGAATGACATAATATCAGTACATCATGAAAGAGTGAGAGGATCATGCTAAGTTGTGCCGGAAAGTACAGGCTTGAAACTGTGGAACAGGAGAAGTAGTAGTTAATATTATTTATTAAAGGAAAGCTGTATCATTTAAAAAACGGATTACTTTGTTTCATTGCTATTTTATTTGAATAGGCAGTGGTACATAAGACCAATGCCTCTACATACAATGATTGTTTTGAAACATTCTTAAAGAGGAAGAGGTTTTTACGTGACACATTATCATTTGATGATTGGTTACCACAATCACCGAGATGGTGGTGAAGTATGATTGTTTTTTGGCCAAATTACGGAGGAAAAACATTTCTACATACCACTACAATTCGGTATTTGAAAGGAACACCCAAACACCCCTTTCAAGTACCTTCGATTTAATACATCAAAAAAAGCCACTTTGTGCTTGCAACTGGCCTGATTCTTCAGACCAGCCTTCTTGCAACTGCAACGAGGGTTTGAACATCTTGCACGTAGGCAGAGCTTTCAAGGAGAAATTAAATAGTTCCTACGTTGCACAAAAATGAAGTGCTTCAAACAAGCACATACTTTTAATGCACAGGGAAAAGCTGGAATATATGTAAGACTGAGGACACAGGTGAAATGAGAAATAGACTGACTGCATCGCTGCACAGTATTCTAAGCCATTTCTTTAGTGCGATTCAAGAGAGCACCAAACAGTATAACAAATTTGTCAATTTGTTTCATAGTCCATTCCCTTTCTTTAGTGCTGTAAAAGGAAGAGCCAAATTCCAAAATAGATCAATGATCTTTCAGAAATTTCCCAAAGGGAATACCAAGCCGAGTGTTAAAACTCCATTTACTCACAGGTTTTGAGCAGCAAACTATGTAATGCTATTGAAGTGTAATATCCAAGGGAACACTGACTCTGTCAAAGATGATCCAAAAGGAATTGATGAAAAGTCCCAACTACAAACAACAGAATCAAAATAGTCTGAGGGGACACCCGGATTTGAACCAGGGACCTCTTGATCTGCAGTCAAATGTTCTTCCACTGAGCTATATCCCCAGCTTTACAGTAAAATCAGAATGACATAATATCAGTACATCATGAAAGAGTGAGAGGATCATGCTAAGTTGTGCCGGAAAGTACAGGCTTGAAACTGTGGAACAGGAGAAGTAGTAGTTAATATTATTTATTAAAGGAAAGCTGTATCATTTAAAAAACGGATTACTTTGTTTCATTGCTATTTTATTTGAATAGGCAGTGGTACATAAGACCAATGCCTCTACAAACAATGATTGTTTTGAAACATTCTTAAAGAGGAAGAGGTTTTTACGTGACACATTATCATTTGATGATTGGTTACCACAATCACCGAGATGGTGGTGAAGTATGATTGTTTTTTGGCCAAATTACGATGGAAAAACATTTCTACATACCACTACAATTCGGTATTTGGAAGGAACACCCAAACACCCCTTTCAAGTACCTTCGATTTAATACATCAAAAAAAGCCACTTTGTGCTTGCAACTGGCCTGATTCTTCAGACCAGCCTTCTTGCAACTGCAACGAGGGTTTGTACATCTTGCACGTAGGCAGAGCTTTCAAGGAGAAATTAAATAGTTCCTACGTTGCACAAAAATGAAGTGCTTCAAACAAGCACATACTTTTAATGCACAGGGAAAAGGTGGAATATATGTAAGACTGAGGACACAGGTGAAATGAGAAATAGACTGACTGCATCGCTGCACAGTATTCTAAGCCATTTCTTTAGTGCGGTTCAAGAAAGCATCAAACAGTATAACAAATTTGTCAATTTGTTTCATATTCCATTCCCTTTCTTTAGTGCTGTAAAAGGAAGAGCCAAATTCCAAAATAGATCAATGATCTTTCAGAAATTTCCCAAAGGGAATACCAAGCCGAGTGTTAAAACTCCATTTACTCACAGGTTTTGAGCAGCAAACTCTGTAATGCTATTAAAGTGCAATATCCAAGGGAACACTGACTTTGTCAAAGATGATCCGAAAGGAATTGATGAAAAGTCCCAACTACAAACAACAGAATCAAAATAGTCTGAGGGGACACCCGGATTTGAACCAGGGACCTCTTGATCTGCAGTCAAATGCTCTACCACTGAGCTATATCCCCAGCTTTTCAGAAAAATTAGAATGATATAATATCAGTACATCATGAAAGAGTGAGAGGATCATGCTAAGTTGTGCCGGAAAGTACAGGCTTGAAACTGTGGAACAGGAGAAGTAGTCCTTAATATTATTTATTAAAGTAAAACTGGATCATTTAAAAAACAGATTAATTTGTTTCATTGATATTTTATTTGAATAGGCAGTGGTACATAAGACCAATGCCTCTACATACAATGATTGTTTTGAAACATTCTTAAAGGGGAAGAGGTTTTTACGTGACGCATTATCATTTGATGATTGGTTACCACAATCACCGAGATGGTGGTGAAGTATGATTGTTTTTTGGCCAAATTACGGAGGAAAAACATTTCTACATACCACTACAATTCGGTATTTGGAAGGAACACCCAAACACCCCTTTCAAGTACCTTCGATTTAATACATCAAAAAAAGCCACTTTGTGCTTGCAACTGGCCTGATTCTTCAGACCAGCCTTCTTGCAACTGCAACGAGGGTTTGTACATCTTGCACGTAGGCAGAGCTTTCAAGGAGAAATTAAATAGTTCCTACGTTGCACAAAAATGAAGTGCTTCAAACAAGCACATACTTTTAATGCACAGGGAAAAGGTGGAATATATGTAAGACTGAGGACACAGGTGAAATGAGAAATAGACTGACTGCATCGCTGCACAGTATTCTAAGCCATTTCTTTAGTGCGGTTCAAGAACGCACCAAACAGTATAACAAATTTGTCAATTTGTTTCCTAGTCCATTCCCTTTCTTTAGTGCTGTAAAAGGAAGAGCCAAATTCAAAAAAAGATCAATGATCTTTCAGAAAGTTCCCAAAGGGAACACCAAGCCGAGTGTTAAAACTGCATTTACTCACAGGTTTTGAGCAGCAAACTCGGTAATGCTATTAAAGTGCAATATCCAAGGGAACACTGACTCTGTCATAGATGATCCAAAAGGAATTGATGAAAAGTCCCAACTACAAACAACAGAATCAAAATTGTGTGAGGGGACACCCGGATTTGAACCAGGGACCTCTTGATCTGCAGTCAAATGCTCTACCACTGAGCTATATCCCCAGCTTTTCAGAAAAATTAGAATGACATAATATCAGTACATCATGAAAGAGTGAGAGGATCATGCTAAGTTGTGCCGGAAAGTACAGGCTTGAAACTGTGGAACAGGAGAAGTAGTCCTTAATATTATTTATTAAAGTAAAACTGGATCATTTAAAAAACAGATTAATTTGTTTCATTGCTATTTTATTTGAATAGGCAGTGGTACATAAGACCAATGCCTCTACATACAATGATTGTTTTGAAACATTCTTAAAGCGGAAGAGGTTTTTACATGACACATTATCATTTGATGATTGGTTACCACAATCACCGAGATGGTGGTGAAGTATGAATGTTTTTTGGCCAAATTACGGAGGAAAACCATTTCTACATACCACTACAATTCGGTATTTGGAAGGAACACCCAAACACCCCTTTCAAGTACCTTCGATTTAATACATCAAAAAAAGCCACTTTGTGCTTGCAACTGGCCTGATTCTTCAGACCAGCCTTCTTGCAACTGCAACGAGGGTTTGTACATCT
Source organism: Lissotriton vulgaris (assembly GCF_964263255.1). Classification (NCBI taxonomy): domain Eukaryota; kingdom Metazoa; phylum Chordata; class Amphibia; order Caudata; family Salamandridae; genus Lissotriton; species Lissotriton vulgaris. Next base: position 244,318,725 of record NC_141685.1, read on the forward strand.
TGCACGTAGGCAGAGCTTTCAAGGAGAAATTAAATAGTTCCTACGTTGCACAAAAATTAAGTGCTTCAAACAAACACATACTTTGTATGGACAGAGAAGAGATGGAATATATGTAAGACTGAGGACACAGGTGTAATGAGAAATAGATTGATTGCATAGCTGCCCAGTATTCTAAGCCGTTTCTTTAGTGCGATTCAAGAGAGCACCAAACAGTATAACAAATTTGTCAATTGGTTTCATAGTCCATTCCCTTTGTTTAGAGCTGTGAAAGGTAGAGCCGAATTCCAAAATAGATCAATGATGTTTCAGAAATGTCCCATAGGGAATACCAAGCCCAGTGTAAAAAATGCAGTTACTCACAAGTTTTAATCAGCAACACTGTAATGGTATTAACGTGTAACATCCAAGGGAACACTGACTCTGTCAAAGATGATCCAAATGGGATTCATGAAAATTCCCAACTACAAACAGCAGATTCAAAATAGTATGAGGGGACACCCGGATTTGAACCAGGGACCTCTTGATCTGCAGTCAAATGCTCTACCACTGAGCTATATCCCCAGCTGTCAGCCAACATCAGAATGACAATATATCAGTACATCATGAAAGAGTGAGAGGATCATGCTAAGTTGTGCCGGAAAGTACAACCTTGAAACTGTGGAACTGTAGAAGTAGTTCTTAATATTATTTATTAAAGGAAAAATGGATCATTAAAAAAATATATGTATTTGTTTGATTGGTATTTTATTTGAATAGGTAGTGGTACATAGGACCAATGCCTGCACTTAAAATGTTTGTTTTGAAACATTCTCAAAGGGGAAGAGGTTTTTACGGGATACCTTATTGTTTCATGTTTGGTTACCACAATCACTCAGATGGTGATGAAGTATGATTGTTTTGGGCCACATTACGGTGGAAAAACATTTCTACATACCACTACAATTCGGTATTTGGAAGGTACACCCAAACACCCCTTTCACGGACCTTCGATTTAAAACATCAGAAAAAGCAACTTTGTGCTTGCAAATGGCCTGATTCTTCAGGCCAGCCTTCTTGCAACTGCAACAATGGTTCGTACATCTTGCACGTAGGCAGAGCATTTAAGGAGAAATTAAATAGTTCCTACGTTGCACAAAAATGAAGTGCTTCAAACAAGCACATACTTTTAATGCACAGGGAAAAGGTGGAATATATGTAAGACTGAGGACACAGGTGAAATGAGAAATAGACTGACTGCATCGCTGCACAGTATTCTAAGCCATTTCTTATGGCCGAGATACCCGCCACCCCCTCTCAACACAATCCCCAAGAATTGGGAAACCGGAAACAGTTCTTGAACTTTTGGAAGGCGGGAAGGGAGTCACCCTGCCCGGCCGTATTTATTAAAATATGAAACAAAAGAAAACATTAAAATAACAGTTTCATATAATGTACAATTTCATTTCCACATTACGATGTTGGCTAACCTTAACAGATCTCTAATACAAATGTTCTCCTAGCCGAACTAACATCCTACAAAACATTTGACTTGAAATTGTACATCCTAACGTTAAGGGCCAACGGCAAGGTCGTAACCGGTGTCAGATCCCTAAACCAGAAATACCCCCCTCACTTGTGAGAGGGGCGACCACACAGAGACGTACCTCAAGTGCATTTACCAATTTCCCTTTGTACTTGACGGGGGCCCAAATAAACTCGACGCCATTTAACGGTCGTTCGAGGACTCGTGTGAGGTGTCTAAAAGGTAGCGTAAACCCCCTCCCGCACCCCACACAACTTACCCATCTGCCGTCGCAGATGTCCTGGCCCCGGGAAATTCCCCAGGAGGGGCCGTAGCCCCTCCTATCCAGGAAGGGGCCTTGACCACCTTTCCTTTCCTTCCGGCGGCCTCTCCTTAGACAGGACCGCCTCCCCGTTGAGGGGCCAATTGGCCACCTCCCCCGCGCGCTCCCATCCGTAATGGGTGACGCCCCCTCATAGGGATCTTCCAATTACTGCTCACCGATCATGACCTTACCGCCCGACCAAAATAAATACGACAGTTCTACCTAAGTTACTAAGATCTATAAAGCAAAACAACATTTATTCTCAAGCGTAAATACTGATCAATCCTTGTTCAAAATTACTTTATTAGCAAAACATACTGAAAATAATCAATCTTTATTGCATCATTAAAAACTTTCACGACAATCATCACAACCTGTAAGAAAGCAGAGAAAACCAAAGATACTATATCAACTGTATTTACAACGAATCGCTGTCCTCAGGGGCTGGTGGGTGGGTCAAAATTGCTTTTCGTTCCGTCTCGAGCTCACGTGCAGCGGGGAGGTGCAGCTTCAGAGCACAGGAACAAGAGGATGCTTTGTTGGCTTCCGTTCCTTTTATCCGTCTTCAGGGTGGGCGTGAACCCGCCCCCGCCTGCCTCCAAGGGCGTGGCCGGCCGTGTTGGTGTCTAGGCCAGCCCACTCTAGGGCGGGAAAAAGGCGCGCCCCGGCTACGCCGCTTCGGGCATACCAGCCGAGACTCGCCTCCCGCCCAAGATGGCTTCCCGGGGGGATCGTGGTACTCGACCATACGTTCGGGGGGACCGATTGGTCGCCCCTTTCCATATGGCCGAGATACCCGCCACCTCCTCTCAACACAATCCCCAAGAATTGGGAAACCGGAAACAGTTCTTGAACTTTTGGAAGGCGGGATGGGAGTCACCCTGCCCGGCCGTATTTATTAAAATATGAAACAAAAGAAAACATTAAAATAACAGTTTCATATAATGTACAATTTCATTTCCACATTACGATGTTGGCTAACCTTAACAGATCTCTAATACAAAGGTTCTCCTAGCCGAACTAACATCCTACAAAACATTTGACTTGAAATTGTACATCCTAACGTTAAGGGCCAACGGCAAGGTCGTAACCGGTGTCAGATCCCTAAACCAGAAATACCCCCCTCACTTGTGAGAGGGGCGACCGCACAGAGGCGTACCTCAAGTGCATTTACCAATTTCCCTTTGTACTTGACGGGGGCCCAAATAAACTCGACGCCATTTAACGGTCGTTCGAGGACTCGTGTGAGGTGTCTAAAAGGTAGCGTAAACCCCCTCCCGCACCCCACACAACTTACCCATCTGCCGTCGCAGATGTCCTGGCCCCGGGAAATTCCCCAGGAGGGGCCGTAGCCCCTCCTATCCAGGAAGGGGCCTTGACCACCCTTCCTTTCCTTCCGGCGGCCTCTCCTTAGACAGGACCGCCTCCCCGTTGAGGGGCCAATTGGCCACCTCCCCCGCGCGCTCCCATCCGTAATGGGTGACGCCCCCTCATAGGGATCTTCCAATTACTGCTCACCGATCATGACCTTACCGCCACAGGCCGGATAGTTGACCGGCTATCCGGACCCCCCACAAAACACTCCTACCTAAAGGTCATGCTGTAAACTCCTTAACCATGCTATGAAGTCTCCTATGAGTAATTCGTTCCCCACCCGGGACAAATGAACACCGTCCCCCAAATACATACTGTCCCCTTTAATACAACCATGCGAAACAGAATGCAGTGTACTTGAACAAAACAATCTACTCATTTTATTATTAATTTTCCTTACTGAATGATTCAGCGCAGAAACAGAAATAGCCCCCGCCACACTTTGCGTGGGATCATATGGGACCATGCAATTGTGCACCCTGGAACTCTTCTCGCCAACCAACTTACCGTGGAAAGCATCGCCTCAAGAAGAAGTCGTCTACCAGTGGTCACCAAATCATTGCCCCCAAGATGTACTATGACTACAGATGGCGGTGACCTTGTCCGCCCTAACAAACCCTCGAAATATGATTGAAACTGGTCAATACAGAGCCCGCCCTTTCCGTAGAAGGACACACTGTACCCGTATTCCCCAGCCACGTGAATCATGTCACCTGCTTTGAATACGTCCGCGGCACGCCTCACGTATGAGTGGCCCACAACCCACACCTCCTTTTTCACAGCCGGTAATGTCTGACCGCTGGCCCCCCGGTGTCGGGTCGACTGGACAGTCCGCCCCGCCTCGTAGGCTTGCGCAACTGAAAACCAAACAAAAAACAAGAAGCGTGAGTACATCGTTACAGCTTCACAACATGTGCAACCGTACATACCTCTTATAACAGTTCGAGGACCAACGCCCCACACGTTTTATTTGATCAACATTCAGACCCCTGGCTGTAGCTTCCGTAGCAGCCCCTATCCGAAAGGAATGGGTCCCAAAGTCGCCGGGGTTCAAGCCCGCAGCAGAAATCGACATCGCAAGCACCCGCTGAAACTGAAACCTCGTCAGTGGGGTGGCGTCAGCGTGTCTTAACAAGGTCCCCCCCATGCTGCCGCCCTCTGCGCTAAATATGCTTCTACGCACCCAACAGGGCACATGGCAGACCCGGGGATCCTCTGGATGATTACACAGTCCCCGATTGCATCCTGATCGGATTTGGACTTTACAAACGAGACCGTCATCGTCTCCTCTCTGACCTGAATGTGTTCCCGGCACAGTCCCCCCATCGTATCCTGCTTGTTCTTTGCCACTAATTCGCTTACCCGCATAGCCCCATGGAATGCTAATGCAAATGCGGCTCGGAACAACACTGCTTCATACTGGGATGAACATGTTACCGGTAGCACGGATAATAACAGGGCCAACCTATCCAAACCTATCGGGTGCCTATCGTCTACTCTGCGACCCTCAAGGCGTTGCCACCCCCGTGGCGCTTTCTGCACAACGAAAGACGCTGTCGGGTCCTGGATCCCATGAGCCCTTGCCATGAAGGAAATGGCGGCCCGATGCCTCTGGGCCGTAGCTACTGACTTGCCTGCGTGACGTAAAGAGAGCAGGAATCTTACTACAGACTCTTCCAGACCCCAAAGCTCCCTCCCGGCAGTACCCAAAAAGGCCCAATAGGAACGGAACGCCCCTTCATATGCCTTCCTCGTCCTGGGTGCTAAACTCTCTCCCACGAGGTCTTGTAGTTCGGGGCACCGAGAGACCAGAGAGCTTCGGGAAAGGGTGCCGCCACCGGGTCCGCTGTGGGCAGAAAACCCCAGAAGGCCTGCATACGGAAACGAGAGAGCGCATCAGCCGCTTGGTTCATCACCCCCGGCACGTGCCGCGCCCTAAACAGTACATTTAGTTGCATGCACAACAACACAATTTCCTTGAGTAGTCTCAGAATCAATTTGCAACGTGCTGCCTGACTATTGATACACTCAACCACGGTCATGTTATCAGACCAGAAAACCACAGAGTGACCCCTAAACCCTTCTGGCCACGTTTTCAAGGCCACCAGAATAGGGAACAGTTCGAGAAAAGCAATGTTACCCGTCAACCCGCACTCATGCCACCATGACGGCCATTTTTGAGCCGACCATTGTGTACCCAATATGGCGCCAAAACCCACACTCCCCGCCGAGTCTGTCCATAGTCCCAACTCCTCGGAAGACACTGCTGGTTTATTCCAAACAATTCGACCATTGAAATCCACCAGGAATGCAATCCAAATGCGCATGTCCTGGCGAACCTCTGCCGAGAGTCTCGTACGATGATGTCCTTCCTTCAAGCCGACCATGGACTGTGCAATCGAGCGGGAAAAGGGGCGTGCCATCGGCATTACTCTTAGGGCAAAATTCAACTGACCTACCACCTGTTGCAATTGATGTAAGTTCACTTTCGTTGCACGAATACATGTCTCAAGGGATAACCTGAATTTTAACACCTTTTCTTTAGGTAAACGAAAACAACCTTCCACTGAGTCGAGCTCGATCCCCAGAAACTCGATTAAGGTCGAGGGACCCACCGTCTTACCTGGCGCCAATGGCACACCAAATTGATTCATTAGGACACAAAATTCATGTAAGGCCTGTCCACACTCAGAATCCCCGGCTGCCCCCAGAAACAGAAAGTCATCGAGATAGTGCATAACATGTTGAAAACCTGTCTTCCTCGTGAATACCCACTGCAGAAAACAACTGAATTTCTCGAAATAGGCACATGAAATCGAGCATCCCATTGGCATACATTTATCCATGTAATAGCGACCCTGAAACTGAAAACCAAGGAGACGCTGATCGTCTGGGTGTACCGGGAGCAACCGGAACGCTGACTCGATGTCCGATTTGGCCATCAGCGTCCCGGGCCCCAGGCGATTCAACATGGCAACGGCCTCATCGAAAGATGCGTACCGCACCGAACATACTTCCGGATCTATCGCGTCATTCACGGAAAGACCATGTGGGGCTGACAAATTGTGTATCAGCCGAAACTCACCCGGGTCCTTCTTGGGAACCACCCCTAGAGGAGAACACACAAAATTAGCAACTGGTGGCAAATCGAATGGACCGGCGACACGACCTCGAGTCACCTCCTTCCTAATCTTTAACTGCACCACCGCCGTGTGCTGTAAGACCGACATTTGATTCTTACAGTCCGGTACCCCCTGAAAATCCCCCACTGGGATGCGGAAACCATATGAAAACCCGTTCCGCAACACCCCAGCGGAAGCATAATCTGGGTATTCGCTGAGCCAAGGAATCATTGCCATGGTATCAATCGGGGTCGGTAAAGGCGCCCCTCGGACTATATTAGACCTGTTTGGCGCCTCCCTTACCACCGTTATCACCCGTTTTGGCTCTGCACATGGACTCAGGATGGGATGGCTGCCCGCATCCCCCACACTCATGTCTGAATTTGCATGACCCCTGGGGTCTGGTACATTTGCCCCTGTTAAAATTCCAACAGATCCCCCTTTTACCTGTGTTGCCACTCGGCTTCGTGTGGGACTCGTTACCTGTACCCGTCCGAAAGGGCGTCCCAGAGTTTTGGCGGGAGGATTCCCCCCCGTTACTCCCTACTAATGGCACCTTCAACATCCCTGTACTCTCCATTTTTTGCCAAGACACAGAGTCGTAACAGTCCCAGGATAACAACGGGTTGTGTTCCTTAGCTTTTCTAAACAGATTATCATAGCAGAACCACTGATTGCCCCCATATGCCACAGAATACTCCATAATACGTGACTGATAAATGGGTAACTCGGTCAACAACTCAGGTCTGCGCTCCCCCATGATGGAAGTAAAAATTCCCCACGCTCTGCCCCAAGTACCAATGGTCTCATCAACCTTAAAGGCGGCCATTTTAGCGCGCCAAACACTCGGATGCATAAGCTCCTTTTGACTCTTTACATGCTCGATCTCGTAATGGTCGGTAAGCAACGAAAACATGTTTACATATTTGTCCGCCCAAATCAATTCCTTGACTTCTAGTGGGACGTGCTGGGCAATCTTCTCCTTTCGAGAAGGTGCAGAGTCCCCCCCCGCAATCGGCAATGGCCGCTTACCTGAAGTAGACCCCACGCTTGTCGCCGAACTTGGGCCTGCTGTACTTCCAACCGCTGGGACCTGCGGGAGAACAGGAGATGGAGTCTTCGCAGCCTCCCTAGATTCCCGCAGTTGCCTCATCACTGCCCGGGCGTCGTCAGCCGTGGCGCCCTCGCTATCGTTTCCCAACCACGCTGCCAATTGCGCCGCTAACTCGGGGGGCATATCCTCCCTGTTCGCAGGGGTGACCACCACAGGGATTGGGTTCCCCCCCTTTGGCGCCGGGGTTGGCTCCTCCGCTTCGGGAACCGGGGTCTCCCCCCCAAGTGCTCCCCTTCTGGGCCTCTTGCTCTTTCCACCGGGAATTGTTCCCTGTAAAGGCCGTTTCGGTCCTCCCTCCCCGTCCTTAGCCTCAACCTTTCTCTTCAGATCGGCTATCTCCTTCATGAGCATGCGGAGCATCTCCTCGGTACCGACCCGCTTTCCGACCTTCTTGGGCATTCTTAGACGGGATATCTGTAAGACAAAAAGAGGGATTACAACGCGCAAAATTGCTCTTCGTTCCGTCTCAAGCTCACGTGCAGCGGGGAGGTGCAGCTTCAGAGCACAGGAACAAGAGGATGCTTTGTTGGCTTCCGTTCCTTTTATCCGTCTTCAGGGTGGGCGTGAACCCGCCCCCGCCTGCCTCCAAGGGCGTGGCCGGCCGTGTTGGTGTCTAGGCCAGCCCACTCTAGGGCGGGAAAAAGGCGCGCCCCGGCTACGCCGCTTCGGGCATACCAGCCGAGACTCGCCTCCCGCCCAAGATGGCTTCCCGGGGGGATCGTGGTACTCGACCATACGTTCGGGGGGACCGATTGGTCGCCCCTTTCCATTAGTGCGATTCAAGAAAGCACCAAACAGTATAACACATTTGTCAATTTGTTTCATAGTCCATTCCCTTTCTTTAGGTCTGTAAAAGGAAGAGCCAAATTCAAAAAAAGATCAATGATCTTTCAGAAAGTTCCCAAAGGGAACACCAAGCCGTGTGTTAAAACTGCATTTACTCACAGGTTTTGAGCAGCAAACTCGGTAATGCTATTAAAGTGCAATATCCAAGGGAACACTGACTCTGGAAAGGAGGCGACCATTCGGTCCCCCCGAACGTATGGTGGAGTACCACGATCCCCCCGGGAAGCCATCTTGGGTGGGAGGCGAGTCTCGGCTGGTATGCCCGAAGCGGTGTAGCCGGGGCGCGCCTTTTTCCCGCCCTAGAGTGGGCTGGCCTAGACACCGACGCGGCCGGCCACGCCCTCGGAGGCAGGCGAGGGCGGGTTTACGCCCGCCCTGAAGACGGATAAAAGGAGCGGAAGCCAAGAAAGCATCCTCTTGTTCCTGTGCTCTGAAGCTGCACCTCCCCGCTGCACGTGAGCTCGAGACGGAACGAAGAGCCAATTTTGAGCGTTGTAATCTTTCTTTTGTCTTACAGATATCCCGTCTGAGAATGCCCAAGAAAGTCGGAAAGCGGGTCGGTACCGAGCAGATGCTCCGCATGCTCATGAAGGAGATAGCCGATCTGAAGAAAAAGGTGGAGGCTAAGGACGGGGCGGGAGGACCGAAACGGCCTTTGCAGGGAGCAGTCCCCGGTGGAAAAAGCAAGAGGCCCAGAAGGGGAGCACTTGGGGGAGACACCCCGGTTCCCGATACCCCACGTGAGGAGCCAATCCCGGTGCCGAAAGAGGGGAATCCAATTCCTGTGGTGGTCACCCCCGTGAACAGGGAGGATATGCCCCCCGAGTTAGCAGCACAATTGGCAGCGTGGTTGGGAAAAGACAGCGAGGGCGCCACGGCTGACGACGCCCGGGCAGTAATGAGGCAACTGCGGGAATCTAGGGAGGCTGCGAAGGCAACATCTTCTGTTCCCCCACAGGTTCCGGCGGCTGGAAGTACAGCAGGCCCAAGTTCGACGACAAGCACGGGGTCTACTTCAGGTAAGCGGCCATTGCCGATTGCGGGGGAGGGGTCTGTACCTTCTCGAAGGGAGAAGATTGCCCAGCATGTCCCTCTAGAAATTAAGGAATTGATTTGGGCGGATAAGTATGTAAACATGTTTTCATTGCTTACCGACCATTACGAGATAGAGCATGTGAAGAGCCAAAAGGAGCTCATGCATCCGAGTGTTTGGCGCGCAAAAATGGCCGCCTTTAAGGTTGACGAGAACATTGGTACTTGGGGCAGAGCGTGGGGCATATTTACCTCCATCATGGGCGAGCGCAGGCCCGAGTTGCTGACCGAGTTACCCATTTATCAGTCACGTATTATGGAGTATTTTGTGGCATATGGGGGCAATCAGTGGTTCTGCTATGACAATCTTTTTAGAAAAGCTAAGGAACACAACCCATTGTTGACTTGGGATTGTTACGACTCCGTGTCATGGCAAAAAATGGAGAGTACAGGAATGTTGAAGGTACCATTGGTAGGGAGTAACGGAGGAGAATCTTCCCGCCAAAACTCTGGGACGCCCTTTCGGACGGGTGCAGGTAATGAGTACCACTCGAAACCGAGTGGCAACACAGGGAAAAGGGGGATCTGTTGGAATTTTAACAGAGGGAAATGTACGAGGCCCCAGGGGTCATGCAAATTCAGACATGAGTGTGGGGTGTGTGGGCAGCCATCCCATCCTGAGTCCTTGTGCAGAGCCAAAACGGGTGATAACGGTGGTAAGGGAGGCGCCAAACAGGTCTGATATAGTCCGAGGGGCGCCTTTACCTACCCCGATTGATACCATGGCAATGATTCCTTGGCTCAACGAATACCCGGATCATGCTTCCGCTGGGGTGTTGCGAAACGGGTTCTCATATGGTTTCCGCATCCCAGTGGGGGATTTTCAGGGTGTAGCAAACTGTAAGAATCAACTGTCGGTCTTGCAGCATGCGGCGGTGGTACAGGTAAAGATTGGGAAGGAGGTGACTCGAGGTCGTGTTGCCGGTCCATTCGATTTGCCACCAGTTGTTAACTTTGTTTGTTCCCCTCTAGGGGTGGTCCCCAAGAAGGACCCGGGTGAGTTTCGGCTGATACATAACTTGTCAGCCCCACGTGGTCTTTCCGTGAATGACGCGATAGACCCGGAAGTGTGTTCAGTGCGGTATGCATCTTTCGATGAGGCCGTAGCCATGTTGAATCGCCTGGGGCCCGGGGCGCTGATGGCGAAATCAGACATCGAGTCAGCGTTCCGGTTGCTCCTGGTACACCCAGACGATCAGCGTCTTCTTGGTTTCATGTTTCAGGGTCGCTATTACATGGATAGATGTATGCCAATGGGGTGCTCGATTTCATGTGCCTATTTTGAGAAGTTCAGTTGTTTTCTGCAGTGGGTATTCACAAGGAAGACAGGTTTTCAACATGTTATGCACTATCTCGATGACTTTCTGTTTTTGGGGGCAGCCGGGGATCCTGAGTGTGGACAGGCTTTACAGGAATTTTGTCTCTTAATGAATCGATTTGGTGTGCCATTGGCGCCAGGTAAGACTGTGGGGCCCTCGACCTTGATCGAGTTTCTGGGGATCGAGCTCGACTCGGTAGAAGGTTGTTTTCGATTACCCAAGGAGAAGGTGTTGAAATTCAGGTTATCCCTTGAGACATGTATTCGTGCAACAAAAGTAAACCTGCATCAATTGCAACGGGTGGTGGGGCAGTTGAATTTTGCCCTAAGAGTGATACCAATGGCGCGCACCTTTTCCCGCTCGATTGCACAAGCCATGGTCGGCCTGAAGGAAGGACATCACCGCACGAGACTCTCGGCAGAGGTTCGCCAGGACATGCGCATTTGGTTGGCATTTCTGGCGGATTTCAATGGTCGAATTGTCTGGAACAAACCAGCGGTGTCCTCCGAGGAGCTGGGCCTTTGGACAGATTCGGCGGGGAGTATAGGTTTTGGTGCCATATTTGGTACACAATGGTCGGCTCAAAAATGGCCGTCATGGTGGCATGAGTACGGGTTGACGAGTAACATTGCTTTTCTCGAACTTTTTCCTATTTTGGTGGCCCTGAAAACGTGGCCCGGGGGTTTCCGTGATCACTCTGTGGTGTTCTGGTCTGATAACATGACCGTGGTTGAGTGTATCAATAGTCAGGCAGCACGATGCAGATTGATTCTGAGACTGCTCAAGGAGATTGTGTTGTTATGCATGCAACTGAATGTACTGTTTAGGGCAAGACATGTGCCGGGGGTGATGAACCAAGCGGCTGATGCGCTTTCTCGTTTCCATATGCAGGCCTTTTGGGGTTTTCTGCCCTCAGCGGACCCGGTGGCGGCACCCTTTCCCGAAGCTCTCTGGTCTCTCGGTGCCCCGAACTACAAAACCTCGTGGGAGAGAGTTTAGCACCCAGGACGAGGAAGGCATATGAAGGGGCGTTCCGTTCCTATTGGGCCTTTTTGGGTACTGCTAGGGGAGAGTTTTGGGGTCAGGAAGAGTTTGTAGTACAATTTCTGCTCTCTTTACATCAGGCAGGCAAATCAGTAGCTACGGCCCAGAGGCATCGGGCCGCCATTTCCTTTATGGCAAAGGCTCATGGGATCCAGGACCCGACAGCGTCTTTCGTTGTGCAGAAAGCGCTACGTGGGTGGCAACGCCTTGAGGGTCGCAGAGTGGATGAGAGGCACCCGATAGGTCTGGATAGGTTGGCCCTGTTATCCTCCGTACTCCCTGCAACATGTTCATCCCAGTATGAAACTGTGTTATTCCGAGCCGCATTTGCGCTAGCATTCCATGGGGCTATGCGGGTAAGCGAACTAGTGGCGAAGAACAAGAGGGATACGATGGGGGGATTGTGCCGGGAGCACATTCAGGTCAGGGGGGAGACGATGACGGTCTCATTTGTTAGGTCCAAATCCGATCAAGGTGCAATCGGGGACTGTGTAATCATTCAGAGGATCCCCGGGTCTTCCATGTGCCCTGTGGTATGCATAGAGGAATATTTGGCGCAGAGGGTTGCAGCATGGGGGGGGACCTTCTTGAGACACGCTGACGCCACCCCACCCCACTGACGAGGTTTCAGTTCCAGAGGGTGCTTGCGATGTCGATTTCGGCCGCGGACTTGAACCCCGGCGAGTTCGGGACCCATTCCTTTCGGATAGGGGCTGCTACTGAGGCTACAGCCAGGGGTCTGAGTGTGGAACAAGTGAAACGTGTGGGGCGTTGGTCCTCGAACTGTTATAAAAGGTATGTGCGGTTGCACATGTTGTGAAGCTGTAATGATATACTCACGCTTCTTGTTTCTGTTTGATTTTCAGTTACGCAAGCTTACGAAGCGGGGCGGACTGTACAGTCGCCCCGACTCCTGGGGATCAGCGGTCAGAAATCACCGTCTGCGAATAAGGAGGTGTGGGTCGTGGGCCACTCATATGTGAGGCGTGCCGCGGACGTATTCAAAGCAGGTGATATGATTCACGTGGCTGGGGAATACGGGTACAGGGTGTCCTTCTACGGAAAGGGCGGGCTCTGTATTGACCAGTTTCAATTCTTTTTTGAGGGTTTGTTAGAGCAGACAAGGTCACCGCCGTCTATAATCATAGTCCATCTTGGGGGTAACGATCTGGTGGCCACTGGTAGACGACTTCTTCTTGAGGCAATGCTTTCCACAGTAAGTTGGTTGGCAAGGAGAGTTCCAGGGTGCACAATTGCATGGTCCCATATGATCCCACAGAAAGTGTGGCGGGGGGCTATTTCGGTTACTGCATTAAATCATTCAGTAAGGAAGATAAATAACAAAGTGAGTAGATTGTTTCGTTCAAATACACTGCATTCTGTTTCGCATGGTTGTATCAAAGGGGACAGTATGTATTTGGGGGACGGTGTTCATTTGTCCCGGGTGGGGAACGAGTTACTCATAGGAGACTTCATAGCATGGTTAAGGAGTTTACAGCATGACCTTTAGGTAGGAGTGTTTTGTGGGGGGTCCGGATAGCCGGTCAACTATCCGGCCTGTGGCGGTAAGGTCATGATCGGTGAGCAGTAATTCGAAGATCCCTATGAGGGGGCGTCACCCATTACGGATGGGAGCGCTCGGGGGAGGTGGCCAATTGGCCCCTCAACGGGGAGGCGGTCCTGTCTAAGGAGAGGCCGCCGGAAGGAAAGGAAAGGTGGTCAAGGCCCCTTCCTGGATAGGAGGGGCTACGGCCCCTCCTGGGGAATTTCCCGGGGCCAGGACATCTGCGACGGCAGATGGGTAAGTTGTGTGGGGTGCGGGAGGGGGTTTACGCTACCTTTTAGACACCTCACACGAGTCCTCGAACGACCGTTAAATGGCGTCGAGTTTATTGGGGCCCCCGTCAAGTACAAAGGGAAATTGGTAGATGCACTTGAGGTACGCCTCTGTGCGGTCGCTCCTCTCACAAGTGAGGGGGGTATTTCTGGTTTAGGGATCTGACACCGGTTACGACCTTGCCGTTGGCCCTTAACGTTAGGATGTACAATTTCAAGTCAAATGTTTTGTAGGATGTTAGTTCGGCTAGGAGAACCTTTGTATTAGAGATCTGTTAAGGTTAGCCAAACATCGTAATGTGGAAATGAAATTGTACATAATATGAAACTGTTATTTTAATGTTTTAATTTTGTTTCATATTTTAATAAATACGTTCGGAAAGGGTAACTCCCTTCCCGCCTTCCAAAAGTTCAAGAACTGTTTCCGGTTTCCCAATTCTTGGGGATGATTGTGTCGAGAGGGGGTGGCGGGTATCTCAGCCATATGGAAAGGGGCGACCATTCGGTCCCCCCGAATGTATGGTGGAGTACCACGATCCCCCCGGGAAGCCATCTTGGGCGGGAGGCGAGTCTCGGCTGGTATGCCCGAAGCGGTGTAGCCGGGGCGCGCCTTTTTCCCGCCCTAGAGTGGGCTGGCCTAGACACCGACGCGGCCTGGCACGCCCTCGGAGGCAGGCGAGGGCGGGTTTACGCCCGCCCTGAAGACGGATAAAAGGAGCGGAAGCCAAGAAAGCATCCTCTTGTTCCTGTGCTCTGAAGCTGCACCTCCCCGCTGCACGTGAGCTCAAGACGGAACGAAGAGCCAATTTTGACCCACCCACCAGCCCCTGAGGACAGCGATTCGTTGTGAATACAGTTGACATAGTATCTTTTTTGTTTTCTCTGTTTTCTTACAGGTTGTGATGATTGTCGTGAAATTTCTTAAGATGCAATAAAGATTGGTTATTTTCAGTATGTTTTGCAAATAAAGTAATTTGGAACAAGGATTGATCAGTATTTACGCTTGGTAATAAGTGATGTTTGCTTTGTAATCTTAGTAACTTAGGTAGAACTGTCGTATTTATTTTGGTCGGGCGGTAAGGTCATGATCGGTGAGCAGTAATTCGAAGATCCCTATGAGGGGGCGTCACCCATTACGGATGGGAGCGCTCGGGGGAGGTGGCCAATTGGCCCCTCAACGGGGAGGCCGTCCTGTCTAAGGAGAGGCCGCCGGAAGGAAAGGAAAGGTGGTCAAGGCCCCTTCCTGGATAGGAGGGGCTACGGCCCCTCCTGGGGAATTTCCCGGGGCCAGGACATCTGCGACGGCAGATGGGTAAGTTGTGTGGGGTGCGGGAGGGGGTTTACGCTACCTTTTAGACACCTCACACGAGTCCTCGAACGACCGTTAAATGGCATCGAGTTTATTGGGGCCCCCGTCAAGTACAAAGGGAAATTGGTAGATGCACTTGAGGTACGCCTCTGTGCGGTCGCTCCTCTCACAAGTGAGGGGGGTATTTCTGCTTTAGGGATCTGACACCGGTTACGACCTTGCCGTTGGCCCTTAACGTTAGGATGTACAATTTCAAGTCAAATGTTTTGTAGGATGTTAGTTCGACTAGGAGAACCTTTGTATTAGAGATCTGTTAAGGTTAGCCAAACATCGTAATGTGGAAATGAAATTGTACATAATATAAAACTGTTATTTTAATGTTTTAATTTTGTTTCATATTTTAATAAATACGGCCGGGAAGGGTAACTCCCTTCCCGCCTTCCAAAAGTTCAAGAACTGTTTCCGGTTTCCCAATTCTTGGGGATGATTGTGTCGAGAGGGGGTGGCGGGTATCTCAGCCATATGTCATAGATGATCCAAAAGGAATTGATGAAAAGTCCCAACTACAAACAACAGAATCAAAATAGTGTGAGGGGACACCCGGATTTGAACCAGGGACCTCTTGATCTGCAGTCAAATGCTCTACCACTGAGCTATATCCCCAGCTTTTCAGAAAAATTAGAATGACATAATATCAGTACATCGTGAAAGAGTGAGAGGATCATGCTAAGTTGTGCCGGAAAGTACAGGCTTGAAACTGTGGAACAGGAGAAGTAGTCCTTAATATTATTTATTAAAGTAAAACTGGATATTTTAAAAAACAGAATAATTTGTTTCATTGCTATTTTATTTGAATAGGCAGTGGTACATAAGACCAATGCCTCTACATACAATGATTGTTTTGAAACATTCTTAAAGCGGAAGAGGTTTTTACATGACACATTATCATTTGATGATTGGTTACCACAATCACTGAGATGGTGGTGAAGTATGAATGTTTTTTGGCCAAATTACGGAGGAAAAACATTTCTACATACCACTACAATTCGGTATTTGGTAGGAACACCCAAACACCCCTTTCAAGTACCTTCGATTTAATACATCAAAAAAAGCCACTTTGTGCTTGCAACTGGCCTGATTCTCCAGACCAGCCTTCTTGCAACTGCAACGAGGGTTTGTACATCTTGCACGTAGGCAGAGCTTTCAAGGAGAAATTAAATAGTTCCTAAGTTGCACAAAAATGAAGTGCTTCAAACAAACACATACTTTCTATGGACAGAGAAGAGATTGGAAAGGGGCGACCACTCGGTCCCCCCGAACGTATGGCAGAGTACCACGATCCCCCCGGGAAGCCATCTTGGGCGGGAAGCGAGTCTCGGCTGGTATGCCCGAAGCGGCGTAGCCGGGGCGCGCTTTTTCCCGCCCTAGAGTGGGCTGGCCTAGACACTGACGCGGCTGGCCACGCCCTCGGGGCAGGCCGGGGCGGGGTTACGCCCGCCCTGAAGACGGATAAAAGGGGACGCAAGACCAGAAGGCATCCTCTTGTTCCTGTGCTCTGAAGCTGCACCTCCTCGCTGCACGTGAGCTCGAGACGGGACGAAGAGCCAATTTTGAGCGTTGTAATCTTTCTTTTGTCTTTCAGATACTCTGTCGGAGAAATGCCCAAGAAAGGCGGGAAGAGTATGACGACTGAACAGATGCTTCGGATTCTCATGAAGGAGATGACCGAGCTGAAGAAGCGGGTGGCAGAGAGAGAGGGGGAAGGGGGGCCGGAACGTCCTCCGGCCGGAGCAGCTCCAGGAGGAAGAGCCAAGAGGCCAAGGAGGGGAGCAGCTGGGGGAGACGTCCCGGTTCCCTGTACCCCGCTCGAAGCGCCAACCCCAGTACCAGTGGAGGGGAATCCGATTCCAGTGGTGGTCACCCCTGTGTCCAATGAAGATATGCCGCCCGAACTGGCAGCACAACTAGCAGCGTGGTTGGGCGAAGGTAGTGAGGGCGCCACGGCTGTCGACGTGCAGGCGCTGATGAAGCAACTGCGTGAGAAACGGGATGCAGCCAAGGTGTCCGCGCCGGCTGGAATTGTTGACAAGCCACAAGGGACGATTACGACCGCAGAGGCAGCGTCCGGTGCAGGTAAGCGGCCATTGCCGATTGCGAGGGATGAGTCAGCACCCTCTCGTAGAGAAAGGTTGGGTCAACATGTGCCTTTGGCAATTAAAGAGAAGATTTGGGCGGGGGAATATGTGAACATCTTCTCGTTGCTTGTTGATCATTATGAGGTGGAGCATGTTAAAGGCCAGAAAGACCTCATGCATCCGAGTGTTTGGCGCGCAAAAATGGCCGCCTTTAAAGTGAATGAGAATATTGGCAATTGGGGCAAAGCATGGGGGATTTTTACGTCGATCTTGGGGGAACGTAGGCCCGAGTTGCTTTCCGAGTTGCCGACCTATCAGTCGCGAATCATGGGGTACTCGACATCACACCAGGGTAACCATTGGTTCTGCTACGACAATCTTTTTAGAAAGGCTAAAGAGCATAATAAAAGTTTAACCTGGGATTGTTATGATTCTTTGACATGGGATAGAATGAAGGAGACAGGTATGTTGAAAATGCCATTGGTAGGGAGTAATGTTGGCGAATCCTCCCGCCAAAATGCGGGGACGCCCTTTCGATCAGGTACGGGTACCGACGATTACTCGAGACCTGCCGGCAATACAGGAAAAAGGGGGTTCTGCTGGAATTTCAACAGAGGTAAATGTACTAGGCCCCAGGGATCGTGTAAATTTAAACACGAATGTAGTGGGTGCGGGTCGTCCCATCCTGAGTCCACGTGCAGAGCCAAAACGGGTGATAACGGGGGTAGAGGAGGCGCCAAACAGGTCTAACATAGTCCGAGGGGCGCCTTTACCTACCCCGATTGATACCTTGGCGATGATTCCATGGCTCAGCGAATACCCGGATCGTACTTCTGCTGGGGTGCTGCGGAACGGTTTTTCGTATGGTTTCCGCATCCCAGTAGGGGACTTTCAGGGTGTGGAAAAGTGTAAAAATCAACTTTCGGTCCTGCAGCATGCGACCGTGGTACAAGATAAAATCCGGAAAGAGGTTACTCGAGGTCGGGTCGCCGGCCCGTTTAGTGTACCCCCGGTGCAGAATTTTGTTTGTTCTCCTTTAGGGGTGGTCCCCAAGAAGGACCCGGGTGAGTTCCGACTGATTCATAATTTATCAGCTCCACGTGGTCTTTCTGTGAACGAGGCGATAGACCCGGAAGTGTGTTCGGTGCGGTACGCATCCTTTGATGAGGCCGTAGCCATTTTGAATCGCCTGGGGCCCGGGGCGCTGATGGCAAAGTCAGATATCGAGTCAGCGTTCCGGTTGCTCCCGGTACACCCAGACGACCAGCGTCTCCTGGGTTTCATGTTTCAGGGTCATTATTACATGGATAGGTGTATGCCGATGGGGTGCTCTATATCTTGTGCCTATTTCGAGAAATTCAGTAGTTTTCTACAATGGGTCTTCACAAAGAAGACGGGTTTCCAACATGTAATGCATTACCTTGATGATTTTTTGTTCCTTGGGGCAGCCGGGGATCTCGAATGTGGCCAGGCCTTGGCCGAATTTTGTGTGTTAATGAAGCAGTTTGGTGTGCCATTGGCACCAGGTAAGACGGTGGGTCCTGCGACTTGCCTCGAGTTTCTGGGGATCGAGTTAGACTCCAGTGAAGGTTGTTTTCGTTTACAGCTGACAAAGTGTTGAAATTCAGGGCAGCCCTGCAGATGTGTGTAAATGGATCCAAAGTTACGCTGCATCAATTACAGCAGTTAGTGGGACAGTTGAATTTTGCCCTGAGGGTTATACCGATGGCCCGCCCCTTTTCCCGTTCAATTGCCCAAGCTATGGTCGGCCTAAAGGAGGGTCATCATCGCACGAGACTATCGGCTGAGGTCCGCCAGGACATGCGCATTTGGTTAGCATTTCTGGCGGATTTTAATGGTCGAGTCGTCTGGAACAAACCGGCCGTGTCCTCTGAAGAGCTGGGGCTATGGACAGATTCGGCAGGTAGCATAGGTTTTGGTGCCATCTTCGGCACAAAATGGTCGGCACAAAGGTGGCCGGCATGGTGGCATGACAATGGACTGACAACTAATATTGCTTTCCTGGAACTTTTTCCCATTTTGGTGGCCCTGAGAACCTGGCCCGTAGGGTTCAAAGATCACTCTGTGGTATTTTGGTCTGACAATATGACCGTGGTCGAGTGCATCAATAGCCAGGCAGCACGATGTAAACTGATTTTAAGACTGCTCAAAGAAATTGTTTTACTGTGTATGCAACTGAATGTGCTATTCAGAGCACAACATGTCCCGGGGGTAATGAATCGGGCGGCTGATGCACTGTCTCGTTTTCAAATGCAGGCTTTCTCGGGTTTCCTTCCCACAGCGGACCCGGAGCCGGCACCCTTTCCCGAAGCTCTCTGGTCTCTCGGTGCCCCGAACTTCGTCACCTCGTGGGAGAGAGTCTAGCACCAAGAACGAGGAAGGCATATGAAGGGGCGTTTCGGTCCTATTTAGCCTTTTTGGGGTCTGGTAGAGAGGGGTTTTGGGGCCACGAGGAATGGGTAGTGAATTTTATGATGTCCTTACGTAGGGCTGGGAAATCGGTGGCTACGGCCCAGAGGCATCGGGCTGCCATTTCCTTTGTTGCCAGGGCTCATGGTATCCAGGACCCGACAGCGTCTTTCGTTGTACAGAAAGCGCTGCGTGGGTGGCAACGCCTTGAGGGTCGCAGAGTAGATCAGAGGCGCCCGATAGGTTTGGATAGGTTGGCCCAGTTGTTGGCCACACTCCCTGCCACATGTTCATCTCAGTTTGAGACGGTGTTGTTCCGGGCCGCTTTTACGCTGGCATTTCATGGGGCGATGCGGGTAAGCGAGTTGGTGGCAAGGAACAAACAGGATGTGACAGGGGGTTTGTGCCGGGAACACGTTCAGATCAGAGGAGAGACAATGACTGTATCCTTTGTCAGGTCCAAGACCGATCAAGGTGGGATGGGTAACTGCATAATCATACGCAGGATTCCCGGGTCCTCCATGTGTCCGGTAAAGTGTTTAGAAGACTACCTAGCACGAAGGGTGACATCATGGGGGGGGACCTTGTTGAGACACGCGGACGCCACCCCACTGACAAAATTTCAGTTTCAGCGGGTGCTTGCGATGTCAATTGCCGCTGCGGGCTTGAACCGGGGCGAGTTTGGGACCCATTCCTTTCGGATAGGGGCTGCTACAGAAGCTACAGCTAGGGGTCTTAATGTTGAACAAGTGAAACGAGTGGGGCGTTGGTCCTCCAATTGTTATAAGAGGTATGTGCGGTTGCACATGTTGTGAAGCTGTAATGATGTACTCACGCTTCCTGTTTTTGTTTGGTTTTCAGTTGCGCAAGCCTACGAGGCGGGGCGGACTATGCAGTCGACCCAACACCGGGCCAGCGGTCAGACATCACCGGCTGTGAAAAAGGAGGTGTGGGTCGTGGGCCACTCATACGTGAGGCGTGCCGCGGACGTATTCAAAGCAGGTGACATGATTCACGTAGCTGGGGAATACGGGTACAGTGTGTCCTTCTACGGAAGAGGCGGTCTCTGTATTGACCAGTTTCAAGCATTCTTCGAGGGTTTGTTAGGGCGGAAGAGGTCACCGCCGTCTATAGTCATAGTACATCTAGGGGGCAATGATTTGGTCACCACCGGTAGACGACTTCTCCTGGAGGCAATGCTTTCCACTGTAAGTTGGTTGGCGAGGAGAGTTCCGGGGTGCACAATTGCGTGGTCCCATATGATCCCACGAAAGGTGTGGCGGGGTGCTATTTCTGTTCCTGCTTTGAATCATTCTGTTAGAAAGCTTAATAACAAAATGAGTAGGTTGTTCCGTTCCAGGACATTGCATTCTATTTCGCATGGCTGTATTAATGATGACAGTATGTATTTGGGGGATGGTGTGCATTTGTCTCGGGTGGGGAATGAGTTACTCATAGGAGACCTCTTAGCATGGTTAAAAACGTTATAACATGACCTTTAGGTAGGAGCTTTGTGGGGGGTCCGGATAGCCGGTCAACTATCCGGCCTGTGGCGGTAAGGTCATGATCGGTGAGCACTAATTGGAAGATCCCTATGAGTGGGCGTCACCCAACACGGATGGGAGCGCTCGGGAGAGGTGGCCATTGGCCCCTCAATGGGGAGGCGGTCCCTTCTAAGGATGGGTCGCCGAAAGAAAGGAAAGGCGGTCAAGGCCCCTTCCTGTGTAGGAGGGGTTACAGCCCCCTCCTGTGGAATTTCCCGGGGCCAGTGACGTCTGCGACGGCAGATGTGGTAAGTTGTGGGGGGTTTGGCGGGGGGTCTACGCTACCTTCTAGATACCTCACACGAGTCCTCGAACGACCTTTAAGTGGCGTCGAGTTTTATTGGTGCCCCCGTCAAGTCAAGGGAAATTGGTAGTTGCACTTGAGGTACGCCTCTGTGCTGTCGCCCCTCCCAAGTGGGGGGGGTATTTCTGGTTAGGGATCTTGACACCGGTTACGACCTTGCCGTTGACCCTTAAACGTTAGGATGTACAATTTCAAAATTGCAAGTCAATGTTTTGTAGGATGTTAGTTCGGCTAGGAGAACCTCTGTATTAGAGAATCTGTTAAGGTTAGCCAAACATCGCAATGTGGTAATGAAATTGTACATTAATATGAAACTGTTGATTTAATGTTTTAATTTTGTTTTAATAAATACGGCCGGGGAGGGTCACTCCCTCCCTCTTCCAAAAACTTCAAGAACTGTTTCTGGTTTCCCTCCTTTGGGGGATTGTGTTGAGAGGGGGTGGCGGGTATCTCAGCCATATGGAAAGGGGCGACCACTCGGTCCCGCCGAACGTATGGCAGAGTACCACGATCCCCCCGGGAAGCCATCTTGGGCGGGAAGCGAGTCTCGGCTGGTATGCCCGAAGCGGCGTAGCCGGGGCGCGCTTTTTCCCGCCCTAGAGTGGGCTGGCCTAGACACTGACGCGGCTGGCCACGCCCTCGGGGCAGGCCGGGGCGGGGTTACGCCCGCCCTGAAGACGGATAAAAGGGGACGCAAGACCAGAAGGCATCCTCTTGTTCCTGTGCTCTGAAGCTGCACCTCCTCGCTGCACGTGAGCTCGAGACGGGACGAAGAGCCAATTTTGACCCACCCACCAGCCCCTGAGGACAGCCAGTTGTTTTGAATAAAAGTTGATGGATAATTCTAAATTCGTTACAGGTTGTGGTATTATCGTGTTGATTTTGAGTATGTAATAAAGAATGGTCTATGTCATTTATGTTTTATGATTAAAGAAATTCGGCTTTAGTGTTCATTTATAAGCATGCTTTAATACGCTCGTAGTAGCCAATGTTTTTTGTTTTTAGTTTAGTAGGTTAGTTAGCATTGTCGTATTTATTTTGGTCGGGCGGTAAGGTCATGATCGGTGAGCACTAATTGGAAGATCCCTATGAGTGGGCGTCACCCAACACGGATGGGAGCGCTCGGGAGAGGTGGCCATTGGCCCCTCAACGGGGAGGCGGTCCCTTCTAAGGATGGGTCGCCGAAAGAAAGGAAAGGCGGTCAAGGCCCCTTCCTGTGTAGGAGGGGTTACAGCCCCCTCCTGTGGAATTTCCCGGGGCCAGTGACGTCTGCGACGGCAGATGTGGTAAGTTGTGCGGGGTTTGGGGGGGGGTCTACGCTACCTTCTAGATACCTCACACGAGTCCTCGAACGACCTTTAAGTGGCGTCGAGTTTTATTGGTGCCCCCGTCAAGTCAAGGGAAATTGGTAGTTGCACTTGAGGTACGCCTCTGTGCTGTCGCCCCTCCCAAGTGGGGGGGGTATTTCTGGTTAGGGATCTTGACACCGGTTACGACCTTGCCGTTGGCCCTTAAACGTTAGGATGTACAATTTCAAAATTGCAAGTCAATGTTTTGTAGGATGTTAGTTCGGCTAGGAGAACCTCTGTATTAGAGAATCTGTTAAGGTTAGCCAAACATCGCAATGTGGTAATGAAATTGTACATTAATATGAAACTGTTGATTTAATGTTTTAATTTTGTTTTAATAAATACGGCCGGGGAGGGTCACTCCCTCCCTCTTCCAAAAACTTCAAGAACTGTTTCCGGTTTCCCTCCTTTGGGGGATTGTGTTGAGAGGGGGTGGCGGGTATCTCAGCCATAGGAATATATGTAAGACTGAGGACACAGGTGTAATGAGAAATAGATTGATTGCATAGCTGCCCAGTATTCTAAGCCATTTCTTTAGTGCGATTCAAGAGAGCACCAAACAGTATAACAAATTTGTCAATTGGTTTCATAGTCCATTCCCTTTGTTTAGAGCTGTGAAAGGTAGAGCAGAATTCCAAAATAGATCAATGATGTTTCAGAAATTTCCCATAGGGAATACCAAGCCCAGTGTAAAAAATGCAGTTACTCACAAGTTTTAATCAGCAACACTGTAATGGTATTAAAGTGTAACATCCAAGGGAACACTGACTCTGTCAAAGATGATCCAAATGGGATTCATGAAAATTCCCAACTACAAACAGCAGATTCAAAATAGTATGAGGGGGCACCCGGATTTGAACCAGGGACCTCTTGATCTGCAGTCAAATGCTCTACCACTGAGCTATATCCCCAGCTGTCAGCCAACATCAGAATGACAATATATCAGTACACCATGAAAGAGTGAGAGGATCATGCTAAGTTGTGCCGGAAAGTACAACCTTGAAACTGTGGAACTGTAGAAGTAGTTCTTAATATTATTTATTAAAGGAAAAATGGATCATTAAAAAAATATATGTCTTTGTTTGATTGGTATTTTATTTGAATAGGCAGTGGTACATAGGACCAATGCCTGCACTTAAAATGTTTGTTTTGAAACATTCTCAAAGGGGAAGAGGTTTTTACGGGATACCTTATCGTTTCATGTTTGGTTACCACAATCACTCAGATGGTGATGAAGTATGATTGTTTTGGGCCACATTACGGTGGAAAAACATTTCTATATACCACTACAATTCGGTATTTGGAAGGTACACCCAAAGACCCCTTTCACGGACCTTCGATTTAAAACATCAGAAAAAGCCACTTTGTGCTTGCAAATGGCCTGATTCTTCAGGCCAGCCTTCTTGCAACTGCAACAATGGTTCGTACATCTTACACGTAGGCAGAGCATTTAAGGAGATATTAAATAGTTCCTACGTTGCACAAAAATGAAGTGCTTCAAACAAGCACATACTTTTAATGCACAGGGAAAAGGTGGAATATATGTAAGACTGAGGACACAGGTGAAATGAGAAATAGACTGACTGCAACGCTGCACAGTATTCTAAGCCATTTCTTTAGTGCGATTCAAGAAAGCACCAAACAGTATAACAAATTTGTCAATTTGTTTCATAGTCCATTCCCTTTCTTTAGGTCTGTAAAAGGAAGAGCCAAATTCAGATCAGAATGACATAATATCAGTACATCATGAAAGAGTGAGAGGATCATGCTAAGTTGTGCCGGAAAGTACAGGCTTGAAACTGTGGAACAGGAGAAGTAGTCCTTAATATTATTTATTAAAGTAAAACTGGATCATTTAAAAAACAGATTAATTTGTTTCATTGCTATTTTATTTGAATAGGCAGTGGTACATAAGACCAATGCCTCTACATACAATGATTCTTTTGAAACATTCTTAAAGGGCAAGAGGTTTTTACGTGACACATTATCATTTGATGATTGGTTACCACAATCACAGAGATGGTGGTGAAGTATGATTGTTTTTTGGCCAAATTACGGAGGAAAAACATTTCTACATACCACTACAATTCGGTATTTGGAAGGAACACCCAAACACCCCTTTCAAGTACCTTCGATTTAATACATCAAAAAAAGCCACTTTGTGCTTGCAACTGGCCTGATTCTTCAGACCAGCCTTCTTGCAACTGCAACGAGGGTTTGAACATCTTGCACGTAGGCAGAGCTTTCAAGGAGAAATTAAATAGTTCCTACGTTGCACAAAAATTAAGTGCTTCAAACAAGCACATACTTTTAATGCACAGGGAAAAGCTGGAATATATGTAAGACTGAGGACACAGGTGAAATGAGAAATAGACTGACTGCATCGCTGCACAGTATTCTAAGCCATTTCTTTAGTGCGATTCAAGAGAGCACCAAACAGTATAACAAATTTGTCAATTTGTTTCATAGTTCATTCCCTTTCTTTAGTGCTGTAAAAGGAAGAGCCAAATTCCAAAATAGATCAATGATCTTTCAGAAATTTCCCAAAGGGAATACCAAGCTGAGTGTTAAAACTCCATTTACTCACAGGTTTTGAGCAGCAAACTATGTAATGCTATTGAAGTGCAATATCCAAGGGAACACTGACTCTGTCAAAGATGATCCAAAAGGAATTGATGAAAAGTCCCAACTACAAACAACAGAATCAAAATAGTCTGAGGGGACACCCGGATTTGAACCAGGGACCTCTTGATCTGCAGTCAAATGCTCTACCACTGAGCTATCTCCCCAGCTTTTCAGTAAAATCAGAATGACATAATATCAGTACATCATGAAAGAGTGAGAGGATCATGCTAAGTTGTGCCGGAAAGTACAGGCTTGAAACTGTGGAACAGGAGAAGTAGTAGTTAATATTATTTATTAAAGGAAAGCTGTATCATTTAAAAAACGGATTACTTTGTTTCATTGCTATTTTATTTGAATAGGCAGTGGTACATAAGACCAATGCCTCTACATACAATGATTGTTTTGAAACATTCTTAAAGAGGAAGAGGTTTTTACGTGACACATTATCATTTGATGATTGGTTACCACAATCACCGAGATGGTGGTGAAGTATGATTGTTTTTTGGCCAAATTACGGAGGAAAAACATTTCTACATACCACTACAATTCGGTATTTAGAAGGAACACCTAAACACCCCTTTCAAGTACCTTCGATTTAATACATCAAAAAAAGCCACTTTGTGCTTGCAACTGGCCTGATTCTTCAGACCAGCCTTCTTGCAACTGCAACGAGGGTTTGTACATCTTGCACGTAGGCAGAGCTTTCAAGGAGAAATTAAATAGTTCCTACGTTGCACAAAAATGAAGTGCTTCAAACAAGCACATACTTTTAATGCACAGGGAAAAGCTGGAATATATGCAAGACTGAGGACACAGGTGAAATGAGAAATAGACTGACTGCATCGCTGCACAGTATTCTAAGCCATTTCTTTAGTGCGATTCAAGAGAGCACCAAACAGTGTAACAAATTTGGCAATTTGTTTCATAGTTCATTCCCTTTCTTTAGTGCTGTAAAAGGAAGAGCCAAATTCCAAAATAGATCAATGATCTTTCAGAAATTTCCCAAAGGGAATACCAAGCTGAATGTTAAAACTCCATTTACTCACAGGTTTTGAGCAGCAAACTATGTAATGCTATTGAAGTGCAATATCCAAGGGAACACTGACTCTGTCAAAGATGATCCAAAAGGAATTGATGAAAAGTCCCAACTACAAACAACAGAATCAAAATAGTCTGAGGGGACTCCTGGATTTGAACCAGGGACCTCTTGATCTGCAGTCAAATGCTCTACCACTGAGCTATCTCCCCAGCTCTTCAGTAAAATCAGAATGACATAATATCAGTACATCATGAAAGAGTGAGAGGATCATGCTAAGTTGTGCCGGAAAGTACAGGCTTGAAACTGTGGAACAGGAGAAGTAGTAGTTAATATTATTTATTAAAGGAAAGCTGTATCATTTAAAAAACGGATTACTTTGTTTCATTGCTATTTTATTTGAATAGGCAGTGGTACATAAGACCAATGCCTCTACATACAATGATTGTTTTGAAACATTCTTAAAGAGGAAGAGGTTTTTACGTGACACATTATCATTTGATGATTGGTTACCACAATCACCGAGATGGTGGTGAAGTATGATTGTTTTTTGGCCAAATTACGATGGAAAAACATTTCTACATACCACTACAATTCGGTATTTGGAAGGAACACCCAAACACCCCTTTCAAGTACCTTCGATTTAATACATCAAAAAAAGCCACTTTGTGCTTGCAACTGGCCTGATTCTTCAGACCAGCCTTCTTGCAACTGCAACGAGGGTTTGTACATCTTGCACGTAGGCAGAGCTTTCAAGGAGAAATTAAATAGTTCCTACGTTGCACAAAAATGAAGTGCTTCAAACAAGCACATACTTTTAATGCACAGGGAAAAGGTGGAATATATGTAAGACTGAGGACACAGGTGAAATGAGAAATAGACTGACTGCATCGCTGCACAGTATTCTAAGCCATTTCTTTAGTGCGGTTCAAGAAAGCATCAAACAGTATAACAAATTTGTCAATTTGTTTCATAGTCCATTCCCTTTCTTTAGTGCTGTAAAAGGAAGAGCCAAATTCCAAAATAGATCAATGATCTTTCAGAAATTTCCCAAAGGGAATACCAAGCCGAGTGTTAAAACTCCATTTACTCACAGGTTTTGAGCAGCAAACTCTGTAATGCTATTAAAGTGCAATATCCAAGGGAACACTGACTCTGTCAAAGATGATCCGAAAGGAATTGATGAAAAGTCCCAACTACAAACAACAGAATCAAAATAGTCTGAGGGGACACCCGGATTTGAACCAGGGACCTCTTAATCTGCAGTCAAATGCTCTACCACTGAGCTATATCCCCAGCTTTTCAGAAAAATTAGAATGATATAATATCAGTACATCATGAAAGAGTGAGAGGATCATGCTAAGTTGTGCCGGAAAGTACAGGCTTGAAACTGTGGAACAGGAGAAGTAGTCCTTAATATTATTTATTCAAGTAAAACTGGATCATTTAAAAAACAGATTAATTTGTTTCATTGATATTTTATTTGAATAGGCAGTGGTACATAAGACCAATGCCTCTACATACAATGATTGTTTTGAAACATTCTTAAAGGGGAAGAGGTTTTTACGTGACACATTATCATTTGATGATTGGTTACCACAATCACCAAGATGGTGGTGAAGTATGATTGTTTTTTGGCCAAATTACGGAGGAAAAACATTTCTATATACCACTGCAATTCGGTATTTGGAAGGAACACCCAAACACCCCTTTCAAGTACCTTCGATTTAATACATCAAAAAAAGCCACTTTGTGCTTGCAACTGGCCTGATTCTTCAGACCAGCCTTCTTGCAACTGCAACGAGGGTTTGTACATCTTGCACGTAGGCAGAGCTTTCAAGGAGAAATTAAATAGTTCCTATGTTGCACAAAAATGAAGTGCTTCAAACAAGCACATACTTTTAATGCACAGGGAAAAGGTGGAATATATGTAAGACTGAGGACACAGGTGAAATGAGAAATAGACTGACTGCATCGCTGCACAGTATTCTAAGCCATTTCTTTAGTGCGGTTCAAGAAAGCATCAAACAGTATAACAAATTTGTCAATTTGTTTCATAGTCCATTCCCTTTCTTTAGTGCTGTAAAAGGAAGAGCCAAATTCCAAAATAGATCAATGATCTTTCAGAAATTTCCCAAAGGGAATACCAAGCCGAGTGTTAAAACTCCATTTACTCACAGGTTTTGAGCAGCAAACTCTGTAATGCTTTTAAAGTGCAATATCCAAGGGAACACTGACTTTGTCAAAGATGATCCGAAAGGAATTGATGAAAAGTCCCAACTACAAACAACAGAATCAAAATAGTCTGAGGGGACACACGGATTAGAACCAGGGACCTCTTGATCTGCAGTCAAATGCTCTACCACTGAGCTATATCCCCAGCTTTTCAGAAAAATTAGAATGATATAATATCAGTACATCATGAAAGAGTGAGAGGATCATGCTAAGTTGTGCCGGAAAGTACAGGCTTGAAACTGTGGAACAGGAGAAGTAGTAGTTAATATTATTTATTAAAGGAAAGCTGTATCATTTAAAAAACGGATTACTTTGTTTCATTGCTATTTTATTTGAATAGGCAGTGGTACATAAGACCAATGCCTCTACATACAATGATTGTTTTGAAACATTCTTAACCACTTGGCTGCTAAGGTACAATTACTCTGGTGCTGTAATTTCCATTGAAATCAATGGAAAGTCCATGACGAGTTACCCTTGTCATTAGCGGCGAAGAGGTTAAAGGGGAAGAGGTTTTTACGTGACACATTATCATTTGATGATTGGTTACCACAATCACCAAGATGGTGGTGAAGTATGATTGTTTTTTGGCCAAATTACGATGGAAAAACATTTCTACATACCACTACAATTCGGTATTTGGAAGTAACACCCAAACACCCCTTTCAAGTACCTTTGATTTAATACATCCAAAAAAGCCACTTTGTGCTTGCAACTGGCCTGATTCTTCAGACCAGCCTTCTTGCAACTGCAACGAGGGTTTGTACATCTTGCACGTAGGCAGAGCTTTCAAGGAGAAATTAAATAGTTCCTAAGTTGCACAAAAATGAAGTGCTTCAAACAAGCACATACTTTTAATGCACAGGGAAAAGGTGGAATATATGTAAGACTGAGGACACAGGTGAAATGAGAAATAGACTGACTGCATCGCTGCACAGTATTCGAAGCCATTTCTTTAGTGCGATTCGAGAAAGCATCAAACAGTATAACAAATTTGTCAATTTGTTTCATAGTCCATTCCCTTTCTTAAGTGCTGTAAAAGGAAGAGCCAAATTCCAAAATAGATCAATGATCTTTCAGAAATTTCCCAAAGGGAATACCAAGCCGAGTGTTAAAACTCCATTTACTCACAAGTTTTGAGCAGCAAACTCTGTAATGCTATTAAAGTGCAATATCCAAGGGAACACTGACTCTGTCAAAGATGATCCAAAAGGAATTGATGAAAAGTCCCAACTACAAACAACAGAATCAAAATAGTCTGAGGGGACACCCGGATATGAACCAGGGACCTCTTGA
Organism: Lissotriton vulgaris; assembly: GCF_964263255.1. Lineage (NCBI taxonomy): Eukaryota > Metazoa > Chordata > Amphibia > Caudata > Salamandridae > Lissotriton > Lissotriton vulgaris. The sequence continues at coordinate 244,348,561 of NC_141685.1, forward strand.
TCTGCAGTCAAATGCTCTACCACTGAGCTATATCCCCAGCTGTCAGCCAACATCAGAATGACAATATATCAGTACATCATGAAAGAGTGAGAGGATCATGCTAAGTTGTGCCTGAAAGTACAACCTTGAAACTGTGTAACTGTAGAAGTAGTTCTTAATATTATTTATTAAAGGAAAAATGGATCATTAAAAAAATATATGTATTTGATTGGTATTTTATTTGAATAGGCAGTGGTACATAGGACCAATGCCTGCACTTAAAATGTTTGTTTTGAAACATTCTCAAAGGGGAAGAGGTTTTTACGGGATACCTTATTGTTTCATGTTTGGTTACCACAATCACTCAGATGGTGATGAAGTATGATTGTTTTGGGCCACATTACGGTGGAAAAACATTTCTACATACCACTACAATTCGGTATTTGGAAGGTACACCCAAACACCCCTTTCACGGACCTTCGATTCAAAACATCAGAAAAAGCCACTTTGTGCTTGCAAATGGCCTGATTCTTCAGGCCAGCCTTCTTGCAACTGCAACAATGGTTCGTACATCTTGCACGTAGGCAGAGCATTTAAGGAGAAATTAAATAGTTCCTACGTTGCACAAAAATGAAGTGCTTCAAACAAGCACATACTTTGGATGCACAGGGAAAAGGTGGAATATATGTAAGACTGAGGACACAGGTGAAATGAGAAATTGACTGACTGCATCGCTGCACAGTATTCTAAGCCATTTCTTTAGTGCAATTCAAGAAAGCACCAAACAGTATAACAAATTTTTCAATTTGTTTCATAGTCCATTCCCTTTCTTTAGGTCTGTAAAAGGAAGAGCCAAATTCCAAAAAAAGATCAATGATCTTTCAGAAAGTTCCCAAAGGGAACACCAAGCCGAGTGTTAAAACTGCATTTACTCACAGGTTTTGAGCAGCAAACTCTGTAATGCTATTAAAGTGCAATATCCAAGGGAATACTGACTCTGTCAAAGATGATCCAAAAGGAATTGATGAAAAGTCCCAACTACAAACAACAGAATCAAAAGAGTCTGAGGGGACACCCGGATTTGAACCAGGGACCTCTTGATCTGCAGTCAAATGCTCTACCACTGAGCTATATCCCCAGCTTTTCAGAAAAATTAGAATGACATAATATCAGTACATCATGAAAGAGTGAGAGGATCATGCTAAGTTGTGCCGGAAAGTACAGGCTTGAAACTGTGGAACAGGAGAAGTAGTCCTTAATATTATTTATTAAAGTAAAACTGGATCATTTAAAAAACAGATTAATTTGTTTCATTGCTATTTTATTTGAATAGGCAGTGGTACATAAGACCAATGCCTCTACATACAATGATTGTTTTGAAACATTCTTAAAGCGGAAGAGGTTTTTACATGACACATTATCATTTGATGATTGGTTACCACAATCACCGAGATGGTGGTGAAGTATGAATGTTTTTTGGCCAAATTACGGAGGAAAAACATTTCTACATACCACTACAATTCGGTATTTGGAAGGAACACCCAAACATCCCTTTCAAGTACCTTCGATTTAATACATCAAAAAAAGCCACTTTGTGCTTGCAACTGGCCTGATTCTTCAGACCAGCCTTCTTGCAACTGCAACAAGGGTTTGTACATCTTGCACGTAGGCAGAGCGTTCAAGGAGAAATTAAATAGTTCCTACGTTGCACAAAAATGAAGTGCTTCAAACAAGCACAAATTTTTAATGCACAGGGAAAAGGTGGAATATATGTAAGACTGAGGACACAGGTGAAATGAGAAATAGACTGACTGCATCGCTGCACAGTATTCTAAGCCATTTCTTTAGTGCGGATCAAGAAAGCATCAAACAGTATAACAAATTTGTCAATTTGTTTCATAGTCCATTCCCTTTCTTTAGTGCTGTAAAAGGAAGAGCCAAATTCCAAAATAGATCAATGATCTTTCAGAAATTTCCCAAAGGGAATACCAAGCCGAGTGTTAAAACTCCATTTACTCACAGGTTTTGAGCAGCAAACTCTGTAATGCTAGTAAAGTGCAATATCCAAGGGAACACTGACTCTGTCAAAGATGATCCGAAAGGAATTGATGAAAAGTCCCAACTACAAACAACAGAATCAAAATAGTCTGAGGGGACACCCGGATTTGAACCAGGGACCTCTTGATCTGCAGTCAAATGCTCTACCACTGAGCTATATCCCCAGCTTTACAGAAAAATTAGAATGACATAATATCAGTACATCATGAAAGAGTGAGAGGATCATGCTAAGTTGTGCCAGAAAGTACAGGCTTGAAACTGTGGAACAGGAGAAGTAGTCCTTAATATTATTTATTCAAGTAAAACTGGATCATTTAAAAAACAGATTAATTTTTTCATTGCTATTTTATTTGAATAGGCCGTGGTACATAAGACCAATGCCTCTAAATACAATGATTGTTTTGAAACATTCTTAAAGGGGAAGAGGTTTTTACGTGACACATTATCATTTGATGATTGGTTACCACAATCACCGAGATGGTGGTGAAGTATGATTGTTTTTTGGCCAAATTACGATGGAAAAACATTTCTACATACCACTACAATTCGGTATTTGGAAGGAACACCCAAACACCCCTTTCAAGTACCTTCAATTTAATACATCAAAAAAAGCCACTTTGTGCTTGCAACTGGCCTGATTCTTCAGACCAGCCTTCTTGCAACTGCAACGAGGGTTTGTACATCTTGCACGTAGGCAGAGCTTTCAAGGAGAAATTAAATAGTTCCTAAGTTGCACAAAAATGAAGTGCTTCAAACAAACACATACTTTGTATGGACAGAGAAGAGATGGAATATATGTAAGACTGAGGACACAGGTGTAATGAGAAATAGATTGATTGCATAGCTGCCCAGTATTCTAAGCCATTTCTTTAGTGCGATTCAAGAGAGCACCAAACAGTATAACAAATTTGTCAATTGGTTTCATAGTCCATTCCCTTTGTTTAGAGCTGTGAAAGGTAGAGCCGAATTTCAAAATAGATCAATGATGTTTCAGAAATTTCCCATAGGGAATACCAAGCCCAGTGTAAAAAATGCAGTTACTCACAAGTTTTAATCAGCAACACTGTAATGTTATTAAAGTGTAACATCCAAGGGAACACTGACTCTGTCAAAGATGATCCAAATGGGATTCATGAAAATTCCCAACTACAAACAGCAGATTCAAAATAGTATGAGGGGACACCCGGATTTGAACCAGGGACCTCTTGATCTGCAGTCAAATGCTCTACCACTGAGCTATATCCCCAGCAGTCAGCCAAGATCAGAATGACAATATATCAGTACATCATGAAAGAGTGAGAGGATCATGCTAAGTTGTGCCGGAAAGTACAACCTTGAAATTGTGGAACTGTAGAAGTAGTTCTTAATATTATTTATTAAAGGAAAAATGGATCATTAAAGAAAAAATATGTTTTTGTTAGATTGGTATTTTATTTGAATAGGCAGTGGTACATAGGACCAATGCCTGCACTTAAAATGTTTGTTTTGAAACATTCTCAAAGGGGAAGAGGTTTTTACGGGATACCTTATTGTTTCATGTTTGGTTACCACAATCACTCAGATGGTGATGAAGTATGATTGTTTTGGGCCACATTACGGTGGAAAAACATTTCTACATACCACTACAATTCGGTATTTGGAAGGTACACCCAAACACCCCTTTCACGGACCTTCGATTTAAAACATCAGAAAAAGCCACTTTGTGCTTGCAAATGGCCTGATTCTTCAGGCCAGCCTTCTTGCAACTGCAACAATGGTTCGTACATCTTGCACGTAGACAGAGCATTTAAGGAGAAATTAAATAGTTCCTACGTTGCACAAAAATGAATTGCTTCAAACAAGCACATACTTTGGATGCACAGGGAAAAGGTGGAATATATGTAAGACTGAGGACACAGGTGAAATGAGAAATAGACTGACTGCATCGCTGCACAGTATTCTAAGCCATTTCTTTAGTGCGATTCAAGAAAGCACCAAACAGTATAACAAATTTGTCAATTTATTTCATAGTCCATTCCCTTTCTCTTGTACTGTAAAAGGAATAGCCAAATTCCAAAATAGATCAATGATCTTTCAGAAAGTTCCCAAAGGGAACACCAAGCCGAGTGTTAAAACTGCATTTACTCACAGGTTTTGAGCAGCAAACTCTGTAATGATATTAAAGTGCAATATCCAAGGGAACACTGACTCTGTCAAAGATGATCCAAAAGGAATTGATGAAAAGTCCCAACTACAAACAACAGAATCAAAATAGTCTGAGGGGACACCCTGATTTGAACCAGGGACCTCTTGATCTGTTGTCAAATGCTCTACCACTGAGCTATATCCCCAGCGTTTCAGTAAAATCAGAATGACATAATATCAGTACATCATGAAAGAGTGAGAGGATCATGCTAAGTTGTGCCGGAAAGTACAGGCTTGAAACAATGGAACAGGAGAAGTAGTCCTTAATATTATTTATTAAAGTAAAACTGGATCATTTAAAAAACAGATTAATTTATTTCATTGCTATTTTATTTGAATAGGCAGTGGTACATAAGACCAATGCCTCTACATACAATGATTGTTTTGAAACATTCTTAAAGGGGAAGAGGTTTTTACGTGACACATTATCATTTGATGATTGGTTACCACAATCACCAAGATGGTGGTGAAGTATGATTGTTTTTTGGCCAAATTACGGAGGAAAAACATTTCTACATACCACTACAATTCGGTATTTGGAAGGAACACCCAAACACCCCTTTCAAGTACCTTCGATTTAATACATCAAAAAAATCCACTTTGTGCTTGCAACTGGCCTGATTCTTCAGACCAGCCTTCTTGCAACTGCAACGAGGGTTTGAACATCTTGCACGTAGGCAGAGCTTTCAAGGAGAAATTAAATAGTTCCTACGTTGCACAAAAATGAAGTGCTTCAAACAAGCACATACTTTTAATGCACAGGGAAAAGCTGGAATATATGTAAGACTGAGGACACAGGTGAAATGAGAAATAGACTGACTGCATCGCTGCACAGTATTCTAAGCCATTTCTTTAGTGCGATTCAAGAGAGCACCAAACAGTATAACAAATTTGTCAATTTGTTTCATAGTCCATTCCCTTTCTTTAGTGCTGTAAAAGGAAGAGCCAAATTCCAAAATAGATCAATGATCTTTCAGAAATTTCCCAAAGGGAATACCAAGCCGAGTGTTAAAACTCCATTTACTCACAGGTTTTGAGCAGCAAACTATGTAATGCTATTAAAGTGCAATATCCAAGGGAACACTGACTCTGTCAAAGATGATCCAAAAGGAATTGATGAAAAGTCCCAACTACAAACAACAGAATCAAAATAGTCTGAGGGGACACCCGCATTTGAACCAGGGACCTCTTGATCTGCAGTCAAAATGCTCTACCACTGAGCTATATCCCCAGCTTTTCAGTAAAATCAGAATGACATAATATCAGTACATCATGAAAGAGTGAGAGGATCATGCTAAGTTGTGCCGGAATGTACAGGCTTGAAACTGTGGAACAGGAGAAGTAGTAGTTAATATTATTTATTAAAGGAAAGCTGTATCATTTAAAAAACGGATTACTTTGTTTCATTGCTATTTTATTTGAATAGGCAGTGGTACATAAGACCAATGCCTCTACATACAATGATTGTTTTGAAACATTCTTAAAGGGGAAGAGGTTTTTACGTGACACATTATCATTTGATGATTGGTTACCACAATCACCGAGATGGTGGTGAAGTATGATTGTTTTTTGGCCAAATTACGATGGAAAAACATTTCTACATACCACTACAATTCAGTATTTGGAAGGAACACCCAAACACCCCTTTCAAGTACCTTCAATTTAATACATCAAAAAAAGCCACTTTGTGCTTGCAACTGGCCTGATTCTTCAGACCAGCCTTCTTGCAACTGCAATGAGGGTTTGTACATCTTGCACGTAGGCAGAGCTTTCAAGGAGAAATTATTTAGTTCCTAATTTGCACAAAAATGAAGTGCTTCAAACAAACACATACTTTGTATGGACAGAGAAGAGATGGAATATATGTAAGACTGAGGACACAAGTGTAATGAGAAATAGATTGATTGCATAGCTGCCCAGTATTCTAAGCCATTTCTTTAGTGCGATTCAAGAGAGCACCAAACAGAATAACAATTTTGTCAATTGGTTTCATAGTCCATTCCCTTTGTTTAGAGCTGTGAAAGGTAGAGCCGCATTCCAAAATAGATCAATGATGTTTCAGAAATTTCCCATAGGGAATACCAAGCCCAGTGTAAAAAATGCAGTTACTCACAAGTTTTAATCAGCAACACTGTAATGGTATTAAAGTGTAACATCCAAGGGAACACTGACTCTGTCAAAGATGATCCAAATGGGATTCATGAAAATTCCCAACTACAAACAGAAAATTCAAAATAGTATGAGGGGACACCCGGATTTGAACCAGGGACCTCTTGATCTGCAGTCAAATGCTCTACCACTGAGCTATATCCCCAGCTGTCAGCCAAGATCAGAATGACAATATATCAGTACATCATGAAAGAGTGAGAGGATCATGCTAAGTTGTGCCGGAAAGTACAACCTTGAAATTGTGGAACTGTAGAAGTAGTTCTTAATATTATTTATTAAAGGAAAAATGGATCATTAAAAAAAATATATGTATTTGTTTGATTGGTATTTTATTTGAATAGGCAGTGGTACATAGGACCAATGCCTGCACTTAAAATGTTTGTTTTGAAACATTCTCAAAGGGGAAGAGGTTTTTACGGGATACCTTATTGTTTCATGTTTGGTTACCACAATCACTCAGATGGTGATGAAGTATGATTGTTTTGGGCCACATTACGGTTGAAAAACATTTCTACATACCACTACAATTTGGTATTTGGAAGGTACACCCAAACACCCCTTTCACGGACCTTCAATTTAAAACATCAGAAAAAGCCACTTTGTGCTTGCAAATGGCCTGATTCTTCAGGCCAGCCTTCTTGCAACTGCAACAATGGTTCGTACATCTAGCACGTAGACAGAGCATTTAAGGAGAAATTAAATAGTTCCTACGTTGCACAAAAATGAAGTGCTTCAAACAAGCACATACTTTGGATGCACAGTGAAAAGGTGGAATATATGTAAGACTGAGGACACAGGTGAAATGAGAAATAGACTGACTGCATCGCTGCACAGTATTCTAAGCCATTTCTTTAGTGCGATTCAAGAAAGCACCAAACAGTATAACAAATTTGTCAATTTATTTCATAGTCCATTCCCTTTCTCTTGTGCTGTAAAAGGAAGAGCCAAATTCCAAAATAGATCAATGATCTTTCAGAAAGTTCCCAAAGGGAACACCAAGCTGAGTGTTAAAACTGCATTTACTCACAGGTTTTGAGCAGCAAACTCTGTAATGATATTAAAGTGCAATATCCAAGGGAACACTGACTTTGTCAAAGATGATACAAAAGGAATTGATGAAAAGTCCCAACTACAAACAACAGAATCAAAATAGTCTGAGGGGACACCCGGATTTGAACCAGGGACCTCTTGATCTGCAGTCAAATGCTCTACCACTGAGCTATATCCCCAACTTTTCAGTAAAATCAGAATGACATAATATCAGTACATCATGAAAGAGTGAGAGGATCATGCTAAGTTGTGCCGGAAAGTACAGGCTTGAAACTGTGGAACAGGAGAAGTAGTCCTTAATATTATTTATTAAAGTAAAACTGGCTCATTTAAAAAACAGATTAATTTGTTTCATTGCTATTTTATTTTAATAGGCAGTGGTACATAAGACCAATGCCTCTACATACAATGATTGTTTTGAAACATTCTTAAAGCGGAAGAGGTTTTTACATGACACATTATCATTTGATGATTGGTTACCACAATCACCGAGATGGTGGGGAAGTATGAATGTTTTTTGGCCAAATTACGGAGGAAAAACATTTCTACATACCACTACAATTCAGTATTTGGAAGGAACACCCAAACACCTCTTTCAAGTACCTTCGATTTAATACATCAAAAAAAGCCACTTTGTGCTTGCAACTGGCCTGATTCTTCAGACCAGCCTTCTTGCAACTGCAACGAGGGTTTGTACATCTTGCACGTAGGCAGAGCTTTCAAGGAGAAATTAAATAGTTCCTACGTTGCACAAAAATGAAGTGCTTCAAACAAGCACATACTTTTAATGCACAGGGAAAAGGTGGAATATATGTAAGGCTGAGGACACAGGTGAAATGAGAAATAGACTGACTGCATCGCTGCACAGTATTCTAAGCCATTTCTTTAGTGCGATTCAAGAAAGCATCAAACAGTATAACAAATTTGTCAATTTGTTTCATAGTCCATTCCCTTTCTTAAGTGCTGTAAAAGGAAGAGCCAAATTCCAAAATAGATCAATGATCTTTCAGAAATTTCCCAAAGGGAATACCAAGCCGAGTGTTAAAACTCCATTTACTCACAGGTTTTGAGCAGCAAACTCTGTAATGCTATTAAAGTGCAATATCCAAGGGAACACTGACTCTGTCAAAGATGATCCAAAAGGAATTGATGAAAAGTCCCAACTACAAACAACAGAATCAAAATAGTCTGAGGGGACACCCGGATTTGAACCAGGGACCTCTTGATCTGCAGTCAAATGCTCTACCACTGAGCTATATCCCCAGCTTTTCAGTAAAATCAGAATGACATAATATCAGTACATCATGAAAGAGTGAGAGGATCATGCTAAGTTGTGCCGGAAAGTACAGGCTTGAAACTGTGGAACAGGAGAAGTAGTCCTTAATATTATTTATTAAAGTAAAACTGGATCATTTAAAAAACAGATACATTTTTTGATTGCTATTTTATTTGAATAGGCCGTGGTACATAAGACCAATGCCTCTACATACAATGATTGTTTTGAAACATTCTTAAAGGGGAAGAGGTTTTTACGTGACACATTATCATTTGATGATTGGTTACCACAATCACCGAGATGGTGGTGAAGTATGATTGTTTTTTGGCCAAATTACGGAGGAAAAACATTTCTACATACCACTACAATTCGGTATTTGGAAGGAACACCCAAACACCCCTTTCAAGTACCTTCAATTTAATACATCAAAAAAAGCCACTTTGTGCTTGCAACTGGCCTGATTCTTCAGACCAGCCTTCTTGCAACTGCAACGAGGGTTTGTACATCTTGCACGTAGGCAGAGCTTTCAAGGAGAAATTAAATAGTTCCTAATTTGCACAAAAATGAAGTGCTTCAAACAAACACATACTTTGTATGGACAGAGAAGAGATGGAATATATGTAAGACTGAGGACACAGGTGTAATGAGAAATAGATTGATTGCATAGCTGCCCAGTATTCTAAGCCATTTCTTTAGTGCGATTCAAGAGAGCACCAAACAGTATAACAAATTTGTCAATTGGTTTCATAGTCCATTCCCTTTGTTTAGAGCTGTGAAAGGTAGAGCCGCATTCCAAAATAGATCAATGATGTTTCAGAAATTTCCCATAGGGAATACCAAGCCCAGTGTAAAAAATGCAGTTACTCACAAGTTTTAATCAGCAACACTGTAATGGTATTAAAGTGTAACATCCAAGGGAACACTGACTCTGTCAAAGATGATCCAAATGGGATTCATGAAAATTCCCAACTACAAACAGCAGATTCAAAATAGTATGAGGGGACACCCGGATTTGAACCAGGGACCTCTTGATCTGCAGTCAAATGCTCTACCACTGAGCTATATCCCCAGCTGTCAGCCAACATCAGAATGACAACATATCAGTACATCATGAAAGAGTGAGAGGATCATGCTAAGTTGTGCCGGAAAGTACAACCTTGAAACTGTGGAACTGTAGAAGTAGTTCTTAATATTATTTATTAAAGGAAAAATGGATCATTAAAAAAATATATGTATTTGTTTGATTGGTATTTTATTTGAATAGGCAGTGGTACATAGGACCAATGCCTGCACTTAAAATGTTTGTTTTGAAACATTCTCAAAGGGGAAGAGGTTTTTACAGGATACCTTATTGTTTCATGTTTGGTTACCACAATCACTCAGATGGTGATGAAGTATGATTGTTTTGGGCCACATTACGGTGGAAAAACATTTCTACATACCACTACAATTCGGTATTTGGAAGGTACACCCAAACACCCCTTTCACGGACCTTCAATTTAAAACATCAGAAAAAGCCACTTTGTGCTTGCAAATGGCCTGATTCTTCAGGCCAGCCTTCTTGCAACTGCAACAATGGTTCGTACATCTTGCATTTAAGGAGAAATTGAATAGTTCCTACGTTGCACAAAAATGAAGTGCTTCAAACAAGCACATACTTTGGATGCACAGGGAAAAGGTGGAATATATGTAAGACTGAGGACACAGGTGAAATGAGAAATAGACTGACTGCATCGCTGCACAGTATTCTAAGCCATTTCTTTAGTGCGATTCAAGAAAGCACCAAACAGTATAACAAATGTGTCAATTTATTTCATAGTCCATTCCCTTTCTTTAGTGCTGTAAAAGGAAGAGCCAAATTCCAAAATAGATCAATGATCTTTCAGAAAGTTCCCAAATGGAACACCAAGCCGAGTATTAAAACTGCATTTACTCACAGGTTTTGAGCAGCAAACTCTGTAATGATATTAAAGTGCAATATCCAAGGGAACACTGACTCTGTCAAAGATGATCCAAAAGGAATTGATGAAAAGTCCCAACTACAAACAACAGAATCAAAATAGTCTGAGGGGACACCCGGATTTGAACCAGGGACCTCTTGATCTGCAGTCAAATGCTCTACCACTGAGCTATATCCCCAGCTTTTCAGTAAGATCAGAATGACATAATATCAGTACATCATGAAAGAGTGAGAGGATCATGCTAAGTTGTGCCGGAAAGTACAGGCTTGAAACTGTGGAACAGGAGAAGTAGTCCTTAATATTATTTATTAAAGTAAAACTGGATCATTTAAAAAACAGATTAATTTGTTTCATTCCTATTTTATTTGAATAGGCAGTGGTACATAAGACCAATGCCTCTACATACAATGACTGTTTTGAAACATTCTTAAAGGGGAAGAGGTTTTTACGTGACACATTATCATTTGATGATTGGTTACCACAATCACCGAGATGGTGGTGAAGTATGATTGTTTTTTGGCCAAATTACGGAGGAAAAACATTTCTACATACCACTACAATTCGGTATTTGGAAGGAACACCCAAACACCCCTTTCAAGTACCTTCGATTTAATACCTCAAAAAAAGCCACTTTGTGCTTGCAACTGGCCTGATTCTTCAGACCAGCCTTCTTGCAACTGCAACGAGGGTTTGAACATCTTGCACGTAGGCAGAGCTTTCAAGGAGAAATTAAATAGTTCCTACCTTGCACAAAAATGAAGTGCTTCAAACAAGCACATACTTTTAATGCACAGGGAGAAGTTGGAATATATGTAAGACTGAGGACACAGGTGAAAAGAGAAATAGACTGACTGCATCGCTGCACAGTATTCTAAGCCATTTCTTTAGTGCGATTCAAGAGAGCACCAAACAGTATAACAAATTTGTCAATTTGTTTCATAGTCCATTCCCTTTCTTTAGTGCTGTAAAAGGAAGAGCCAAATTCCAAAATAGATCAATGATCTTTCAGAAATTTCCCAAAGGGAATACCAAGCCGAGTGTTAAAACTCCATTTACTCACAGGTTTTGAGCAGCAAACTATGTAATGCTATTAAAGTGCAATATCCAAGGGAACACTGACTCTGTCAAAGATGATCCAAAAGGAATTGATGAAAAGTTCCAACTAGTAACAACAGAATCAAAATAGACAGAGGGGACACCCGGATTTGAACCAGGGACCTCTTGATCTGCAGTCAAATGCTCTACCACTGAGCTATATCCCCAGCTTTTCAGTAAAATCAGAATGACATAACATCAGTACATCATGAAAGAGTGAGAGGATCATGCTAAGTTGTGCCGGAAAGTACAGGCTTGAAACTGTGGAACAGGAGAAGTAGTAGTTAATATTATTTATTAAAGGAAAGCTGTATCATTTAAAAAACGGATTACTTTGTTTCATTGCTATTTTATTTGAATAGGCAGTGGTACATAAGACCAATGCCTCTACATACAATGATTGTTTTGAAACTTTTTTAAAGGGGAAGAGGTTTTTACGTGACACATTATCATTTGATGATTGGTTACCACAATCACCGAGATGGTGGTGAAGTATGATTGTTTTTTGGCCAAATTACGATGGAAAAACATTTCTACATACCACTACAATTCGGTATTTGGAAGGAACACCCAACACCCCTTTCAAGTACCTTCGATTTAATACATCAAAAAAAGCCACTTTGTGCTTGCAACTGGCCTGATTCTTCAGACCAGCCTTCTTGCAACTGCAACGAGGGTTTGTACATCTTGCACGTAGGCAGAGCTTTCAAGGAGAAATTAAATAGTTCCTAAGTTGCACAAAAATGAAGTGCTTCAAACAAACACATACTTTGTATGGACAGAGAAGAGATGGAATATATGTAAGACTGAGGACACAGGTGTAATGAGAAATAGATTGATTGCATAGCTGCCCAGTATTCTAAGCCATTTCTTTAGTGCGATTCAAGAGAGCACCAAACAGTATAACAAATTTGTCAATTGGTTTCATAGTCCATTCCCTTTGTTTAGAGCTGTGAAAGGTAGAGCCGAATTCCAAAATAGATCAATGATGTTTCAGAAATTTCCCATAGGGAATACCAAGCCCAGTGTAAAAAATGCAGTTACTCACAAGTTTTAATCAGCACACTGTAATGGTATTAAAGTGTAACATCCAAGGGAACACTGACTCTGTCAAAGATGATCCAAATGGGATTCATGAAAATTCCCAACTACAAACAGCAGATTCAAAATAGTATGAGGGGACACCCGGATTTGAACCAGGGACCTCTTGATCTGCAGTCAAATGCTCTACCACTGAGCTATATCCCCAGCTGTCAGCCAAGATCAGAATGACAATATATCAGTACATCATGAAAGAGTGAGAGGATCATGCTAAGTTGTGCCGGAAAGTACAACCTTGAAACTGTGGAACTGTAGAAGGAGTTCTTAATATTATTTATTAAAGGAAAAATGGATCATTAAAAAAAATATATGTATTTGTTTGATTGGTATTTTATTTGAATAGGCAGTGGTACATAGGACCAATGCCTGCACTTAAAATGTTTGTTTTGAAACATTCTCAAAGGGGAAGAGGTTTTTACGGGATACCTTATTATTTCATGTTTGGTTACCACAATCACTCAGATGGTGATGAAGTATGATTGTTTTGGGCCACATTACGGTGGAAAAACATTTCTACATACCACTACAATTCGGTATTTGGAAGGTACACCCAAACACCCCTTTCACGGACCTTCGATTTAAAACATCAGAAAAAGCCACTTTGTGCTTGCAAATGGCCTGATTCTTCAGGCCAGCCTTCTTGCAACTGCAACAACGGTTCGTACATCTTGCACGTAGGCAGAGCATTTAAGGAGAAATTAAATAGTTCCTACGTTGCACAAAAATGAAGTGCTTCAAACAAGCACATACTTTGGATGCACAGGGAAAAGGTGGAATATATGTAAGACTGAGGACACAGGTGAAATGAGAAATAGACTGACTGCATCGCTGCACAGTATTCTAAGCCATTTCTTTAGTGCGATTCAAGAAAGCACCAAACAGTATAACAAATTTGTCAATTTATTTCATAGTCCATTCCCTTTCTCTTGTGCTGTAAAAGGAAGAGCCAAATTCCAAAATAGATCAATGATCTTTCAGAAATTTCCCAAAGGGAATACCAAGCCGAGTGTTAAAACTCCATTTACTCACAGGTTTTGAGCAGCAAACTCTGTAATGCTATTAAAGTGCAATATCCAAGGGAACACTGACTCTGTCAAAGATGATCCAAAAGGAATTGATGAAAAGTCCCAACTACAAACAACAGAATCAAAATAGTCTGAGGGGAGACCCGGATTTGAACCAGGGACCTCTTGATCTGCAGTCAAATGCTCTACCACTGAGCTATATCCCCAGCTTTTCAGTAAAATCAGAATGACATAATATCAGTACATCATGAAAGAGTGAGAGGATCATGCTAAGTTGTGCCGGAAAGTACAGGCTTGAAACTGTGGAACAGGAGAAGTAGTCCTTAATATTATTTATTAAAGTAAAACTGGATCACTTAAAAAACAGATTAATTTGTTTCATTGCTATTTTATTTGAATAGGCAGTGGTACATAAGACCAATGCCTCTACATACAATGACTGTTTTGAAACATTCTTAAAGGGGAAGAGGTTTTTACGTGACACATTATCATTTGATGATTGGTTACCACAATCACCGAGATGGTGGTGAAGTATGATTGTTTTTTGGCCAAATTACGGAGGAAAAACATTTCTACATACCACTACAATTCGGTATTTGGAAGGAACACCCAAACACCCCTTTCAAGTACCTTCGATTTAATACCTCAAAAAAAGCCACTTTGTGCTTGCAACTGGCCTGATTCTTCAGACCAGCCTTCTTGCAACTGCAACGAGGGTTTGAACATCTTGCACGTAGGCAGAGCTTTCAAGGAGAAATTAAATAGTTCCTACGTTGCACAAAAATGAAGTGCTTCAAACAAGCACATACTTTTAATGCACAGGGAGAAGCTGGAATATATGTAAGACTGAGGACACAGGTGAAATGAGAAATAGACTGACTGCATCGCTGCACAGTATTCTAAGCCATTTCTTTAGTGCGATTCAAGAGAGCACCAAACAGTATAACAAATTTGTCAATTTGTTTCATAGTCCATTCCCTTTCTTTAGTGCTGTAAAAGGAAGAGCCAAATTCCAAAATAGATCAATGATCTTTCAGAAATTTCCCAAAGGGAATACCAAGCCGAGTGTTAAAACTCCATTTACTCACAGGTTTTGAGCAGCAAACTATGTAATGCTATTAAAGTGCAATATCCAAGGGAACACTGACTCTGTCAAAGATGATCCAAAAGGAATTGATGAAAAGTCCCAACTACAAACAACAGAATCAAAATAGTCTGAGAGGACACCCGGATTTGAACCAGGGACCTCTTGATCTGCAGTCAAATGCTCTACCACTGAGCTATATCCCCAGCTTTTCAGTAAAATTAGAATGACATAACATCAGTACATCATGAAAGAGTGAGAGGATCATGCTAAGTTGTGCCGGAAAGTACAGGCTTGAAACTGTGGAACAGGAGAAGTAGTAGTTAATATTATTTATTAAAGGAAAGCTGTATCATTTAAAAAACGGATTACTTTGTTTCATTGCTATTTTATTTGAATAGGCAGTGGTACATAAGACCAATGCCTCTACATACAATGATTGTTTTGAAACTTTTTTAAAGGGGAAGAGGTTTTTACGTGACACATTATCATTTGATGATTGGTTACCACAATCACCGAGATGGTGGTGAAGTATGATTGTTTTTTGGCCAAATTACGATGGAAAAACATTTCTACATACCACTACAATTCGGTATTTGGAAGGAACACCCAACACCCCTTTCAAGTACCTTCGATTTAATACATCAAAAAAAGCCACTTTGTGCTTGCAACTGGCCTGATTCTTCAGACCAGCCTTCTTGCAACTGCAACGAGGGTTTGTACATCTTGCACGTAGGCAGAGCTTTCAAGGAGAAATTAAATAGTTCCTAAGTTGCACAAAAATGAAGTGCTTCAAACAAACACATACTTCGTATGGACATAGAAGAGATGGAATATATGTAAGACTGAGGACACAGGTGTAATGAGAAATAGATTGATTGCATAGCTGCCCAGTATTCTAAGCCATTTCTTTAGTGCGATTCAAGAGAGCACCAAACAGTATAACAAATTTGTCAATTGGTTTCATAGTCCATTCCCTTTGTTTAGAGCTGTGAAAGGTAGAGCCGAATTCCAAAATAGATCAATGATGTTTCAGAAATTTCCCATAGGGAATACCAAGCCCAGTGTAAAAAATGCAGTTACTCACAAGTTTTAATCAGCACACTGTAATGGTATTAAAGTGTAACATCCAAGGGAACACTGACTCTGTCAAAGATGATCCAAATGGGATTCATGAAAATTCCCAACTACAAACAGCAGATTCAAAATAGTATGAGGGGACACCCGGATTTGAACCAGGGACCTCTTGATCTGCAGTCAAATGCTCTACCACTGAGCTATATCCCCTGCTGTCAGCCAAGATCAGAATGACAATATATCAGTACATCATGAAAGAGTGAGAGGATCATGCTAAGTTGTGCCGGAAAGTACAACCTTGAAACTGTGGAACTGTAGAAGGAGTTCTTAATAATATTTATTAAAGGAAAAATGGATCATTAAAAAAAATATATGTATTTGTTTGATTGGTATTTTATTTGAATAGGCAGTGGTACATAGGACCAATGCCTGCACTTAAAATGTTTGTTTTGAAACATTCTCAAAGGGGAAGAGGTTTTTACGGGATACCTTATTATTTCATGTTTGGTTACCACAATCACTCAGATGGTGATGAAGTATGATTGTTTTGGGCCACATTACGGTGGAAAAACATTTCTACATACCACTACAATTCGGTATTTGGAAGGTACACCCAAACACCCCTTTCACGGACCTTCAATTTAAAACATCAGAAAAAGCCACTTTGTGCTTGGAAATGGCCTGATTCATCAGGCCAGCCTTCTTGCAACTGCAACAATGGTTCGTACATCTTGCATTTAAGGAGAAATTGAATAGTTCCTACGTTGCACAAAAATGAAGTGCTTCAAACAAGCACATACTTTGGATGCACAGGGAAAAGGTGGAATATATGTAAGACTGAGGACACAGGTGAAATGAGAAATAGACTGACTGCATCGCTGCACAGTATTCTAAGCCATTTCTTTAGTGCGATTCAAGAAAGCACCAAACAGTATAACAAATGTGTCAATTTATTTCATAGTCCATTCCCTTTCTTTAGTGCTGTAAAAGGAAGAGCCAAATTCCAAAATAGATCAATGATCTTTCAGAAAGTTCCCAAATGGAACACCAAGCCGAGTATTAAAACTGCATTTACTCACAGGTTTTGAGCAGCAAACTCTGTAATGATATTAAAGTGCAATATCCAAGGGAACACTGACTCTGTCAAAGATGATCCAAAAGGAATTGATGAAAAGTCCCAACTACAAACAACAGAATCAAAATAGTCTGAGGGGACACCCGGATTTGAACCAGGGACCTCTTGATCTGCAGTCAAATGCTCTACCACTGAGCTATATCCCCAGCTTTTCAGTAAGATCAGAATGACATAATATCAGTACATCATGAAAGAGTGAGAGGATCATGCTAAGTTGTGCCGGAAAGTACAGGCTTGAAACTGTGGAACAGGAGAAGTAGTCCTTAATATTATTTATTAAAGTAAAACTGGATCATTTAAAAAACAGATTAATTTGTTTCATTCCTATTTTATTTGAATAGGCAGTGGTACATAAGACCAATGCCTCTACATACAATGACTGTTTTGAAACATTCTTAAAGGGGAAGAGGTTTTTACGTGACACATTATCATTTGACGATTGGTTACCACAATCACCGAGATGGTGGTGAAGTATGATTGTTTTTTGGCCAAATTACGGAGGAAAAACATTTCTACATACCACTACAATTCAGTATTTGGAAGGAACACCCAAACACCCCTTTCAAGTACCTTCGATTTAATACCTCAAAAAAAGCCACTTTGTGCTTGCAACTGGCCTGATTCTTCAGACCAGCCTTCTTGCAACTGCAACGAGGGTTTGAACATCTTGCACGTAGGCAGAGCTTTCAAGGAGAAATTAAATAGTTCCTACCTTGCACAAAAATGAAGTGCTTCAAACAAGCACATACTTTTAATGCACAGGGAGAAGTTGGAATATATGTAAGACTGAGGACACAGGTGA
This sequence comes from Lissotriton vulgaris, assembly GCF_964263255.1. NCBI lineage: Eukaryota > Metazoa > Chordata > Amphibia > Caudata > Salamandridae > Lissotriton > Lissotriton vulgaris. Next base: position 244,366,557 of record NC_141685.1, read on the forward strand.
AATGAGAAATAGACTGACTGCATCGCTGCACAGTATTCTAAGCCATGTCTTTAGTGCGATTCAAGAGAGCACCAAACAGTATAACAAATTTGTCAATTTGTTTCATAGTCCATTCCCTTTCTTTAGTGCTGTAAAAGGAAGAGCCAAATTCCAAAATAGATCAATGATCTTTCAGAAATTTCCCAAAGGGAATACCAAGCCGAGTGTTAAAACTCCATTTACTCACAGGTTTTGAGCAGCAAACTATGTAATGCTATTAAAGTGCAATATCCAAGGGAACACTGACTCTGTCAAAGATGATCCAAAAGGAATTGATGAAAAGTTCCAACTAGTAACAACAGAATCAAAATAGTCTGAGGGGACACCCGGATTTGAACCAGGGACCTCTTGATCTGCAGTCAAATGCTCTACCACTGAGCTATATCCCCAGCTTTTCAGTAAAATCAGAATGGCATAACATCAGTACATCATGAAAGAGTGAGAGGATCATGCTAAGTTGTGCCGGAAAGTACAGGCTTGAAACTGTGGAACAGGAGAAGTAGTAGTTAATATTATTTATTAAAGGAAAGCTGTATCATTTAAAAAACGGATTACTTTGTTTCATTGCTATTTTATTTGAATAGGCAGTGGTACATAAGACCAATGCCTCTACATACAATGATTGTTTTGAAACTTTTTTAAAGGGGAAGAGGTTTTTACGTGACACATTATCATTTGATGATTGGTTACCACAATCACCGAGATGGTGGTGAAGTATGATTGTTTGTTGGCCAAATTACGATGGAAAAACATTTCTACATACCACTACAATTCGGTATTTGGAAGGAACACCCAACACCCCTTTCAAGTACCTTCGATTTAATACATCAAAAAAAGCCACTTTGTGCTTGCAACTGGCCTGATTCTTCAGACCAGCCTTCTTGCAACTGCAACGAGGGTTTGTACATCTTGCACGTAGGCAGAGCTTTCAAGGAGAAATTAAATAGTTCCTAAGTTGCACAAAAATGAAGTGCTTCAAACAAACACATACTTTGTATGGACAGAGAAGAGATGGAATATATGTAAGACTGAGGACACAGGTGTAATGAGAAATAGATTGATTGCATAGCTGCCCAGTATTCTAAGCCATTTCTTTAGTGCGATTCAAGAGAGCACCAAACAGTATAACAAATTTGTCAATTGGTTTCATAGTCCATTCCCTTTGTTTAGAGCTGTGAAAGGTAGAGCCGAATTCCAAAATAGATCAATGATGTTTCAGAAATTTCCCATAGGGAATACCAAGCCCAGTGTAAAAAATGCAGTTACTCACAAGTTTTAATCAGCACACTGTAATGGTATTAAAGTGTAACATCCAAGGGAACACTGACTCTGTCAAAGATGATCCAAATGGGATTCATGAAAATTCCCAACTACAAACAGCAGATTCAAAATAGTATGAGGGGACACCCGGATTTGAACCAGGGACCTCTTGATCTGCAGTCAAATGCTCTACCACTGAGCTATATCCCCAGCTGTCAGCCAAGATCAGAATGACAATATATCAGTACATCATGAAAGAGTGAGAGGATCATGCTAAGTTGTGCCGGAAAGTACAACCTTGAAACTGTGGAACTGTAGAAGGAGTTCTTAATATTATTTATTAAAGGAAAAATGGATCATTAAAAAAAATATATGTATTTGTTTGATTGGTATTTTATTTGAATAGGCAGTGGTACATAGGACCAATGCCTGCACTTAAAATGTTTGTTTTGAAACATTCTCAAAGGGGAAGAGGTTTTTACGGGATACCTTATTATTTCATGTTTGGTTACCACAATCACTCAGATGGTGATGAAGTATGATTGTTTTGGGCCACATTACGGTGGAAAAACATTTCTACATACCACTACAATTCGGTATTTGGAAGGTACACCCAAACACCCCTTTCACGGACCTTCGATTTAAAACATCAGAAAAAGCCACTTTGTGCTTGCAAATGGCCTGATTCTTCAGGCCAGCCTTCTTGCAACTGCAACAACGGTTCGTACATCTTGCACGTAGGCAGAGCATTTAAGGAGAAATTAAATAGTTCCTACGTTGCACAAAAATGAAGTGCTTCAAACAAGCACATACTTTGGATGCACAGGGAAAAGGTGGAATATATGTAAGACTGAGGACACAGGTGAAATGAGAAATAGACTGACTGCATCGCTGCACAGTATTCTAAGCCATTTCTTTAGTGCGATTCAAGAAAGCACCAAACAGTATAACAAATTTGTCAATTTATTTCATAGTCCATTCCCTTTCTCTTGTGCTGTAAAAGGAAGAGCCAAATTCCAAAATAGATCAATGATCTTTCAGAAATTTCCCAAAGGGAATACCAAGCCGAGTGTTAAAACTCCATTTACTCACAGGTTTTGAGCAGCAAACTCTGTAATGCTATTAAAGTGCAATATCCAAGGGAACACTGACTCTGTCAAAGATGATCCAAAAGGAATTGATGAAAAGTCCCAACTACAAACAACAGAATCAAAATAGTCTGAGGGGAGACCCGGATTTGAACCAGGGACCTCTTGATCTGCAGTCAAATGCTCTACCACTGAGCTGTTTCCCCAGCTTTTCAGTAAAATCAGAATGACATAATATCAGTACATCATGAAAGAGTGAGAGGATCATGCTAAGTTGTGCCGGAAAGTACAGGCTTGAAACTGTGGAACAGGAGAAGTAGTCCTTAATATTATTTATTAAAGTAAAACTGGATCACTTAAAAAACAGATTAATTTGTTTCATTGCTATTTTATTTGAATAGGCAGTGGTACATAAGACCAATGCCTCTACATACAATGACTGTTTTGAAACATTCTTAAAGGGGAAGAGGTTTTTACGTGACACATTATCATTTGATGATTGGTTACCACAATCACCGAGATGGTGGTGAAGTATGATTGTTTTTTGGCCAAATTACGGAGGAAAAACATTTCTACATACCACTACAATTCGGTATTTGGAAGGAACACCCAAACACCCCTTTCAAGTACCTTCGATTTAATACCTCAAAAAAAGCCACTTTGTGCTTGCAACTGGCCTGATTCTTCAGACCAGCCTTCTTGCAACTGCAACGAGGGTTTGAACATCTTGCACGTAGGCAGAGCTTTCAAGGAGAAATTAAATAGTTCCTACGTTGCACAAAAATGAAGTGCTTCAAACAAGCACATACTTTTAATGCACAGGGAGAAGCTGGAATATATGTAAGACTGAGGACACAGGTGAAATGAGAAATAGACTGACTGCATCGCTGCACAGTATTCTAAGCCATTTCTTTAGTGCGATTCAAGAGAGCACCAAACAGTATAACAAATTTGTCAATTTGTTTCATAGTCCATTCCCTTTCTTTAGTGCTGTAAAAGGAAGAGCCAAATTCCAAAATAGATCAATGATCTTTCAGAAATTTCCCAAAGGGAATACCAAGCCGAGTGTTAAAACTCCATTTACTCACAGGTTTTGAGCAGCAAACTATGTAATGCTATTAAAGTGCAATATCCAAGGGAACACTGACTCTGTCAAAGATGATCCAAAAGGAATTGATGAAAAGTCCCAACTACAAAAAACAGAATCAAAATAGTCTGAGGGGACACCCGGATTTGAACCAGGGACCTCTTGATCTGCAGTCAAATGCTCTACCACTGAGCTATATCCCCAGCTTTTCAGTAAAATCAGAATGACATAACATCAGTACATCATGAAAGAGTGAGAGGATCATGCTAAGTTGTGCCGGAAAGTACAGGCTTGAAACTGTGGAACAGGAGAAGTAGTAGTTAATATTATTTATTAAAGGAAAGCTGTATCATTTAAAAAACGGATTACTTTGTTTCATTGCTATTTTATTTGAATAGGCAGTGGTACATAAGACCAATGCCTCTACATACAATGATTGTTTTGAAACTTTTTTAAAGGGGAAGAGGTTTTTACGTGACACATTATCATTTGATGATTGGTTACCACAATCACCGAGATGGTGGTGAAGTATGATTGTTTTTTGGCCAAATTACGATGGAAAAACATTTCTACATACCACTACAATTCGGTATTTGGAAGGAACACCCAACACCCCTTTCAAGTACCTTCGATTTAATACATCAAAAAAAGCCACTTTGTGCTTGCAACTGGCCTGATTCTTCAGACCAGCCTTCTTGCAACTGCAACGAGGGTTTGTACATCTTGCACGTAGGCAGAGCTTTCAAGGAGAAATTAAATAGTTCCTAAGTTGCACAAAAATGAAGTGCTTCAAACAAACACATACTTTGTATGGACAGAGAAGAGATGGAATATATGTAAGACTGAGGACACAGGTGTAATGGAAAGGGGCGACCATTCGGTCCCCCCGAACGTATGGTGGAGTACCTCGATCCCCCCGGGAAGCCATCTTGGGCGGGAGGCGAGTCTCGGCTGGTATGCCCGAAGCGGCGTAGCCGGGGCGTGCCTTTTTCCCGCCCTAGAGTGGGCTGGCCTAGACACCGACGCGGCCGGCCACGCCCTCGGAGGCAGGCGGGGGCGGGTTCACGCCCACCCTGAAGACGGATAAAAGGAGCGGAAGCCAAGAAAGCATCCTCTTGTTCCTGTGCTCTGAAGCTGCACCTCCCCGCTGCACGTGAGCTCGAGACGGAACGAAGAGCCAATTTTGAGCGTTGTAATCTCTCTTTTTTCTTACAGATATCCCGTCTGAGAATGCCCAAGAAAGTCGGAAAGCGGGTCGGTACCGAGGAGATGCTCCGCATACTCATGAAGGAGATAGCCGATCTGAAGAAAAAGGTTGAGGCTAAGGACGGGGAGGGAGGACCGAAACGGCCTTTACAGGGAACAATCCCCGGTGGAAAAAGCAAGAGGCCCAGAAGGGGAGCACTTGGGGGAGAAACCCCGGTTCCCGAAACCCTACGAGAGGAGCCAACCCCGGTGCCGAAAGAGGGGAATCCAATCCCTGTGGTGGTCACCCCCGTGAACAGGGAGGATATGCCCCCCGAGTTAGCGGCACAATTGGCAGCGTGGTTGGGAAACGATAGCGAGGGCGCCACGGCTGACGACGCCCGGGCAGTAATGAGGCAACTGCGGGAATCTAGGGAGGCTGCGAAGGCGCCATCTTCTGTTTCCCCACAGGTTCCGGCGGCTGGAAGTATAGCAGGCCCAAGTTCGGCGACAAGCGTGGGGTCTACTTCAGGTAAGCGGCCATTGCCGATTGCGGGGGAGGGGTCTGTACCTTCTCGAAAGGAGAAGATTGCCCAGCACGTCCCACAAGAAATCAAGGAATTGATTTGGGTGGATAAATATGTAAACATGTTTTCATTGCTTACCGACCATTACGAGATCGAGCATGTGAAGAGTCAAAAGGAGCTCATGCATCCGAGTGTTTGGCGCGCAAAAATGGCCGCCTTTAAGGTCGACGAGACCATTGGTACTTGGGGCAGAGCGTGGGGCATTTTTACTTCCATCATGGGTGAGCGCAGGCCTGAGTTGTTGACCGAGTTACCCATTTATCAGTCGCGTATTATGGAGTATTCTGTGGCATATGGGGGCAATCAGTGGTTCTGCTATGATAATCTGTTTAGAAAAGCTAAAGAACACAACCCATTGTTGTCTTGGGATTGTTACGACTCCGTGTCTTGGCAAAAAATGGAGAGTACAGGGATGTTGAAGGTGCCATTGGTAGGGAGTAACGGGGGGGAATCCTCCCGCCAAAACTCTGGGACACCCTTTCGGATGGGTGCAGGTAACGAGTACCACTCGAAGCCGAGTGGCAACACAGGTAAAAGGGGGATCTGTTGGAATTTTAACAGAGGCAAATGTACCAGGCCCCAGGGGTCATGCAAATTCAGACATGAGTGTGGGGGGTGCGGGCAGCCATCCCATCCTGAGTCCATGTGCAGAGCCAAAACGGGTGATAACGGTGGTAAGGGAGGCGCCAAACAGGTCTAATATAGTCCGAGGGGCGCATTTACCGACCCCGATTGATACCATGGCAATGATTCCTTGGCTCAGCGAATACCCGGATCATGCTTCCGCTGGGGTGTTACGGAACGGGTTTTCATATGGTTTCCGCATCCCAGTGGGGGATTTTCAGGGGGTACCAAACTGTAAGAATCAAATGTCGGTCTTACAGCACACGGCGGTGGTGCAGGTAAAGATTGGGAAAGAGGTGACTCGAGGTCGTGTTGCCGGTCCATTCGATTTGCCACCGGTTGCTAACTTTGTGTGTTCTCCTCTAGGGGTGGTCCCCAAGAAGGACCCGGGTGAGTTTCGGCTGATACATAATTTGTCAGCCCCACGTGGTCTTTCCGTGAATGACGCGATAGACCCGGAAGTATGTTCGGTGCGGTACGCATCTTTCGATGAGGCCGTTGCCATGTTGAATCGCCTGGGGCCCGGGACGCTGATGGCCAAATCGGACATCGAGTCAGCGTTCCGGTTGCTCCCGGTACACCCAGACGATCAGCGTCTCCTTGGTTTTCAGTTTCAGGGTCGCTATTACATGGATAGATGCATGCCAATGGGATGCTCGATTTCATGTGCCTATTTCGAGAAGTTCAGTTGTTTTCTGCAGTGGGTATTCACGAGGAAGACAGGTTTTCAACATGTTATGCACTATCTCGATGACTTTCTGTTTTTGGGGGCAGCCGGGGATTCTGAGTGTGGACAGGCTTTACATGAATTTTGTGTTTTAATGAATCAATTCGGTGTGCCATTGGCGCCAGGTAAGACTGTGGGTCCCTCGACCTTGATCGAGTTTCTGGGGATCGAGCTCGACTCGGTGGAAGGTTGTTTTCGATTACCCAAGGAAAAAGTGTTAAAATTCAGGTTATCCCTTGAGACATGTATTCGTGCAACGAAAGTAAACCTGCATCAATTGCAACAGGTGGTGGGTCAGTTGAATTTTGCCCTAAGAGTACTGCCGATGGCGCGCCCTTTTTCCCGCTCGATTGCACAATCCATGGTCGGCTTGAAGGAAGGACATCATCGCACGAGACTCTCGGCAGAGGTTCGCCAGGACATGCGCATTTGGATTGCATTCCTGGCGGATTTCAATGGTCGAATTGTCTGGAACAAACCAGCGGTGTCTTCCGAGGAGTTGGGGCTTTGGACAGACTCGGCGGGGAGTATGGGTTTTGGCGCCATATTGGGTACACAATGGTCGGCTCAAAAATGGCCGTCATGGTGGCATGAGTGCGGGTTGACGAGTAACATTGCTTTTCTCGAACTGTTCCCTATTCTGGTGGCTTTGAAAACATGGCCAGAAGGGTTTAGGGATCACTCTGTGGTGTTCTGGTCTGATAACATGACCGTGGTTGAGTGTATCAATAGTCAGGCAGCACGATGCAAATTGATTCTGAGACTGCTCAAGGAAATTGTGTTGTTGTGCATGCAACTGAATGTACTGTTTAGGGCGCGACACGTGCCGGGGGTGATGAACCAAGCGGCTGATGCGCTTTCTCGTTTCCGTATGCAGGCCTTCTGGGGTTTTCTGCCCACAGCGGACCCGGTGGCGGCACCCTTTCCCGAAGCTCTCTGGTCTCTCGGTGCCCCGAACTACAAGACCTCGTGGGAGAGAGTTTAGCACCCAGGACGAGGAAGGCATATGAAGGGGCGTTCCGTTCCTATTGGGCCTTTTTGGGTACTGCCGGGGGGGAGCTTTGGGGTCAGGAAGAGTTTGTAGTGAGATTCCTGCTCTCTTTACATCAGGCAGGCAAGTCAGTAGCTACGGTCCAGAGGCATCGGGCCGCCATTTCCTTTATGGCAAGGGCTCATGGGATCCAGGACCTGACAGCGTCTTTTGTTGTGCAGAAAGCGCTACGTGGGTGGCAACGCCTTGAGGGTCGCAGAGTAGACGATAGGCACCCGATAGGTCTGGATAGGTTGGCCCTGTTATTGTCCGTGCTACCGGTAACATGTTCATCCCAGTACGAAGCAGTGTTGTTCCGAGCCGCATTTGCATTAGCATTCCATGGGGCTATGCGGGATCGAGCATCCCTAAGCGAATTAGTGGCAAAGAACAAGCAGGATACGATGGGGGGACTGTGCCGGGAACACATTCAGGTCAGGGAGGAGACAATGACGGTCTCGTTTGTCAGGGTGCAATCGGGGACTGCGTAATCATCCAGAGGATCCCCGGGTCTTCCATGTGCCCTGTTGTGTGCGTAGAGGAATATTTAGCGCAGAGGGTGGCAGCATGGGGGGGGACCTTGTTAAGACACGCTGACGCCACCCCACTGACGAGGTTTCAGTTTCAGCAGGTGCTTGCGATGTCGATTTCGGCCGCGGGCTTGAACCCCGGCGACTTTGGGACCCATTCCTTTCGGATAGGGGCTGCTACGGAGGCTACAGCCAGGGGTCTGAATGTTGAACAAGTAAAACGTGTGGGGCGTTGGTCCTCGAACTGTTATAAGAGGTATGTGCGGTTGCACATGTTGTGAAGCTGTAATGATGTACTCACGCTTCTTGTTTTTGTTTGGTTTTCAGTTGCGCAAGCCTACGAGGCGGGGCAGACTGTGCAGTCGACCCGACACCGGGGGGCCAGCGGTCAGACATTACCGGCTGTGAAAAAGGAGGTGTGGGTCGTGGGCCACTCATACGTGAGGCGTGCCGCGGACGTATTCAAAGCAGGTGACATGATTCACGTGGCTGGGGAATACGGGTACAGTGTGTCCTTCTACGGAAAGGGCGGGCTCTGTATTGACCAGTTTCGATCATTTTTCGAGGGTTTGTTAGGGCGGACGAGGTCACCGCCGTCTGTAGTCATAGTACATCTTGGGGGCAATGATTTGGTGACCACTGGTAGACGACTTCTTCTGGAGGCGATGCTTTCCACGGTAAGTTGGTTGGCGAGAAGAGTTCCAGGGTGCACAATTGCATGGTCCCATATGATCCCACGAAAAGTGTGGCGGGGGCTATTTCTGTTTCTGCTCTGAATCATTCAGTAAGGAAAATTAATAATAAAGTGAGTAGATTGTTCCGTTCAAGTACACTGCATTCTATTTCGCATGGTTGTATTAAAGGGGACAGTATGTATTCGGGGGATGGTGTTCATTTGTCCCGGATGGGGAACGAGTTACTCATAGGAGACCTGATAGCCTGGCTAAAGACTTTATGACATGACCTTTAGGCAGGAGTGTTGTGGGGGGTCCGGATAGCCGGTCAACTATCCGGCCTGTGGCGGTAAGGTCATGATCGGTGAGCAGTAATTCAAAGATCCCTATGAGGGGGCATCACCCATTACGGATGGGAGCGCGCGGGGGAGGTGGCCATATGGCCCCTCAACGGGGAGGCGGTCCTGTCTAAGGAGAGGCCGCCGGAAGGAAAGGAAAGGTGGTCAAGGCCCCTTCCTGGATAGGAGGGGCTACGGCCCCTCCTGGGGAATTTCCCGAGGCCAGGACATCTGCGACGGCAGATGGGTAAGTTGAGTGGGGTGTGGGAGCGGGTTTTACGCTACCTTTTAGACACCTCACACGAGTCCTCGAACGACCGTTAAATGGCGTCGAGTTTATTGGGGCCCCCGTCAAGTACAAAGGGAAATTGGTAGATGCACTTGAGGTACGCCTCTGTGCGGTCACTCCTCTCACAAGTGAGGGGGGTATTTCTGGTTTAGGGATCTGACACCGGTTACGACCTTGCCGTTGGCCCTTAACGTTAGGATGTACAATTTCAAGTCAAATGTTTTGTAGGATGTTAGTTCGGCTAGGAGAACCTTTGTATTAGAGATCTGTTAAGGTTAGCCAAACATCGTAATGTGGAAATGAAATTGTACATAATATGAAACTGTTATTTTTAATGTTTTAATTTTGTTTCATATTTTAAATAAATACGGCCGGGAAGGGTGACTCCCTTCCCGCCTTCCAAAAGTTCAAGAACGGTTTCCGGTTTCCCAATTCTTGGGGATTGTGTTGAGAGGGGGTGGCGGGTATCTCAGCCATATGGAAAGGGGCGACCATTCGGTCCCCCCGAACGTATGGTGGAGTACCTCGATCCCCCCGGGAAGCCATCTTGGGCGGGAGGCGAGTCTCGGCTGGTATGCCCGAAGCGGCGTAGCCGTGGCGCGCCTTTTTCCCGCCCTAGAGTGGGCTGGCCTAGACACCGACGCGGCCGGCCACGCCCTCGGAGGCAGGCGGGGGCGGGTTCACGCCCACCCTGAAGACGGATAAAAGGAGCAGAAGCCAAGAAAGCATCCTCTTGTTCCTGTGCTCTGAAGCTGCACCTCCCCGCTGCACGTGAGCTCGAGACGGAACGAAGAGCCAATTTTGACCCACCCACCAGCCCCTGAGGACAGCGATTCGTTGTGAATATAGTTGATATAGTATCTTTTGTTTTCTCTGTTTTCTTACAGGTTGTGATGATATCGTGAAATTTCTTAAGATGCAATAAAGATTGGTTATTTTCAGTATATTTCGCAAATAAAGTTTTGGAACAAGGATTGAGCAGTATTCACGCTTGGTAATAAGTGATGTTTGCTTTGTAATCTTAGTAACTTAGTTAGACTTGTCGTATTTATTTTGGTCGGGCGGTAAGGTCATGATCGGTGAGCAGTAATTCGAAGATCCCTATGAGGGGGCGTCACCCATTACGGATGGGAGCGCGCGGGGGAGGTGGCCAATTGGCCCCTCAACGGGGAGGCGGTCCTGTCTAAGGAGAGGCCGCCGGAAGGAAAGGAAAGGTGGTCAAGGCCCCTTCCTGGATAGGAGGGGCTACGGCCCCTCCTGGGGAATTTCCCGGGGCCAGGACATCTGCGACGGCAGATGGGTAAGTTGTGTGGGGTGCGGGAGGGGGTTTTACGCTACCTTTTAGACACCTCACACGAGTCCTCGAACGACCGTTAAATGGCGTCGAGTTTATTGGGGCCCCCGTCAAGTACAAAGGGAAATTGGTAGATGCACTTGAGGTACGCCTCTGTGCGGTCACTCCTCTCACAAGTGAGGGGGGTATTTCTGGTTTAGGGATCTGACACCGGTTACGACCTTGCCGTTGGCCCTTAACGTTAGGATGTACAATTTCAAGTCAAATGTTTTGTAGGATGTTAGTTCGGCTAGAAGAACCTTTGTATTAGAGATCTGTTAAGGTTAGCCAAACATCGTAATGTGGAAATGAAATTGTACATAATATGAAACTGTTATTTTTAATGTTTTAATTTTGTTTCATATTTTAAATAAATACGGCCGGGAAGGGTGACTCCCTTCCCGCCTTCCAAAAGTTCAAGAACGGTTTCCGGTTTCCCAATTCTTGGGGATTGTGTTGAGAGGGGGTGGCGGGTATCTCAGCCATATGAGAAATAGATTGATTGCATAGCTGCCCAGTATTCTAAGCCATTTCTTTAGTGCGATTCAAGAGAGCACCAAACAGTATAACAAATTTGTCAATTGGTTTCATAGTCCATTCCCTTTGTTTAGAGCTGTGAAAGGTAGAGCTGAATTCCAAAATAGATCAATGATGTTTCAGAAATTTCCCATAGGGAATACCAAGCCCAGTGTAAAAAATGCAGTTACTCACAAGTTTTAATCAGCACACTGTAATGGTATTAAAGTGTAACATCCAAGGGAACACTGACTCTGTCAAAGATGATCCAAATGGGATTCATGAAAATTCCCAACTACAAACAGCAGATTCAAAATAGTATGAGGGGACACCCGGATTTGAACCAGGGACCTCTTGATCTGCAGTCAAATGCTCTACCACTGAGCTATATCCCCAGCTGTCAGCCAAGATCAGAATGACAATATATCAGTACATCATGAAAGAGTGAGAGGATCATGCTAAGTTGTGCCGGAAAGTACAACCTTGAAACTGTGGAACTGTAGAAGGAGTTCTTAATATTATTTATTAAAGGAAAAATGGATCATTAAAAAAAATATATGTATTTGTTTGATTGGTATTTTATTTGAATAGGCAGTGGTACATAGGACCAATGCCTGCACTTAAAATGTTTGTTTTGAAACATTCTCAAAGGGGAAGAGGTTTTTACGGGATACCTTATTATTTCATGTTTGGTTACCACAATCACTCAGATGGTGATGAAGTATGATTGTTTTGGGCCACATTACGGTGGAAAAACATTTCTACATACCACTACAATTCGGTATTTGGAAGGTACACCCAAACACCCCTTTCACGGACCTTCGATTTAAAACATCAGAAAAAGCCACTTTGTGCTTGCAAATGGCCTGATTCTTCAGGCCAGCCTTCTTGCAACTGCAACAACGGTTCGTACATCTTGCACGTAGGCAGAGCATTCAAGGAGAAATTAAATAGTTCCTACGTTGCACAAAAATGAAGTGCTTCAAACAAGCACATACTTTGGATGCACAGGGAAAAGGTGGAATATATGTAAGACTGAGGACACAGGTGAAATGAGAAATAGACTGACTGCATCGCTGCACAGTATTCTAAGCCATTTCTTTAGTGCGATTCAAGAAAGCACCAAACAGTATAACAAATTTGTCAATTTATTTCATAGTCCATTCCCTTTCTCTTGTGCTGTAAAAGGAAGAGCCAAATTCCAAAATAGATCAATGATCTTTCAGAAAGTTCCCAAAGGGAACACCAAGCCGAGTGTTAAAACTGCATTTACTCACAGGTTTTGAGCAGCAAACTCTGTAACGCCCTCGCCGCCGTCCCCCGCATCCGAAGAGCGACTACAGGAGGAAGGTCCTTCTCCTACCTGGCCGCCAAGACCTGGAACTCCCTCCCGACCGACCTGCGCCTGACCCAAGACCACCTCTCCTTCAGGAAGAAGCTGAAGACCTGGCTGTTCGAGCAGTAGCGGCACCCCCCCCCCAGCGCCTTGAGACCCTACGGGTATGTAGCGCACTTTATAAGTGTCACTGATTGATTGATTGATTGATTAATGATATTAAAGTGCAATATCCAAGGGAACACTGACTCTGTCAAAGATGATCCAAAAGGAATTGATGAAAAGTCCCAACTACAAACAACAGAATCAAAATAGTCTGAGGGGACACCCGGATTTGAACCAGGGACCTCTTGATCTGCAGTCAAATGCTCTACCACTGAGCTATATCCCCAGCTTTTCAGTAAAATCAGAATGACATAATATCAGTACATCATGAAAGAGTGAGAGGATCATGCTAAGTTGTGCCGGAAAGTACAGGCTTGAAACTGTGGAACAGGAGAAGTAGTCCTTAATATTATTTATTAAAGTAAAACTGGCTCATTTAAAAAACAGATTAATATGTTTCATTGCTATTTTATTTGAATAGGCAGTGGTACATAAGACCAATGCCTCTACATACAATGACTGTTTTGAAACATTCTTAAAGGGGAAGAGGTTTTTACGTGACACATTATCATTTGATGATTGGTTACCACAATCACCGAGATGGTGGTGAAGTATGATTGTTTTTTGGCCAAATTACGGAGGAAAAACATTTCTACATACCACTACAATTCGGTATTTGGAAGGAACACCCAAACACCCCTTTCAAGTACCCTCGATTTAATACATCAAAAAAAGCCACTTTGTGCTTGCAACTGGCCCGATTCTTCAGACCAGCCTTCTTGCAACTGCAACGAGGGTTTGAACATCTTGCACGTAGGCAGAGCTTTCAAGGAGAAATTAAATAGTTCCTACGTTGCACAAAAATGAAGTGCTTCAAACAAGCACATACTTTTAATGCACAGGGAGAAGCTGGAATATATGTAAGACTGAGGACACAGGTGAAATGAGAAATAGACTGACTGCATCGCTGCACAGTATTCTAAGCCATTTCTTTAGTGCGATTCAAGAGAGCACCAAACAGTATAACAAATTTGTCAATTTGTTTCATAGTCCATTCCCTTTCTTTAGTGCTGTAAAAGGAAGAGCCAAATTCCAAAATAGATCAATGATCTTTCAGAAATTTCCCAACGGGAATACCAAGCCGAGTGTTAAAACTCCATTTACTCACAGGTTTTGAGCAGCAAACTATGTAATGCTATTAAAGTGCAATATCCAAGGGAACACTGACTCTGTCAAAGATGATCCAAAAGGAATTGATGAAAAGTCCCAACTACAAACAACAGAATCAAAATAGTCTGAGGGGACACCCGGATTTGAACCAGGGACCACTTGATCTGCAGGCAAATGCTCTACCACTGAGCTATATCCCCAGCTTTTCAGTAAAATCAGAATGACATAATATCAGTACATCATGAAAGAGTGAGAGGATCATGCTAAGTTGTGCCAGAAAGTACAGGCTTGAAACTGTGGAACAGGAGAAGTAGTAGTTAATATTATTTATTAAAGGAAAGCTGTATCATTTAAAAAACGGATTACTTTGTTTCATTGCTATTTTATTTGAATAGGCAGTGGTACATAAGACCAATGCCTCTACATACAATGATTGTTTTGAAACATTCTTAAAGGGGAAGAGGTTTTTACGTGACACATTATCATTTGATGATTGGTTACCACAATCACCGAGATGGTGGTGAAGTATGATTGTTTTTTGGCCAAATTACGATGGAAAAACATTTCTACATACCACTACAATTCGGTATTTGGAAGTCACACCCAAACACCCCTTTCAAGTACCTTTGATTTAATACATCAAAAAAAAGCCACTTTGTGCTTGCAACTGGCCTGATTCTTCAGACCAGCCTTCTTGCAACTGCAACGAGGGTTTGTACATCTTGCACGTAGGCAGAGCTTTCAAGGAGAAATTAAATAGTTCCTAAGTTGCACAAAAATGAAGTGCTTCAAACAAACACATACTTTGTATGGACAGAGAAGAGATGGAATATATGTAAGACTGAGGACACAGGTGTAATGAGAAATAGATTGATTGCATAGCTGCCCAGTATTCTAAGCCATTTCTTTAGTGCGATTCAAGAGAGCACCAAACAGTATAACAATTTTGTCAATTGGTTTCATAGTCCATTCCCTTTGTTTAGAGCTGTGAAAGGTAGAGCCGAATTCCAAAATAGATCAATGATGTTTCAGAAATTTCCCATAGGGAATACCAAGCCCAGTGTAAAAAATGCAGTTACTCACAAGTTTTAATCAGCAACACTGTAATGGTATTAAAGTGTAACATCCAAGGGAACACTGGCCCACATGCATCAAGCACTTTTTCATTCGCAAACGGTGCGATTCCTTAAAATCGGCCGTTTGCGAATGCAAAAGTGCTTTTTGGGATGCATGAAGCAATTTTAGAATTCGTAACATGTTTGCGAATTCTAAAATTGCGGGTGCTTTTAAGAAGTCGCAGATGTGCGATTTCTTAAAAGCAATGCATCATTATTTTAAAAAGTGAAAATTCGCAAATAGGGTGCCAAATTTACCGAGTGGTTGAACCACTCGGTAAATTTGGAAAAAGTGTTTAAAATGTTGAAAATGCTTTTTTTTCAACATTCGTGTTACGGACACACATGTCCTTAGGACATGTGTGTGTGCAACATGATGCGAAAAATACATTTCAGGGGTGCATGGGGGGGTCCTTTGGACCCCCCCCTGCACCCATGAAATTTTCTAAGTGCCACTCGCAATTTGCATTGACTCCTATGGACCTTTTGGCCCATAGGAATCAATGGGAATTGTTATGTTATGTTATGCGTTTTATTTGGCGCACAGATGCTCCAGCTAAGGAGCATCCTGGCGCCCGACAAGGCAGCTGCACAACACAACTAAACCAAAAGACACACATATAAAACAACTAAGGGAATAAAAAGGTTTTCACCGTGCGGCGAAAGGAAAGCAAATCTCTCATAGCGCGAATTGCCGGGGGCAGGGAGTTCCACAGGACCGCCGCGCGTACTCGGAACGAGCGTCCTCCAGCTCTACTCCGCTTGAAGCGCGGCACAACAGCCAGTTCTAAGTCCGCAGATCTTAGGAGTCGCGCTGGGGTGTAATTCGCAAGGAGGGCCATAAGGATCGTTGCTGGGGACCCCTTCAAAATTTTATAGGCGACGCAGAGGACCTTAAACTGGATCCGCTGGGCCACCGGAAGCCAGTGCAGTGACCGCAGGGTACTAGAGGTAGGACAGAATCTTGGGAGGCCTACCACCGCTCTGGCTGCGGCGTTCTGAATCCTTTGTAAGCGCCCGATCTCTGCCTGATTCAGACCAACCAGCAGGGAACTCGCATAATCCAGCCTGGAGATCACAGTGGCTTGGATCATGAGTTGCCTGGTGGGGGCATCGAAGAACTTAAGCACAGGACGAAGCCCGCGCAGGATGCCAAAGCAGCATGCTGCCGTGCGTTTGGTATGGCACACAAACGTAAGGGCAGGGTCCAGCCAGACCCCGAGGTTCTTAAGCTCGGCGACTGGGATGGGAACAGGACCCAGATCCCCAGGCCACCAACTCTCCCCCTACAGATCCGGCTGTCTGCCAAAAACCATGACCTCGGTCTTACTAGCGTTCAGCTGGAGACAATTAGACGTCATTCAGCTGGCGACCGCCCGCAGTCCTTGTTGAATTGCGAAAATTAACTTAAGAATTCGATATTTCTTTGGGATTCGGTAAAAATTGCGATTTTTACCGAATCACAAAGAAATACCGAAAAAAATGATGCATAGCATTTTGCACTTCTTAATTTGCGATTCCTTATTTTTCGCAAATTAAGAAATGCAAAATGACACAATGATGCATGTGGGCCACTGACTCTGTCAAAGATGATCCAAATGGGATTCATGAAAATTCCCAACTACAAACAGCAGATTCAAAATAGTATGAGGGGACACCCGGATTTGAACCAGGGACCTCTTGATCTGCAGTCAAATGCTCTACCACTGAGCTATATCCCCAGCTGTCAGCCAAGATCAGAATGACAATATATCAGTACATCATGAAAGAGTGAGAGGATCATGCTAAGTTGTGCCGGAAAGTACAACCTTGAAACTGTGGAACTGTAGAAGTAGTTCTTAATATTATTTATTAAAGGAAAAATGGATCATTAAAAAAAATATATGTATTTGTTTGATTGGTATTTTATTTGAATAGGCAGTGGTACATAGGACTAATGCCTGCACTTAAAATGTTTGTTTCGAAACATTCTCAAAGGGGAAGAGGTTTTTATGGGATACCTTATTGTTTCATGTTTGTTTACCATAATCACTCAGATGGTGATGAAGTATGATTGTTTTGGGCCACATTACGGTGGAAAAACATTTCTACATACCACTACAATTTGGTATTTGGAAGGTACACCCAAACACCCCTTTCACGGACCTTCGATTTAAAACATCAGAAAAAGCCACTCACTTTGTGCTTGCAAATGGCCTGATTCTTCAGGCCAGCCTTCTTGCAACTGCAACAACGGTTCGTACATCTTGCACGTAGGCAGAGCATTTAAGGAGAAATTAAATAGTTCCTACGTTGCACAAAAATGAAGTGCTTCAAACAAGCACATACTTTTAATGCACAGGGAAAAGGTGGAATATATGTAAGACTGAGGACACAGGTGAAATAAGAAATAGACTGACTGCATCGCTGCACAGTATTCTAAGCCATTTCTTTAGTGCGATTCAAGAGAGCACCAAACAGTATAACAAATTTGTCAATTTGTTTCATAGTCCATTCCCTTTCTTTAGTGCTGTAAAAGGAAGAGCCAAATTCCAAAATAGATCAATGATCTTTCAGAAATTTCCCAAAGGGAATACCAAGCCGAGTGTTAAAACTCCATTTACTCACAGGTTTTGAGCAGCAAACTATGTAATGCTATTAAAGTGCAATATCCAAGGGAACACTGACTCTGTCAAAGATGATCCAAAAGGAATTGATGAAAAGTCCCAACTACAAACAACAGAATCAAAATAGTCTGAGGGGACACCCGGATTTGAACCAGGGACCTCTTGATCTGCAGTCAAATGCTCTACCACTGAGCTATATCCCCAGCTTTTCAGTTAAATCAGAATGACATAATATCAGTACATCATGAAAGAGTGAGAGGATCATGCTAAGTTGTGCCGGAAAGTACAGGCTTGAAACTGTGGAACAGGAGAAGTATTCCTTAATATTATTTATTAAAGTAAAACTGGCTCATTTAAAAAACAGATTAATATGTTTCATTGCTATTTTATTTGAATAGGCAGTGGTACATAAGACCAATGCCTCTACATACAATGACTGTTTTGAAACATTCTTAAAGCGGAAGAGGTTTTTACGTGACACATTATCATTTGATGATTGGTTACCACAATCACCGAGATGGTGGTGAAGTATGATTGTTTTTTGGCCAAATTACGGAGGAAAAACATTTCTACATACCACTACAATTCGGTATTTGGAAGGAACACCCAAACACCCCTTTCTAGTACCTTCGATTTAATACATCAAAAAAAGCCACTTTGTGCTTGCAACTGGCCTGATTCTTCAGACCAGCCTTCTTGCAACTGCAACGAGGGTTTGAACATCTTGCACGTAGGCAGAGCTTTCAAGGAGAAATTAAATAGTTCCTACGTTGCACTAAAATGAAGTGCTTCAAACAAGCACATACTTTTAATGCACTGGGAGAAGCTGGAATATATGTAAGACTGAGGACACAGGTGAAATGAGAAATAGACTGACTGCATCGCTGCACAGTATTCTAAGCCATTTCTTTAGTGCGATTCAAGAGAGCACCAAACAGTATAACAAATTTGTCAATTTGTTTCATAGTCCATTCCCTTTCTTTAGTGCTGTAAAAGGAAGAGCCAAATTCCAAAATAGATCAATGATCTTTCAGAAATTTCCCAAAGGGAATACCAAGCCGAGTGTTAAAACTCCATTTACTCACAGGTTTTGAGCAGCAAACTATGTAATGCTATTAAAGTGCAATATCCAAGGGAACACTGACTCTGTCAAAGATGATCCAAAAGGAATTGATGAAAAGTCCCAACTTCAAACAACAGAATCAAAATAGTCTGAGGGGACACCCGGATTTGAACCAGGGACCTCTTGATCTGCAGTCAAATGCTCTACCACTGAGCTATATCCCCAGCTTTTCAGTTAAATCAGAATGACATAATATCAGTACATCATGAAAGAGTGAGAGGATCATGCTAAGTTGTGCCGGAAAGTACAGGCTTGAAACTGTGGAACAGGAGAAGTAGCAGTTAATATTATTTATTAAAGGAAAGCTGTATCATTTAAAAAACGGATTACTTTGTTTCATTGCTATTTTATTTGAATAGGCAGTGGTACATAAGACCAATGCCTCTACATACAATGATTGTTTTGAAACATTCTTAAAGGGGAAGAGGTTATTACGTGACACATTATCATTTGATGATTGGTTACCACAATCACCAAGATGGTGGTGAAGTATGATTGTTTTTTGGACAAATTACGATGGAAAAACATTTCTACATACCACTACAATTCGGTATTTGGAAGTAACACCCAAACACCCCTTTCAAGTACCTTTGATTTAATACATCCAAAAAAGCCACTTTGTGCTTGCAACTGGCCTGATTCTTCAGACCAGCCTTCTTGCAACTGCAACGAGGGTTTGTACATCTTGCACGTAGGCAGAGCTTTCAAGGAGAAATTAAATAGTTCCTAAGTTGCACAAAAATGAAGTGCTTCAAACAAACACATACTTTGTATGGACAGAGAAGAGATGGAATATATGTAAGACTGAGGACACAGGTGTAATGAGAAATAGATTGATTGCATAGCTGCCCAGTATTCTAAGCCATTTCTTTAGTGCGATTCAAGAGAGCACCAAACAGTATAACAAATTTGTCAATTGGTTTCATAGTCCATTCCCTTTGTTTAGAGCTGTGAAAGGTAGAGCCGAATTCCAAAATAGATCAATGATGTTTCAGAAATTTCCCATAGGGAATACCAAGCCCAGTGTAAAAAATGCAGTTACTCACAAGTTTTAATCAGCAACACTGTAATGGTATTAAAGTGTAACATCCAAGGGAACACTGACTCTGTCAAAGATGATCCAAATGGGATTCATGAAAATTCCCAACTACAAACAGAAGATTCAAAATAGTATGAGGGGACACCCGGATTTGAACCAGGGACCTCTTGATCTGCAGTCAAATGCTCTACCACTGAGCTATATCCCCAGCTGTCAGCCAAGATCAGAATGACAATATATCAGTACATCATGAAAGAGTGAGAGGATCATGCTAAGTTGTGCCGGAAAGTACAACCTTGAAACTGTGGAACTGTAGAAGTAGTTCTTAATATTATTTATTAAAGGAAAAATGGATCATTAAAAAAAATATATGTATTTGTTTGATTGGTATTTTATTTGAATAGGCAGTGGTACATAGGACCAATACCTGCACTTAAAATGTTTGTTTTGAAACATTCTCAAAGGGGAAGAGGTTTTTACGGGATACCTTATTGTTTCATGTTTGGTTACCACAATCACTCAGATGGTGATGAAGTATGATTGTTTTGGGCCACATTACGGTGGAAAAACATTTCTACATACCACTACAATTCGGTATTTGGAAGGTACACCCAAACACCCCTTTCACGGACCTTCGATTTAAAACATCAGAAAAAGCCACTTTGTGCTTGCAAATGGCCTGATTCTTCAGGCCAGCCTTCTTGCAACTGCAACAATGGTTCGTACATCTTGCACGTAGACAGAGCATTTAAGGAGAAATTAAATAGTTCCTATGTTGCACAAAAATGAAGTGCTTCAAACAAGCACATACTTTGGATGCACAGGGAAAAGGTGGAATATATGTAAGACTGAGGACACAGGTGAAATGAGAAATAAACTGACTGCATCGCTGCACAGTATTCTAAGCCATTTCTTTAGTGCGATTCAAGAAAGCACCAAACAGTATAACAAATTTGTCAATTTATTTCATAGTCCATTCCCTTTCTCTTGTGCTGTAAAAGGAATAGCCAAATTCCAAAATAGATCAATGATCTTTCAGAAAGTTCCCAAAGGGAACACCAAGCCGAGTGTTAAAACTGCATTTACTCACAGGTTTTGAGCAGCAAACTCTGTAATGATATTAAAGTGCAATATCCAAGGGAACACTGACTTTGTCAAAGATCATACAAAAGGAATTGATGAAAAGTCCCAACTACAAACAACAGAATCAAAATAGTCTGAGGGGACACCCGGATTTGTACCAGGGACCTCTTGATCTGCAGTCAAATGCTCTACCACTGAGCTATATCCCCAGCTTTTTAGTAAAATCAGAATGACATAATATCAGTACATCATGAAAGAGTGAGAGGATCATGCTAAGTTGTGCCGGAAAGTACAGGCTTGAAACTGTGGAACAGGAGAAGTAGTCCTTAATATTATTTATTAAAGTAAAACTGGCTCATTTAAAAAACAGATTAATTTGTTTCATTGCTATTTTATTTGAATAGGCTGTGGTACATAAGACCAATGCCTCTACATACAATGATTGTTTTGAAACATTCTTAACGCGGAAGAGGTTTTTACATGACACATTATCATTTGATGATTGGTTACCACAATCACCGAGATGGTGGTGAAGTATGAATGTTTTTTGGCCAAATTACGGAGGAAAAACATTTCTACATACCACTACAATTCGGTATTTGGAAGGAACACCCAAACACCTCTTTCAAGTACCTTCAATTTAATACATCAAAAAAAGCCACTTTGTGCTTGCAACTGGCCTGATTCTTCAGACCAGCCTTCTTGCAACTGCAACGAGGGTTTGTACATCTTGCACGTAGGCAGAGCTTTCAAGGAGAAATTAAATAGTTCCTACGTTGCACAAAAATGAAGTGCTTCAAACAAGCACATACTTTTAATGCACAGGGAAAAGGTGGAATATATGTAAGACTGAGGACACAGGTGAAATGAGAAATTGACTGACTGCATCGCTGCACAGTATTCTAAGCCATTTCTTTAGTGCGATTCAAGAAAGCATCAAACAGTATAACAAATTTGTCAATTTGTTTCATAGTCCATTCCCTTTCTTAAGTGCTGTAAAAGGAAGAGCCAAATTCCAAAATAGATCAATGATCTTTCAGAAATTTCCCAACGGGAATACCAAGCCGAGTGTTAAAACTCCATTTACTCACAGGTTTTGAGCAGCAAACTATGTAATGCTATTAAAGTGCAATATCCAAGGGAACACTGACTCTGTCAAAGATGAGCCAAAAGGAATTGATGAAAAGTCCCAACTACAAACAACAGAATCAAAATAGTCTGAGGGGACACCCGGATTTGAACCAGGGACCTCTTGATCTGCAGGCAAATGCTCTACCACTGAGCTATATCCCCAGCTTTTCAGTAAAATCAGAATGACATAATATCAGTACATCATGAAAGAGTGAGAGGATCATGCTAAGTTGTGCCAGAAAGTACAGGCTTGAAACTGTGGAACAGGAGAAGTAGTAGTTAATATTATTTATTAAAGGAAAGCTGTATCATTTAAAAAACGGATTACTTTGTTTCATTGCTATTTTATTTCAATAGGCAGTGGTACATAAGACCAATGCCTCTACATACAATGATTGTTTTGAAACATTCTTAAAGGGGAAGAGGTTTTTACGTGACACATTATCATTTGATGATTGGTTACCACAATCACCGAGATGGTGGTGAAGTATGATTGTTTTTTGGCCAAATTACGATGGAAAAACATTTCTACATACCACTACAATTCGGTATTTGGAAGTAACACCCAAACACCCCTTTCAAGTACCTTTGATTTAATACATCAAAAAAAAGCCACTTTGTGCTTGCAACTGGCCTGATTCTTCAGACCAGCCTTCTTGCAACTGCAACGAGGGTTTGTACATCTTGCACGTAGGCAGAGCTTTCAAGGAGAAATTAAATAGTTCCTAAGTTGCACAAAAAATGAAGTGCTTCAAACAAGCACATACTTTGGATGGACAGAGAAGAGACGGAATATATGTAAGACTGAGGACACAGGTGTAATGAGAAATAGATTGATTGCATAGCTGCCCAGTATTCTAAGCCATTTCTTTAGTGCGATTCAAGAGAGCACCAAACAGTATAACAAATTTGTCAATTGGTTTCATAGTCCATTCCCTTTGTTTAGAGCTGTGAAAGGTAGAGCCGAATTCCAAAAAAGATCAATGATGTTTCAGAAATTTCCCATAGGGAATACCAAGCCCAGTGTAAAAAATGCAGTTACTCACAAGTTTTAATCAGCAACACTGTAATGGTATTAAAGTGTAACATCCAAGGGAACACTGGCCCACATGCATCAAGCACTTTTTCATTCGCAAACGGTGCGATTCCTTAAAATCGGCCGTTTGCGAATGCAAAAGTGCTTTTTGGGATGCATGAAGCAATTTTAGAATTCGTAACATGCTTGCGAATTCTAAAATTGCGGGTGCTTTTAAGAAGTCGCAGATGTGCGATTTCTTAAAAGCAATGCATCATTATTTTAAAAAGTGAAAATTCGCAAATAGGATGCCAAATTTACCGAGTGGTTGAACCACTCGGTAAATTTGGAAAAAGTGTTTAAAATGTTGAAAATGCTTTTTTTTCAACATTCGTGTTACGGACACACATGTCCTTAGGACATGTGTGTGTGCAACATGATGCGAAAAATACATTTCAGGGGTGCATGGGGGGGTCCTTTGGACCCCCCCCTGCACCCATGAAATTTTCTAAGTGCCACTCGCAATTTGCATTGACTCCTATGGGCCTTTTGGCCCATAGGAATCAATGGGAATTGTTATGTTATGTTATGCGTTTTATTTGGCGCACAGATGCTCCAGCTAAGGAGCATCCTGGCGCCCGACAAGGCAGCTGCACAACACAACTAAACCAAAAGACACACATATAAAACAACTAAGGGAATAAAAAGGTTTTCACCGCGCGGCGAAAGGAAAGCAAATCTCTCATAGCGCGAATTGCCGGGGGCAGGGAGTTCCACAGGACCGCCGCGCGTACTCGGAACGAGCGTCCTCCAGCTCTACTCCGCTTGAAGCGCGGCACAACAGCCAGTTCTAAGTCCGCAGATCTTAGGAGTCGCGCTGGGGTGTAATTCGCAAGGAGGGCCATAAGGATCGTTGCTGGGGACCCCTTCAAAATTTTATAGGCGACGCAGAGGACCTTAAACTGGATCCGCTGGGCCACCGGAAGCCAGTGCAGTGACCGCAGGGTACTAGAGGTAGGACAGAATCTTGGGAGGCCTACCACCGCTCTGGCTGCGGCGTTCTGAATCCTTTGTAAGCGCCCGATCTCTGCCTGATTCAGACCAACCAGCAGGGAACTCGCATAATCCAGCCTGGAGATCACAGTGGCTTGGATCATGAGTTGCCTGGTGGGGGCATCGAAGAACTTAAGCACAGGACGAAGCCCGCGCAGGATGCCAAAGCAGCATGCTGCCGTGCGTTTGGTATGGCACACAAACGTAAGGGCAGGGTCCAGCCAGACCCCGAGGTTCTTAAGCTCGGCGACTGGGATGGGAACAGGACCCAGATCCCCAGGCCACCAACTCTCCCCCTACAGATCCGGCTGTCTGCCAAAAACCATGACCTCGGTCTTACTAGCGTTCAGCTGGAGACAATTAGACGTCATCCAGCTGGCGACCGCCCGCAGTCCTTGTTGAATTGCGAAAATTAACTTAAGAATTCGATATTTCTTTGGGATTCGGTAAATATTGCGATTTTTACCGAATCACAAAGAAATACCGAAAAAAATGATGCATAGCATTTTGCACTTCTTAATTTGCGATTCCTTATTTTTCGCAAATTAAGAAATGCAAAATGACACAATGATGCATGTGGGCCACTGACTCTGTCAAAGATGATCCAAATGGGATTCATGAAAATTCCCAACTACAAACAGCAGATTCAAAATAGTATGAGGGGACACCCGGATTTGAACCAGGGACCTCTTGATCTGCAGTCAAATGCTCTACCACTGAGCTATATCCCCAGCTGTCAGCCAAGATCAGAATGACAATATATCAGTACATCATGAAAGAGTGAGAGGATCATGCTAAGTTGTGCCGGAAAGTACAACCTTGAAACTGTGGAACTGTAGAAGTAGTTCTTAATATTATTTATTAAAGGAAAAATGGATCATTAAAAAAAATATATGTATTTGTTTGATTGGTATTTTATTTGAATAGGCAGTGGTACATAGGACTAATGCCTGCACTTAAAATGTTTGTTTCGAAACATTCTCAAAGGGGAAGAGGTTTTTACGGGATACCTTATTGTTTCATGTTTGTTTACCATAATCACTCAGATGGTGATGAAGTATGATTGTTTTGGGCCACATTACGGTGGAAAAACATTTCTACATACCACTACAATTTGGTATTTGGAAGGTACACCCAAACACCCCTTTCACGGACCTTCGATTTAAAACATCAGAAAAAGCCACTCACTTTGTGCTTGCAAATGGCCTGATTCTTCAGGCCAGCCTTCTTGCAACTGCAACAACGGTTCGTACATCTTGCACGTAGGCAGAGCATTTAAGGAGAAATTAAATAGTTCCTACGTTGCACAAAAATGAAGTGCTTCAAACAAGCACATACTTTTAATGCACAGGGAAAAGGTGGAATATATGTAAGACTGAGGACACAGGTGAAATAAGAAATAGACTGACTGCATCGCTGCACAGTATTCTAAGCCATTTCTTTAGTGCGATTCAAGAGAGCACCAAACAGTATAACAAATTTGTCAATTTGTTTCATAGTCCATTCCCTTTCTTTAGTGCTGTAAAAGGAAGAGCCAAATTCCAAAATAGATCAATGATCTTTCAGAAATTTCCCAAAGGGAATACCAAGCCGAGTGTTAAAACTCCATTTACTCACAGGTTTTGAGCAGCAAACTATGTAATGCTATTAAAGTGCAATATCCAAGGGAACACTGACTCTGTCAAAGATGATCCAAAAGGAATTGATGAAAAGTCCCAACTACAAACAACAGAATCAAAATAGTCTGAGGGGACACCCGGATTTGAACCAGGGACCTCTTGATCTGCAGTCAAATGCTCTACCACTGAGCTATATCCCCAGCTTTTCAGTTAAATCAGAATGACATAATATCAGTACATCATGAAAGAGTGAGAGGATAATGCTAAGTTGTGCCGGAAAGTACAGGCTTGAAACTGTGGAACAGGAGAAGTATTCCTTAATATTATTTATTAAAGTAAAAC
This sequence comes from Lissotriton vulgaris, assembly GCF_964263255.1. Lineage (NCBI taxonomy): Eukaryota > Metazoa > Chordata > Amphibia > Caudata > Salamandridae > Lissotriton > Lissotriton vulgaris. Next base: position 244,392,601 of record NC_141685.1, read on the forward strand.
GGGATCATTTAAAAAACAGATTAATTTTTTAATTGCTATTTTATTTGAATAGGCCGTGGTACATAAGACCAATGCCTCTACGGGGCGTGGCTAAGCACGCAATGGCGGAGGACGCACTAGGGTAGAGCTCCGTGCTAAGCTCCCCTTCCCTGAGCCGTTTCTCCGCCACATTTAACACTAGCTGCCCGAAACTGCTGGCGGACCTTCCCGGAGCTCTCCTCGGCAATTTGGCCGACTTTTGTTTCGGGGCTCCGACGAGGCTGACCCCGACCTATCCTGCGGACCTCCTGCGGGATCCGCTGACGCCTGGCCGGCGGGACACCTACGGGAGGCCGAGGCTTGGGCCCAGCTCACAGGCCCCAACTGGTAGGCCACGCCACTCTGTCCGCGGCCCCCTGGCCGGCTGCTGCCGCACTGCAAGCAACCTCCGGTGGCCCGGCGATCGCCTTGACTCGCAGCAGGACTCCAGCGGAGGGCCCGGACCAAGCGGGAAGTGGGCCCCCAGCCCCCACATCGCGACCGTCGCGCGACTGCTGCCCTGTGAGCTGGCGGGCTCCTTGGACTACCTGAAGACACACCTGGGGCACATCTGGGGCAGGCGAGGCGTGGAGATCGACCCCGGAGCGGCGCCGGTGACGTGGCGGCCCCGACCAGCGGGGGCCCCTCTCCGAGACACTGTGCAGCCATCGGAGCCACCCGGTGAGTCCCTCCTGCGCCCAACAGCATAGAGGAGCCCACGCGGAGCGACAGCCTGGGCATTGCGGCCCCAAGACCCGCAGTACGGCAGACCGCCCCTCCCCTCGCCTGGTCGCCACACCACTGCCGGAGACAGGCTGACCGCCCCCCCCTGAGACGGAGACAAGCGACGGTGTGCTTCACGCCGGGCCCGCCTGCGGGGCCCCCTCACGGGGACAATCACTGCCTAAAGGTCAGCGAGGCACACGAGAGGCTGTGACCCGGGCCGAAACCGGTGGTCAGACCCGTTCGCGACGCCTGGACCCCTCGGACTCACACACAGTGCCGGCCCCCCTGGCCCCCACTACAACTGGGGCGGAGTGGCTGGGCCGCGATCCGCTAGCGCTCCGGAGGGCAACAGGCGCGGCCACAGACAGCCAGGGACGAGCACGGGCGAAGGAGGGGACAGGACCCCCCCGCCTGCGCCGAGGCCCCCACACAAGGCCACCCGCTGGAGGACCCCCCCCCCTAGGGGACAACAACGACGGCCTAACCTGAGGGACCAGCCAGCATTCGCGGGGCCCCAACCCAGGAGCGCAGCGCTTCAGGGGACACCGTCACAGGGGTAACGCCAGGGGCCGACCCTGCGGGACAGGCGCCACCCGCACATGTCCGGGGGAGTGCGGACCCGCACCGGGACTGGAGGGGCCCCGCCGAAGGGGAAGACGGACAGACAGGTACACAAAATGGCCGCCGAGCAACTGGCTGCGAGGCTTGACAGCGTGCTGGCAGCGGTGGAACGGATGGAGCAGTCCCTCCAGCAAACCAGAACCTCCCTGGAGTCCAAAATTGATGGGGTCGCAGTGGACCTGACCCTCCTGCGTGATGACCATAGGAAATTGTCCGACCGAACCAAGACCCTGGAAGGCGCAGTGAAGGAGATCGAGCCCAAGGTCACCCAGACTGACAGACACGTGCAGGACCTCCTGAACAGAGTGGAGTTCCTGGAGGACAGGGCTGAGGACGCGGAAGGGAGGGCGAGACGCAACAACATTAGACTTGTGGGGGTTCCGGAGAAATGGGAAGGGGCCCGCCCGGCCGAACATGTGGAAGAATGGCTGCGGACACTTTTGCCCGAAGGCTCGCTGTCACCGCACTTCGTCGTGGAGCGCGCACATCGGGTGCCAACGAGACCCTATACCACCGGCGCCAACCCGAGGCCGCTGCTCTTCAGAATACTGAACTATAGGGACAGAGACACGGTGCTGCGAGAGGCACGGCGATTGGGCGAGGTGCGCATAGACAACGCGTCAATCATGTTCTTCCCCGACTACACCATCCAGGTGCAGCGCCAGAGGCACGACTTCATGGCAGTGAAGAAGAGACTACGCACCGCGGGCCTCAAGTACTCCCTACTATTCCCCGCCAAGCTGAGAGTGGTGGCGGGAGATAGCACTTACTTCTTCAACACACCCGAGGAGGCCGACGAGTGGCTGGACGGAGGCACGGACACGGCACCGAAACACTCTCGCGGAGGCGAGACGAGGACCAGGCCGCGAGCACCGCGACGACGCCGCAGGCACAGGACCCAACAGTCCCAACGCGCGGAGGAGGGGGCGGGACTCTCCCCCACACTGGACCAGATGCTCCGAGAACAACGTGATGCACTGCAGAAGGTCTCCCAAATAAGCAACTCATCCTCCCATGAGACGACCCAGGAGGACGGCCAATAGCCGGTACCTAGCGACGACGACGAGGCCATATACGGGATCCCGAACTCACAGATCTCGATGGAACTGCCCATCGTCACGCCGCAAACCTCAGACCTGATCCACTGACCCAACGGGGGATGTCTGCATTGGCCTTGCCATGACGAGGGAAGGGTTGGCAGTGGCCGCCTGGACGATGGTGCGCAATCGGCGCCCGCCACTGCTGGGGCCACCCCCCCCCCCCACCCCACCCCCTGCCAGCTGATCGAACTGTGGACACCTGGAACAGTGAGTAATGCCCTTATGGCACTAGTGGTAAGCTGGGAGGGCGCTGAAGGGGTGGTCTTTTAGCGCGCATCTGCGCCTGGTCGCACACAGGATGGGCAATTTGGAGCACTGGACCGCAGTGGGCGGCCACTATTGTCCTGTATTGTATGGCTCAGGGAAGCGGCCTGCTTCCCCTAAACTGACTATATATCCATCCTGTCGAACTTGTGCTTAGCACACACTGCCCCTTGAACAAAGTAAGAATGTTCCTCTCTCTTGAGAGTATGGACGGTGGCCCGTTCTGCCACTGCCCTTTTGGTATTTTAGTGGGGTTAGCCCGCTGTTGGTTGTTGTTCTTTACTGTTTTTTTCCCTGTCCTTATGTTTTCCCAAACTTTGCTGAGTGTAATGTGGGGGGTGGGAACGGACGAGCTGGGAGAGCCACTGCTGGGGCCTTTGGTGATGCCGCTGCTATTGGGAGGGTCAGGGGGGAATGTGTATTGCTGAAATGTCTGACATAAAAATATGCACGTGGAACATTAGAGGTATGCACACACCCGCGCGCAGGTACCAAATCTACTCCTACTTGAAGAGGCAGAACGTGCAGGTCGCGCTATTGCAGGAAACACACCTGAGTGGGGCGGAGGTGACAGCGCTGAGGCGGAGATGGAGGGGACAACTGTATGCCACTGAATACTCCTCGTACGCCCGCGGGGCACTGCTATGGGTAAAGCCGGGAACCCCCTTCGTAATGTCGGACGTACACATAGATGCGGAGGGGAGGTATGTCCTGGTGAAGGGTCGCATAGACGGGCAACCAGTGGTCCTGGCGTCCATTTACGCTCCAAACACGGATCAGGGCACCTTCCTGGCGCGTATCTCAGGGAAATTAGCGCCCTGGCACGGCGTCCCATGGATCCTGGGGGGCGACTATAACGCGGTACTAGACCCGGTGCTGGACCGTTCGGTCCCGCCGAGGCCAGAGGCGACATCCCAGGGGGCCACGAGGGCACTCACACAGTGGGCGACGCAGTGGGGTCTGAAAGATGCATGGCGTGCGCACAATCCGAACACTAGGGTGTACTCATACTTCTCGGGAGCGCATGCATTACATGTTCGCCTCGACAGATACATGGTGTCAGCGGATATGTTGCCCCATATCACTGACTCACAATACCTGGGTAGGACACACTCCGACCACAACCCCCACACACTGCACATGGCCTGGGAACGCCCGCGCCCGCCAATCCCCACGTGGCGACTGCAACCTGCATTACTGCTAGATGCCCCCTTTAGAGATTCCCTGCAGGCCAGAGTAGCGCAATACTTCGAAGACAACTCAGATACAGCATCCTCCCCGAGAGTAGAGTGGGACGCATTCAAGGTGGTGGTACGGGGACATTGCTTGAGCACTCAGGGGAGCATACGGTGGAAGTTGGAGGAGGACTTGCGCAGGGTGGAGGCGGACCTGCTCGGCGGGGAGCAGGAGGCGGTGGAAGGTGCAGGTGACCGGCTGCAGGCGGCCCGGGCGGAGCACGAAACGCTACTGGAACGGCTGCGGCACGTCAACTTTGCGGCCCATTCGGCGCGAGTGCACCAGCACGGTGACAAGCCCGGCAGGTTATTGGCCTGGTTAGTCAGACAGGAGGAACGCACGGAGCCGGTCTCCGTCATCCGCACGGCTGAGGGAGAACTAGTGTACACCCAAAATAGGATACACCAAGCGTTTGTGGGACACTACCGGGCCCTATACAAGTCGCAACTGAGAGTAACTGCGGCCTACATAGCAGAATACCTGTCGGACATCCCGCTGCCCTCCCTTATAGGCTCACAGCAGGACGCCCTGGGGGCGCCATTCTCCGCGGACGAAATACGCGAGGCCATCTTCGCACTGTCCAACGGCAAATCACCTGGCCCGGATGGACTGCCCGCCGAATTTTTTAAGGCGTGTTCAGATACGCTGGTTCCGGAGTTGCTCAAGTTGTATAATACAGCAATGGAAGAATCAGCACTCCCAGACTCGCTCAACGAGGCAAACTTGGTCTCGCTGCTGAAGCCGGGCAGAGATGGCGCACTCATGGGGTCCTATAGGCCGTTGGCCATGCTAAATACTGATTATAAAATTTTCACCTCACTCCTGGCCCGCCGCCTGGCCCTGGAGGCACCTACTCTGGTACACGCCGATCAAAATGGCTTCATGCCGGCGCGGAGCACGTCTCGTAATCTACGCCGCCTCTTCCGGATTCAGGAAGCGGCTCTGACGCATTGGCCTAGGTCGGGGTGCCTGGTCCTGGATCTGGAGAAGGCCTTCGATTCGGTAGAATGGCCATACCTGGGAGCCGTGCTGGACAGATTTGAGGTGGGAGATGCATTTGCCGACATGGTCGGTCTGCTCTACCAGAGACCCAGTGTCCGAGTGAGGACGGGAAGGCTACTGTCGGAGAAGATCGGGGTGCGTAGAGGCACCAGGCAAGGCTGCCCCCTATCCCCCCTCCTCTTCTCCTTAGCCATCGAACCACTAGCAGCTCTGCTACGGGACAGAGGAGCGGAATGGGGGATCCCATTGGCTGACGGAACGCACATAGTCTCACTCTACGCAGACGACCTGCTGCTTTATGTGCGGGACCTCACCGCGGTGCCTGCCGAGCTATCGGACGTCTTCCAGACCTTCGCAGAGGTCTCGGGCCTCAGGGTCAACTGGGCCAAGTCCGGGGCATACTCGTTTAGCCGTGATCAGGAGGAATGCGATGTGCATCTTGGAGGGGCCAGGCTCGCTTGGTACCCGACCACGTTTAAATACCTAGGACTGCACATCTATAGAGACCCACAGGACTTACTGGAGGGCAACCTGGTGCGCGCCATTTCTTCTCTGCGAGCTCAGATCTCCTTCTGGAAAACCCTTCCGCTAAACGTGCCCAGCCGCATCGCTCTCACTAAAATGATAGCGCTCCCTAGGCTGCTATACTACTTCGCGAATATCCCCACGTATGTCCCCACGCGGATATTCCGCGATCTGGAATCAATGCTTCGTGGCTTGATCTGGAACACGGGGCGACCTCGAGTGGCGCTGGCTAAACTGTACTCCCCGACCGCGGAGGGAGGATTGGCTGTCCCCAACATGGAGCTGTATTACTTGGCCGCACAGCTCCAATGGGTGACGTACTGGCTCAGCGATGCACATCTGGACGATACGGCCACTGCGGACTACCAGTGGACGCATCCCCAGACCTGCGCCCTGTTTCATCCATTGACCAAGGGACCCCGTCCCCTGCCTATGCATGTGGCCGTGGCCCGCAAATGTTTTCTCCGCAGCCTGAAGCTGACGCAAAATACCAGGCCATATGCTCCCGCCCTCCCCCTGCTGGGCACCCCCAGGAGGAGCGGGATGGTTACGCAGCGCAATCTGGACCACTGGGTCACGGCTGGAGTAGAGACCATGGGTGACCTGTATTCTGACGGAGCCCTGCTCTCATTTGCGGAGTTATCTGACACCACGGGACTCCCGGCCGGGCAGTTCCTACTCCATGCGTCGGTACTGCGGGCATACACTGACTACTGGGGTGACATCCAGGATGAACCGCCGATGCACCACCTGGTCCAATATCTACATGTAATGGGCAGAGGCTCGCACATCACGCATTGGTTGGCGCAGGCGCTTCTCATCCACACGCAAAAACCCACGCAGCAGATTAGGGCTAAATGGGCGGCGCACCGTGGGAGGGATTGGATGGACAAGGAATGGAACCTAGTACTAGCTAGCCCAGTGAACATCCCCCGCAATTCCCGCTTCCGAGTCATCCAACTGTACATCTTGCACCAGGCATACCTAACGCCAGATAGAATAAACAGATACTTCGCGATCGACACTGCCGTTTGTCCCAGATGTGACCTGTTAGGCGCAGATATCCTGCACATGCTTTGGCACTGCCCAACCCTGACCACGTACTGGGGGGAGGTGACCTCACTCCTGAACCACAGCACGGGCCCGGGCCTGCCGGACACGTGGGAGGCGTGCATTCTCGGCCTCTATAAAAGGACCAAGCTGAACAAAACGCAGGCTCGGTTCTGGGATCTGGGCCTCGTTACGGCCAAATGGCTGATTACGCGACACTGGAAACGGCGGGAACCGCCCACCCCGAAACACTGGTTCGCATCCTTTACAAACTGGGCCGGGGCGGAAGGCACGGCGCTCCACCGGGAAGAAATAGCGGGCCTGCGGCAATTCCCGATAGCTCAGCTCTGGGATGGCATCCTGGGGTCCCTGAAGGGGGAGGGCACTGTCAGAGGGCTCACGTAGACTGGGTGAAGCCGGAGGTGGATCACAGGGGCTAATGCTGTATCGCAGGAATCATCGCAAGTGGCGCCCCCCCCCACCCCCCCCCCCCCTGACACAGACAAGAAACAGCCAGCGCGTAAACCTCGGATACGACCCAACGCCCACACAGGCGCCCATCAGCGGCAATTGCCCAGCAGCGCGCCCCAAGCACAAAGCTGCTGACATCGCCCCCGCAAGCACACTCCACCCCCCCCCCCCACCCACTATCACATATATGTTTACATGTTTGTAGTATCGGACCCCTGCTCACGGACGGTGGCCTCTCTGACCCCTCGTGTTGGAGTCGGCAGAAGCCGCTGACGGCACTACAGATGGCGACTACAGGCGTAGACGCTGATAGCCACACCGACAGCGAGGCTCCTCCACCTGAAGGCCACATGCTCCACTAACAAGGCCGGCGGCCGACGACACACTATGGCCCGCAGGGGCTGCCCCACTCCAAGTTCAGGCACACTTGCGCACCCGCACCTCTGACCTCCAGTTGCACTGTAACAGCATCGGCAAACAACACACCGTACAGAGGTGACACCTACAAATACCGTGCTAGTGGGACGGACTTCGAGTGGGGAAACCGCGATAGGAACATTGGGACACACCGATACGAACTGTTTTGTTGATTTCATGGCTCAGTTCTAGAAAAAAATGAAAAATAAGGCGTCATTTATGGACTTTTCCTTTCTTGACTTAAGAAAATGTGACTATCTTCTCCATGTCCTAGCACACCGGGGACACAAGGGGCGCAATGACATGCCCTTTTTATGATGGCCCACACCCCCACGATTCACCGTTCATTTGCAGCCGGCCCGCAGGGTTGTAGCCTTTGCTATGTGTACTGTACCTTTGAACATTAATAAACGTCTTAAAAAAAAAAAAAAAAAAAAAAAATAAGACCAATGCCTCTACATACAATGATTGTTTTGAAACATTCTTAAAGGGGAAGAGGTTTTTACGTGACACATTATCATTTGATGATGGTGGTGAAGTATGATTGTTTTTTGGCCAAATTACGATGGAAAAACATTTCTACATACCACTACAATTCGGTATTTGGAAGTAACACCCAAACACCCCTTTCAAGTACCTTTGATTTAATACATCAAAAAAAGCCACTTTGTGCTTGCAACTGGCCTGATTCTTCAGACCAGCCTTCTTGCAACTGCAACGAGGGTTTGTACATCTTGCACGTAGGCAGAGCTTTCAAGGAGAAATTAAATAGTTCCTACGTTGCACTAAAATGAAGTGCTTCAAACAAGCACATACTTTTAATGCACAGGGAGAAGCTGGAATATATGTAAGACTGAGGACACAGGTGAAATGAGAAATAGACTGACTGCATCGCTGCACAGTATTCTAAGCCATTTCTTTAGTGCGATTCAAGAGAGCACCAAACAGTATAACAAATTTGTCAATTTGTTTCATAGTCCATTCCCTTTCTTTAGTGCTGTAAAAGGAAGAGCCAAATTCCAAAATAGATCAATGATCTTTCAGAAATTTCCCAAAGGGAATACCAAGCCGAGTGTTAAAACTCCATTTACTCACAGGTTTTGAGCAGCAAACTATGTAATGCTATTAAAGTGCAATATCCAAGGGAACACTGACTCTGTCAAAGATGATCCAAAAGGAATTGATGAAAAGTCCCAACTTCAAACAACAGAATCAAAATAGTCTGAGGGGACACCCGGATTTGAACCAGGGACCTCTTGATCTGCAGTCAAATGCTCTACCACTGAGCTATATCCCCAGCTTTTCAGTTAAATCAGAATGACATAATATCAGTACATCATGAAAGAGTGAGAGGATCATGCTAAGTTGTGCCGGAAAGTACAGGCTTGAAACTGTGGAACAGGAGAAGTAGCAGTTAATATTATTTATTAAAGGAAAGCTGTATCATTTAAAAAACGGATTACTTTGTTTCATTGCTATTTTATTTGAATAGGCAGTGGTACATAAGACCAATGCCTCTACATACAATGATTGTTTTGAAACATTCTTAAAGGGGAAGAGGTTATTACGTGACACATTATCATTTGATGATTGGTTACCACAATCACCAAGATGGTGGTGAAGTTTGATTGTTTTTTGGACAAATTACGATGGATAAACATTTCTACATACCACTACAATTAGGTATTTGGAAGTAACACCCAAACACCCCTTTCAAGTACCTTTGATTTAATACATCCAAAAAAGCCACTTTGTGCTTGCAACTGGCCTGATTCTTCAGACCAGCCTTCTTGCAACTGCAACGAGGGTTTGTACATCTTGCACGTAGGCAGAGCTTTCAAGGAGAAATTAAATAGTTCCTAAGTTGCACAAAAATGAAGTGCTTCAAACAAACACATACTTTGTATGGACAGAGAAGAGATGGAATATATGTAAGACTGAGGACACAGGTGTAATGAGAAATAGATTGATTGCATAGCTGCCCAGTATTCTAAGCCATTTCTTTAGTGCGATTCAAGAGAGCACCAAACAGTATAACAAATTTGTCAATTGGTTTCATAGTCCATTCCCTTTGTTTAGAGCTGTGAAAGGTAGAGCCGAATTCCAAAATAGATCAATGATGTTTCAGAAATTTCCCATAGGGAATACCAAGCCCAGTGTAAAAAATGCAGTTACTCACAAGTTTTAATCAGCAACACTGTAATGGTATTAAAGTGTAACATCCAAGGGAACACTGACTCTGTCAAAGATGATCCAAATGGGATTCATGAAAATTCCCAACTACAAACAGCAGATTCAAAATAGTATGAGGGGACACCCGGATTTGAACCAGGGACCTCTTGATCTGCAGTCAAATGCTCTACCACTGAGCTATATCCCCAGCTGTCAGCCAAGATCAGAATGACAATATATCAGTACATCATGAAAGAGTGAGAGGATCATGCTAAGTTGTGCCGGAAAGTACAACCTTGAAACTGTGGAACTGTAGAAGTAGTTCTTAATATTATTTATTAAAGGAAAAATGGATCATTAAAAAAAATATATGTATTTGTTTGATTGGTATTTTATTTGAATAGGCAGTGGTACATAGGACCAATACCTGCACTTAAAATGTTTGTTTTGAAACATTCTCAAAGGGGAAGAGGTTTTTACGGGATACCTTATTGTTTCATGTTTGGTTACCACAATCACTCAGATGGTGATGAAGTATGATTGTTTTGGGCCACATTACGGTGGAAAAACATTTCTACATACCACTACAATTCGGTATTTGGAAGGTACACCCAAACACCCCTTTCACGGACCTTCGATTTAAAACATCAGAAAAAGCCACTTTGTGCTTGCAAATGGCCTGATTCTTCAGGCCAGCCTTCTTGCAACTGCAACAATGGTTCGTACATCTTGCACGTAGACAGAGCATTTAAGGAGAAATTAAATAGTTCCTATGTTGCACAAAAATGAAGTGCTTCAAACAAGCACATACTTTGGATGCACAGGGAAAAGGTGGAATATATGTAAGACTGAGGACACAGGTGAAATGAGAAATAAACTGACTGCATCGCTGCACAGTATTCTAAGCCATTTCTTTAGTGCGATTCAAGAAAGCACCAAACAGTATAACAAATTTGTCAATTTATTTCATAGTCCATTCCCTTTCTCTTGTGCTGTAAAAGGAATAGCCAAATTCCAAAATAGATCAATGATCTTTCAGAAAGTTCCCAAAGGGAACACCAAGCCGAGTGTTAAAACTGCATTTACTCACAGGTTTTGAGCAGCAAACTCTGTAATGATATTAAAGTGCAATATCCAAGGGAACACTGACTTTGTCAAAGATGATACAAAAGGAATTGATGAAAAGTCCCAACTACAAACAACAGAATCAAAACAGTCTGAGGGGACACCCGGATTTGTACCAGGGACCTCTTGATCTGCAGTCAAATGCTCTACCACTGAGCTATATCCCCAGCTTTGTAGTAAAATCAGAATGACATAATATCAGTACATCATGAAAGAGTGAGAGGATCATGCTAAGTTGTGCCGGAAAGTACAGGCTTGAAACTGTGGAACAGGAGAAGTAGTCCTTAATATTATTTATTAAAGTAAAACTGGCTCATTTAAAAAACAGATTAATTTGTTTCATTGCTATTTTATTTGAATAGGCAGTGGTAAATAAGACCAATGCCTCTACATACAATGATTGTTTTGAAACATTCTTAAAGCGGAAGAGGTTTTTACATGACACATTATCATTTGATGATTGGTTACCACAATCACCGAGATGGTGGTGAAGTATGAATGTTTTTTGGCCAAATTACGGAGGAAAAACATTTCTACATACCACTACAATTCGGTATTTGGAAGGAACACCCAAACACCTCTTTCAAGTACCTTCAATTTAATACATCAAAAAAAGCCACTTTGTGCTTGCAACTGGCCTGATTCTTCAGACCAGCCTTCTTGCAACTGCAACGAGGGTTTGTACATCTTGCACGTAGGCAGAGCTTTCAAGGAGAAATTAAATAGTTCCTACGTTGCACAAAAATGAAGTGCTTCAAACAAGCACATACTTTTAATGCACAGGGAAAAGGTGGAATATATGTAAGACTGAGGACACAGGTGAAATGAGAAATTGACTGACTGCATCGCTGCACAGTATTCTAAGCCATTTCTTTAGTGCGATTCAAGAAAGCATCAAACAGTATAACAAATTTGTCAATTTGTTTCATAGTCCATTCCCTTTCTTAAGTGCTGTAAAAGGAAGAGCCAAATTCCAAAATAGATCAATGATCTTTCAGAAATTTCCCAAAGGGAATACCACGCCGAGTGTTAAAACTCCATTTACTCACAGGTTTTGAGCAGCAAACTCTGTAATGCTATTAAAGTGCAATATCCAAGGGAACACTGACTCTGTCAAAGATGATCCAAAAGGAATTGATGAAAAGTCCCAACTACAAACAACAGAATCAAAATAGTCTGAGGGGACACCTGGATATGAACCAGGGACCTCTTGATCTGCAGTCAAATGCTCTACCACTGAGCTATATCCCCAGCTTTTCAGTAAAATCAGAATGACATAATATCAGTACATCATGAAAGAGTGAGAGGATCATGCTAAGTTGTGCCGGAAAGTACAGGCTTGAAACTGTGGAACAGGAGAAGTAGTCCTTAATATCATTTATTAAAGTAAAACTGGATCATTTAAAAAACAGATTAATTTTTTTCATTGCTATTTTATTTGAATAGGCCGTGGTACATAAGACCAATGCCTCTACATACAATGATTGTTTTGAAACATTCTTAAAGGGGAAGAGGTTTTTACGTGACACATTATCATTTGATGATTGGTTACCACAATCACCGAGATGGTGGTGAAGTATGATTGTTTTTTGGCCAAATTACGATGGAAAAACATTTCTACATACCACTACAATTCGGTATTTGGAAGGAACACCCAAACACCCCTTTCAAGTACCTTCAATTTAATACATCAAAAAAAGCCACTTTGTGCTTGCAACTGGCCTGATTTTTCAGACCAGCCTTCTTGCAACTGCAACGAGGGTTTGTACATCTTGCACGTAGGCAGAGCTTTCAAGGAGAAATTAAATAGTTCCTAATTTGCACAAAAATGAAGTGCTTCAAACAAACACATACTTTGTATGGACAGAGAAGAGATGGAATATATGTAAGACTGAGGACACAGGTGTAATGAGAAATAGATTGATTGCATAGCTGCCCAGTATTCTAAGCCATTTCTTTAGTGCGATTCAGGAGAGCACCAAACAGTATAACAAATTTGTCAATTGGTTTCATAGTCCATTCCCTTTGTTTAGAGCTGTGAAAGGTAGAGCCGAATTCCAAAAAAGATCAATGATGTTTCAGAAATTTCCCATAGGGAATACCAAGCCCAGTGTAAAAAATGCAGTTACTCACAAGTTTTAATCAGCAACACTGTAATGTTATTAAAGTGTAACATCCAAGGGAACACTGACTCTGTCAAAGATGATCCAAATGGGATTCATGAAAATTCCCAACTACAAACAGCAGATTCAAAATAGTATGAGGGGACACCCGGATTTGAACCAGGGACCTCTTGATCTGCAGTCAAATGCTCTACCACTGAGCTATATCCCCAGCTTTTCAGAAAAATTAGAATGATATAATATCAGTACATCATGAAAGAGTGAGAGGATCATGCTAAGTTGTGCTGAAAGTACAACCTTGAAACTGTGGAACTGTAGAAGTAGTTCTTAATATTATTTATTAAAGGAAAAATGGATCATTAAAAAAAATATATGTATTTGTTTGATTGGTATTTTATTTGAATAGGCAGTGGTACATAGGACCAATGCCTGCACTTAAAATGTTTGTTTTGAAACATTCTCAAAGGGGAAGAGGTTTTTACGGGATACCTTATTGTTTCATGTTTGGTTACCACAATCACTCAGATGGTGATGAAGTATGATTGTTTTGGGCCACATTACGGTGGAAAAACATTTCTACATACCACTACAATTCGGTATTTGGAAGGTACACCCAAACACCCCTTTCACAGACCTTCAATTTAAAACATCAGAAAAAGCCACTTTGTGCTTGCAAATGGCCTGATTCTTCAGGCCAGCCTTCTTGCAACTGCAACAATGGTTCATACATCTTGCACGTAGGCAGAGCATTTAAGGAGAAATTAAATAGTTCCTACGTTGCACAAAAATGAAGTGTTTCAAACAAGCACATACTTTGGATGCACAGGGAAAAGGTGGAATATATGTAAGACTGAGGACACAGGTGAAATGAGAAATAGACTGACTGCATCGCTGCACAGTATTCTAAGCCATTTCTTTAGTGCGATTCAAGAAAGCACCAAACAGTATAACAAATTTGTCAATTTATTTCATAGTCCATTCCCTTTCTTTAGTGCTGTAAAAGGAAGAGCCAAATTCCAAAATAGATCAATGATCTTTCAGAAAGTTCCCAAATGGAACACCAAGCCGAGTATTAAAACTGCATTTACTCACAGGTTTTGAGCAGCAAACTCTGTAATGATATTAAAGTGCAATATCCAAGGGAACACTGACTCTGTCAAAGATGATCCAAAAGGAATTGATGAAAAGTCCCAACTACAAACAACAGAATCAAAATAGTCTGAGGGGACACCCTGATTTGAGCCACGGACCTCTTGATCTGTAGTCAAATGCTCTACCACTGAGCTATATCCCCAGCTTTTCAGTAAAATCAGAATGACATAATATCAGTACATCATGAAAGAGTGAGAGGATCATGCTAAGTTGTGCCGGAAAGTACAGGCTTGAAACTGTGGAACAGGAGAAGTAGTCCTTAATATTATTTATTAAAGTAAAACTGGATCATTTAAAAAACAGATTAATTTATTTCATTGCTATTTTATTTGAATAGGCAGTGGTACATAAGACCAATGCCTCTACATACAATGATTGTTTTGAAACATTCTTAAAGGGGAAGAGGTTTTTACGTGACACATTATCATTTGATGATTGGTTACCACAATCACCAAGATGGTGGTGAAGTATGATTGTTTTTTGGCCAAATTACGGAGGAAAAACATTTCTACATACCACTACAATTCGGTATTTGGAAGGAACACCCAAACACCCCTTTCAAGTACCTTCGATTTAATACATCAAAAAAAGCCACTTTGTGCTTGCAACTGGCCTGATTCTTCAGACCAGCCTTCTTGCAACTGCAACGAGGGTTTGAACATCTTGCACGTAGGCAGAGCTTTCAAGGAGAAATTAAATAGTTCCTACGTTGCACAAAAATGAAGTGCTTCAAACAAGCACATACTTTTAATGCACAGGGAAAAGCTGGAATATATGTAAGACTGAGGACACAGGTGAAATGAGAAATAGACTGACTGCATCGCTGCACAGTATTCTAAGCCATTTCTTTAGTGCGATTCAAGAGAGCACCAAACAGTATAACACATTTGTCAATTTGTTTCATAGTCCATTCCCTTTCTTTAGTGCTGTAAAAGGAAGAGCCAAATTCCAAAATAGATCAATGATCTTTCAGAAATTTCCCAAAGGGAATACCAAGCCGAGTGTTAAAACTCCATTTACTCACAGGTTTTGAGCAGCAAACTATGTAATGCTATTAAAGTGCAATATCCAAGGGAACACTGACTCTGTCAAAGATGATCCAAAAGGAATTGATGAAAAGTCCCAACTACAAACAACAGAATCAAAATAGTCTGAGGGGACACCCGGATTTGAACCAGGGACCTCTTGATCTGCGTTGAGTCTTGGCAGGCGGTGAAGGCAGGCAACCGGGACGGCACTCCCAGGACGGCAGAAAGGACAAACCTTTTATTAAAGGAAAGCTGTATCATTTAAAAAACGGATTACTTTGTTTCATTGCTATTTTATTTGAATAGGCAGTGGTACATAAGACCAATGCCTCTACATACAATGATTGTTTTGAAACATTCTTAAAGGGAAAGAGGTTTTTACGTGACACATTATCATTTGATGATTGGTTACCACAATCACCGAGATGGTGGTGAAGTATGATTGTTTTTTGGCCAAATTACGATGGAAAAACATTTCTACATACCACTACAATTCAGTATTTGGAAGTAACACCCAAACACCCCTTTCAAGTACCTTTGATTTAATACATCAAAAAAAGCCACTTTGTGCTTGCAACTGGCCTGATTCTTCAGACCAGCCTTCTTGCAACTGCAACAAGGGTTTGTACATCTTGCAGGTAGGCAGAGCTTTCAAGGAGAAATTAAATAGTTCCTAAGTTGCACAAAAATGAAGTGCTTCAAACAAACACATACTTTGTATGGAAAGAGAAGAGATGGAATATATGTAAGACTGAGGACACAGGTGTAATGAGAAATAGATTGATTGCATAGCTGCCAAGTATTCTAAGCCATTTCTTTAGTGCGATTCAAGAGAGCACCAAACAGTATAAAAAATTTGTCAATTGGTTTCATAGTCCATTCCCTTTGTTTAGAGCTGTGAAAGGTAGAGCCGAATTCCAAAATAGATCAATGATGTTTCAGAAATTTCCCATAGGGAATACCAAGCCCAGTGTAAAAAATGCAGTTACTCACAAGTTTTAATCAGCAACACTGTAATGGTATTAAAGTGTAACATCCAAGGGAACACTGACTCTGTCAAAGATGATCCAAATGGGATTCATGAAAATTCCCAACTACAAACAGCAGATTCAAAATAGTATGAGGGGACACCCGGATTTGAACCAGGGACCTCTTGATCTGCAGTCAAATGCTCTACCACTGAGCTATATCCCCAGCTGTCAGCCAACATCAGAATGACAACATATCAGTACATCATGAAAGAGTGAGAGGATCATGCTAAGTTGTGCCGGAAAGTACAACCTTGAAACTGTGGAACTGTAGAAGTAGTTCTTAATATTATTTATTAAAGGAAAAATGGATCATTAAAAAAAATTATGTATTTGTTTGATTGGTATTTTATTTGAATAGGCAGTGGTACATAGGACCAATGCCTGCACTTAAAATGTTTGTTTTGAAACATTCTCAAAGGGGAAGAGGTTTTTACGGGATACCTTATTGTTTCATGTTTGGTTACCATAATCACTCAGATGGTGATGAAGTATGATTGTTTTGGGCCACATTACGGTGGAAAAACATTTCTACATTCCACTACAATTCGGTATTTGGAAGGTACACCCAAAAACCCCTTTCACGGACCTTCGATTTAAAACATCAGAAAAAGCCACTTTGTGCTTGCAAATGGCCTGATTCTTCAGGCCAGCCTTCTTACAACTGCAACAATGGTTCGTACATCTTGCACGTAGGCAGAGCATTTAAGGAGAAATTAAATAGTTCCTACGTTGCACAAAAATTAAGTGCTTCAAACAAGCACATACTTTTAATGCACAGGGAAAAGGTGCAATATATGTAAGACTGAGGACACAGGTGAAATGAGAAATAGACTGACTGCATCGCTGCACAGTATTCTAAGCCATTTCTTTAGTGCGATTCAAGAAAGCACCAAACAGTATAACAAATTTGTCAATTTGTTTCATAGTCCATTCCCTTTCTTTAGGTCTGTAAAAGGAAGAGCCAAATTCCAAAAAAGATCAATGATCTTTCAGAAAGTTCCCAAAGGGAACACCAAGCTGAGTGTTAAAACTGCATTTACTCACAGGTTTTGAGCAGCAAACTCTGTAATGCAGTTACTCACAAGTTTTAATCAGCAACACTGTAATGTTATTAAAGTGTAACATCCAAGGGAACACTGACTCTGTCAAAGATGATCCAAATGGGATTCATGAAAATTCCCAACTACAAACAGCAGATTCAAAATAGTATGAGGGGACACCCGGATTTGAACCAGGGACCTCTTGATCTGCAGTCAAATGCTCTACCACTGAGCTATATCCCCAGCTGTCAGCCAAGATCAGAATGACAATATATCAGTACATCATGAAAGAGTGAGAGGATCATGCTAAGTTGTGCCAGAAAGTACAACCTTGAAACTGTGGAACTGTAGAAGTAGTTCTTAATATTATTTATTAAAGGAAAAATGGATCATTAAAAAAAATATATGTATTTGTTTGATTGGTATTTTATTTGAATAGGCAGTGGTACATAGGACCAATGCCTGCACTTAAAATGTTTGTTTTGAAACATTCTCAAAGGGGAAGAGGTTTTTACGGGATACCTTATTGTTTCATGTTTGGTTACCACAATCACTCAGATGGTGATGAAGTATGATTGTTTTGGGCCACATTACGGTGGAAAAACATTTCTACATACCACTACAATTCGGTATTTGGAAGGTACACCCAAACACCCCTTTCACGGACCTTCGATTTAAAACATCAGAAAAAGCCACTTTGTGCTTGCAAATGGCCTGATTCTTCAGGCCAGCCTTCTTGCAACTGCAACAATGGTTCGTACATCTTGCACGTAGACAGAGCATTTAAGGAGAAATTAAATAGTTCCTATGTTGCACAAAAATGAAGTGCTTCAAACAAGCACATACTTTGGATGCACAGGGAAAAGGTGGAATATATGTAAGACTGAGGACACAGGTGAAATGAGAAATAAACTGACTGCATCGCTGCACAGTATTCTAAGCCATTTCTTTAGTGCGATTCAAGAAAGCACCAAACAGTATAACAAATTTGTCAATTTATTTCATAGTCCATTCCCTTTCTCTTGTGCTGTAAAAGGAATAGCCAAATTCCAAAATAGATCAATGATCTTTCAGAAAGTTCCCAAAGGGAACACCAAGCCGAGTGTTAAAACTGCATTTACTCACAGGTTTTGAGCAGCAAACTCTGTAATGATATTAAAGTGCAATATCCAAGGGAACACTGACTTTGTCAAAGATGATACAAAAGGAATTGATGAAAAGTCCCAACTACAAACAACAGAATCAAAATAGTCTGAGGGGACACCCGGATTTGTACCAGGGACCTCTTGATCTGCAGTCAAATGCTCTACCACTGAGCTATATCCCCAGCTTTTTAGTAAAATCAGAATGACATAATATCAGTACATCATGAAAGAGTGAGAGGATCATGCTAAGTTGTGCCGGAAAGTACAGGCTTGAAACTGTGGAACAGGAGAAGTAGTCCTTAATATTATTTATTAAAGTAAAACTGGCTCATTTAAAAAACAGATTAATTTGTTTCATTGCTATTTTATTTGAATAGGCAGTGGTAAATAAGACCAATGCCTCTACATACAATGATTGTTTTGAAACATTCTTAAAGCGGAAGAGGTTTTTACATGACACATTATCATTTGATGATTGGTTACCACAATCACCGAGATGGTGGTGAAGTATGAATGTTTTTTGGCCAAATTACGGAGGAAAAACATTTCTACATACCACTACAATTCGGTATTTGGAAGGAACACCCAAACACCTCTTTCAAGTACCTTCAATTTAATACATCAAAAAAAGCCACTTTGTGCTTGCAACTGGCCTGATTCTTCAGACCAGCCTTCTTGCAACTGCAACGAGGGTTTGTACATCTTGCACGTAGGCAGAGCTTTCAAGGAGAAATTAAATAGTTCCTACGTTGCACAAAAATGAAGTGCTTCAAACAAGCACATACTTTTAATGCACAGGGAAAAGGTGGAATATATGTAAGACTGAGGACACAGGTGAAATGAGAAATTGACTGACTGCATCGCTGCACAGTATTCTAAGCCATTTCTTTAGTGCGATTCAAGAAAGCATCAAACAGTATAACAAATTTGTCAATTTGTTTCATAGTCCATTCCCTTTCTTAAGTGCTGTAAAAGGAAGAGCCAAATTCCAAAATAGATCAATGATCTTTCAGAAATTTCCCAAAGGGAATACCACGCCGAGTGTTAAAACTCCATTTACTCACAGGTTTTGAGCAGCAAACTCTGTAATGCTATTAAAGTGCAATATCCAAGGGAACACTGACTCTGTCAAAGATGATCCAAAAGGAATTGATGAAAAGTCCCAACTACAAACAACAGAATCAAAATAGTCTGAGGGGACACCTGGATATGAACCAGGGACCTCTTGATCTGCAGTCAAATGCTCTACCACTGAGCTATATCCCCAGCTTTTCAGTAAAATCAGAATGACATAATATCAGTACATCATGAAAGAGTGAGAGGATCATGCTAAGTTGTGCCGGAAAGTACAGGCTTGAAACTGTGGAACAGGAGAAGTAGTCCTTAATATCATTTATTAAAGTAAAACTGGATCATTTAAAAAACAGATTAATTTTTTTCATTGCTATTTTATTTGAATAGGCTGTGGTACATAAGACCAATGCCTCTACATACAATGATTGTTTTGAAACATTCTTAAAGGGGAAGAGGTTTTTACGTGACACATTATCATTTGATGATTGGTTACCACAATCCCCGAGATGGTGGTGAAGTATGATTGTTTTTTGGCCAAATTACGATGGAAAAACATTTCTACATACCACTACAATTCGGTATTTGGAAGGAACACCCAAACACCCCTTTCAAGTACCTTCAATTTAATACATCAAAAAAAGCCACTTTGTGCTTGCAACTGGCCTGATTCTTCAGACCAGCCTTCTTGCAACTGCAACGAGGGTTTGTACATCTTGCACGTAGGCAGAGCTTTCAAGGAGAAATTAAATAGTTCCTAATTTGCACAAAAATGAAGTGCTTCAAACAAACACATACTTTGTATGGACAGAGAAGAGATGGAATATATGTAAGACTGAGGACACAGGTGTAATGAGAAATAGATTGATTGCATAGCTGCCCAGTATTCTAAGCCATTTCTTTAGTGCGATTCAAGAGAGCACCAAACAGTATAACAAATTTGTCAATTGGTTTCATAGTCCATTCCCTTTGTTTAGAGCTGTGAAAGGTAGACCCGAATTCCAAAATAGATAAATGATGTTTCAGAAATTTCCCATAGGGAATACCAAGCCCAGTGTAAAAAATGCAGTTACTCACAAGTTTTAATCAGCAACACTGTAATGTTATTAAAGTGTAACATCCAAGGGAACACTGACTCTGTCAAAGATGATCCAAATGGTATTCATGAAAATTCCCAACTACAAACAGCAGATTCAAAATAGTATGAGGGGACACCCGGATTTGAACCAGGGACCTCTTAATCTGCAGTCAAATGCTCTACCACTGAGCTATATCCCCAGCTGTCAGCCAAGATCAGAATGACACTATATCAGTACATCATGAAAGAGTGAGAGGATCATGCTAAGTTGTGCCGGAAAGTACAACCTTGAAACTGTGGAACTGTAGAAGTAGTTCTTAATATTATTTATTAAAAGAAAAATGGATCATTAAAATAATATATGTATTTGTTAGATTGGTATTTTATTTGAATAGGCAGTGGTACATAGGACCAATGCCTGCACTTAAAATGTTTGTTTTGAAACATTCTCAAAGGGGAAGAGGTTTTTACGGGATACATTATTGTTTCATGTTTGGTTACCACAATCACTCAGATGGTGATGAAGTATGATTGTTTTGGGCCACATTACTGTGGAAAAACATTTCTACATACCACTACAATTCGGTATTTGGAAGGTACACCCAAACACCCCTTTCACGGACCTTCGATTTAAAACATCAGAAAAAGCCACTTTGTGCTTGCAAATGGCCTGATTCTTCAGGCCAGCCTTCTTGCAACTGCAACAATGGTTCGTACATCTTGCACGTAGGCAGAGCATTTAAGGAGAAATTAAATAGTTCCTACGTTGCACAAAAATGAAGTGCTTCAAACAAGCACATACTTTGGATGCACAGGGAAAAGGTGGAATATATGTAAGACTGAGGACACAGGTGAAATGAGAAATAGACTGACTGCATCGCTGCACAGTATTCTAAGCCATTTCTTTAGTGCGATTCAAGAAAGCACCAAACAGTATAACAAATTTGTCAATTTATTTCACAGTCCATTCCCTTTCTCTTGTGCTGTAAAAGGAATAGCCAAAATCCAAAATAGATCAATGATCTTTCAGAAAGTTCCCAAAGGGAACACCAAGCCGAGTGTTAAAACTGCATTTACTCACAGGTTTTGAGCAGCAAACTCTGTAATGATATTAAAGTGCAATATCCAAGGGAACACTGACTCTGTCAAAGATGATCCAAAAGGAATTGATGAAAAGTCCCAACTACAAACAACAGAATCAAAATAGTCTGAGGGGACACCCGGATTTGAACCAGGGACCTCTTGATCTGCAGTCAAATGCTCTACCACTGAGCTATATCCCCAGCTTTTCAGTAAAGTCAGAATGACATAATATCAGTACATCATGAAAGAGTGAGATGATCATGCTAAGTTGTGCCGGAATGTACAGGCTTGAAACTGTGGAACAGGCGAAGTAGTCCTTAATATTATTTATTAAAGTAAAACTGGCTCATTTAAAAAACAGATTAATTTGTTTCATTGCTATTTTATTTGAATAGGCAGTGGTACATAAGACCAATGCCT
The DNA here is from genome assembly GCF_964263255.1 of Lissotriton vulgaris. Taxonomy (NCBI): domain Eukaryota; kingdom Metazoa; phylum Chordata; class Amphibia; order Caudata; family Salamandridae; genus Lissotriton; species Lissotriton vulgaris. Next base: position 244,414,499 of record NC_141685.1, read on the forward strand.
CTACATACAATGATTGTTTTGAAACATTCTTAAAGCGGAAGAGGTTTTTACATGACACATTATCATTTGATGATTGGTTACCACAATCACCGAGATGGTGGTGAAGTATGAATGTTTTTTGGCCAAATTACGGAGGAAAAACATTTCTACATACCACTACAATTCGGTATTTGGAAGGAACACCCAAACACCCCTTTCAAGTACCTTCGATTTAATACATCAAAAAAAGCCACTTTGTGCTTGCAACTGGCCTGATTCTTCAGACCAGCCTTCTTGCAACTGCAATGAGGGTTTGTACATCTTGCACGTAGGCAGAGCTTTCAAGGAGAAATTAAATAGTTCCTACGTTGCACAAAAATGAAGTGCTTCAAACAAGCACATACTTTTAATGCACAGGGAAAAGGTGGATTATATGTAAGACTGAGGACACAGGTGAAATGAGAAATAGACTGACTGCATCGCTGCACAGTATTCTAAGCCATTTCTTTAGTGCGATTCAAGAAAGCATCAAACAGTATAACAAATTTGTCAATTTGTTTCATAGTCCATTCCCTTTCTTTAGTGCTGTAAAAGGAAGAGCCAAATTCCAAAATAGATCAATGATCTTTCAGAAATTTCCCAAAGGGAATACCAAGCCGAGTGTTAAAACTCCATTTACTCACAGGTTTTGAGCAGCAAACTCTGTAATGCCAATAAAGTGCAATATCCAAGGGAACACTGACTCTGTCAAAGATGATCCAAAAGGAATTGATGAAAAGTCCCAACTACAAACAACAGAATCAAAATAGTCTGAGGGGACACCCGGATTTGAACCAGGGACGTCTTGATCTGCAGTCAAATGCTCTACCACTGAGCTATATCCCCAGCTTTTCAGTAAAATCAGAATGACATAATATCAGTACATCATGAAAGAGTGAGAGGATCATGCTAAGTTGTGCTGGAAAGTACAGGCTTGAAACTGTGGAACAGGAGAAGTAGTCCTTAATATTATTTATTAAAGTAAAACTGGATCATTTAAAAAACAGATTAATTTTTTCATTGCTATTTTATTTGAATAGGCCGTGGTACATAAGACCAATGCCTCTACATACAATGATTGTTTTGAAACATTCTTAAAGGGGAAGAGGTTTTTACGTGACACATTATCATTTGATGATTGGTTACCACAATCACCGAGATGGTGGTGAAGTATGATTGTTTTTTGGCCAAATTACGATGGAAAAACATTTCTACATGCCACTACAATTCGGTATTTGGAAGGAACACCCAAACACCCCTTTCAAGTACCTTCAATTTAATACATCAAAAAAAGCCACTTTGTGCTTGCAACTGGCCTGATTTTTCAGACCAGCCTTCTTGCAACTGCAACGAGGGTTTGTACATCTTGCACGTAGGCAGAGCTTTCAAGGAGAAATTAAATAGTTCCTAATTTGCACAAAAATGAAGTGCTTCAAACAAACACATACTTTGTATGGACAGAGAAGAGATGGAATATATGTAAGACTGAGGACACAGGTGTAATGAGAAATAGATTGATTGCATAGCTGCCCAGTATTCTAAGCCATTTCTTTAGTGCGATTCAAGAGAGCACCAAACAGTATAACAAATTTGTCAATTGGTTTCATAGTCCATTCCCTTTGTTTAGAGCTGTGAAAGGTAGAGCCGAATTCCAAAAAAGATCAATGATGTTTCAGAAATTTCCCATAGGGAATACCAAGCCCAGTGTAAAAAATGCAGTTACTCACAAGTTTTAATCAGCAACACTGTAATGTTATTAAAGTGTAACATCCAAGGGAACACTGACTCTGTCAAAGATGATCCAAATGGGATTCATGAAAATTCCCAACTACAAACAGCAGATTCAAAATAGTATGAGGGGACACCCGGATTTGAACCAGGGACCTCTTGATCTGCAGTCAAATGCTCTACCACTGAGCTATATCCCCAGCTGTCAGCCAAGATCAGAATGACAATATATCAGTACATCATGAAAGAGTGAGAGGATCATGCTAAGTTGTGCCAGAAAGTACAACCTTGAAACTGTGGAACTGTAGAAGTAGTTCTTAATATTATTTATTAAAGGAAAAATGGATCATTAAAAAAAATATATGTATTTGTTTGATTGGTATTTTATTTGAATAGGCAGTGGTACATAGGACCAATGCCTGCACTTAAAATGTTTGTTTTGAAACATTCTCAAAGGGGAAGAGGTTTTTACGGGATACCTTATTGTTTCATGTTTGGTTACCACAATCACTCAGATGGTGATGAAGTATGATTGTTTTGGGCCACATTACGGTGGAAAAACATTTCTACATACCACTACAATTCGGTATTTGGAAGGTACACCCAAACACCCCTTTCACAGACCTTCAATTTAAAACATCAGAAAAAGCCACTTTGTGCTTGCAAATGGCCTGATTCTTCAGGCCAGCCTTCTTGCAACTGCAACAATGGTTCATACATCTTGCACGTAGGCAGAGCATTCAAGGAGAAATTAAATAGTTCCTAATTTGCACAAAAATGAAGTGCTTCAAACAAACACATACTTTGTATGGACAGAGAAGAGATGGAATATATGTAAGACTGAGGACACAGGTGTAATGAGAAATAGATTGATTGCATAGCTGCCCAGTATTCTAAGCCATTTCTTTAGTGCGATTCAAGAGAGCACCAAACAGTATAACAAATTTGTCAATTGGTTTCATAGTCCATTCCCTTTGTTTAGAGCTGTGAAAGGTAGACCCGAATTCCAAAATAGATAAATGATGTTTCAGAAATTTCCCATAGGGAATACCAAGCCCAGTGTAAAAAATGCAGTTACTCACAAGTTTTAATCAGCAACACTGTAATGTTATTAAAGTGTAACATCCAAGGGAACACTGACTCTGTCAAAGATGATCCAAATGGGATTCATGAAAATTCCCAACTACAAACAGCAGATTCAAAATAGTATGAGGGGACACCCGGATTTGAACCAGGGACCTCTTAATCTGCAGTCTAATGCTCTACCACTGAGCTATATCCCCAGCTGTCAGCCAAGATCAGAATGACAATATATCAGTACATCATGAAAGAGTGCGAGGATCATGCTAAGTTGTGCCGGAAAGTACAACCTTGAAACTGTGGAACTGTAGAAGTAGTTCTTAATATTATTTATTAAAGGAAAAATGGATCATTAAAAAAAATATATGTATTTGTTTGATTGAAATTTTATTTGAATAGGCAGTAGTACATAGGACCAATGCCTGCACTTAAAATGTTTGTTTTGAAACATTCTCAAAGGGGAAGAGGTTTTTACGGGATACCTTATTGTTTCATGTTTGGTTACCACAATCACTCAGATGGTGATGAAGTATGATTGTTTTGGGCCACATTACGGTGGAAAAACATTTCTACATACCACTACAATTCGGTATTTGGAAGGTACACCCAAACACCCCTTTCACGGACCTTCGATTTAAAACATCAAAAAAAGCCACTTTGTGCTTGCAAATGGCCTGATTCTTCAGGCCAGCCTTCTTGCAACTGCAACAATGGTTTGTACATCTTGCACGTAGGCAGAGCATTTAAGGAGAAATTAAATAGTTCCTAATTTGCACAAAAAATGAAGTGCTTCAAACAAGCACATACTTTGGATGCACAGGGAAAAGGTGGAATATATGTAAGACTGAGGACATAGGTGAAATGAGAAATAGACTGACTGCATCGCTGCACAGTATTCTAAGCCATTTCTTTAGTGCGATTCAAGAAAGCACCAAACAGTATAACAAATTTGTCAATTGGTTTCATAGTCCATTCCCTTTGTTTAGAGCTGTAAAAGGTAGAGCCGAATTCCAAAATAGATCAATGATGTTTCAGAAATTTCCCATAGGGAATACCAAGCCCAGTGTAAAAAATGCAGTTACTCACAAGTTTTAATCAGCAACACTGTAATGGTATCAAAGTGTAACATCCAAGGGAACACTGACTCTGTCAAAGATGATCCAAATGGGATTCATGAAAATTCCCAACTACAAACAGAAAATTCAAAATAGTATGAGGGGACACCCGGATTTGAACCAGGGACCTCTTGATCTGCAGTCAAATGCTCTACCACTGAGCTATATCCCCAGCTGTCAGCCAACATCAGAATGACAATATATCAGTACATCATGAAAGAGTGAGAGGATCATGCTAAGTTGTGCCGGAAAGTACAACCTTGAAACTGTGGAACTGTAGAAGTAGTTCTTAATATTATTTATTAAAGGAAAAATGGATCATTAAAAAAATATATGTATTTGTTAGATTGGTATTTTATTTGAATAGGCAGTGGTACATAGGACCAATGCCTGCACTTAAAATGTTTGTTTTGAAACATTCTCAAAGGGGAAGAGGTTTTTACGGGATACATTATTGTTTCATGTTTGGTTACCACAATCACTCAGATGGTGATGAAGTATGATTGTTTTGGGCCACATTACTGTGGAAAAACATTTCTACATACCACTACAATTCGGTATTTGGAAGGTACACCCAAACACCCCTTTCACGGACCTTCGATTTAAAACATCAGAAAAAGCCACTTTGTGCTTGCAAATGGCCTGATTCTTCAGGCCAGCCTTCTTGCAACTGCAACAATGGTTCGTACATCTTGCACGTAGGCAGAGCATTTAAGGAGAAATTAAATAGTTCCTACGTTGCACAAAAATGAAGTGCTTCAAACAAGCACATACTTTGGATGCACAGGGAAAAGGTGGAATATATGTAAGACTGAGGACACAGGTGAAATGAGAAATAGACTGACTGCATCGCTGCACAGTATTCTAAGCCATTTCTTTAGTGCGATTCAAGAAAGCACCAAACAGTATAACAAATTTGTCAATTTATTTCACAGTCCATTCCCTTTCTCTTGTGCTGTAAAAGGAATAGCCAAAATCCAAAATAGATCAATGATCTTTCAGAAAGTTCCCAAAGGGAACACCAAGCCGAGTGTTAAAACTGCATTTACTCACAGGTTTTGAGCAGCAAACTCTGTAATGATATTAAAGTGCAATATCCAAGGGAACACTGACTCTGTCAAAGATGATCCAAAAGGAATTGATGAAAAGTCCCAACTACAAACAACAGAATCAAAATAGTCTGAAGGGACACCCGGATTTGAACCAGGGACCTCTTGATCTGCAGTCAAATGCTCTACCACTGAGCTATATCCCCAGCTTTTCAGAAAAATTAGAATGACATAATATCAGTACATCATGAAAGAGTGAGAGGATCATGCTAAGTTGTGCCGGAAAGTACAGGCTTGAAACTGTGGAACAGGAGAAGTAGTCCTTAATATTATTTATTAAAGTAAAACTGGATCATTTAAAAAACAGATTAATTTGTTTCATTGCTATTTTATTTGAATAGGCAGTGGTACATAAGACCAATGCCTCTACATACAATGATTGTTTTAAAACATTCTTATAGCGGAAGAGGTTTTTACATCACACATTATCATTTGATGATTGGTTACCACAATCACCGAGATGGTGGTGAAGCATGAATGTTTTTTGGCCAAATTACGGAGGAAAAACATTTCTACATACCACTACAATTTGGTATTTGGAAGGAACACCCAAACACCCCTTTCAAGTACCTTCGATTTAATGCATCAAAAAAAGCCACTTTGTGCTTGCAACTGGCCTGATTCTTCAGACCAGCCTTCTTGCAACTGCAACGAGGGTTTGTACATCTTGCACGTAGGCAGAGCTTTCAAGGAGAAATTAAATAGTTCCTACGTTGCACAAAAATGAAGTGCTTCAAACAAGCACATACTTTTAATGCACAGGGAAAAGGTGGAATATATGTAAGGCTGAGGACACAGGTGAAATGAGAAATAGACTGACTGCATCGCTGCACAGTATTCTAAGCCATTTCTTTAGTGCGATTCAAGAAAGCATCAAACAGTATAACAAATTTGTCAATTTGTTTCATAGTCCATTCCCTTTCTTTAGTGCTGTAAAAGGAAGAGCCAAATTCCAAAATAGACCAATGATCTTTCAGAAATTTCCCAAAGGGAATACCAAGCCGAGTGTTAAAACTCCATTTACTCACAGGTTTTGAGCAGCAAACTCTGTAATGCTATTAAAGTGCAATATCCAAGGGAACACTGACTCTGTCAAAGATGATCCAAAAGGAATTGATGAAAAGTCCAACTACAAACAACAGAATCAAAATAGTCTGAGGGGACACCCGGATTTGAACCAGGGACCTCTTGATCTGCAGTCAAATGCTCTACCACTGAGCTATATCCCCAGCTTTTCAGTAAAATCACAATGACATAATATCAGTACATCATGAAAGAGTGAGAGGATCATGCTAAGTTGTGCCGGAAAGTACAGGCTTGAAACTGTGGAACAGGAGAAGTAGTCCTTAATATTATTTATTAAAGTAAAACTGGATCATTTAAAAAACAGATACATTTTTTTCATTGCTATTTTATTTGAATAGGCTGTGGTACATAAGACCAATGCCTCTACATACAATGATTGTTTTGAAACATTCTTAAAGGGGAAGAGGTTTTTACGTGACACATTATCATTTGATGATTGGTTACCACAATCACCGAGATGGTGGTGAAGTATGATTGTTTTTTGGCCAAATTACGATGGAAAAACATTTCTACATACCACTACAATTCAGTATTTGGAAGGAACACCCAAACACCCCTTTCAAGTACCTTCAATTTAATACATCAAAAAAAGCCACTTTGTGCTTGCAACTGGCCTGATTCTTCAGACCAGCCTTCTTGCAACTGCAACGAGGGTTTGTACATCTTGCACGTAGGCAGAGCTTTCAAGGAGAAATTAAATAGTTCCTAATTTGCACAAAAATGAAGTGCTTCAAACAAACACATACTTTGTATGGACAGAGAAGAGATGGAATATATGTAAGACTGAGGACACAAGTGTAATGAGAAATAGATTGATTGCATAGCTGCCCAGTATTCTAAGCCATTTCTTTAGTGCGATTCAAGAGAGCACCAAACAGTATAACAAATTTGTCAATTGGTTTCATAGTCCATTCCCTTTGTTTAGAGCTGTGAAAGGTAGAGCCGAATTCCAAAATAGATCAATGATGTTTCAGAAATTTCCCATAGGGAATACCAAGCCCAGTGTAAAAAATGCAGTTACTCACAAGTTTTAATCAGCAACACTGTAATGTTATTAAAGTGTAACATCCAAGGGAACACTGACTCTGTCAAAGATGATCCAAATGGGATTCATGAAAATTCCCAACTACAAACAGCAGATTCAAAATAGTATGAGGGGACACCCGGATTTGAACCAGGGACCTCTTGATCTGCAGTCAAATGCTCTACCACTGAGCTATATCCCCAGCTGTCAGCCAAGATCAGAATGACAATATATCAGTACATCATGAAAGAGTGAGAGGATCATGCTAAGTTGTGCCAGAAAGTACAACCTTGAAACTGTGGAACTGTAGAAGTAGTTCTTAATATTATTTATTAAAGGAAAAATGGATCATTAAAAAAAATATATGTATTTGTTTGATTGGTATTTTATTTGAATAGGCAGTGGTACATAGGACCAATGCCTGCACTTAAAATGTTTGTTTTGAAACATTCTCAAAGGGGAAGAGGTTTTTACGGGATACCTTATTGTTTCATGTTTGGTTACCACAATCACTCAGATGGTGATGAAGTATGATTGTTTTGGGCCACATTACGGTGGAAAAATATTTCTACATACCACTACAATTCGGTATTTGGAAGGTACACCCAAACACCCCTTTCACAGACCCTCAATTTAAAACATCAGAAAAAGCCACTTTGTGCTTGCAAATGGCCTGATTCTTCAGGCCAGCCTTCTTGCAACTGCAACAATGGATCATACATCTTGCACGTAGGCAGAGCATTTAAGGAGAAATTAAATTGTTCCTACGTTGCACAAAAATGAAGTGCTTCAAACAAGCACATACTTTGGATGCACAGGGAAAAGGTGGAATATATGTAAGACTGAGGACACAGGTGAAATGAGAAATAGACTGACTGCATCGCTGCACAGTATTCTAAGCCATTTCTTTAGTGCGATTCAAGAAAGCACCAAACAGTATAACAAATTTGTCAATTTATTTCATAGTCCATTCCCTTTCTTTAGTGCAGTAAAAGGAAGAGCCAAATTCCAAAATAGATCAATGATCTTTCAGAAAGTTCCCAAATGGAACACCAAGCCGAGTATTAAAACTGCATTTACTCACAGGTTTTGAGCAGCAAACTCTGTAATGATATTAAAGTGCAATATCCAAGGGAACACTGACTCTGTCAAAGATGATCCAAAAGGAATTGATGAAAAGTCCCAACTACAAACAACAGAATCAAAATAGTCTGAGGGGACACCCTGATTTGAGCCAGGGACCTCTTGATCTGTAGTCAAATGCTCTACCACTGAGCTATATCCCCAGCTTTTCAGTAAAATCAGAATGACATAATATCAGTACATCATGAAAGAGTGAGAGGATCATGCTAAGTTGTGCCGGAAAGTACAGGCTTGAAACTGTGGAACAGGAGAAGTAGTCCTTAATATTATTTATTAAAGTAAAACTGGATCATTTAAAAAACAGATTAATTTATTTCATTGCTATTTTATTTGAATAGGCAGTGGTACATAAGACCAATGCCTCTACATACAATGATTGTTTTGAAACATTCTTAAAGGGGAAGAGGTTTTTACGTGACACATTATCATTTGATGATTGGTTACCACAATCACCAAGATGGTGGTGAAGTATGATTGTTTTTTGGCCAAATTACGGAGGAAAAACATTTCTACATACCACTACAATTCGGTATTTGGAAGGAACACCCAAACACCCCTTTCAAGTACCTTCGATTTAATACATCAAAAAAAGCCACTTTGTGCTTGCAACTGGCCTGATTCTTCAGACCAGCCTTCTTGCAACTGCAACGAGGGTTTGAACATCTTGCACGTAGGCAGAGCTTTCAAGGAGAAATTAAATAGTTCCTACGTTGCACAAAAATGAAGTGCTTCAAACAAGCACATACTTTTAATGCACAGGGAAAAGCTGGAATATATGTAAGACTGAGGACACAGGTGAAATGAGAAATAGACTGACTGCATCGCTGCACAGTATTCTAAGCCATTTCTTTAGTGCGATTCAAGAGAGCACCAAACAGTATAACAAATTTGTCAATTTGTTTCATAGTCCATTCCCTTTCTTTAGTGCTGTAAAAGGAAGAGCCAAATTCCAAAATAGATCAATGATCTTTCAGAAATTTCCCAAAGGGAATACCAAGCCGAGTGTTAAAACTCCATTTACTCACAGGTTTTGAGCAGCAAACTATGTAATGCTATTAAAGTGCAATATCCAAGGGAACACTGACTCTGTCAAAGATGATCCAAAAGGAATTGATGAAAAGTCCCAACTACAAACAACAGAATCAAAATAGTCTGAGGGGACACCCGGATTTGAACCAGGGACCTCTTGATCTGCAGTCAAATGCTCTACCACTGAACTATATCCCCAGCTTTTCAGTAAAAACAGAATGACATAATATCAGTACATCATGAAAGAGTGAGAGGATCATGCTAAGTTGTGCCGGAAAGTACAGGCTTGAAACTGTGAAACAGGAGAAGTAGTAGTTAATATTATTTATTAAAGGAAAGCTGTATCATTTAAAAAACGGATTACTTTGTTTCATTGCTATTTTATTTGAATAGGCAGTGGTACATAAGACCAATGCCTCTACATACAATGATTGTTTTGAAACATTCTTAAAGGGAAAGAGGTTTTTACGTGACACATTATCATTTGATGATTGGTTACCACAATCACCGAGATGGTGGTGAAGTATGATTGTTTTTTGGCCAAATTACGATGGAAAAACATTTCTACATACCACTACAATTCAGTATTTGGAAGTAACACCCAAACACCCCTTTCAAGTACCTTTGATTTAATACATCAAAAAAAGCCACTTTGTGCTTGCAACTGGCCTGATTCTTCAGACCAGCCTTCTTGCAACTGCAACGAGGGTTTGTACATCTTGCAGGTAGGCAGAGCTTTCAAGGAGAAATTAAATAGTTCCTAAGTTGCACAAAAATGAAGTGCTTCAAACAAACACATACTTTGTATGGAAAGAGAAGAGATGGAATATATGTAAGACTGAGGACACAGGTGTAATGAGAAATAGATTGATTGCATAGCTGCCAAGTATTCTAAGCCATTTCTTTAGTGCGATTCAAGAGAGCACCAAACAGTATAAAAAATTTGTCAATTGGTTTCATAGTCCATTCCCTTTGTTTAGAGCTGTGAAAGGTAGAGCCGAATTCCAAAATAGATCAATGATGTTTCAGAAATTTCCCATAGGGAATACCAAGCCCAGTGTAAAAAATGCAGTTACTCACAAGTTTTAATCAGCAACACTGTAATGGTATTAAAGTGTAACATCCAAGGGAACACTGACTCTGTCAAAGATGATCCAAATGGGATTCATGAAAATTCCCAACTACAAACAGCAGATTCAAAATAGTATGAGGGGACACCCGGATTTGAACCAGGGACCTCTTGATCTGCAGTCAAATGCTCTACCACTGAGCTATATCCCCAGCTGTCAGCCAACATCAGAATGACAACATATCAGTACATCATGAAAGAGTGAGAGGATCATGCTAAGTTGTGCCGGAAAGTACAACCTTGAAACTGTGGAACTGTAGAAGTAGTTCTTAATATTATTTATTAAAGGAAAAATGGATCATTAAAAAAAATTATGTATTTGTTTGATTGGTATTTTATTTGAATAGGCAGTGGTACATAGGACCAATGCCTGCACTTAAAATGTTTGTTTTGAAACATTCTCAAAGGGGAAGAGGTTTTTACGGGATACCTTATTGTTTCATGTTTGGTTACCATAATCACTCAGATGGTGATGAAGTATGATTGTTATGGGCCACATTACGGTGGAAAAACATTTCTACATTCCACTACAATTCGGTATTTGGAAGGTACACCCAAACACCCCTTTCACGGACCTTCGATTTAAAACATCAGAAAAAGCCACTTTGTGCTTGCAAATGGCCTGATTCTTCAGGCCAGCCGTCTTACAACTGCAACAATGGTTCGTACATCTTGCACGTAGGCAGAGCATTTAAGGAGAAATTAAATAGTTCCTACGTTGCACAAAAATTAAGTGCTTCAAACAAGCACATACTTTTAATGCACAGGGAAAAGGTGCAATATATGTAAGACTGAGGACACAGGTGAAATGAGAAATAGACTGACTGCATCGCTGCACAGTATTCTAAGCCATTTCTTTAGTGCGATTCAAGAAAGCACCAAACAGTATAACAAATTTGTCAATTTGTTTCATAGTCCATTCCCTTTCTTTAGGTCTGTAAAAGGAAGAGCCAAATTCCAAAAAAGATCAATGATCTTTCAGAAAGTTCCCAAAGGGAACACCAAGCCGAGTGTTAAAACTGCATTTACTCACAGGTTTTGAGCAGCAAACTCTGTAATGCAGTTACTCACAAGTTTTAATCAGCAACACTGTAATGTTATTAAAGTGTAACATCCAAGGGAACACTGACTCTGTCAAAGATGATCCAAATGGGATTCATGAAAATTCCCAACTACAAACAGCAGATTCAAAATACTATGAGGGGACACCCGGATTTGAACCAGGGACCTCTTGATCTGCAGTCAAATGCTCTACCACAGAGCTATATCCCCAGCTGTCAGCCAAGATCAGAATGACAATATATCAGTACATCATGAAAGAGTGAGAGGATCATGCTAAGTTGTGCCAGAAAGTACAACCTTGAAACTGTGGAACTGTAGAAGTAGTTCTTAATATTATTTATTAAAGGAAAAATGGATCATTAAAAAAAATATATGTATTTGTTTGATTGGTATTTTATTTGAATAGGCAGTGGTACATAGGACCAATGCCTGCACTTAAAATGTTTGTTTTGAAACATTCTCAAAGGGGAAGAGGTTTTTACGGGATACCTTATTGTTTCATGTTTGGTTACCACAATCACTCAGATGGTGATGAAGTATGATTGTTTTGGGCCACATTACGGTGGAAAAACATTTCTACATACCACTACAATTCGGTATTTGGAAGGTACACCCAAACACCCCTTTCACAGACCTTCAATTTAAAACATCAGAAAAAGCCACTTTGTGCTTGCAAATGGCCTGATTCTTCAGGCCAGCCTTCTTGCAACTGCAACAATGGTTCATACATCTTGCACGTAGGCAGAGCATTTAAGGAGAAATTAAATAGTTCCTACGTTGCACAAAAATGAAGTGCTTCAAACAAGCACATACTTTGGATGCACAGGGAAAAGGTGGAATATATGTAAGACTGAGGACACAGGTGAAATGAGAAATAGACTGACTGCATCGCTGCACAGTATTCTAAGCCATTTCTTTAGTGCGATTCAAGAAAGCACCAAACAGTATAACAAATTTGTCAATTTATTTCATAGTCCATTCCCTTTCTTTAGTGCTGTAAAAGGAAGAGCCAAATTCCAAAATAGATCAATGATCTTTCAGAAAGTTCCCAAATGGAACACCAAGCTGAGTGTTAAAACTGCATTTACTCACAGGTTTTGAGCAGCAAACTCTGTAATGATATTAAAGTGCAATATCCAAGGGAACACTGACTCTGTCAAAGATGATCCAAAAGGAATTGATGAAAAGTCCCAACTACAAACAACAGAATCAAAATAGTCTGAGGGGACACCCTGATTTGAGCCAGGGACCTCTTGATCTGTAGTCAAATGCTCTACCACTGAGCTATATCCCCAGCTTTTCAGTAAAATCAGAATGACATAATATCAGTACATCATGAAAGAGTGAGAGGATCATGCTAAGTTGTGCCGGAAAGTACAGGCTTGAAACTGTGGAACAGGAGAAGTAGTCCTTAATATTATTTATTAAAGTAAAACTGGATCATATAAAAAACAGATTAATTTATTTCATTGCTATTTTATTTGAATAGGCAGTGGTACATAAGACCAATGCCTCTACATACAATGATTGTTTTGAAACATTCTTAAAGGGGAAGAGGTTTTTACGTGACACATTATCATTTGATGATTGGTTACCACAATCACCAAGATGGTGGTGAAGTATGATTGTTTTTTGGCCAAATTACGGAGGAAAAACATTTCTACATACCACTACAATTCGGTATTTGGAAGGAACACCCAAACACCCCTTTCAAGTACCTTCGATTTAATACATCAAAAAAAGCCACTTTGTGCTTGCAACTGGCCTGATTCTTTTAAAGTGCAATATCCAAGGGAACACTGACTCTGTCAAAGATGATCCAAAAGGAATTGATGAAAAGTCCCAACTACAAACAACAGAATCGAAATAGTCTGAGGGGACACCCGGATTTGAACCAGGTACCTCTTGATCTGCAGTCAAATGCTCTACCACTGAGCTATATCCCCAGCTTTTCAGAAAAATTAGAATGACATAATATCAGTACATCATGAAAGAGTGAGAGGATCATGCTAAGTTGTGCCGGAAAGTACAGGCTTGAAACTGTGGAACAGGAGAAGTAGTCCTTAATATTATTTATTAAAGTAAAACTGGATCATTTAAAAAACAGATTAATTTGTTTCATTGCTATTTTATTTGAATAGGCAGTGGTACATAAGACCAATGCCTCTACATACAATGATTGTTTTAAAACATTCTTATAGCGGAAGAGGTTTTTACATCACACATTATCATTTGATGATTGGTTACCACAATCACCGAGATGGTGGTGAAGTATGAATGTTTTTTGGCCAAATTACGAAGGAAAAACATTTCTACATACCACTACAATTGGGTATTTGGAAGGAACACCCAAACACCCCTTTCAAGTACCTTCGATTTAATACATCAAAAAAAGCCACTTTGTGCTTGCAACTGGCCTGATTCTTCAGACCAGCCTTCTTGCAACTGCAACGAGGGTTTGTACATCTTGCACGTAGGCAGAGCTTTCAAGGAGAAATTAAATAGTTCCTACGTTGCACAAAAATGAAGTGCTTCAAACAAGCACATACTTTTAATGCACAGGGAAAAGGTGGAATGTATGTAAGGCTGAGGACACAGGTGAAATGAGAAATAGACTGACTGCATCGCTGCACAGTATTCTAAGCCATTTCTTTAGTGCGATTCAAGAAAGCATCAAACAGTATAACAAATTTGTCAATTTGTTTCATAGTCCATTCCCTTTCTTTAGTGCTGTAAAAGGAAGAGCCAAATTCCAAAATAGATCAATGATCTTTCAGAAATTTCCCAATGGGAATACCAAGCCGAGTGTTAAAACTCCATTTACTCACAGGTTTTGAGCAGCAAACTCTGTAATGCTATTAAAGTGCAATATCCAAGGGAACACTGACTCTGTCAAAGATGATCCAAAAGGAATTGATGAAAAGTCCCAACTACAAACAACAGAATCAAAATAGTCTGAGGGGGCACCCGGATTTGAACCAGGGACCTCTTGATCTGCAGTCAAATGCTCTACCACTGAGCTATATCCCCAGCTTTTCAGTAAAATCAGAATGACATAATATCAGTACATCATGAAAGAGTGAGAGGATCATGCTAAGTTGTGCCGGAAAGTACAGGCTTGAAACTGTGGAACAGGAGAAGTAGTCCTTAATATTATTTATTAAAGTAAAACTGGATCATTTAAAAAACAGATACATTTTTTTCATTGCTATTTTATTTGAATAGGCCGTGGTACATAAGACCAATGCCTCTACATACAATGATTGTTTTAAAACATTCTTAAAGCGGAAGAGGTTTTTACATCACACATTATCATTTGATGATTGGTTACCACAATCACCGAGATGGTGGTGAAGTATGAATGTTTTTTGGCCAAATTACGGAGGAAAAACATTTCTACATACCACTACAATTCGGTATTTGGAAGGAACACCCAAACACCCCTTTCAAGTACCTTCGATTTAATACATCAAAAAAAGCCACTTTGTGCTTGCAACTGGCCTGATTCTTCAGACCAGCCTTCTTGCAACTGCAACGAGGGTTTGTACATCTTGCACGTAGGCAGAGCCTTCAAGGAGAAATTAAATAGTTCCTACGTTGCACAAAAATGAAGTGCTTCAAACAAGCACATACTTTTAATGCACAGGGAAAAGGTGGAATATATGTAAGGCTGAGGACACAGGTGAAATGAGAAATAGACTGACTGCATCGCTGCACAGTATTCTAAGCCATTTCTTTAGTGCGATTCAAGAAAGCATCAAACAGTATAACAAATTTGTCAATTTGTTTCATAGTCCATTCCCTTTCTTTAGTGCTGTAAAAGGAAGAGCCAAATTCCAAAATAGACCAATGATCTTTCAGAAATTTCCCAAAGGGAATACCAAGCCGAGTGTTAAAACTCCATTTACTCACAGGTTTTGAGCAGCAAACTCTGTAATGCTATTAAAGTGCAATATCCAAGGGAACACTGACTCTGTCAAAGATGATCCAAAAGGAATTGATGAAAAGTCCAACTACAAACAACAGAATCAAAATAGTCTGAGGGGACACCCGGATTTGAACCAGGGACCTCTTGATCTGCAGTCAAATGCTCTACCACTGAGCTATATCCCCTGCTTTTCAGTAAAATCACAATGACATAATATCAGTACATCATGAAAGAGTGAGAGGATCATGCTAAGTTGTGCCGGAAAGTACAGGCTTGAAACTGTGGAACAGGAGAAGTAGTCCTTAATATTATTTATTAAAGTAAAACTGGATCATTTAAAAAACAGATACATTTTTTTCATTGCTATTTTATTTGAATAGGCCGTGGTACATAAGACCAATGCCTCTACATACAATGATTGTTTTGAAACATTCTTAAAGGGGAAGAGGTTTTTACGTGACACATTATCATTTGATGATTGGTTACCACAATCACCAAGATGGTGGTGAAGTATGATTGTTTTTTGGCCAAATTACGATGGAAAAACATTTCTACATACCACTACAATTCAGTATTTGGAAGGAACACCCAAACACCCCTTTCAAGTACCTTCAATTTAATACATCAAAAAAAGCCACTTTGTGCTTGCAACTGGCCTGATTCTTCAGACCAGCCTTCTTGCAACTGCAACGAGGGTTTGTACATCTTGCACGTAGGCAGAGCTTTCAAGGAGAAATTAAATAGTTCCTAATTTGCACAAAAATGAAGTGCTTCAAACAAACACATACTTTGTATGGACAGAGAAGAGATGGAATATATGTAAGACTGAGGACACAAGTGTAATGAGAAATAGATTGATTGCATAGCTGCCCAGTATTCTAAGCCATTTCTTTAGTGCGATTCAAGAGAGAACCAAACAGTATAACAATTTTGTCAATTGGTTTCATAGTCCATTCCCTTAGAGCTGTGAAAGGTAGAGCCGAATTCCAAAATAGATCAATGATGTTTCAGAAATTTCCCATAGGGAATACCAAGCCCAGTGTAAAAAATGCAGTTACTCACAAGTTTTAATCAGCAACACTGTAATGGTATTAAAGTGTAACATCCAAGGGAACACTGACTCTGTCAAAGATGATCCAAATGGGATTCATGAAAATTCCCAACTACAAACAGAAAATTCAAAATAGTATGAGGGGACACCCGGATTTGAACCAGGGACCTCTTGATCTGCAGTCAAATGCTCTACCACTGAGCTATATCCCCAGCTGTCAGCCAAGATCAGAATGACAATATATCAGTACATCATGAAAGAGTGAGAGGATCATGCTAAGTTGTGCCGGAAAGTACAACCTTGAAATTGTGGAACTGTAGAAGTAGTTCTTAATATTATTTATTAAAGGAAAAATGGATCATTAAAAAAAATATATGTATTTGTTTGATTGGTATTTTATTTGATAGGCAGTGGTACATAGGACCAATGCCTGCACTTAAAATGTTTGTTTTGAAACATTCTCAAAGGGGAAGAGGTTTTTACGGGATACCTTATTGTTTCATGTTTGGTTACCACAATCACTCAGATGGTGATGAAGTATGATTGTTTTGGGCCACATTAGGGTGGAAAAACATTTCTACATACCACTACAATTAGGTATTTGGAAGGTACACCCAAACACCCCTTTCACGGACCTTCGATTTAAAACATCAGAAAAAGCCACTTTGTGCTTGCAAATGGCCTGATTCTTCAGGCCAGCCTTCTTGCAACTGCAACAATGGTTCGTACATCTTGCACGTAGACAGAGCATTTAAGGAGAAATTAAATAGTTCCTAGGTTGCACAAAAATGAATTGCTTCAAACAAGCACATACTTTGGATGCACAGTGAAAAGGTGGAATATATGTAAGACTGAGGACACAGGTGAAATGAGAAATAGACTGACTGCATCGCTGCACAGTATTCTAAGCCATTTCTTTAGTGCGATTCAAGAAAGCACCAAACAGTATAACAAATTTGTCAATTTATTTCATAGTCCATTCCCTTTCTCTTGTGCTGTAAAAGGAAGAGCCAAATTCCAAAATAGATCAATGATCTT
Organism: Lissotriton vulgaris; assembly: GCF_964263255.1. Classification (NCBI taxonomy): domain Eukaryota; kingdom Metazoa; phylum Chordata; class Amphibia; order Caudata; family Salamandridae; genus Lissotriton; species Lissotriton vulgaris. The sequence continues at coordinate 244,432,039 of NC_141685.1, forward strand.
TCAGAAAGTTCCCAAAGGGAACACCAAGCCGAGTGTTAAAACTGCATTTACTCACAGGTTTTGAGCAGCAAACTCTGTAATGATATTAAAGTGCAATATCCAAGGGAACACTGACTTTGTCAAAGATGATACAAAAGGAATTGATGAAAAGTCCCAACTACAAACAACAGAATCAAAATAGTCTGAGGGGACACCCGGATTTGAACCAGGGACCTCTTGATCTGCAGTCAAATGCTCTACCACTGAGCTATATCCCCAGCTTTTCAGTAAAATCAGAATGACATAATATCAGTACATCATGAAAGAGTGAGAGGATCATGCTAAGTTGTGCCGGAAAGTACAGGCTTGAAACTGTGGAACAGGAGAAGTAGTCCTTAATATTATTTATTAAAGTAAAACTGGCTCATTTAAAAAACAGATTAATTTGTTTCATTGCTATTTTATTTGAATAGGCAGTGGTACATAAGACCAATGCCTCTACATACAATGATTGTTTTGAAACATTCTTAAAGCGGAAGAGGTTTTTACATGACACATTATCATTTGATGATTGGTTACCACAATCACGAGATGGTGGTGAAGTATGAATGTTTTTTGGACAAATTACGGAGGAAAAACATTTCTACATACCACTACAATTCAGTATTTGGAAGGAACACCCAAACACCTCTTTCAAGTACCTTCGATTTAATACATCAAAAAAAGCCACTTTGTGCTTGCAACTGGCCTGATTCTTCAGACCAGCCTTCTTGCAACTGCAACGAGGGTTTGTACATCTTGCACGTAGGCAGAGCTTTCAAGGAGAAATTAAATAGTTCCTACGTTGCACAAAAATGAAGTGCTTCAAACAAGCACATACTTTTAATGCACAGGGAAAAGGTGGAATATATGTAAGACTGAGGACACAGGTGAAATGAGAAATAGACTGACTGCATCGCTGCACAGTATTCTAAGCCATTTCTTTAGTGCGATTCAAGAAAGCATCAAACAGTATAACAAATTTGTCAATTTGTTTCATAGTCCATTCCCTTTCTTAAGTGCTGTAAAAGGAAGAGCCAAATTCCAAAATAGATCAATGATCTTTCAGAAATTTCCCAAAGGGAATACCAAGCCGAGTGTTAAAACTCCATTTACTCACAGGTTTTGAGCAGCAAACTCTGTAATGCTATTAAAGTGCAATATCCAAGGGAACACTGACTCTGTCAAAGATGATCCAAAAGGAATTGATGAAAAGTCCCAACTACAAACAACAGAATCAAAATAGTCTGAGGGGACACCCGGATTTGAACCAGGGACCTCTTGATCTGCAGTCAAATGCTCTACCACTGAGCTATATCCCCAGCTTTTCAGTAAAATCAGAATGACATAATATCAGTACATCATGAAAGAGTGAGAGGATCATGCTAAGTTGTGCCGGAAAGTACAGGCTTGAAACTGTGGAACAGGAGAAGTAGTCCTTAATATTATTTATTAAAGTAAAACTGGATCATTTAAAAAACAGATTAATTTTTTTCATTGCTATTTTATTTGAATAGGCCGTGGTACATAAGACCAATGCCTCTACATACAATGATTGTTTTGAAACATTCTTAAAGGGAAAGAGGTTTTTACGTGACACATTATCATTTGATGATTGGTTACCACAATCACCGAGATGGTGGTGAAGTATAATTGTTTTTTGGCCAAATTACGATGGAAAAACATTTCTACATACCACTACAATTCAGTATTTGGAAGTAACACCCAAACACCCCTTTCAAGTACCTTTGATTTAATACATCAAAAAAAGCCACTTTGTGCTTGCAACTGGCCTGATTCTTCAGACCAGCCTTCTTGCAACTGCAACGAGGGTTTGTACATCTTGCACGTAGGCAGAGCTTTCAAGGAGAAATTAAATAGTTCCTAAGTTGCACAAAAATGAAGTGCTTCAAACAAACACATACTTTGTATGGAAAGAGAAGAGATGGAATATATGTAAGACTGAGGACACAGGTGTAATGAGAAATAGATTGATTGCATAGCTGCCCAGTATTCTAAGCCATTTCTTTAGTGCGATTCAAGAGAGCACCAAACAGTATAAAAAATTTGTCAATTGGTTTCATAGTCCATTCCCTTTGTTTAGAGCTGTGAAAGGTAGAGCCGAATTCCAAAATAGATCAATGATGTTTCAGAAATTTCCCATAGGGAATACCAAGCCCAGTGTAAAAAATGCAGTTACTCACAAGTTTTAATCAGCAACACTGTAATGGTATTAAAGTGTAACATCCAAGGGAACACTGACTCTGTCAAAGATGATCCAAATGGGATTCATGAAAATTCCCAACTACAAACAGCAGATTCAAAATAGTATGAGGGGACACTCGGATTTGAACCAAGGACCTCTAGATCTGCAGTCAAATGCTCTACCACTGAGCTATATCCCCAGCTGTCAGCCAACATCAGAATGACAACATATCACTACATCATGAAAGAGTGAGAGGATCATGCTAAGTTGTGCCGGAAAGTACAACCTGGAAACTGTGGAACTGTAGAAGTAGTTCTTAATATTATTTATTAAAGGAAAAACGGATCATTAAAAAAAATATGTATTTGTTTGATTGGTATTTTATTTGAATAGGCAGTGGTACATAGGACCAATGCCTGCACTTAAAATGTTTGTTTTGAAACATTCTCAAAGGGGAAGAGGTTTTTACGGGATACCTTATTGTTTCATGTTTGGTTACCATAATCACTCAGATGGTGATGAAGTATGATTGTTTTGGGCCACATTACGGTGGAAAAACATTTCTACATACCACTACAATTCGGTATTTGGAAGGTACACCCAAACACCCCTTTCACGGACCTTCGATTTAAAACATCAGAAAAAGCCACTTTGTGCTTGCAAATGGCCTGATTCTTCAGGCCAGCCTTCTTGCAACTGCAACAATGATTCGTACATCTTGCACGTAGGCAGAGCATTTAAGGAGAAATTAAATAGTTCCTACGTTGCACAAAAATTAAGTGCTTCAAACAAGCACATACTTCTAATGCACAGGGAAAAGGTGCAATATATGTAAGACTGAGGACACAGGTGAAATGAGAAATAGACTGACTGCATCGCTGCACAGTATTCTAAGCCATTTCTTTAGTGCGATTCAAGAAAGCACCAAACAGTATAACAAATTTGTCAATTTGTTTCATAGTCCATTCCCTTTCTTTAGGTCTGTAAAAGGAAGAGCCAAATTCCAAAAAAGATCAATGATCTTTCAGAAAGTTCCCAAAGGGAACACCAAGCCGAGAGTTAAAACTGCATTTACTCACAGGTTTTGAGCAGCAAACTCTGTAATGCTATTAAAGTGCAATATCCAAGGGAACACTGACTCTGTCAAAGATGATCCAAAAGGAATTGATGAAAAGTCCCAACTACAAACAACAGAATCAAAATAGTCTGAGGGGACACCCGGATTTGAACCAGGGACCTCTTGATCTGCAGTCAAATGCTCTACCACTGAGCTATATCCCCAGCTTTACAGAAAAATTAGAATGACATAATATCAGTACATCATGAAAGAGTGAGAGGATCATGCTAAGTTGTGCCGGAAAGTACAGGCTTGAAACTGTGGAACAGGAGAAGTAGTCCTTAATATTATTTATTAAAGTAAAACTGGATCATTTAAAAAACAGATTAATTTGTTTCATTGCTATTTTATTTGAATAGGCAGTGGTACATAAGACCAATGCCTCTACATACAATGATTGTTTTAAAACATTCTTAACTCCATGGCTGCTAAGGCAATTTCCCTCCTGTGCTGGGAATTGCTTATTTTCATTGTTTTTTGACGAGCTGGGCTCGTCATCAGTGTATGAGGAGGCTACACCATGACGAGCCCAGCTCGTCATGAGTGTGGAAGGGGTTAAAGCGGAAGAGGTTTTTACATCACACATTATCATTTGATGATTGGTTACCACAATCACCGAGATGGTGGTGAAGTATGAATGTTTTTTGGCCAAATTACGGAGGAAAAACATTTCTACATACCACTACAATTCGGTATTTGGAAGGAACACCCAAACACCCCTTTCAAGTACCTTCGATTTAATACATCAAAAAAAGCCACTTCGTGCTTGCAACTGGCCTGATTCTTCAGACCAGCCTTCTTGCAACTGCAACGAGGGTTTGTACATCTTGCACGTAGGCAGAGCTTTCAAGGAGAAATTAAATAGTTCCTACGTTGCACAAAAATGAAGTGCTTCAAACAAGCACATACTTTGGATGCACAGGGAAAAGGTGGAATATATGTAAGACTGAGGACACAGGTGAAATGAGAAATAGACTGACTGCATCGCTGCACAGTATTCTAAGCCATTTCTTTAGTGCGATTCAAGAAAGCACCAAACAGTATAACAAATTTGTCAATTTATTTCATAGTCCATTCCCTTTCTCTTGTACTGTAAAAGGAATAGCCAAATTCCAAAATAGATCAATGATCTTTCAGAAAGTTCCCAAAGGGAACACCAAGCCGAGTGTTAAAACTGCATTTACTCACAGGTTTTGAGCAGCAAACTCTGTAATGATATTAAAGTGCAATATCCAAGGGAACACTGACTCTGTCAAAGATGATCCAAAAGGAATTGATGAAAAGTCCCAACTACAAACAACAGAATCAAAATAGTCTGAGGGGACACCCTGATTTGAACCAGGGACCTCTTGATCTGTAGTCAAATGCTCTACCACTGAGCTATATCCCCAGCTTTTCAGTAAAATCAGAATGACATAATATCAGTACATCATGAAAGAGTGAGAGGATCATGCTAAGTTGTGCCGGAAAGTACAGGCTTGAAACTGTGGAACAGGAGAAGTAGTCCTTAATATTATTTATTAAAGTAAAACTGGATCATTTAAAAAACAGATTAATTTATTTCATTGCTATTTTATTTGAATAGGCAGGGGTACATAAGACCAATGCCTCTACATACAATGATTGTTTTGAAACATTCTTAAAGGGGAAGAGGTTTTTACGTGACACATTATCATTTGATGATTGGTTACCACAATCACCAAGATGGTGGTGAAGTATGATTGTTTTTTTGCCAAATTACGGAGGAAAAACATTTCTACATACCACTACAATTCGGTATTTGGAAGGAACACCCAAACACCCCTTTCAAGTACCTTCGATTTAATACATCAAAAAAAGCCACTTTGTGCTTGCAACTGGCCTGATTCTTCAGACCAGCCTTCTTGCAACTGCAACGAGGGTTTGAACATCTTGCACGTAGGCAGAGCTTTCAAGGAGAAATTAAATAGTTCCTACGTTGCACAAAAATGAAGTGCTTCAAACAAGCACATACTTTTAATGCACAGGGAAAAGCTGGAATATATGTAAGACTGAGGACACAGGTGAAATGAGAAATAGACTGACTGCATCGCTGCACAGTATTCTAAGCCATTTCTTTAGTGCGATTCAAGAGAGCACCAAACAGTATAACAAATTTGTCAATTTGTTTCATAGTCCATTCCCTTTCTTTAGTGCTGTAAAAGGAAGAGCCAAATTCCAAAATAGATCAATGATCTTTCAGAAATTTCCCAAAGGGAATACCAAGCCGAGTGTTAAAACTCCATTTACTCACAGGTTTTGAGCAGCAAACTATGTAATGCTATTAAAGTGCAATATCCAAGGGAACACTGACTCTGTCAAAGATGATCCAAAAGGAATTGATGAAAAGTCCCAACTACAAACAACAGAATCAAAATAGTCTGATGGGACACCCGCATTTCAACCAGGGACCTCTTGATCTGCAGTCAAATGCTCTACCACTGAGCTATATCCCCAGCTTTTCAGTAAAATCAGAATGACATAATATCAGTAAATCATGAAAGAGTGAGAGGATCATGCTAAGTTGTGCCGGAAAGTACAGGCTTGAAACTGTGGAACAGGAGAAGTAGTAGTTAATATTATTTATTAAAGGAAAGCTGTATCATTTAAAAAACGGATTACTTTGTTTCATTGCTATTTTATTTGAATAGGCAGTGGTACATAAGACCAATGCCTCTACATACAATGATTGTTTTGAAACATTCTTAAAAGGGAAGAGGTTTTTACGTGACACATTATCATTTGATGATTGGTTAACACAATCACCGAGATGGTGGTGAAGTATGATTGTTTTTTGGCCAAATTACGATGGAAAAACATTTCTACATACCACTACAATTCAGTATTTGGAAGTAACACCCAAACACCCCTTTCAAGTACCTTTGATTTAATACATCAAAAAAAGCCACTTTGTGCTTGCAACTGTGCTGATTCTTCAGACCAGCCTTCTTGCAACTGCAACGAGGGTTTGTACATCTTGCACGTAGGCAGAGCTTTCAAGGAGAAATTAAATAGTTCCTAAGTTGCACAAAAATGAAGTGCTTCAAACAAACACATACTTTGTATGGACAGAGAAGAGATGGAATATATGTAAGACTGAGGACACAGGTGTAATGAGAAATAGATTGATTGCATAGCTGCCCAGTATTCTAAGCCATTTCTTTAGTGCGATTCAAGAGAGCACCAAACAGTATAACAAATTTGTCAATTGGTTTCATAGTCCATTCCCTTTGTTTAGAGCTGTGAAAGGTAGAGCCGAATTCCAAAATAGATCAATGATGTTTCAGAAATTTCCCATAGGGAATACCAAGCCCAGTGTAAAAAATGCAGTTACTCACAAGTTTTAATCAGCAACACTGTAATGGTATTAAAGTGTAACATCCAAGGGAACACTGACTCTGTCAAAGATGATCCAAATGGGATGCATGAAAATTCCCAACTACAAACAGCAGATTCAAAATAGTATGAGGGGACACCCGGATTTGAACCAGGGACCTCTTGATCTGCAGTCAAATGCTCTACCACTGAGCTATATCCCCAGCTGTCAGCCAACATCAGAATGACAACATATCAGTACATCATGAAAGAGTGAGAGGATCATGCTAAGTTGTGCCGGAAAGTACAACCTTGAAACTGTGGAACTGTAGAAGTAGTTCTTAATATTATTTATTAAAGGAAAAATGGATCATTAAAAAAATATATGTATTTGTTTGATTGGTATTTTATTTGAATAGGCAGTGGTACATAGGACCAATGCCTGCACTTAAAATGTTTGTTTTGAAACATTCTCAAAGGGGAAGAGGTTTTTACGGGATACCTTATTGTTTCATGTTTGGTTACCACAATCACTCAGATGGTGATGAAGTATGATTGTTTTGGGCGACATTACGGTGGAAAAACATTTCTACATACCACTACAATTCGGTATTTGGAAGGTACACCCAAACACCCCTTTCACGGACCTTCGATTTAAAACATCAGAAAAAGCCACTTTGTGCTTGCAAATGGCCTGATTCTTCAGGCCAGCCTTCTTGCAACTGCAACAATGGTTCGTACATCTTGCACGTAGGCAGAGCATTTAAGGAGAAATTAAATAGTTCCTACGTTGCACAAAAATGAAGTGCTTCAAACAAGCACATACTTTTAATGCACAGGGAAAAGGTGCAATATATGTAAGACTGAGGACACAGGTGAAATGAGAAATAGACTGACTGCATCGCTGCACAGTATTCTAAGCCATTTCTTTAGTGCGATTCAAGAAAGCACCAAACAGTATAACAAATTTGTCAATTTGTTTCATAGTCCATTCCCTTTCTTTAGGTCTGTAAAAGGAAGAGCCAAATTCCAAAAAAGATCAATGATCTTTCAGAAAGTTCCCAAAGGGAACACCAAGCCGAGTGTTAAAACTGCATTTACTCACAGGTTTTGAGCAGCAAACTCTGTAATGCTATTAAAGTGCAATATCCAAGGGAACACTGACTCTGTCAAAGATGATCCAAAAGGAATTGATGAAAAGTCCCAACTACAAACAACAGAATCAAAATAGTCTGAGGGGACACCCGGATTTGAACCAGGGACCTCTTGATCTGCCCTCAAATGCTCTACCACTGAGCTATATCCCCAGCTTTTCAGAAAAATTAGAATGACATAATATCAGTACATCATGAAAGAGTGAGAGGATCATGCTAAGTTGTGCCGGAAAGTACAGGCTTGAAACTGTGGAACAGGAGAAGTAGTCCTTAATATTATTTATTAAAGTAAAACTGGATCATTTAAAAAACAGATTAATTTGTTTCATTGCTATTTTATTTGAATAGGCAGTGGTGCATAAGACCAATGCCTCTACATACAATGATTGTTTTGAAACATTCTTAAAGCGGAAGAGGTTTTTACATCACACATTATCATTTGATGATTGGTTACCACAATCACGGAGATGGTGGTGAAGTATGAATGTTTTTTGGCCAAATTACGGAGGAAAAACATTTCTACATACCACTACAATTCGGTATTTGGAAGGAACACCCAAACACCCCTTTCAAGTACCTTCGATTTAATACATCAAAAAAAGCCACTTTGTGCTTGCAACTGGCCTGATTCTTCAGACCAACCTTTTTGCAACTGCAACGAGGGTTTGTACATCTTGCACGTAGGCAGAGCTTTCAAGGAGAAATTAAATAGTTCCTACGTTGCACAAAAATGAAGTGCTTCAAACAAGCACATACTTTTAATGCACAGGGAAAAGGTGGAATATATGTAAGACTGAGGACACAGGTTAAATGAGAAATAGACTGACTGCATCGCTGCACAGTATTTTAAGCCATTTCTTTAGTGCGATTCAAGAAAGCATCAAACAGTATAACAAATTTGTCAATTTGTTTCATAGTGCATTCCCTTTCTTTAGTGCTGTAAAAGGAAGAGCCAAATTCCAAAATAGATCAATGATCTTTCAGAAATTTCCCAAAGGGAATACCAAGCCGAGTGTTAAAACTCCATTTACTCACAGGTTTTGAGCAGCAAACTCTGTAATGCTATTAAAGTGCAATATCCAAGGGAACACTGACTCTGTCAAAGATGATCCAAAAGGAATTGATGAAAAGTCCCAACTACAAACAACAGAATCAAAATAGTCTGAGGGGACACCCGGATTTGAACCAGGGACCTCTTGATCTGCAGTCAAATGCTCTACCACTGAGCTATATCCCCAGCTTTTCAGTAAAATCAGAATGACATGATATCAGTACATCATGAAAGAGTGAGAGGATCATGCTAAGTTGTGCCGGAAAGTACAGGCTTGAAACTGTGGAACAGGAGAAGTAGTCCTTAATATTATTTATTAAAGTAAAACTGGATCATTTAAAAAACAGATACATTTTTTTCATTGCTATTTTATTTGAATAGGCCGTGGTACATAAGACCAATGCCTCTACATACAATGATTGTTTTGAAACATTCTTAAAGGGGAAGAGGTTTTTACGTGACACATTATCATTTGATGATTGGTTACCACAATCACCGAGATGGTGGTGAAGTATGATTGTTTTTTGGCCAAATTACGATGGAAAAACATTTCTACATACCACTACAATTCAGTATTTGGAAGGAACACCCAAACACCCCTTTCAAGTACCTTCAATTTAATACATCAAAAAAAGCCACTTTGTGCTTGCAACTGGCCTGATTCTTCAGACCAGCCTTCTTGCAACTGCAACGAGGGTTTGTACATCTTGCACGTAGGCAGAGCTTTCAAGGAGAAATTAAATAGTTCCTAATTTGCACAAAAATGAAGTGCTTCAAACAAACACATACTTTGTATGGACAGAGAAGAGATGGAATATATGTAAGACTGAGGACACAAGTGTAATGAGAAATAGATTGATTGCATAGCTGCCCAGTATTCTAAGCCATTTCTTTAGTGCGATTCAAGAGAGCACCAAACAGTATAACAATTTTGTCAATTGGTTTCATAGTCCATTCCCTTTGTTTAGAGCTGTGAAAGGTAGAGCCGAATTCCAAAATAGATCAATGATCTTTCAGAAATTTCCCATAGGGAATACCAAGCCCAGTGTAAAAAATGCAGTTACTCACAAGTTTTAATCAGCAACACTGTAATGTTATTAAAGTGTAACATCCAAGGGAACACTGACTCTGTCAAAGATGATCCAAATGGGATTCATGAAAATTCCCAACTACAAACAGCAGATTCAAAATAGTATGAGGGGACACCCGGATTTGAACCAGGGACCTCTTAATCTGCAGTCAAATGCTCTACCACTGAGCTTTATCCCCAGCTGTCAGCCAAGATCAGAATGACAATATATCAGTACATCATGAAAGAGTGCGAGGATCATGCTAAGTTGTGCCGGAAAGTACAACCTTGAAACTGTGGAACTGTAGAAGTAGTTTTTAATATTATTTATTAAAGGAAAAATGGATCATTAAAAAAAATATATGTATTTGTTTGATTGGTATTTTATTTGAATAGGCAGTAGTACATAGGACCAATGCCTGCACTTAAAATGTTTGTTTTGAAACATTCTCAAAGGGGAAGAGGTTTTTACGGGATAACTTATTGTTTCATGTTTGGTTACCACAATCACTCAGCTGGTGATGAAGTATGATTGTTTTGGGCCACATTAGGGTGGAAAAACATTTCTACATACCACTACAATTCGGTATTTGGAAGGTACACCCAAACACCCCTTTCACGGACCTTCGATTTAAAACATCAAAAAAAGCCACTTTGTGCTTGCAAATGGCCTGATTCTTCAGGCCAGCCTTCTTGCAACTGCAACAATGGTTTGTACATCTTGCACGTAGGCAGAGCATTTAAGGAGAAATTAAATAGTTCCTAATTTGCACAAAAATGAAGTGCTTCAAACAAGCACATACTTTGGATGCACAGGGAAAAGGTGGAATATATGTAAGACTAAGGACACAGGTGAAATGAGAAATAGACTGACTGCATCGCTGCACAGTATTCTAAGCCATTTCTTTAGTGCGATTCAAGAAAGCACCAAACAGTATAACAAATTTGTCAATTTATTTCATAGTCCATTCCCTTTCTCTTGTACTGTAAAAGGAATAGCCAAATTCCAAAATAGATCAATGATCTTTCAGAAAGTTCCCAAAGGGAACACCAAGCCGAGTGTTAAAACTGCATTTACTCACAGGTTTTGAGCAGCAAACTCTGTAATGATATTAAAGTGCAATATCCAAGGGAACACTGACTCTGTCAAAGATGATCCAAAAGGAATTGATGAAAAGTCCCAACTACAAACAACAGAATCAAAATAGTCTGAGGGGACACCCGGATTTGAACCAGTGACCTCTTGATCTGCAGTCAAATGCTCTACCACTGAGCTATATCCCCAGCTTTTCAGTAAAATCAGAATGACATAATATCAGTACATCATGAAAGAGTGAGAGGATCATGCTAAGTTGTGCCGGAAAGTACAGGCTTGAAACTGTGGAACAGGGGAAGTAGTAGTTAATAATATTTATTAAAATAAAACTGGATCATTTAAAAAACAGATTAATTTGTTTCATTGCTATTTTATTTGAATAGGCAGTGGTACATAAGACCAATGCCTCTACATACAATGATTGTTTTGAAACATTCTTAAAGCGGAAGAGGTTTTTACATGACACATTATCATTTGATGATTGGTTACCACAATCACCGAGATGGTGGTGAAGTATGAATGTTTTTTGGCCAAATTACGGAGGAAAAACATTTCTACATACCACTACAATTCGGTATTTGGAAGGAACACCCAAACACCCCTTTCAAGTACCTTCGATTTAATACATCAAAAAAAGCCACTTTGTGCTTGCAACTGGCCTGATTCTTCAGACCAGCCTTCTTGCAACTGCAACGAGGGTTTGTACATCTTGCACGTAGGCAGAGCTTTCAAGGAGAAATTAAATAGTTCCTACGTTGCACAAAAATGAAGTGCTTCAAACAAGCACATACTTTTAATGCACAGGGAAAAGGTGGAATATATGTAAGACTGAGGACACAGGTGAAATGAGAAATAGACTGACTGCATCGCTGCACAGTATGCTAAGCCATTTCTTTAGTGCGATTCAAGAAAGCATCAAACAGTATAACAAATTTGTCAATTTGTTTCATAGTCCATTCCCTTTCTTTAGTGCTGTAAAAGGAAGAGCCAAATTACAAAATAGATCAATGATCTTTCAGAAATTTCCCAAAGGGAATACCAAGCCGAGTGTTAAAACTCCATTTACTCACAGGTTTTGAGCAGCAAACTCTGTAATGCTATTAAAGTGCAATATCCAAGGGAACACTGACTCTGTCAAAGATGATCCAAAAGGAAATGATGAAAAGTCCCAACTACAAACAACAGAATCAAAATAGTCTGAGGGGACACCCGGATTTGAACCAGGGACATCTTGATCTGCAGTCAAATGCTCTACCACTGAGCTATATCCCCAGCTTTTCAGTAAAATCAGAATGACATAATATCAGTACATCATGAAAGAGTGAGAGGATCATGCTAAGTTGTGCCGGAAAGTACAGGCTTGAAACTGTGGAACAGGAGAAGTAGTCCTTAATATTATTTATTAAAGTAAAACTGGATCATTTAAAAAACAGATTAATTTGTTTCATTGCTATTTTATTTGAATAGGCAGTGGTACATAAGACCAATGCCTCTACATACAATGATTGTTTTGAAACATTCTTAAAGGGGAAGAGGTTTTTACGTGACACATTATCATTTGATGATTGGTTACCACAATCACCGAGATGGTGGTGAAGTATGATTGTTTTTTGGCCAAATTACGGAGGAAAAACATTTCAACATACCACTACAATTCGGTATTTGGAAGGAACACCCAAACACCCCTTTCAAGTACCTTCAATTTAATACATCAAAAAAAGCCACTTTGTGCTTGCAACTGGCCTGATTCTTCAGATCAGCCTTCTTGCAACTGCAACGAGGGTTTGAACATCTTGCACGTAGGCAGAGCTTTCAAGGAGAAATTAAATAGTTCCTACGTTGCACAAAAATGAAGTGCTTCAAACAAGCACATACTTTTAATGCACAGGGAAAAGCTGGAATATATGTAAGACTGAGGACACAGGTGAAATGAGAAATAGACTGACTGCATCGCTGCACAGTATTCTAAGCCATTTCTTTAGTGCGATTCAAGAAAGCATCAAACAGTATAACAAATTTGTCAATTTGTTTCATAGTCCATTCCCTTTCTTTAGTGCTGTAAAAGGAAGAGCCAAATTCCAAAATAGATCAATGATCTTTCAGAAATTTCCCAAAGGGAATACCAAGCCGAGTGTTAAAACTCCATTTACTCACAGGTTTTGAGCAGCAAACTCTGTAATGCTATTAAAGTGCAATATCCAAGGGAACACTGACTCTGTCAAAGATGATCCAAAAGGAATTGATGAAAAGTCCCAACTACAAACAACAGAATCAAAACAGTCTGAGGGGACACCCGGATTTGAACCAGGGACCTCTTGATCTGCAGTCAAATGCTCTACCACTGAGCTATATCCCCAGCTTTTCAGTAAAATCAGAATGACATAATATCAGTACATCATGAAAGAGTGAGAGGATCATGCTAAGTTGTGCCGGAAAGTACAGGCTTGAAACTGTGGAACAGGCGAAGTAGTCCTTAATATTATTTATTAAAGTAAAACTGGATCATTTAAAAAACAGATTTATTTTTTCATTGCTATTTTATTTGAATAGGCCGTGGTACATAAGACCAATGCCTCTACATACAATGATTGTTTTGAAACATTCTTAAAGAGGGAAGAGGTTTTTACGTGACACATCATCATTTGATGATTGGTTACCAAAATCACCGAGATGGTGGTGAAGTATGATTGTTTTTTGGCCAAATTACGATGGAAAAACATTTCTACATACCACTACAATTCGGTATTTGGAAGGAACACCCAAACACCCCTTTCAAGTACCTTCAATTTAATAAATCAAAAAAAGCCACTTTGTGCTTGCAACTGGCCTGATTCTTCAGACCAGCCTTCTTGCAACTGCAACGAGGGTTTGTACATCTTGCACGTAGGCAGAGCTTTCAAGGAGAAATTAAATAGTTCCTAATTTGCACAAAAATTAAGTGCTTCAAACAAACACATACTTTGTATGGACAGAGAAGAGATGGAATATATGTAAGACTGAGGACACAGGTGTGTTGAGAAATAGATTGATTGCATAGCTGCCCAGTATTCTAAGCCATTTCTTTAGTGCGATTCAAGAGAGCACCAAACAGTATAACAAATTTGTCAATTGGTTTCATAGTCCATTCCCTTTGTTTAGAGCTGTGAAAGGTAGAGCCGAATTCCAAAATAGATCAATGATGTTTCAGAAATTTCCCATAGGGAATACCAAGCCCAGTGTAAAAAATGCAGTTATTCACAAGTTTTAATCACCAACACTGTAATGGTATTAAAGTGTAACATCCAAGGGAACACTGACTCTGTCAAAGATGATCCAAATGGGATTCATGAAAATTCCCAACTACAAACAGCAGATTCAAAATAGTATGAGGGGACACCCGGATTTGAACCAGGGACCTCTTGATCTGCAGTCAAATGCTCTACCACTGAGCTATATCCCCAGCTGTCAGCCAAGATCAGAATGACAATATATCAGTACATCATGAAAGAGTGAGAGGATCATGCTAAGTTGTGCCGGAAAGTACAACCTTGAAACTGTGGAACTGTAGAAGTAGTTCTTAATATTATTTATTAAAGGAAAAATGGATCATTAAAAAAAATATATGTATTTGTTTGATTGGTATTTTATTTGAATAGGCAGTGGTACATAGGACCAATGCCTGCACTTAAAATGTTTGTTTTGAAACATTCTCAAAGGGGAAGAGGTTTTTACGGGATACCTTATTGTTTCATGTTTGGTTACCACAATCACTCAGATGGTGATGAAGTATGATTGTTTTGGGCCATATTACGGTGGAAAAACATTTCTACATACCACTACAATTCGGTATTTGGAAGGTACACCCAAACACCCCTTTCACGGACCTTCGATTTAAAACATCAGAAAAAGCCACTTTGTGCTTGCAAATGGCCTGATTCTTCAGGCCAGCCTTCTTGCAACTGCAACAATGGTTCGTACATCTTGCACGTAGGCAGAGCATTTAAGGAGAAATTAAATAGTTCCTACGTTGCACAAAAATGAAGTGCTTCAAACAAGCACATACTTTGGATGCACAGGGAAAAGGTGGAATATATGTAAGACTGAGGACACGGGTGAAATGAGAAATAGACTGACTGCATCGCTGCACAGTATTCTAAGCCATTTCTTTAGTGCGATTCAAGAAAGCACCAAACAGTATAACAAATTTGTCAATTTATTTCATAGTCCATTTCCTTTCTCTTGTGCTGTAAAAGGAAGAGCCAAATTCCAAAATAGATCAATGATCTTTCAGAAAGTTCCCAAAGGGAACACCAAGCCGAGTGTTAAAACTGCATTTACTCACAGGTTTTGAGCAGCAAACTCTGTAATGCTATTAAAGTGCAATATCCAAGGGAACACTGACTCTGTCAAAGATGATCCAAAAGGAATTGATGAAAAGTCCCAATTACAAACAACAGAATCAAAATAGTCTGAGGGGACACCCGGATTTGAACCAGGGACCTCTTGATCTGCAGTCAAATGCTCTACCACTGAGCTATATCCCCTGCTGTTCAGTAAAATCACAATGACATAATATCATAACATCATGAAAGAGTGAGAGGATCATGCTAAGTTGTGCTGGAAAGTACAGGCTTGAAACTGTGGAACAGGAGAAGTAGTCCTTAATATTATTTATTGAAGTAAAACTGGCTCATTTAAAAAACAGATTAATTTGTTTCATTGCTATTTTATTTGAATAGGCAGTGGTACATAAGACCAATGTCTCTACATACAATGATTGTTTTGAAACATTCTTAAAACGGAAGAGGTTTTTACATGACACATTATCATTTGATGATTGGTTACCACAATCACCGAGATGGTGGTGAAGTATGAATGTTTTTTGGCCAAATTACGGAGGAAAAACATTTCTACATACCACTACAATTCGGTATTTGGAAGGAACACCCAAACACCCCTTTCAAGTACCTTCAATTTAATAAATCAAAAAAAGCCACTTTGTGCTTGCAACTGGCCTGATTCTTCAGACCAGCCTTCTTGCAACTGCAACGAGGGTTTGTACATCTTGCACGTAGGCAGAGCTTTCAAGGAGAAATTAAATAGTTCCTAATTTGCACAAAAATTAAGTGCTTCAAACAAACACATACTTTGTATGGACAGAGAAGAGATGGAATATATGTAAGACTGAGGACACAGGTGTGTTGAGAAATAGATTGATTGCATAGCTGCCCAGTATTCTAAGCCATTTCTTTAGTGCGATTCAAGAGAGCACCAAACAGTATAACAAATTTGTCAATTGGTTTCATAGTCCATTCCCTTTGTTTAGAGCTGTGAAAGGTAGAGCCGAATTCCAAAATAGATCAATGATGTTTCAGAAATTTCCCATAGGGAATACCAAGCCCAGTGTAAAAAATGCAGTTACTCACAAGTTTTAATCAGCAACACTGTAATGTTATTAAAGTGTAACATCCAAGGGAACACTGACTCTGTCAAAGATGATCCAAATGGGATTCATGAAAATTCCCAACTACAAACAGCAGATTCAAAATAGTATGAAGGGACACCCGGATTTGAACCAGGGACCTCTTGATCTGCAGTCAAATGCTCTACCACTGAGCTATATCCCCAGCTGTCAGCCAAGATCAGAATGACAATATATCAGTACATCATGAAAGAGTGAGAGGATCATGCTAAGTTGTGCCGGAAAGTACAACCTTGAAACTGTGGAACTGTAGAAGTAGTTCTTAATATTATTTATTAAAGGAAAAATGGATCATTAAAAAAAAAAAATATGTATTTGTTTGATTGATATTTTATTTGAATAGGCAGTGGTACATAGGACCAATGCCTGCACTTAAAATGTTTGTTTTGAAACATTCTCAAAGGGGAAGAGGTTTTTACGGGATACCTTATTGTTTCATGTTTGGTTACCACAATCACTCAGATGGTGATGAAGTATGATTGTTTTGGGCCACATTACGGTGGAAAAACATTTCTACATGCCACTACAATTCGGTATTTGGAAGGTACACCCAAACACCCCTTTCACGGACCTTTGATTTAAAACATCAGAAAAAGCCACTTTGTGCTTGCAAATAGCCTGATTCTTCAGGCCAGCCTTCTTGCAACTGCAACAATGGTTCGTACATCTTGCACGTAGGCAGAGCATTTAAGGAGAAATTAAATAGTTCCTACGTTGCACAAAAATGAAGTGCTTCAAACAAGCACATACTTTGGATGCACAGGGAAAAGGTGGAATATATGTAAGACTGAGGACACAGGTGAAATGAGAAATAGATTGATTGCATAGCTGCCCAGTATTCTAAGCCATTTCTTTAGTGCGATTCAAGAGAGCACCAAACAGTATAACAAATTTGTCAATTGGTTTCATAGTCCATTCCCTTTGTTTAGAGCTGTGAAAGGTAGAGCCGAATTCCAAAATAGATCAATGATGTTTCAGAAATTTCCCATAGGGAATACCAAGCCCAGTGTAAAAAATGCAGTTATTCACAAGTTTTAATCACCAACACTGTAATGGTATTAAAGTGTAACATCCAAGGGAACACTGACTCTGTCAAAGATGATCCAAATGGGATTCATGAAAATTCCCAACTACAAACAGCAGATTCAAAATAGTATGAGGGGACACCCGGATTTGAACCAGGGACCTCTTGATCTGCAGTCAAATGCTCTACCACTGAGCTATATCCCCAGCTGTCAGCCAAGATCAGAATGACAATATATCAGTACATCATGAAAGAGTGAGAGGATCATGCTAAGTTGTGCCGGAAAGTACAACCTTGAAACTGTGGAACTGTAGAAGTAGTTCTTAATATTATTTATTAAAGGAAAAATGGATCATTAAAAAAAATATATGTATTTGTTTGATTGGTATTTTATTTGAATAGGCAGTGGTACATAGGACCAATGCCTGCACTTAAAATGTTTGTTTTGAAACATTCTCAAAGGGGAAGAGGTTTTTACGGGATACCTTATTGTTTCATGTTTGGTTACCACAATCACTCAGATGGTGATGAAGTATGATTGTTTTGGGCCATATTACGGTGGAAAAACATTTCTACATACCACTACAATTCGGTATTTGGAAGGTACACCCAAACACCCCTTTCACGGACCTTCGATTTAAAACATCAGAAAAAGCCACTTTGTGCTTGCAAATGGCCTGATTCTTCAGGCCAGCCTTCTTGCAACTGCAACAATGGTTCGTACATCTTGCACGTAGGCAGAGCATTTAAGGAGAAATTAAATAGTTCCTACGTTGCACAAAAATGAAGTGCTTCAAACAAGCACATACTTTGGATGCACAGGGAAAAGGTGGAATATATGTAAGACTGAGGACACGGGTGAAATGAGAAATAGACTGACTGCATCGCTGCACAGTATTCTAAGCCATTTCTTTAGTGCGATTCAAGAAAGCACCAAACAGTATAACAAATTTGTCAATTTATTTCATAGTCCATTCCCTTTCTCTTGTGCTGTAAAAGGAAGAGCCAAATTCCAAAATAGATCAATGATCTTTCAGAAAGTTCCCAAAGGGAACACCAAGCCGAGTGTTAAAACTGCATTTACTCACAGGTTTTGAGCAGCAAACTCTGTAATGATATTAAAGTGCAATATCCAAGGGAACACTGACTCTGTCAAAGATGATCCAAAAGGAATTGATGAAAAGTCCCAATTACAAACAACAGAATCAAAATAGTCTGAGGGGACACCCGGATTTGAACCAGGGACCTCTTGATCTGCAGTCAAATGCTCTACCACTGAGCTATATCCCCTGCTGTTCAGTAAAATCACAATGACATAATATCATAACATCATGAAAGAGTGAGAGGATCATGCTAAGTTGTGCTGGAAAGTACAGGCTTGAAACTGTGGAACAGGAGAAGTAGTCCTTAATATTATTTATTGAAGTAAAACTGGCTCATTTAAAAAACAGATTAATTTGTTTCATTGCTATTTTATTTGAATAGGCAGTGGTACATAAGACCAATGCCTCTACATACAATGATTGTTTTGAAACATTCTTAAAATGGAAGAGGTTTTTACATGACACATTATCATTTGATGATTGGTTACCACAATCACCGAGATGGTGGTGAAGTATGAATGTTTTTTGGCCAAATTACGGAGGAAAAACATTTCTACATACCACTACAATTCGGTATTTGGAAGGAACACCCAAACACCCCTTTCAAGTACCTTCAATTTAATACATCAAAAAAAGCCACTTTGTGCTTGCAACTGGCCTGATTCTTCAGACCAGCCTTCTTGCAACTGCAACGAGGGTTTGTACATCTTGCAGGTAGGCAGAGCTTTCAAGGAGAAATTAAATAGTTCCTACGTTGCACAAAAATGAAGTGCTTCAAACAAGCACATACTTTTAATGCACAGGGAAAAGGTGGAATATATGTAAGACTGAGGACACAGGTGAAATGAGAAATAGACTGACTGCATCGCTGCACAGTATTCTAAGCCATTTCTTTAGTGCGATTCAAGAAAGCATCAAACAGTATAACAAATTTGTCAATTTGTTTCATAGTCCATTCCCTTTCTTTAGTGCTGTAAAAGGAAGAGCCAAATTCCAAAATAGATCAATGATCTTTCAGAAATCTCCCAAAGGGAATACCAAGCCGAGTGTTAAAACTCCATTTACTCACAGGTTTTGAGCAGCAAACTCTGTAATGCTATTAAAGTGCAATATCCAAGGGAACACTGACTCTGTCAAAGATGATCCAAAAGGAATTGATGAAAAGTCCCAACTACAAACAACAGAATCAAAATAGTCTGAGGGGACACCCGGATTTGAACCAGGGACCTCTTGATCTGCAGTCAAATGCTCTACCACTGAGCTATATCCCCAGCTTTTCAGTAAAATCAGAATGACATAATATCAGTACATCATGAAAGAGTGAGAGGATCATGCTAAGTTGTGCCGGAAAGTACAGGCTTGAAACTGTGGAACAGGAGAAGTAGTCCTTAATATTATTTATTAAAGTAAAACTGGATCATTTAAAAAACAGATTAATTTTTTCATTGCTATTTTATTTGAATAGGCCGTGGTACATAAGACCAATGCCTCTACATACAATGATTGTTTTGAAACATTCTTAAAGGGGAAGAGGTTTTTACGTGACACATCATTATTTGATGATTGGTTACCACAATCACCGAGATGGTGGTGAAGTATGATTGTTTTTTGGCCAAATTACGATGGAAAAACATTTCTACATACCACTACAATTCGGTATTTGGAAGGAACACCCCTTTCAAGTACCTTCAATTTAATACATCAAAAAAAGCCACTTTGTGCTTGCAAATGGCCTGATTCTTCAGACCAGCCTTCTTGCAACTGCAACGAGGGTTTGTACATCTTGCACGTAGGCAGAGCTTTCAAGGAGAAATTAAATAGTTCCTAATTTGCACAAAAATGAAGTGCTTCAAACAAACACATACTTTGTATGGACAGAGAAGAGATAGAATATATGTAAGACTGAGGACACAGGTGTAATGAGAAATAGATTGATTGCATAGCTGCCCAGTATTCTAAGCCATTTCTTTAGTGCGATTCAAGAGAGCACCAAACAGTATAACAAATTTGTCAATTGGTTTCATAGTCCATTCCCTTTGTTTAGAGCTGTGAAAGGTAGAGCCGAATTCCAAAATAGATCAATGATGTTTCAGAAATTTCCCATAGGGAATACCAAGCCCAGTGTAAAAAATGCAGTTATTCACAAGTTTTAATCACCAACACTGTAATGGTATTAAAGTGTAACATCCAAGGGAACACTGACTCTGTCAAAGATGATCCAAATGGGATTCATGAAAATTCCCAACTACAAACAGCAGATTCAAAATAGTATGAGGGGACACCCGGATTTGAACCAGGGACCTCTTGATCTGCAGTCAAATGCTCTACCACTGAGCTATATCCCCAGCTGTCAGCCAAGATCAGAATGACAATATATCAGTACATCATGAAAGAGTGAGAGGATCATGCTAAGTTGTGCCGGAAAGTACAACCTTGAAACTGTGGAACTGTAGAAGTAGTTCTTAATATTATTTATTAAAGGAAAAATGGATCATTAAAAAAAATATATGTATTTGTTTGATTGGTATTTTATTTGAATAGGCAGTGGTACATAGGACCAATGCCTGCACTTAAAATGTTTGTTTTGAAACATTCTCAAAGGGGAAGAGGTTTTTACGGGATACCTTATTGTTTCATGTTTGGTTACCACAATCACTCAGATGGTGATGAAGTATGATTGTTTTGGGCCATATTACGGTGGAAAAACATTTCTACATACCACTACAATTCGGTATTTGGAAGGTACACCCAAACACCCCTTTCACGGACCTTCGATTTAAAACATCAGAAAAAGCCACTTTGTGCTTGCAAATGGCCTGATTCTTCAGGCCAGCCTTCTTGCAACTGCAACAATGGTTCGTACATCTTGCACGTAGGCAGAGCATTTAAGGAGAAATTAAATAGTTCCTACGTTGCACAAAAATGAAGTGCTTCAAACAAGCACATACTTTGGATGCACAGGGAAAAGGTGGAATATATGTAAGACTGAGGACACGGGTGAAATGAGAAATAGACTGACTGCATCGCTGCACAGTATTCTAAGCCATTTCTTTAGTGCGATTCAAGAAAGCACCAAACAGTATAACAAATTTGTCAATTTATTTCATAGTCCATTTCCTTTCTCTTGTGCTGTAAAAGGAAGAGCCAAATTCCAAAATAGATCAATGATCTTTCAGAAAGTTCCCAAAGGGAACACCAAGCCGAGTGTTAAAACTGCATTTACTCACAGGTTTTGAGCAGCAAACTCTGTAATGATATTAAAGTGCAATATCCAAGGGAACACTGACTCTGTCAAAGATGATCCAAAAGGAATTGATGAAAAATCCCAATTACAAACAACAGAATCAAAATAGTCTGAGGGGACACCCGGATTTGAACCAGGGACCTCTTGATCTGCAGTCAAATGCTCCACCACTGAGCTATATCCCCTGCTGTTCAGTAAAATCACAATGACATAATATCATAACATCATGAAAGAGTGAGAGGATCATGCTAAGTTGTGCTGGAAAGTACAGGCTTGAAACTGTGGAACAGGAGAAGTAGTCCTTAATATTATTTATTGAAGTAAAAGTGGCTCATTTAAAAAACAGATTAATTTGTTTCATTGCTATTTTATTTGAATAGGCAGTGGTACATAAGACCAATGCCTCTACATACAATGATTGTTCTGAAACATTCTTAAAACGGAAGAGGTTTTTACATGACACATTATCATTTGATGATTGGTTACCACAATCACCGAGATGGTGGTGAAGTATGAATGTTTTTGGCCAAATTACGGAGGAAAAACATTTCTACATACCACTACAATTCGGTATTTGGAAGGAACACCCAAACACCCCTTTCAAGTACCTTCAATTTAATACATCAAAAAAAGCCACTTTGTGCTTGCAACTGGCCTGATTCTTCAGACCAGCCTTCTTGCAACTGCAACGAGGGTTTGTACATCTTGCACGTAGGCAGAGCTTTCAAGGAGAAATTAAATAGTTCCTACGTTGCACAAAAATGAAGTGCTTCAAACAAGCACATACTTTTAATGCACAGGGAAAAGGTGGAATATATGTAAGACTGAGGACACAGGTGAAATGAGAAATAGACTGACTGCATCGCTGCACAGTATTCTAAGCCATTTCTTAGTGCGATTCAAGAAAGCATCAAACAGTATAACAAATTTGTCAATTTGTTTCATAGTCCATTCCCTTTCTTTAGTGCTGTAAAAGGAAGAGCCAAATTCCAAAATAGATCAATGATCTTTCAGAAATCTCCCAAAGGGAATACCAAGCCGAGTGTTAAAACTCCATTTACTCACAGGTTTTGAGCAGCAAACTCTGTAATGCTATTAAAGTGCAATATCCAAGGGAACACTGACTCTGTCAAAGATGATCCAAAAGGAATTGATGAAAAGTCCCAACTACAAACAACAGAATCAAAATAGTCTGAGTGGACACCCGGATTTGAACCAGGGACCTCTTGATCTGCAGTCAAATGCTCTACCACTGAGCTATATCCCCAGCTTTTCAGTAAAATCAGAATGACATAATATCAGTACATCATGAAAGAGTGAGAGGATCATGCTAAGTTGTGCCGGAAAGTACAGGCTTGAAACTGTGGAACAGGAGAAGTAGTCCTTAATATTATTTATTAAAGTAAAACTGGATCATTTAAAAAACAGATTAATTTTTTCATTGCTATTTTATTTGAATAGGCCGTGGTACATAAGACCAATGCCTCTACATACAATGATTGTTTTGAAACATTCTTAAAGGGGAAGAGGTTTTTACGTGACACATCATTATTTGATGATTGGTTACCACAATCACCGAGATGGTGGTGAAGTATGATTGTTTTTTGGCCAAATTACGATGGAAAAACATTTCTACATACCACTACAATTCGGTATTTGGAAGGAACACCCCTTTCAAGTACCTTCAATTTAATACATCAAAAAAAGCCACTTTGTGCTTGCAAATGGCCTGATTCTTCAGACCAGCCTTCTTGCAACTGCAACGAGGGTTTGTACATCTTGCACGTAGGCAGAGCTTTCAAGGAGAAATTAAATAGTTCCTAATTTGCACAAAAATGAAGTGCTTCAAACAAACACATACTTTGTATGGACAGAGAAGAGATGGAATATATGTAAGACTGAGGACACAGGTGTAATGAGAAATAGATTGATTGCATAGCTGCCCAGTATTCTAAGCCATTTCTTTAGTGCGATTCAAGAGAGCACCAAACAGTATAACAAATTTGTCAATTGGTTTCATAGTCCATTCCCTTTGTTTAGAGCTGTGAAAGGTAGAGCCGAATTCCAAAATAGATCAATGATGTTTCAGAAATTTCCCATAGGGAATACCAAGCCCAGTGTAAAAAATGCAGTTACTCACAAGTTTTAATCAGCAACACTGTAATGTTATTAAAGTGTAACATCCAAGGGAACACTGACTCTGTCAAAGATGATCCAAATGGGATTCATGAAAATTCCCAACTACAAACAGCAGATTCAAAACAGTATGAAGGGACACCCGGATTTGAACCAGGGACCTCTTGATCTGCAGTCAAATGCTCTACCACTGAGCTATATCCCCAGCTGTCAGCCAAGATCAGAATGACAATATATCAGTACATCATGAAAGAGTGAGAGGATCATGCTAAGTTGTGCCGGAAAGTACAACCTTGAAACTGTGGAACTGTAGAAGTAGTTCTTAATATTATTTATTAAAGGAAAAATGGATCATTAAAAAAAAAAATATGTATTTGTTTGATTGATATTTTATTTGAATAGGCAGTGGTACATAGGACCAATGCCTGCACTTAAAATGTTTGTTTTGAAACATTCTCAAAGGGGAAGAGGTTTTTACGGGATACCTTATTGTTTCATGTTTGGTTACCACAATCACTCAGATGGTGATGAAGTATGATTGTTTTGGGCCACATTACGGTGGAAAAACATTTCTACATGCCACTACACTTCGGTATTTGGAAGGTACACCCAAACACCCCTTTCACGGACCTTCGATTTAAAACATCAGAAAAAGCCACTTTGTGCTTGCAAATGGCCTGATTCTTCAGGCCAGCCTTCTTGCAACTGCAACAATGGTTCGTACATCTTGCACGCAGGTAGAGCATTTAAGGAGAAATTAAATAGTTCCTACGTTGCACAAAAATGAAGTGCTTCAAACAAGCACATACTTTGGATGCACAGGGAAAAGGTGGAATATATGTAAGACTGAGGACACAGGTGAAATGAGAAATAGACTGACTGCATCGCTGCACAGTATTCTAAGCCATTTCTTTAGTGCGATTCAAGAAAGCACCAAACAGTATAACAAATTTGTCAATTTATTTCATAGTCCATTCCCTTTCTTTAGTGCTGTAAAAGGAAGAGCCAAATTCCAAAATAGATCAATGATCTTTCAGAAAGTTCCCAAATGGAACACCAAGCCGAGTGTTAAAACTGCATTTACTCACAGGTTTTGAGCAGCAAACTCTGTAATGATATTAAAGTGCAATATCCAAGGGAACACTGATTCTGTCAAAGATGATCCAAAAGGAATTGATGAAAAGTCCCAACTACAAACAACAGAATCAAAATAGTCTGAGGGGACACCCGGATTTGAACCAGGGACCTCTTGATCTGCAGTCAAATGCTCTACCACTGAGCTATATCCCCAGCTTTTCAGTAAAATCAGAATGACATAATATCAGTACATCATGAAAGAGTGAGAGGATCATGCTAAGTTGTGCCGGAAAGTACAGGCTTGAAACTGTGGAACAGGAGAAGTAGTCCTTAATATTATTTATTAAAGTAAAACTGGATCATTTAAAAAACAGAATAATTTGTTTCATTGCTATTTTATTTGTATAGGCAGTGGTACATAAGACCAATGCCTCTACATACAATGACTGTTTTGAAACATTCTTAAAGGGGAAGAGGTTTTTACGTGACACATTATCATTTGATGATTGGTTACCACATTCACCAAGATGGTGGTGAAGTATGATTGTTTTTTGGCCAAATTACGGAGGAAAAACATTTCTACATACCACTACAATTCGGTATTTGGAAGGAACACCCAAACACCCCTTTCAAGTACCTTCGATTTAATACCTCAAAAAAAGCCACTTTGTGCTTGCAACTGGCCTGATTCTTCAGACCAGCCTTCTTGCAACTGCAACGAGGGTTTGAACATCATGCACGTAGGCAGAGCTTTCAAGGAGAAATTAAATAGTTCCTACGTTGCACAAAAATGAAGTGCTTCAAACAAGCACATACTTTTAATGCACAGGGAGAAGCTGGAATATATGTAAGACTGAGGACACAGGTGAAATGAGAAATAGACTGACTGCATCGCTGCACAGTATTCTAAGACATTTCTTTAGTGCGATTCAAGAGAGCACCAAACAGTATAACAAATTTGTCAATTTGTTTCATAGCCCATTCCCTTTCTTTAGTGCTGTAAAAGGAAGAGCCAAATTCCAAAATAGATCAATGATCTTTCAGAAATTTCCCAAAGGGAATACCAAGCCGAGTGTTAAAACTCCATTTACTCACAGGTTTTGAGCAGCAATATATGTGATGCTATTAAAGTGCAATATCCAAGGGAACACTGACTCTGTTAAAGATGATCCAAAAGGAATTGATGAAAAGTCCCAACTACAAACAACAGAATCAAAATAGTCTGAGGGGACACCCGGATTTGAACCAGGGACCTATTGATCTGCAGTCAAATGCTCTACCACTGAGCTATATCCCCAGCTTTTCAGTAAAATCAGAATGACATAATATCAGTACATCATGAAAGAGTGAGAGGATCATGCTAAGTTGTGCCAGAAAGTACAGGCTTGAAACTGTGGAACAGGAGAAGTAGTAGTTAATATTATTTATTAAAGGAAAGATGTATCATTTAAAAAACGGATTACTTTGTTTCATTGCTATTTTATTTGAATAGGCAGTGGTACATAAGACCAATGCCTCTACATACAATGATTGTTTTGAAACATTCTTAAAGGGGAAGAGGTTTTTACGTGACACATTATCATTTGATGATTGGTTACCACAATCACCGAGATGGTGGTGAAGTATGATTGTTTTTTGGCCAAATTACGATGGAAAAACATTTCTACATACCACTACAATTCGGTATTTGGAAGTAACACCCAAACACCCCTTTCAAGTACCTTTGATTTAATACATCAAAAAAAAGCCACTTTGTGCTTGCAACTGGCCTGATTCTTCAGACCAGCCTTCTTGCAACTGCAACGAGGGTTTGTACATCTTGCACGTAGGCAGAGCTTTCAAGGAGAAATTAAATAGTTCCTAAGTTGCACAAAAATGAAGTGCTTCAAACAAACACATACTTTGTATGGACAGAGAAGAGATGGAATATATGTAAGACTGAGGACACAGGTGTAATGAGAAATAGATTGATTGCATAGCTGCCCAGTATTCTAAGCCATTTCTTTAGTGCGATTCAAGAGAGCACCAAACAGTATAACAAATTTGTCAATTGGTTTCATAGTCCATTCCCTTTGTTTAGAGCTGTGAAAGGTAGAGCCGAATTCCAAAATAGATCAATGATGTTTCAGAAATTTCCCATAGAGAATACCAAGCCCAGTGTCAAAGATGATCCAAATGGGATTCATGAAAATTCCCAACTACAAACAGCAGATTCAAAATAGTATGAGGGGACACCCGGATTTGAACCAAGGACCTCTTGATCTGCAGTCAAATGCTCTACCACTGAGCTATATCCCCAGCTGTCAGCCAAGATCAGAATGACAATATATCAGTACATCATGAAAGAGTGAGAGGATCATGCTAAGTTGTGCCGGAAAGTACAACCTTGAAACTGTGGAACTGTAGAAGTAGTTCTTAATATTATTTATTAAAGGAAAAATGGATCATTAAAAAAAATATATGTATTTGTTTGATTGGTATTTTATTTGAATAGGCAGTGGTACATAGGACCAATGCCTGCACTTAAAATGTTTGTTTTGAAACATTCTCAAGGGGGAAGACGTTTTTACGGGATACCTTATTGTTTCATGTTTGGTTACCACAATCACTCAGATGGTGATGAAGTATGATTGTTTTGGGCCACATTACGGTGGAAAAACATTTCTACATACCACTACAATTCGGTATTTGGAAGGTACACCCAAACACCGTTTTCACGGACCTTTGATTTAAAACATCAGAAAAAGCCACTTTGTGCTTGCAAATAGCCTGATTCTTCAGGCCAGCCTTCTTGCAACTGCAACAATGGTTCGTACATCTTGCACGTAGGCAGAGCATTTAAGGAGAAATTAAATAGTTCCTACGTTGCACAAAAATGAAGTGCTTCAAACAAGCACATACTTTGGATGCACAGGGAAAAGGTGGAATATATGTAAGACTGAGGACACAGGTGAAATGAGAAATAGACTGACTGCATAGCTGCCCCGTATTCTAAGCCATTTCTTTAGTGCGATTCAAGAGAGCACCAAACAGTATAACAAATTTGTCAATTGGTTTCATAGTCCATTCCTTTTGTTTAGAGCTGTGAAAGGTAGAGCCGAATTCCAAAATAGATCAGTGATGTTTCAGAAATTTCCCATAGGGAATACCAAGCCCAGTGTAAAAAATGCAGTTATTCACAAGTTTTAATCACCAACACTGTAATGGTATTAAAGTGTAACATCCAAGGGAACACTGACTCTGTCAAAGATGATCCAAATGGGATTCATGAAAATTCCCAACTACAAACAGCAGATTCAAAATAGTATGAGGGGACACCCGGATTTGAACCAGGGACCTCTTGATCTGCAGTCAAATGCTCTACCACTGAGCTATATCCCCAGCTGTCAGCCAAGATCAGAATGACAATATATCAGTACATCATGAAAGAGTGAGAGGATCATGCTAAGTTGTGCCGGAAAGTACAACCTTGAAACTGTGGAACTGTAGACGTAGTTCTTAATATTATTTATTAAAGGAAAAATGGATCATTAAAAAAAATATATGTATTTGTTTGATTGGTATTTTATTTGAATAGGCAGTGGTACATAGGACCAATGCCTGCACTTAAAATGTTTGTTTTGAAACATTCTCAAAGGGGAAGAGGTTTTTACGGGATACCTTATTGTTTCATGTTTGGTTACCACAATCACTCAGATGGTGATGAAGTATGATTGTTTTGGGCCATATTACGGTGGAAAAACATTTCTACATACCACTACAATTCGGTATTTGGAAGGTACACCCAAACACCCCTTTCACGGATCTTCGATTTAAAACATCAGAAAAAGCCACTTTGTGCTTGCAAATGGCCTGATTCTTCAGGCCAGCCTTCTTGCAACTGCAACAATGGTTCGTACATCTTGCACGTAGGCAGAGCATTTAAGGAGAAATTAAATAGTTCCTACGTTGCACAAAAATGAAGTGCTTCAAACAAGCACATACTTTGGATGCACAGGGAAAAGGTGGAATATATGTAAGACTGAGGACACGGGTGAAATGAGAAATAGACTGACTGCATCGCTGCACAGTATTCTAAGCCATTTCTTTAGTGCGATTCAAGAAAGCACCAAACAGTATAACAAATTTGTCAATTTATTTCATAGTCCATTCCCTTTCTCTTGTGCTGTAAAAGGAAGAGCCAAATTCCAAAATAGATCAATGATCTTTCAGAAAGTTCCCAAAGGGAACACCAAGCCGAGTGTTAAAACTGCATTTACTCACAGGTTTTGAGCAGCAAACTCTGTAATGATATTAAAGTGCAATATCCAAGGGAACACTGACTCTGTCAAAGATGATCCAAAAGGAATTGATGAAAAGTCCCAATTACAAACAACAGAATCAAAATAGTCTGAGGGGACACCCGGATTTGAACCAGGGACCTCTTGATCTGCAGTCAAATGCTCTACCACTGAGCTATATCCCCTGCTTTTCAGTAAAATCACAATGACATAATATCAGTACATCATGAAAGAGTGAGAGGATCATGCTAAGTTGTGCCGGAAAGTACAGGCTTGAAACTGTGGAACAGGAGAAGTAGTCCTTAATATTATTTATTGAAGTAAAACTGGCTCATTTAAAAAACAGATTAATTTGTTTCATTGCTATTTTATTTGAATAGGCAGTGGTACATAAGACCAATGCCTCTACATACAATGATTGTTTTGAAACATTCTTAAAACGGAAGAGGTTTTTACATGACACATTATCATTTGATGATTGGTTACCACAATCACCGAGATGGTGGTGAAGTATGAATGTTTTTTGGCCAAATTACGGAGGAAAAACATTTCTACATACCACTACAATTCCGTATTTGGAAGGAACACCCAAACACCCCTTTCAAGTACCTTCAATTTAATACATCAAAAAAAGCCACTTTGTGCTTGCAACTGGCCTGATTCTTCAGACCAGCCTTCTTGCAACTGCAACGAGGGTTTGTACATCTTGCACGTAGGCAGAGCTTTCAAGGAGAAATTAAATAGTTCCTACGTTGCACAAAAATGAAGTGCTTCAAACAAGCACATACTTTTAATGCACAGGGAAAAGGTAGAATATATGTAAGACTGAGGACACAGGTGAAATGAGAAATAGACTGACTGCATCGCTGCACAGTATTCTAAGCCATTTCTTTAGTGCGATTCAAGAAAGCATCAAACAGTATAACAAATTTGTCAATTTGTTTCATAGTCCATTCCCTTTCTTTAGTGCTGTAAAAGGAAGAGCCAAATTCCAAAATAGATCAATGATCTTTCAGAAATCTCCCAAAGGGAATACCAAGCCGAGTGTTAAAACTCCATTTACTCACAGGTTTTGAGCAGCAAACTCTGTAATGCTATTAAAGTGCAATATCCAAGGGAACACTGACTCTGTCAAAGATGATCCAAAAGGAATTGATGAAAAGTCCCAACTACAAACAACAGAATCAAAATAGTCTGAGGGGACAACCGGATTTGAACCAGGGACGTCTTGATCTGCAGTCAAATGCTCTACCACTGAGCTATATCCCCAGCTTTTCAGTAAAATCAGAATGACATAATGTCAGTACATCATGAAAGAGTGAGAGGATCACGCTAAGTTGTGCCGGAAAGTACAGGCTTGAAACTGTGGAACAGGAGAAGTAGTCCTTAATATTATTTATTAAAGTAAAACTGGATCATTTAAAAAACAGATTCATTTTTTCATTGCTATTTTATTTGAATAGGCCGTGGTACATAAGACCAATGCCTCTACATACAATGATTGTTTTGAAACATTCTTAAAGGGGAAGAGGTTTTTACGTGACACATCATTATTTGATGATTGGTTACCACAATCACCGAGATGGTGGTGAAGTATGATTGTTTTTTGGCCAAATTACGATGGAAAAACATTTCTACATACCACTACAATTCGGTATTTGGAAGGAATACCCCTTTCAAGTACCTTCAATTTAATACATCAAAAAAAGCCACTTTGTGCTTGCAAATGGCCTGATTCTTCAGACCAGCCTTCTTGCAACTGCAACGAGGGTTTGTACATCTTGCACGTAGGCAGAGCTTTCAAGGAGAAATTAAATAGTTCCTAAGTTGCACAAAAATGAAGTGCTTCAAACAAACACATACTTTGTATGGACAGAGAAGAGATGGAATATATGTAAGACTGAGGACACAGGTGTGTTGAGAAATAGATTGATTGCATAGCTGCCCAGTATTCTAAGCCATTTCTTTAGTGCGATTCAAGAGAGCACCAAACAGTATAACAAATTTGTCAATTGGTTTCATAGTCCATTCCCTTTGTTTAGAGCTGTGAAAGGTAGAGCCGAATTCCAAAATAGATCAATGATGTTTCAGAAATTTCCCATAGGGAATACCAAGCCCAGTGTAAAAAATGCAGTTACTCACAAGTTTTAATCAGCAACACTGTAATGTTATTAAAGTGTAACATCCAAGGGAACACTGACTCTGTCAAAGATGATCCAAATGGGATTCATGAAAATTCCCAACTACAAACAGCAGATTCAAAATAGTATGAAGGGACACCCGGATTTGAACCAGGTACCTCTTGATCTGCAGTCAAATGCTCTACCACTGAGCTATATCCCCAGCTGTCAGCCAAGATCAGAATGACAATATATCAGTACATCATGAAAGAGTGAGAGGATCATGCTAAGTTGTGCCGGAAAGTACAACCTTGAAACTGTGGAACTGTAGAAGTAGTTCTTAATATTATTTATTAAAGGAAAAATGGATCATTAAAAAAAAAAAATATGTATTTGTTTGATTGATATTTTATTTGAATAGGCAGTGGTACATAGGACCAATGCCTGCACTTAAAATGTTTGTTTTGAAACATTCTCAAAGGGGAAGAGGTTTTTACGGGATACCTTATTGTTTCATGTTTGGTTACCACAATCACTCAGATGGTGATGAAGTATGATTGTTTTGGGCCACATTACGGTGGAAAAACATTTCTACATGCCACTACAATTCGGTATTTGGAAGGTACACCCAAACACCCCTTTCACGGACCTTCGATTTAAAACATCAGAAAAAGCCACTTTGTGCTTGCAAATGGCCTGATTCTTCAGGCCAGCCTTCTTGCAACTGCAACAATGGTTCGTACATCTTGCACGTAGGTAGAGCATTTAAGGAGAAATTAAATAGTTCCTACGTTGCACAAAAATGAAGTGCTTCAAACAAGCACATACTTTGGATGCACAGGGAAAAGGTGGAATATATGTAAGACTGAGGACACAGGTGAAATGAGAAATAGACTGACTGCATCGCTGCACAGTATTCTAAGCCATTTCTTTAGTGCGATTCAAGAAAGCACCAAACAGTATAACAAATTTGTCAATTTGTTTCATAGTCCATTCCCTTTCTTTAGTGCTGTAAAAGGAAGAGCCAAATTCCAAAATAGATCAATGATCTTTCAGAAATCTCCCAAAGGGAATACCAAGCCGAGTGTTAAAACTCCATTTACTCACAGGTTTTGAGCAGCAAACTCTGTAATGCTATTAAAGTGCAATATCCAAGGGAACACTGACTCTGTCAAAGATGATCCAAAAGGAATTGATGAAAAGTCCCAACTACAAACAACAGAATCAAAATAGTCTGAGGGGACACCCGGATTTGAACCAGGGACCTCTTGATCTGCAGTCAAATGCTCTACCACTGAGCTATATCCCCAGCTTTTCAGTAAAATCAGAATGACATAATATCAGTACATCATGAAAGAGTGAGAGGATCATGCTAAGTTGTGCCGGAAAGTACAGGCTTGAAACTGTGGAACAGGAGAAGTAGTCCTTAATATTATTTATTAAAGTAAAACTGGATCATTTAAAAAACAGATTAATTTTTTCATTGCTATTTTATTTGAATAGGCCGTGGTACATAAGACCAATGCCTCTACATACAATGATTGTTTTGAAACATTCTTAAAGGGGAAGAGGTTTTTACGTGACACATCATTATTTGATGATTGGTTACCACAATCACCGAGATGGTGGTGAAGTATGATTGTTTTTTGGCCAAATTACGATGGAAAAACATTTCTACATACCACTACAATTCGGTATTTGGAAGGAACACCCCTTTCAAGTACCTTCAATTTAATACATCAAAAAAAGCCACTTTGTGCTTGCAAATGGCCTGATTCTTCAGACCAGCCTTCTTGCAACTGCAACGAGGGTTTGTACATCTTGCACGTAGGCAGAGCTTTCAAGGAGAAATTAAATAGTTCCTAAGTTGCACAAAAATGAAGTGCTTCAAACAAACACATACTTTGTATGGACAGAGAAGAGATGGAATATATGTAAGACTGAGGACACAGGTGTAATGAGAAATAGATTGATTGCATAGCTGCCCAGTATTCTAAGCCATTTCTTTAGTGCGATTCAAGAGAGCACCAAACAGTATAACAAATTTGTCAATTGGTTTCATAGTCCATTCCCTTTGTTTAGAGCTGTGAAAGGTAGAGCCGAATTCCAAAATAGATCAATGATGTTTCAGAAATTTCCCATAGGGAATACCAAGCCCAGTGTAAAAAATGCAGTTACTCACAAGTTTTAATCAGCAACACTGTAATGTTATTAAAGTGTAACATCCAAGGGAACACTGACTCTGTCAAAGATGATCCAAATGGGATTCATGAAAATTCCCAACTACAAACAGCAGATTCAAAATAGTATGAAGGGACACCCGGATTTGAACCAGGTACCTCTTGATCTGCAGTCAAATGCTCTATCACTGAGCTATATCCCCAGCTGTCAGCCAAGATCAGAATGACAATATATCAGTACATCATGAAAGAGTGAGAGGATCATGCTAAGTTGTGCCGGAAAGTACAACCTTGAAACTGTGGAACTGTAGAAGTAGTTCTTAATATTATTTATTAAAGGAAAAATGGATCATTAAAAAAAAAAAATATGTATTTGTTTGATTGATATTTTATTTGAATAGGCAGTGGTACATAGGACCAATGCCTGCACTTAAAATGTTTGTTTTGAAACATTCTCAAAGGGGAAGAGGTTTTTACGGGATACCTTATTGTTTCATGTTTGGTTACCACAATCACTCAGATGGTGATGAAGTATGATTGTTTTACACCACATTACGGTGGAAAAACATTTCTACATGCCACTACAATTCCGTATTTGGAAGGTACACCCAAACACCCCTTTCACGGACCTTCGATTTAAAACATCAGAAAAAGCCACTTTGTGCTTGCAAATGGCCTGATTCTTCAGGCCAGCCTTCTTGCAACTGCAACAATGGTTCGTACATCTTGCACGTAGGTAGAGCATTTAAGGAGAAATTAAATAGTTCCTACGTTGCACAAAAATGAAGTGCTTCAAACAAGCACATACTTTGGATGCACAGGGAAAAGGTGGAATATATGTAAGACTGAGGACACAGGTGAAATGAGAAATAGACTGACTGCATCGCTGCACAGTATTCTAAGCCATTTCTTTAGTGCGATTCAAGAAAGCACCAAACAGTATAACAAATTTGTCAATTTATTTCATAGTCCATTCCCTTTCTTTAGTGCTGTAAAAGGAAGAGCCAAATTCCAAAATAGATCAATGATCTTTCAGAAAGTTCCCAAATGGAACACCAAGCCGAGGGTTAAAACTGCATTTACTCACAGGTTTTGAGCAGCAAACTCTGTAATGATATTAAAGTGCAATATCCAAGGGAACACTGATTCTGTCAAAGATGATCCAAAAGGAATTGATGAAAAGTCCCAACTACAAACAACAGAATCAAAATAGTCTGAGGGGACACCCGGATTTGAACCAGGGACCTCTTGATCTGCAGTCAAATGCTCTACCACTGAGCTATATCCCCAGCTTTTCATTAAAATCAGAATGACATAATATCAGTACATCATGAAAGAGTGAGAGGATCATGCTAAGTTGTGCCGGAAAGTACAGGCTTGAAACTGTGGAACAGGAGAAGTAGTCCTTAATATTATTTATTAAAGTAAAACTGGATCATTTAAAAAACAGATTAATTTTTTCATTGCTATTTTATTTGAATAGGCAGTGGTACATAAGACCAATGCCTCTACATACAATGATTCTTTTGAAACATTCTTAAAGGGCAAGAGGTTTTTACGTGACACATTATCATTTGATGATTGGTTACCACAATCACCGAGATGGTGGTGAAGTATGATTGTTTTTTGGCCAAATTACGGAGGAAAAACATTTCTACATACCACTACAATTCGGTATTTGGAAGGAACACCCAAACACCCCTTTCAAGTACCTTCGATTTAATACATAAAAAAAAGCCACTTTGTGCTTGCAACTGGCCTGATTCTTCAGACCAGCCTTCTTGCAACTGCAACGAGGGTTTGTACATCTTGCACGTAGGCAGAGCTTTCAAGGAGAAATTAAATAGTTCCTAAGTTGCACAAAAATGAAGTGCTTCAAACAAACACATACTTTGTATGGACAGAGAAGAGATGGAATATATGTAAGACTGAGGACACAGGTGTAATGAGAAATAGATTGATTGCATAGCTGCCCAGTATTCTAAGCCATTTCTTTAGTGCGATTCAAGAGAGCACCAAACAGTATAACAAATTTGTCAATTGTTTCATACTCCATTCCCTTTGTTTAGAGCTGTGAAAGGTAGAGCCGAATTCCAAAATAGATCAATGATGTTTCAGAAATTTCCCATAGGGAATACCAAGCCCAGTGTAAAAAATGCAGTTACTCACAAGTTTTAATCAGCAACACTGTAATGTTATTAAAGTGTAACATCCAAGGGAACACTGACTCTGCCAAAGATGATCCAAATGGGATTCATGAAAATTCCCAACTACAAACAGCAGATTCAAAATAGAATGAGGGGACACCCGGATTTGAACCAGGGACCTCTTGATCTGCAGTCAAATGCTCTACCACTGAGCTATATCCCCAGCTGTCAGCCAAGATCAGAATGACAATATATCAGTACATCATGAACGAGTGAGAGGATCATGCTAAGTTGTGCCGGAAAGTACAACCTTGAAACTGTGGAACTGTAGAAGTAGTTCTTAATATTATTTATTAAAGGAAAAATGGATCATTAAAAAATATATATGTATTTGTTTGATTGGTATTTTATTTGAATAGGCAGTGGTACATAGGACCAATGCCTGCACTTAAAATGTTTGTTTTGAAACATTCTCAAAGGGGAAGAGGTTTTTACGGGATACCTTATTGTTTCATGTTTGGTTACCACAATCACTCAGATGGTGATGAAGTATGATTGTTTTGGGCCACATTACGGTGGAAAAACATTTCTACATACCACTACAATTCGGTATTTGGAAGGTACACCCAAACACCCCTTTCACGGACCTTCAATTTAAAACATCAGAAAAAGCCACTTTGTGCTTGCAGATGGCCTGATTCTTCAGGCCAGCCTTCTTGCAACTGCAACAATGGTTCGTACATCTTTCACGTGGGCAGAGCATTTAAGGAGAAATTAAATAGTTCCTACGTTGCACAAAAATGAAGTGCTTCAAACAAGCACATACTTTGGATGCACAGGGAAAAGATGGAAAATATGTAAGACTGAGGACACAGGTGAAATGAGAAATAGACTGACTGCATCACTGCACAGTATTCTAAGCCATTTCTTTAGTGCGATTCAAGAAAGCACCAAACAGTATAACAAATTTGTCAATTTATTTCATAGTCCATTCCCTTTCTTTAGTGCTGTAAAAGGAAGAGCCAAATTCCAAAATAGATCAATGATCTTTCAGAAAGTTCCCAAATGGAACACCAAGCCGAGGGTTAAAACTGCATTTACTCACAGGTTTTGAGCAGCAAACTCTGTAATGATATTAAAGTGCAATATCCAAGGGAACACTGACTCTGTGAAAGATGATCCAAAAGGAATTGATGAAAAGTCCTAACTACAAACAACAGAATCAAAATAGTCTGAGGGGACACCCGGATTTGAACCAGGGACCTCTTGATCTGCAGTCAAATTCTCTACCACCGAGCTATATCCCCAGCTTTTCAGTAAAATCAGAATGACATAATATCAGTACATCATGAAAGAGTGAGAGGATCATGCTAAGTTGTGCCGGAAAGTACAGGCTTGAAACTGTGGAACAGGAGAAGTAGTCCTTAATATTATTTATTAAAGTAAAACTGGATCATTTAAAAAACAGATTAATTTGTTTCATTGCTATTTTATTTGAATAGGCAGTGGTACATAAGACCAATGCCTCTACATACAATGATTGTTTTGAAACATTCTTAAAGGGGAAGAGGTTTTTACGTGACACATTATCATTTGATGATTGGTTACCACAATCACCGAGATGGTGGTGAAGTATGATTGTTTTTTGGCCAAATTACGGAGGAAAAACATTTCTACATACCACTACAATTCGGTATTTGGAAGGAACACCCAAACACCCCTTTCAAGTACCTTCGATTTAATACATCAAAAAAAGCCACTTTGTGCTTGCAACTGGCCTGATTCTTCAGACCAGCCTTCTTGCAACTGCAACGAGGGTTTGAACATCTTGCACGTAGGCAGAGCTTTCAAGGAGAAATTAAATAGTTCCTACGTTGCACAAAAATGAAGTGCTTCAAACAAGCACATACTTTTAATGCACAGGGAAAAGGTGGAATATATGTAAGACTGAGGACACAGGTGAAATGAGAAATAGACTGACTGCATCGCTGCACAGTATTCTAAGCCATTTCTTTAGTGCGATTCAAGAGAGCACCAAACAGTATAACAAATTTGTCAATTTGTTTCATAGTCCATTCCCTTTCTTTAGTGCTGTATAAGGAAGAGCCAAATTCCAAAATAGATCAATGATCTTTCAGAAATTTCCCAAAGGGAATACCAAGCCGAGTGCTAAAACTCCATTTACTCACAGGTTTTGAGCAGCAAACTATGTAATGCTATTAAAGTGCAATAACCAAGGGAACACTGACTCTGTCAAAGATGATCCAAAAGGAATTGATGAAAAGTCCCAACTACAAACAACAGAATCAAAATAGTCTGAGGGGACACCCAGATTTGAACAAGGGACCTCTTGATCTGCAGTCAAATACTCTACCACTGAGCTATATCCCCAACTTTTCAGTAAAGTCAGAATGACATAATATCAGTACATCATGAAAGAGTGAGAGGATCATGCTAAGTTGTGCCGGAAAGTACAGGCTTGAAACTGTGGAACAGGAGAAGTAGTAGTTAATATTATTTATTAAAGGAAAGCTGTATCATTTAAAAAACAGATTAATTTGTTTCATTGCTATTTTATT
Organism: Lissotriton vulgaris; assembly: GCF_964263255.1. Taxonomy (NCBI): domain Eukaryota; kingdom Metazoa; phylum Chordata; class Amphibia; order Caudata; family Salamandridae; genus Lissotriton; species Lissotriton vulgaris. The sequence continues at coordinate 244,470,434 of NC_141685.1, forward strand.
TGAATAGGCAGTGGTACATAAGACCAATGCCTCTACATACAATGATTGTTTTGAAACATTCTTAAAGGGGAAGAGGTTTTTACGTGACACATTACCATTTGATGATTGGTTACCACAATCACCGAGATGGTGGTGAAGTATGATTGTTTTTTGGCCAAATTACGATGGAAAAACATTTCTACATACCACTACAATTCGGTATTTGGAAGGAACACCCAAACACCCCTTTCAAGTACCTTCGATTTAATACATCAAAAAAAGCCACTTTGTGCTTGCAACTGGCCTGATTCTTCAGACCAGCCTTCTTGCAACTGCAACAAGGGTTTGTACATCTTGCACGTAGGCAGAGCTTTCAAGGAGAAATTAAATAGTTCCTAAGTTGCACAAAAATGAAGTGCTTCAAACAAACACATACTTTGTATGGACAGAGAAGAGATGGAATATATGTAAGACTGAGGACACAGGTGTAATGAGAAATAGATTGATTGCATAGCTGCCCAGTATTCTAAGCCATTTCTTTAGTGCGATTCAAGAGAGCACCAAACAGTATAACAAATTTGTCAATTGGTTTCATAGTCCATTCACTTTGTTTAGAGCTGTGAAAGGTAGAGCCGAATTCCAAAATAGATCAATGATGTTTCAGAAATTTCCCATAGGGAATACCAAGCCCAGTGTAAAAAATGCAGATACTCACAAGTTTTAATCAGCAACACTGTAATGGTATTAAAGTGTAACATCCAAGGGAACACTGACTCTGTCAAAGATGATCCAAATGGGATTCATGAAAATTCCCATCTACAAACAGCAGATTCAAAATAGTATGAGGGGACACCCGGATTTGAACCAGGGACCTCTTGATCTGCAGTCAAATGCTCTACCACTGAGCTATATCCCCAGCTGTCAGCCAAGATCAGAATGACAATATATCAGTACATCATGAAAGAGTGAGAGGATCATGCTAAGTTGTGCCGGAAAGTACAACCTTGAAACTGTGGAACTGTAGAAGTAGTTCTTAATATTATTTATTAAAGGAAAAATGGATCATTAAAAAAAATATATGTATTTGTTTGATTGGTATTTTATTTGAATAGGCAGTGGTACATAGGACCAATGCCTGCACTTAAAATGTTTGTTTTGAAACATTCTCAAGGGGGAAGACGTTTTTACGGGATACCTTATTGTTTCATGTTTGGTTACCACAATCACTCAGATGGTGATGAAGTATGATTGTTTTGGGCCACATTATGGTGGAAAAACATTTCTACATACCACTACAATTCGGTATTTGGAAGGTACACCCAAACACCGCTTTCACGGACCTTTGATTTAAAACATCAGAAAAAGCCACTTTGTGCTTGCAAATAGCCTGATTCTTCAGGCCAGCCTTCTTGCAACTGCAACAATGGTTCGTACATCTTGCACGTAGGCAGAGCATTTAAGGAGAAATTAAATAGTTCCTACGTTGCACAAAAATGAAGTGCTTCAAACAAGCACATACTTTGGATGCACAGGGAAAAGGTGGAATATATGTAAGACTGAGGACACAGGTGAAATGAGAAATAGACTGACTGCATCGCTGCACAGTATTCTAAGCCATTTCTTTAGTGCGATTTAAGAGAGCACCAAACAGTATAACAAATTTGTCAATTTGTTTCATAGTCCATTCCCTTTCTTTAGTGCTGTATAAGGAAGAGCCAAATTCCAAAATAGATCAATGATCTTTCAGAAATTTCCCAAAGGGAATACCAAGCCGAGTGCTAAAACTCCATTTACTCACAGGTTTTGAGCAGCAAACTATGTAATGCTATTAAAGTGCAATAACCAAGGGAACACTGACTCTGTCAAAGATGATCCAAAAGGAATTGATGAAAAGTCCCAACTACAAACAACAGAATCAAAATAGTCTGAGGGGACACCCAGATTTGAACAAGGGACCTCTTGATCTGCAGTCAAATACTCTACCACTGAGCTATATCCCCAGCTTTTCAGTAAAATCAGAATGACATAATATCAGTACATCATGAAAGAGTGAGAGGATCATGCTAAGTTGTGCCGGAAAGTACAGGCTTGAAACTGTGGAACAGGAGAAGTAGTAGTTAATATTATTTATTAAAGGAAAGCTGTATCATTTAAAAAACAGATTAATTTGTTTCATTGCTATTTTATTTGAATAGGCAGTGGTACATAAGACCAATGCCTCTACATACAATGATTGTTTTGAAACATTCTTAAAGGGGAAGAGGTTTTTACGTGACACATTACCATTTGATGATTGGTTACCACAATCACCGAGATGGTGGTGAAGTATGATTGTTTTTTGGCCAAATTACGATGGAAAAACATTTCTACATACCACTACAATTCGGTATTTGGAAGGAACACCCAAACACCCCTTTCAAGTACCTTCGATTTAATACATCAAAAAAAGCCACTTTGTGCTTGCAACTGGCCTGATTCTTCAGACCAGCCTTCTTGCAACTGCAACAAGGGTTTGTACATCTTGCACGTAGGCAGAGCTTTCAAGGAGAAATTAAATAGTTCCTAAGTTGCACAAAAATGAAGTGCTTCAAACAAACACATACTTTGTATGGACAGAGAAGAGATGGAATATATGTAAGACTGAGGACACAGGTGTAATGAGAAATAGATTGATTGCATAGCTGCCCAGTATTCTAAGCCATTTCTTTAGTGCGATTCAAGAGAGCACCAAACAGTATAACAAATTTGTCAATTGGTTTCATAGTCCATTCCCTTTGTTTAGAGCTGTGAAAGGTAGAGCCGAATTCCAAAATAGATCAATGATGTTTCAGAAATTTCCCATAGGGAATACCAAGCCCAGTGTAAAAAATGCAGATACTCACAAGTTTTAATCAGCAACACTGTAATGGTATTAAAGTGTAACATCCAAGGGAACACTGACTCTGTCAAAGATGATCCAAATGGGATTCATGAAAATTCCCATCTACAAACAGCAGATTCAAAATAGTATGAGGGGACACCCGGATTTGAACCAGGGACCTCTTGATCTGCAGTCAAATGCTCTACCACTGAGCTATATCCCCAGCTGTCAGCCAAGATCAAAATGACAATATATCAGTACATCATGAAAGAGTGAGAGGATCATGCTAAGTTGTGCCGGAAAGTACAACCTTGAAACTGTGGAACTGTAGAAGTAGTTCTTAATATTATTTATTAAAGGAAAAATGGATCATTAAAAAAAATATATGTATTTGTTTGATTGGTATTTTATTTGAATAGGCAGTGGTACATAGGACCAATGCCTGCACTTAAAATGTTTGTTTTGAAACATTTTCAAAGGGGAAGAGGTTTTTACGGGATACCTTATTGTTTCATGTTTGGTTACCACAATCACTCAGATGGTGATGAAGTATGATTGTTTTGGGCCACATTACGGTGGAAAAACATTTCTACATACCACTACAATTCGGTATTTGGAAGGTACACCCAAACACCCCTTTCACGGACCTTCGATTTAAAACATCAGAAAAAGCCACTTTGTGCTTGCAAATGGCCTGATTCTTCAGGCCAGCCTTCTTGCAACTGCAACAATGGTTCGTACATCTTGCACGTAGGCAGAGCATTTAAGGAGAAATTAAATAGTTCCTACGTTGCACAAAAATGAAGTTCTTCAAACAAGCACATACTTTGGATGCACAGGGAAAAGGTGGAATATATGTAAGACTGAGGACACAGGTGAAATGAGAAATAGACTGACTGCATCGCTGCACAGTATTCTAAGCCATTTCTTTAGTGCGATTCAAGAAAGCACCAAACAGTATAACAAATTTGTCAATTTATTTCATAGTCCATTCCCTTTCTTTAGTGCTGTAAAAGGAAGAGCCAAATTCCAAAATAGATCAATGATCTTTCAGAAAGTTCCCAAATGGAACACCAAGCCGAGTGTTAAAACTGCATTTACTCACAGGTTTTGAGCAGCAAACTCTGTAATGATATTAAAGTGCAATATCCAAGGGAACACTGACTCTGTCAAAGATGATCCAAAAGAAATTGATGAAAAGTCCCAACTACAAACAACAGAATCAAAATAGTCTGAGGGGACACCCGGATTTGAACCAGGGACCTCTTGATCTGCAGTCAAATGCTCTACCACTGAGCTATATCCCCAGCTTTTCAGTAAAATCAGAATGACATAATATCAGTACATCATGAAAGAGTGAGAGGATCATGCTAAGTTGTGCCGGAAAGTACAGGCTTGAAACTGTGGAACAGGAGAAGTAGTCCTTAATATTATTTATTAAAGTAAAACTGGATCATTTAAAAAACAGATTAATTTGTTTCATTGCTATTTTATTTGAAAAGGCAGTGGTACATAAGACCAATGCCTCTACATACAATGATTGTTTTGAAACATTCTTAAAGGGGAAGAGGTTTTTACGTGACACATTATCATTTGATGATTGGTTACCACAATCACCGAGATGGTGGTGAAGTATGATTGTTTTTTGGCCAAATTACGGAGGAAAAACATTTCTACATACCACTACAATTCGGTATTTGGAAGGAACACCCAAACACCCCTTTCAAGTACCTTCGATTTAATACATCAAAAAAAGCCACTTTGTGCTTGCAACTGGCCTGATTCTTCAGACCAGCCTTCTTGCAACTGCAACGAGGGTTTGAACATCTTGCACGTAGGCAGAGCTTTCAAGGAGAAATTAAATAGTTCCTACGTTGCACAAAAATGAAGTGCTTCAAACAAGCACATACTTTTAATGCACAGGGAAAAGGTGGAATATATGTAAGACTGAGGACACAGGTGAAATGAGAAATAGACTGACTGCATCGCTGCACAGTATTCTAAGCCATTTCTTTAGTGCGATTCAAGAGAGCACCAAACAGTATAACAAATTTGTCAATTTGTTTCATAGTCCATTCCCTTTCTTTAGTGCTGTATAAGGAAGAGCCAAATTCCAAAATAGATCAATGATCTTTCAGAAATTTCCCAAAGGGAATACCAAGCCGAGTGCTAAAACTCCATTTACTCACAGGTTTTGAGCAGCAAACTATGTAATGCTATTAAAGTGCAATAACCAAGGGAACACTGACTCTGTCAAAGATAATCCAAAAGGAATTGATGAAAAGTCTCAACTACAAACAACAGAATCAAAATAGTCTGAGGGGACACCCGGATTTGAACCAGGGACCTCTTGATCTGCAGTCAAATACTCTACCACTGAGCTATATCCCCAGCTGTCAGCCAACATCAGAATGACAATATATCAGTACATCATGAAAGAGTGAGAGGATCATGCTAAGTTGTGCCGGAAAGTACAACCTTGAAACTGTGGAACTGTAGAAGTAGTTCTTAATATTATTTATTAAAGGAAAAATGGATCATTAAAAAAAATATGTATTTGTTTGTTTGGTATTTTATTTGAATAGGCAGTGGTACATAGGACCAATACCTGCACTTAAAATGTTTGTTTTGAAACATTCTCAAAGGGGAAGAGGTACGGGATACCTTATTGTTTCATGTTTGGTTGCCACAATCACTCAGATGGTGATGAAGTATGATTGTTTTGGGCCACATTACGGTGGAAAAACATTTCTACATACCACTACAATTCGGTATTTGGAAGGTACACCCAAACACCCCTTTCACGGACCTTCGATTTAAAACATCAGAAAAAGCCACTTTGTGCTTGCAAATGGCCTGATTCTTCAGGCCAGCCTTCTTGCAACTGCAACAATGGTTCGTACATCTTGCACGTAGGCAGAGCATTTAAGGAGAAATTAAATAGTTCCTACGTTGCACAAAAATGAAGTGCTTCAAACAAGCACATACTTTTAATGCACAGGGAAAAGGTGGAATATATGTAAGACTGAGGACACAGGTGAAATGAGAAATAGACTGACTGCATCGCTGCACAGTATTCTAAGCCATTTCTTTAGTGCGATTCAAGAAAGCACCAAACAGTATAACAAATTTGTCAATTTGTTTCATAGTCCATTCCCTTTCTTTAGGTCTGTAAAAGGAAGAGCCAAATTCAAAAAAAGATCAATGCTCTTTCAGAAAGTTCCCAAAGGGAACACCAAGCCGAGTGTTAAAACTGCATTTACTCACAGGTTTTGAGCAGCAAACTCGTTAATGCTATTAAAGTGCAATATCCAAGGGAACACTGACTCTGTCATAGATGATTCAAAAGGAATTGATGAAAAGTCCCAACTACAAACAACAGAATCAAAATAGTGTGAGGAGACACCCGGATTTGAACCAGGGACCTCTTGATCTGCAGTCAAATGCTCTACCACTGAGCTATATCCCCAGCTTTTCAGAAAAATTAGAATGACATAATATCAGTACATCATGAAAGAGTGAGAGGATCATGCTTAAGTTGTGCCGGAAAGTACAGGCTTGAAACTGTGGAACAGGAGAAGTAGTCCTTAATATTATTTATTAAAGTAAAACTGGATCATTTAAAAAACAGATTAATTTGTTTCATTGCTATTTTATTTGAATAGGCAGTGGTACATAAGACCAATGCCTCTACATACAATGATTGTTTTGAAACATTCTTAAAGCGGAAAAGGTTTTTACATGACACATTATCATTTGATGATTGGTTACCACAATCACCGAGATGGTGGTGAAGTATGAATGTTTTTTGGCCAAATTACGGAGGAAAAACATTTCTACATACCACTACAATTCGGTATTTGGAAGGAACACCCAAACACCCCTTTCAAGTACCTTCGATTTAATACATCAAAAAAAGCCACTTTGTGCTTGCAACTGGCCTGATTCTTCAGACCAGCCTTCTTGCAACTGCAACGAGGGTTTGTACATCTTGCACGTAGGCAGAGCTTTCAAGGAGAAATTAAATAGTTCCTAAGTTGTACAAAAATGAAGTGCTTCAAACAAACACATACTTTGTATGGACAGAGAAGAGATGGAATATATGTAAGACTGAGGACACAGGTGTAATGAGAAATAGATTGATTGCATAGCTGCCCAGTATTCTAAGCCATTTCTTTAGTGCGATTCAAGAGAGCACCAAACAGTATAACAAATTTGTCAATTGGTTTCATAGTCCATTCCCTTTGTTTAGAGCTGTGAAAGGTAGAGCCGAATTCCAAAATAGATCAATGATGTTTCAGAAATTTCCCATAGGGAATACCAAGCCCAGTGTAAAAAATGCAGTTACTCACAAGTTTTAATCAGCAACACTGTAATGGTATTAAAGTGTAACATCCAAGGGAACACTGACTCTGTCAAAGATGATCCAAATGGGATTCATGAAAATTCCCAACTACAAACAGCAGATTCAAAATAGTATGAGGGGACACCCGGATTTGAACCAGGGACCTCTTGATCTGCAGTCAAATGCTCTACCACTGAGCTATATCCCCAGCTGTCAGCCAACATCAGAATGACAATATATCAGTACATCATGAAAGAGTGAGAGGATCATGCTAAGTTGTGCCGGAAAGTACAACCTTGAAACTGCGTAACTGTAGAAGTAGTTCTTAATATTATTTATTAAAGGAAAAATGGATCATTAAAAAAATATATGTATTTGTTTGATTGGTATTTTATTTGAATAGGCAGTGGTACATAGGACCAATGCCTGCACTTAAAATGTTTGTTTTGAAACATTCTCAAAGGGGAAGAGGTTTTTACGGGATACCTTATTGTTTCATGTTTGGTTACCACAATCACTCAGATGGTGATGAAGTATGATTGTTTTGGGCCACATTACGGTGGAAAAACATTTCTACATACCACTACAATTCGGTATTTGGAAGGTACACCCAAACACCCCTTTCACGGACCTTCGATTCAAAACATCAGAAAAAGCCACTTTGTGCTTGCAAATGGCCTGATTCTTCAGGCCAGCCTTCTTGCAACTGCAACAATGGTTCGTACATCTTGCACGTAGGCAGAGCATTTAAGGAGAAATAAATAGTTCCTACGTTGCACAAAAATGAAGTGCTTCAAACAAGCACATACTTTGGATACACAGGGAAAAGGTGGAATATATGTAAGACTGAGGACACAGGTGAAATGAGAAATAGACTGACTGCATCGCTGCACAGTATTCTAAGCCATTTCTTTAGTGCGATTCAAGAAAGCACCAAACAGTATAACAAATTTGTCAATTTGTTTCATAGTCCATTCCCTTTCTTTAGGTCTGTAAAAGGAAGAGCCAAATTCCAAAAAAGATCAATGATCTTTCAGAAAGTTCCCAAAGGGAACACCAAGCCGAGTGTTAAAACTGCATTTACTCACAGGTTTTGAGCAGCAAACTCGGTAATGCTATTAAAGTGCAATATCCCAGGGAACACTGACTCTGTCATAGATGATCCAAAAGGAATTGATGAAAAGTCCCAACTACAAACAACAGAATCAAAATAGTGTGAGGAGACACCCGGATTTGAACCAGGGACCTCTTGATCTGCAGTCAAATGCTCTACCACTGAGCTATATCCCCAGCTTTTCAGAAAAATTAGAATGACATAATATCAGTACATCATGAAAGAGTGAGAGGATCATGCTAAGTTGTGCCGGAAAGTACAGGCTTGAAACTGTGGAACAGGAGAAGTAGTCCTTAATATTATTTATTAAAGTAAAACTGGATCATTTAAAAAACAGATTAATTTGTTTCATTGCTATTTTATTTGAATAGGCAGTGGTACATAAGACCAATGCCTCTACATACAATGATTGTTTTGAAACATTCTTAAAGCGGAAAAGGTTTTTACATGACACATTATCATTTGATGATTGGTTACCACAATTACCGAGATGGTGGTGAAGTATGAATGTTTTTTGGCCAAATTACGGAGGAAAAACATTTCTACATACCACTACAATTCAGTATTTGGAAGGAACACCCAAACACCCCTTTCAAGTACCTTCGATTTAATACATCAAAAAAAGCCACTTTGTGCTTGCAACTGGCCTGATTCTTCAGACCAGCCTTCTTGCAACTGCAACAAGGGTTTGTACATCTTGCACGTAGGCAGAACTTTCAAGGAGAAATTAAATAGTTCCTAAGTTGCACAAAAATGAAGTGCTTCAAACAAACACATACTTTGTATGGACAGAGAAGAGATGGAATATATGTAAGACTGAGGACACAGGTGTAATGAGAAATAGATTGATTGCATAGCTGCCCAGTATTCTAAGCCATTTCTTTAGTGCGATTCAAGAGAGCACCAAACAGTATAACAAATTTGTCAATTGGTTTCATAGTCCATTCCCTTTGTTTAGAGCTGTGAAAGGTAGAGCCGAATTCCAAAATAGATCAATGATGTTTCAGAAATTTCCCATAGGGAATACCAAGCCCAGTGTAATAAATGCAGTTACTCACAAGTTTTAATCAGCAACACTGTAATGGTATTAAAGTGTAACATCCAAGGGAACACTGACTCTGTCAAAGATGATCCAAATGGGATTCATGAAAATTCCCAACTACAAACAGCAGATTCAAAATAGTATGAGGGGACACCCGGATTTGAACCAGGGACCTCTTGATCTGCAGTCAAATGCTCTACCACTGAGCTATATCCCCAGCTGTCAGCCAACATCAGAATGACAATATATCAGTACATCATGAAAGAGTGAGAGGATCATGCTAAGTTGTGCCGGAAAGTACAACCTTGAAACTGTGGAACTGTAGAAGTAGTTCTTAATATTATTTATTAAAGGAAAAATGGATCATTAAAAAAATATATGTATTTGTTTGATTGGTATTTTATTTGAATAGGCAGTGGTACATAGGACCAATGCCTGCACTTAAAATGTTTGTTTTGAAACATTCTCAAAGGGGAAGAGGTTTTTACGGGATACCTTATTGTTTCATGTTTGGTTACCACAATCACTCAGATGGTGATGAAGTATGATTGTTTTGGGCCACATTACGGTGGAAAAACATTTCTACATACCACTACAATTCGGTATTTGGAAGGTACACCCAAACACCCCTTTCACGGACCTTCGATTCAAAACATCAGAAAAAGCCACTTTGTGCTTGCAAATGGCCTGATTCTTCAGGCCAGCCTTCTTGCAACTGCAACAATGGTTCGTACATCTTGCACGTAGGCAGAGCATTTAAGGAGAAATTAAATAGTTCCTACGTTGCACAAAAATGAAGTGCTTCAAACAAGCACATACTTTGGATGCACAGGGAAAAGGTGGAATATATGTAAGACTGAGGACACAGGTGAAATGAGAAATAGACTGACTGCATCGCTGCACAGTATTCTAAGCCACTTCTTTAGTGCGATTCAAGAAAGCACCAAACAGTATAACAAATTTGTCAATTTGTTTCATAGTCCATTCCCTTTCTTTAGGTCTGTAAAAGGAAGAGCCAAATTCCAAAATAGATCAATGATCTTTCAGAAATTTCCCAAAGGGAATACCAAGCCGAGTGTTAAAACTCCATTTACTCACAGGTTTTGAGCAGCAAATGGAAAGGGGCGACCATTCGCTCCCCCCGAACGTATGGTGGAGTACCCCGATCCCCCCGGGAGGCCATCTTGGGCGGGAGGCGAGTCTCGGCTGGTATGCCCGAAGCGGCGTAGCCGGGGCGCGCCTTTTCCAGCCCTGGAGTGGGTTGTCCTAGACACTGACGCGGCCGGCCACGCCCAGGGAGGCAGGCGGAGGCGGGTGTACGCCCGCCCGAAGACGGATAAAAGGAGCAACACGCCAAGAAAGCATCCTCTTGTTCCTGTGCTCTGAAGCTGCACCTCCCCGCTGCACGTGAGCTCGAGACGGAACGAAGAGCCAATTTTGAGCGTTGTAATTTTTGTCTTTGTTTTACAGATATCTTCGTTCAAGAATGCCGGGCAAGAAGGTCGGAAAGCGGGTCGGGACCGATCAGATGCTCCGCATGCTCATAAAGGAAGTAGCCAATTTGAAGAAGCAGATGGCGGTAAAGAATGGGGAGGGAGAACCGAAGCGGATCGTCGGACCAGCATTGCCGGGAGTAGTCCCTAGCGGGAGAGGCAAGAGGTCCAGGAGGGGGCACCTGGGGGGAGGCCCCGGTTCCCGATACACCGATAGAGGAGCCTACCCCGGTTCCGAAGGAGGGGCATCCAATCCCCGTGGTAGTCACCCCCGTGAACGGAGAGGATATGCCTCCCGAGTTGGCGGCACAACTGGCAGCGTGGTTGGGAAAAGATAGTGAGGGCACCACGGCTGACGACGCCAGGGCAGTAATGAGGCAACTGCGGGAATCTAGAGAGGCTGCGAAGGCACCATCTTCTGTTCCCCCACAGGTTCCGGTGGCTGAGATTGCAGCAGGCGCGAGTTCGGCGGCAAGTACAGCACCTAGTGCAGGTAAGCGGCTACTGCCGATTGCGGGGGAGGGGTCTGTACCCTCACGAAGGGAGAAAGTGGCCCAGCATGTTCCACTCGAAATTAAGGAAAAGATTTGGGCCGATAAGTATGTGAATATGTTTTCTTTGCTTACTGACCATTACGAGATGGAGCATGTGAAGGGCCAAGAAGAGCTTATGCATCCGAGTGTTTGGCGCGCAAAAATGGCGGCCTTTAAGGTCGACGAAAACATAGGTACTTGGGGCAGAGCGTTTGGCATTTTTACCTCCATTATGGGTGAGCGAAGGCCTGAATTGTTGACGGAGTTGCCTATTTACCAGACACGTATCATGGAGTATTCTCTAGCATACGAGGGCAATCAGTGGTTTTGTTATGACAATCTTTTTAGGAAGGCTAAGGAGCACGACCCAGCTCTAACATGGGATTGTTATGACTCCATTTCTTGGCAGAAAATGGAGAATTCAGGCATGTTAAAAGTACCATTGTCGGGGAGTAACGGGGGTGAGTCTTCCCGCCAATCCTCGGGGACACCCTTTCGGACGGGTGCAGGTAACGAGCACCACTCGAAGTCGAGTGGCAATGCAGGTAAAAGGGGGATTTGTTGGAATTTTAACAGGGGAAAATGTACAAGGCCCCAAGGGTCATGCAAGTTTAGACATGAATGTGGGGGGTGTGGACAATCCTCCCATCCTGAGACCATGTGCAGAGCCAAAACGGGTGATAACGGTGGTAGGGGAAGCGCCAAACAGGTCTGAAATAGTCCGAGGGGCGCCTTTACCTACCCCGATTGATACCATGGCAATGATTCCTTGGCTCAACGAATACCCGGACCATGTCTCCGCTGGGGTGTTGCGAAACGGGTTTTCATATGGTTTCCGCATTCCAGTGGGGGATTTTCGGGGTGAAGCAAGTTGTAAGAACCAACTGTCGGTCCTGCAGCATACGGCAGTGGTACGGGTAAAAATTGGGAAGGAGGTGACTCGAGGGCGGGTTGCCGGTCCATTCGATTTTCCACCAGTTCCTAACTTTGTTTGTTCCCCATTAGGGGTGGTCCCCAAGAAGGACCCGGGTGAGTTTAGGCTAATACATAACTTGTCAGCCCCACGAGGTCTTTCAGTGAATGATGCGATAGACCCGGAAGTGTGTTCGGTGCGGTACGCATCTTTCGATGAGGCCGTCGCCATGTTGAATCGCCTGGGGCCCGGGGCGCAGCTGGCAAAATCAGACATCGAGTCAGCGTTCCGGTTGCTCCCGGTACACCCAGACGATCAGCGTCTTCTTGGTTTCATGTTTCAGGGCCGCTATTATATGGATAAATGTATGCCAATGGGATGCTCTATATCTTGTGCTTACTTTGAAAAGTTCAGTTGTTTTCTACAATGGGTATTCACAAGAAGGACGGGTTTTCAGCATGTTATGCATTATCTCGATGACTTTCTGTTCCTGGGGGCAGCCGGGGACCCGGAATGTGGACAGGCTTTAAACGAATTTTGTGCCTTAATGAAGCATTTTGGTGTGCCATTGGCACCAGGTAAGACTGTTGGCCCCTCGACTTCACTCGAGTTTCTGGGGATCGAGCTCGACTCGGAGGAAGGTTGTTTTCGGTTACCCAAAGAAAAAGTGTTAAAATTCAGGGCATCCCTTGAAACATGTATTCGAGTGTCTAAGGTAAACCTGCATCAATTGCAACAAACAGTGGGCCAGTTGAATTTTGCCCTCAGAGTAATGCCAATGGCCCGCCCCTTTTCCCGCTCGATTGCACAAGCCATGGTCGGCCTGAAGGAGGGACACCACCGCACGAGGCTCTCGGCAGAGATTCGCCAGGACATGCGCATTTGGCTGGCATTCTTGGCGGATTTCAATGGTCGAATTGTCTGGAACAAACCGGCGGTGTCCTCCGAGGAGCTGGGGCTGTGGACAGACTCGGCGGGGAGTATAGGTTTTGGCGCCATATTCGGTACGCAATGGTCGGCTCAAAAATGGCCGTCATGGTGGCACGAGTGCGGGCTGACGAGTAACATTGCTTTTCTCGAACTCTTCCCCATTTTGGTGGCCCTGAAAACATGGCCTGAGGGGTTCCGGGATCACTCTGTGGTGTTCTGGTCTGATAACATGACCGTTGTTGAGTGTATCAATAGTCAGGCAGCACGTTGCAAATGGATTCTGAGACTGCTCAAGGAAATTGTGTTATTGTGTATGCAGTTGAATGTGCTCTTTAGGGTGCGACATGTCCCGGGGGTGTTGAATCAAGCGGCTGATGCACTTTCTCGTTTCCGTATGCAGGCCTTCTGGGGTTTTCTGCCCACAGCGGACCGGGTGGCGGCACCCTTTCCCGAAGCTCTCTGGTCTCTCGGTGCCCCGAACTACAAAACCTTGTGGGAGAGAGTTTAGCACCCAGGACAAGGAAGGCATATGAAGGGGCGTTTCGTTCCTATTGGTCCTTTTTGGGTTCTGCTAGGGGGGAGCTTTGGGGCCAGGAAGAGCTTGTCGTAACATTTTTGCTGTCTCTACATCGGGCAGGCAAATCAGTAGCTACGGCCCAGAGGCATCGGGCCGCCATTTCCTTTATGGCAAGGGCTCATAGGATCCGGGACCCGACAGCGTCTTTCGTGGTGCAGAAAGCGCTACGTGGGTGGCAACGTCTGGAGGGTCGCAGAGTAGATCAGAGACACCCGATAGGCCTGGATAGGTTGGCCCTGTTGTTTTCTGTACTCCCTGCGACATGTTCATCCCGGTATGAAACAGTGTTATTCCGAGCCGCTTTTGCGCTAGCATTCCATGGGGCTATGCGGGTAAGCGAACTGGTGGCGAGGAACAAGCAGGATACGGTGGGGGGACTGTGCCGAGAGCACATTCAGGTTAAGGGGGAGACGATGACTGTCTCGTTTGTCAGGTCCAAGACCGATCAGGGTGCGATTGGGGACTGCATAATCATACATAGGATCCCCGGGTCTCCCATGTGCCCTGTTGTTTGCGTAGAGGAATATTTGGCGCAGAGGGTGGCATCATGGGGGGGAACCTTGTTGAGACACGCTGATGCCACCCCACTGACGAGGTTTCAGTTCCAGCGGGTGCTTGCGATGTCAATTTCGGCCGCGGGCTTGAACCCCGGCGAGTTCGGGACCCATTCCTTTCGGATAGGGGCTGCTACTGAGGCTACAGCCAGGGGTCTGAGTGTGGAAAAAGTGAAACGTCTGGGGCGTTGGTCCTCGAATTGTTACAAAAAGTATGTGCGGTTGCACATGTTGTGAAGCTGTAATGATGTACTCACGCTTCTTGTTTTTGTTTGGTTTACAGTTTCGCAAGCTCACGAGGCGGGGCGGACTGTGCAGTCGACCCGACACCTGGGAACCAGCGGTCAGACATCACCGGCTGCGGGAAAAGTGGTGTGGGTCATTGGCCACTCATACGTGAGGCGTGCCGCGGACGTATTCAAAGCAGGTGACATGATTCACATGGCTGGGGAATACGGGTACAGGGTGACCTTCTACGGAAGGGGCGGGCTCTGTATTGACCAGTTTCAATCCTTTTTCGAGGGTTTGTTAGGGCGGACAAGGTCACCGCCGTCTATAATCATAGTCCATCTTGGGGGCAACGATTTGGTGGCCACTGGTAGACGACTCCTTCTCGAGGCAATGCTCTACACTGTAAGTTGGTTGGCGAGAAGAGTTCCAGGGTGCACAATTGCATGGTCCCATATGATTCCACGGAAAGTGTGGCGGGGGGCGAATTCGGTTTCTGCTCTGAATCACTCAGTGAAGAAAGTAAATAATAAATTGGGTAGATTGTTTCGTTCAAGTACACTGCATTCTATTCCACATGGTTGTATTAAGGGGGACAGTATGTACCTGGGTGATGGGGTCCATTTGTCCCGGGTGGGGAATGAGTTACTCATAGGAGACCTCATAGCTTGGCTAAAGAGTTTAAAACATGACCTTTAGGCAGGAGTTGTTTGGGGGGGGTCCGGATAGCCGGTCAACTATCCGGCCTGTGGCGGTAAGGTCATGATCGGTGAGCAGTAATTGGAAGATCCCTATGGGGGGGCGTCACCCATTACGGATGGGAGCGCTCGGGGGAGGTGGCCATTGGCCCCTCAACGGGGAGGCGGTCCCTTCTAAGGATGGGCCGCCGAAAGGAAAGGAAAGGCGGTCAAGGCCCCTTCCTGGATAGGAGGGGCTACGGGCCCCTCCTGGGGAATTTCCCGGGGCCAGGACACCTGCGACGGCAGATGTGGTAAGTTGTGTGGGGTGGGGAGGGGGTTTACGCTACCTTCTAGACACCTCACACGAGTCCTCGGACGACCTTTAAATGGCGTCGAGTTCATTGGGGCCCCCGTCAAGTCAAGGGAAATTGGTAGATGCACTTGAGGTACGCCTCTGTGCGGTCGCCCCTCACAAGTGGGGGGGGGTATTTCTGGTTTAGGGATCTGACACCGGTTACGACCTTGCCGTTGGCCCTTAAAAGTTAGGATGTACAATTTCAAGTTAAATGTTTTGTAGGATGTTAGTTTGGCTAGGAGAACCTTTGTATTAGAAATATGTTAAGGTTAGCCAAACATCGTAATGTGGAAATGAAATTGTACATTAATATGAAACTGTTATTTTAATTTTTTTGATTTTGTTTCATATTTTAATAAATACGGCCGGGAGGGTCACTCCCTCCCGCCTTCCAAAAGTTCAGAACTGTTTCCGGTTTCCCATCCTTGGGGATTGTGTCGAGAGGGGGTGGCGGGTATCTCAGCCATATGGAAAGGGGCGACCATTCGGTCCCCCCGAACGTATGGTGGAGTACCCCGATCCCCCCGGGAGGCCATCTTGGGCGGGAGGCGAGTCTCGGCTGGTATGCCCGAAGCGGCGTAGCCGGGGCGCGCCTTTTCCCGCCCTGGAGTGGGTTGTCCTAGACACTGACGCGGCCGGCCACGCCCAGGGAGGCAGGCGGAGGCGGGTTTACGCCCGCCCGAAGACGGATAAAAGGAGCAACACGCCAAGAAAGCATCCTCTTGTTCCTGTGCTCTGAAGCTGCACCTCCCCGCTGCACGTGAGCTCGAGACGGAACGAAGAGCCAATTTTGACCCACCCACCAGCCCCTGAGGACAGCCAGTTGTTTTTAAATAAAGTTTTGATGTGGTAACTCTATTTCTTACAGGTTGTGATGATTGTTGTGTTATTTTGAGTATGCAATAAAGAATGGTCATTTACAGTATGTTTTTTTTTCTCGAATAAAGTGATTCTGCACTAGTGTTGATCAGTAATCATACGTGAAATGGTTATGGTTGTTTTTTAAATTAGTAATTTTAGTTAAATTGTCGTATTTATTTTGGTTGGGCGGTAAGGTCATGATCGGTGAGCTGTAATTGGAAGATCCCTATGGGGGGGCGTCACCCATTACGGATGGGAGCGCTCGGGGGAGGTGGCCATTGGCCCCTCAACGGGGAGGCGGTCCCTTCTAAGGATGGGCCGCCGAAAGGAAAGGAAAGGCGGTCAAGGCCCCTTCCTGGATAGGAGGGGCTACGGGCCCCTCCTGGGGAATTTCCCGGGGCCAGGACACCTGCGACGGCAGATGTGGTAAGTTGTGTGGGGTGGGGAGGGGGTTTACGCTACCTTCTAGACACCTCACACGAGTCCTCGGACGACCTTTAAATGGCGTCGAGTTCATTGGGGCCCCCGTCAAGTCAAGGGAAATTGGTAGATGCACTTGAGGTACGCCTCTGTGCGGTCGCCCCTCACAAGTGGGGGGGTATTTCTGGTTTAGGGATCTGACACCGGTTACGACCTTGCCGTTGGCCCTTAAAAGTTAGGATGTACAATTTCAAGTTAAATGTTTTGTAGGATGTTAGTTCGGCTAGGAGAACCTTTGTATTAGAAATATGTTAAGGTTAGCCAAACATCGTAATGTGGAAATGAAATTGTACATTAATATGAAACTGTTATTTTAATGTTTTTGATTTTGTTTCATATTTTAATAAATACGGCCGGGAGGGTCACTCCCTCCCGTCTTCCAAAAGTTCAGAACTGTTTCCGGTTTCCCATCCTTGGGGATTGTGTCGAGAAGGGGTGGCGGGTATCTCAGCCATACTATGTAATGCTATTAAAGTGCAATAACCAAGGGAACACTGACTCTGTCAAAGATGATCCAAAAGGAATTGATGAAAAGTCCCAACTACAAACAACAGAATCAAAATAGTCTGAGGGGACACCTGGATTTGAACCAGGGACCTCTTGATCTGCAGTCAAATACTCTACCACTGAGCTACATCCCCAGCTTTTCAGTAAAATCAGAATGACATAATATCAGTACATCATGAAAGAGTGAGAGGATCATGCTAAGTTGTGCCGGAAAGTACAGGTTTGAAACTGTGGAACAGGAGAAGTAGTAGTTAATATTATTTATTAAAGGAAAGCTGTATCATTTAAAAAACGGATTAATTTGTTTCATTGCTATTTTATTTGAATAGGCAGTGGTACTTAAGACCAATGCCTCTACATACAATGATTGTTTTGAAACATTCTTAAAGGGGAAGAGGTTTTTACGTGACACATTATCATTTGATGATTGGTTACCACAATCACCGAGATGGTGGTGAAGTATGATTGTTTTTTGGCCAAATTACGATGGAAAAACATTTCTACATACCACTACAATTCGGTATTTGGAAGGAACACCCAAACACCCCTTTCAAGTACCTTCGATTTAATACATCAAAAAAAGCCACTTTGTGCTTGCAACTGGCCTGATTCTTCAGACCAGCCTTCTTGCAACTGCAACGAGGGTTTGTACATCTTGCACGTAGGCAGAGCTTTCAAGGAGAAATTAAATAGTTCCTAAGTTGCACAAAAATGAAGTGCTTCAAACAAACACATACTTTGTATGGACAGAGAAGAGATGGAATATATGTAAGACTTAGGACACAGGTGTAATGAGAAATAGATTGATTGCATAGCTGCCCAGTATTCTAAGCCATTTCTTTAGTGCGATTCAAGAGAGCACCAAACAGTATAACAAATTTGTCAATTGGTTTCATAGTCCATTCCCTTTGTTTAGAGCTGTGAAAGGTAGAGCGAATTCCAAAATAGATCAATGATGTTTCAGAAATTTCCCATAGGGAATACCAAGCCCAGTGTAAAAAATGCAGTTACTCACAAGTTTTAATCAGCAACACTGTAATGGTATTAAAGTGTAACATCCAAGGGAACACTGACTCTGTCAAAGATGATCCAAATGGGATTCATGAAAATTCCCAACTACAAACAGCAGATTCAAAATAGTATGAGGGAACACCCGGATTTGAACCAGGGACCTCTATGATCTGCAGTCAAATGCTCTACCACTGAGCTATATACCCAGCTGTCAGCCAACATCAGAATGACAATATATCAGTACATCATGAAAGAGTGAGAGGATCATGCTAAGTTGTGCCGGAAAGTACAACCTTGAAACTGTGGAACTGTAGAAGTAGTTCTTAATATTATTTATTAAAGGAAAAATGGATCATTAAAAAAATATATGTATTTGTTTGATTGGTATTTTATTTGAATAGGCAGTGGTACATAGGACCAATGCCTGCACTTAAAATGTTTGTTTTGAAACATTCTCAAAGGGGAAGAGGTTTTTACGGGATACCTTATTGTTTCATGTTTGGTTACCACAATCACTCAGATGGTGATGAAGTATGATTGTTTTGGGCCACATTACAGTGGAAAAACATTTCTACATACCACTACAATTCGGTATTTGGAAGGTACACCCAAACACCCCTTTCACGGACCTTCGATTTAAAACATCAGAAAAAGCCACTTTGTGCTTGCAAATGGCCTGATTCTTCAGGCCAGCCTTCTTGCAACTGCAACAATGGTTCGTACATCTTGCACGTAGGCAGAGCATTTAAGGAGAAATTAAATAGTTCCTACGTTGCACAAAAATGAAGTGCTTCAAACAAGCACATACTTTTAATGCACAGGGAAAAGGTGGAATATATGTAAGACTGAGGACACAGGTGAAATGAGAAATAGACTGACTGCATCGCTGCACAGTATTCTAAGCCATTTCTTTAGTGCGATTCAAGAGAGCACCAAACAGTATAACAAATTTGTCAATTTGTTTCATAGTCCATTCCCTTTCTTTAGTGCTGTATAAGGAAGAGCCAAATTCCAAAATAGATCAATGATCTTTCAGAAATTTCCCAAAGAGAATACCAAGCCGAGTGCTAAAACTCCATTTACTCACAGGTTTTGAGCAGCAAACTATGTAATGCTATTAAAGTGCAATAACCAAGGGAACACTGACTCTGTCAAAGATGATCCAAAAGGAATTGATGAAAAGTCCCAACTACAAACAACAGAATCAAAATAGTCTGAGGGGACACCCGGATTTGAACCAGGGACCTCTTGATCTGCAGTCAAATGCTCTACCACTGAGCTATATCCCAAGCTTTTCAGAAAAATTAGAATGACATAATATCAGTACATCATGAAAGAGTGAGAGGATCATGCTAAGTTGTGCCGGAAAGTACAGGCTTGAAACTATGGAACAGGAGAAGTAGTCCTTAATATTATTTATTAAAGTAAAACTGGATCATTTAAAAAACAGATTAATTTGTTTCATTGCTATTTTATTTGAATAGGCAGTGGTACATAAGACCAATGCCTCTACATACAATGATTGTTTTGAAACATTCTTAAAGCGGAAGAGGTTTTTACATGACACATCATTTGATGATTGGTTACCACAATCACCGAGATGGTGGTGAAGTATGAATGTTTTTTGGCCAAAATACGGAGGAAAAACATTTCTACATACCACTACAATTCGGTATTTGGAAGGAACACCCAAACATCCCTATCAAGTACCTTCGATTTAATACATCAAAAAAAGCCACTTTGTGCTTGCAACTGGCCTGATTCTTCAGACCAGCCTTCTTGCAACTGCAACGAGGGTTTGTACATCTTGCACGTAGGCAGAGCTTTCAAGGAGAAATTAAATAGTTCCTACGTTGCACAAAAATGAAGTGCTTCAAACAAGCACATACTTTTAATGCACAGGGAAAAGGTGGAATATATGTAAGACTGAGGACACAGGTGAAATGAGAAATAGACTGACTGCATCGCTGCACAGTATTCTAAGCCATTTCTTTAGTGCGATTCAAGAGAGCACCAAACAGTATAACAAATTTGTCAATTTGTTTCATAGTCCATTCCCTTTCTTTAGTGCTGTATAAGGAAGAGCCAAATTCCAAAATAGATCAATGATCTTTCAGAAATTTCCCAAAGAGAATACCAAGCCGAGTGCTAAAACTCCATTTACTCACAGGTTTTGAGCAGCAAACTATGTAATGCTATTAAAGTGCAATAACCAAGGGAACACTGACTCTGTCAAAGATGATCCAAAAGGAATTGATGAAAAGTCCCAACTACAAACAACAGAATCAAAATAGTCTGAGGGGACACCCGGATTTGAACCAGGGACCTCTTGATCTGCAGTCAAATGCTCTACCACTGAGCTATATCCCAAGCTTTTCAGAAAAATTAGAATGACATAATATCAGTACATCATGAAAGAGTGAGAGGATCATGCTAAGTTGTGCCGGAAAGTACAGGCTTGAAACTATGGAACAGGAGAAGTAGTCCTTAATATTATTTATTAAAGTAAAACTGGATCATTTAAAAAACAGATTAATTTGTTTCATTGCTATTTTATTTGAATAGGCAGTGGTACATAAGACCAATGCCTCTACATACAATGATTGTTTTGAAACATTCTTAAAGCGGAAGAGGTTTTTACATGACACATCATTTGATGATTGGTTACCACAATCACCGAGATGGTGGTGAAGTATGAATGTTTTTTGGCCAAAATACGGAGGAAAAACATTTCTACATACCACTACAATTCGGTATTTGGAAGGAACACCCAAACATCCCTATCAAGTACCTTCGATTTAATACATCAAAAAAAGCCACTTTGTGCTTGCAACTGGCCTGATTCTTCAGACCAGCCTTCTTGCAACTGCAACGAGGGTTTGTACATCTTGCACGTAGGCAGAGCTTTCAAGGAGAAATTAAATAGTTCCTACGTTGCACAAAAATGAAGTGCTTCAAACAAACACATACTTTTAATGCACAGGGAAAAGGTGGAATATATGTAAGACTGAGGACACAGGTGAAATGAGAAATAGACTGACTGCATCGCTGCACAGTATTCTAAGCCATTTCTTTAGTGCGGTTCAAGAAAGCATCAAACAGTATAACAAATTTGTCAATTTGTTTCATAGTCCATTCCCTTTCTTTAGTGCTGTAAAAGGAAGAGCCAAATTCCAAAATAGATCAATGATCTTTCAGAAATTTCCCAAAGGGAATACCAAGCCGAGTGTTAAAACTCCATTTACTCACAGGTTTTGAGCAGCAAACTCTGTAATGCTATTAAAGTGCAATATCCAAGGGAACACTGACTCTGTCAAAGATGATCCGAAAGGAATTGATGAAAAGTCCCAACTACAAACAACAGAATCAAAATAGTCTGAGGGGACACCCGGATTTGAACCAGGGACCTCTTGATCTGCAGTCAAATGCTCTACCACTGAGCTATATCCCCAGCTTTTCAGAAAAATTAGAATGACATAATATCAGTACATCATGAAAGAGTGAGAGGATCATGCTAAGTTGTGCCGGAAAGTACAGGCTTGAAACTGTGGAACAGGAGAAGTAGTCCTTAATATTATTTATTCAAGTAAAACTGGATCATTTAAAAAACAGATACATTTTTTCATTGCTATTTTATTTGAATAGGCCGTGGTACATAAGACCAATGCCTCTACATACAATGATTGTTTTGAAACATTCTTAAAGGGGAAGAGGTTTTTACGTGACACATTATCATTTGATTATTGGTTACCACAATCACCGAGATGGTGGTGAAGTATGAATGTTTTTTGGCCAAATTACGGAGGAAAAACATTTCTACATACCACTACAATTCGGTATTTGGAAGGAACACCCAAACATCCCTATCAAGTACCTTCGATTTAATACATCAAAAAAAGCCACTTTGTGCTTGCAACTGGCCTGATTCTTCAGACCAGCCTTCTTGCAACTGCAACGAGGGTTTGTACATCTTGCACGTAGGCAGAGCTTTCAAGGAGAAATTAAATAGTTCCTACGTTGCACAAAAATGAAGTGCTTCAAACAAACACATACTTTTAATGCACAGGGAAAAGGTGGAATATATGTAAGTCTGAGGACACAGGTGAAATGAGAAATAGACTGACTGCATCGCTGCACAGTATTCTAAGCCATTTCTTTAGTGCGGTTCAAGAAAGCATCAAACAGTATAACAAATTTGTCAATTTGTTTCATAGTCCATTCCCTTTCTTTAGTGCTGTAAAAGGAAGAGCCAAATTCCAAAATAGATCAATGATCTTTCAGAAATTTCCCAAAGGGAATACCAAGCCGAGTGTTAAAACTCCATTTACTCACAGGTTTTGAGCAGCAAACTCTGTAATGCTATTAAAGTGCAATATCCAAGGGAACACTGACTCTGTCAAAGATGATCTGAAAGGAATTGATGAAAAGTCCCAACTACAAACAACAGAATCAAAATAGTCTGAGGGGACACCCGGATTTGAACCAGGGACCTCTTGATCTGCAGTCAAATGCTCTACCACTGAGCTATATCCCCATCTTTTCAGAAAAATTAGAATGACATAATATCAGTACATCATGAAAGAGTGAGAGGATCATGCTAAGTTGTGCCGGAAAGTACAGGCTTGAAACTGTGGAACAGGAGAAGTAGTCCTTAATATTATTTATTCAAGTAAAACTGGATCATTTAAAAAACAGATAAATTTTTTCATTGCTATTTTATTTGAATAGGCCCTGGTACATAAGACCAATGCCTCTACATACAATGATTGTTTTGAAACATTCTTAAAGGGGAAGAGGTTTTTACGTGACACATTATCATTTGATGATTGGTTACCACAATCACCGAGATGGTGGTGAAGTATGATTGTTTTTTGGCCAAATTACGATGGAAAAACATTTCTACATACCACTACAATTCGGTATTTGGAAGGAACACCCAAACACCCCTTTCAAGTACCTTCAATTTAATACATCAAAAAAAGCCACTTTGTGCTTGCAACTGGCCTGATTCTTCAGACCAGCCTTCTTGCAACTGCAACGAGGGTTTGTACATCTTGCACGTAGGCAGAGCTTTCAAGGAGAAATTAAATAGTTCCTAAGTTGCACAAAAATGAAGTGCTTCAAACAAACACATACTTTGTATGGACAGAGAAGAGATGGAATATATGTAAGACTAAGGACACAGGTGTAACGAGAAATAGATTGATTGCATAGCTGCCCAGTATTCTAAGCCATTTCTTTAGTGCGATTCAAGAGAGCACCAAACAGTATAACAAATTTGTCAATTGGTTTCATAGTCCATTCCCTTTGTTTAGAGCTGTGAAAGGTAGAGCCGAATTCCAAAATAGATCAATGATGTTTCAGAAATTTCCCATAGGGAATACCAAGCCCAGTGTAAAAAATGCAGTTACTCACAAGTTTTAATCAGCAACACGGTAATGTTAATAAAGTGTAACATCCAAGGGAACACCGACTCTGTCAAAGATGATCCAAATGGGATTCATGAAAAGGGCCACATTACGGTACACCCAAACACCCCTTTCACGGACCTTCGATTTAAAACATCAGAAAAAGCCACTTTGTGCTTGCAAATGGCCTGATTCTTCAGGCCAGCCTTCTTGCAACTGCAACAATGGTTCATACATCTTGCACGTAGGCAGAGCATTTAAGGAGAAATTAAATAGTTCCTACGTTGCACAAAAATGAAGTGCTTCAAACAAGCACATACTTTGGATGCACAGGGAAAAGGTGGAATATATGTAAGACTGAGGACACAGGTGAAATGAGAAATAGACTGACTGCATCGCTGCACAGTATTCTAAGCCATTTCTTTAGTGCGATTCAAGAAAGCACCAAACAGTATAACAAATTTGTCAATTTATTTCATAGTCCATTCCCTTTCTTTAGTGCTGTAAAAGGAAGAGCCAAATTCCAAAATAGATCAAAGATCTTTCAGAAAGTTCCCAAATGGAACACCAAGCCAAGTGTTAAAATTGCATTTACTCACAGGTTTTGAGCAGCAAACTCTGTAATGATATTAAAGTGCAATATCCAAGGGAACACTGACTCTGTCAAAGATGATCCAAAAGGAATTGATGAAAAGTCCCAATTACAAACAACAGAATCAAAATAGTCTGAGGGGACACCCGGATTTGAACCAGGGACCTCTTGATCTGCAGTCAAATGTCTACCACTGAGCTATATCCCCAGCTTTTCAGTAAAATCAGAATGACATAATATCAGTACATCATGAAAGAGTGAGAGGATCATGCTAAGTTGTGCCGGAAAGTACAGGCTTGAAACTTTGGAACAGGAGAAGTAGTAGTTAATAATATTTATTAAAGGAAAGCTGTATCATTTAAAAAATGGATTACTTTGTTTCATTGCTATTTTATTTGAATAGGCAGTGGTACATAAGACCAATGCCTCTACATACAATGATTGTTTTGAAACATTCTTAAAGGGGAAGAGGTTTTTACGTGACACATTATCATTTGATGATTGGTTACCACAATCACCGAGATGGTGGTGAAGTATGATTGTTTTTTGGCCAAATTACGATGGAAAAACATTTCTACATACCACTACAATTCGGTATTTGGATGGAACACCCAAACACCCCTTTCAAGTACCTTCGATTTAATACATCAAAAAAAGCCACTTTGTGCTTGCAACTGGCCTGATTCTTCAGACCAGCCTTCTTGCAACTGCAACGAGGGTTTGTACATCTTGCACGTAGGCAGAGCTTTCAAGGAGAAATTAAATAGTTCCTAAGTTGCACAAAAATGAAGTGCTTCAAACAAACACATACTTTGTATGGACAGAGAAGAGATGGAATATATGTAAGACTGAGGACACAGGTGTAATGAGAAATAGATTGATTGCATAGCTGCCCAGTATTCTAAGCCATTTCTTTAGTGCGATTCAAGAGAGCACCAACCAGTATAACAAATTTGTCAATTGGTTTCATAGTCCATTCCCTTTGTTTAGAGCTGTGAAAGGTAGAGCCGAATTCCAAAATAGATCAATGATGTTTCAGAAATTTCCCATAGGGAATACCAAGCCCAGTGTAAAAAATGCAGTTACTCACAAGTTTTAATCAGCAACACTGTAATGTTATTAAAGTGTAACATCCAAGGGAACACTGACTCTGTCAAAGATAATCCAAATGGGATTCATGAAAATTCCCAACTACAAACAGCAGATTCAAAATAGTATGAGGGGACACCCGGATTTGAACCAGGGACCTCTTGATCTGCAGTCAAATGCTCTACCACTGAGCTATATCCCCAGCTGTCAGCCAAGATCAGAATGACAATATATCAGTACATCATGAAAGAGTGAGAGGATCATGCTAAGTTGTGCCGGAAAGTACAACCTTGAAACTGTGGAACTGTAGAAGTAGTTCTTAATATTATTTATTAAAGGAAAAATGGATCATTAAAAAAAATATATGTATTTGTTTGATTGGTATTTTATTTGAATAGGCAGTGGTACATAGGACCAATGCCTGCACTTAAAATGTTTGTTTTGAAACATTCTCAAAGGGGAAGAGGTTTTTACGGGATACCTTATTGTTTCATGTTTGGTTACCACAATCACTCAGATGGTGATGAAGTATGATAGTTTTGGGCCACATTATGGTGGAAAAACATTTCTACATACCACTACAATGCGGTATTTGGAAGGTACACCCAAACACCCCTTTCACGGACCTTCGATTTAAAACATCAGAAAAAGCCACTTTGTGCTTGCAAATGGCCTGATTCTTCAGGCCAGCCTTCTTGCAACTGCAACAATGGTTCGTACATCTTGCACGTAGGCAGAGCATTTAAGGAGATATTAAATAGTTCCTACGTTGCACAAAAATGAAGTGCTTCAAACAAGCACATACTTTTAATGCACAGGGAAAAGGTGGAATATATGTAAGACTGAGGACACAGGTGAAATGAGAAATAGACTGACTGCATCGCTGCACAGTATTCTAAGCCATTTCTTTAGTGCGATTCAAGAAAGCACCAAACAGTATAACAAATTTGTCAATTTATTTCATAGTCCATTCCCTTTCTCTTGTGCTGTAAAAGGAAGAGCCAAATTCCAAAATAGATCAATGATCTTTCAGAAAGTTCCCAAAGGGAACACCAAGCCGAGTGTTAAAACTCCATTTACTCACAGGTTTTGGGAAGCAAACTCGATAATGCTATTAAAGTGCAATATCCAAGGGAACACTGACTCTGTCAAAGATGATCCAAAAGGAATTGATGAAAAGTCCCAACTACAAACAACAGAATCAAAATAGTCTGAGGGGACACCCGGATTTGAACCAGGGACCTCTTGATCTGCAGTCAAATGCTCTACCACTGAGCTATATCCCCAGCTTTTCAGTAAAAGCAGAATGACATAATATCAGTACATCATGAAAGAGTGAGAGGATCATGCTAAGTTGTGCCGGAAAGTACAGGCTTGAAACTGTGGAACAGGAGAAGTAGTCCTTAATATTATTTATTAAAGTAAAACTGGATCATTTAAAAAACAGATTCATTTTTTCATTGCTATTTTATTTGAATAGGCCGTGGTACATAAGACCAATGCCTCTACATACAATGATTGTTTTGAAACATTCTTAAAGGGGAAGAGGTTTTTACGTGACACATTATCATTTGATGATTGGTTACCACAATCACCGAGATGGTGGTGAAGTATGATTGTTTTTTGGCCAAATTACGATGGAAAAACATTTCTACATACCACTACAATTCGGTATTTGGAAGGAACACCCAAACACCCCTTTCAAGTACCTTCGATTTAATACATCAAAAAAAGCCACTTTGTGCTTGCAACTGGCCTGATTCTTCAGACCAGCCTTCTTGCAACTGCAACGAGGGTTTGTACATCTTGCACGTAGGCAGAGCTTTCAAGGAGAAATTAAATAGTTCCTAAGTTGCACAAAAATGAAGTGCTTCAAACAAACACATACTTTGTATGGACAGAGAAGAGATGGAATATATGTAAGACTGAGGACACAGGTGTAATGAGAAATAGATTGATTGCATAGCTGCCCAGTATTCTAAGCCATTTCTTTAGTGCGATTCAAGAGAGCACCAAACAGTATAACAAATTTGTCAATTGGTTTCATAGTCCATTCCCTTTGTTTAGAGCTGTGAAAGGTAGAGCCGAATTCCAAAATAGATCAATGATGTTTCAGAAATTTCCCATAGGGAATACCAAGCCCAGTGTAAAAAATGCAGTTACTCACAAGTTTTAATCAGCAACACTGTAATGGTATTAAAGTGTAACATCCAAGGGAACACTGACTCTGTCATAGATGATCCAAATGGTATTCATGAAAATTCCCAACTACAAACAGCAGATTCAAAATAGTATGAGGGGACACCCGGATTTGAACCAGGGACCTCTTGATCTGCAGTCAAATGCTCTACCACTGAGCAATATCCCCAGCTGTCAGCCAAGATCAGAATGACAATATATCAGTACATCATGAAAGAGTGAGAGGATCATGCTAAGTTGTGCCGGAAAGTACAACCTTGAAACTGTGGAACTGTAGAAGTAGTTCTTAATATTATTTATTAAAGGAAAAATGGATCATTAAAAAAAATATATGTATTTGTTTGATTGGTATTTTATTTGAATAGGCAGTGGTACATAGGACCAATGCCTGCACTTAAAATGTTTGTTTTGAAACATTCTCAAAGGGGAAGAGGTTTTTACGGGATACCTTATTGTTTCATGTTTGGTTACCACAATCACTCAGATGGTGATGAAGTATGATTGTTTTGGGCCACATTACGGTGGAAAAACATTTCTACATACCACTACAATTCGGTATTTGGAAGGTACACCCAAACACCCCTTTCACGGACCTTCGATTTAAAACATCAGAAAAAGCCACTTTGTGCTTGCAAATGGCCTGATTCTTCAGGCCAGCCTTCTTGCAACTGCAACAATGGTTCGTACATCTTGCACGTAGGCAGAGCATTTAAGGAGAAATTAAATAGTTCCTACGTTGCACAAAAATGAAGTGCTTCAAACAAACACATACTTTGGATGCACAGGGAAAAGGTGGAATATATGTAAGACTGAGGACACAGGTGAAATGAGAAATAGACTGACTGCATCGCTGCACAGTATTCTAAGCCATTTCTTTAGTGCGATTCAAGAAAGCATCAAACAGTATAACAAATTTGTCAATTTGTTTCATAGTCCATTACCTTTCTTTAGTGCTGTAAAAGGAAGAGCCAAATTCCAAAATAGATCAATGATCTTTCAGAAATTTCCCAAAGGGAATACCAATCCGAGTGTTAAAACTCCATTTACTCACAGGTTTTGAGCAGCAAACTCTGTAATGCTATTAAAGTGCAATATCAAAGGGAACACTGACTCTGTCAAAGATGATCCAAAAGGAATTGATGAAAAGTCCCAACTACAAACAACAGAATCAAAATAGTCTGAGGGGACACCCGGATTTGAACCAGGGACCTCTTGATCTGCAGTCAAATGCTCTACCACTGAGCTATATCCCCAGCTTTTCAGTAAAATCAGAATGACATTATATCAGTACATCATGAAAGAGTGAGAGGATCATGCTAAGTTGTGCCGGAAAGTACAGGCTTGAAACTGTGGAACAGGAGAAGTAGTCCTTAATATTATTTATTAAAGTAAAACTGGATCATTTAAAAAACAGATTAATTTTTTCATTGCTATTTTATTTGAATAGGCCGTGGTACATAAGACCAATGCCTCTACATACAATGATTGTTTTGAAACATTCTTAAAGGGGAAGAGGTTTTTACGTGACACATTATCATTTGATGATTGGTTACCACAATCACCGAGATGGTGGTGAAGTATGATTGTTTTTTGGCCAAATTACGATGGAAAAACATTTCTACATACCACTACAATTCGGTATTTGGAAGGAACACCCAAACACCCCTTTCAAGTACCTTCAATTTAATACATCAAAAAAAGCCACTTTGTGCTTGCAACTGGCCTGATTCTTCAGACCAGCCCTCTTGCAACTGCAACGAGGGTTTGTACATCTTGCACGTAGGCAGAGCTTTCAAGGAGAAATTAAATAGTTCCTAATTTGCACAAAAATGAAGTGCTTCAAACAAACACATACTTTGTATGGACAGAGAAGAGATGGAATATATGTAAGACTGAGGACACAGGGGTAATGAGAAATAGATTGATTGCGTAGCTGCCCAGTATTCTAAGCCATTTCTTTAGTGCGATTCAAGAGAGCACCAAACAGTATAACAAATTTGTCAATTGGTTTCATAGTCCATTCCCTTTGTTTAGAGCTGTGAAAGGTAGAGCGAATTCCAAAATAGATCAATGATGTTTCAGAAATTTCCCATAGGGAATACCAAGCCCAGTGTAAAAAATGCAGTTACTCACAAGTTTTAATCAGCAACACTGTAATGGTATTAAAGTGTAACATCCAAGGGAACACTGACCCTGTCAAAGATGATCCAAATGGGATTCATGAAAATTCCCAACTACAAACAGCAGATTCAAAATAGTATGCAGGAACACCCAGATTTGAACCAGGGACCTCTATGATCTGCAGTCAAATGCTCTACCACTGAGCTATATCCCCAGCTGTAAGCCAACATCAGAATGACAATATATCAGTACATCATGAAAGAGTGAGAAGATCATGCTAAGTTGTGCCGGAAAGTACAACCTTGAAACTGTGGAACTGTAGAAGTAGTTCTTAATATTATTTATTAAAGGAAAAATGGATCATTAAAAAAATATATGTATTTGTTTGATTGGTATTTTTTTTTGAATAGGCAGTGGTACATAGGACCAATGCCTGCACTTAAAATGTTTGTTTTGAAACATTCTCAAAGGGGAAGAGGTTTTTACGGGATACCTTATTGTTTCATGTTTGGTTACCACAATCACTCAGATGGTGATGAAGTATGATTGTTTTGGGCCACATTACAGTGGAAAAACATTTCTACATACCAATACAATTCGGTATTTGGAAGGTACACCCAAACACCCCTTTCACGGACCTTCGATTTAAAACATCAGAAAAAGCCACTTTGTGCTTGCAAATGGCCTGATTCTTCAGGCCAGCCTTCTTGCAACTGCAACAATGGTTCGTACATCTTACACGTAGGCAGAGCATTTAAGGAGATATTAAATAGTTCCTACGTTGCACAAAAATGAAGTGCTTCAAACAAGCACATACTTTTAATGCACAGGGAAAAGGTGGAATATATGTAAGACTGAGGACACAGGTGAAATGAGAAATAGACTGACTGCATCGCTGCACAGTATTCTAAGCCATTTCTTTAGTGCGATTCAAGAAAGCACCAAACAGTATAACAAATTTGTCAATTTATTTCATAGTCCATTCCCTTTCTCTTGTGCTGTAAAAGGAAGAGCCAAATTCCAAAATAGATCAATGATCTTTCAGAAAGTTCCCAAAGGGAACACCAAGCCGAGTGTTAAAACTGCATTTACTCACAGGTTTTGAGCAGCAAACTCTGTAATGATATTAAAGTGCAATATCCAAGGGAACACTGACTCTGTCAAAGATGATCCAAAAGGAATTGATGAAAAGTCCCAACTACAAACAACAGAATCAAAATAGTCTGAGGGGACACCCGGATTTGAACCAGGGACCTCTTGATCTGCAGTCAAATGCTCTACCACTGAGCTATATCCCCAGCTTTTCAGTAAAATCAGAATGACATAATATCAGTACATCATGAAAGAGTGAGAGGATCATGCTAAGTTGTGCCGGAAAGTACAGGCTTGAAACTGTGGAACAGGAGAAGTAGTCCTTAATATTATTTATTAAAGTAAAACTGGATCATTTAAAAAACAGATTAATTTTTTCATTGCTATTTTATTTGAATAGGCCGTAGTACATAAGACCAATGCCTCTACATACAATGATTGTTTTGAAACATTCTTAAAGGGGAAGAGGTTTTTACGTGACACATTATCATTTGATGATTGGTTACCACAATCACCGAGATGGTGGTGAAGTATGATTGTTTTTTGGCCAAATTACGGAGGAAAAACATTTCTACATACCACTACAATTCGGTATTTGGAAGGAACACCCAAACACCCCTTTCAAGTACCTTCGATTTAATACATCAAAAAAAGCCACTTTGTGCTTGCAACTGGCCTGATTCTTCAGACCAGCCTTCTTGCAACTGCAACGAGGGTTTGAACATCTTGCACGTAGGCAGAGCTTTCAAGGAGAAATTAAATAGTTCCTAATTTGCACAAAAATGAAGTGCTTCAAACAAGCACATACTTTTAATGCACAGGGAAAAGCTGGTATGCACCTGTTACAACGCATTCGTTACTCCGCACTACCATTACAACGCGACTTTTACAACGCATACCATTACAACGCATTGCGCTGGGGGGCGCTATAGAATAGGGAATAAGTATAATTTACTATCCAACACCTTCCCTAGGGTCCACGGGGACTGGAGTTAGAATAGTAAACTATACTTACCACTATCCAGCACCCCAAAGTGCTATGCGTTGTAATGGTATGCGTTGTAATGGTCGCATTGTAATGGTAGGTAGTTGTATCGGTATACGTTGTAACATGGTACATCCAAGCTGGAATATATGTAAGACTGAGGACACAGGTGAAATGAGAAATAGACTGACTGCATCGCTGCACAGTATTCTAAGCCATTTCTTTAGTGCGATTCAAGAGAGCACCAAACAGTATAACAAATTTGTCTATTTGTTTCATAGTCCATTCCCTTTCTTTAGTGCTGTAAAAGGAAGAGCCAAATTCCAAAATAGATCAATGATCTTTCAGAAATTTCCCAAAGGGAATACCAAGCCGAGTGTTAAAACTCCATTTACTCACAGGTTTTGAGCAGCAAACTGTGTAATGCTATTAAAGTGCAATATCCAAGGGAACACTGACTCTGTCAAAGATGATCCAAAAGGAATTGATGAAAAGTCCCAACTACAAACAACAGAATCAATATAGTCTGAAGGGACACCCGGATTTGAACCAGGGACCTCTTGATCTGCAGTCAAATGCTCTACCACTGAGCTATATCCCCAACTTTTCAGTAAAATCAGAATGACATAATATCAGTACATCATGAAAGAGTGAGAGGATCATGCTAAGTTGTGCCGGAAAGTACAGGCTTGAAACTGTGGAACAGGAGAAGTAGTAGTTAATATTATTTATTAAAGGAAAGCTGTATCATTTAAAAAACGGATTACTTTGTTTCATTGCTATTTTATTTGAATAGGCAGTGGTACATAAGACCAATGCCTCTACATACAATGATTGTTTTGAAACATTCTTAAAGGGGAAGAGGTTTTTACGTGACACATTATCATTTGATGATTGGTTACCACAATCACCGAGATGGTGGTGAAGTATGATTGTTTTTTGGCCAAATTACGATGGAAAAACATTTCTACATACCACTACAATTCGGTATTTGGAAGGAACACCCAAACACCCCTTTCAAGTACCTTTGATTTAATACATCAAAAAAAGCCACTTTGTGCTTGCAACTGGCCTGATTCTTCAGACCAGCCTTCTTGCAACTGCAACGAGGGTTTGTACATCTTGCACGTAGGCAGAGCTTTCAAGGAGAAATTAAATAGTTCCTAAGTTGCACAAAAATGAAGTGCTTCAAACAAACACATACTTTGTATGGACAGAGAAGAGATGGAATATATGTAAGACTGAGGACACAGGTGTAATGAGAAATAGATTGATTGCATAGCTGCCCAGTATTCTAAGCCATTTCTTTAGTGCGATTCAAGAGAGCACCAAACAGTATAACAAATTTGTCAATTGGTTTCATAGTCCATTCCCTTTGTTTAGAGCTGTGAAAGGTAGAGCCGAATTCCAAAATAGATCAATGATGTTTCAGAAATTTCCCATAGGGAATACCAAGCCCAGTGTAAAAAATGCAGTTACTCACAAGTTTTAATCAGCAACACTGTAATGTTATTAAAGTGTAACATCCAAGGGAACACTGACTATGTCAAAGATGATCCAAATGGGATTCATGAAAATTCCCAACTAAAAACAGCAGATTCAAAATAGTATGAGGGGACACCCGGATTTGAACCAGGGACCTCTTGATCTGCAGTCAAATGCTCTACCACTGAGCTATATCCCCAGCTGTCAGCCAAGATCAGAATGACAATACATCAGTACATCATGAAAGAGTGAGAGGATCATGCTAAGTTGTGCCGGAAAGTACAACCTTGAAACTGTAGAACTGTAGAAGTAGTTCTTAATATTATTTATTAAAGGAAAAATGGATCATTAAGAAAATATATGTATTTGTTTGATTGGTATTTTATTTGAATAGGCAGTGGTACATAGGACCAATGCCTGCACTTAAAATGTTTGTTTTGAAACATTCTCAAAGGGGAAGAGGTTTTTACGGGATACCTTATTGTTTCATGTTTGGTTACCACAATCACCGAGATGGTGATAAAGTATGATTGTTTTGGGTCACATTACGTTGGAAAAACATTTCTACATACCACTACAATTCGGTATTTGGAAGGTACACCCAAACACCCCTTTCACGGAGCTTCGATTTAAAACATCAGAAAAGGCCACTTTGTGCTTGCAAATGGCCTGATTCTTGAGGCCAGCCTTCTTGCAACTGCAACAATGGTTCGTACATCTTGCACGTAGGCAGAGCATTTAAGGAGAAATTAAATAGTTCCTACGTTGCACAAAAATGAAGTGCTTCAAACAAGCACATACTTTGGATGCACAGGGAAAAGGTGGAATATATGTAAGACTGAGGACACAGGTGAAATGAGAAATAGACTGACTGTATCGCTGCACAGTATTCTAAGCCATTTCTTTAGTGCGATTCAAGAAAGCACCAAACAGTATAACGAATTTGTCAATTTATTTCATAGTCCATTCCCTTTCTTTAGTGCTGTAAAAGGAAGAGCCAAATTCCAAAATAGATCAATGATCTTTCAGAAAGTTCCCAAAGGGAACACCAAGCCGAGTGTTAAAACTGCATTTACTCACAGGTTTTGAGCAGCAAACTCTGTAATGATATTAAAGTGCAATATCCAAGGGAACACTGACTCTGTCAAAGATGATCCAAAAGGAATTGATGAAAAGTCCCAACTACAAACAACAGAATCAAAATAGTCTGAGGGGACACCCAGATGTGAACCAGGGACCTCTTGATCTGCAGTCAAATGCTCTACCACTGAGCTACATCCCCAGCTTTTCAGTAAAATCAGAATGACATAATATCAGTACATCATGAAAGAGTGAGAGGATCATGCTAAGTTGTGCCGGAAAGTACAGGCTTGAAACTGTGGAACAGGAGAAGTAGTCCTTAATATTATTTATTAAAGTAAAACTGGCTCATTTAAAAAACAGATTAATTTGTTTCATTGCTAATTTATTTGAATAGGCAGTGGTACATAAGACCAATGCCTCTACATACAATGATTGTTTTGAAACATTCTTAAAGGGGAAGAGGTTTTTACGTGACACATTATCATTTGATGATTGGTTACCACAATCACCGAGATGGTGGTGAAGTATGATTGTTTTTTGGCCAAATTACGATGGAATAATATTTCTACATACCACTACAATTCGGTATTTGGAAGGAACACCCAAACACCCCTTTCAAGTACCTTCGATTTAATACATCAAAAAAAGCCACTTTGTGCTTGCAACTGGCCTGATTCTTCAGACCAGCCTTCTGGAAAGGGGCGACCACTCGGTCCCCCCGAACGTATGGTGGAGTACCCCGATCCCCCCGGAGGCCATCTTGGGCGGGGGGCGAGTCCCGGCTGGTATGCCCGAAGCGGCGTAGCCGGGGCGCGCCTTTTCCCGCCCTGTAGGGGGTTGTCCTAGATGCTGACGCCGCCGGCCACGCCCCCGGGGGGCAGGCGGAGGCGGGTTTACGCCCGCCCGAAGACGGATAAAAGGAGCAACAAGCCAAGAAAGCATCCTCTTGTTCCTGTGCTCTGAAGCTGCACCTCCCCGCTGCACGTGAGCTCGAGACGGAACGAAGAGCCAATTTTGAGCGTTGTAATCTTTCTCTTTGTCTTACAGATATCTTCGCTTGAGAATGCCGGGCAAGAAGGTCGGAAAGCGGGTCGGTACCGATCAGATGCTACGCATGCTCATAAAGGAGGTAGCCGATTTGAAGAAGCAGATGGCGGCTAAAGACGGGGAGGGAGGACCGAAGCGAGTCATCGGACCAGCTTTGCCGGGAGTAGTCCCTAGCGGGAGAGGCAAGAGGTCAAAGAGGGGGGCACTTGGGGGGGAAACCCCGGTTCCCGATATTCCACTTGAGGAGCCAACCTCGGTTCCGAAGGAGGGGCATCCGATCCCCGTGGTGGTCACCCCCGTGAACGGGGAAGATATGCCCCCCGAATTGGCGGCGCAATTGGCAGCGTGGTTGGGGAAAGATAGTAAGGGCGCCACGGCTGACGACGCCCAGGCAGTAATGAGACAGCTGCGGGAATCCAGAGAGGCCGCGAAGGCACCATCTTCTGTTCCCCCACAGGTTCCGGCGGCTGAAAGTGCAGCAGGCCCAAGTTCGACAGCAAGTGCGGGATCTACTGCAGGTAAGCGGCCATTGCCGATTGCGGGGGAGGGGTCTGTACCTTCTCGAAGGGAGAAGATTGCCCAGCATGTTCCACTGGAAATTAAGGAAATGATTTGGGCGGATAAGTATGTAAACATGTTTTCATTGCTTACCGACCACTACGAGATAGAGCATGTGAAGAGCCAAAAGGAGCTCATGCATCCGAGTGTTTGGCGCGCGAAAATGGCCGCCTTTAAGGTTGACGAAAACATAGGTACTTGGGGCAGAAAGTGGGGCATTTTTACCTCCATCATGGGTGAGCGCAGGCCCGAGTTATTGACCGAGTTGCCTATTTATCAGTCACGTATCATGGAATATTCCCTCACGTATGGGGGCAATCAGTGGTTCTGTTATGACAATCTTTTTAGAAAGGCTAAGGAGCACAACCCAGTTCTAACATGGGATTGTTTCGACTCTGTCTCGTGGCAGAAAATGGAGAGTTCAGGAATGTTAAAGGTGCCGTTGTCAGGGAGTAATGGGGGTGAATCATCCCGCCAACCCTCTGGGACACCCTTTCGGACAGGTGCAGGTAACGAACACCACCCGAAGTCGAGTGGCAACACGGGTAAAAAGGGGATTTGTTGGAATTTCAACAAGGGAAAATGTACGAGGCCCCAGGGGTCATGCAAGTTCAGACATGAATGTGGGGGGTGTGGGCAGTCATCCCATCCTGAGTCCATGTGCAGAGCCAAGACGGGTGATAACGGTGGTAAGGGAAGCGCCAAACAGGTCTGAAATAGTCCGAGGGGCGCCTTTACCTACTCCGATTGATACCATGGCAATGATTCCTTGGCTCAACGAATACCCGGATCATGCTTCCGCTGGGGTGTTGCGGGACGGGTTTTAATATGGTTTCCGCATCCCAGTGGGGGATTTTCACGGTGTAGCAAACTGTAAGAACCAACTGTCGGCCTTGCAGCATTCGGCGGTAGTTCAGGTAAAGATTGGGAAGGAGGTGACTCGAGGTCGTGTTGCCGGTCCATTCGATTTTCCACCGGTTGCTAACTTTGTTTGTTCCCCTCTAGGGGTGGTCCCCAAGAAGGACCCGGGGGAGTTTCGGCTAATACATAACTTGTCAGCCCCACGTGGTCTTTCCGTGAACGATGCGATAGACCCGGAAGTGTGTTCGGTGCGGTACGCATCTTTTGATGAGGCCGTCGCCATGTTGAATCGCCTGGGGCCCGGGGCGCTGATGGCAAAATCGGATATCGAGTCAGCGTTCCGGTTGCTCCCGGTACACCCAGACGACCAGCGTCTCCTTGGTTTTTTCAGGGTCGCTATTACATGGATAGATGTATGCCAATGGGGTGCTCTATATCTTGTGCCTATTTTGAGAAATTCAGTTGTTTTCTGCAATGGGCATTCACAAGGAAAACGGGTTTTCGACATGTTATGCATTATCTCGATGACTTTCTGTTTTTGGGGGCAGCCGGGGATCCTGAATGTGGTAAGGCCTTACATGAATTTCGTGTCTTAATGAATCAATTTGGTGTGCCATTGGCGCCAGGTAAGACTGTGGGTCCCTCAACTTTGCTCGAGTTCCTGGGGATCGAGCTCGACTCGGTAGAAGGTTGTTTTAGATTACCCAGGGAAAAAGTGTTAAAATTTGGGACATCCCTTGAAACATGTATTCGTGCGACGAAAGTAAACCTGCATCAATTGCAACAAGTGGTGGGTCAGTTGAATTTTGCCCTAAGAGTGATGCCAATGGCCCGCCCCTTTTCCCGCTCGATTGCACAAGCCATGGTTGGCCTGAAGGAAGGACATCACCGCACGAGGCTCTCGGCAGAGGTTCGCCAGGACATGCTCATTTGGTTGGCATTTCTGGCGGATTTCAATGGTCGAATTGTCTGGAACAAACCAGCGGTGTCCTCCGAGGAGCTAGGGCTTTGGACAGATTCGGCGGGGAGTATAGGTTTTGGGGCCATATTTGGGACACAATGGTCGGCTCAAAAATGGCCGTCATGGTGGCACGAGTGCGGGCTGACGAGTAACATTGCTTTTCTCGAACTCTTCCCTATTCTGGTGGCCTTGACAACGTGGCCAGAGGGGTTCCGGGATCACTCTGTGGTGTTCTGGTCTGATAACATGACTGTGGTTGAATGTATCAATAGTCAGGCAGCACGTTGCAAATGGATTCTGAGACTGCTCAAAGAAATTGTGTTATTATGTATGCAGTTGAATGTGCTCTTTAGGGCAAGACATGTCCCGGGGGTACTGAACCAAGCGGCTGATGCACTTTCTCGTTTCCGTATGCAGGCCTTCTGGGGTTTTCTGCCCACAGCGGACCCGGTGGCGGCACCCTTTCCCGAAGCTCTCTGGTCTCTCGGTGCCCCGAACTACAAAACCTCGTGGGAGAGAGTTTAGCACCCAGGACAAGGAAGGCATATGAAGGGGCGTTCCGTTCCTATTGGTCCTTTTTGGGTTCTGCTAGGGGGGAGCTTTGGGGACAGGAAGAGCTGGTCGTAAAATTCTTGCTGTCTTTACATCAGGCAGGCAAATCAGTTGCTACGGCCCAGAGGCATCGGGCCGCCATTTCCTTTATGGCAAAGGCTCATGGGATTCAGGACCCGACAGCGTCTTTTGTGGTTCAGAAAGCGCTACGTGGGTGGCAACGCCTTGAGGGTCGCAGAGTAGATGAGAGGCACCCGATAGGTCTGGATAGGTTGGCCCTGTTATTCTCCGTACTCCCTGCAACATGTTCATCCCAGTATGAAACTGTGTTATTCCGAGCCGCATTTGCGCTAGCATTCCATGGGGCTATGCGGGTAGGCGAACTAGTGGCAAAGAACAAGCATGATACGATGGGGGGACTGTGCCGCGAGCACATCCGGGTCAAGGTCGAGACGATGGCTGTCTTGTTTTTCAGGTCAAAAACCGATCAGGGTGCGATTGGGGACTGCATAATCATTCAGAGGATTCCCGGGTCTTCCATGTGCCCTGTTGTTTGCGTAGAGGAGTATTTAGCGCAGAGGGTGGCATCATGGGGGGGGACCTTGTTGAGACACGCTGACGCCACCCCACTGACGAGGTTTCAGTTCCGGCGGGTGCTTGCGATGTCAATTTCGGCCGCGGGCTTGAACCCCGGCGACTTCGGGACCCACTCCTTTCGGATAGGGGCTGCTACTGAGGCTACAGCCAGGGGTCTGAGTGTGGAAAAGGTAATGCGTTTGGGGCGTTGGTCCTCGAACTGTTACAAAAGGTATGTGCGGTTGCACATGTTGTGAAGCTGTAATGATGTACTCATGCTTCTTGTTTTTGTTTGGTTTTCAGTTGCGCAACCTTACGAGGCGGGGCGGACTGTGCAGTCGACCCGACACCTGGGAACCAGCGGTCAGACATCACCGGCTGCGGAAAGAGAGGTGTGGGTCGTGGGCCACTCATACGTGAGGCGTGCCGCAGACGTATTCAAGGCAGGTGACATGATTCACATGGCTGGGGAATACGGGTACAGGGTAACCTTCTACGGAAGGGGTGGGCTCTGTATTGACCAGTTTCAATACTTTTTCGAGGGTTTGTTAGGGCGGACAAGGTCACCGCCGCCTATAATCATAGTCCATCTTGGGGGTAATGATTTGGTGACCACTGGTAGACGACTGCTTCTCGAGGCAATGCTTTCCACTGTAAGTTGGTTAGCGAGAAGAGTTCCAGGGTGCACCATTGCATGGTCCCATATGATTCCACGTAAAGTGTGGCGGGGGGCGATTTCGGTTTCTGCTCTGAACCACTCAGTGAAGAAAGTAAATAACAAGTTGGGTAGATTGTTTCGTTCAAGTGCACTGCATTCTATCCCGCATGGTTGTATCAAAGGGGACAGTATGTATTTGGGAGATGGGGTCCATTTGTCCCGGGTGGGGAATGAGTTACTCATCGGAGACTTCATTGCTTGGCTGAAGAGTGTAAAACATGACCTTTAGGTAGGAGTTTTGTGGGGGGTCCGGATAGCCGGTCAACTATCCGGCCTGTGGCGGTAAGGTCATGATCGGTGAGCAGTAATTGGAAGATCCCTATGGGGGGGCGTCACCCATTACGGATGGGAGCGCTCGGGGGAGGTGGCCATTGGCCCCTCAACGGGGAGGCGGTCCCTTCTAAGGATGGGCCGCCGGAAGGAAAGGAAAGGCGGTCAAGGCCCCTTCCTGGATAGGAGGGGCTACGGGCCCTCCTGGGGAATTTCCCGGGGCCAGGACATCTGCGACGGCAGATGGGTAAGTTGTGTGGGGTTCGGGAGGGGGTTTACGCTACCTTTTAGACACCTCACACGAGTCCTCGGACGACCGTTAAATGGCGTCGAGTCCATTGGGGCCCCCGTCAAGTCAAAGGGAAATTGGTAGATGCACTTGAGGTACGCCTCTGTGCGGTCGCCCCCCCTCACAAGTGAGGGGGGTATTTTCTGGTTTAGGGATCTGACACCGGTTACGACCTTGCCGTTGGCCCTTAACGTTAGGATGTACAATTTCAAGTCAAATGTTTTGTAGGATGTTAGTTCGGCTAGGAGAACCTTTGTATTAGAGATCTGTTAAGGTTAGCCAAACATCGTGATGTGGAAATGAAATTGTACATAATATGAAACTGTTATTTTAATGTTTTAATTTTGTTTCATATTTTAATAAATACGGCCGGGAGGGTCACTCCCTCCCGCCTTCCAAAAGTTCAGAACAGTTTCCAGTTTCCCATCCTTGGGGATTGCGTCGAGAGGGGGTGGCGGGTATCTCTGCCATATGGAAAGGGGCGACCACTCGGTCCCCCCGAACGTATGGTGGAGTACCCCGATCCCCCCGGGAGGCCATCTTGGGCGGGGGGCGAGTCCCGGCTGGTATGCCCGAAGCGGCGTAGCCGGGGCGCGCCTTTTCCCGCCCTGTAGGGGGTTGTCCTAGACGCTGATGCCGCCGGCCACGCCCCGGGGGGCAGGCGGAGGCGGGTTTACGCCCGCCCGAAGACGGATAAAAGGAGCAACAAGCCAAGAAAGCATCCTCTTGTTCCTGTGCTCTGAAGCTGCACCTCCCCGCTGCACGTGAGCTCGAGACGGAACGAAGAGCCAATTTTGACCCACCCACCAGCCCCTGAGGACAGCCAGTTGTTTTGAATAAAGTTGATGTGGTAATTCTATTCCTTGCAGGTTGTGATGTTTGTTGTGTTATTTTGAGTATGCAATA
This sequence comes from Lissotriton vulgaris, assembly GCF_964263255.1. NCBI lineage: Eukaryota > Metazoa > Chordata > Amphibia > Caudata > Salamandridae > Lissotriton > Lissotriton vulgaris. The sequence goes on from NC_141685.1 coordinate 244,511,688, forward strand.
AAGAATGGTCATCTACAGTATGTTTTTCAAATAAAAGTTATTCTACACCAGTATTGATCAGTAATCATACGTGAAATAGTTATGGTTGTTTTTAATTTAGTGATTTTAGTTAAATTGTCGTATTTATTTTGGTCGGGCGGTAAGGTCATGATCGGTGAGCAGTAATTGGAAGATCCCTATGGGGGGGCGTCACCCATTACGGATGGGAGCGCTCGGGGGAGGTGGCCATTGGCCCCTCAACGGGGAGGCGGTCCCTTCTAAGGATGGGCCGCCGGAAGGAAAGGAAAGGCGGTCAAGGCCCCTTCCTGGATAGGAGGGGCTACGGGCCCTCCTGGGGAATTTCCCGGGGCCAGGACATCTGCGACGGCAGATGGGTAAGTTGTGTGGGGTTCGGGAGGGGGTTTACGCTACCTTTTAGACACCTCACACGAGTCCTCGGACGACCGTTAAATGGCGTCGAGTCCATTGGGGCCCCCGTCAAGTCAAAGGGAAATTGGTAGATGCACTTGAGGTACGCCTCTGTGCGGTCGCCCCCCCTCACAAGTGAGGGGGGTATTTTCTGGTTTAGGGATCTGACACTGGTTACGACCTTGCCGTTGGCCCTTAACGTTAGGATGTACAATTTCAAGTCAAATGTTTTGTAGGATGTTAGTTCGGCTAGGAGAACCTTTGTATTAGAGATCTGTTAAGGTTAGCCAAACATCGTAATGTGGAAATGAAATTGTACATAATATGAAACTGTTATTTTAATGTTTTAATTTTGTTTCATATTTTAATAAATACGGCCGGGAGGGTCACTCCCTCCCGCCTTCCAAAAGTTCAGAACAGTTTCCAGTTTTCCATCCTTGGGGATTGCGTCGAGAGGGGGTGGCGGGTATCTCTGCCATATTGCAACTGCTACGAGGGTTTGTCCATCTTGCACGTAGGCAGAGCTTTCAAGGAGAAATTAAATAGTTCCTAAGTTGCACAAAAATGAAGTGCTTCAAACAAACACATACTTTGTATGGACAGAGAAGAGATGGAATATATGTAAGACTGAGGACACAGGTGTAATGAGAAATAGATTGATTGCATAGCTGCCCAGTATTCTAAGCCATTTCTTTAGTGCGATTCAAGAGAGCACCAAACAGTATAACAAATTTGTCAATTGGTTTCATAGTCCATTCCCTTTGTTTAGAGCTGTGAAAGGTAGAGCCGAATTCCAAAATAGATCAATGATGTTTCAGAAATTTCCCATAGGGAATACCAAGCCCAGTATAAAAAATGCAGTTACTCACAAGTTTTAATCAGCAACACTGTAATGTTATTAAAGTGTAACATCCAAGGGAACACTGACTATGTCAAAGATGATCCAAATGGGATTCATGAAAATTCCCAACTACAAACAGCAGATTCAAAATAGTATGAGGGGACATCCGGATTTGAACCAGGGACCTCTTGATCTGCAGTCAAATGCTCTACCACTGAGCTATATCCACAGCTGTCAGCCAAGATCAGAATGACAATATATCAGTATATCATGAAAGAGTGAGAGGATCATGCTAAGTTGTGCCGGAAAGTACAACCTTGAAACTGTGGAACTGTAGAAGTAGTTCTTAATATTATTTATTAAAGGAAAAATGGATCATTAAAAAAAATATATGTATTTGTTTGATTGGTATTTTATTTGAATAGGCAGTGGTACATAGGACCAATGCCTGCACTTAAGATGTTTGTTTTGAAACATTCTCAAAGGGGAAGAGGTTTTTACGGGATACCTTATTGTTTCATGTTTGGTTACCACAATCACTCAGATGGTGATGAAGTATGATTGTTTTGGGTCACATTACGGTGGAAAAACATTTCTACATACCACTGCAATTCGGTATTTGGAAGGTACACCCAAACACCCCTTTCACGGACCTTCGATTTAAAACATCAGAAAAAGCCACTTTGTGCTTGCAAATGGCCTGATTCTTCAGGCCAGCCTTCTTGCAACTGCAACAATGGTTCGTACATCTTGCACATAGGCAGAGCATTTAAGGAGAAATTAAATAGTTCCTACGTTGCACAAAAATGAAGTGCTTCAAACAAGCACATACTTTGGATGCACAGGGAAAAGGTGGAATATATGTAAGACTGAGGACACAGGTGAAATGAGAAATAGACTGACTGCATCGCTGCACAGTATTCTAAGCCATTTCTTTAGTGCGATTCAAGAAAGCACCAAACAGTATAACAAAAATGTCAATTTATTTCATAGTCCATTCCCTTTCTTTAGTGCTGTAAAAGGAAGAGCCAAATTCCAAAATAGATCAATGATCTTTCAGAAAGTTCCCAAATGGAACACCAAGCCGAGTGTTAAAACTGCATTTACTCACAGGTTTTGAGCAGCAAACTCTGTAATGATATTAAAGTGCAATATCCAAGGGAACACTGACTCTGTCAAAGATGATCCAAAAGGAATTGATGAAAAGTCCCAACTACAAACAACAGAATCAAAATAGTCTGAGGGGACCCCCGGATTTGAACCAGGGACCTCTTGATCTGCAGTCAAATGCTCTACCACTGAGCTATATCCCCAGCTTTTCAGTAAAATCAGAATGACATAATATCAGTACATCATGAAAGAGTGAGAGGATCATGCTAAGTTGTGCCGGAAAGTACAGGCTTGAAACTGTGGAACAGGAGAAGTAGTCCTTAATATTATTTATTACAGTAAAACTGGATCATTTAAAAAAACAGATTCATTTGTTTCATTGCTATTTTATTTGAATAGGCAGTGGTACATAAGTCCAATGCCTCTACATACAATGATTGTTTTGAAACATTCTTAAAGGGGAAGAGGTTTTTACGTGACACATTATCATTTGATGATTGGTTACCACAATCACCGAGATGGTGGTGAAGTATGATTGTTTTTTGGCCAAATTACGGAGGAAAAACATTTCTACATACCACTACAATTCGGTATTTGGAAGGAACACCCAAACACCCCTTTCAAGTACCTTCGATTTAATACATCAAAAAAAAGCCACTTTGTGCTTGCAACTGGCCTGATTCTTCAGACCAGCCTTCTTGCAACTGCAACGAGGGTTTGAACATCTTGCACGTAGGCAGAGCTTTCAAGGAGAAATTAAATAGTTCCTACGTTGCACAAAAATGAAGTGCTTCAAACAAGCACATACTTTGGATGCACAGGGAAAAGGTGGAATATATGTAAGACTGAGGACACAGGTGAAATGAGAAATAGACTGACTGCATCGCTGCACAGTGTTCTAAGCCATTTCTTTAGTGCGATTCAAGAAAGCACCAAACAGTATAACACATTTGTCAATTTATTTCATAGTCCATTCCCTTTCTTTAGTGCTGTAAAAGGAAGAGCCAAATTCCAAAATAGATCAATGATCTTTCAGAAAGTTCCCAAATGGAACACCAAGCCGAGTGTTAAAACTGCATTTACTCACAGGTTTTGAGCAGCAAACTCTGTAATGATATTAAAGTGCAATATCCAAGGGAACACTGACTCTGTCAAAGATGATCCAAAAGGAATTGATGAAAAGTCCCAACTACAAACAACAGAATCAAAATAGTCTGAGGGGACACCCGGATTTGAACCAGGGACCTCTTGATCTGCAGTCAAATGCTCTACCACAGAGCTATATCCCCAGCTTTTCAGTAAAATCAGAATGACATAATATCAGTACATCATGAAAGAGTGAGAGGATCATGCTAAGTTGTGCCGGAAAGTACAGGCTTGAAACTGTGGAACAGGAGAAGTAGTAGTTAATATTATTTATTAAAGTAAAACTGGATCATTTAAAAGACGGATTCATTTGTTTCATTGCTATTTTATTTGAATAGGCAGTGGTACATAAGACCAATGCCTCTACATACAATGATTGTTTTGAAACATTCTTAAAGGGGAAGAGGTTTTTACGTGACACATTATCATTTGATGATTGGTTACCACAATCACCGCGATGGTGGTGAAGTATGATTGTTTTTTGGCCAAATTACGGAGGAAAAACATTTCTACATACCACTACAATTCGGTTTTTGGAAGGAACACCCAAACACCCCTTTCAAGTACCTTCGATTTAATACATCAAAAAAAGCCACTTTGTGCTTGCAACTGGCCTGATTCTTCAGACCAGCCTTCTTGCAACTGCAACGAGGGTTTGAACATCTTGCACGTAGGCAGAGCTTTCAAGGAGAAATTAAATAGTTCCTACGTTGCACAAAAATGAAGTGCTTCAAACAAGCACATACTTTGGATGCACAGGGAAAAGGTGGAATATATGTAAGACTGAGGACACAGGTGAAATGAGAAATAGACTGACTGCATCGCTGCACAGTGTTCTAAGCCATTTCTTTAGTGCGATTCAAGAAAGCACCAAACAGTATAACACATTTGTCAATTTATTTCATAGTCCATTCCCTTTCTTTAGTGCTGTAAAAGGAAGAGCCAAATTCCAAAATAGATCAATGATCTTTCAGAAATTTCCCAAAGGGAATACCAAGCCGAGTGTTAAAACTCCATTTACTCACAGGTTTTGAGCAGCAAACTATGTAATGCTATTAAAGTGCAATATCCAAGAGAACACTGACTCTGTCAAAGATGATCCAAAAGGAATCGATGAAAAGTCCCAACTACAAACAACAGAATCAAAATAGTCTGAGGGGACACACGGATTTGAACCAGGGACCTCTTGATCTGCAGTCAAATGCTCTACCACTGAGCTATATCCCCAACTTTTCAGTGAAATCAGAATGACATAATATCAGTACATCATGAAAGAGTGAGAGAATCATGCTAAGTTGTGCCGGAAAGTACAGGCTTGAAACTGTGGAACAGGAGAAGTAGTAGTTAATATTATTTATTAAAGGAAATCTGTATCATTTAAAAAACAGATTAATTTGTTTCATTGCTAATTTATTTGAATAGGCATTGGTACATAAGACCAATGCCTCTACATACAATGATTGTTTTGAAACATTCTTAAAGGGGAAGAGGTTTTAACGTGACACATTATCATTTGATGATTGGTTACCACAATCACCGAGATGGTGGTGAAGTATGATTGTTTTTTGGCCAAATTACGATGGAAAAATATTTCTACATACCACTACAATTCGGTATTTGGAAGGAACACCCAAACACCCCTTTCAAGTACCTTCGATTTAATACATCAAAAAAAGCCACTTTGTGCTTGCAACTGGCCTGATTCTTCAGACCAGCCTTCTTGCAACTGCAACGAGGGTTTGTACATCTTGCACGTAGGCAGAGCTTTCAAGGAGAAATTAAATAGTTCCTAAGTTGCACAAAAATGAAGTGCTTCAAACAAACACATACTTTGTATGGACAGAGAAGAGATGGAATATATGTAAGACTGAGGACACAGGTGTAATGAGAAATAGATTGATTGCATAGCTGCCCAGTATTCTAAGCCATTTCTTTAGTGCGATTCAAGAGAGCACCAAACAGTATAACAAATTTGTCAATTGGTTTCATAGTCCATTCCCTTTGTTTAGAGCTGTGAAAGGTAGAGCCGAATTCCAAAATAGATCAATGATGTTTCAGAAATTTCCCATAGGGAATACCAAGCCCAGTGTAAAAAATGCAGTTACTCACAAGTTTTAATCAGCAACACTGTAATGTTATTAAAGTGTAACATCCAAGGGAACACTGACTATGTCAAAGATGATCCAAATGGGATTCATGAAAATTCCCAACTACAAACAGCAGATTCAAAATAGTATGAGGGGACACCCGGATTTGAACCAGGGACCTCTTGATCTGCAGTCAAATGCTCTACCACTGAGCTAAATCCCTAGCTGTCAGCCAAGATCAGAATGACAATATATCAGTACATCATGAAAGAGTGAGAGGATCATGCTAAGTTGTGCCGGAAAGTACAACCTTGAAACTGTGGAACTGTAGAAGTAGTTCTTAATATTATTTATTAAAGGAAAAATGGATCATTAAAAAAAATATATGTATTTGTTTGATTGGTATTTTATTTGAATAGGCAGTGGTACATAGGACCAATGCCTGCACTTAAAATGTTTGTTTTGAAACATTCTCAAAGGGGAAGAGGTTTTTACGGGATACCTTATTGTTTCATGTTTGGTTACCACAATCACTCAGATGGTGATGAAGTATGATTGTTTTGGGTCACATTACGGTGGAAAAACATTTCTACATACCACTGCAATTCGGTATTTGGAAGGTACACCCAAACACCCCTTTCACGGACCTTCGATTTAAAACATCAGAAAAAGCCACTTTGTGCTTGCAAATGGCCTGATTCTTCAGGCCAGCCTTCTTGCAACTGCAACAATGGTTCGTACATCTTGCACATAGGCAGAGCATTTAAGGAGAAATTAAATAGTTCCTACGTTGCACAAAAATGAAGTGCTTCAAGCAAGCACATACTTTGGATGCACAGGGAAAAGGTGGAATATATGTAAGACTGAGGACACAGGTGAAATGAGAAATAGACTGACTGCATCGCTGCACAGTATTCTAAGCCATTTTTTTTAGTGCAATTCAAGAAAGCACCAAACAGTATAACAAAAATGTCAATTTATTTCATAGTCCATTCCCTTTCTTTAGTGCTGTAAAAGGAAGAGCCAAATTCCAAAATAGATCAATGACCTTTCAGAAAGTTCCCAAATGGAACACCAAGCCGAGTGTTAAAACTGCATTTACTCACAGGTTTTGAGCAGCAAACTCTGTAATGATATTAAAGTGCAATATCCAAGGGAACACTGACTCTGTCAAAGATGATCCAAAAGGAATTGATGAAAAGTCCCAACTACAAACAACAGAATCAAAATAGTCTGAGGGGACACCCGGATTTGAACCAGGGACCTCTTGATCTGCAGTCAAATGCTCTACCACTGAGCTATATCCCCAGCTTTTCAGTAAAATCAGAATGACATAATATCAGTACATCATGAAAGAGTGAGAGGATCATGCTAAGTTGTGCCGGAAAGTACAGGCTTGAAACTGTGGAACAGGAGAAGTAGTCCTTAATATTATTTATTAAAGTAAAACTGGATCATTTAAAAAAACAGATTCATTTGTTTCATTGCTATTTTATTTGAATAGGCAGTGGTACATAAGACCAATGCCTCTACATACAATGATTGTTTTGAAACATTCTTAAAGGGGAAGAGGTTTTTACGTGACACATTATCATTTGATGATTGGTTACCACAATCACCGAGATGGTGGTAAAGTATGATTGTTTTTGGCCAAATTACGGAGGAAAAACATTTCTACATACCACTACAATTCGGTATTTGGAAGGAACACCCAAACACCCCTTTCAAGTACCTTCGATTTAATACATCAAAAAAAGGCACTTTGTGCTTGCAACTGGCCTGATTCTTCAGACCAGCCTTCTTGCAACTGCAACGAGGGTTTGAACATCTTGCACGTAGGCAGAGCTTTCAAGGAGGAATTAAATAGTTCCTACGTTGCACAAAAATGAAGTGCTTCAAACAAGCACATACTTTTAATGCACAGGGAAAAGCTGGAATATATGTAAGACTGAGGACACAGGTGAAATGAGAAATAGACTGACTGCATCGCTGCACAGTATTCTAAGCCATTTCTTTAGTGCGATTCAAGAGAGCACCAAACAGTATAACAAATTTGTCAATTTGTTTCATAGTCCATTCCCTTTCTTTAGTGCTGTAAAAGGAAGAGCCAAATTCCAAAATAGATCAATGATCTTTCAGATATTTCCCAAAGGGAATACCAAGCCGAGTGTTAAAACTCCATTTACTCACAGGTTTTGAGCAGCAAACTATGTAATGCTATTAAAGTGCAAAATCCAAGGGAACACTGACTCTGTCAAAGATGATCCAAAAGGAATTGATGAAAAGTCCCAACTACAAACAACAGAATCAAAATAGTCTGAGGGGACACCCGGATTTGAACCAGGGACCTCTTGATCTGCAGTCAAATGCTCTACCACTGAGCTATATCCCCAGCTTTTCAGTGAAATCAGAATGACATAATATCAGTACATCATGAAAGAGTGAGAGGATCATGCTAAGTTGTGCCGGAAAGTACAGGCTTGAAACTGTGGAACAGGAGAAGAAGTAGCTAATATTATTTATTAAAGGAAATCTGTATCATTTAAAAAACGGATTAATTTGTTTCATTGCTATTTTATTTGAATAGGCAGTGGTACATAGGACCAATGCCTCTACATACAATGATTGTTTTGAAACATTCTTAAAGGGGAAGAGGTTTTTACGTGACACATTATCATTTGATGATTGGTTATCACAATCACCGAGATGGTGGTGAAGTATGATTGTTTTTTGGCCAAATTACGATGGAAAAACATTTCTACATACCACTACAATTCGGTATTTGGAAGGAACACCCAAACACCCCTTTCAAGTACCTTCGATTTAATACATCAAAAAAAGCCACTTTGTGCTTGCAACTGGCCTGATTCTTCAGACCAGCCTTCTTGCAACTGCAACGAGGGTTTGTACATCTTGCACGTAGGCAGAGCTTTCAAGGAGAAATTAAATAGTTCCTAAGTTGCACAAAAATGAAGTGCTTCAAACAAACACATACTTTGTATTGACAGAGAAGAGATGGAATATATGTAAGACTGAGGACACAGGTGTAATGAGAAATAGATTGATTGCATAGCTGCCCAGTATTCTAAGCCATTTCTTTAGTGCGATTCAAAAGAGCACCAAACAGTATAACAAATTTGTCAATTGGTTTCATAGTCCATTCCCTTTGTTTAGAGCTGTGAAAGGTAGAGCCGAATTCCAAAATAGATCAATGATGTTTCAGAAATTTCCCATAGGGAATACCATGCCCAGTGTAAAAAATGCAGTTACTCACAAGTTTTAATCAGCAACACTGTAATGTTATTAAAGTGTAACATCCAAGGGAACACTGACTATGTCAAAGATGATCCAAATGGGATTCATGAAAATTCCCAACTACAAACAGCAGATTCAAAATAGTATGAGGGGACACCCGGATTTGAAACAGGGACCTCTTGATCTGCAGTCAAATGCTCTACCACTGAGCTATATCCCCAGCTGTCAGCCAAGATCAGAATGACAATATATCAGTACTGTTTGATTGGTATTTTATTTGAATAGGCAGTGGTACATAGGACCAATGCCTGCACTTAAAATGTTTGTTTTGAAACATTCTCAAAGGGGAAGAGGTTTTTACGGGATACCTTATTGTTTCATGTTTGGTTACCACAATCACTCAGATGGTGATGAAGTATGATTGTTTTGGGTCACATTACGGTGGAAAAACATTTCTACATACCACTACAATTCGGTATTTGGAAGGTACACCCAAACACCCCTTTCACGGACCTTCGATTTAAAACATCAGAAAAAGCTACTTTGTGCTTGCAAATGGCCTGATTCTTCAGGCCAGCCTTCTTGCAACTGCAACAATGGTTCGTACATCTTGCACGTAGGCAGAGCATTTAAGGAGAAATTAAATAGTTCCTACGTTGCACAAAAATGAAGTGCTTCAAACAAGCACATACTTTGGATGCACAGGGAAAAGGTGGAATATATGTAAGACTGAGGACACAGGTGAAATGAGAAATAGACTGACTGCATCGCTGCACAGTATTCTAAGCCATTTCTTTAATGCGATTCAAGAAAGCACCAAACAGTATAACAAATTTGTCAATTTATTTCATAGTCCATTCCCTTTCTTTAGTGCTGTAAAAGGAAGAGCCAAATTCCAAAATAGATCAATGATCAATGATCTTTCAGAAAGTTCCCAAAGGGAACACCAAGCCGAGTGTTAAAACTGCATTTACTCACAGGTTTTGAGCAGCAAACTCTGTAATGATATTAAAGTGCAATATCCAAGGGAACACTGACTCTGTCAAAGATGATCCAAAAGGAATTGATGAAAAGTCCCAACTACAAACAACAGAATCAAAATAGTCTGAGGGGACACCCGGATGTGAACCAGGGACCGCTTGATCTGCAGTCAAATGCTCTACCACTGAGCTATATCCCCAGCTTTTCAGTAAAATCAGAATGACATAATATCAGTACATCATGAAAGTGTGAGAGGATCATGCTAAGTTGTGCCGGAAAGTACAGGCTTGAAACTGTGGAACAGGAGAAGTAGTCCTTAATATTATTTATTAAAGTAAAACTGGCTCATTTAAAAAACAGATTAATTTGTTTCATTGCTATTTTATTTGAATAGGCAGTGGTACATAGGACCAATGCCTCTACATACAATGATTGTTTTGAAACATTCTTAAAGGGGAAGAGGTTTTTACGTGACACATTATCATTTGATGATTGGTTACCACAATCCCCGAGATGGTGGTGAAGTATGATTGTTTTTTGGCCAAATTACAATGGAAAAACATTTCTACATACCACTACAATTCGGTATTTGGAAGGAACACCCAAACACCCCTTTCAAGTACCTTCGATTTAATACATCAAAAAAGCCACTTTGTGCTTGCAACTGGCCTGATTCTTCAGACCAGCCTTCTTGCAACTGCAACGAGGGTTTGTACATCTTGCACGTAGGCAGAGCTTTCAAGGAGAAATTAAATAGTTCCTAAGTTGCACAAAAATGAAGTGCTTCAAACAAACACATACTTTGTATGGACAGAGAAGAGATGGAATATATGTAAGACTGAGGACACAGGTGTAATGAGAAATAGATTGATTGCATAGCTGCCCAGTATTCTAAGCCATTTCTTTAGTGCGATTCAAGAGAGCACCAAACAGTATAACAAATTTGTCAATTGGTTTCATAGTCCATTCCCTTTGTTTAGAGCTGTGAAAGGTAGAGCCGAATTCCAAAATAGATCAATGATGTTTCAGAAATTTCCCATAGGGAATACCAAGCCCAGTGTAAAAAATGCAGTTACTCACAAGTTTTAATCAGCAACACTGTAATGTTATTAAAGTGTAACATCCAAGGGAACACTGACTATGTCAAAGATGATCCAAATGGGATTCATGAAAATTCCCAACTAAAAACAGCAGATTCAAAATAGTATGAGGGGACACCCGGATTTGAACCAGGGACCTCTTGATCTGCAGTCAAATGCTCTACCACTGAGCTATATCGCCAGCTGTGAGCCAAGATCAGAATGACAATATATCAGTACATCATGAAAGAGTGAGAGGATCATGCTAAGTTGTGCCAGAAAGTACAACCTTGAAACTGTAGAACTGTAGAAGTAGTTCTTAATATTATTTATTAAAGGAAAAATGGATCATTAAAAAAAATATATGTATTTGTTTGATTGGTATTTTATTTGAATAGGCAGTGGTACATAGGACCAATGCCTGCACTTAAAATGTTTGTTTTGAAACATTCTCAAAGGGGAAGAGGTTTTTACGGGATACCTTATTGTTTCATGTTTGGTTACCACAATCACTCAGATGGTGATGAAGTATGATTGTTTTGGGTCACATTACGGTGGAAAAACATTTCTACATACCACTACAATTCGGTATTTGGAAGGTACACCCAAACACCCCTTTCACGGACCTTCGATTTAAAACATCAGAAAAGGCCACTTTGTGCTTGCAAATGGCCTGATTCTTGAGGCCAGCCTTCTTGCAACTGCAACAATGGTTCGTACATCTTGCACGTAGGCAGAGCATTTAAGGAGAAATTAAATAGTTCCTACGTTGCACAAAAATGAAGTGCTTCAAACAAGCACATACTTTGGATGCACAGGGAAAAGGTGGAATATATGTAAGACTGAGGACACAGGTGAAATGAGAAATAGACTGACTGTATCGCTGCACAGTATTCTAAGCCATTTCTTTAGTGCGATTCAAGAAAGCACCAAACAGTATAACAAATTTGTCAATTTATTTCATAGGCCATTCCCTTTCTTTAGTGCTGTAAAAGGAAGAGCCAAATTCCAAAATAGATCAATGATCTTTCAGAAAGTTCCCAAAGGGAACACCAAGCCGAGTGTTAAAACTGCATTTACTCACAGGTTTTGAGCAGCAAACTCTGTAATGATATTAAAGTGCAATATCCAAGGGAACACTGACTCTGTCAAAGATGATCCAAAAGGAATTGATGAAAAGTCCCAACTACAAACAACAGAATCAAAATAGTCTGAGGGGACACCCGGATGTGAACCAGGGACCACTTGATCTGCAGTCAAATGCTCTACCACTGAGCTATATCCCCAGCTTTTCAGTAAAATCAGAATGACATAATATCAGTACATCATGAAAGAGTGAGAGGATCATGCTAAGTTGTGCCGGAAAGTACAGGCTTGAAACTGTGGAACAGGAGAAGTAGTCCTTAATATTATTTATTAAAGTAAAACTGGCTCATTTAAAAAACAGATTAATTTGTTTCATTGCTAATTTATTTGAATAGGCAGTGGTACATAAGACCAATGCCTCTACATACAATGATTGTTTTGAAACATTCTTAAAGGGGAAGAGGTTTTTACGTGACACATTATCATTTGATGATTGGTTACCACAATCACCGAGATGGTGGTGAAGTATGATTGTTTTTTGGCCAAATTACGGAGGAAAAACATATCTACATACCCCTACAATTCGGTATTTGGAAGGAACACCCAAACACCCCTTTCAAGTACCTTCGATTTAATACATCAAAAAAAGCCACTTTGTGCTTGCAACTGGCCTGATTCTTCAGACCAGCCTTCTTGCAACTGCAACGAGGGTTTGAACATCTTGCACGTAGGCAGAGCTTTCAAGGAGAAATTAAATAGTTCCTACGTTGCACAAAAATGAAGTGCTTCAAACAAGCACATACTTTTAATGCACAGGGAAAAGCTGGAATATATGTAAGACTGAGGACACAGGTGAAATGAGAAATAGACTGACTGCATCGCTGCACAGTATTCTAAGCCATTTCTTTAGTGCGATTCAAGAGAGCACCAAACAGTATAACAAATTTGTCAATTTGTTTCATAGTCCATTCCTTTTCTTTAGTGCTGTAAAAGGAAGAGCCAAATTCCAAAATAGATCAATGATCTTTCAGAAATTTCCCAAAGGGAATACCAAGCCGAGTGTTAAAACTCCATTTACTCACAGGTTTTGAGCAGCAAACTATGTAATGCTATTAAAGTGCAATATCCAAGAGAACACTGACTCTGTCAAAGATGATCCAAAAGGAATTGATGAAAAGTCCCAACTACAAACAACAGAATCAATATAGTCTGAGGGGACACACGGATTTGAACCAGGGACCTCTTGATCTGCAGTCAAATGCTCTACCACTGAGCTATATCCCCAGCTTTTCAGTAAAATCAGAATGACATAATATCAGTACATCATGAAAGAGTGAGAGGATCATGCTAAGTTGTGCCGGAAAGTACAGGCTTGAAACTGTGGAACAGGAGAAGTAGTAGTTAATATTATTTATTAAAGGAAATCTGTATCATTTAAAAAACGGATTCATTTGTTTCATTGCTATTTTATTTGAATAGGCAGTGGTACATAGGACCAATGCCTCTACATACAATGATTGTTTTGAAACATTCTTAAAGGGGAAGAGGTTTTTACATGACACATTATCATTTGATGATTGGTTACCACAATCACCGAGATGGTGGTAAAGTATGATTTTTTTGGGGCCAAATTACGATGGAAAAACATTTCTACATACCACTACAATTCGGTATTTGGAAGGAACACCCAAACACCACTTTCAAGTACCTTCGATTTAATACATCAAAAAAGCCACTTTGTGCTTGCAACTGGCCTGATTCTTCAGACCAGCCTTCTTGCAACTGCAACGAGGGTTTGTACATCTTGCACGTAGGCAGAGCTTTCAAGGAGAAATTAAATAGTTCCTAAGTTGCACAAAAATGAAGTGCTTCAAACAAACACATACTTTGTATGGACAGAGAAGAGATGGAATATATGTAAGACTGAGGACACAGGTGTAATGAGAAATAGATTGATTGCATAGCTGCCCAGTATTCTAATCCATTTCTTTAGTGCGATTCAAGAGAGCACCAAACAGTATAACAAATTTGTCAATTGGTTTCATAGTCCATTCCCTTTGTTTAGAGCTGTGAAATGTAGAGCCGAATTCCAAAATAGATCAATGATGTTTCAGAAATTTCCCATAGGGAATACCAAGCCCAGTGTAAAAAATGCAGTTACTCACAAGTTTTATTCAGCAACACTGTAATGGTATTAAAGTGTAACATCCAAGGGAACACTGACTCTGTCAAAGATGATCCAAACGGGATTCATGAAAATTCCCAACAACAAACAGCAGATTCAAAATAGTATGAGGGGACACCAGGATTTGAACCAGGGACCTCTTGATCTGCAGTCAAATGCTCTACCACTGAGCTACATCTCCAGCTGTCAACCAAGATCAGAATGACAATATATCAGTACATCATGAAAGAGTAGGAGGATCATGCTAAGTTGTGCCGGAAAGTACAACCTTGAAACTGTGGAACTGTAGAAGTAGTTCTTAATATTATTTATTAAAGGAAAAATGGATCATTAAAAAAAATATATGTATTTGTTTGATTGGTATTTTATTTGAATAGGCAGTGGTACATAGGACCAATGCCTGCACTTAAAATGTTTGTTTTGAAACATTCTCAAAGGGGAAGAGGTTTTTACGGGATACCTTATTGTTTCATGTTTGGTTACCACAATCACTCAGATGGTGATGAAGTATGATTGTTTTGGGCCACATTACGGTGGAAAAACATTTCTACATACCACTACAATTCGGTATTTGGAAGGTACACCCAAACACCCCTTTCACGGACCTTCGATTTAAAACATCAGAAAAAGCCACTTTGTGCTTGCAAACGGCCTGATTCTTCAGGCCAGCCTTCTTGCAACTGCAACAATGGTTCGTACATCTTGCACGTAGGCAGAGCATTTAAGGAGAAATTAAATAGTTCCTACGTTGCACAAAAATGAAGTGCTTCAAACAAGCACATACTTTGGATGCACAGGGAAAAGGTGGAATATATGTAAGACTGAGGACACAGGTGAAATGAGAAATAGACTGACTGCATCGCTGCACAGTATTCTAAGCCATTTCTTTAGTGCGATTCAAGAAAGCACCAAACAGTATAACAAATTTGTCAATATATTTCATAGTCCATTCCCTTTCTTTAGTGCTGTAAAAGGAAGAGCCAAATTCCAAAATAGATCAATGATCTTTCAGAAAGTTCCCAAATGGAACACCAAGCCGAGTGTTAAAACTGCATTTACTCACAGGTTTTGAGCAGCAAACTCTGTAATGATATTAAAGTGCAATATCCAAGGGAACACTGACTCTGTAAAAGATGATCCAAAAGGAATTGATGAAAAGTCCCAACTACAAACAACAGAATCAAAATAGTCTGAGGGGACACCCGGATTTGAACCAGGGACCTCTTGATCTGCAGTCAAATGCTCTACCACTGAGCTATACCCCCAGCTTTTCAGTAAAATCAGAATGACATAATATCAGTACATCATGAAAGAGTGAGAGGATCATGCTAAGTTGTGCCGGAAAGTACAGGCTTGAAACTGTGGAACAGGAGAAGTAGTAGTTAATATTATTTATTAAAGTAAAACTGGATCATTTAAAAGACGGATTAATTTGTTTCATTGCTATTTTATTTGAATAGGCAGTGGTACATAAGACCAATGCCTCTACATACAATGATTGTTTTGAAACATTCTTAAAGGGGAAGAGGTTTTTACGTGACACATTATCATTTGATGATTGGTTACCACAATCACCGAGATGGTGGTAAAATATGATTGTTTTTTGGCCAAATTACGGAGGAAAAACATTTCTACATACCACTACAATTCGGTATTTGGAAGGAACACCCAAACACCCCTTTCAAGTACCTTCGATTTAATACATCAAAAAAAGGCACTTTGTGCTTGCAACTGGCCTGATTCTTCAGACCAGCCTTCTTGCAACTGCAACGAGGGTTTGAACATCTTGCACGTAGGCAGAGCTTTCAAGGAGAAATTAAATAGTTCCTACGTTGCACAAAAATGAAGTGCTTCAAACAAGCACATACTTTTAATGCACAGGGAAAAGCTGGAATATATGTAAGACTGAGGACACAGATGAAATGAGAAATAGACTGACTGCATCGCTGCACAGTATTCTAAGCCATTTCTTTAGTGCGATTCAAGAGAGCACCAAACAGTATAACAAATTTGTCAATTTGTTTCATAGTCCATTCCCTTTCTTTAGTGCTGTAAAAGGAAGAGCCAAATTCCAAAATAGATCAATGATCTTTCAGATATTTCCCAAAGGGAATACCAAGCCGAGTGTTAAAACTCCATTTACTCACAGGTTTTGAGCAGCAAACTATGTAATGCTATTAAAGTGCAAAATCCAAGGGAACACTGACTCTGTCAAAGATGATCCAAAAGGAATTGATGAAAAGTCCCAACTACAAACAACAGAATCAAAATAGTCTGAGGGGACACCCGGATTTGAACCAGGGACCTCTTGATCTGCAGTCAAATGCTCTACCACTGAGCTATATCCCCAGCTTTTCAGTGAAATCAGAATGACATAATATCAGTACATCATGAAAGAGTGAGAGGATCATGCTAAGTTGTGCCGGAAAGTACAGGCTTGAAACTGTGGAACAGGAGAAGAAGTAGCTAATATTATTTATTAAAGGAAATCTGTATCATTTAAAAAACGGATTAATTTGTTTCATTGCTATTTTATTTGAATAGGCAGTGGTACATAGGACCAATGCCTCTACATACAATGATTGTTTTGAAACATTCTTAAAGGGGAAGAGGTTTTTACGTGACACATTATCATTTGATGATTGGTTATCACAATCACCGAGATGGTGGTGAAGTATGATTGTTTTTTGGCCAAATTACGATGGAAAAACATTTCTACATACCACTACAATTCGGTATTTGGAAGGAACACCCAAACACCCCTTTCAAGTACCTTCGATTTAATACATCAAAAAAAGCCACTTTGTGCTTGCAACTGGCCTGATTCTTCAGACCAGCCTTCTTGCAACTGCAACGAGGGTTTGTACATCTTGCACGTAGGCAGAGCTTTCAAGGAGAAATTAAATAGTTCCTAAGTTGCACAAAAATGAAGTGCTTCAAACAAACACATACTTTGTATTGACAGAGAAGAGATGGAATATATGTAAGACTGAGGACACAGGTGTAATGAGAAATAGATTGATTGCATAGCTGCCCAGTATTCTAAGCCATTTCTTTAGTGCGATTCAAGAGAGCACCAAACAGTATAACAAATTTGTCAATTGGTTTCATAGTCCATTCCCTTTGTTTAGAGCTGTGAAAGGTAGAGCCGAATTCCAAAATAGATCAATGATGTTTCAGAAATTTCCCATAGGGAATACCATGCCCAGTGTAAAAATGCAGTTACTCACAAGTTTTAATCAGCAACACTGTAATGTTATTAAAGTGTAACATCCAAGGGAACACTGACTATGTCAAAGATGATCCAAATGGGATTCATGAAAATTCCCAACTACAAACAGCAGATTCAAAATAGTATGAGGGGACACCCGGATTTGAAACAGGGACCTCTTGATCTGCAGTCAAATGCTCTACCACTGAGCTATATCCCCAGCTGTCAGCCAAGATCAGAATGACAATATATCAGTACTGTTTGATTGGTATTTTATTTGAATAGGCAGTGGTACATAGGACCAATGCCTGCACTTAAAATGTTTGTTTTGAAACATTCTCAAAGGGGAAGAGGTTTTTACGGGATACCTTATTGTTTCATGTTTGGTTACCACAATCACTCAGATGGTGATGAAGTATGATTGTTTTGGGTCACATTACGGTGGAAAAACATTTCTACATACCACTACAATTCGGTATTTGGAAGGTACACCCAAACACCCCTTTCACGGACCTTCGATTTAAAACATCAGAAAAAGCTACTTTGTGCTTGCAAATGGCCTGATTCTTCAGGCCAGCCTTCTTGCAACTGCAACAATGGTTCGTACATCTTGCACGTAGGCAGAGCATTTAAGGAGAAATTAAATAGTTCCTACGTTGCACAAAAATGAAGTGCTTCAAACAAGCACATACTTTGGATGCACAGGGAAAAGGTGGAATATATGTAAGACTGAGGACACAGGTGAAATGAGAAATAGACTGACTGCATCGCTGCACAGTATTCTAAGCCATTTCTTTAATGCGATTCAAGAAAGCACCAAACAGTATAACAAATTTGTCAATTTATTTCATAGTCCATTCCCTTTCTTTAGTGCTGTAAAAGGAAGAGCCAAATTCCAAAATAGATCAATGATCAATGATCTTTCAGAAAGTTCCCAAAGGGAACACCAAGCCGAGTGTTAAAACTGCATTTACTCACAGGTTTTGAGCAGCAAACTCTGTAATGACATTAAAGTGCAATATCCAAGGGAACACTGACTCTGTCAAAGATGATCCAAAAGGAATTGATGAAAAGTCCCAACTACAAACAACAGAATCAAAATAGTCTGAGGGGACACCCGGATGTGAACCAGGGACCGCTTGAGCTGCAGTCAAATGCTCTACCACTGAGCTATATCCCCAGCTTTTCAGTAAAATCAGAATGACATAATATCAGTACATCATGAAAGTGTGAGAGGATCATGCTAAGTTGTGCCGGAAAGTACAGGCTTGAAACTGTGGAACAGGAGAAGTAGTCCTTAATATTATTTATTAAAGTAAAACTGGCTCATTTAAAAAATAGATTAATTTGTTTCATTGCTATTTTATTTGAATAGGCAGTGGTACATAGGACCAATGCCTCTACATACAATGATTGTTTTGAAACATTCTTAAAGGGGAAGAGGTTTTTACGTGACACATTATCATTTGATGATTGGTTACCACAATCCCCGAGATGGTGGTGAAGTATGATTGTTTTTTGGCCAAATTACGATGGAAAAACATTTCTACATACCACTACAATTCGGTATTTGGAAGGAACACCCAAACACCCCTTTCAAGTACCTTCGATTTAATACATCAAAAAAGCCACTTTGTGCTTGCAACTGGCCTGATTCTTCAGACCAGCCTTCTTGCAACTGCAACGAGGGTTTGTACATCTTGCACGTAGGCAGAGCTTTCAAGGAGAAATTAAATAGTTCCTAAGTTGCACAAAAATGAAGTGCTTCAAACAAACACATACTTTGTATGGACAGAGAAGAGATGGAATATATGTAAGACTGAGGACACAGGTGTAATGAGAAATAGATTGATTGCATAGCTGCCCAGTATTCTAAGCCATTTCTTTAGTGCGATTCAAGAGAGCACCAAACAGTATAACAAATTTGTCAATTGGTTTCATAGTCCATTCCCTTTTTTTAGAGCTGTGAAAGGTAGAGCCGAATTCCAAAATAGATCAATGATGTTTCAGAAATTTCCCATAGGGAATACCAAGCCCAGTGTAAAAAATGCAGTTACTCACAAGTTTTAATCAGCAACACTGTAATGTTATTAAAGTGTAACATCCAAGGGAACACTGACTATGTCAAAGATGATCCAAATGGGATTCATGAAAATTCCCAACTAAAAACAGCAGATTCAAAATAGTATGAGGGGACACCCGGATTTGAACCAGGGACCTCTTGATCTGCAGTCAAATGCTCTACCACTGAGCTATATCGCCAGCTGTCAGCCAAGATCAGAATGACAATATATCAGTACATCATGAAAGAGTGAGAGGATCATGCTAAGTTGTGCCAGAAAGTACAACCTTGAAACTGTAGAACTGTAGAAGTAGTTCTTAATATTATTTATTAAAGGAAAAATGGATCATTAAAAAAAATATATGTATTTGTTTGATTGGTATTTTATTTGAATAGGCAGTGGTACATAGGACCAATGCCTGCACTTAAAATGTTTGTTTTGAAACATTCTCAAAGGGGAAGAGGTTTTTACGGGATACCTTATTGTTTCATGTTTGGTTACCACAATCACTCAGATGGTGATGAAGTATGATTGTTTTGGGTCACATTACGGTGGAAAAACATTTCGACATACCACTAAAATTCGGTATTTGGAAGGTACACCCAAACACCCCTTTCACGGACCTTCGATTTAAAACATCAGAAAAGGCCACTTTGTGCTTGCAAATGGCCTGATTCTTGAGGCCAGCCTTCTTGCAACTGCAACAATGGTTCGTACATCTTGCACGTAGGCAGAGCATTTAAGGAGAAATTAAATAGTTCCTACGTTGCACAAAAATGAAGTGCTTCAAACAAGCACATACTTTGGATGCACAGGGAAAAGGTGGAATATATGTAAGACTGAGGACACAGGTGAAATGAGAAATAGACTGACTGTATCGCTGCACAGTATTCTAAGCCATTTCTTTAGTGCGATTCAAGAAAGCACCAAACAGTATAACAAATTTGTCAATTTATTTCATAGGCCATTCCCTTTCTTTAGTGCTGTAAAAGGAAGAGCCAAATTCCAAAATAGATCAATGATCTTTCAGAAAGTTCCCAAAGGGAACACCAAGCCGAGTGTTAAAACTGCATTTACTCACAGGTTTTGAGCAGCAAACTCTGTAATGATATTAAAGTGCAATATCCAAGGGAACACTGACTCTGTCAAAGATGATCCAAAAGGAATTGATGAAAAGTCCCAACTACAAACAACAGAATCAAAATAGTCTGAGGGGACACCCGGATGTGAACCAGGGACCACTTGATCTGGAGTCAAATGCTCTACCACTGAGCTATATCCCCAGCTTTTCAGTAAAATCAGAATGACATAATATCAGTACATCATGAAAGAGTGAGAGGATCATGCTAAGTTGTGCCGGAAAGTACAGGCTTGAAACTGTGGAACAGGAGAAGTAGTCCTTAATATTATTTATTAAAGTAAAACTGGCTCATTTAAAAAACAGATTAATTTGTTTCATTGCTAATTTATTTGAATAGGCAGTGGTACATAAGACCAATGCCTCTACATACAATGATTGTTTTGAAACATTCTTAAAGGGGAAGAGGTTTTTACGTGACACATTATCATTTGATGATTGGTTACCACAATCACCAAGATGGTGGTGAAGTATGATTGTTTTTTGGCCAAATTACGATGGAAAAACATTTCTACATACCACTACAATTCGGTATTTGGAAGGAACACCCAAACACCCCTTTCAAGTACCTTCGATTTAATACATCAAAAAAAGCCACTTTGTGCTTGCAACTGGCCTGATTCTTCAGACCAGCCTTCTTGCAACTGCAACGAGGGTTTGTACATCTTGCACGTAGGCAGAGCTTTCAAGGAGAAATTTAATAGTTCCTAAGTTGCACAAAAATGAAGTGCTTCAAACAAACACATACTTTGTATGGACAGAGAAGAGATGGAATATATGTAAGACTGAGGACACAGGTGTAATGAGAAATAGATTGATTGCATAGCTGCCCAGTATTCTAAGCCATTTCTTTAGTGCGATTCAAGAGAGCACCAAACAGTATAACAAATTTGTCAATTGGTTTCATAGTCCATTCCCTTTGTTTAGAGCTGTGAAAGGTAGAGCCGAATTCCAAAATAGATCAATGATGTTTCAGAAATTTCCCATAGGGAATACCAAGCCCAGTGTAAAAAATGCAGTTACTCACAAGTTTTAATCAGCAACACTGTAATGTTATTAAAGTGTAACATCCAAGGGAACACTGACTATGTCAAAGATGATCCAAATGGGATTCATGAAAATTCCCAACTACAAACAGCAGATTCAAAATAGTATGAGGGGACACCCGGATTTGAACCAGGGACCTCTTGATCTGCAGTCAAATGCTCTACCACTGAGCTATATCCCCAGCTTTTCAGTAAAATCAGAATGACATAATATCAGTACATCATGAAAGAGTGAGAGGATCATGCTAAGTTGTGCCGGAAAGTACAGGCTTGAAACTGTGGAACAGGAGAAGTAGTCCTTAATATTATTCATTAAAGTAAAACTGGATCATTTAAAAAAACAGATTCATTTGTTTCATTGCTATTTTATTTGAATAGGCAGTGGTACATAAGACCAATGCCTCTACATACAATGATTGTTTTGAAACATTCTTAAAGGGGAAGAGGTTTTTACGTGACACATTATCATTTGATGATTGGTTACCACAATCACCGAGATGGTGGTGAAGTATGATTGTTTTTTGGCCAAATTACGGAGGAAAAACATATCTACATACCACTACAATTCGGTATTTGGAAGGAACACCCAAACACCCCTTTCAAGTACCTTCGATTTAATACATCAAAAAAAGCCACTTTGTGCTTGCAACTGGCCTGATTCTTCAGACCAGCCTTCTTGCAACTGCAACGAGGGTTTGAACATCTTGCACGTAGGCAGAGCTTTCAAGGAGAAATTAAATAGTTCCTACGTTGCACAAAAATGAAGTGCTTCAAACAAGCACATACTTTTAATGCACAGGGAAAAGCTGGAATATATGTAAGACTGAGGACACAGGTGAAATGAGAAATAGACTGACTGCATCGCTGCACAGTATTCTAAGCCATTTCTTTAGTGCGATTCAAGAGAGCACCAAACAGTATAACAAATTTGTCAATTTGTTTCATAGTCCATTCCTTTTCTTTAGTGCTGTAAAAGGAAGAGCCAAATTCCAAAATAGATCAATGATCTTTCAGAAATTTCCCAAAGGGAATACCAAGCCGAGTGTTAAAACTCCATTTACTCACAGGTTTTGAGCAGCAAACTATGTAATGCTATTAAAGTGCAATATCCAAGAGAACACTGACTCTGTCAAAGATGATCCAAAAGGAATTGATGAAAAGTCCCAACTACAAACAACAGAATCAAAATAGTCTGAGGGGACACACGGATTTGAAACAGGGACCTCTTGATCTGCAGTCAAATGCTCTACCACTGAGCTATATCCCCAGCTTTTCAGTAAAATCAGAATGACATAATATCAGTACATCATGAAAGAGTGAGAGGATCATGCTAAGTTGTGCCGGAAAGTACAGGCTTGAAACTGTGGAACAGGAGAAGTAGTAGTTAATATTATTTATTAAAGGAAATCTGTATCATTTAAAAAACGGATTCATTTGTTTCATTGCTATTTTATTTGAATAGGCAGTGGTACATAGGACCAATGCCTCTACATACAATGATTGTTTTGAAACATTCTTAAAGGGGAAGAGGTTTTTACATGACACATTATCATTTGATGATTGGTTACCACAATCACCGAGATGGTGGTAAAGTATGATTTTTTTTGGGCCAAATTACGATGGAAAAACATTTCTACATACCACTACAATTCGGTATTTGGAAGGAACACCCAAACACCACTTTCAAGTACCTTCGATTTAATACATCAAAAAAGCCACTTTGTGCTTGCAACTGGCCTGATTCTTCAGACCAGCCTTCTTGCAACTGCAACGAGGGTTTGTACATCTTGCACGTAGGCAGAGCTTTCAAGGAGAAATTAAATAGTTCCTAAGTTGCACAAAAATGAAGTGCTTCAAACAAACACATACTTTGTATGGACAGAGAAGAGATGGAATATATGTAAGACTGAGGACACAGGTGTAATGAGAAATAGATTGATTGCATAGCTGCCCAGTATTCTAATCCATTTCTTTAGTGCGATTCAAGAGAGCACCAAACAGTATAACAAATTTGTCAATTGGTTTCATAGTCCATTCCCTTTGTTTAGAGCTGTGAAATGTAGAGCCGAATTCCAAAATAGATCAATGATGTTTCAGAAATTTCCCATAGGGAATACCAAGCCCAGTGTAAAAAATGCAGTTACTCACAAGTTTTATTCAGCAACACTGTAATGGTATTAAAGTGTAACATCCAAGGGAACACTGACTCTGTCAAAGATGATCCAAACGGGATTCATGAAAATTCCCAACAACAAACAGCAGATTCAAAATAGTATGAGGGGACACCAGGATTTGAACCAGGGACCTCTTGATCTGCAGTCAAATGCTCTACCACTGAGCTACATCTCCAGCTGTCAACCAAGATCAGAATGACAATATATCAGTACATCATGAAAGAGTAGGAGGATCATGCTAAGTTGTGCCGGAAAGTACAACCTTGAAACTGTGGAACTGTAGAAGTAGTTCTTAATATTATTTATTAAAGGAAAAATGGATCATTAAAAAAAATATATGTATTTGTTTGATTGGTATTTTATTTGAATAGGCAGTGGTACATAGGACCAATGCCTGCACTTAAAATGTTTGTTTTGAAACATTCTCAAAGGGGAAGAGGTTTTTACGGGATACCTTATTGTTTCATGTTTGGTTACCACAATCACTCAGATGGTGATGAAGTATGATTGTTTTGGGCCACATTACGGTGGAAAAACATTTCTACATACCACTACAATTCGGTATTTGGAAGGTACACCCAAACACCCCTTTCACGGACCTTCGATTTAAAACATCAGAAAAAGCCACTTTGTGCTTGCAAACGGCCTGATTCTTCAGGCCAGCCTTCTTGCAACTGCAACAATGGTTCGTACATCTTGCACGTAGGCAGAGCATTTAAGGAGAAATTAAATAGTTCCTATGTTGCACAAAAATGAAGTGCTTCAAACAAGCACATACTTTGGATGCACAGGGAAAAGGTGGAATATATGTAAGACTGAGGACACAGGTGAAATGAGAAATAGACTGACTGCATCGCTGCACAGTATTCTAAGCCATTTCTTTAGTGCGATTCAAGAAAGCACCAAACAGTATAACAAATTTGTCAATTTATTTCATAGTCCATTCACTTTCTTTAGTGCTGTAAAAGGAAGAGCCAAATTCCAAAATAGATCAATGATCTTTCAGAAAGTTCCCAAATGGAACACCAGGCCGAGTGTTAAAACTGCATTTACTCACAGGTTTTGAGCAGCAAACTCTGTAATGATATTAAAGTGCAATATCCAAGGGAACACTGACTCTGTCAAAGATGATCCAAAAGGAATTGATGAAAAGTCCCAACTACAAACAACAGAATCAAAATAGTCTGAGGGGACACACGGATTTGAACCAGGGACCTCTTGATCTGCAGTCAAATGCTCTACCACTGAGCTATATCCCCAGCTTTTCAGTAAAATCAGAATGACATAATATCAGTACATCATGAAAGAGTGAGAGGATCATGCTAAGTTGTGCCGGAAAGTACAGGCTTGAAACTGTGGAACAGGAGAAGTAGTCCTTAATATTATTTATTAAAGTAAAACTGGATCATTTAAAAAAACAGATTCATTTGTTTCATTGCTACTTTATTTGAATAGGCAGTGGTACATAAGACCAATGCCTCTACATACAATGATTGTTTTGAAACATTCTTAAAGGGGAAGAGGTTTTTACGTGACACATTATCATTTGATGATTGGTTACCACAATCACCAAGATGGTGGTGAAGTATGATTGTTTTTTGGCCAAATTACGGAGGAAAAACATTTCTACATACCACTACAATTCGGTATTTGGAAGGAACACCCAAACACCCCTTTCAAGTACCTTCGATTTAATACATCAAAAAAGCCACTTTGTGCTTGCAACTGGCCTGATTCTTCAGACCAGCCTTCTTGCAACTGCAACGAGGGTTTGTACATCTTGCACGTAGACAGAGCTTTCAAGGAGAAATTAAATAGTTCCTAAGTTGCACAAAAATGAAGTGCTTCAAACAAACACATACTTTGTATGGACAGAGAAGAGATGGAATATATGTAAGACTGAGGACACAGGTGTAATGAGAAATAGATTGATTGCATAGCTGCCCAGTATTCTAAGCCATTTCTTTAGTGCGATTCAAGAGAGCACCAAACAGTATAACACATTTGTCAATTGGTTTCATAGTCCATTCCCTTTGTTTAGAGCTGTGAAATGTAGAGCCGAATTCCAAAATAGATCAATGATGTTTCAGAAATTTCCCATAGGGAATACCAAGCCCAGTGTAAAAAATGCAGTTACTCACAAGTTTTATTCAGCAACACTGTAATGGTATTAAAGTGTAACATCCAAGGGAACACTGACTCTGTCAAAGATGATCCAAATGGGATTCATGAAAATTCCCAACTACAAACAGCAGATTCAAAATAGTATGAGGGGACACCAGGATTTGAACGAGGGACCTCTTCATCTGCAGTCAAATGCTCTACCACTGAGCTACATCTCCAGCTGTCAACCAAGATCAGAATGACAATATATCAGTACATCATGAAAGAGTAGGAGGATCATGCTAAGTTGTGCCGGAAAGTACAACCTTGAAACTGTGGAACTGTAGAAGTAGTTCTTAATATTATTTATTAAAGGAAAAATGGATCATTAAAAAAAATATATGTATTTGTTTGATTGGTATTTTATTTGAATAGGCAGTGGTACATAGGACCAATGCCTGCACTTAAAATGTTTGTTTTGAAACATTCTCAAAGGGGAAGAGGTTTTTACGGGATACCTTATTGTTTCATGTTTGGTTACCACAATCACTCAGATGGTGATGAAGTATGATTGTTTTGGGCCACATTACGGTGGAAAAACATTTCTACATACCACTACAATTCGGTATTTGGAAGGTACACCCAAACACCCCTTTCACGGACCTTCGATTTAAAACATCAGAAAAAGCCACTTTGTGCTTGCAAACGGCCTGATTCTTCAGGCCAGCCTTCTTGCAACTGCAACAATGGTTCGTACATCTTGCACGTAGGCAGAGCATTTAAGGAGAAATTAAATAGTTCTTACGTTGCACAAAAATGAAGTGCTTCAAACAAGCACATACTTTGGATGCACAGGGAAAAGGTGGAATATATGTAAGACTGAGGACACAGGTGAAATGAGAAATAGACTGACTGCATCGCTGCACAGTATTCTAAGCCATTTCTTTAGTGCGATTCAAGAAAGCACCAAACAGTATAACAAATTTGTCAATTTATTTCATAGTCCATTCACTTTCTTTAGTGCTGTAAAAGGAAGAGCCAAATTCCAAAATAGATCAATGATCTTTCAGAAAGTTCCCAAATGGAACACCAAGCATAGTGTTAAAACTGCATTTACTCACAGGTTTTGAGCAGCAAACTCTGTAATGATATTAAAGTGCAATATCCAAGGGAACACTGACTCTGTCAAAGATGATCCAAAAGGAATTGATGAAAAGTCCCAACTACAAACAACAGAATCAAAATAGTCTGAGGGGACACCCGGATTTGAACCAGGGACCTCTTGATCTGCAGTCAAATGCTCTACCACTGAGCTATATCCCCAGCTTTTCAGTAAAATCAGAATGACATAATATCAGTACATCATGAAAGAGTGAGAGGATCATGCTAAGTTGTGCCGGAAAGTACAGGCTTGAAACTGTGGAACAGGAGAAGTAGTAGTTAATATTATTTATTAAAGTAAAACTGGATCATTTAAAAGACGGATTAATTTGTTTCATTGCTATTTTATTTGAATAGGCAGTGGTACATAAGACCAATGCCTCTACATACAATGATTGTTTTGAAACATTCTTAAAGGGGAAGAGGTTTTTACGTGACACATTATCATTTGATGATTGGTTACCACAATCACCGAGATGGTGGTAAAGTATGATTGTTTTTTGGCCAAATTACGGAGGAAAAACATTTCTACATACCACTACAATTCGGTATTTGGAAGGAACGCCCAAACACCCCTTTCAAGTACCTTCGATTTAATACATCAAAAAAAGGCACTTTGTGCTTGCAACTGGCCTGATTCTTCAGACCAGCCTTCTTGCAACTGCAACAAGGGTTTGAACATCTTGCACGTAGGCAGAGCTTTCAAGGAGAAATTAAATAGTTCCTACGTTGCACAAAAATGAAGTGCTTCAAACAAGCACATACTTTTAATGCACAGGGAAAAGCTGGAATATATGTAAGACTGAGGACACAGGTGAAATGAGAAATAGACTGACTGCATCGCTGCACAGTATTCTAAGCCATTTCTTTAGTGCGATTCAAGAAAGCACCAAACAGTATAACAAATTTGTCAATTTGTTTCATAGTCCATTCCCTTTCTTTAGTGCTGTAAAAGGAAGAGCCAAATTCCAAAATAGATCAATGATCTTTCAGATATTTCCCAAAGGGAATACCAAGCCGAGTGTTAAAACTCCATTTACTCACAGGTTTTGAGCAGCAAACTATGTAATGCTATTAAAGTGCAAAATCCAAGGGAACACTGACTCTGTCAAAGATGATCCAAAAGGAATTGATGAAAAGTCCCAACTACAAACAACAGAATCAAAATAGTCTGAGGGGACACCCGGATTTGAACCAGGGACCTCTTGATCTGCAGTCAAATGCTCTACCACTGAGCTATATCCCCAGCTTTTCAGTAAAATCAGAATGACATAATATCAGTACATCATGAAAGAGTGAGAGGATCATGCTAAGTTTTGCCGGAAAGTACAGGCTTGAAACTGTGGAACAGGAGAAGAAGTAGCTAATATTATTTATTAAAGGAAATCTGTATCATTTAAAAAACGGATTAATTTGTTTCATTGCTATTTTATTTGAATAGGCAGTGGTACATAGGACCAATGCCTCTACATACAATGATTGTTTTGAAACATTCTTAAAGGGGAAGAGGTTTTTACGTGACACATTATCATTTGATGATTGGTTACCACAATCACCGAGATGGTGGTGAAGTATGATTGTTTTTTGGCCAAATTACGATGGAAAAACATTTCTACATACCACTACAATTCGGTATTTGGAAGGAACACCCATACACCCCTTTCAAGTACCTTCGATTTAATACATCAAAAAAAGCCACTTTGTGCTTGCAACTGGCCTGATTCTTCAGACCAGCCTTCTTGCAACTGCAACGAGGGTTTGTACATCTTGCACGTAGGCAGAGCTTTCAAGGAGAAATTAAATAGTTCCTAAGTTGCACAAAAATGAAGTGCTTCAAACAAACACATACTTTGTATGGACAGAGAAGAGATGGAATATATGTAAGACTGAGGACACAGGTGTAATGAGAAATAGATTGATTGCATAGCTGCCCAGTATTCTAAGCCATTTCTTTAGTGCGATTCAAGAGAGCACCAAACAGTATAACAAATTTGTCAATTGGTTTCATAGTCCATTCCCTTTGTTTAGAGCTGTGAAAGGTAGAGCCGAATTCCAAAATAGATCAATGATGTTTCAGAAATTTCCCATAGGGAATACCAAGCCCAGTGTAAAAAATGCAGTTACTCACAAGTTTTAATCAGCAACACTGTAATGTTATTAAAGTGTAACATCCAAGGGAACACTGACTATGTCAAAGATGATCCAAATGGGATTCATGAAAATTCCCAACTACAAACAGCAGATTCAAAATAATATGAGGGGACACCCGGATTTGAACCAGGGACCTCTTGATCTGCAGTCAAATGCTCTACCACTGAGCTATATCCCCAGCTGTCAGCCAAGATCAGAATGACAATATATCAGTACATCATGAAAGAGTGAGAGGATCATGCTAAGTTGTGCCGGAAAGTACAACCTTGAAACTGTGGAACTGTAGAAGTAGTTCTTAATATTATTTATTAAAGGAAAAATGGATCAATAAAAAAAATATATGTATTTGTTTGATTGGTATTTTATTTGAATAGGCAGTGGTACATAGGACCAATGCCTGCACTTAAAATGTTTGTTTTGAAACATTCTCAAAGGGGAAGAGGTTTTTACGGGATACCTTATTGTTTCATGTTTGGTTACCACAATCACTCAGATGGTGATGAAGTATGATTGTTTTGGGTCACATTACGGTGGAAAAACATTTCTACATACCACTACAATTCGGTATTTGGAAGGTACACCCAAACACCCGTTTCACGGACCTTCGATTTAAAACATCAGAAAAAGCCACTTTGTGCTTGCAAATGGCCTGATTCTTCAGGCCAGCCTTCTTGCAACTGCAACAATGGTTCGTACATCTTGCACGTAGGCAGAGCATTTAAGGAGAAATTAAATAGTTCCTACGTTGCACAAAAAATGAAGTGCTTCAAACAAGCACATACTTTGGATGCACAGGGAAAAGGTGGAATATATGTAAGACTGAGGACACAGGTGAAATGAGAAATAGACTGACTGCATCGCTGCACAGTATTCTAAGCCATTTCTTTAGTGCGATTTAAGAAAGCACCAAACAGTATAACAAATTTGTCAATTTATTTCATAGTCCATTCCCTTTCTTTAGTGCTGTAAAAGGAAGAGCCAAATTCCAAAATAGTTCAATGATCTTTCAGAAAGTTCCCAAATGGAACACCAAGCCGAGTGTTAAAACTGCATTTACTCACAGGTTTTGAGCAGCAAACTCTGTAATGATATTAAAGTGCAATATCCAAGGGAACACTGACTCTGTCAAAGATGATCCAAAAGGAATTGATGAAAAGTCCCAACTACAAACAACAGAATCAAAATAGTCTGAGGGGACACCCGGATTTGAACCAGGGACCTCTTGATCTGCAGTCAAATGCTCTACCACTGAGCTATATCCCCACCTTTTCAGTAAAATCAGAATGACATAATATCAGTACATCATGAAAGAGTGAGAGGATCATGCTAAGTTCTGCCGGAAAGTACAGGCTTGAAACTGTGGAACAGGAGAAGTAGTCCTTAATATTATTTATTAAAGTAAAACTGGATCATTTAAAAAAACAGATTAATTTGTTTCATTGCTATTTTATTTGAATAGGCAGTGGTACATAAGACCAATGCCTCTACATACAATGATTGTTTTGAAACATTCTTAAAGGGAAAGAGGTTTTTATGTGACACATTATCATTTGATGATTGGTTACCACAATCACCGAGATGGTGGTGAAGTATGATTGTTTTTTGGCCAAATTACGGAGGAAAAACATTTCTACATACCACTACAATTCGGTATTTGGAAGGAACACCCAAACACCCCTTTCAAGTACCTTCGATTTAATACATCAAAAAAAGCCACTTTGTGCTTGCAACTGGCCTGATTCTTCAGACCAGCCTTCTTGCAACTGCAACGTGGGTTTGAACATCTTGCACGTAGGCAGAGCTTTCAAGGAGAAATTAAATAGTTCCTACGTTGCACAAAAATGAAGTGCTTCAAACAAGCACATACTTTTAATGCACAGGGAAAAGCTGGAATATATGTAAGACTGAGGACACAGGTGAAATGAGAAATAGACTGACTGCATCGCTGCACAGTATTCTAAGCCATTTCTTTAGTGCGATTCAAGAGAGCACCAAACAGTATAACAAATTTGTCAATTTGTTTCATAGTCCATTCCTTTTCTTTAGTGCTGTAAAAGGAAGAGCCAAATTCCAAAATAGATCAATGATCTTTCAGAAATTTCCCAAAGGGAATACCAAGCCGAGTGTTAAAACTCCATTTACTCACAGGTTTTGAGCAGCAAACTATGTAATGCTATTAAAGTGCAATATCCAAGAGAACACTGACTCTGTCAAAGATGATCCAAAAGGAATTGATGAAAAGTCCCAACTACAAACAACAGAATCAAAATAGTCTGAAGGGACACACGGATTTGAACCAGGGACCTCTTGATCTGCAGTCAAATGCTCTACCACTGAGCTACATCCCCAGCTTTTCAGTAAAATCAGAATGACATAATATCAGTACATCATGAAAGAGTGAGAGGATCATGCTAAATTGTGCCGGAAAGTACAGGCTTGAAACTGTGGAACAGGAGAAGTAGTCCTTAATATTATTTATTAAAGTAAAACTGGCTCATTTAAAAAACAGATTAATTTGTTTCATTGCTATTTTATTTGAATAGGCAGTGGTACATAAGACCAATGCCTCTACATACAATGATTGTTTTGAAACATTCTTAAAGGGGAAGAGGTTTTTACGTGACACATTATCATTTGATGATTGGTTACCACAATCACCGAGATGGTGGTGAAGTATGATTGTTTTTTGGCCAAATTATGGAGGAAAAACATTTCTACATACCACTACAATTCGGTATTTGGAAGGAACACCCAAACACCCCTTTCAAGTACCTTCGATTTAATACATCAAAAAAAGCCACTTTGTGCTTGCAACTGGCCTGATTCTTCAGACCAGCCTTGTTGCAACTGCAACAAGGGTTTGAACATCTTGCACGTAGGCAGAGCTTTCAAGGAGAAATTAAATAGTTCCTACGTTGCACAAAAATGAAGTGCTTCAAACAAGCACATACTTTTAATGCACAGGGAAAAGGTGGAATATATGTAAGACTGAGGACATAGGTGAAATGAGAAATAGACTGACTGCATCGCTGCACAGTATTCTAAGCCATTTCTTTAGTGCGATTCAAGAGAGCACCAAACAGTATAACAAATTTGTCAATTTGTTTCATAGTCCATTCCCTTTCTTTAGTGCTGTAAAAGGAAGAGCAAAATTCCAAAATAGATCAATGATCTTTCAGAAATTTCCCAAAGGGAATACCAAGCCGAGTGTTAAAACTCCATTTACTGACAGGTTTTGAGCAGCAA
Organism: Lissotriton vulgaris; assembly: GCF_964263255.1. Lineage (NCBI taxonomy): Eukaryota > Metazoa > Chordata > Amphibia > Caudata > Salamandridae > Lissotriton > Lissotriton vulgaris. The sequence goes on from NC_141685.1 coordinate 244,544,159, forward strand.
ACTATGTAATGCTATTAAAGTGCAAAATCCAAGGGAACACTGACTCTGTCAAAGATGATCCAAAAGGAATTGATGAAAAGTCCCAACTACAAACAACAGAATCAAAATAGTCTGAGGGGACACCCGGATTTAAACCAGGGACCTCTTGATCTGCAGTCAAATGCTCTACCACTGAGCTATATCCCCAGCTTTTCAGTAAAATCAGAATGACATAATATCAGTACATCATGAAAGAGTGAGAGGATCATGCTAATTTGTGCCGGAAAGTACAGGCTTGAAACTGTGGAACAGGAGAAGTAGTAGCTAATATTATTTATTAAAGGAAATCTGTATCATTTAAAAACGGATTATTTTGTTTCATTGCTATTTTATTTGAATAGGCAGTGGTACATAGGACCAATGCCTCTACATACAATGATTGTTTTGAAACATTCTTAAAGGGGAAGAGGTTTTTACATGACACATTATCATTTGATGATTGGTTACCACAATCACCGAGATGGTGGTAAAGTATGATTTTTTTTTGGCCAAATTACGATGGAAAAACATTTCTACATACCACTACAATTCGGTATTTGGAAGGAACACCCAAACACCCCTTTCAAGTACCTTCGATTTAATACATCAAAAAAGCCACTTTGTGCTTGCAACTGGCCTGATTCTTCAGACCAGCCTTCTTGCAACTGCAACGAGGGTTTGTACATCTTGCACGTAGGCAGAGCTTTCAAGGAGAAATTAAATAGTTCCTAAGTTGCACAAAAATGAAGTGCTTCAAACAAACACATACTTTGTATGGACAGAGAAGAGATGGACTATATGTAAGACTGAGGACACAGGTGTAATGAGAAATAGATTGATTGCATAGCTGCCCAGTATTCTAAGCCATTTCTTTAGTGCGATTCAAGAGAGCACCAAACAGTATAACAAATTTGTCAATTGGTTTCATAGTCCATTCCCTTTGTTTAGAGCTGTGAAATGTAGAGCCGAATTCCAAAATAGATCAATGATGTTTCAGAAATTTCCCATAGGGAATACCAAGCCCAGTGTAAAAAATGCAGTTACTCACAAGTTTTATTCAGCAACACTGTAATGGTATTAAAGTGTAACATCCAAGGGAACACTGACTCTGTCAAAGATGATCCAAATGGGATTCATGAAAATTCCCAACTACAAACAGCAGATTCAAAATAGTATGAGGCGACACCAAGATTTGAACCAGGGACCTCTTGATCTGCAGTCAAATGCTCTACCACTGAGCTACATCTCCAGCTGTCAACCAAGATCAGAATGACAATATATCAGTACATCATGAAAGAGTAGGAGGATCATGCTAAGTTGTGCCGGAAAGTACAACCTTGAAACTGTGGAACTGTAGAAGTAGTTCTTAATATTATTTATTAAAGGAAAAATGGATCATTAAAAAAAATTATATATGTTTTTGTTTGATTGGTATTTTATTTGAATAGGCAGTGGTACATAGGACCAATGCCTGCACTTAAAATGTTTGTTTTGAAACATTCTCAAAGGGGAAGAGGTTTTTACGGGATACCTTATTGTTTCATGATTGGTTACCACAATCACTGAGATGGTGATGAAGTATGATTGTTTTGGGCCACATTACGGTGGAAAAACATTTCTACATACCACTACAATTCGGTATTTGGAAGGTACACCCAAACACCCCTTTCACGGACCTTCGATTTAAAACATCAGAAAAAGCCACTTTGTGCTTGCAAACGGCCTGATTCTTCAGGCCAGCCTTCTTGCAACTGCAACAATGGTTCGTACATCTTGCACGTAGGCAGAGCATTTAAGGAGAAATTAAATAGTTCCTACGTTGCACAAAAATGAAGTGCTTCAAACAAGCACATACTTTGGATGCACAGGGAAAAGGTGGAATATATGTAAGACTGAGGACACAGGTGAAATGAGAAATAGACTGACTGCATCGCTGCACAGTATTCTAAGCCATTTCTTTAGTGCGATTCAAGAAAGCACCAAACAGTATAACAAATTTGTCAATTTATTTCATAGTCCATTCCCTTTCTTTAGTGCTGTAAAAGGAAGAGCCAAATTCCAAAATAGATCAATGATCTTTCAGAAAGTTCCAAAATGGAACACCAAGCCGAGTGTTAAAACTGCATTTACTCACAGGTTTTGAGCAGCAAACTCTGTAATGATATTAAAGTGCAATATCCAAGGGAACACTGACTCTGTCAAAGATGATCCAAAAGGAATTGATGAAAAGTCCCAACTACAAACAACAGAATCAAAATAGTCTGAGGGGACACCCGGATTTGAACCAGGGACCTCTTGATCTGCAGTCAAATGCTCTACCACTGAGCTATATCCCCAGCTTTTCAGTAAAATCAGAATGACATAATATCAGTACATCATGAAAGAGTGAGAGGATCATGCTAAGTTGTGCCGGAAAGTACAGGCTTGAAACTGTGGAACAGGAGAAGTAGTAGTTAATATTATTTATTAAAGTAAAACTGGATCATTTAAAAGACGGATTAATTTGTTTCATTGCTATTTTATTTGAATAGGCAGTGGTACATAAGACCAATGCCTCTACATACAATGATTGTTTTGAAACATTCTTAAAGGGGAAGAGGTTTTTACGTGACACATTATCATTTGATGATTAGTTACCACAATCACCGAGATGGTGGTAAAGTATGATTGTTTTTTGGCCAAATTACGGAGGAAAAACATTTCTACATACCACTACAATTCGGTATTTGGAAGGAACGCCCAAACACCCCTTTCAAGTACCTTCGATTTAATACATCAAAAAAAGGCACTTTGTGCTTGCAACTGGCCTGATTCTTCAGACCAGCCTTCTTGCAACTGCAACGAGGGTTTGAACATCTTGCACGTAGGCAGAGCTTTCAAGGAGAAATTAAATAGTTCCTACGTTGCACAAAAATGAAGTGCTTCAAACAAGCACATACTTTTAATGCACAGGGAAAAGCTGGAATATATGTAAGACTGAGGACACAGGTGAAATGAGAAATAGACTGACTGCATCGCTGCACAGTATTCTAAGCCATTTCTTTAGTGCGATTCAAGAAAGCACCAAACAGTATAACAAATTTGTCAATTTGTTTCATAGTCCATTCCCTTTCTTTAGTGCTGTAAAAGGAAGAGCCAAATTCCAAAATAGATCAATGATCTTTCAGATATTTCCCAAAGGGAATACCAAGCCGAGTGTTAAAACTCCATTTACTCACAGGTTTTGAGCAGCAAACTATGTAATGCTATTAAAGTGCAAAATCCAAGGGAACACTGACTCTGTCAAAGATGATCCAAAAGGAATTGATGAAAAGTCCCAACTACAAACAACAGAATCAAAATAGTCTGAGGGGACACCCGGATTTGAACCAGGGACCTCTTGATCTGCAGTCAAATGCTCTACCACTGAGCTATATCCCCAGCTTTTCAGTAAAATCAGAATGACATAATATCAGTACATCATGAAAGAGTGAGAGGATCATGCTAATTTTTGCCGGAAAGTACAGGCTTGAAACTGTGGAACAGGAGAAGAAGTAGCTAATATTATTTATTAAAGGAAATCTGTATCATTTAAAAAACGGATTAATTTGTTTCATTGCTATTTTATTTGAATAGGCAGTGGTACATAGGACCAATGCCTCTACATACAATGATTGTTTTGAAACATTCTTAAAGGGGAAGAGGTTTTTACGTGACACATTATCATTTGATGATTGGTTACCACAATCACCGAGATGGTGGTGAAGTATGATTGTTTTTTGGCCAAATTACGATGGAAAAACATTTCTACATACCACTACAATTCGGTATTTGGAAGGAACACCCATACACCCCTTTCAAGTACCTTCGATTTAATACATCAAAAAAAGCCACTTTGTGCTTGCAACTGGCCTGATTCTTCAGACCAGCCTTCTTGCAACTGCAACGAGGGTTTGTACATCTTGCACGTAGGCAGAGCTTTCAAGGAGAAATTAAATAGTTCCTAAGTTGCACAAAAATGAAGTGCTTCAAACAAACACATACTTTGTATGGACAGAGAAGAGATGGAATATATGTAAGACTGAGGACACAGGTGTAATGAGAAATAGATTGATTGCATAGCTGCCCAGTATTCTAAGCCATTTCTTTAGTGCGATTCAAGAGAGCACCAAACAGTATAACAAATTTGTCAATTGGTTTCATAGTCCATTCCCTTTGTTTAGAGCTGTGAAAGGTAGAGCCGAATTCCAAAATAGATCAATGATGTTTCAGAAATTTCCCATAGGGAATACCAAGCCCAGTGTAAAAAATGCAGTTACTCACAAGTTTTAATCAGCAACACTGTAATGTTATTAAAGTGTAACATCCAAGGGAACACTGACTATGTCAAAGATGATCCAAATGGGATTCATGAAAATTCCCAACTACAAACAGCAGATTCAAAATAGTATGAGGGGACACTCGGATTTGAACCAGGGACCGCTTGATCTGCAGTCAAATGCTCTACCACTGAGCTATATCCCCAGCTGTCAGCCAAGATCAGAATGACAATATATCAGTACATCATGAAAGAGTGAGAGGATCATGCTAAGTTGTGCCGGAAAGTACAACCTTGAAACTGTGGAACTGTAGAAGTAGTTCTTAATGTTATTTATTAAAGGAAAAATGGATCAATAAAAAAAATATATGTATTTGTTTGATTGGTATTTTATTTGAATAGGCAGTGGTACATAGGACCAATGCCTGCACTTAAAATGTTTGTTTTGAAACATTCTCAAAGGGGAAGAGGTTTTTACGGGATACCTTATTGTTTCATGTTTGGTTACCACAATCACTCAGATGGTGATGAAGTATGATTGTTTTGGGTCACATTACGGTGGAAAAACATTTCTACATACCACTACAATTCGGTATTTGGAAGGTACACCCAAACACCCGTTTCACGGACCTTCGATTTAAAACATCAGAAAAAGCCACTTTGTGCTTGCAAATGGCCTGATTCTTCAGGCCAGCCTTCTTGCAACTGCAACAATGGTTCGTACATCTTGCACGTAGGCAGAGCATTTAAGGAGAAATTAAATAGTTCCTACGTTGCACAAAAATGAAGTGCTTCAAACAAGCACATACTTTGGATGCACAGGGAAAAGGTGGAATATATGTAAGACTGAGGACACAGGTGAAATGAGAAATAGACTGACTGCATCGCTGCACAGTATTCTAAGCCATTTCTTTAGTGCGATTTAAGAAAGCACCAAACAGTATAACAAATTTGTCAATTTATTTCATAGTCCATTCCCTTTCTTTAGTGCTGTAAAAGGAAGAGCCAAATTCCAAAATAGTTCAATGATCTTTCAGAAAGTTCCCAAATGGAACACCAAGCCGAGTGTTAAAACTGCATTTACTCACAGGTTTTGAGCAGCAAACTCTGTAATGATATTAAAGTGCAATATCCAAGGGAACACTGACTCTGTCAAAGATGATCCAAAAGGAATTGATGAAAAGTCCCAACTACAAACAACAGAATCAAAATAGTCTGAGGGGACACCCGGATTTGAACCAGGGACCTCTTGATCTGCAGTCAAATGCTCTACCACTGAGCTATATCCCCACCTTTTCAGTAAAATCAGAATGACATAATATCAGTACATCATGAAAGAGTGAGAGGATCATGCTAAGTTCTGCCGGAAAGTACAGGCTTGAAACTGTGGAACAGGAGAAGTAGTCCTTAATATTATTTATTAAAGTAAAACTGGATCATTTAAAAAAACAGATTAATTTGTTTCATTGCTATTTTATTTGAATAGGCAGTGGTGCATAAGACCAATGCCTCTACATACAATGATTGTTTTGAAACATTCTTAAAGGGGAAGAGGTTTTTACGTGACACATTATCATTTGATGATTGGTTACCACAATCACCGAGATGGTGGTGAAGTATGATTGTTTTTTGGCCAAATTACGGAGGAAAAACATTTCTACATACCACTACAATTCGGTATTTGGAAGGAACACCCAAACACCCCTTTCAAGTACCTTCGATTTAATACATCAAAAAAAGCCACTTTGTGCTTGCAACTGGCCTGATTCTTCAGACCAGCCTTCTTGCAACTGCAACGAGGGTTTGAACATCTTGCACGTAGGCAGAGCTTTCAAGGAGAAATTAAATAGTTCCTACGTTGCACAAAAATGAAGTGCTTCAAACAAGCACATACTTTTAATGCACAGGGAAAAGCTGGAATATATGTAAGACTGAGGACACAGGTGAAATGAGAAATAGACTGACTGCATCGCTGCACAGTATTCTAAGCCATTTCTTTAGTGCGATTCAAGAGAGCACCAAACAGTATAACAAATTTGTCAATTTGTTTCATAGTCCATTCCTTTTCTTTAGTGCTGTAAAAGGAAGAGCCAAATTCCAAAATAGATCAATGATCTTTCAGAAATTTCCTCAAGGGAATACCAAGCCGAGTGTTAAAACTCCATTTACTCACAGGTTTTGAGCAGCAAACTATGTAATGCTATTAAAGTGCAATATCCAAGAGAACACTGACTCTGTCAAAGATGATCCAAAAGGAATTGATGAAAAGTCCCAACTACAAACAACAGAATCAAAATAGTCTGAGGGGACACACAGATTTGAACCAGGGACCTCTTGATCTGCAGTCAAATGCTCTACCACTGAGCTATATCCCCAGCTTTTCAGTAAAATCAGAATGACATAATATCAGTACATCATGAAAGAGTGAGAGGATCATGCTAAGTTGTGCCGGAAAGTACAGGCTTGAAACTGTGGAACAGGAAAAGTAGTAGTTAATATTATTTATTAAAGGAAATCTGTATCATTTAAAAAACGGATTAATTTGTTTCATTGCTACTTTATTTGAATAGGCAGTGGTACATAGGACCAATGCCTCTACATACAATGATTGTTTTGAAACATTCTTAAAGGGGAAGAGGTTTTTACATGACACATTATCATTTGATGATTGGTTACCACAATCACCGAGATGGTGGTAAAGTATGATTATTTTTTTGGCCAAATTACGATGGAAAAACATTTCTACATACCACTACAATTCGGTATTTGGAAGGAACACCCAAACACCCCTTTCAAGTACCTTCGATTTAATACATCAAAAAAGCCACTTTGTGCTTGCAACTGGCCTGATTCTTCAGACCAGCCTTCTTGCAACTGCAACGAGGGTTTGTACATCTTGCACGTAGGCAGAGCTTTCAAGGAGAAATTAAATAGTTCCTAAGTTGCACAAAAATGAAGTGCTTCAAACAAACACATACTTTGTATGGACAGAGAAGAGATGGAATATATGTAAGACTGAGGACACAGGTGTAATGAGAAATAGATTGATTGCATAGCTGCCCAGTATTCTAAGCCATTTCTTTAGTGCGATTCAAGAGAGCACCAAACAGTATAACAAATTTGTCAATTGGTTTCATAGTCCATTCCCTTTGTTTAGAGCTGTGAAATGTAGAGCCGAATTCCAAAATAGATCAATGATGTTTCAGAAATTTCCCATAGGGAATACCAAGCCCAGTGTAAAAAATGCAGTTACTCACAAGTTTTATTCAGCAACACTGTAATGGTAATAAAGTGTAACATCCAAGGGAACACTGACTCTGTCAAAGATGATCCAAATGGGATTCATGAAAATTCCCAACTACAAACAGCAGATTCAAAATAGTATGAGGCGACACCAGGATTTGAACCAGGGACCTCTTGATCTGCAGTCAAATGCTCTACCACTGAGCTACATCTCCAGCTGTCAACCAAGATCAGAATGACAATATATCAGTACATCATGAAAGAGTAGGAGGATCATGCTAAGTTGTGCCGGAAAGTACAACCTTGAAACTGTGGAACTGTAGAAGTAGTTCTTAATATTATTTATTAAAGGAAAAATGGATCATTAAAAAAAATATATGTATTTGTTTGATTGGTATTTTATTTGAATAGGCAGTGGTACATAGGACCAATGCCTGCACTTAAAATGTTTGTTTTGAAACATTCTCAAAGGGGAAGAGGTTTTTACGGGATACCTTATTGTTTCATGATTGGTTACCACAATCACTGAGATGGTGATGAAGTATGATTGTTTTGGGCCACATTACGGTGGAAAAACATTTCTACATACCACTACAATTCGGTATTTGGAAGGTACACCCAAACACCCCTTTCACGGACCTTCGATTTAAAACATCAGAAAAAGCCACTTTGTGCTTGCAAACGGCCTGATTCTTCAGGCCAGCCTTCTTGCAACTGCAACAATGGTTCGTACATCTTGCACGTAGGCAGAGCATTTAAGGAGAAATTAAATAGTTCCTACGTTGCACAAAAATGAAGTGCTTCAAACAAGCACATACTTTGGATGCACAGGGAAAAGGTGGAATATATGTAAGACTGAGGACACAGGTAAAATGAGAAATAGACTGACTGCATCGCTGCACAGTATTCTAAGCCATTTCTTTAGTGCGATTCAAGAAAGCACCAAACAGTATACCAAATTTGTCAATTTATTTCATAGTCCATTCCCTTTCTTTAGTGCTGTAAAAGGAAGAGCCAAATTCCAAAATAGATCAATGATCTTTCAGAAAGTTCCCAAATGGAACACCAAGCCGAGTGTTAAAACTGCATTTACTCACAGGTTTTGAGCAGCAAACTCTGTAATGATATTAAAGTGCAATATCCAAGGGAACACTGACTCTGTCAAAGATGATCCAAAAGGAATTGATGAAAAGTCCCAACAACAAACAACAGAATCAAAATAGTCTGAGGGGACACCCGGATTTGAACCAGGGACCTCTTGATCTGCAGTCAAATGCTCTACCACCGAGCTATATCCCCAGCTTTTCAGTAAAATCAGAATGACATAATATCAGTACATCATGAAAGAGTGAGAGGATCATGCTAAGTTGTGTCGGAAAGTACAGGCTTGAAACTGTGGAACAGGAGAAGTAGTAGTTAATATTATTTATTAAAGTAAAACTGGATCATTTAAAAGACGGATTAATTTGTTTCATTGCTATTTTATTTGAATAGGCAGTGGTACATAAGACCAATGCCTCTACATACAATGATTGTTTTGAAACATTCTTAAAGGGGAAGAGGTTTTTACGTGACACATTATCATTTGATGATTGGTTACCACAATCACCGAGATGGTGGTAAAGTATGATTGTTTTTTGGCCAAATTACGGAGGAAAAACATTTCTACATACCACTACAATTCGGTATTTGGAAGGAACACCCAAACACCCCTTTCAAGTACCTTCGATTTAATACATCAAAAAAAGCCACTTTGTGCTTGCAACTGGCCTGATTCTTGAGGCCAGCCTTGTTGCAACTGCAACAAGGGTTTGAACATCTTGCACGTAGGCAGAGCATTCAAGGAGAAATTAAATAGTTCCTACGTTGCACAAAAATGAAGTGCTTCAAACAAGCACATACTTTGGATGCACAGGGAAAAGGTGGAATATATGTAAGACTGAGGACACAGGTGAAATGAGAAATAGACTGACTGTATCGCTGCACAGTATTCTAAGCCATTTCTTTAGTGCGATTCAAGAAAGCACCAAACAGTATAACAAATTTGTCAATTTATTTCATAGTCCATTCCCTTTCTTTAGTGCTGTAAAAGGAAGAGCCAAATTCCAAAATAGATTAATGATCTTTCAGAAAGTTCCCAAAGGGAACACCAAGCCGAGTGTTAAAACTGCATTTACTCACAGGTTTTGAGCAGCAAACTCTGTAATGATATTAAAGTGCAATATCCAAGGGAACACTGACTCTGTCAAAGATGATCCAAAAGGAATTGATGAAAAGTCCCAAATACAAACAACAGAATCAAAATAATCTGAGGGGACACCCGGATTTGAACCAGGGACCTCTTGATCTGCAGTCAAATGCTCTACCACTGAGCTATATCCCCAGCTTTTCAGTAAAATCAGAATGACATAATATCAGTACATCATGAAAGAGTGAGAGGATCATGCTAAGTTGTGCCGGAAAGTACAGGCTTGAAACTGTGGAACAGGAGAAGTAGTAGTTAATATTATTTATTAAAGGAAATCTGTATCATTTAAAAAACGGATTAATTTGTTTCATTGCTACTTTATTTGAATAGGCAGTGGTACATAGGACCAATGCCTCTACATACAATGATTGTTTTGAAACATTCTTAAAGGGGAAGAGGTTTTTACATGACACATTATCATTTGATGATTGGTTACCACAATCACCGAGATGGTGGTAAAGTATGATTTTTTTTTGGCCAAATTACGATGGAAAAACATTTCTACATACCACTACAATTCGGTATTTGGAAGGAACACCCAAACACCCCTTTCAAGTACCTTCGATTTAATACATCAAAAAAGCCACTTTGTGCTTGCAACTGGCCTGATTCTTCAGACCAGCCTTCTTGCAACTGCAACGAGGGTTTGTACATCTTGCACGTAGACAGAGCTTTCAAGGAGAAATTAAATAGTTCCTAAGTTGCACAAAAATGAAGTGCTTCAAACAAACACATACTTTGTATGGACAGAGAAGAGATGGAATATATGTAAGACTGAGGACACAGGTGTAATGAGAAATAGATTGATTGCATAGCTGCCCAGTATTCTAAGCCATTTCTTTAGTGCGATTCAAGAGAGCACCAAACAGTATAACAAATTTGTCAATTGGTTTCATAGTCCATTCCCTTTGTTTAGAGCTGTGAAATGTAGAGCCGAATTCCAAAATAGATCAATGATGTTTCAGAAATTTCCCATAGGGAATACCAAGCCCAGTGTAAAAAATGCAGTTACTCACAAGTTTTATTCAGCAACACTGTAATGGTATTAAAGTGTAACATCCAAGGGAACACTGACTCTGTCAAAGATGATCCAAATGGGATTCATGAAAATTCCCAACTACAAACAGCAGATTCAAAATAGTATGAGGGGACACCAGGATTTGAACCAGGGACCTCTTGATCTGCAGTCAAATGCTCTACCACTGAGCTACATCTCCAGCTGTCAACCAAGAGCAGAATGACAATATATCAGTACATCATGAAAGAGTAGGAGGATCATGCTAAGTTGTGCCGGAAAGTACAACCTTGAAACTGTGGAACTGTAGAAGTAGTTCTTAATATTATTTATTAAAGGAAAAATGGATCATTAAAAAAAATATATGTATTTGTTTGATTGGTATTTTATTTGAATAGGCAGTGGTACATAGGACCAATGCCTGCACTTAAAATGTTTGTTTTGAAACATTCTCAAAGGGGAAGAGGTTTTTACGGGATACCTTATTGTTTCATGTTTGGTTACCACAATCACTCAGATGGTGATGAAGTATGATTGTTTTGGGCCACATTACGGTGGAAAAACATTTCTACATACCACTACAATTCGGTATTTGGAAGGTACACCCAAACACCCCTTTCACGGACCTTCGATTTAAAACATCAGAAAAAGCCACTTTGTGCTTGCAAACGGCCTGATTCTTCAGGCCAGCCTTCTTGCAACTGCAACAATGGTTCGTACATCTTGCACGTAGGCAGAGCATTTAAGGAGAAATTAAATAGTTCCTACGTTGCACAAAAATGAAGTGCTTCAAACAAGCACATACTTTGGATGCACAGGGAAAAGGTGGAATATATGTAAGACTGAGGACACAGGTGAAATGAGAAATAGACTGACTGCATCGCTGCACAGTATTCTAAGCCATTTCTTTAGTGCGATTCAAGAAAGCACCAAACAGTATAACAAATTTGTCAATTTATTTCATAGTCCATTCCCTTTCTTTAGTGCTGTAAAAGGAAGAGCCAAATTCCAAAATAGATCAATGATCTTTCAGAAAGTTCCCAAATGGAACACCAAGCCGAGTGTTAAAACTGCATTTACTCACAGGTTTTGAGCAGCAAACTCTGTAATGATATTAAAGTGCAATATCCAAGGGAACACTGACTCTGTCAAAGATGATCCAAAAGGAATTGATGAAAAGTCCCAACTACAAACAACAGAATCAAAATAGTCTGAGGGGACACCCGGATTTGAACCAGGGACCTCTTGATCTGCAGTCAAATGCTCTACCACTGAGCTATATCCCCAGCTTTTCAGTAAAATCAGAATGACATAATATCAGTACATCATGAAAGAGTGAGAGGATCATGCTAAGTTGTGCCGGAAAGTACAGGCTTGAAACTGTGGAACAGGAGAAGTAGTAGTTAATATTATTTATTAAAGTAAAACTGGATCATTTAAAAGACGGATTAATTTGTTTCATTGCTATTTTATTTGAATAGGCAGTGGTACATAAGACCAATGCCTCTACATACAATGATTGTTTTGAAACATTCTTAAAGGGGAAGAGGTTTTTACGTGACACATTATCATTTGATGATTGGTTACCACAATCACCGAGATGGTGGTAAAGTATGATTGTTTTTTGGCCAAATTACGGAGGAAAAACATTTCTACATACCACTCCAATTCGGTATTTGGAAGGAACACCCAAACACCCCTTTCAAGTACCTTCGATTTAATACATCAAAAAAAGGCACTTTGTGCTTGCAACTGGCCTGATTCTTCAGACCAGCCTTCTTGCAACTGCAACGAGGGTTTGAACATCTTGCACGTAGGCAGAGCTTTCAAGGAGAAATTAAATAGTTCCTACGTTGCACAAAAATGAAGTGCTTCAAACAAGCACATACTTTTAATGCACAGGGAAAAGCTGGAATATATGTAAGACTGAGGACACAGGTGAAATGAGAAATAGACTGACTGCATCGCTGCACAGTATTCTAAGCCATTTCTTTAGTGCGATTCAAGAGAGCACCAAACAGTATAACAAATTTGTCAATTTGTTTCATAGTCCATTCCCTTTCTTTAGTGCTGTAAAAGGAAGAGCCAAATTCCAAAATAGATCAATGATCTTTCAGATATTTCCCAAAGGGAATACCAAGCCGAGTGTTAAAACTCCATTTACTCACAGGTTTTGAGCAGCAAACTATGTAATGCTATTAAAGTGCAAAATCCAAGGGAACACTGACTCTGTCAAAGATGATCCAAAAGGAATTGATGAAAAGTCCCAACTACAAACAACAGAATCAAAATAGTCTGAGGGGACACCCGGATTTGAACCAGGGACCTCTTGATCAGCAGTCAAATGCTCTACCACTGAGTTATATCCCCAGCTTTTCAGTAAAATCAGAATGACATAATATCAGTACATCATGAAAGAGTGAGAGGATCATGCTAAGTTTTGCCGGAAAGTACAGGCTTGAAACTGTGGAACAGGAGAAGAAGTAGCTAATATTATTTATTAAAGGAAATCTGTATCATTTAAAAAACGGATTAATTTGTTTCATTGCTATTTTATTTGAATAGGCAGTGGTACATAGGACCAATGCCTCTACATACAATGATTGTTTTGAAACATTCTTAAAGGGGAAGAGGTTTTTACGTGACACATTATCATTTGATGATTGGTTACCACAATCACCGAGATGGTGGTGAAGTATGATTGTTTTTTTGGCCAAATTACGATGTAAAAACATTTCTACATACCACTACAATTCGGTATTTGGAAGGAACACCCATACACCCCTTTCAAGTACCTTCGATTTAATACATCAAAAAAAGCCACTTTGTGCTTGCAACTGGCCTGATTCTTCAGACCAGCCTTCTTGCAACTGCAACGAGGGTTTGTACATCTTGCACGTAGGCAGAGCTTTCAAGGAGAAATTAAATAGTTCCTAAGTTGCACAAAAATGAAGTGCTTCAAACAAACACATACTTTGTATGGACAGAGAAGAGATGGAATATATGTAAGACTGAGGACACAGGTGTAATGAGAAATAGATTGATTGCATAGCTGCCCAGTATTCTAAGCCATTTCTTTAGTGCGATTCAAGAGAGCACCAAACAGTATAACTAATTTGTCAATTGGTTTCATAGTCCATTCCCTTTGTTTAGAGCTGTGAAAGGTAGAGCCGAATTCCAAAATAGATCAATGATGTTTCAGAAATTTCCCATAGGGAATACCAAGCCCAGTGTAAAAAATGCAGTTACTCACAAGTTTTAATCAGCAACACTGTAATGTTATTAAAGTGTAACATCCAAGGGAACACTGACTATGTCAAAGATGATCCAAATGGGATTCATGAAAATTCCCAACTACAAACAGCAGATTCAAAATAGTATGAGGGGACACCCGGATTTGAACCAGGGACCTCTTGATCTGCAGTCAAATGCTCTACCACTGAGCTATATCCCCAGTTGTCAGCCAAGATCAGAATGACAATATATCAGTACATCATGAAAGAGTGAGAGGATCATGCTAAGTTGTGCCGGAAAGTACAACCTTGAAACTGTGGAACTGTAGAAGTAGTTCTTAATATTATTTATTAAAGGAAAAATGGATCAATAAAAAAAATATTTGTATTTGTTTGATTGGTATTTTATTTGAATAGGCAGTGGTACATAGGACCAATGCCTGCACTTAAAATGTTTGTTTTGAAACATTCTCAAAGGGGAAGAGGTTTTGGGGGCGCTAGAGGGCGCACTGCGGAATGGCCGCACTGTCGTGAGGCTCCCGCTGCCCGGAGCTATTATCCGTCTAGGTATCCTGATTGCCATCGCTGCGCCTTGAACTGACCCCACGGCTCGGTTGGGATATCGGTTGTCCACCCACGGTCCAACTCCTAAGCTGTTCGGAGGTTGCTGGCCGAAGCTACGAGGGCCCAAAGGCTTCTCCGACTCGCGCTCTGGAGGTCTGATGCCCTCTTGCCCGGCGTCACTGTTCATGCCAGTCCGGGGCTCTGCACGTGGGGTGTAGGCCTAGCTCCGCCCTTCTCCGCCAGGTTCGTACGCTGGCCGGGCGAGACGCTTGGCTCTCCCCTGCTGTCGGACTTATCTCTCGGCTCTCCCGTCTGCCAGCCCAGATACCATCACCCGCGGAGGTACAACGGATTTAACACTTGGATTTTGAAGGTTTGCCCTCCTTGGGCTGGGAACGGCGACGGCCTTTACTCATCGGTGGGAGTGGCGGGGCGCGCTGGCCTGCTCGTGCCCCCACGATTCGAGCCGCTTATTGCTTGGCCGGGTCCCTTGGCCGAACTGTATCCTGATTCCCATTTGCCTCGTTTTCCTTCTGTACCACCGTTATGGGGAAGCCGGACACTAAACAGTCCAAACTGTCCTTTGACTCTGGTGGGGCCAGACGTGGGGCGCGTTCGCTCCAGGAAGCTGGGGCCTCGCGGTCCCCCCCCCCGAATGTCACTGAGAGTGTCCCGCACCCACCTCCGCCGGACTTTGCCCAAATGATGCAAGAGATGAGGCAGGGGTTCGCCACTATAGTGGACAAAGTGGACAAGATATCGTCGCGCATGGATGCGGTCGTCCAGAAATTGGACGTACATGAGGAGCGCTTGACGGCGGCAGAACAGCGCATTTCGGACCAGGATGACACGACGGCCACCCATACCACCCAGCTGGCGAGAATGGACAATATTTTGCGTGTTATTGCCGCCAAGAACGAGGAGTTGGAGGCGAGGAGTAGGCGCAACAACGTGCGCATAGTAGGTGTGCCGGAGTCCACGAATGTGGGCAAAATGGAGACTTATGTGGAGAGGCTACTGGTGGGCGCCATTGGGACGGAAGTATTCTCGTCCCAGTTCATCGTCGAGAGAGCGCATCGGACGTTGGGACCTCGTCCGGCCTCTGGAGCTGCACCGCGTCCCATCATTGCGCGCCTCTTGAATTATCGTGATCGAGACGCTGCTCTTCAGGCCGCCCGCACTAACAGGGCTCTCTCCTTCGAAGGGGTGTCTTTTACCATGTACCCCGACTTCACACCGATGGTGCAGGACCAGCGTCGGAAGTTTTTGGGGGTGAAAAGGAAGCTTCGGGACCTTCAAGTGGACTACGCCTTGCTTTATCCGGCTAAACTTAGAGTGACGCATCAGGCTAAACAACATTTTTTCACCAACCCACAGCACGCTGAAGACTTTGCGAAGCGCCTCCAGCGCGAGCGCGCTGCTGCGGATCGTGGTGACGATCGTGATCCGGAGGGTGAACAATCGGCTGCTGAGGAGGAGGTCGCCTGATCCTGGTGACTTTGGACTTTGTCTATCTTTTTTTCCGGTTCTTGTAGTATTGTGGACGTGTGACTTTTGTATTGAGACCTGTTGGCTGCCTGCTCAATATTTGCGGCCTAGCTATTGTCCGTTTCCTGCTGATGCGTGGGTTGTGCTTGTATTATGACGAGTGGGTGCGTTGTTTTGCTGTCTACGTGGGGTTGGGATGGCACCGCAGGATGGTGTTCTGGGATGTCGCGCTCTGGGCACCCACCCCCCCGCGCTGCGCCTGGGGCCGCCTGATACTCGTTGGCGCGGACACTGGCGTGGCGTGAGGGAGTGGCGTCGTGCACCTCTGGAAGGTTCCCCGGAGGGTGTGCCCCATGGTTACCTTTTGTTTGGATTCTAGTCCTATGTTGGTTGACTGGATGTGTGCTGAGGGATGGGGGGGGGGGGTGTGTGCGGCCTGATAGTTGGGGTGGTGTCAGGTGGGTGGATGGGGGGGGGTTGTCGCTATCCATGACTGTTTGCTTGGACCGTTTTGGTAGCTGCTACTGCTGTTTGAGTGCACGGAAATCTCGCTGCGCCCGCTATCCGGGCTGTTCCACTTTCCTATCTTATGTGGTGGGTTCTGGGATCCGAGCTCTCGTCCATTCTGGGCCCGAGTGCGCTGGCCGCCATTTTGGGCTGCCACGTGCCGGGGCGCGCTCTGCGTGCGCAGCACGTGTGCGAGTTGTGGGTCATGTGGTATGGCTTGGCGGCGAGTGGCGCGTAGACTGTCCTGGGTGCTTGCTTCATGGATGGGTCGATTGGGGGGGAGTTGTTGTGTTCTTGTTTGGTTGTTTTGGAGATGACTGGGAAGTGTATGGAGTGTATGTGGAGGTCGTCCCGTGCCTTGGGGCGTGGACCTATCGTTGGCTGTTGCTGGGAGTTGGTTGCCCTGTATTTGGTTATAGGGTCCTGTGGGGCCCTTACGTTACGTGATGTCAACTGCTGTTGTAGATCAGATCTCAATTTTGTCCTGGAATGTACGGGGCCTTAACGATGCCAGGAAGTGTCGCAATGTGATACAGTATTTGGACAGGCATGCTATTCATGTTGCTTTTCTCCAGGAGACGCATCTGCGCCCCGCTCCCTCCCCCACTTTCGGCGGAAGGTGGGCTGCGGCCAGGGGGTTTGCTTCATACTCTTCTTATGCTCGTGGGGTTGTCACCCTTGTTAAGAGGTCGCTTGCATTTCAGGAACTTGGATCTTTGGGGGACCCCGAGGGGCGCTATGTGCTGCTGTGGGGACGGCTTGGGCAGAACACTATACTGTTTGTTAATTGCTATGCTCCCAATGTTGATACGCCAATCTTTTTCGTCACTCTGTGGGGTCATGTTCTTGCTGTGGATGCTACTCACATTGTGTGGGGGGGTGACTTCAATTTTGCATTTCAGGCCCAGTTGGACAGATCTGAGGGTAGCCCTCAGTACAATGTACAGGCTAGGGATGTGCTGCGGGGGATAGTGGAGGAGGCTGGGATGGTTGACAGTTGGAGGTACACCCACCCTGTCACTAGGGAGGGCACCCATTACACCACACATGCTCGTTCATGGGCAAGACTGGACTATGTATTTCTCTCTAGAGGGTTGGCGGCTGGCCTGAAGGGGGCCGCACATTTAGCTAGGACGTATTCAGACCACTGTCCGGTGAAGGTTGATTTGTCCGTCCCCGGGTTGCACAGGCCGCGCCCGCCTTGGCGTTTGTTTCCGAGTGCTTTGCTTGACCCGGTGTTCAAGGAGGAACTCGGTGTGGAGGTGGAGGCGTTCTTCCCTAGAAACAAGGGCTCTGTGGAGAGCATTGAGGTCATTTGGGAGGCATTCAAGGTCACGATCCGGGGTGTCACTATTTCTAAAAGCTGTGGCGTACTCCGTCTGATCGTTCGGACCCTCGAGAGGCTGGAGGCTGACTTGCGAGACTTGGAGCGCAGGATGCAGGTGACTTCGGACCCCGATCTTTTGGCACAATTCCGCACTAAGCTCTCCGAGTATGAGGAGGAGGCTGCTCGTGAGGCTAAGCACAGGGGGAAATACTGGACGGCGAGGCGATACTGCGAAGGGGAGCGGCCCGGTAAGGTCCTCGCTGCTCTTACTAGACATCCTAGGCATGGGTCGGACGTGCTGGAATTGGTGGCTCCGGATGGCACTCGCTGTCGAGACACCTCGGAGATTCAGCGCACTTTTGTTGAACACTATGCACACCTCTACACGACACAGCAGACGGGTGAGACTCGATACGGTGGATTCCTCGATGAGTTGGCGCTTTGTTGGCTATCGGATGGTCATCGGGAGTTCTTAGGCAGGCCCCTGGAGGTGGAGGAAGTTAGGAATGCCATCATGTCTCTTTCTAATGGGAAGGCCGCCGGGCTGGATGGCCTTCCGGCTGAATTTTATAAGTGTTATATTGACATCATGGCCCCTGTGCTCCGTGAGGTGTTCGAGGAGTCTCTGGAGGAGGGACGTCTACCGGGCTCCATGCGGGAGGTCGCCATCACGTCGCTGCTCAAGCCGGGTAAGGATCCACTGGATGTGGGCTCCTACAGGCCCCTCTCATTGCTCAACTGCGATGTAAAAATTCTCGCGAAGGTCTTGGCGGTGAGATTAGCCGAACTCATGCCCGTTATCGTGTTGCCGGATCAGTCGGGTTTTGTGCCCGGTCGCGCCACCTCTCACAATCTTCGCACTTTGTTTTCGCTTGTGTCGACCATCGATCCCACTGTCCCGGTTGCCGCTATCTTTCTTGATGCCACTAAGGCGTTTGACTCTGTCGAGTGGGGCTACCTTATTGATGTTCTTTGTCGGATGGGGTTCCCCAGGATTTTCATCTCTTGGGTTAAGCTTTTATATACTGATCCGATGGCGAGGGTAGTAGTGAATGGGGTGCTGTCCCCCTCGTTCCCTCTCACGAGAGGGACCCGACAGGGCTGCCCCCTCTCACCCCTCTTGTTTGCTATCGCCATTGAGCCGTTGGCCTGCAGGATACGTCAGTTTCATCAGCAGAGCGCCTTTAATTGTCTTCAGCGGCAGGTCGGCATTTCTTTATACGCCGATGACGTCACACTCTATGTCAAGGACCCTGAGAACAACCTTAATTCGCTCCTGCGGGAGCTGGTCGCTTTTGGAGGCGTATCCGGGGTTCATATCAACTGGCGGAAATCTCAATTTTTCCCCCTTACGGCTGCGGTGGCTAGGTTTCCCCTTGACTACCCTTTGGAATGGTGTGACTCGGAGTTGCGGTATCTCGGTATTGTTGTGTCCTTGGATAGGGGAGACGCGGTTCGGCTCAACTATGGTGTGGCCATTACTAAACTGGCGGATGATGTCACTAGATGGATGTCTTTACCTCTCTCCATGGCCGGCAGGGCGTCTCTTATCAAGATGGTGGTTCTGCCCCGCTTTCTTTATCTTTTTCAGAACCTCCCATATCATCCTGGTGCTTATTTCTTTCGTAGACTTCGCTCTGAGCTTCTGCGATTGTTCTGGGGGGGCAAGCAGCCGCGGGTGGCCTGGGCTACCCTTACGTTGCCTTACGCTGATGGCGGTTTCGACGTCCCTGACTTTGAACTCTATTATCTCAGCGCTCAGGCGCATTATGCCTATCATTGGATGCGCCCCACGCCATTCATGCCCCAGATTGCTGCTGAGCATTGGGTCGCCCACCCGCTCCCACTGGAGGGGATGGTCTTGGGCAAGGTGTCAGATGTGGAAACGCCCCGCACGACGGTGACATGCACGGTGGATGCTTGGAAGCGGATGGCTCATTTGCTAGACGTTTCCTTTCTCTAC
Organism: Lissotriton vulgaris; assembly: GCF_964263255.1. Classification (NCBI taxonomy): domain Eukaryota; kingdom Metazoa; phylum Chordata; class Amphibia; order Caudata; family Salamandridae; genus Lissotriton; species Lissotriton vulgaris. The sequence goes on from NC_141685.1 coordinate 244,564,062, forward strand.
TCGCCGGCCTTGCCTCTGGCTTATCATCCGGATCTGTCGCTGTTGTTGGAGACGGGGTTTCAGCGAATGTGCAAACGGCTAGGTGTCCTCACGTGGGGCGACTTGTTTCATGAAGGTGCTTTCCGAACTCAGGCTCATTTCTTTGGTTCGGCTGCTTGCTCCCCTCTAGACCTGTTCTACTTTGTCCGCCTGCGGCAGGGCATGCGTGCTCTGCTACCGGACTACCCGTCGGAGCCGGGGGTAACCCTCCCCCTCCATGTGCTGCTGGTTTCAGATGGGCGACACCTGGTGTCGAAGTTATACGGGGCTATTCGCCGACAGCGATTGGTCCCGACCAATCGGGTGCGCGAGCAGTGGGTTGCCGAATTGGGTGCTCCTATCACAGACGAGCAGTGGAAATACTGTTGCGGACTCACGGCCAATGTCTCTTCTAGTTGTCGCCTTAAAATTATCCACTATAAGTTTGTTCAGAGGTACTACTATACCCCGGCGAGGAAACTGCGGTTTCATTTGGCGGAGGATGATAGGTGTGCTAGATGTCGAGCGGAGGGCGCTGATTTTTTGCATGTGGCTTGGAGCTGTGCGGGGGTTGCGGAATATTGGACCCAGGTTCATGAAGCCCTGCAGGTTATGGCGGAGGATGGGGTGGCGTTTGACCCCTTGGTGATGTTACTTGGCTTTTCTAAAGACGTACCTGCCCCTCACCGTAGATTTGTTGACGTGGCCTTGTTGTTGGCTAAGCGTAGGGTTGCTTGTTGCTGGGGTCTTGGTAGGGTGCCGCGCTTTCAAGACTGGGTGACTGACCTCATTTACTGTCAGGATCAGTATAACATCTATTCTGACTTGATGCCTGTTCGATGCAGACCAAAGGATTTTTGGAGTCCGCTTCAGGTGTACCTCCTGACCAGAGCGGCGCGGGACTCTGATTCTGACCTTGAGGACCGTGAGGGGATAGGCTGATGACAACGTGATGGGCTGGGATTTCACACGACACCTGCTGTTCTTTCGATATCGGGGGGGAGCTGACTGTCTCCTTTTCCTGCGAGCTATGGGAGGGTGGGAGTCTCCCTTCGGACAGGTAGTTTAACGGGAATCCAGATTGTATCCCTATGCGGCACCCTCCTATCCAGTGCTTCTCATACTTGTGTCCCCTCTGGCTAATGTGTTCTCCGCTGATGTACTGTATTCATATTGCATTGTCTTATTGGCTCGCCTGCCCATGCTGGATCACTGTATTTTAATATCTCTTGCACATCTCGTTGGTGCTCCTGGTATTGACTGATGCCCTGCCCTGTACTTCCTTGTGTCTCATTATTTATGTATTTTTTGTATGCTTTCTAGGCACTGACGTACCACTGTAATGGCTGATTGTGACTGTATGTTTTGAATGTACACTCCCCTTGTACCTTCTTGTCTCCAAATAAAGGTTTAAAAAAAAAAAAAAGGGGAAGAGGTTTTTACGGGATACCTTATTGTTTCATGTTTGGTTACCACAATCACTCAGATGGTGATGAAGTATGATTGTTTTGGGTCACATTACGGTGGAAAAACATTTCTACATACCACTACAATTCGGTATTTGGAAGGTACACCCAAACACCCGTTTCACGGACCTTCGATTTAAAACATCAGAAAAAGCCACTTTGTGCTTGCAAATGGCCTGATTCTTCAGGCCAGCCTTCTTGCAACTGCAACAATGGTTCGTACATCTTGCACGTAGGCAGAGCATTTAAGGAGAAATTAAATAGTTCCTACGTTGCACAAAAATGAAGTGCTTCAAACAAGCACATACTTTGGATGCACAGGGAAAAGGTGGAATATATGTAAGACTGAGGACACAGGTGAAATGAGAAATAGACTGACTGCATCGCTGCACAGTATTCTAAGCCATTTCTTTAGTGCGATTTAAGAAAGCACCAAACAGTATAACAAATTTGTCAATTTATTTCATAGTCCATTCCCTTTCTTTAGTGCTGTAAAAGGAAGAGCCAAATTCCAAAATAGTTCAATGATCTTTCAGAAAGTTCCCAAATGGAACACCAAGCCGAGTGTTAAAACTGCATTTACTCACAGGTTTTGAGCAGCAAACTCTGTAATGATATTAAAGTGCAATATCCAAGGGAACACTGACTCTGTCAAAGATGATCCAAAAGGAATTGATGAAAAGTCCCAACTACAAACAACAGAATCAAAATAGTCTGAGGGGACACCCGGATCTGAACCAGGGACCTCTTGATCTGCAGTCAAATGCTCTACCACTGAGCTATATCCCCACCTTTTCAGTAAAATCAGAATGACATAATATCAGTACATCATGAAAGAGTGAGATGATCATGCTAAGTTCTGCCGGAAAGTACAGGCTTGAAACTGTGGAACAGGAGAAGTAGTCCTTAATATTATTTATTAAAGTAAAACTGGATCATTTAAAAAACAGATTAATTTGTTTCATTGCTATTTTATTTGAATAGGCAGTGGTACATAAGACCAATGCCTCTACATACAATGATTGTTTTGAAACATTCTTAAAGGGGAAGAGGTTTTTACGTGACACATTATCATTTGATGATTGGTTACCACAATCACCGAGATGGTGGTGAAGTATGATTGTTTTTTGGCCAAATTACGGAGGAAAAACATTTCTACATACCACTACAATTCGGTATTTGGAAGGAACACCCAAACACCCCTTTCAAGTACCTTCGATTTAATACATCAAAAAAGCCACTTTGTGCTTGCAACTGGCCTGATTCTTCAGACCAGCCTTCTTGCAACTGCAACGAGGGTTTGAACATCTTGCACGTAGGCAGAGCTTTCAAGGAGAAATTAAATAGTTCCTACGTTGCACAAAAATGAAGTGCTTCAAACAAGCACATACTTTTAATGCACAGGGAAAAGCTGGAATATATGTAAGACTGAGGACACAGGTGAAATGAGAAATAGACTGACTGCATCGCTGCACAGTATTCTAAGCCATTTCTTTAGTGCGATTCAAGAGAGCACCAAACAGTATAACAAATTTGTCAATTTGTTTCATAGTCCATTCCTTTTCTTTAGTGCTGTAAAAGGAAGAGCCAAATTCCAAAATAGATCAATGATCTTTCAGAAATTTCCCAAAGGGAATACCAAGCCGAGTGTTAAAACTCCATTTACTCACAGGTTTTGAGCAGCAAACTATGTAATGCTATTAAAGTGCAATATCCAAGAGAACACTGACTCTGTCGAAGATGATCCAAAAGGAATTGATGAAAAGTACCAACTACAAACAACAGAATCAAAATAGTCTGAGGGGACACACGGATTTGAACCAGGGACCTCTTGATCTGCAGTCAAATGCTCTACCACTGAGGTATATCCCCAGCTTTTTAGTAAAATCAGAATGACATAATATCAGTACATCATGAAAGAGTGAGAGGATCATGCTAAGTTGTGCCGGAAAGTACAGGCTTGAAACTGTGGAACAGGAGAAGTAGTAGTTAATATTATTTATTAAAGGAAATCTGTATCATTTAAAAAACGGATTAATTTGTTTCATTGCTATTTTATTTGAATAGGCAGTGGTACATAGGACCAATGCCTCTACATACAATGATTGTTTTGAAACATTCTTAAAGGGGAAGAGGTTTTTACGTGACACATTATCATTTGATGATTGGTTACCACAATCACCGAGATGGTGGTAAAGTATGATTGTTTTTTGGCCAAATTACGATGGAAAAACATTTCTACATACCACTACAATTCGGTATTTGGAAGGAACACCCAAACACCGCTTTCAAGTACCTTCGATTTAATACATCAAAAAAAGCCACTTTGTGCTTGCAACTGGCCTGATTCTTCAGACCAGCCTTCTTGCAACTGCAACGAGGGTTTGTACATCTTGCACGTAGGCAGAGCTTTCAAGGAGAAATTAAATAGTTCCTACGTTGCACAAAAATGAAGTGCTTCAAACAAGCACATACTTTTAATGCACAGGGAAAAGGTGGAATATATGTAAGACTGAGGACATAGGTGAAATGAGAAATAGACTGACTGCATCGCTGCACAGTATTCTAAGCCATTTCTTTAGTGCGATTCAAGAGAGCACCAAACAGTATAACAAATTTGTCAATTTGTTTCATAGTCCATTCCCTTTCTTTAGTGCTGTAAAAGGAAGAGCCAAATTCCAAAATAGATCAATGATCTTTCAGAAATTTCCCAAAGGGAATACCAAGCCGAGTGTTAAAACTCCATTTACTCACAGGTTTTGAGCAGCAAACTATGTAATGCTATTAAAGTGCAAAATCCAAGGGAACACTGACTCTGTCAAAGATGATCCAAAAGGAAATGATGAAAAGTCCCAACTACAAACAACAGAATCAAAATAGTCTGAGGGGACACACGGATTTGAACCAGGGACCTCTTGATCTGCAGTCAAATGCTCTACCACTGAGCTACATCCCCAGCTTTTCAGTAAAATCAGAATGACATAATATCAGTACATCATGAAAGAGTGAGAGGATCATGCTAAATTGTGCCGGAAAGTACAGGCTTGAAACTGTGGAACAGGAGAAGTAGTCCTTAATATTATTTATTAAAGTAAAACTGGCTCATTTAAAAAACAGATTAATTTGTTTCATTGCTATTTTATTTGAATAGGCAGTGGTACATAAGACCAATGCCTCTACATACAATGATTGTTTTGAAACATTCTTAAAGGGGAAGAGGTTTTTACGTGACACATTATCATTTGATGATTGGTTACCACAATCACCGAGATGGTGGTGAAGTATGATTGTTTTTTGGCCAAATTATGGAGGAAAAACATTTCTACATACCACTACAATTCGGTATTTGGAAGGAACACCCAAACACCCCTTTCAAGTACCTTCGATTTAATACATCAAAAAAAGCCACTTTGTGCTTGCAACTGGCCTGATTCTTCAGACCAGCCTTGTTGCAACTGCAACAAGGGTTTGAACATCTTGCACGTAGGCAGAGCTTTCAAGGAGAAATTAAATAGTTCCTACGTTGCACAAAAATGAAGTGCTTCAAACAAGCACATACTTTTAATGCACAGGGAAAAGGTGGAATATATGTAAGACTGAGGACATAGGTGAAATGAGAAATAGACTGACTGCATCGCTGCACAGTATTCTAAGCCATTTCTTTAGTGCGATTCAAGAGAGCACCAAACAGTATAACACATTTGTCAATTTGTTTCATAGTCCATTCCCTTTCTTTAGTGCTGTAAAAGGAAGAGCCAAATTCCAAAATAGATCAATGATCTTTCAGAAATTTCCCAAAGGGAATACCAAGCCGAGTGGTAAAACTCCATTTACTCACAGGTTTTGAGCAGCAAACTATGTAATGCTATTAAAGTGCAAAATCCAAGGGAACACTGACTCTGTCAAAGATGATCCAAAAGGAATTGATGAAAAGTCCCAACTACAAACAACAGAATCAAAATAGTCTGAGGGGACACCCGGATTTGAACCAGGGACCTCTTGATCTGCAGTCAAATGCTCTACCACTGAGCTATATCCCCAGCTTTTCAGTAAAATCAGAATGACATAATATCAGTACATCATGAAAGAGTGAGAGGATCATGCTAAGTTGTGCCGGAAAGTACAGGCTTGAAACTGTGGAACAGGAGAAGTAGTAGCTAATATTATTTATTAAAGGAAATCTGTATCATTTAAAAAACGGATTAATTTGTTTCATTGCTATTTTATTTGAATAGGCAGTGGTACATAGGACCAATGCCTCTACATACAATGATTGTTTTGAAACATTCTTAAAGGGGAAGAGGTTTTTACGTGACACATTATCATTTGATGATTGGTTACCACAATCACCGAGATGGTGGTGAAGTATGATTGTTTTTTGGCCAATTTACGATGGAAAAACATTTCTACATACCACTACAATTCGGTATTTGGAAGGAACACCCAAACACCCCTTTCAAGTACCTTCGATTTAATACATCAAAAAAAGCCACTTTGTGCTTGCAACTGGCCTGATTCTTCAGACCAGCCTTCTTGCAACTGCAACGAGGGTTTGTACATCTTGCACGTAGGCAGAGCTTTCAAGGAGAAATTAAATAGTTCCTACGTTGCACAAAAATGAAGTGCTTCAAACAAACACATACTTTGTATGGACAGAGAAGAGATGGAATATATGTAAGACTGAGGACACAGGTGTAATGAGAAATAGATTGATTGCATAGCTGCCCAGTATTCTAAGCCATTTCATTAGTGCGATTCAAGAGAGCACCAAACAGTATAACAAATTTGTCAATTGGTTTCATAGTCCATTCCCTTTGTTTAGAGCTGTGAAAGGTAGAGCCGAATTCCAAAATAGATCAATGATGTTTCAGAAATTTCCCATAGGGAATACCAAGCCCAGTGTAAAAAATGCAGTTACTCACAAGTTTTAATCAGCAACACTGTAATGTTATTAAAGTGTAACATCCAAGGGAACACTGACTATGTCAAAGATGATCCAAATGGGATTCATGAAAATTCCCAACTACAAACAGCAGATTCAAAATAGTATTAGGGGACACCCGGATTTGAACCAGGGACCTCTTGATCTGCAGTCAAATGCTCTACCACTGAGCTATATCCCCAGCTGTCAGCCAAGATCAGAATGACAATATATCAGTACATCATGAAAGAGTGAGAGGATCATGCTAAGTTGTGCCGGAAAGTACAACCTTGAAACTGTAGAACTGTAGAAGTAGTTCTTAATATTATTTATTAAAGGAAAAATGGATCATTAAAGAAAAAAATATGTGTATTTGTTTGATTGGTATTTTATTTGAATAGGCAGTGGTACATAGGACCAATGCCTGCACTTAAAATGTTTGTTTTGAAACATTCTCAAAGGGGAAGAGGTTTTTACGGGATACCTTATTGTTTCATGTTTGGTTACCACAATCACTCAGATGGTGATGAAGTATGATTGTTTTGGGTCACATTACGGTGGAAAAACATTTCTACATACCACTACAATTCGGTATTTGGAAGGTACACCCAAACACCCCTTTCACGGACCTTCGATTTAAAACATCAGAAAAAGCCACATTGTGCTTGCAAATGGCCTGATACTTGAGGCCAGCCTTCTTGCAACTGCAACAATGGTTCGTACATCTTGCACGTAGGCAGAGCATTTAAGGAGAAATTAAATAGTTCCTACGTTGCACAAAAATGAAGTGCTTCAAACAAGCACATACTTTGGATGCACAGGGAAAAGGTGGAATATATGTAAGACTGAGGACACAGGTGAAATGAGAAATAGACTGACTGTATCGCTGCACAGTATTCTAAGCCATTTCTTTAGTGCGATTCAAGAAAGCACCAAACAGTATAACAAATTTGTCAATTTATTTCATAGTCCATTCCCTTTCTTTAGTGCTGTAAAAGGAAGAGCCAAATTCCAAAATAGATCAATGATCTTTCAGAAAGTTCCCAAAGGGAACACCAAGCCGAGTGTTAAAACTGCATTTACTCACAGGTTTTGAGCAGCAAACTCTGTAATGATATTAAAGTGCAATATCCAAGGGAACACTGACTCTGTCAAAGATGATCCAAAAGGAATTGATGAAAAGTCCCAACTACAAACAACAGAATCAAAATAATCTGAGGGGACACCCGGATGTGAACCAGGGACCTCTTGATCTGCAGTCAAATGCTCTACCACTGAGCTATATCCCCAGCTTTTCAGTAAAGTCAGAATGACATAATATCAGTACATCATGAAAAAGTGAGAGGATCATGCTAAGTTGTGCCGGAAAGTACAGGCTTGAAACTGTGGAACAGGAGAAGTAGTCCTTAATATTATTTATTAAAGTAAAACTGGCTCATTTAAAAAACAGATTAATTTGTTTCATTGCTAATTTATTTGAATAGGCAGTGGTACATAAGACCAATGCCTCTACATACAATGATTGTTTTGAAACATTCTTAAAGGGGAAGAGGTTTTTACGTGACACATTATCATTTGATGATTGGTTACCACAAATACCGAGATGGTGGTGAAGTATGATTGTTTTTTGGCCAAATTATGGAGGAAAAACATTTCTACATACCACTACAATTCGGTATTTGGAAGGAACACCCAAACACCCCTTTAAAGTACCTTCGATTTAATACATAAAAAAAAGCCACTTTGTGCTTGCAACTGGCCTGATTCTTCAGACCAGCCTTGTTGCAACTGCAACAAGGGTTTGAACATCTTGCACGTAGGCAGAGCTTTCAAGGAGAAATTAAATAGTTCCTACGTTGCACAAAAATGAAGTGCTTGAAACAAGCACATACTTTTAATGCACAGGGAAAAGGTGGAATATATGTAAGACTGAGGACATAGGTGAAATGAGAAATAGACTGACTGCATCGCTGCACAGTATTCTAAGCCATTTCTTTAGCGCGATTCAAGAGAGCACCAAACAGTATAACAAATTTGTCAATTTGTTTCATAGTCCATTCCCTTTCTTTAGTGCTGTAAAAGGAAGAGCCAAATTCCAAAATAGATCAATGATCTTTCAGAAATTTCCCAAAGGGAATACCAAGCCGAGTGTTAAAACTCCATATACTCACAGATTTTGAGCAGCAAACTATGTAATGCTATTAAAGTGCAAAATCCAAGGGAACACTGACTCTGTCAAAGATGATCCAAAAGGAATTGATGAAAAGTCCCAACTACAAACAACAGAATCAAAATAGTCTGAGGGGACACCCGGATTTTAACCAGGGACCTCTTGATCTGCAGTCAAATGCTCTACCACTGAGCTATATCCCCAGCTTTTCAGTAAAATCAGAATGACATAATATCAGTACATCATGAAAGAGTGAGAGGATCATGCTAATTTGTGCCGGAAAGTACAGGCTTGAAACTGTGGAACAGGAGAAGTAGTAGCTAATATTATTTATTAAAGGAAATCTGTATCATTTAAAAAACGGATTAATTTGTTTCATTGCTATTTTATTTGAATAGGCAGTGGTACATAGGACCAATGCCTCTACATACAATGATTGTTTTGAAACATTCTTAAAGGGGAAGAGGTTTTACGTGACACATTATCATTTGATGATTGGTTACCACGATCACCGAGATGGTGGTGAAGTATGATTGTTTTTTGGCCAAATTACGATGGAAAAACATATCTACATACCACTACAATTCGGTATTTGGAAGGAACACCCAAACACCCCTTTCAAGTACCTTCAATTTAATACATCAAAAAAAGCCACTTTGTGCTTGCAACTGGCCTGATTCTTCAGACCAGCCTTCTTGCAACTGCAACGAGGGTTTGTACATCTTGCACGTAGGCAGAGCTTTCAAGGAGAAATTAAATAGTTCCTAAGTTGCACAAAAATGAAGTGCTTCAAACAAACACATACTTTGTATGGACAGAGAAGAGATGGAATATATGTAAGACTGAGGACACAGGTGTAATGAGAAATAGATTGATTGCATAGCTGCCCAGTATTCTAAGCCATTTCTTTAGTGCGATTCAAGAGAGCACCAAACAGTATAACAAATTTGTCAATTGGTTTCATAGTCCATTCCCTTTGTTTAGAGCTGTGAAAGGTAGAGCCGAATTCCAAAATAGATCAATGATGTTTCAGAAATTTCCCAGAGGGAATACCAAGCCCAGTGTAAAAAATGCAGTTACTCACAAGTTTTAATCAGCAACACTGTAATGTTATTAAAGTGTAACATCCAAGGGAACACTGACTATGTCAAAGATGATCCAAATGGGATTCATGAAAATTCCCAACTACAAACAGCAGATTCAAAATAGTACGAGGGGACACCCGGATTTGAACCAGGGACCTCTTGATCTGCAGTCAAATGCTCTACCACTGAGCTATATCCACAGCTGTCAGCCAAGATCAGAATGACAATATATCAGTACATCATGAAAGAGTGAGAGGATCATGCTAAGTTGTGCCGGAAAGTACAACCTTGAAACTTTGGAACTGTAGAAGTAGTTCTTAATATTATTTATTAAAGGAAAAATGGATCATTAAAAAAAATATGTATTTGTTTGATTGGTATTTAATTTGAATAGGCAGTGGTACATAGGACCAATGCCTGTACTTAAAATGTTTGTTTTGAAACACTCTCAAAGGGGAAGAGGTTTTTACGGGATACCTTATTGTTTCATGTTTGGTTACCACAATCACTCAGATGGTGATGAAGTATGATTGTTTTGGGTCACATTACGGTGGAAAAACATTTCTACATACCACTGCAATTCGGTATTTGGAAGGTACACCCAAACACCCCTTTCACGGACCTTCGATTTAAAACATCAGAAAAAGCCACTTTGTGCTTGCAAATGGCCTGATTCTTCAGGCCAGCCTTCTTGCAACTGCAACAATGGTTCGTACATCTTGCACATAGGCAGACCAATTAAGGAGAAATTAAATAGTTCCTACGTTGCACAAAAATGAAGTGCTTCAAACAAGCACATACTTTGGATGCACAGGGAAAAGGTGGAATATATGTAAGACTGAGGACACAGGTGAAATGAGAAATAGACTGACTGCATCGCTGCACAGTATTCTAAGCCATTTCTTTAGTGCGATTCAAGAAAGCACCAAACAGTATAACAAAAATGTCAATTTATTTCATAGTCCATTCCCTTTCTTTAGTGCTGTAAAAGGAAGAGCCAAATTCCAAAATAGTTCAATATTCTTTCAGAAAGTTCCCAAATGGAACACCAAGCTGAGTGTTAAAACTGCATTTACTCACAGGTTTTGAGCAGCAAACTCTGTAATGATATTAAAGTGCAATATCCAAGGGAACACTGACTCTGTCAAAGATGATCCAAAAGGAATTGATGAAAAGTCCCAACTACAAACAACAGAATCAAAATAGTCTGAGGGGACACCCGGATTTGAACCAGGGACCTCTTGATCTGCAGTCAAATGCTCTACCACTGAGCTATATCCCCAGCTTTTCAGTAAAATCAGAATGACATAATATCAGTACATCATGAAAGAGTGAGAGGATCATGCTAAGTTGTGCCGGAAAGTACAGGCTTGAAACTGTGGAACAGGAGAAGTAGTAGTTAATATTATTTATTAAAGTAAAACTGGATCATTTAAAAGACGGATTAATTTGTTTCATTGCTATTTTATTTGAATAGGCAGTGGTACATAAGACCAATGCCTCTACATACAATGATTGTTTTGAAACATTCTTAAAGGGGAAGAGGTTTTTACGTGACACATTATCATTTGATGATTGGTTACCACAATCACCGAGATGGTGGTAAAGTATGATTGTTTTTTGGCCAAATTACGGAGGAAAAACATTTCTACATACCACTACAATTCGGTATTTGGAAGGAACACCCAAACACCCCTTTCAAGTACCTTCGATTTAATACATCAAAAAAAGGCACTTTGTGCTTGCAACTGGCCTGATTCTTCAGACCAGCCTTCTTGCAACTGCAACGAGGGTTTGAACATCTTGCACGTAGGCAGAGCTTTCAAGGAGAAATTAAATAGTTCCTACGTTGCACAAAAATGAAGTGCTTCAAACAAGAACATACTTTTAATGCACAGGGAAAAGCTGGAATATATGTAAGACTGAGGACACAGGTGAAATGAGAAATAGACTGACTGCATCGCTGCACAGTATTCTAAGCCATTTTTTTTATGGCTGAGATACCCGCCACCCCCTCTCAACACAATCCCCAAAGGAGGGAAACCGGAAACAGTTCTTGAAGTTTTTGGAAGAGGGAGGGAGTGACCCTCCCCGGCCGTATTTATTAAAACAAAAAATTATAACATTAAACAGTTTCATATTAATGTACAATTTCATTACCACATTGCGATGTTTGGCTAACCTTAACAGATTCTCTAATACAGAGGTTCTCCTAGCCGAACTAACAACCTACAAAACATTTTCTTGAAATATTGAAATTGTACATCCTAACGTTTAAGGGCCAACGGCAAGGTCGTAACCGGTGTCAAGATCCCTAACCAGAAATACCCCCCCCCCACTTGGGAGGGGCGACAGCACTGAGGCGTACCTCAAGTGCAACTACCAATTTCCCTTGACTTGACGGGGGCCCCAATAAACTCGACGCCACTTAAAGGTCGTTCGAGGACTCGTGTGAGTATCTAGAAGGTAGCGTAGACCTCCCCCCAAACCCCACACAACTTACCACATCTGCCGTCGCAGACGTCACTGGCCCCGGGAAATTCCCCAGGAGGGGGCTGTAACCCCTCCTACACAGGAAGGGGCCTTGACCGCCTTTCCTTTCCTTCCGGCGGCCTCTCCTTAGACAGGACCGCCTCCCCGTTGAGGGGCCAAAGGCCACCTCTCCCGAGCGCTCCCATCCGTGTTGGGTGACGCCCACTCATAGGGATCTTCCAATTACTGCTCACCGATCATGACCTTACCGCCCGACCAAAATAAATACAACAATGCTAACTAAACCAACAATACATTGGCCACTATGACCAAAAGAAGCATGCTTATAAATGGACACTAAAAAACCGAATATCTTTAATCACAAAACATACATAAAATCGACCAACTTTATTACATACTCAATATCAACACGATAATACCACAACCTGTAAACGAAATAGAATTATCGATCCATTTTATTACAAACAACTGGCTGTCTTCAGGGGCTGGTGGGTGGGTCAAAATTGGCTCTTCGTTCCGTCTCGAGCTCACGTGCAGCGAGGAGGTGCAGCTTCAGAGCACAGGAACAAGAGGATGTCTTCTGGTCTGGCGTCCCTTCTTATCCGTCTTCAGGGCGGGCGTAAACCAGCCCCTGCCTGCCCCGAGGGCGTGGCCAGCCGCGTCAGTGTCTAGGCCAGCCCACTCTAGGGCGGGAAAGGGCGCGCCCCGGCTACGCCGCTTCGGGCATACCAGCCGAGACGCGCCTCCCGCCCAAAAATGGCTTCCCGGGGGGATCGAGGTACTCTGCCATACGTTCGGGGGGACCGAGTGGTCGCCCCTTTCCATATGGCTGAGATACCCGCCACCCCCTCTCAACACAATCCCCAAAGGAGGGAAACCGGAAACAGTTCTTGAAGTTTTTGGAAGAGGGAGGGAGTGACCCTCCCCGGCCGTATTTATTAAAACAAAAAATTATAACATTAAACAGTTTCATATTAATGTACAATTTCATTACCACATTGCGATGTTTGGCTAACCTTAACAGATTCTCTAATACAGAGGTTCTCCTAGCCGAACTAACAACCTACAAAACATTTTCTTGAAATATTGAAATTGTACATCCTAACGTTTAAGGGCCAACGGCAAGGTCGTAACCGGTGTCAAGATCCCTAACCAGAAATACCCCCCCCCCACTTGGGAGGGGCGACAGCACTGAGGCGTACCTCAAGTGCAACTACCAATTTCCCTTGACTTGACGAGGGCCCCAATAAACTCGACGCCACTTAAAGGTCGTTCGAGGACTCGTGTGAGTATCTAGAAGGTAGCGTAGACCTCCCCCCAAACCCCACACAACTTACCACATCTGCCGTCGCAGACGTCACTGGCCCCGGGAAATTCCCCAGGAGGGGGCTGTAACCCCTCCTACACAGGAAGGGGCCTTGACCGCCTTTCCTTTCCTTCCGGCGGCCTCTCCTTAGACAGGACCGCCTCCCCGTTGAGGGGCCAAAGGCCACCTCTCCCGAGCGCTCCCATCCGTGTTGGGTGACGCCCACTCATAGGGATCTTCCAATTACTGCTCACCGATCATGACCTTACCGCCACAGGCCGGATAGTTGACCGGCTATCCGGACCCCCCACAAAGCTCCTACCTAAAGGTCATGTTTTAACGTTTTCAACCATGCTAAGAAGTCTCCTATGAGTAACTCATTCCCCACCCGAGACAAATGCACACCATCCCCCAAATACATACTGTCATCATTAATACAGCCATGCGGAATAGAATGCAATGTCCTGGAACGGAACAACCTACTCACTTTGTTATTAAGCTTTCTAACAGACTGATTCAAAGCAGGAATAGAAATAGCCCCCCGCCACACCTTTCGTGGGATCATATGGGACCACGCAATTGTGCACCCCGGAACTCTCCTCGCCAACCAACTTACAGTGGAAAGCATTGCCTCCAGGAGAAGTCGTCTACCGGTGGTGACCAAATCATTGCCCCCTAAATGCACTATGACTATAGACGGCGGTGACCTCGTCCGCCCTAACAAAACCTCAAAATATGCTTGAAACTGGTCAATACAGAGACCGCCTCTTCCGTAGAAGGACACCCTGTACCCGTATTCCCCAGCTACGTGAATCATATCACCTGCTTTGAATACGTCCGCGGCACGCCTCACGTATGAGTGGCCCACGACCCACACCTCCTTTTTCACAGCCGGTGATGTCTGACCGCTGGCCCGGTGTTGGGTCGACTGCATAGTCCGCCCCGCCTCGTAGGCTTGCGCAACTGAAAACCAAACAAAACAAGAGGCGTGAGTACGTCATTACAGCTTTACAACATGTGCAACCGTACATACCTCTTATAACAATTGGAGGACCAACGCCCCACTCGTTTCACTTGTTCAACAGTAAGACCCCTGGCTGTAGCTTCCGTAGCAGCCCCTATCCGAAAGGAATGGGTCCCAAACTCGCCCGGGTTCAAGCCCGCAGCGGCAATTGACATCGCAAGCACCCGCTGAAACTGAAATTTCGTCAGTGGGGTGGCGTCCGCGTGTCTCAACAAGGTCCCCCCCCATAATGCCACCCTTCGTGCTAGGTAATCTTCTAAACACTTTACCGGACACATGGAGGACCCGGGAATCCTGCGTATGATTATGCAGTCACCCATCCCGTCTTGATCGGTCTTGGACCTGACAAAGGAGACCGTCATTGCCTCTCCTCTGATCTGAACGTGTTCTTGGCACAAACCCCCTGCCACATCCTGTTTGTTCCTTGCCACCAGTTCGCTTACTCGCATCGCCCCGTGAAATGCTAGTGTAAAAGCGGCTCGGAACAACACCGCCTCAAACTGAGATGAACATGTGGCAGGGAGTGTAGCCAACAACTGGGTCAACCTATCCAAACCTATCGGGCGCCTCTCATCTACTCTGCGACCCTCAAGGCGTTGCCACCCACGCAGCGCTTTCTGTACAACGAAAGACGCTGTCGGGTCCTGGATACTATGAGCCCTGGCAACAAAGGAAATAGCAGCACGATGCCTCTGGGCCGTAGCCACAGATTTCCCAGCCCTACGTAAGGACATCAGAAATTTCACTACCCATTCCTCGTGGCCCCAAAGCCTCTCTCTATCAGTCCCCAAAAAGGCTACGTAGGACCTAAACGCCCCTTCATATGCTTTCCTCGTCCGTGGTGCTAGACTCTCTCCCACGAGGTGACGAAGTTCGGGGCACCGAGAGACCAGAGAGCTTCGGGGAAGGGTGCCGGCTCTGGGTCCGCTGAGGGAAGGAAACCCGAGAAAGCTTGCATATGAAAACGAGACAGTGCATCAGCCGCCTGATTCATTACCCCTGGGACATGTTTTGCTCTGAACAGCACATTCAGTTGCATACACAGTAAAACAATTTCTTTGAGCAGTCTTAAAATCAGTTTACATCGTGCTGCCTGACTATTGATGCACTCGACCACGGTCATATTGTCAGACCAAAATATCACAGAGTGATCTTTGAACCCTTCTGGCCAGGTTCTCAGGGCCACCAAAATGGGAAAAAGTTCCAGGAAAGCAATATTACTTGTCAGACCATTGTCATGCCACCATGTCGGCCACCTTTGTGCCGACCATTTTGTGCCGAAGATGGCACCAAAACCTATGCTACCTGCTGAATCTGTCCATAGCCCCAGCTCTTCAGAGGATACGGCTGGTTTGTTCCAGATGACTCGACCATTAAAGTCCGCCAGAAATGCTAACCAAATACGCACGTCCTGGCGGACCTCAGCCGATAGTCTCGTGCGATGATGGCCCTCCTTTAGGCCGACCATAGCTTGGGCAATTGAACGAGAAAAGGGGCGGGCCATCGGTATAACTCTCAGGGCAAAATTCAACTGTCCCACCAACTGCTGTAATTGATGCAGCGTAACTTTAGATCCATTTAAACACACTTGCAGGGCTGCCCTGAACTTCCACACTTTGTCAGTTGGCAAACGAAAACAACCTTCTCTGGAGTCTAACTCGATCCCCAGAAACTCGAGGCAAGTCGCAGGACCCACCGTCTTACCTGGTGCCAATGGCACACCAAACTGCTTCATTAATACACAAAATTCGGCCAAGGCCCGGCCACATTCGAGATCCCCGGCTGCCCCAAGGAACAGAAAATCATCAAGGTAATGCATTACATGTTGGAAACCCGTCTTCTTTGTGAAGACCCATTGTAGAAAACTACTGAATTTCTCGAAATAGGCACAAGATATAGAGCACCCCATCGGCATACACTTATCCATGTAATAATAACCCTGAAACATAAAACCTAGGAGACGCTGATCGTCCGGGTATACCGGGAGCAACCGGAATGCTGACTCGATATCTGACTTCGCCATCAGCGCCCCGGGCCCCAGGCGATTCAAAATGGCTACGGCCTCATCGAAGGATGCGTACCGCACCGAACACACTTCTGGGTCTATTGCATCGTTTACAGAAAGACCACGTGGAGCTGACAAATTATGAATCAGTCGAAACTCACCCGGGTCCTTCTTGGGGACCACCCCTAAAGGAGAACAAACAAAATTCTGTACCGGGGGTACACTAAATGGGCCGGCGACCCGACCTCGAGTAACCTCTTTCCGGATCTTTTCCTGAACCACGGTCGTATGCTGAAGGACGGAAAGTTGATTTTTACACTTCTCCACGCCCTGAAAGTCCCCTACCGGGATGCGGAAACCATACGAAAATCCGTTCCGCAGCACCCCAGCAGAAGTACGATCCGGGTATTCACTGAGCCAGGGAATCATCGCCACGGTATCAATCGGGGTAGGTAAAGGCGCCCCTCGGACTACGTTAGACCTGTTTGGCGCCTCCTCTCCCCCCGTTATCACCCGTTTTGGCTCTGCACGTGGACTCAGGATGGGACGACCCGCACCCACTACATTCATGTTTAAATTTACACGATCCCTGGGGCCTGGTACATTTACCTTTGTTGAAATTGAAGCAGAACCCCCTTTTTCCTGTATTGCCGGCAGGTCTCGAGTAATCGTCGGTACTCGTACCTGACCGAAAGGGCGTCCCCCCATAATGGCGGGAGGATTCGCCAACATTACTTCCTACCAATGGCATTTTCAACATACCTGTCTCCTTCATTTTATCCCATGTCAAAGAATCATAACAATCCCAGGTTAAGCTTTTATTATGCTCTTTTGCCTTTCTAAAAAGATTATCGTAGCAGAACCAATGGTTACCCTGGTGTGATGTCGAGTACCCCATGATTCTTGACTGATAGGTCGGCAACTCGGAAAGCAACTCGGGCCTACGATCCCCCAAGATTGACGTAAAAATTCCCCATGCATTGCCCCAATTGCCGATAGACTCATTTACTTTAAAGGCGGCCATTTTTGCGCGCCAAACACTCGGATGCATAAGATCTTTCTGACCCTTAACATGCTCCACCTCATAATGATCAACAAGCAAAGAAGATGTTCACGTATTCCCCCGCCCAAATCTTCTCCTTAATTGCCAAAGGCACATGTTGACCCAACCTTTCTCTACGAGAGGGTGCTGACTCATCCCTCGCAATCGGCAATGGCCGCTTACCTGCACCGGACGCTGCCTCTGCGGTCACAATCGTCCCTTGTGGCTTGTCAACTACTGCAGCCGGCGCGGACGCCTTGGCTGCATCCCGTTTCTCGCGCAATTGCTTCATCAGCGCCTGGGCCTCGGCAGCCGTGGCGCCCTCACTACTGTCGCCCAACCACGCTGCAAGTTGTGCTGCCAGCTCGGGCGGCATATCCTCTTTGGACACCGGGGTGACCACCACAGGAATCGGATTCCCCTCTACTGGTACTGGGGTTGGCGCTTCGAGCGGGGTACAGGGAACCGGGGCGTCTCCCCCAGCTGGTCCCCTCCTTGGCCTCTTGGCTCTTCCTCCCGGAGCTGCTCCAGCCGACGGAGGCTCCGGCCCCCCTTCCCCGTCTCTCTCCGCCACCCGCTTCTTCAGCTCAGTCATCTCCTTCATGAGGACCCGAACCATCTGTTCGGTCGTCATTCTCTTCCCGCCTTTCTTGGGCATTTCTCCGACAGAGTATCTGTAAGACAAAAAGAAAGATTACAACGCTCAAAATTGGCTCTTCGTTCCGTCTCGAGCTCACGTGCAGCGAGGAGGTGCAGCTTCAGAGCACAGGAACAAGAGGATGTCTTCTGGTCTGGCGTCCCTTCTTATCCGTCTTCAGGGCGGGCGTAAACTCGCCCCTGCCTGCCCCGAGGGCGTGGCCAGCCGCGTCAGTGTCTAGGCCAGCCCACTCTAGGGCGGGAAAGGGCGCGCCCCGGCTACGCCGCTTCGGGCATACCAGCCGAGACGCGCCTCCCGCCCAAAAATGGCTTCCCGGGGGGATCGAGGTACTCTGCCATACGTTCGGGGGGACCGAGTGGTCGCCCCTTTCCAAGTGCGATTCAAGAGAGCACCAAACAGTATAACAAATTTGTCAATTTGTTTCATAGTCCATTCCCTTTCTTTAGTGCTGTAAAAGGAAGAGCCAAATTCCAAAATAGATCAATGATCTTTCAGATATTTCCCAAAGGGAATACCAAGCCGAGTGTTAAAACTCCATTTACTCACAGGTTTTGAGCAGCAAACTATGTAATGCTATTAAAGTGCAAAATCCAAGGGAACACTGACTCTGTCAAAGATGATCCAAAAGGAATTGATGAAAAGTCCCAACTACAAACAACAGAATCAAAATAGTCTGAGGGGACACCCGGATTTGAACCAGGGACCTCTTGATCTGCAGTCAAATGCTCTACCACTGAGTTATATCCCCAGCTTTTCAGTAAAATCAGAATGACATAATATCAGTACATCATGAAAGAGTGAGAGGATCATGCTAAGTTTTGCCGGAAAGTACAGGCTTGAAACTGTGGAACAGGAGAAGAAGTAGCTAATATTATTTATTAAAGGAAATCTGTATCATTTAAAAAACGGATTAATTTGTTTCATTGCTATTTTATTTGATTAGGCAGTGGTACATAGGACCAATGCCTCTACATACAATGATTGTTTTGAAACATTCTTAAAGGGGAAGAGGTTTTTACGTGACACATTATCATTTGATGATTGGTTACCACAATCACCGAGATGGTGGTGAAGTATGATTGTTTTTTTGGCCAAATTACGATGGAAAAACATTTCTACATACCACTACAATTCGGTATTTGGAAGGAACACCCATACACCCCTTTCAAGTACCTTCGATTTAATACATCAAAAAAAGCCACTTTGTGCTTGCAACTGGCCTGATTCTTCAGACCAGCCTTCTTGCAACTGCAACGAGGGTTTGTACATCTTGCACGTAGGCAGAGCTTTCAAGGAGAAATTAAATAGTTCCTAAGTTGCACAAAAATGAAGTGCTTCAAACAAACACATACTTTGTATGGACAGAGAAGAGATGGAATATATGTAAGACTGAGGACACAGGTGTAATGAGAAATAGATTGATTGCATAGCTGCCCAGTATTCTAAGCCATTTCTTTAGTGCGATTCAAGAGAGCACCAAACAGTATAACAAATTTGTCAATTGGTTTCATAGTCCATTCCCTTTGTTTAGAGCTGTGAAAGGTAGAGCCGAATTCCAAAATAGATCAATGATGTTTCAGAAATTTCCCATAGGGAATACCAAGCCCAGTGTAAAAAATGCAGTTACTCACAAGTTTTAATCAGCAACACTGTAATGTTATTAAAGTGTAACATCCAAGGGAACACTGACTATGTCAAAGATGATCCAAATGGGATTCGTGAAAATTCCCAACTACAAACAGCAGATTCAAAATAGTATGAGGGGACACCCGGATTTGAACCAGGGACCTCTTGATCTGCAGTCAAATGCTCTACCACTGAGCTATATCCCCAGTTGTCAGCCAAGATCAGAATGACAATATATCAGTACATCATGAAAGAGTGAGAGGATCATGCTAAGTTGTGCCGGAAAGTACAACCTTGAAACTGTGGAACTGTAGAAGTAGTTCTTAATATTATTTATTAAAGGAAAAATGGATCAATAAAAAAAATATTTGTATTTGTTTGATTGGTATTTTATTTGAATAGGCAGTGGTACATAGGACCAATGCCTGCACTTAAAATGTTTGTTTTGAAACATTCTCAAAGGGGAAGAGGTTTTTACGGGATACCTTATTGTTTCATGTTTGGTTACCACAATCACTCAGATGGTGATGAAGTATGATTGTTTTGGGTCACATTACGGTGGAAAAACATTTCTACATACCACTACAATTCGGTATTTGGAAGGTACACCCAAACACCCGTTTCACGGACCTTCGATTTAAAACATCAGAAAAAGCCACTTTGTGCTTGCAAATGGCCTGATTCTTCAGGCCAGCCTTCTTGCAACTGCAACAATGGTTCGTACATCTTGCACGTAGGCAGAGCATTTAAGGAGAAATTAAATAGTTCCTACGTTGCACAAAAATGAAGTGCTTCAAACAAGCACATACTTTGGATGCACAGGGAAAAGGTGGAATATATGTAAGACTGAGGACACAGGTGAAATGAGAAATAGACTGACTGCATCGCTGCACAGTATTCTAAGCCATTTCTTTAGTGCGATTTAAGAAAGCACCAATCAGTATAACAAATTTGTCAATTTATTTCATAGTCCATTCCCTTTCTTTAGTGCTGTAAAAGGAAGAGCCAAATTCCAAAATCGTTCAATGATCTTTCAGAAAGTTCCCAAATGGAACACCAAGCCGAGTGTTAAAACTGCATTTACTCACAGGTTTTGAGCAGCAAACTCTGTAATGATATTAAAGTGCAATATCCAAGGGAACACTGACTCTGTCAAAGATGATCCAAAAGGAATTGATGAAAAGTCCCAACTACAAACAACAGAATCAAAATAGTCTGAGGGGACACCCGGATCTGAACCAGGGACCTCTTGATCTGCAGTCAAATGCTCTACCACTGAGCTATATCCCCACCTTTTCAGTAAAATCAGAATGACATAATATCAGTACATCATGAAAGAGTGAGAGGATCATGCTAAGTTCTGCCGGAAAGTACAGGCTTGAAACTGTGGAACAGGAGAAGTAGTCCTTAATATTATTTATTAAAGTAAAACTGGATCATTTAAAAAAACAGATTAATTTGTTTCATTGCTATTTTATTTGAATAGGCAGTGGTACATAAGACCAATGCCTCTACATACAATGATTGTTTTGAAACATTCTTAAAGGGGAAGAGGTTTTTACGTGACACATTATCATTTGATGATTGGTTACCACAATCACCGAGATGGTGGTGAAGTATGATTGTTTTTTGGCCAAATTACGGAGGAAAAACATTTCTACATACCACTGCAATTCGGTATTTGGAAGGTACACCCAAACACCCCTTTCACGGACCTTCGATTTAAAACATCAGAAAAAGCCACTTTGTGCTTGCAAATGGCCTGATTCTTCAGGCCAGCCTTCTTGCAACTGCAACGAGGGTTTGAACATCTTGCACGTAGGCAGAGCTTTCAAGGAGAAATTAAATAGTTCCTACGTTGCACAAAAATGAAGTGCTTCAAACAAGCACATACTTTTAATGCACAGGGAAAAGCTGGAATATATGTAAGACTGAGGACACAGGTGAAATGAGAAATAGACTGACTGCATCGCTGCACAGTATTCTAAGCCATTTCTTTAGTGCGATTCAAGAGAGCACCAAACAGTATAACAAATTTGTCAATTTGTTTCATAGTCCATTCCTTTTCTTTAGTGCTGTAAAAGGAAGAGCCAAATTCCAAAATAGATCAATGATCTTTCAGAAATTTCCCAAAGGGAATACCAAGCCGAGTGTTAAAACTCCGTTTACTCACAGATTTTGAGCAGCAAACTATGTAATGCTATTAAAGTGCAAAATCCAAGGGAACACTGACTCTGTCAAAGATGATCCAAAAGGAATTGATGAAAAGTCCCAACTACAAACAACAGAATCAAAATGGTCTGAGGGGACACACGGATTTGAACCAGGGACCTCTTGATCTGCAGTCAAAAGCTCTACCACTGAGCTACATCCCCAGCTTTTCAGTAAAATCAGAATGACATAATATCAGTACATCATGAAAGAGTGAGAGGATCATGCTAAATTGTGCCGGAAAGTACAGGCTTGAAACTGTGGAACAGGAGAAGTAGTCCTTAATATTATTTATTAAAGTAAAACTGGCTCATTTAAAAAACAGATTAATTTGTTTCATTGCTATTTTATTTGAATAGGCAGTGGTACATAAGACCAATGCCTCTACATACAATGATTGTTTTGAAACATTCTTAAAGGGGAAGAGGTTTTTACGTGACACATTATCATTTGATGATTGGTTACCACAATCACCGAGATGGTGGTGAAGTATGATTGTTTTTTGGCCAAATTATGGAGGAAAAACATTTCTACATACCACTACAATTCGGTATTTGGAAGGAACACCCAAACACCCCTTTCAAGTACCTTCGATTTAATACATCAAAAAAAGCCACTTTGTGCTTGCAACTGGCCTGATTCTTCAGACCAGCCTTGTTGCAACTACAACAAGGGTTTGAACATCTTGCACGTAGGCAGAGCTTTCAAGGAGAAATTAAATAGTTCCTACGTTGCACAAAAATGAAGTGCTTCAAACAAGCACATACTTTTAATGCACAGGGAAAAGGTGGAATATATGTAAGACTGAGGACATAGGTGAAATGAGAAATAGACTGACTGCATCGCTGCACAGTATTCTAAGCCATTTCTTTAGTGCGATTCAAGAGAGCACCAAACAGTATAACAAATTTGTCAATTTGTTTCATAGTCCATTCCCTTTCTTTAGTGCTGTAAAAGGAAGAGCCAAATTCCAAAATAGATCAATGATCTTTCAGAAATTTCCCAAAGGGAATACCAAGCCGAGTGTTAAAACTCCATTTACTCACAGGTTTTGAGCAGCAAACTATGTAATGCTATTAAAGTGCAAAATCCAAGGGAACACTGACTCTGTCAAAGATGATCCAAAAGGAATTGATGAAAAGTCCCAACTACAAACAACAGAATCAAAATAGTCTGAGGGGACACCCGGATTTGAACCAGGGACCTCTTGATCTGCAGTCAAATGCTCTACCACTGAGCTATATCCCCAGCTTTTCAGTAAAATCTGAATGACATAATATCAGTACATCATGAAAGAGTGAGAGGATCATGCTAAGTTGTGCCGGAAAGTACAGGCTTGAAACTGTGGAACAGGAGAAGTAGTAGCTAATATTATTTATTAAAGGAAATCTGTATCATTTAAAAAACGGATTAATTTGTTTCATTGCTATTTTATTTGAATAGGCAGTGGTACATAGGACCAATGCCTCTACATACAATGATTGTTTTGAAACATTCTTAAAGGGGAAGAGGTTTTTACGTGACACATTATCATTTGATGATTGGTTACCACAATCACCGAGATGGTGGTGAAGTATGATTGTTTTTTGGCCAATTTACGATGGAAAAACATTTCTACATACCACTACAATTCGGTATTTGGAAGGAACACCCAAACACCCCTTTCAAGTACCTTCGATTTAATACATCAAAAAAAGCCACTTTGTGCTTGCAACTGGCCTGATTCTTCAGACCAGCCTTCTTGCAACTGCAACAAGGGTTTGTACATCTTGCACGTAGGCAGAGCTTTCAAGGAGAAATTAAATAGTTCCTAAGTTGCACAAAAATGAAGTGCTTCAAACAAACACATACTTTGTATGGACAGAGAAGAGATGGAATATATGTAAGACTGAGGACACAGGTGTAATGAGAAATAGATTGATTGCATAGCTGCCCAGTATTCTAAGCCATTTCTTTAGTGCGATTCAAGAGAGCACCAAACAGTATAACAAATGTGTCAATTGGTTTCATAGTCCATTCCCTTTGTTTAGAGCTGTGAAAGGTAGAGCCGAATTCCAAAATAGATCAATGATGTTTCAGAAATTTCCCATAGGGAATACCAAGCCCAGTGTAAAAAATGCAGTTACTCACAAGTTTTAATCAGCAACACTGTAATGTTATTAAAGTGTAACATCCAAGGGAACACTGACTATGTCAAAGATGATCCAAATGGGATTCATGAAAATTCCCAACTACAAACAGCAGATTCAAAATAGTATTAGGGGACACCCGGATTTGAACCAGGGACCTCTTGATCTGCAGTCAAATGCTCTACCACTGAGCTATATCCCCAGCTGTCAGCCAAGATCAGAATGACAATATATCAGTACATCATGAAAGAGTGAGAGGATCATGCTAAGTTGTGCCGGAAAGTACAACCTTGAAACTGTAGAACTGTAGAAGTAGTTCTTAATATTATTTATTAAAGGAAAAATGGATCATTAAAGAAAAAAATATGTGTATTTGTTTGATTGGTATTTTATTTGAATAGGCAGTGGTACATAGGACCAATGCCTGCACTTAAAATGTTTGTTTTGAAACATTCTCAAAGGGGAAGAGGTTTTTACGGGATACCTTATTGTTTCATGTTTGGTTACCACAATCACTCAGATGGTGATGAAGTATGATTGTTTTGGGTCACATTACGGTGGAAAAACATTTCTACATACCACTACAATTCGGTATTTGGAAGGTACACCCAAACACCCCTTTCACGGACCTTCGATTTAAAACATCAGAAAAAGCCACATTGTGCTTGCAAATGGCCTGATTCTTGAGGCCAGCCTTCTTGCAACTGCAACAATGGTTCGTACATCTTGCACGTAGGCAGAGCATTTAAGGAGAAATTAAATAGTTCCTACGTTGCACAAAAATGAAGTGCTTCAAACAAGCACATACTTTGGATGCACAGGGAAAAGGTGGAATATATGTAAGACTGAGGACACAGGTGAAATGAGAAATAGACTGACTGCATCGCTGCACAGTATTCTAAGCCATTTCTTTAGTGCGATTCAAGAAAGCACCAAACAGTATAACAAATTTGTCAATTTATTTCATAGTCCATTCCCTTTCTTTAGTGCTGTAAAAGGAAGAGCCAAATTCAAAAATAGATCAATGATCTTTCAGAAAGTTCCCAAAGGGAACACCAAGCCGAGTGTTAAAACTGCATTTACTCACAGGTTTTGAGCAGCAAACTCTGTAATCATATTAAAGTGCAATATCCAAGGGAACACTGACTCTGTCAAAGATGATCCAAAAGGAATTGATGAAAAGTCCCAACTACAAACAACTGAATCAAAATAATCTGAGGGGACACCCGGATGTGAACCAGGGACCTCTTGATCTGCAGTCAAATGCTCTACCACTGAGCTATATCCCCAGCTTTTCAGTAAAGTCAGAATGACATAATATCAGTACATCATGAAAAAGTGAGAGGATCATGCTAAGTTGTGCCGGAAAGTACAGGCTTGAAACTGTGGAACAGGAGAAGTAGTCCTTAATATTATTTATTAAAGTAAAACTGGCTCATTTAAAAAACAGATTAATTTGTTTCATTGCTAATTTATTTGAATAGGCAGTGGTACATAAGACCAATGCCTCTACATACAATGATTGTTTTGAAACATTCTTAAAGGGGAAGAGGTTTTTACGTGACACATTATCATTTGATGATTGGTTACCACAATCACCGAGATGGTGGTGAAGTATGATTGTTTTTTGGCCAAATTATGGAGGAAAAACATTTCTACATACCACTACAATTCGGTATTTGGAAGGAACACCCAAACACCCCTTTCAAGTACCTTCGATTTAATACATAAAAAAAAGCCACTTTGTGCTTGCAACTGGCCTGATTCTTCAGACCAGCCTTGTTGCAACTGCAACAAGGGTTTGAACATCTTGCACGTAGGCAGAGCTTTCAAGGAGAAATTAAATAGTTCCTACGTTGCACAAAAATGAAGTGCTTGAAACAAGCACATACTTTTAATGCACAGGGAAAAGGTGGAATATATGTAAGACTGAGGACATAGGTGAAATGAGAAATAGACTGACTGCATCGCTGCACAGTATTCTAAGCCATTTCTTTAGTGCGATTCAAGAGAGCACCAAACAGTATAACAAATTTGTCAATTTGTTTCATAGTCCATTCCCTTTCTTTAGTGCTGTAAAAGGAAGAGCCAAATTCCAAAATAGATCAATGATCTTTCAGAAATTTCCCAAAGGGAATACCAAGCCGAGTGTTAAAACTCCATATACTCACAGATTTTGAGCAGCAAACTATGTAATGCTATTAAAGTGCAAAATCCAAGGGAACACTGACTCTGTCAAAGATGATCCAAAAGGAATTGATGAAAAGTCCCAACTACAAACAACAGAATCAAAATAGTCTGAGGGGACACCCGGATTTGAACCAGGGACCTCTTGATCTGCAGTCAAATGCTCTACCACTGAGCTATATCCCCAGCTTTTCAGTAAAATCAGAATGACATAATATCAGTACATCATGAAAGAGTGAGAGGATCATGCTAATTTGTGCCGGAAAGTACAGGCTTGAAACTGTGGAACAGGAGAAGTAGTAGCTAATATTATTTATTAAAGGAAATCTGTATCATTTAAAAAACGGATTAATTTGTTTCATTGCTATTTTATTTGAATAGGCAGTGGTACATAGGACCAATGCCTCTACATACAATGATTGTTTTGAAACATTCTTAAAGGGGAAGAGGTTTTACGTGACACATTATCATTTGATGATTGGTTACCACAATCACCGAGATGGTGGTGAAGTATGATTGTTTTTTGGCCAAATTACGATGGAAAAACATTTCTACATACCACTACAATTCGGTATTTGGAAGGAACACCCAAACACCCCTTTCAAGTACCTTCGATTTAATACATCAAAAAAAGCCACTTTGTGCTTGCAACTGGCCTGATTCTTCAGACCAGCCTTCTTGCAACTGCAACGAGGGTTTGTACATCTTGCACGTAGGCAGAGCTTTCAAGGAGAAATTAAATAGTTCCTAAGTTGCACAAAAATGAAGTGCTTCAAACAAACACATACTTTGTATGGACAGAGAAGAGATGGAATATATGTAAGACTGAGGACACAGGTGTAATGAGAAATAGATTGATTGCATAGCTGCCCAGTATTCTAAGCCATTTCTTTAGTGCGATTCAAGAGAGCACCAAACAGTATAACAAATTTGTCAATTGGTTTCATAGTCCATTCCCTTTGTTTAGAGCTGTGAAAGGTAGAGCCGAATTCCAAAATAGATCAATGATGTTTCAGAAATGTCCCAGAGGGAATACCAAGCCCAGTGTAAAAAATGCAGTTACTCACAAGTTTTGATCAGCAACACTGTAATGTTATTAAAGTGTAACATCCAAGGGAACACTGACTATGTCAAAGATGATCCAAATGGGATTCATGAAAATTCCCAACTACAAACAGCAGATTCAAAATAGTATGAGGGGACACCCGGATTTGAACCAGGGACCTCTTAATCTGCAGTCAAATGCTCTACCACTGAGCTATATCCACAGCTGTCAGACAAGATCAGAATGACAATATATCAGTACATCATGAAAGAGTGAGAGGATCATGCTAAGTTGTGCCGGAAAGTACAACCTTGAAACTTTGGAACTGTAGAAGTAGTTCTTAATATTATTTATTAAAGGAAAAATGGATCATTAAAAAAAAATATGTATTTGTTTGATTGGTATTTAATTTGAATAGGCAGTGGTACATAGGACCAATGCCTGCACTTAAAATGTTTGTTTTGAAACATTCTCAAAGGGGAAGAGGTTTTTACGGGATACCTTATTGTTTCATGTTTGGTTACCACAATCACTCAGATGGTGATGAAGTATGATTGTTTTGGGTCACATTACGGTGGAAAAACATTTCTACATACCACTGCAATTCGGTATTTGGAAGGTACACCCAAACACCCCTTTCACGGACCTTCGATTTAAAACATCAGAAAAAGCAACTTTGTGCTTGCAAATGGCCTGATTCTTCAGGCCAGCCTTCTTGCAACTGCAACAATGGTTCGTACATCTTGCACATAGGCAGACCATTTAAGGAGAAATTAAATAGTTCCTACGTTGCACAAAAATGAAGTGCTTCAAACAAGCACATACTTTGGATGCACAGGGAAAAGGTGGAATATATGTAAGACTGAGGACACAGGTGAAATGAGAAATAGACTGACTGCATCGCTGCACAGTATTCTAAGCCATTTCTTTAGTGCGATTCAAGAAAGCACCAAACAGTATAACAAAAATGTCAATTTATTTCATAGTCCATTCCCTTTCTTTAGTGCTGTAAAAGGAAGAGCCAAATTCCAAAATAGTTCAATATTCTTTCAGAAAGTTCCCAAATGGAACACCAAGCTGAGTGTTAAAACTGCATTTACTCACAGGTTTTGAGCAGCAAACTCTGTAATGATATTAAAGTGCAATATCCAAGGGAACACTGACTCTGTCAAAGATGATCCAAAAGGAATTGATGAAAAGTCCCAACTACAAACAATAGAATCAAAATAGTCTGAGGGGACACCCGGATTTTAACCAGGGACCTCTTGATCTGCAGTCAAATGCTCTACCACTGAGCTATATCCCCACCTTTTCAGTAAAATCAGAATGACATAATATCAGTACATCATGAAAGAGTGAGAGGATCATGCTAAGTTCTGCCGGAAAGTACAGGCTTGAAACTGTGGAACAGGAGAAGTAGTCCTTAATATTATTTATTAAAGTAAAACTGGATCATTTAAAAAAACAGATTAATTTGTTTCATTGCTATTTTATTTGAATAGGCAGTGGTACATAAGACCAATGCCTCTACATACAATGATTGTTTTGAAACATTCTTAAAGGGGAAGAGGTTTTTACGTGACACATTATCATTTGATGATTGGTTACCACAATCACCGAGATGGTGGTGAAGTATGATTGTTTTTTGGCCAAATTACGGAGGAAAAACATTTCTACATACCACTACAATTCGGTATTTGGAAGGAACACCCAAACACCCCTTTCAAGTACCTTCGATTTAATACATCAAAAAAAGCCACTTTGTGCTTGCAACTGGCCTGATTCTTCAGACCAGCCTTCTTGCAACTGCAACGAGGGTTTGAACATCTTGCACGTAGGCAGAGCTTTCAAGGAGAAATTAAATAGTTCCTACGTTGCACAAAAATGAAGTGCTTCAAACAAGCACATACTTTTAATGCACAGGGAAAAGCTGGAATATATGTAAGACTGAGGACACAGGTGAAATGAGAAATAGACTGACTGCATCTCTGCACAGTATTCTAAGCCATTTCTTTAGTGCGATTCAAGAGAGCACAAAACAGTATAACAAATTTGTCAATTTGTTTCATAGTCCATTCCTTTTCTTTAGTGCTGTAAAAGGAAGAGCCAAATTCCAAAATAGATCAATGATCTTTCAGAAATTTCCCAAAGGGAATACCAAGCCGAGTGTTAAAACTCCATTTACTCACAGATTTTGAGCAGCAAACTATGTAATGCTATTAAAGTGCAATATCCAAGAGAACACTGACTCTGTCAAAGATGATCCAAAAGGAATTGATGAAAAGTCCCAACTACAAACAACAGAATCAAAATAGTCTGAGGGGACACACGGATTTGAACCAGGGACCTCTTGATCTGCAGTCAAATGCTCTACCACTGAGCTACATCCCCAGCTTTTCAGTAAAATCAGAATGACATAATATCAGTACATCATGAAAGAGTGAGAGGATCATGCTAAATTGTGCCGGAAAGTACAGGCTTGAAACTGTGGAACAGGAGAAGTAGTCCTTAATATTATTTATTAAAGTAAAACTGGCTCATTTAAAAAACAGATTAATTTGTTTCATTGCTATTTTATTTGAATAGGCAGTGGTACATAAGACCAATGCCTCTACATACAATGATTGTTTTGAAACATTCTTAAAGGGGAAGAGGTTTTTACGTGACACATTATCATTTGATGATTGGTTACCACAATCACCGAGATGGTGGTGAAGTATGATTGTTTTTTGGCCAAATTATGGAGGAAAAACATTTCTACATACCACTACAATTCGGTATTTGGAAGGAACACCCAAACACCCCTTTCAAGTACCTTCGATTTAATACATCAAAAAAAGCCACTTTGTGCTTGCAACTGGCCTGATTCTTCAGACCAGCCTTGTTGCAACTGCAACAAGGGTTTGAACATCTTGCACGTAGGCAGAGCTTTCAAGGAGAAATTAAATAGTTCCTATGTTGCACAAAAATGAAGTGCTTGAAACAAGCACATACTTTTAATGCACAGGGAAAAGGTGGAATATATGTAAGACTGAGGACATAGGTGAAATGAGAAATAGACTGACTGCATCGCTGCACAGTATTCTAAGCCATTTCTTTAGTGCGATTCAAGAGAGCACCAAACAGTATAACAAATTTGTCAATTTGTTTCATAGTCCATTCCCTTTCTTTAGTGCTGTAAAAGGAAGAGCCAAATTCCAAAATAGATCAATGATCTTTCAGAAATTTCCCAAAGGGAATACCAAGCCGAGTGTTAAAACTCCATTTACTCCCAGGTTTGGAGCAGCAAACTATGTAATGCTATTAAAGTGCAAAATCCAAGGGAACACTGACTCTGTCAAAGATGATCCAAAAGGAATTGATGAAAAGTCCCAACTACAAACAACAGAATCAAAATAGTCTGAGGGGACACCCGGATTTGAACCAGGGACCTCTTGATCTGCAGTCAAATGCTCTACCACTGAGCTATATCCCCAGCTTTTCAGTAAAATCAGAATGACATATGGCCGAGATACCCGCCACCCCCTCTCAACACACTCCCCAAGGATGGGAACCGGAAACAGTTCTGAACTTTTGGAAGACGGGAGGGAGTGACCCTCCCGGCCGTATTTATTAAAATATGAAACAAAATTAAAACATTAAAATAACAGTTTCATATTATGTACAAATTCATTACCACATTGCGATGTTTGGCTAACCTTAACATATTCTCTAATACAAAGGTTCTCCTAGCCGAACTAACATCCTACAAAACATTAACTTGAAATTTTGAAATTGTACATCCTAACGTTTAAGGGCCAACGGCAAGGTCGTAACCGGTGTCAAGATCCCTAAACCAGAAATATCCCCCTCACTTGTGAGGGGCGACCGCACAGAGGTGTACCTCAAGTGCAACTACCAATTTCCCTTGACTTGACGGGGGCCCCAATAAACTCGACGCCACTTAAAGGTCGTCCGAGGACTCGTGTGAGGTATCTAGAAGGTAGCGTAGACCCCCTCCCAAACCCCACACAACTTACCACATCTGCCGTCGCAGATATCCTGGCCCCGGGAAATTCCCCAGGAGGGGGCTGTAGCCCCTCCTACCCAGGAAGGGGCCTTGACCGCCTTTCCTTTCCTTTCGGCGTCCCAACCTTAGAAGGGACCGCCTACCCGTTGAGGGGCCAATGGCCACCTCCCTCGAGCGCTCCCATCCGTAATGGGTGACGCCCACTCATAGGGATCTACCAATTAGTGCTCACCGATCATGACCTTACCGCCCGACCAAAAATAAATACGACAATTTAACTAAAATCACTCAATTACAAACAACCATAAACCATTTCACGTATCATTACTGATCAATACTAGTGCAGCATTACTTTATTTGAAAAAACGTACTGTAGCTGACCATTCTTTATTGCATACTCAAAATAACACGACAATCACCACAACCTGCAAGAAATAGAATTACCACATCAAAACTTTATTCAAAACAACTGGCTGTCCTCAGGGGCTGGTGGGTGGGTCAAAATTGGCTCTTCGTTCCGTCTCGAGCTCACGTGCAGCGAGGGGGTGCAGCTTCAGAGCACAGGAACAAGAGGATGCGTTCTTGGCTTGTTGCTCCTTTTATCCGTCTTCAGGGCGGGCGTAAACCCGCCCCTGCCTGTCCCTAGGGCGTGACCGGCCGCGTCAGTGTCTAGGCCAGCCCACTCTAGGGCGGGAAAAAATGCGCCCCGGCTACGCCGCTTCGGGCATACCAGCCGAGGCTCGCCTCCCGCCCAAAAATGGCTTCCCGGGGGGCTCGTGGTACTCAGCCATACGTTCGGGGGGACCGAATGGTCGCCCCTTTCCATATGGCCGAGATACCCGCCACCCCCTCTCAACACACTCCCCAAGGATGGGAACCGGAAACAGTTCTGAACTTTTGGAAGACGGGAGGGAGTGACCCTCCCGGCCGTATTTATTAAAATATGAAACAAAATTAAAACATTAAAATAACAGTTTCATATTATGTACAATTTCATTACCACATTGCGATGTTTGGCTAACCTTAACATATTCTCTAATACAAAGGTTCTCCTAGCCGAACTAACATCCTACAAAACATTAACTTGAAATTTTGAAATTGTACATCCTAACGTTTAAGGGCCAACGGCAAGGTCGTAACCGGTGTCAAGATCCCTAAACCAGAAATATCCCCCTCACTTGTGAGGGGCGACCGCACAGAGGTGTACCTCAAGTGCAACTACCAATTTCCCTTGACTTGACGGGGGCCCCAATAAACTCGACGCCACTTAAAGGTCGTCCGAGGACTCGTGTGAGGTATCTAGAAGGTAGCGTAGACCCCCTCCCAAACCCCACACAACTTACCACATCTGCCGTCGCAGATATCCTGGCCCCGGGAAATTCCCCAGGAGGGGGCTGTAGCCCCTCCTACCCAGGAAGGGGCCTTGACCGCCTTTCCTTTCCTTTTCGGCGTCCCAACCTTAGAAGGGACCGCCTACCCGTTGAGGGGCCAATGGCCACCTCCCTCGAGCGCTCCCATCCGTAATGGGTGACGCCCACTCATAGGGATCTACCAATTAGTGCTCACCGATCATGACCTTACCGCCACAGGACGGATAGTTGACCGGCTATCCGGACCCCCCACACACTCCTACCTAAAGGTCATGTCTTAAAGTCCCCAGCCAAGCTATCAGGTCTCCTATGAGTAACTCGTTCCCCACCCGGGACAAATGAACACCATCACCCAAATACATACTGTCCCCTTTAATACAACCATGCGAAATAGAATGCAGTGTACTTGAAAGGAACAATCGACTCACTTTATTATTAATCTTCCTTACTGAATGATTCAGAGCAGAAACTGAAAGAGCCCCCCGCCACACTTTTCGCGGGATCATATGGGACCATGCAATTGTGCACCCTGGAACTCTTCTCGCTAACCAACTTACAGTGGAAAGCATTGCCTCAAGAAGTAGTCGTCTACCAGTGGACACCAAATCGTTGCCCCCAAGATGTACTATGACTATAGCCGGCGGTGACCTCGTCCGCCCTAACAAACCCTCAAAAAATGATTGAAACTGGTCAATACAGAGCCCGCCCTTTCCGTAGAAGGACACACTGTACCCGTATTCCCCAGCCACGTGAATCATGTCACCTGCTTTGAATACGTCCGCGGCCCGCCTCACGTATGAGTGGCCCACGACCCACACCTCCTTTTTCACAGCCGGTGATGTCTGACCGCTGACCCGGTGTTGGGTCGACTGCACAGTCCGCCCCGCCTCGTAGGCTTGCGCAACTGAAAACCAAACAAAAACAAGAAGCGTGAGTACATCATTACAGCTTCACAACATGTGCAACCGCACATACC
This sequence comes from Lissotriton vulgaris, assembly GCF_964263255.1. NCBI lineage: Eukaryota > Metazoa > Chordata > Amphibia > Caudata > Salamandridae > Lissotriton > Lissotriton vulgaris. The sequence continues at coordinate 244,597,803 of NC_141685.1, forward strand.
TTTTATAACAGTTCGAGGACCAACGCCCCACACGTTTAACTTGTTCGACATTCAGACCCCTGGCTGTAGCCTCTGTAGCAGCCCCTATCCGAAAGGAATGGGTCCCAAACACGCCGGGGTTCAAGCCCGCAGCGGAAATTGACATGGCAAGCACCCGCTGAAACTGAAACCTCGTCAGTGGGGTGGTGTCAGCGTGTCTCAACAAGGTCCCCCCCCATGATGCCACCCTTTGCGCTAAATATTCCTCTACGCAACTTACCGGGCACATGGAGGACCCGGGAATCCTTTGTATGATTATGCAGTCCCCCATCGCACCCTGGTCGGTCTTGGACCTGACAAACGAGATGGACATTGTCTCCCCTCTGACCTGAACGTGCTCTCGGCACAGTCCCCCCGTCACATCCCGCTTGTTCCTCGCCACCAGTTCGCTTACCCGCATAGCCCCATGGAATGCCAGCGCAAAAGCGGCTCGGAATAACACTGTTTCATACTGGGATGAACACGTTGAAGGGAGTACAGATAATAACAGGGCCAGCCTATCCAGACCTATCGGGCGCCTTTCATCTACTCTGCGACCCTCAAGGCGTTGCCACCCACGTAGTGCTTTTTGTACAACGAAAGACGCTGTCGGGTCCTGGATCCCATAAGCCCTCGCCACAAAGGAAATGGCTGCCCGATGCCTCTGGGCCGTAGCCACAGATTTGCCTGCCTGATGTAAAGACAGCAGGAAATTTACTACCCACTCCTCCTGGCCCCAAAGCTCCCCTCCAGCAGTCCCCAAAAAGGCCAAATAGGAACGAAACGCCCCTTCATATGCCTTCCTTGTCCTGGGTGCTAAACTCTCTCCCACGAGGTTTCGTAGTTCGGGGCACCGAGAGACCAGAGAGCTTCGGGAAAGGGTGCCGCCACCGGGTCCGCTGTGGGCAGAAAACCCCAGAAGGCCTGCATACGGAAACGAGAAAGCGCATCAGCCGCTTGGTTCATCACCCCCGGCACATGTCTTGCCTTAAATAGGACATTCAATTGCATACACAACAAGACAATTTCTTTGAGCAGCCTCAGTATCCATTTGCATCGTGCCGCCTGGCTATTGATACACTCAACCACGGTCATGTTATCAGACCAGAATACCACAGAGTGATCTCTAAACCCCTCAGGCCAAGTTTTCAGGGCCACCAGAATGGGGAACAGTTCAAGAAAAGCAATGTTACTCGTCAGCCCACCCTCATGCCACCATGACGGCCATTGTTGAGCCGACCATTGTGTGCCAAATATGGCACCAAAACCAATGCTCCCTGCCGAATCTGTCCACAGCCCCAGCTCTTCGGAGGACACCGCCGGTTTGTTCCAGACAACGCGACCATTGAAATCCGCCAGAAATGCCAACCAAATGCGCATGTCCTGGCGAACCTCGGCCGAGAGCCTCGTGCGATGGTGACCCTCCTTCAGGCCGACCATGGCCTGAGCGATCGAGCGGGAAAAGGGGCGGGCCATCGGTATTACTCTCAGGGCAAAATTCAGCTGTCCCACCAATTGTTGTAATTGCTGCAGCTTAACCTTAGACTGACTAATACACGTTTCCAGGGATGCCCTGAACCTTAGCACTTTTTCTCTTGGTAAACGAAAACAACCCTCCTCCGAGTCGAGCTCGATCCCCAGAAACTCGAGGCAAGTCAAAGGACCCACAGTCTTACCTGGTGCCAATGGCACACCAAAATGATTCATTAAGACACAAAATTCATTCAAAGCCTGACCACATTCCGGATCCCCGGCTGCCCCTAGAAACAAAAGTCATCGAGATAATGCATAACCTGTTGAAACCCCGTCTTCCTTGTGAAGACCCATTGCAAGAAACAACTGAACTGCTCAAAATAGGTACAAGATATAGAGCACCCCATTGGCATACATCTATCCATGTAATAGTGTCCCTGAAACATGAAACCAAGAAGACGCTGATCGTCTGGATGTACCGGGAGCAACCGGAACGCTGACTCGATATCAGATTTCGCCATCAGCGCACCGGGCCCTAGGCGATTCAATATGGCTACGGCCTCATCGAAAGATGCATACCGCACTGAACACACTTCCGGGTCTATCGCATCGTTTACGGAAAGACCGCGTGGGGCTGACAAATTATGTATCAGCCGAAACTCACCCGGGTCCTTCTTGGGGACCACCCCTAAAGGGGAACAAACAAAGTTAGCAACCGGTGGCACGTTAAACGGACCGGCGACTCGACCTCGAGCCACCTCTTTCCCAATCTTCTCTTGTACCACGGTCGTGTGCTGCAAGACTGATATTTGGTTTTTACATTTCGCTAAACCCTGAAACTCCCCCACTGGGATGCGGAAACCATATGAAAACCCGTACCGCAACACCCCAGCGGAAGCGTGATCCCGGTATTCGCTGAGCCAAGGAATCATTGCCATGGTATCAATCGGAGTAGGTAAAGGCGCCCCTCGGACTATTTCAGACCTGTTTGGCGCCTCCTCTACCCCCGTTATCACCCGTTTTGGCTCTGCACATGGACTCAGGATGGGACGCTTGCCCACACCCACTACATTCGTGCCTAAACTTGCATGACCCCTGGGGCCTCGTACATTTACCCCTGTTAAAGTTCCAACAAATCCCCCTTTTACCTGTGGTGCCGTTCGGCCTGGAGTGGTAGTCGTTACTCGCACCCGATCGAAAGGGCGTCCCAGCATATTGGCGGGAGGACTCCCCCACACTACTCCCTACCAATGGCAAATTCAACATACCAGTATCCTCCATTTTTGACCATGACACAGAATCGTAACAATCCCACGTTAAGTTTTTATCATGTTCTTTCGCTTTTCTGAAAATATTATCATAACAGAACCACTGATTGCCCCCATATGACACAGAATACCCCATGATCCGTGACTGATAAATCGGCAATTCAGACAGCAATTCGGGCCTACGTTCGCCCAGGATGGATGTAAAAATCCCCCACGCCTTGCCCCAATTGCCAATGTTTTCATTTACCTTGAAGGCGGCCATCTTTGCGCGCCAAACACTCGGATGCATGAGCTCCTTTTGGCTCTTAACATGCTCCATCTCATAATGATCGGTAAGCAACGAGAAGATGTTTACATACTCATCTGCCCATATCTTCTCCTTAATAGCTAGAGGGACATGTTGACCCAACTTTTCCCTTCGTGACGGGGCAGACTCGTCCCTCGCAATCGGCAATGGCAGCTTACCTGAACCGGAAGCTGTATCTGCGGCTGAGCCTATCCCAGGTGGCTTTCCTCCTGCCGCAGCCGGCGTGATAACTGGCGATGCTGCCTTCGCCGCCTCCCTTGTTTCACGCAGTTGCCTCATCAAAACCCGTGCGTCGTCAGCCGTGGCGCCCTCGTTATTTTTTCCCAACCACGCTGCTAATTGTGCTGCCAGCTCGGGCGGCATATCCTCCCCGGACACGGGGGTGACCACCATGGGAATCGGATTCCCCTCCGCCGGCACCGGAGTTGGCTCTTCGAGTGGGGTACAGGGAACCGGGATGTCCCCTCCAGCTGCTCCCCTTCTGGGCCTCTTGCCTTTTCCTCCCGGAGCTGCTCCAGCCAACGGACGTTTCGGTCCCTCTTCCCCGTCTTTCTCCGCCATTCGCTTCTTTTGGTCGGTCACCTCCTTCATAAGAACACGCAGCATCTGGTCGGTAGTCATTCGCTTTCCAACTTTCTTAGGCATTCCCCAACAGAGTATCTGTAAGACAAACAAGAAAGATTACCACACTCAAAATTGGCTCTTCGTTCCGTCTCGAGCTCACGTGCAGCGAGGGGGTGCAGCTTTAGAGCACAGGAACAAGAGGATGCGTTCTTGGCTTGTTGCTCCTTTTATCCGTCTTCAGGGCGGGCGTAAACCCGCCCCTGCCTGCCCCTAGGGCGTGGCCGGCCGCGTCAGTGTCTAGGCCAGCCCACTCTAGGGCGGGAAAAAACGCGCCCCGGCTACGCCGCTTCGGGCATACCTCCGAGGCTCGCCTCCCGCCCAAAAATGGCTTCCCGGGGGGCTCGTGGTACTCAGCCATACGTCCAGGGGGACCGAATGGTCGCCCCTTTCCATAATATCAGTACATCATGAAAGAGTGAGAGGATCATGCTAAGTTGTGCCGGAAAGTACAGGCTTGAAACTGTGGAACAGGAGAAGTAGTAGCCAATATTATTTATTAAAGGAAATCTGTATCATTTAAAAAACGGATTAACTTGTTTCATTGCTATTTTATTTGAATAGGCAGTGGTACATAGGACCAATGCCTCTACATACAATGATTGTTTTGAAACATTCTTAAAGGGGAAGAGGTTTTACGTGACACATTATCATTTGATGATTGGTTACCACAATCACCGAGATGGTGGTGAAGTATGATTGTTTTTTGGCCAAATTACGATGGAAAAACATTTCTACATACCACTACAATTCGGTATTTGGAAGGAACACCCAAACACCCCTTTCAAGTACCTTCGATTTAATACATCAAAAAAAGCCACTTTGTGCTTGCAACTGGCCTGATTCTTCAGACCAGCCTTCTTGCAACTGCAACGAGGGTTTGTACATCTTGCACGTAGGCAGAGCTTTCAAGGAGAAATTAAATAGTTCCTAAGTTGCACAAAAATGAAGTGCTTCAAACAAACACATACTTTGTATGGACAGAGAAGAGATGGAATATATGTAAGACTGAGGACACAGGTGTAATGAGAAATAGATTGATTGCATAGCTGCCCAGTATTCTAAGCCATTTCTTTAGTGCGATTCAAGAGAGCACCAAACAGTATAACAAATTTGTCAATTGGTTTCATAGTCCATTCCCTTTGTTTAGAGCTGTGAAAGGTAGAGCCGAATTCCAAAATAGATCAATGATGTTTCAGAAATTTCCCATAGGGAATACCAAGCCCAGTGTAAAAAATGCAGTTACTCACAAGTTTTAATCAGCAACACTGTAATGTTATTAAAGTGTAACATCCAAGGGAACACTGACTATGTCAAAGATGATCCAAATGGGATTCATGAATATTCCCAACTACAAACAGCAGATTCAAAATAGTATGAGGGGACACCCGGATTTGAACCAGGGACATCTTGATCTGCAGTCAAATGCTCTACCACTGAGCTATATCCCCAGCTTTTCAGTAAAATCAGAATGACATAATATCAGTACATCATGAAAGAGTGAGAGGATCATGCTAAGTTGTGCCGGAAAGTACAGGCTTGAAACTGTGGAACAGGAGAAGTAGTCCTTAATATTATTTATTAAAGTAAAACTGGATCATTTAAAAAAACAAATTAATTTGTTTCATTGCTATTTTATTTGAATAGGCAGTGGTACATAAGACCAATGCCTCTACATACAATGATTGTTTTGAAACATTCTTAAAGGGGAAGAGGTTTTTACGTGACACATTATCATTTGATGATTGGTTACCACAATCACCGAGATGGTGGTGAAGTATGATTGTTTTTTGGCCAAATTACGGAGGAAAAACATTTCTACATACCACTACAATTCGGTATTTGGAAGGAACACCCAAACACCCCTTTCAAGTACCTTCGATTTAATACATCAAAAAAAGCCACTTTGTGCTTGCAACTGGCCTGATTCTTCAGACCAGCCTTCTTGCAACTGCAACGAGGGTTTGAACATCTTGCACGTAGGCAGAGCTTTCAAGGAGAAATTAAATAGTTCCTACGTTGCACAAAAATGAAGTGCTTCAAACAAGCACATACTTTTAATGCACAGGGAAAAGCTGGAATATATGTAAGACTGAGGACACAGGTGTAATGAGAAATAGATTGATTGCATAGCTGCCCAGTATTCTAAGCCATTTCTTTAGTGCGATTCAAGAGAGCTCCAAACAGTATAACAAATTTGTCAATTGGTTTCATAGTCCATTCCCTGTGTTTAGAGCTGTGAAAGGTAGAGCCGAATTCCAAAATAGATCAATGATATTTCAGAAATTTCCCATAGGGAATACCAAGCCCAGTGTAAAAAATGCAGTTACTCACAAGTTTTATTCAGCAACACTGTAATGGTATTAAAGTGTAACATCCAAGGGAACACTGACTCTGTCAAAGATGATCCAAATGGGATTCATGAAAATTCCCAACTACAAACAGCAGATTCAAAATAGTATGAGGGGACACCCGGATTTGAACCAGGGACCTCTTGATCTGCAGTCAAATGCTCTACCACTGAGCTATATCTCCAGCTGTCAACCAAGATCAGAATGACAATATATCAGTACATCATGAAAGAGTAGGAGGATCATGCTAAGTTGTGCCGGAAAGTACAACCTTGAAACTGTGGAACTGTAGAAGTAGTTCTTAATATTATTTATTAAAGGAAAAATGGATCATTAAAAAAAATATATGTATTTGTTTGATTGGTATTTTATTTGAATAGGCAGTGGTACATAGGACCAATGCCTGCACTTAAAATGTTTGTTTTGAAACATTCTCAAAGGGGAAGAGGTTTTTACGGGATACCTTATTGTTTCATGTTTGGTTACCACAATCACTCAGATGGTGATGAAGTATGATTGTTTTGGGTCACATTACGGTGGAAAAACATTTCTACATACCACTGCAATTCGGTATTTGGAAGGTACACCCAAACACCCCTTTCACGGACCTTCGATTTAAAACATCAGAAAAAGCCACTTTGTGCTTGCAAATGGCCTGATTCTTCAGGCCAGCCTTCTTGCAACTGCAACAATGGTTCGTACATCTTGCACGTAGGCAGAGCATTTAAGGAGAAATTAAATAGTTCCTACGTTGCACAAAAATGAAGTGCTTCAAACAAGCACATACTTTGGATGCACAGGGAAAAGGTGGAATATATGTAAGACTGAGGACACAGGTGAAATGAGAAATAGACTGACTGCATCGCTGCACAGTATTCTAAGCCATTTCTTTAGTGCGATTCAAGAAAGCACCAAACTGTATAACAAAAATGTCAATTTATTTCATAGTCCATTCCCTTTCTTTAGTGCTGTAAAAGGAAGAGCCAAATTCCAAAATAGTTCAATATTCTTTCAGAAAGTTCCCAAATGGAACACCAAGCTGAGTGTTAAAACTGCATTTACTCACAGGTTTTGAGCAGCAAACTCTGTAATGATATTAAAGTGCAATATCCAAGGGAACACTGACTCTGTCAAAGATGATCCAAAAGGAATGGATGAAAAGTCCCAACTACAAACAATAGAATCAAAATAGTCTGAGGGGACACCCGGATTTTAACCAGGGACCTCTTGATCTGCAGTCAAATGCTCTACCACTGAGCTATATCCCCACCTTTTCAGTAAAATCAGAATGACATAATATCAGTACATCATGAAAGAGTGAGAGGATCATGCTAAGTTCTGCCGGAAAGTACAGGCTTGAAACTGTGGAACAGGAGAAGTAGTCCTTAATATTATTTATTAAAGTAAAACTGGATCATTTAAAAAAACAGATTAATTTGTTTCATTGCTATTTTATTTGAATAGGCAGTGGTACATAAGACCAATGCCTCTACATACAATGATTGTTTTGAAACATTCTTAAAGGGGAAGAGGTTTTTACGTGACACATTATCATTTGATGATTGGTTACCACAATCACCGAGATGGTGGTGAAGTATGATTGTTTTTTGGCCAAATTACAGAGGAAAAACATTTCTACATACCACTACAATTCGGTATTTGGAAGAAACACCCAAACACCCCTTTCAAGTACCTTCGATTTAATACATCAAAAAAAGCCACTTTGTGCTTGCAACTGGCCTGATTCTTCAGACCAGCCTTCTTGCAACTGCAACGAGGGTTTGAACATCTTGCACGTAGGCAGAGCTTTCAAGGAGAAATTAAATAGTTCCTACGTTGCACAAAAATGAAGTGCTTCAAACAAGCACATACTTTTAATGCACAGGGAAAAGCTGGAATATATGTAAGACTGAGGACACAGGTGAAATGAGAAATAGACTGACTGCATCGCTGCACAGTATTCTAAGCCATTTCTTTAGTGCGATTCAAGAGAGCACAAAACAGTATAACAAATTTGTCAATTTGTTTCATACTCCATTCCTTTTCTTTAGTGCTGTAAAAGGAAGAGCCAAATTCCAAAATAGATCAATGATCTTTCAGAAATTTCCCAAAGGGAATACCAAGCCGAGTGTTAAAACTCCATTTACTCACAGATTTTGAGCAGCAAACTATGTAATGCTATTAAAGTGCAATATCCAAGAGAACACTGACTCTGTCAAAGATGATCCAAAAGGAATTGATGAAAAGTCCCAACTACAAACAACAGAATCAAAATAGTCTGAGGGGACACACAGATTTGAACCAGGGACCTCTTGATCTGCAGTCAAATGCTCTACCACTGAGCTACATCCCCAGCTTTTCAGTAAAATCAGAATGACATAATATCAGTACATCATGAAAGAGTGAGAGGATCATGCTAAATTGTGCCGGAAAGTACAGGCTTGAAACTGTGGAACAGGAGAAGTAGTCCTTAATATTATTTATTAAAGTAAAACTGGCTCATTTAAAAAACAGATTAATTTGTTTCATTGCTATTTTATTTGAATAGGCAGTGGTACATAAGACCAATGCCTCTACATACAATGATTGTTTTGAAACATTCTTAAAGGGGAAGAGGTTTTTACGTGACACATTATCATTTGATGATTGGTTACCACAATCACCGAGATGGTGGTGAAGTATGATTGTTTTTTGGCCAAATTATGGAGGAAAAACATTTCTACATACCACTACAATTCGGTATTTGGAAGGAACACCCAAACACCCCTTTCAAGTACCTTCGATTTAATACATCAAAAAAAGCAACTTTGTGCTTGCAACTGGCCTGATTCTTCAGACCAGCCTTGTTGCAACTGCAACAAGGGTTTGAACATCTTGCACGTAGGCAGAGCTTTCAAGGAGAAATTAAATAGTTCCTATGTTGCACAAAAATGAAGTGCTTGAAACAAGCACATACTTTTAATGCACAGGGAAAAGGTGGAATATATGTAAGACTGAGGACATAGGTGAAATGAGAAATAGACTGACTGCATCGCTGCACAGTATTCTAAGCCATTTCTTTAGTGCGATTCAAGAGAGCACCAAACAGTATACCAAATTTGTCAATTTGTTTCATAGTCCATTCCCTTTCTTTAGTGCTGTAAAAGGAAGAGCCAAATTCCAAAATAGATCAATGATCTTTCAGAAATTTCCCAAAGGGAATACCAAGCCGAGTGTTAAAACTCCATTTACTCCCAGGTTTGGAGCAGCAAACTATGTAATGCTATTAAAGTGCAAAATCCAAGGGAACACTGACTCTGTCAAAGATGATCCAAAAGGAATTGATGAAAAGTCCCAACTACAAACAACAGAATCAAAATAGTCTGAGGGGACACCCGGATTTGAACCAGGGACCTCTTGATCTGCAGTCAAATGCTCTACCACTGAGCTATATCCCCAGCTTTTCAGTAAAATCAGAATGACATATGGCCGAGATACCCGCCACCCCCTCTCAACACACTCCCCAAGGATGGGAACCGGAAACAGTTCTGAACTTTTGGAAGACGGGAGGGAGTGACCCTCCCGGCCGTATTTATTAAAATATGAAACAAAATTAAAACATTAAAATAACAGTTTCATATTATGTACAATTTCATTACCACATTGCGATGTTTGGCTAACCTTAACATATTCTCTAATACAAAGGTTCTCCTAGCCGAACTAACATCCTACAAAACATTAACTTGAAATTTTGAAATTGTACATCCTAACGTTTAAGGGCCAACGGCAAGGTCGTAACCGGTGTCAAGATCCCTAAACCAGGAATATCCCCCTCACTTGTGAGGGGCGACCGCACAGAGGTGTACCTCAAGTGCAACTACCAATTTCCCTTGACTTGACGGGGGCCCCAATAAACTTGACGCCACTTAAAGGTCGTCCGAGGACTCGTGTGAGGTATCTAGAAGGTAGCGTAGACCCCCTCCCAAACCCCACACAACTTACCACATCTGCCGTCGCAGATATCCTGGCTCCGGGAAATTCCCCAGGAGGGGGCTGTAGCCCCTCCTACCCAGGAAGGGGCCTTGACCGCCTTTCCTTTCCTTTCGGCGTCCCAACCTTAGAAGGGACCGCCTACCCGTTGAGGGGCCAATGGCCACCTCCCTCGAGCGCTCCCATCCGTAATGGGTGACGCCCACTCATAGGGATCTACCAATTAGTGCTCACCGATCATGACCTTACCGCCCGACCAAAAATAAATACGACAATTTAACTAAAATCACTCAATTACAAACAACCATAAACCATTTCACGTATCATTACTGATCAATACTAGTGCAGAATTACTTTATTTGAAAAAACGTACTGTAGCTGACCATTCTTTATTGCATACTCAAAATAACACGACAATCACCACAACCTGCAAGAAATAGAATTACCACATCAAAACTTTATTCAAAACAACTGGCTGTCCTCAGGGGCTGGTGGGTGGGTCAAAATTGGCTCTTCGTTCCGTCTCGAGCTCACGTGCAGCGAGGGGGGGCAGCTTCAGAGCACAGGAACAAGAGGATGCGTTCTTGGCTTGTTGCTCCTTTTATCCGTCTTCAGGGCGGGCGTAAACCCGCCCCTGCCTGCCCCTAGGGCGTGGCCGGCCGCGTCAGTGTCTAGGCCAGCCCACTCTAGGGCGGGAAAAAACGCGCCCCGGCTACGCCGCTTCGGGCATACCAGCCGAGGCTCGCCTCCCGCCCAAAAATGGCTTCCCGGGGGGCTCGTGGTACTCAGCCATACGTTCGGGGGGACCGAATGGTCGCCCCTTTCCATATGGCCGAGATACCCGCCACCCCCTCTCAACACACTCCCCAAGGATGGGAACCGGAAACAGTTCTGAACTTTTGGAAGACGGGAGGGAGTGACCCTCCCGGCCGTATTTATTAAAATATGAAACAAAATTAAAACATTAAAATAACAGTTTCATATTATGTACAATTTCATTACCACATTGCGATGTTTGGCTAACCTTAACATATTCTCTAATACAAAGGTTCTCCTAGCCGAACTAACATCCTACAAAACATTAACTTGAAATTTTGAAATTGTACATCCTAACGTTTAAGGGCCAACGGCAAGGTCGTAACCGGTGTCAAGATCCCTAAACCAGAAATATCCCCCTCACTTGTGAGGGGCGACCGCACAGAGGTGTACCTCAAGTGCAACTACCAATTTCCCTTGACTTGACGGGGGCCCCAATAAACTCGACGCCACTTAAAGGTCGTCCGAGGACTCGTGTGAGGTATCTAGAAGGTAGCGTAGACCCCCTCCCAAACCCCACACAACTTACCACATCTGCCGTCGCAGATATCCTGGCCCCGGGAAATTCCCCAGGAGGGGGATGTAGCCCCTCCTACCCAGGAAGGGGCCTTGACCGCCTTTCCTTTCCTTTTCGGCGTCCCAACCTTAGAAGGGACCGCCTACCCGTTGAGGGGCCAATGGCCACCTCTCTCGAGCGCTCCCATCCGTAATGGGTGACGCCCACTCATAGGGATCTACCAATTAGTGCTCACCGATCATGACCTTACCGCCACAGGACGGATAGTTGACCGGCTATCCGGACCCCCCACACACTCCTACCTAAAGGTCATGTCTTAAAGTCCCCAGCCAAGCTATCAGGTCTCCTATGAGTAACTCGTTCCCCACCCGGGACAAATGAACACCATCACCCAAATACATACTGTCCCCTTTAATACAACCATGCGAAATAGAATGCAGTGTACTTGAAAGGAACAATCGACTCACTTTATTATTAATCTTCCTTACTGAATGATTCAGAGCAGAAACTGAAAGAGCCCCCCGCCACACTTTTCGCGGGATCATATGGGACCATGCAATTGTGCACCCTGGAACTCTTCTCGCTAACCAACTTACAGTGGAAAGCATTGCCTCAAGAAGTAGTCGTCTACCAGTGGACACCAAATCGTTGCCCCCAAGATGTACTATGACTATAGCCGGCGGTGACCTCGTCCGCCCTAACAAACCCTCAAAAAATGATTGAAACTGGTCAATACAGAGCCCGCCCTTTCCGTAGAAGGACACACTGTACCCGTATTCCCCAGCCACGTGAATCATGTCACCTGCTTTGAATACGTCCGCGGCCCGCCTCACGTATGAGTGGCCCACGACCCACACCTCCTTTTTCACAGCCGGTGATGTCTGACCGCTGACCCGGTGTTGGGTCGACTGCACAGTCCGCCCCGCCTCGTAGGCTTGCGCAACTGAAAACCAAATAAAAACAAGAAGCGTGAGTACATCATTACAGCTTCACAACATGTGCAACCGCACATACCTTTTATAACAGTTCGAGGACCAACGCCCCACACGTTTAACTTGTTCGACATTCAGACCCCTGGCTGTAGCCTCTGTAGCAGCCCCTATCCGAAAGGAATGGGTCCCAAACACGCCGGGGTTCAAGCCCGCAGCGGAAATTGACATGGCAAGCACCCGCTGAAACTGAAACCTCGTCAGTGGGGTGGTGTCAGCGTGTCTCAACAAAGTTTGCGCTAAATATTCCTCTACGCAACTTACCGGGCACATGGAGGACCCGGGAATCCTTTGTATGATTATGCAGTCCCCCATCGCACCCTGGTCGGTCTTGGACCTGACAAACGAGATGGACATTGTCTCCCCTCTGACCTGAACGTGCTCTCGGCACAGTCCCCCCGTCACATCCCGCTTGTTCCTCGCCACCAGTTCGCTTACCCGCATAGCCCCATGGAATGCCAGCGCAAAAGCGGCTCGGAATAACACTGTTTCATACTGGGATGAACACGTTGAAGGGAGTACAGATAATAACAGGGCCAGCCTATCCAGACCTATCGGGCGCCTTTCATCTACTCTGCGACCCTCAAGGCGTTGCCACCCACGTAGTGCTTTTTGTACAACGAAAGACGCTGTCGGGTCCTGGATCCCATAAGCCCTCGCCACAAAGGAAATGGCTGCCCGATGCCTCTGGGCCGTAGCCACAGATTTGCCTGCCTGATGTAAAGACAGCAGGAAATTTACTACCCACTCCTCCTGGCCCCAAAGCTCCCCTCCAGCAGTCCCCAAAAAGGCCAAATAGGAACGAAACGCCCCTTCATATGCCTTCCTTGTCCTGGGTGCTAAACTCTCTCCCACGAGGTTTCGTAGTTCGGGGCACCGAGAGACCAGAGAGCTTCGGGAAAGGGTGCCGCCACCGGGTCCGCTGTGGGCAGAAAACCCCAGAAGGCCTGCATACGGAAACGAGAAAGCGCATCAGCCGCTTGGTTCATCACTCCCGGCACATGTCTTGCCTTAAATAGGACATTCAATTGCATACACAACAAGACAATTTCTTTGAGCAGCCTCAGTATCCATTTGCATCGTGCCGCCTGGCTATTGATACACTCAACCACGGTCATGTTATCAGACCAGAATACCACAGAGTGATCTCTAAACCCCTCAGGCCAAGTTTTCAGGGCCACCAGAATGGGGAACAGTTCAAGAAAAGCAATGTTACTCGTCAGCCCACCCTCATGCCACCATGACGGCCATTGTTGAGCCGACCATTGTGTGCCAAATATGGCACCAAAACCAATGCTCCCTGCCGAATCTGTCCACAGCCCCAGCTCTTCGGAGGACACCGCCGGTTTGTTCCAGACAACGCGACCATTGAAATCCGCCAGAAATGCCAACCAAATGCGCATGTCCTGGCGAACCTCGGCCGAGAGCCTCGTGCGATGGTGACCCTCCTTCAGGCCGACCATGGCCTGAGCGATCGAGCGGGAAAAGGGGCGGGCCATCGGTATTACTCTCAGGGCAAAATTCAGCTGTCCCACCAATTGTTGTAATTGCTGCAGCTTAACCTTAGACTGACTAATACACGTTTCCAGGGATGCCCTGAACCTTAGCACTTTTTCTCTTGGTAAACGAAAACAACCCTCCTCCGAGTCGAGCTCGATCCCCAGAAACTCGAGGCAAGTCGAAGGACCCACAGTCTTACCTGGTGCCAATGGCACACCAAAATGATTCATTAAGACACAAAATTCATTCAAAGCCTGACCACATTCCGGATCCCCGGCTGCCCCTAGAAACAAAAGTCATCGAGATAATGCATAACCTGTTGAAACCCCGTCTTCCTTATGAAGACCCGTTGCAAGAAACAACTGAACTGCTCAAAATAGGTACAAGATATAGAGCACCCCATTGGCATACATCTATCCATGTAATAGTGTCCCTGAAACATGAAACCAAGAAGACGCTGATCGTCTGGATGTACCGGGAGCAACCGGAACGCTGACTCGATATCAGATTTCGCCATCAGCGCACCGGGCCCTAGGCGATTCAATATGGCTACGGCCTCATCGAAAGATGCATACCGCACTGAACACACTTCCGGGTCTATCGCATCGTTTACGGAAAGACCGCGTGGGGCTGACAAATTATGTATCAGCCGAAACTCACCCGGGTCCTTCTTGGGGACCACCCCTAAAGGGGAACAAACAAAGTTAGCAACCGGTGGCACGTTAAACGGACCGGCGACTCGACCTCGAGCCACCTCTTTCCCAATCTTCTCTTGTACCACGGTCGTGTGCTGCAAGACTGATATTTGGTTTTTACATTTCGCTAAACCCTGAAACTCCCCCACTGGGATGCGGAAACCATATGAAAACCCGTACCGCAACACCCCAGCGGAAGCGTGATCCCGGTATTCGCTGAGCCAAGGAATCATTGCCATGGTATCAATCGGAGTAGGTAAAGGCGCCCCTCGGACTATTTCAGACCTGTTTGGCGCCTCCTCTACCCCCGTTATCACCCGTTTTGGCTCTGCACATGGACTCAGGATGGGACGCTTGCCCACACCCACTACATTCGTGCCTAAATTTGCATGACCCCTGGGGCCTCGTACATTTACCCCTGTTAAAGTTCCAACAAATCCCCCTTTTACCTGTGGTGCCGTTCGGCCTGGAGTGGTAGTCGTTACTCGCACCCGATCGAAAGGGCGTCCCAGCATATTGGCGGGAGGACTCCCCCACACTACTCCCTACCAATGGCAAATTCAACATACCAGTATCCTCCATTTTTGACCATGACACAGAATCGTAACAATCCCACGTTAAGTTTTTATCATGTTCTTTCGCTTTTCTGAAAATATTATCATAACAGAACCACTGATTGCCCCCATATGACACAGAATACCCCATGATCCGTGACTGATAAATCGGCAATTCAGACAGCAATTCGGGCCTACGTTCGCCCAGGATGGATGTAAAAATCCCCCACGCCTTGCCCCAATTGCCAATGTTTTCATTTACCTTGAAGATGGCCATCTTTGCGCGCCAAACACTCGGATGCATGAGCTCCTTTTGGCTCTTAACATGCTCCATCTCATAATGATCGGTAAGCAACGAGAAGATGTTTACATACTCATCTGCCCATATCTTCTCCTTAATAGCTAGAGGGACATGTTGACCCAACTTTTCCCTTCGTGACGGGGCAGACTCGTCCCTCGCAATCGGCAATGGCCGCTTACCTGAACCGGAAGCTGTATCTGCGGCTGAGCCTATCCCAGGTGGCTTTCCTCCTGCCGCAGCCGGCGTGATAACTGGCGATGCTGCCTTCGCCGCCTCCCTTGTTTCACGCAGTTGCCTCATCAAAACCCGTGCGTCGTCAGCCGTGGCGCCCTCGTTATTTTTTCCCAACCACGCTGCTAATTGTGCTGCCAGCTCGGGCGGCATACCCTCCCCGGACACGGGGGTGACCACCACGAGAATCGGATTCCCCTCCGCCGGCACCGGAGTTGGCTCTTCGAGTGGGGTACAGGGAACCGGGATGTCCCCTCCAGCTGCTCCCCTTCTGGGCCTCTTGCCTTTTCCTCCCGGAGCTGCTCCAGCCAACGGACGTTTCGGTCCCTCTTCCCCGTCTTTCTCCGCCATTCGCTTCTTTAGGTCGGTCACCTCCTTCATAAGAACACGCAGCATCTGGTCGGTAGTCATTCGCTTTCCAACTTTCTTAGGCATTCCCCAACAGAGTATCTGTAAGACAAACAAGAAAGATTACCACACTCAAAATTGGCTCTTCGTTCCGTCTCGAGCTCACGTGCAGCGAGGGGGTGCAGCTTCAGAGCACAGGAACAAGAGGATGCGTTCTTGGCTTGTTGCTCCTTTTATCCGTCTTCAGGGCGGGCGTAAACCCGCCCCTGCCTGCCCCTAGGGCGTGGCCGGCCGCGTCAGTGTCTAGGCCAGCCCACTCTAGGGCGGGAAAAAACGCGCCCCGGCTAAATTACGATGGAAAAACATTTCTACATACCACTACAATTCGGTATTTGGAAGGAACACCCAAACACCCCTTTCAAGTACCTTCGATTTAATACATCAAAAAAAGCCACTTTGTGCTTGCAACTGGCCTGATTCTTCAGACCAGCCTTCTTGCAACTGCAACGAGGGTTTGTACATCTTGCACGTAGGCAGAGCTTTCAAGGAGAAATTAAATAGTTCCTAAGTTGCACAAAAATGAAGTGCTTCAAACAAACACATACTTTGTATGGACAGAGAAGAGATGGAATATATGTAAGACTGAGGACACAGGTGTAATGAGAAATAGATTGATTGCATAGCTGCCCAGTATTCTAAGCCATTTCTTTAGTGCGATTCAAGAGAGCACCAAACAGTATAACAAATTTGTCAATTGGTTTCATAGTCCATTCCCTTTGTTTAGAGCTGTGAAAGGTAGAGCCGAATTCCAAAATAGATCAATGATGTTTCAGAAATTTCCCATAGGGAATACCAAGCCCAGTGTAAAAAATGCAGTTACTCACAAGTTTTAATCAGCAACACTGTAATGTTATTAAAGTGTAACATCCAAGGGAACACTGACTATGTCAAAGATGATCCAAATGGGATTCATGAATATTCCCAACTACAAACAGCAGATTCAAAATAGTATGAGGGGACACCCGGATTTGAACCAGGGACATCTTGATCTGCAGTCAAATGCTCTACCACTGAGCTATATCCCCGGCTTTTCAGTAAAATCAGAATGACATAATATCAGTACATCATGAAAGAGTGAGAGGATCATGCTAAGTTGTGCCGGAAAGTACAGGCTTGAAACTGTGGAACAGGAGAAGTAGTCCTTAATATTATTTATTAAAGTAAAACTGGATCATTTAAAAAAACAGATTAATTTGTTTCATTGCTATTTTATTTGAATAGGCAGTGGTACATAAGACCAATGCCTCTACATACAATGATTGTTTTGAAACATTCTTAAAGGGGAAGAGGTTTTTACGTGACACATTATCATTTGATGATTGGTTACCACAATCACCGAGATGGTGGTGAAGTATGATTGTTTTTTGGCCAAATTACGATGGAAAAACATTTCTACATACCACTACAATTCGGTATTTGGAAGGAACACCCAAACACCCCTTTCAAGTACCTTCGATTTAATACATCAAAAAAAGCCACTTTGTGCTTGCAACTGGCCTGATTCTTCAGAACAGCCTTCCTGCAACTGCAACGAGGGTTTGAACATCTTGCACGTAGGCAGAGCTTTCAAGGAGAAATTAAATAGTTCCTACGTTGCACAAAAATGAAGTGCTTCAAACAAGCACATACTTTTAATGCACAGGGAAAAGCTGGAATATATGTAAGACTGAGGACACAGGTGAAATGAGAAATAGACTGACTGCATCGCTGCACAGTATTCTAAGCCATTTCTTTAGTGCGATTCAAGAGAGCACCAAACAGTATAACAAATTTGTCAATTTGTTTCATAGTCCATTCCTTTTCTTTAGTGCTGTAAAAGGAAGAGCCAAATTCCAAAATAGATCAATGATCTTTCAGAAATTTCCCAAAGGGAATACCAAGCCGAGTGTTAAAACTCCATTTACTCACAGGTTTTGAGCAGCAAACTATGTAATGCTATTAAAGTGCAATATCCAAGAGAACACTGACTCTGTCAAAGATGATCCAAAAGGAATTGATGAAAAGTCCCAACTACAAACAACAGAATCAAAATAGTCTGAGGGGACACACAGATTTGAACCAGGGACCTCTTGATCTGCAGTCAAATGCTCTACCACTGAGGTATATCCCCAGCTTCTCAGTAAAATCAGAATGACATAATATCAGTACATCATGAAAGAGTGAGAGGATCATGCTAAGTTGTGCCGGAAAGTACAGGCTTGAAACTGTGGAACAGGAGAAGTAGTAGTTAATATTATTTATTAAAGGAAATCTGTATCATTTAAAAAACGGATTAATTTGTTTCATTGCTATTTTATTTGAATAGGCAGTGGTACATAGGACCAATGCCTCTACATACAATGATTGTTTTGAAACATTCTTAAAGGGGAAGAGGTTTTTACGTGACACATTATCATTTGATGATTGGTTACCACAATCACCGAGATGGTGGTAAAGTATGATTGTTTTTTGGCCAAATTACGATGGAAAAACATTTCTACATACCACTACAATTCGGTATTTGGAAGGAACACCCAAACACCGCTTTTAAGTACCTTCGATTTAATACATCAAAAAAAGCCACTTTGTGCTTGCAACTGGCCTGATTCTTCAGACCAGCCTTCTTGCAACTGCAACGAGGGTTTGTACATCTTGCACGTAGGCAGAGCTTTCAAGGAGAAATTAAATAGTTCCTAAGTTGCACAAAAATGAAGTGCTTCAAACAAACACATACTTTGTATGGACAGAGAAGAGATGGAATATATGTAAGACTGAGGACACAGGTGTAATGAGAAATAGATTGATTGCATAGCTGCCCAGTATTCTAAGCCATTTCTTTAGTGCGATTCAAGAGAGCACCAAACAGTATAACAAATTTGTCAATTGGTTTCATAGTCCATTCCCTGTGTTTAGAGCTGTGAAAGGTAGAGCCGAATTCCAAAATAGATCAATGATATTTCAGAAATTTCCCATAGGGAATACCAAGCCCAGTGTAAAAAATGCAGTTACTCTCAAGTTTTATTCAGCAACACTGTAATGGTATTAAAGTGTAACATCCAAGGGAACACTGACTCTGTCAAAGATGATCCAAATGGGATTCATGA
The DNA here is from genome assembly GCF_964263255.1 of Lissotriton vulgaris. Classification (NCBI taxonomy): domain Eukaryota; kingdom Metazoa; phylum Chordata; class Amphibia; order Caudata; family Salamandridae; genus Lissotriton; species Lissotriton vulgaris. The sequence continues at coordinate 244,616,904 of NC_141685.1, forward strand.
AAATTCCCAACTACAAACAGCAGATTCAAAATAGTATGAGGGGACACCCGGATTTGAACCAGGGACCTCTTGATCTGCAGTCAAATGCTCTACCACTGAGCTATATCTCCAGCTGTCAACCAAGATCAGAATGACAATATATCAGTACATCATGAAAGAGTAGGAGGATCATGCTAAGTTGTGCCGGAAAGTACAACCTTGAAACTGTGGAACTGTAGAAGTAGTTCTTAATATTATTTATTAAAGGAAAAATGGATCATTAAAAAAAATATATGTATTTGTTTGATTGGTATTTTATTTGAATAGGCAGTGGTACATAGGACCAATGCCTGCACTTAAAATGTTTGTTTTGAAACATTCTCAAAGGGGAAGAGGTTTTTACGGGATACCTTATTGTTTCATGTTTGGTTACCACAATCACTCAGATGGTGATGAAGTATGATTGTTTTGGGTCACATTACGGTGGAAAAACATTTCTACATACCACTGCAATTCGGTATTTGGAAGGTACACCCAAACACCCCTTTCACGGACCTTCGATTTAAAACATCAGAAAAAGCCACTTTGTGCTTGCAAATGGCCTGATTCTTCAGGCCAGCCTTCTTGCAACTGCAACAATGGTTCGTACATCTTGCACGTAGGCAGAGCATTTAAGGAGAAATTAAATAGTTCCTACGTTGCACAAAAATGAAGTGCTTCAAACAAGCACATACTTTGGATGCACAGGGAAAAGGTGGAATATATGTAAGACTGAGGACACAGGTGAAATGAGAAATAGACTGACTGCATCGCTGCACAGTATTCTAAGCCATTTCTTTAGTGCGATTCAAGAAAGCACCAAACAGTATAAAAAATTTGTCAATTTATTTCATAGTCCATTCCCTTTCTTTAGTGCTGTAAAAGGAAGAGCCAAATTCCAAAATAGATCAATGATCTTTCAGAAAGTTCCCAAATGGAACACCAAGCCGAGTGTTAAAACTGCATTTACTCACAGGTTTTGAGCAGCAAACTCTGTAATGATATTAAAGTGCAATATCCAAGGGAACACTGACTCTGTCAAAGATGATCCAAAAGGAATTGATGAAAAGTCCCAACTACAAACAACAGAATCAAAATAGTCTGAGGGGACACCCGGATTTGAACTAGGGACCTCTTGATCTGCAGTCAAATGCTCTACCACTGAGCTATATCCCCTGCTTTTCAGTAAAATCAGAATGACATAATATCAGTACATCATGAAAGAGTGAGAGGATCATGCTAAGTTGTGCCGGAAAGTACAGGCTTGAAACTGTGGAACAGGAGAAGTAGTAGTTAATATTATTTATTAAAGTAAAACTGGATCATTTAAAAGACGGATTAATTTGTTTCATTGATATTTTATTTGAATAAGCAGTGGTACATAAGACCAATGCCTCTACATACAATGATTGTTTTGAAACATTCTTAAAGGGGAAGAGGTTTTTACGTGACACATTATCATTTGATGATTGGTTACCACAATCACCGAGATGGTGGTGAAGTATGATTGTTTTTTGGCCAAATTACGGAGGAAAAAACTTTTCTACATACCACTACAATTCGGTATTTGGAAGGAACACCCAAACACCCCTTTCAAGTACCTTCGATATAATACATAAAAAAAAGCCACTTTGTGCTTGCAACTGGCCTGATTCTTCAGACCAGCCTTGTTGCAACTGCAACAAGGGTTTGAACATCTTGCACGTAGGCAGAGCTTTCAAGGAGAAATTAAATAGTTCCTACGTTGCACAAAAATCAAGTGCTTGAAACAAGCACATACTTTTAATGCACAGGGAAAAGGTGGAATATATGTAAGACTGAGGACATAGGTGAAATGAGAAATAGACTGACTGCATCGCTGCACAGTATTCTAAGCCATTTCTTTAGTGCGATTCAAGAGAGCACCAAACAGTATAACAAATTTGTCAATTTGTTTCATAGTCCATTCCCTTTCTTTAGTGCTGTAAAAGGAAGAGCCAAATTCCAAAATAGATCAATGATCTTTCAGAAATTTCCCAAAGGGAATACCAAGCCGAGTGTTAAAACTCCATATACTCACAGATTTTGAGCAGCAAACTATGTAATGCTATTAAAGTGCAAAATCCAAGGGAACACTGACTCTGTCAAAGATGATCCAAAAGGAATTGATGAAAAGTCCCAACTACAAACAACAGAATCAAAATAGTCTGAGGGGACACCCGGATTTGAACCAGGGACCTCTTGATCTGCAGTCAAATGCTCTACCACTGAGCTATATCCCCAGCTTTTGAGTAAAATCAGAATGACATAATATCAGTACATCATGAAAGAGTGAGAGGATCATGCTAGGTTGTGCCGGAAAGTACAGGCTTGAAACTGTGGAACAGGAGAAGTAGTAGCTAATATTATTTATTAAAGGAAATCTGTATCATTTAAAAAACTGATTAATTTGTTTCATTGCTATTTTATTTGAATAGGCAGTGGTACATAGGACCAATGCCTCTACATACAATGATTGTTTTGAAACATTCTTAAAGGGGAAGAGGTTTTACGTGACACATTATCATTTGATGATTGGTTACCACAATCACCGAGATGGTGGTGAAGTATGATTGTTTTTTGGCCAAATTACGGAGGAAAAACATTTCTACATACCACTACAATTCGGTATTTGGAAGGAACACCCAAACACCCCTTTCAAGTACCTTCGATTTAATACATCAAAAAAAGCCACTTTGTGCTTGCAACTGGCCTGATTCTTCAGACCAGCCTTCTTGCAACTGCAACGAGGGTTTGAACATCTTGCACGTAGGCAGAGCTTTCAAGGAGAAATTAAATAGTTCCTACGTTGCACAAAAATGAAGTGCTTCAAACAAACACATACTTTGTATGGACAGAGAAGAGATGGAATATATGTAAGACTGAGGACACAGGTGAAATGAGAAATAGACTGACTGCATCGCTGCACAGTATTCTAAGCCATTTCTTTAGTGCGATTCAAGAAAGCACCAAACAGTATAACAAAAATGTCAATTTATTTCATAGTCCATTCCCTTTCTTTAGTGCTGTAAAAGGAAGAGCCAAATTCCAAAATAGTTCAATATTCTTTCAGAAAGTTCCCAAATGGAACACCAAGCCGAGTGTTAAAACTGCATTTACTCACAGGTTTTGAGCAGCAAACTCTGTAATGATATTAAAGTGCAATATCCAAAGGAACACTGACTCTGTCAAAGATGATCCAAAAGGAATTGATGAAAAGTCCCAACTACAAACAATAGAATCAAAATAGTCTGAGGGGACACCCGGATTTGAACCAGGGACCTCTTGATCTGCAGTCAAATGCTCTACCACTGAGTTATATCCCCACCTTTTCAGTAAAATCAGAATGACATAATATCAGTACATCATGAAAGAGTGAGAGGATCATGCTAAGTTGTGCCGGAAAGTACAACCTTGAAACTTTGGAACTGTAGAAGTAGTTCTTAATATTATTTATTAAAGGAAAAATGGATCATTAAAAAAAAATATGTATTTGTTTGATTGGTATTTAATTTGAATAGGCAGTGGTATATAGGACCAATGCCTGCACTTAAAATGTTTGTTTTGAAACATTCTCAAAGGGGAAGAGGTTTTTACGGGATACCTTATTGTTTCATGTTTGGTTACCACAATCACTCAGATGGTGATGAAGTATGATTGTTTTGGGTCACATTACGGTGGAAAAACATTTCTACATACCACTGCAATTCGGTATTTGGAAGGTACACCCAAATACCCCTTTCACGGACCTTCGATTTAAAACATCAGAAAAAGCCACTTTGTGCTTGCAAATGGCCTGATTCTTCAGGCCAGCCTTCTTGCAACTGCAACAATGGTTCGTACATCTTGCACATAGGCAGACCATTTAAGGAGAAATTAAATAGTTCCTACATTGCACAAAAATGAAGTGCTTCAAACAAGCACATACTTTGGATGCACAGGGAAAAGGTGGAATATATGTAAGACTGAGGACACAGGTGAAATGAGAAATAGACTGACTGCATCGCTGCACAGTATTCTAAGCCATTTCTTTAGTGCGATTCAAGAAAGCACCAAACAGTATAACAAAAATGTCAATTTATTTCATAGTCCATTCCCTTTCTTTAGTGCTGTAAAAGGAAGAGCCAAATTCCAAAATAGTTCAATATTCTTTCAGAAAGTTCCCAAATGGAACACCAAGCCGAGTGTTAAAACTGCATTTACTCACAGGTTTTGAGCAGCAAACTCTGTAATGATATTAAAGTGCAATATCCAAGGGAACACTGACTCTGTCAAAGATGATCCAAAAGGAATTGATGAAAAGTCCCAACTACAAACAATAGAATCAAAATAGTCTGAGGGGACACCCGGATTTGAACCAGGGACCTCTTGATCTGCAGTCAAATGCTCTACCACTGAGCTATATCCCCTGCTTTTCAGTAAAATCAGAATGACATAATATCAGTACATCATGAAAGAGTGAGAGGATCATGCTAAGTTGTGCCGGAAAGTACAGGCTTGAAACTGTGGAACAGGAGAAGTAGTCCTTAATATTATTTATTAAAGTAAAACTGGATCATTTAAAAAAACAGATTAATTTGTTTCATTGCTATTTTCTTTGAATAGGCAGTGGTACATAAGACCAATGCCTCTACATACAATGATTGTTTTGAAACATTCTTAAAGGGGAAGAGGTTTTTACGTGACACATTATCATTTGATGATTGGTTACCACAATCACCGAGATGGTGGTGAAGTATGATTGTTTTTTGGCCAAATTACGGAGGAAAAACATTTCTACATACCACTACAATTCGGTATTTGGAAGGAACACCCAAACACCCCTTTCAAGTACCTTCGATTTAATACATCAAAAAAAGCCACTTTGTGCTTGCAACTGGCCTGATTCTTCAGAACAGCCTTCCTGCAACTGCAACGAGGGTTTGAACATCTTGCACGTAGGCAGAGCTTTCAAGGAGAAATTAAATAGTTCCTACGTTGCACAAAAATGAAGTGCTTCAAACAAGCACATACTTTTAATGCACAGGGAAAAGCTGGAATATATGTAAGACTGAGGACACAGGTGAAATGAGAAATAGACTGACTGCATCGCTGCACAGTATTCTAAGCCATTTCTTTAGTGCGATTCAAGAGAGCACCAAACAGTATAACAAATTTGTCAATTTGTTTCATAGTCCATTCCTTTTCTTTAGTGCTGTAAAAGGAAGAGCCAAATTCCAAAATAGATCAATGATCTTTCAGAAATTTCCCAAAGGGAATACCAAGCCGAGTGTTAAAACTCCATTTACTCACAGGTTTTGAGCAGCAAACTATGTAATGCTATTAAAGTGCAATATCCAAGAGAACACTGACTCTGTCAAAGATGATCCAAAAGGAATTGATGAAAAGTCCCAACTACAAACAACAGAATCAAAATAGTCTGAGGGGACACACAGATTTGAACCAGGGACCTCTTGATCTGCAGTCAAATGCTCTACCACTGAGGTATATCCCCAGCTTCTCAGTAAAATCAGAATGACATAATATCAGTACATCATGAAAGAGTGAGAGGATCATGCTAAGTTGTGCCGGAAAGTACAGGCTTGAAACTGTGGAACAGGAGAAGTAGTAGTTAATATTATTTATTAAAGGAAATCTGTATCATTTAAAAAACGGATTAATTTGTTTCATTGCTATTTTATTTGAATAGGCAGTGGTACATAGGACCAATGCCTCTACATACAATGATTGTTTTGAAACATTCTTAAAGGGGAAGAGGTTTTTACGTGACACATTATCATTTGATGATTGGTTACCACAATCACCGAGATGGTGGTAAAGTATGATTGTTTTTTGGCCAAATTACGATGGAAAAACATTTCTACATACCACTACAATTCGGTATTTGGAAGGAACACCCAAACACCGCTTTTAAGTACCTTCGATTTAATACATCAAAAAAAGCCACTTTGTGCTTGCAACTGGCCTGATTCTTCAGACCAGCCTTCTTGCAACTGCAACGAGGGTTTGTACATCTTGCACGTAGGCAGAGCTTTCAAGGAGAAATTAAATAGTTCCTAAGTTGCACAAAAATGAAGTGCTTCAAACAAACACATACTTTGTATGGACAGAGAAGAGATGGAATATATGTAAGACTGAGGACACAGGTGTAATGAGAAATAGATTGATTGCATAGCTGCCCAGTATTCTAAGCCATTTCTTTAGTGCGATTCAAGAGAGCACCAAACAGTATAACAAATTTGTCAATTGGTTTCATAGTCCATTCCCTGTGTTTAGAGCTGTGAAAGGTAGAGCCGAATTCCAAAATAGATCAATGATATTTCAGAAATTTCCCATAGGGAATACCAAGCCCAGTGTAAAAAATGCAGTTACTCTCAAGTTTTATTCAGCAACACTGTAATGGTATTAAAGTGTAACATCCAAGGGAACACTGACTCTGTCAAAGATGATCCAAATGGGATTCATGAAAATTCCCAACTACAAACAGCAGATTCAAAATAGTATGAGGGGACACCCGGATTTGAACCAGGGACCTCTTGATCTGCAGTCAAATGCTCTACCACTGAGCTATATCTCCAGCTGTCAACCAAGATCAGAATGACAATATATCAGTACATCATGAAAGAGTAGGAGGATCATGCTAAGTTGTGCCGGAAAGTACAACCTTGAAACTGTGGAACTGTAGAAGTAGTTCTTAATATTATTTATTAAAGGAAAAATGGATCATTAAAAAAAATATATGTATTTGTTTGATTGGTATTTTATTTGAATAGGCAGTGGTACATAGGACCAATGCCTGCACTTAAAATGTTGGTTTTGAAACATTCTCAAAGGGGAAGAGGTTTTTACGGGATACCTTATTGTTTCATGTTTGGTTACCACAATCACTCAGATGGTGATGAAGTATGATTGTTTTGGGTCACATTACGGTGGAAAAACATTTCTACATACCACTGCAATTCGGTATTTGGAAGGTACACCCAAACACCCCTTTCACGGACCTTCGATTTAAAACATCAGAAAAAGCCACTTTGTGCTTGCAAATGGCCTGATTCTTCAGGCCAGCCTTCTTGCAACTGCAACAATGGTTCGTACATCTTGCACGTAGGCAGAGCATTTAAGGAGAAATTAAATAGTTCCTACGTTGCACAAAAATGAAGTGCTTCAAACAAGCACATACTTTGGATGCACAGGGAAAAGGTGGAATATATGTAAGACTGAGGACACAGGTGAAATGAGAAATAGACTGACTGCATCGCTGCACAGTATTCTAAGCCATTTCTTTAGTGCGATTCAAGAAAGCACCAAACAGTATAAAAAATTTGTCAATTTATTTCATAGTCCATTCCCTTTCTTTAGTGCTGTAAAAGGAAGAGCCAAATTCCAAAATAGATCAATGATCTTTCAGAAAGTTCCCAAATGGAACACCAAGCCGAGTGTTAAAACTGCATTTACTCACAGGTTTTGAGCAGCAAACTCTGTAATGATATTAAAGTGCAATATCCAAGGGAACACTGACTCTGTCAAAGATGATCCAAAAGGAATTGATGAAAAGTCCCAACTACAAACAACAGAATCAAAATAGTCTGAGGGGACACCCGGATTTGAACTAGGGACCTCTTGATCTGCAGTCAAATGCTCTACCACTGAGCTATATCCCCTGCTTTTCAGTAAAATCAGAATGACATAATATCAGTACATCATGAAAGAGTGAGAGGATCATGCTAAGTTGTGCCGGAAAGTACAGGCTTGAAACTGTGGAACAGGAGAAGTAGTAGTTAATATTATTTATTAAAGTAAAACTGGATCATTTAAAAGACGGATTAATTTGTTTCATTGATATTTTATTTGAATAAGCAGTGGTACATAAGACCAATGCTTCTACATACAATGATTGTTTTGAAACATTCTTAAAGGGGAAGAGGTTTTTACGTGACACATTATCATTTGATGATTGGTTACCACAATCACCGAGATGGTGGTGAAGTATGATTGTTTTTTGGCCAAATTACGGAGGAAAAAACTTTTCTACATACCACTACAATTCGGTATTTGGAAGGAACACCCAAACACCCCTTTCAAGTACCTTCGATATAATACATAAAAAAAAGCCACTTTGTGCTTGCAACTGGCCTGATTCTTCAGACCAGCCTTGTTGCAACTGCAACAAGGGTTTGAACATCTTGCACGTAGGCAGAGCTTTCAAGGAGAAATTAAATAGTTCCTACGTTGCACAAAAATGAAGTGCTTGAAACAAGCACATACTTTTAATGCACAGGGAAAAGGTGGAATATATGTAAGACTGAGGACATAGGTGAAATGAGAAATAGACTGACTGCATCGCTGCACAGTATTCTAAGCCATTTCTTTAGTGCGATTCAAGAGAGCACCAAACAGTATAACAAATTTGTCAATTTGTTTCATAGTCCATTCCCTTTCTTTAGTGCTGTAAAAGGAAGAGCCAAATTCCAAAATAGATCAATGATCTTTCAGAAATTTCCCAAAGGGAATACCAAGCCGAGTGTTAAAACTCCATATACTCACAGATTTTGAGCAGCAAACTATGTAATGCTATTAAAGTGCAAAATCCAAGGGAACACTGACTCTGTCAAAGATGATCCAAAAGGAATTGATGAAAAGTCCCAACTACAAACAACAGAATCAAAATAGTCTGAGGGGACACCCGGATTTGAACCAGGGACCTCTTGATCTGCAGTCAAATGCTCTACCACTGAGCTATATCCCCAGCTTTTCAGTAAAATCAGAATGACATAATATCAGTACATCATGAAAGAGTGAGAGGATCATGCTAGGTTGTGCCGGAAAGTACAGGCTTGAAACTGTGGAACAGGAGAAGTAGTAGCTAATATTATTTATTAAAGGAAATCTGTATCATTTAAAAAACTGATTAATTTGTTTCATTGCTATTTTATTTGAATAGGCAGTGGTACATAGGACCAATGCCTCTACATACAATGATTGTTTTGAAACATTCTTAAAGGGGAAGAGGTTTTACGTGACACATTATCATTTGATGATTGGTTACCACAATCACCGAGATGGTGGTGAAGTATGATTGTTTTTTGGCCAAATTACGGAGGAAAAACATTTCTACATACCACTACAATTCGGTATTTGGAAGGAACACCCAAACACCCCTTTCAAGTACCTTCGATTTAATACATCAAAAAAAGCCACTTTGTGCTTGCAACTGGCCTGATTCTTCAGACCAGCCTTCTTGCAACTGCAACGAGGGTTTGAACATCTTGCACGTAGGCAGAGCTTTCAAGGAGAAATTAAATAGTTCCTACGTTGCACAAAAATGAAGTGCTTCAAACAAACACATACTTTGTATGGACAGAGAAGAGATGGAATATATGTAAGACTGAGGACACAGGTGAAATGAGAAATAGACTGACTGCATCGCTGCACAGTATTCTAAGCCATTTCTTTAGTGCGATTCAAGAAAGCACCAAACAGTATAACAAAAATGTCAATTTATTTCATAGTCCATTCCCTTTCTTTAGTGCTGTAAAAGGAAGAGCCAAATTCCAAAATAGTTCAATATTCTTTCAGAAAGTTCCCAAATGGAACACCAAGCCGAGTGTTAAAACTGCATTTACTCACAGGTTTTGAGCAGCAAACTCTGTAATGATATTAAAGTGCAATATCCAAGGGAACACTGACTCTGTCAAAGATGATCCAAAAGGAATTGATGAAAAGTCCCAACTACAAACAATAGAATCAAAATAGTCTGAGGGGACACCCGGATTTGAACCAGGGACCTCTTGATCTGCAGTCAAATGCTCTACCACTGAGTTATATCCCCACCTTTTCAGTAAAATCAGAATGACATAATATCAGTACATCATGAAAGAGTGAGAGGATCATGCTAAGTTGTGCCGGAAAGTACAACCTTGAAACTTTGGAACTGTAGAAGTAGTTCTTAATATTATTTATTAAAGGAAAAATGGATCATTAAAAAAAAATATGTATTTGTTTGATTGGTATTTAATTTGAATAGGCAGTGGTATATAGGACCAATGCCTGCACTTAAAATGTTTGTTTTGAAACATTCTCAAAGGGGAAGAGGTTTTTACGGGATACCTTATTGTTTCATGTTTGGTTACCACAATCACTCAGATGGTGATGAAGTATGATTGTTTTGGGTCACATTACGGTGGAAAAACATTTCTACATACCACTGCAATTCGGTATTTGGAAGGTACACCCAAATACCCCTTTCACGGACCTTCGATTTAAAACATCAGAAAAAGCCACTTTGTGCTTGCAAATGGCCTGATTCTTCAGGCCAGCCTTCTTGCAACTGCAACAATGGTTCGTACATCTTGCACATAGGCAGACCATTTAAGGAGAAATTAAATAGTTCCTACATTGCACAAAAATGAAGTGCTTCAAACAAGCACATACTTTGGATGCACAGGGAAAAGGTGGAATATATGTAAGACTGAGGACACAGGTGAAATGAGAAATAGACTGACTGCATCGCTGCACAGTATTCTAAGCCATTTCTTTAGTGCGATTCAAGAAAGCACCAAACAGTATAACAAAAATGTCAATTTATTTCATAGTCCATTCCCTTTCTTTAGTGCTGTAAAAGGAAGAGCCAAATTCCAAAATAGTTCAATATTCTTTCAGAAAGTTCCCAAATGGAACACCAAGCCGAGTGTTAAAACTGCATTTACTCACAGGTTTTGAGCAGCAAACTCTGTAATGATATTAAAGTGCAATATCCAAGGGAACACTGACTCTGTCAAAGATGATCCAAAAGGAATTGATGAAAAGTCCCAACTACAAACAATAGAATCAAAATAGTCTGAGGGGACACCCGGATTTGAAACAGGGACCTCTTGATCTGCAGTCAAATGCTCTACCACTGAGCTATATCCCCTGCTTTTCAGTAAAATCAGAATGGCATAATATCAGTACATCATGAAAGAGTGAGAGGATCATGCTAAGTTGTGCCGGAAAGTACAGGCTTGAAACTGTGGAACAGGAGAAGTAGTAGTTAATATTATTTATTAAAGTAAAACTGGATCATTTAAAAGACGGATTAATTTGTTTCATTGATATTTTATTTGAATAAGCAGTGGTACATAAGACCAATGCCTCTACATACAATGATTGTTTTGAAACATTCTTAAAGGGGAAGAGGTTTTTACGTGACACATTATCATTTGATGATTGGTTACCACAATCACCGAGATGGTGGTGAAGTATGATTGTTTTTTGGCCAAATTACGGAGGAAAAACATTTCTACATACCACTACAATTCGGTATTTGGAAGGAACACCCAAACACCCCTTTCAAGTACCTTCGATTTAATACATAAAAAAAGCCACTTTGTGCTTGCAACTGGCCTGATTCTTCAGACCAGCCTTGTTGCAACTGCAACAAGGGTTTGAACATCTTGCACGTAGGCAGAGCTTTCAAGGAGAAATTAAATAGTTCCTACGTTGCACAAAAATGAAGTGCTTGAAACAAGCACATACTTTTAATGCACAGGGAAAAGGTGGAATATATGTAAGACTGAGGACATAGGTGAAATGAGAAATAGACTGACTGCATCGCTGCAGAGTATTCTAAGCCATTTCTTTAGTGCGATTCAAGAGAGCACCAAACAGTATAACAAATTTGTCAATTTGTTTCATAGTCCATTCCCTTTCTTTAGTGCTGTAAAAGGAAGAGCCAAATTCCAAAATAGATCAATGATCTTTCAGAAATTTCCCAAAGGGAATACCAAGCCGAGTGTTAAAACTCCATATACTCACAGATTTTGAGCAGCAAACTATGTAATGCTATTAAAGTGCAAAATCCAAGGGAACACTGACTCTGTCAAAGATGATCCAAAAGGAATTGATGAAAAGTCCCAACTACAAACAACAGAATCAAAATAGTCTGAGGGGACACCCGGATTTGAACCAGGGACCTCTTGATCTGCAGTCAAATGCTCTACCACTGAGCTATATCCCCAGCTTTTCAGTAAAATCAGAATGACATAATATCAGTACATCATGAAAGAGTGAGAGGATCATGCTAGGTTGTGCCGGAAAGTACAGGCTTGAAACTGTGGAACAGGAGAAGTAGTAGCTAATATTATTTATTAAAGGAAATCTGTATCATTTAAAAAACGGATTAATTTGTTTCATTGCTATTTTATTTGAATAGGCAGTGGTACATAGGACCAATGCCTCTACATACAATGATTGTTTTGAAACATTCTCAAAGGGGAAGAGGTTTTACGTGACACATTATCATTTGATGATTGGTTACCACAATCACCGAGATGGTGGTGAAGTATGATTGTTTTTTGGCCAAATTACGATGGAAAAACATTTCTACATACCACTACAATTCGGTATTTGGAAGGAACACCCAAACACCCCTTTCAAGTACCTTCGATTTAATACATCAAAAAAAGCCACTTTGTGCTTGCAACTGGCCTGATTCTTCAGACCAGCCTTCTTGCAACTGCAACGAGGGTTTGTACATCTTGCACGTAGGCAGCGCTTTCAAGGAGAAATTAAATAGTTCCTAAGTTGCACAAAAATGAAGTGCTTCAAACAAACACATACTTTGTATGGACAGAGAAGAGATGGAATATATGTAAGACTGAGGACACAGGTGTAATGAGAAATAGATTGATTGCATAGCTGCCCAGTATTCTAAGCCATTTCTTTAGTGCGATTCAAGAGAGCACCAAACAGTATAACAAATTTGTCAATTGGTTTCATAGTCCATTCCCTTTGTTTAGAGCTGTGAAAGGTAGAGCCGAATTCCAAAATAGATCAATGATGTTTCAGAAATTTCCCAGAGGGAATACCAAGCCCAGTGTAAAAAATGCAGTTACTCAAAGGTTTTAATCAGCAACACTGTAATGTTATTAAAGTGTAACATCCAAGGGAACACTGACTATGTCAAAGATGATCCAAATGGGATTCATGAAAATTCCCAACTACAAAAGCAGATTCAAAATAGTATGAGGGGACACCCGGATTTGAATCAGGGACCTCTTGATCTGCAGTCAAATGCTCTACCACTGAGCTATATCCACAGCTGTCAGCCAAGATCAGAATGACAATATATCAGTACATCATGAAAGAGTGAGAGGATCATGCTAAGTTGTGCCGGAAAGTACAACCTTGAAACTTTGGAACTGTAGAAGTAGTTCTTAATATTATTTATTAAAGGAAAAATGGATCATTAAAAAAAATATGTATTTGTTTGATTGGTATTTAATTTGAATAGGCAGTGGTACATAGGACCAATGCCTGCACTTAAAATGTTTGTTTTGAAACATTCTCAAAGGGGAAGAGGTTTTTACGGGATACCTTATTGTTTCATGTTTGGTTACCACAATCACTCAGATGGTGATGAAGTATGATTGTTTTGGGTCACATTACGGTGGAAAAACATTTCTACATACCACTGCAATTCGGTATTTGGAAGGTACACCCAAACACCCCTTTCACGGACCTTCGATTTAAAACATCAGAAAAAGCCACTTTGTGCTTGCAAATGGCCTGATTCTTCAGGCCAGCCTTCTTGCAACTGCAACAATGGTTCGTACATCTTGCACATAGGCAGACCATTTAAGGAGAAATTAAATAGTTCCTACGTTGCACAAAAATGAAGTGCTTCAAACAAGCACATACTTTGGATGCACAGGGAAAAGGTGGAATATATGTAAGACTGAGGACACAGGTGAAATGAGAAATAGACTGACTGCATCGCTGCACAGTATTCTAAGCCATTTATTTAGTGCGATTCAAGAAAGCACCAAACAGTATAACAAAAATGTCAATTTATTTCATAGTCCATTCCCTTTCTTTAGTGCTGTAAAAGGAAGAGCCAAATTCCAAAATAGTTCAATATTCTTTCAGAAAGTTCCCAAATGGAACACCAAGCCGAGTGTTAAAACTGCATTTACTCACAGGTTTTGAGCAGCAAACTCTGTAATGATATTAAAGTGCAATATCCAAGGGAACACTGACTCTGTCAAAGATGATCCAAAAGGAATTGATGAAAAGTCCCAACTACAAACAATAGAATCAAAATAGTCTGAGGGGACACCCGGATTTGAACCAGGGACCTCTTGATCTGCAGTCAAATGCTCTACCACTGAGCTATATCCCCACCTTTTCCGTAAAATCAGAATGACATAATATCAGTACATCATGAAAGAGTGAGAGGATCATGCTAAGTTCTGCCGGAAAGTACAGGCTTGAAACTGTGGAACAGGAGAAGTAGTCCTTAATATTATTTATTAAAGTAAAACTGGATCATTTAAAAAAACAGATTAATTTGTTTCATTGCTATTTTATTTGAATAGGCAGTGGTACATAAGACCAATGCCTCTACATACAATGATTGTTTTGAAACATTCTTAAAGGGGAAGAGGTTTTTACGTGACACATTATCATTTGATGATTGGTTACCACAATCACCGAGATGGTGGTGAAGTATGATTGTTTTTTGGCCAAATTACGGAGGAAAAACATTTCTACATACCACTACAATTCGGTATTTGGAAGGAACACCCAAACACCCCTTTCAAGTACCTTCGATTTAATACATCAAAAAAAGCCACTTTGTGCTTGCAACTGGCCTGATTCTTCAGACCAGCCTTCTTGCAACTGCAACGAGGGTTTGAACATCTTGCACGTAGGCAGAGCTTTCAAGGAGAAATTAAATAGTTCCTACGTTGCACAAAAATGAAGTGCTTCAAACAAGCACATACTTTTAATGCACAGGGAAAAGCTGGAATATATGTAAGACTGAGGACACAGGTGAAATGAGAAATAGACTGACTGCATCGCTGCACAGTATTCTAAGCCATTTCTTTAGTGCGATTCAAGAGAGCACCAAACAGTATAACAAATTTGTCAATTTGTTTCATAGTCCATTCCTTTTCTTTAGTGCTGTAAAAGGAAGAGCCAAATTCCAAAATAGATCAATGATGTTTCAGAAATTTCCCAAAGGGAATACCAAGCCGAGTGTTAAAACTCCATTTACTCACAGATTTTGAGCAGCAAACTATGTAATGCTATTAAAGTGCAATATCCAAGAGAACACTGACTCTGTCAAAGATGATCCAAAAGGAATTGATGAAAAGTCCCAACTACAAACAACAGAATCAAAATAGTCTGAGGGGACACACGGATTTGAACCAGGGACCTCTTGATCTGCAGTCAAATGCTCTACCACTGAGCTACATCCCCAGCTTTACAGTAAAATCAGAATGACATAATATCAGTACATCATGAAAGAGTGAGAGGATCATGCTAAATTGTGCCGGAAAGTACAGGCTTGAAACTGTGGAACAGGAGAAGTAGTCCTTAATATTATTTATTAAAGTAAAACTGGCTCATTTAAAAAACAGATTAATTTGTTTCATTGCTATTTTATTTGAATAGGCAGTGGTACATAAGACCAATGCCTCTACATACAATGATTGTTTTGAAACATTCTTAAAGGGGAAGAGGTTTTTACGTGACACATTATCATTTGATGATTGGTTACCACAATCACCGAGATGGTGGTGAAGTATGATTGTTTTTTGGCCAAATTATGGAGGAAAAACATTTCTACATACCACTACAATTCGGTATTTGGAAGGAACACCCAAACACCCCTTTCAAGTACCTTCGATTTAATACATCAAAAAAAGCCACTTTGTGCTTGCAACTGGCCTGATTCTTCAGACCAGCCTTGTTGCAACTGCAACAAGGGTTTGAACATCTTGCACGTAGGCAGAGCTTTCAAGGAGAAATTAAATAGTTCCTACGTTGCACAAAAATGAAGTGCTTGAAACAAGCACATACTTTTAAGGCACAGGGAAAAGGTGGAATATATGTAAGACTGAGGACATAGGTGAAATGAGAAATAGACTGACTGCATCGCTGCACAGTATTCTAAGCCATTTCTTTAGTGCGATTCAAGAGAGCACCAAACAGTATAACAAATTTGTCAAATTGTTTCATAGTCCATTCCCTTTCTTTAGTGCTGTAAAAGGAAGAGCCAAATTCCAAAATAGATCAATGATCTTTCAGAAATTTCCCAAAGGGAATCCAAAGCCGAGTGTTAAAACTCCATTTACTCACAGGTTTTGAGCAGCAAACTATGTAATGCTATTAAAGTGCAAAATCCAAGGGAACACTGACTCTGTCAAAGATGATCCAAAAGGAATTGATGAAAAGTCCCAACTACAAACAACATAGTCTGAGGGGACACCCGGATTTGAACCAGGGACCTCTTGATCTGCAGTCAAATGCTCTACCACTGAGCTATATCCCCAGCTTTTCAGTAAAATCAGAATGACATAATATCAGTACATCATGAAAGAGTGAGAGGATCATGCTAAGTTGTGCCGGAAAGTACAGGCTTGAAACTGTGGAACAGGAGAAGTAGTAGCTAATATTATTTATTAAAGGAAATCTGTATCATTTAAAAAACGGATTAATTTGTTTCATTGCTATTTTATTTGAATAGGCAGTGGTACATAGGACCAATGCCTCTACATACAATGATTGTTTTGAAACATTCTTAAAGGGGAAGAGGTTTTACGTGACACATTATCATTTGATGATTGGTTACCACAATCACCGAGATGGTGGTGAAGTATGATTGTTTTTTGGCCAAATTACGATGGAAAAACATTTCTACATACCACTACAATTCGGTATTTGGAAGGAACACCCAAACACCCCTTTCAAGTACCTTCGATTTAATACATCAAAAAAAGCCACTTTGTGCTTGCAACTGGCCTGATTCTTCAGACCAGCCTTCTTGCAACTGCAACGAGGGTTTGTACATCTTGCACGTAGGCAGAGCTTTCAAGGAGAAATTAAATAGTTCCTAAGTTGCACAAAAATGAAGTGCTTCAAACAAACACATACTTTGTATGGACAGAGAAGAGAGGGAATATATGTAAGACTGAGGACACAGGTGTAATGAGAAATAGATTGATTGCATAGCTGCCCAGTATTCTAAGCCATTTCTTTAGTGCGATTCAAGAGAGCACCAAACAGTATAACAAATTTGTCAATTGGTTTCATAGTCCATTCCCTTTGTTTAGAGCTGTGAAAGGTAGAGCCGATTTCCAAAATAGATCAATGATGTTTCAGAAATTTCCCATAGGGAATACCAAGCCCAGTGTAAAAAATGCAGTTACTCACAAGTTTTAATCAGCAACACTGTAATGTTATTAAAGTGTTACATCCAAGGGAACACTGACTATGTCAAAGATTATCCAAATGGGATTCATGAAAATTCCCAACTACAAACAGCAGATTCAAAATAGTATGAGGGGACACCCGGATTTGAACCAGGGACCTCTTGATCTGCAGTCAAATGCTCTACCACTGAGCTATATCCCCAGCTTTTCAGTAAAATCAGAATGACATAATATCAGTACATCATGAAAGAGTGAGAGGATCATGCTAAGTTGTGCCGGAAAGTACAGGCTTGAAACTGTGGAACAGGAGAAGTAGTCCTTAATATTATTTATTAAAGTAAAACTGGATCATTTAAAAAAACAGATTAATTTGTTTCATTGCTATTTTATTTGAATAGGCAGTGGTACATAAGACCAATGCCTCTACATACAATGATTGTTTTGAAACATTCTTAAAGGGGAAGAGGTTTTTACGTGACACATTATCATTTGATGATTGGTTACCACAATCACCGAGATGGTGGTGAAGTATGATTGTTTTTTGGCCAAATTACGGAGGAAAAACATTTCTACATACCACTACAATTCGGTATTTGGAAGGAACACCCAAACACCCCTTTCAAGTACCTTCGATTTAATACATCAAAAAAAGCCACTTTGTGCTTGCAACTGGCCTGATTCTTCAGACCAGCCTTCTTGCAACTGCAACGAGGGTTTGTACATATTGCACGTAGGCAGAGCTTTCAAGGAGAAATTAAATAGTTCCTAAGTTGCACAAAAATGAAGTGCTTCAAACAAACACATACTTTGTATGGACAGAGAAGAGATGGAATATATGTAAGACTGAGGACACAGGTGTAATGAGAAATAGATTGATTGCATAGCTGCCCAGTATTCTAAGCCATTTCTTTAGTGCGATTCAAGAGAGCACCAAACAGTATAACAAATTTGTCAATTGGTTTCATAGTCCATTCTCTTTGTTTAGAGCTGTGAAAGGTAGAGCCGAATTCCAAAATAGATAAATGATATTTCAGAAATTTCCCATAGGGAATACCAAGCCCAGTGTAAAAAATGCAGTTACTCACAAGTTTTATTCAGCAACACTGTAATGGTATTAAAGTGTAACATCCAAGGGAACACTGACTCTGTCAAAGATGATCCAAATGGGATTCATGAAAATTCCCAACTACAAACAGCAGATTCAAAATAGTATGAGGGGACACCCGGATTTGAACGAGGGACCTCTTGATCTGCAGTCAAATGCTCTACCACTGAGCTATATCTCCAGCTGTCAACCAAGATCAGAATGACAATATATCAGTACATCATGAAAGAGTAGGAGGATCATGCTAAGTTGTGCCGGAAAGTACAACCTTGAAACTGTGGAACTGTAGAAGTAGTTCTTAATATTATTTATTAAAGGAAAAATGGATCATTAAAAAAAATATATGTATTTGTTTGATTGGTATTTTATTTGAATAGGCAGTGGTACATAGGACCAATGCCTGCACTTAAAATGTTTGTTTTGAAACATTCTCAAAGGGGAAGAGGTTTTTACGGGATACCTTATTGTTTCATGTTTGGTTACCACAATCACTCAGATGGTGATGAAGTATGATTGTTTTGGGTCACATTACGGTGGAAAAACATTTCTACATACCACTGCAATTCGGTATTTGGAAGGTACACCCAAACACCCCTTTCACGGACCTTCGATTTAAAACATCAGAAAAAGCCACTTTGTGTTTGCAAATGGCCTTATTCTTCAGGCCAGCCTTCGTGCAACTGCAACAATGGTTCGTACATCTTGCACGTAGGCAGAGCATTTAAGGAGAAATTAAATAGTTCCTACGTTGCACAAAAATGAAGTGCTTCAAACAAGCACATACTTTGGATGCACAGGGAAAAGGTGGAATATATGTAAGACTGAGGACACAGGTGAAATGAGAAATAGACTGACTGCATCGCTGCACAGTATTCTAAGCCATTTCTTTAGTGCGATTCAAGAAAGCACCAAACAGTATAACAAATTTGTCAATTTATTTCATAGTCCATTCCCTTTTTTTAGTGCTGTAAAAGGAAGAGCCAAATTCCAAAATAGATCAATGATCTTTCAGAAAGTTCCCAAATGGAACACCAAGCCGAGTGTTAAAACTGCATTTACTCACAGGTTTTGAGCAGCAAACTCTGTAATGATATTAAAGTGCAATATCCAAGGGAACACTGACTCTGTCAAAGATGATCCAAAAGGAATTGATGAAAAGTCCCAACTACAAACAACAGAATCAAAATAGTCTGAGGGGACACCCGGATTTGAACTAGGGACCTCTTGATCTGCAGTCAAATGATCTACCACTGAGCTATATCCCCTGCTTTTCAGTAAAATCAGAATGACATAATATCAGTACATCATGAAAGAGTGAGAGGATCATGCTAAGTTGTGCCGGGAAGTACAGGCTTGAAACTGTGGAACAGGAGAAGTAGTAGTTAATATTATTTATTAAAGTAAAACTGGATCATTTAAAAGACGGATTAATTAGTTTCATTGATATTTTATTTGAATAAGCAGTGGTACATAAGACCAATGCCTCCACATACAATGATTGTTTTGAAACATTCTTAAAGGGGAAGAGGTTTTTACGTGACACATTATCATTTGATGATTGGTTACCACAATCACCGAGATGGTGGTGAAGTATGATTGTTTTTTGGCCAAATTACGGAGGAAAAACATTTCTACATACCACTACAATTCGGTATTTGGAAGGAACACCCAAACACCCCTTTCAAGTACCTTCGATTTAATACATAAAAAAAAGCCACTTTGTGCTTGCAACTGGCCTGATTCTTCAGACCAGCCTTGTTGCAACTGCAACAAGGGTTTGAACATCTAGCACGTAGGCAGAGCTTTCAAGGAGAAATTAAATAGTTCCTACGTTGCACAAAAATGAAGTGCTTGAAACAAGCACACACTTTTAATGCACAGGGAAAAGGTGGAATATATGTAAGACTGAGGACATAGGTGAAATGAGAAATAGACTGACTGCATCGCTGCACAGTATTCTAAGCCATTTCTTTAGTGCGATTCAAGAGAGCACCAAACAGTATAACAAATTTGTCAATTTGTTTCATAGTCCATTCCCTTTCTTTAGTGCTGTAAAAGGAAGAGCCAAATTCCAAAATAGATCAATGATGTTTCAGAAATTTCCCAAAGGGAATACCAAGCCGAGTGTTAAAACTCCATATACTCACAGATTTTGAGCAGCAAACTATGTAATGCTATTAAAGTGCAAAATCCAAGGGAACACTGACTCTGTCAAAGATGATCCAAAAGGAATTGATGAAAAGTCCCAACTACAAACAACAGAATCAAAATAGTCTGAGGGGACATCCGGATTTGAACCAGGGACCTCTTGATCTGCAGTCAAATGCTCTACCACTGAGCTATATCCCCAGCTTTTCAGTAAAATCAGAATGACATAATATCAGTACATCATGAAAGAGTGAGAGGATCATGCTAGGCTGTTCCGGAAAGTACAGGCTTGAAACTGTGGAACAGGAGAAGTAGTAGCTAATATTATTTATTAAAGGAAATCTGTATCATTTAAAAAACTGATTAATTTGTTTCATTGCTATTTTATTTGAATAGGCAGTGGTACATAGGACCAATGCCTCTACATACAATGATTGTTTTGAAACATTCTTAAAGGGGAAGAGGTTTTACGTGACACATTATCATTTGATGATTGGTTACCACAATCACCGAGATGGTGGTGAAGTATGATTGTTTTTTGGCCAAATTACGATGGAAAAACATTTCTACATACCACTACAATTCGGTATTTGGAAGGAACACCCAAACACCCCTTTCAAGTACCTTCGATTTAATACATCAAAAAAAGCCACTTTGTGCTTGCAACTGGCCTGATTCTTCAGACCAGCCTTCTTGCAACTGCAACGAGGGTTTGTACATCTTGCACGTAGGCAGAGCTTTCAAGGAGAAATTAAATAGTTCCTAAGTTGCACACAAATGAAGTGCTTCAAACAAACACATACTTTGTATGGACAGAGAAGAGATGGAATATATGTAAGACTGAGGACACAGGTGTAATGAGAAATAGATTGATTGCATGGCTGCCCAGTATTCTAAGCCATTTCTTTAGTGCGATTCAAGAGAGCACCAAACAGTATAACAAATTTGTCAATTGGTTTCATAGTCCATTCCCTTTGTTTAGAGCTGTGAAAGGTAGAGCCGAATTCCAAAATAGATCAATGATGTTTCAGAAATTTCCCAGAGGGAATACCAAGCCCAGTGTAAAAAATGCAGTTACTCACAAGTTTTAATCAGCAACACTGTAATGTTATTAAAGTGTAACATCCAAGGGAACACTGACTATGTCAAAGATGATCCAAATGGGATTCATGAAAATTCCCAACTACAAACAGCAGATTCAAAATAGTATGAGGGGACACCCGGATTTGAACCAGGGACCTCTTGATCTGCAGTCAAATGCTCTACCACTGAGCTATATCCCCAGCTGTCAGCCAAGATCAGAATGACAATATATCAGTACATCATGAAAGAGTGAGAGGATCATGCTAAGTTGTGCCGGAAAGTACAACCTTGAAACTGTGGAACTGTAGAAGTAGTTCTTAATATTATTTATTAAAGGAAAAATGGATCATTAAAAAAAATATGTATTTGTTTGATTGGTATTTAATTTGAATAGGCAGTGGTACATAGGACCAATGCCTGCACTTAAAATGTTTGTTTTGAAACATTCTCAAAGGGGAAGAGGTTTTTACGGGATACCTTATTGTTTCATGTTTGGTTACCACAATCACTCAGATGGTGATGAAGTATGATTGTTTTGGGTCACATTACGGTGGAAAAACATTTCTACATACCACTGCAATTCGGTATTTGGAAGGTACACCCAAACACCCCTTTCACGGACCTTCGATTTAAAACATCAGAAAAAGCCACTTTGTGCTTGCAAATGGCCTGATTCTTCAGGCCAGCCTTCTTGCAACTGCAACAATGGTTCGTACATCTTGCACATAGGCAGACCATTTAAGGAGAAATTAAATAGTTCCTACGTTGCACAAAAATGAAGTGCTTCAAACAAGCACATACTTTGGATGCACAGGGAAAAGGTGGAATATATGTAAGACTGAGGACACAGGTGAAATGAGAAATAGACTGACTGCATCGCTGCACAGTATTCTAAGCCATTTCTTTAGTGCGATTCAAGAAAGCACCAAACAGTATAACAAAAATGTCAATTTATTTTATAGTCCATTCCCTTTCTTTAGTGCTGTAAAAGGAAGAGCCAAATTCCAAAATAGTTCAATATTCTTTCAGAATGTTCCCAAATGGAACACCAAGCCGAGTGTTAAAACTGCATTTACTCACAGGTTTTGAGCAGCAAACTCTGTAATGATATTAAAGTGCAATATCCAAGGGAACACTGACTCTGTCAAAGATGATCCAAAAGGAATTGATGAAAAGTCCCAACTACAAACAATAGAATCAAAATAGTCTGAGGGGACACCCGGAATTGAACCAGGGACCTCTTGATCTGCAGTCAAATGCTCTACCACTGAGCTATATCCCCACCTTTTCAGTAAAATCAGAATGACATAATATCAGTACATCATGAAAGAGTGAGAGGATCATGCTAAGTTGTGCCGGAAAGTACAGGCTTGAAACTGTGGAACAGGAGAAGTAGTAGTTAATATTATTTATTAAAGTAAAACTGGATCATTTAAAAGACGGATTAATTTGTTTCATTGATATTTTATTTGAATAAGCAGTGGTACATAAGACCAATGCCTCTACATACAATGATTGTTTTGAAACATTCTTAAAGGGGAAGAGGTTTTTACGTGACACATTATCATTTGATGATTGGTTACCACAATCACCGAGATGGTGGTGAAGTATGATTGTTTTTTGGCCAAATTACGGAGGAAAAACATTTCTACATACCACTACAATTCGGTATTTGGAAGGAACACCCAAACACCCCTTTCAAGTACCTTCGATTTAATACATAAAAAAAAGCCACTTTGTGCTTGCAACTGGCCTGATTCTTCAGACCAGCCTTGTTGCAACTGCAACAAGGGTTTGAACATCTTGCACGTAGGCAGAGCTTTCAAGGAGAAATTAAATAGTTCCTACGTTGCACAAAAATGAAGTGCTTGAAACAAGCACATACTTTTAATGCACAGGGAAAAGGTGGAATATATGTAAGACTGAGGACATAGGTGAAATGAGAAATAGACTGACTGCATCGCTGCACAGTATTCTAAGCCATTTCTTTAGTGCGATTCAAGAGAGCACCAAACAGTATAACAAATTTGTCAATTTGTTTCATAGTCCATTCCCTTTCTTTAGTGCTGTAAAAGGAAGAGCCAAATTTCAAAATAGATCAATGATGTTTCAGAAATTTCCCAAAGGGAATACCAAGCCGAGTGTTAAAACTCCATATACTCACAGATTTTGAGCAGCAAACTATGTAATGCTATTAAAGTGCAAAATCCAAGGGAACACTGACTCTGTCAAAGATGATCCACAAGGAATTGATGAAAAGTCCCAACTACAAACAACAGAATCAAAATAGTCTGAGGAGACATCCGGATTTGAACCAGGGACCTCTTGATCTGCAGTCAAATGCTCTACCACTGAGCTATATCCCCAGCTTTTCAGTAAAATCAGAATGACATAATATCAGTACATCATGAAAGAGTGAGAGGATCATGCTAGGCTGTTCCGGAAAGTACAGGCTTGAAACTGTGGAACAGGAGAAGTAGTAGCTAATATTATTTATTAAAGGAAATCTGTATCATTTAAAAAACTGATTAATTTGTTTCATTGCTATTTTATTTGAATAGGCAGTGGTACATAGGACCAATGCCTCTACATACAATGATTGTTTTGAAACATTCTTAAAGGGGAAGAGGTTTTACGTGACACATTATCATTTGATGATTGGTTACCACAATCACCGAGATGGTGGTGAAGTATGATTGTTTTTTGGCCAAATTACGATGGAAAAACATTTCTACATACCACTACAATTCGGTATTTGGAAGGAACACCCAAACACCCCTTTCAAGTACCTTCGATTTAATACATCAAAAAAAGCCACTTTGTGCTTGCAACTGGCCTGATTCTTCAGACCAGCCTTCTTGCAACTGCAACGAGGGTTTGTACATCTTGCACGTAGGCAGAGCTTTCAAGGAGAAATTAAATAGTTCCTAAGTTGCACACAAATGAAGTGCTTCAAACAAACACATACTTTGTATGGACAGAGAAGAGATGGAATATATGTAAGACTGAGGACACAGGTGTAATGAGAAATAGATTGATTGCATAGCTGCCCAGTATTCTAAGCCATTTCTTTAGTGCGATTCAAGAGAGCACCAAACAGTATAACAAATTTGTCAATTGGTTTCATAGTCCATTACCTTTGTTTAGAGCTGTGAAAGGTAGAGCCGAATTCCAAAATAGATCAATGATGTTTCAGAAATTTCCCAGAGGGAATACCAAGCCCAGTGTAAAAAATGCAGTTACTCACAAGTTTTAATCAGCAACACTGTAATGTTATTAAAGTGTAACATCCAAGGGAACACTGACTATGTCAAAGATGATCCAAATGGGATTCATGAAAATTCCCAACTACAAACAGCAGATTCAAAATAGTATGAGGGGACACCCGGATTTGAACCAGGGACCTCTTGATCTGCAGTCAAATGCTCTACCACTGAGCTATATCCCCAGCTGTCAGCCAAGATCAGAATGACAATATATCAGTACATCATGAAAGAGTGAGAGGATCATGCTAAGTTGTGCCGGAAAGTACAACCTTGAAACTGTGGAACTGTAGAAGTAGTTCTTAATATTATTTATTAAAGGAAAAATGGATCATTAAAAAAAATATGTATTTGTTTGATTGGTATTTAATTTGAATAGGCAGTGGTACATAGGACCAATGCCTGCACTTAAAATGTTTGTTTTGAAACATTCTCAAAGGGGAAGAGGTTTTTACGGGATACCTTATTGTTTCATGTTTGGTTACCACAATCACTCAGATGGTGATGAAGTATGATTGTTTTGGGTCACATTACGGTGGAAAAACATTTCTACATACCACTGCAATTCGGTATTTGGAAGGTACACCCAAACACCCCTTTCACGGACCTTCGATTTAAAACATCAGAAAAAGCCACTTTGTGCTTGCAAATGGCCTGATTCTTCAGGCCAGCCTTCTTGCAACTGCAACAATGGTTCGTACATCTTGCACATAGGCAGACCATTTAAGGAGAAATTAAATAGTTCCTACGTTGCACAAAAATGAAGTGCTTCAAACAAGCACATACTTTGGATGCACAGGGAAAAGGTGGAATATATGTAAGACTGAGGACACAGGTGAAATGAGAAATAGACTGACTGCATCGCTGCACAGTATTCTAAGCCATTTCTTTAGTGCGATTCAAGAAAGCACCAAACAGTATAACAAAAATGTCAATTTATTTTATAGTCCATTCCCTTTCTTTAGTGCTGTAAAAGGAAGAGCCAAATTCCAAAATAGTTCAATATTCTTTCAGAATGTTCCCAAATGGAACACCAAGCCGAGTGTTAAAACTGCATTTACTCACAGGTTTTGAGCAGCAAACTCTGTAATGATATTAAAGTGCAATATCCAAGGGAACACTGACTCTGTCAAAGATGATCCAAAAGGAATTGATGAAAAGTCCCAACTACAAACAATAGAATCAAAATAGTCTGAGGGGACACCCGGAATTGAACCAGGGACCTCTTGATCTGCAGTCAAATGCTCTACCACTGAGCTATATCCCCACCTTTTCAGTAAAATCAGAATGACATAATATCAGTACATCATGAAAGAGTGAGAGGATCATGCTAAGTTGTGCCGGAAAGTACAGGCTTGAAACTGTGGAACAGGAGAAGTAGTAGTTAATATTATTTATTAAAGTAAAACTGGATCATTTAAAAGACGGATTAATTTGTTTCATTGATATTTTATTTGAATAAGCAGTGGTACATAAGACCAATGCCTCTACATACAATGATTGTTTTGAAACATTCTTAAAGGGGAAGAGGTTTTTACGTGACACATTATCATTTGATGATTGGTTACCACAATCACCGAGATGGTGGTGAAGTATGATTGTTTTTTGGCCAAATTACGGAGGAAAAACATTTCTACATACCACTACAATTCGGTATTTGGAAGGAACACCCAAACACCCCTTTCAAGTACCTTCGATTTAATACATAAAAAAAAGCCACTTTGTGCTTGCAACTGGCCTGATTCTTCAGACCAGCCTTGTTGCAACTGCAACAAGGGTTTGAACATCTTGCACGTAGGCAGAGCTTTCAAGGAGAAATTAAATAGTTCCTACGTTGCACAAAAATGAAGTGCTTGAAACAAGCACATACTTTTAATGCACAGGGAAAAGGTGGAATATATGTAAGACTGAGGACATAGGTGAAATGAGAAATAGACTGACTGCATCGCTGCACAGTATTCTAAGCCATTTCTTTAGTGCGATTCAAGAGAGCACCAAACAGTATAACAAATTTGTCAATTTGTTTCATAGTCCATTCCCTTTCTTTAGTGCTGTAAAAGGAAGAGCCAAATTTCAAAATAGATCAATGATGTTTCAGAAATTTCCCAAAGGGAATACCAAGCCGAGTGTTAAAACTCCATATACTCACAGATTTTGAGCAGCAAACTATGTAATGCTATTAAAGTGCAAAATCCAAGGGAACACTGACTCTGTCAAAGATGATCCACAAGGAATTGATGAAAAGTCCCAACTACAAACAACAGAATCAAAATAGTCTGAGGAGACATCCGGATTTGA
Organism: Lissotriton vulgaris; assembly: GCF_964263255.1. Taxonomy (NCBI): domain Eukaryota; kingdom Metazoa; phylum Chordata; class Amphibia; order Caudata; family Salamandridae; genus Lissotriton; species Lissotriton vulgaris. The sequence continues at coordinate 244,644,035 of NC_141685.1, forward strand.
ACCAGGGACCTCTTGATCTGCAGTCAAATGCTCTACCACTGAGCTATATCCCCAGCTTTTCAGTAAAATCAGAATGACATAATATCAGTACATCATGAAAGAGTGAGAGGATCATGCTAGGCTGTTCCGGAAAGTACAGGCTTGAAACTGTGGAACAGGAGAAGTAGTAGCTAATATTATTTATTAAAGGAAATCTGTATCATTTAAAAAACTGATTAATTTGTTTCATTGCTATTTTATTTGAATAGGCAGTGGTACATAGGACCAATGCCTCTACATACAATGATTGTTTTGAAACATTCTTAAAGGGGAAGAGGTTTTACGTGACACATTATCATTTGATGATTGGTTACCACAATCACCGAGATGGTGGTGAAGTATGATTGTTTTTTGGCCAAATTACGATGGAAAAACATTTCTACATACCACTACAATTCGGTATTTGGAAGGAACACCCAAACACCCCTTTCAAGTACCTTCGATTTAATACATCAAAAAAAGCCACTTTGTGCTTGCAACTGGCCTGATTCTTCAGACCAGCCTTCTTGCAACTGCAACGAGGGTTTGTACATCTTGCACGTAGGCAGAGCTTTCAAGGAGAAATTAAATAGTTCCTAAGTTGCACACAAATGAAGTGCTTCAAACAAACACATACTTTGTATGGACAGAGAAGAGATGGAATATATGTAAGACTGAGGACACAGGTGTAATGAGAAATAGATTGATTGCATAGCTGCCCAGTATTCTAAGCCATTTCTTTAGTGCGATTCAAGAGAGCACCAAACAGTATAACAAATTTGTCAATTGGTTTCATAGTCCATTACCTTTGTTTAGAGCTGTGAAAGGTAGAGCCGAATTCCAAAATAGATCAATGATGTTTCAGAAATTTCCCAGAGGGAATACCAAGCCCAGTGTAAAAAATGCAGTTACTCACAAGTTTTAATCAGCAACACTGTAATGTTATTAAAGTGTAACATCCAAGGGAACACTGACTATGTCAAAGATGATCCAAATGGGATTCATGAAAATTCCCAACTACAAACAGCAGATTCAAAATAGTATGAGGGGACACCCGGATTTGAACCAGGGACCTCTTGATCTGCAGTCAAATGCTCTACCACTGAGCTATATCCCCAGCTGTCAGCCAAGATCAGAATGACAATATATCAGTACATCATGAAAGAGTGAGAGGATCATGCTAAGTTGTGCCGGAAAGTACAACCTTGAAACTGTGGAACTGTAGAAGTAGTTCTTAATATTATTTATTAAAGGAAAAATGGATCATTAAAAAAAATATGTATTTGTTTGATTGGTATTTAATTTGAATAGGCAGTGGTACATAGGACCAATGCCTGCACTTAAAATGTTTGTTTTGAAACATTCTCAAAGGGGAAGAGGTTTTTACGGGATACCTTATTGTTTCATGTTTGGTTACCACAATCACTCAGATGGTGATGAAGTATGATTGTTTTGGGTCACATTACGGTGGAAAAACATTTCTACATACCACTGCAATTCGGTATTTGGAAGGTACACCCAAACACCCCTTTCACGGACCTTCGATTTAAAACATCAGAAAAAGCCACTTTGTGCTTGCAAATGGCCTGATTCTTCAGGCCAGCCTTCTTGCAACTGCAACAATGGTTCGTACATCTTGCACATAGGCAGACCATTTAAGGAGAAATTAAATAGTTCCTACGTTGCACAAAAATGAAGTGCTTCAAACAAGCACATACTTTGGATGCACAGGGAAAAGGTGGAATATATGTAAGACTGAGGACACAGGTGAAATGAGAAATAGACTGACTGCATCGCTGCACAGTATTCTAAGCCATTTCTTTAGTGCGATTCAAGAAAGCACCAAACAGTATAACAAAAATGTCAATTTATTTCATAGTCCATTCCCTTTCTTTAGTGCTGTAAAAGGAAGAGCCAAATTCCAAAATAGTTCAATATTCTTTCAGAATGTTCCCAAATGGAACACCAAGCCGAGTGTTAAAACTGCATTTACTCACAGGTTTTGAGCAGCAAACTCTGTAATGATATTAAAGTGCAATATCCAAGGGAACACTGACTCTGTCAAAGATGATCCAAAAGGAATTGATGAAAAGTCCCAACTACAAACAATAGAATCAAAATAGTCTGAGGGGACACCCGGAATTGAACCAGGGACCTCTTGATCTGCAGTCAAATGCTCTACCACTGAGCTATATCCCCACCTTTTCAGTAAAATCAGAATGACATAATATCAGTACATCATGAAAGAGTGAGAGGATCATGCTAAGTTCTGCCGGATAGTACAGGCTTGAAACTGTGGAACAGGAGAAGTAGTCCTTAATATTATTTATTAAAGTAAAACTGGATCATTTAAAAAAACAGATTAATTTGTTTCATTGCTATTTTATTTGAATAGGCAGTGGTACATAAGACCAATGCCTCTACATACAATGATTGTTTTGAAACATTCTTAAAGGGGAAGAGGTTTTTACGTGACACATTATCATTTGATGATTGGTTACCACAATCACCGAGATGGTGGTGAAGTATGATTGTTTTTTGGCCAAATTACGGAGGAAAAACATTTCTACATACCACTACAATTCGGTATTTGGAAGGAACACCCAAACACCCCTTTCAAGTACCTTCGATTTAATACATCAAAAAAAGCCACTTTGTGCTTGCAACTGGCCTGATTCTTCAGACCAGCCTTCTTGCAACTGCAACGAGGGTTTGAACATCTTGCACGTAGGCAGAGCTTTCAAGGAGAAATTAAATAGTTCCTACGTTGCACAAAAATGAAGTGCTTCAAACAAGCACATACTTTTAATGCACAGGGAAAAGCTGGAATATATGTAAGACTGAGGACACAGGTGAAATGAGAAATAGACTGACTGCATCGCTGCACAGTATTCTAAGCCATTTCTTTAGTGTGATTCAAGAGAGCACCAAACAGTATAACAAATTTGTCAATTTGTTTCATAGTCCATTCCTTTTCTTTAGTGCTGTAAAAGGAAGAGCCAAATTCCAAAATAGATCAATGATCTTTCAGAAATTTCCCAAAGGGAATACCAAGCCGAGTGTTAAAACTCCATTTACTCACAGATTTTGAGCAGCAAACTATGTAATGCTATTAAAGTGCAATATCCAAGAGAACACTGACTCTGTCAAAGATGATCCAAAAGGAATTGATGAAAAGTCCCAACTACAAACAACAGAATCAAAATAGTCTGAGGGGACACACGGATTTGAACCAGGGACCTCTTGATCTGCAGTCAAATGCTCTACCACTGAGCTACATCCCCAGCTTTTCAGTAAAATCAGAATGACATAATATCAGTACATCATGAAAGAGTGAGAGGATCATGCTAAGTTGTGCCGGAAAGTACAGGCTTGAAACTGTGGAACAGGAGAAGTAGTAGTTAATATTATTTATTAAAGGAAATCTGTATCATTTAAAAAACGGATTAATTTGTTTCATTGCTATTTTATTTGAATAGGCAGTGGTACATAAGACCAATGCCTCTACATACAATGATTGTTTTGAAACATTCTTAAAGGGGAAGAGGTTTTTACGTGACACATTATCATTTGATGATTGGTTACCACAATCACCGAGATGGTGGTAAAGTATGATTTTTTTTTGGCCAAATTATGATGGAAAAACATTTCTACATACCACTACAATTCGGTATTTGGAAGGAACACCCAAACACCGCTTTCAAGTACCTTCGATTTAATACATCAAAAAAAGCCACTTTGTGCTTGCAACTGGCCTGATTCTTCAGACCAGCCTTCTTGCAACTGCAACGAGGGTTTGTACATCTTGCACGTAGGCAGAGCTTTCAAGGAGAAATTAAATAGTTCCTAAGTTGCACAAAAATGAAGTGCTTCAAACATACACATACTTTGTATGGACAGAGAAGAGATGGAATATATGTAAGACTGAGGACACAGGTGTAATGAGAAATAGATTGATTGCATAGCTGCCCAGTATTCTAAGCCATTTCTTTAGTGCGATTCAAGAGAGCACCAAACAGTATAACAAATTTGTCAATTGGTTTCATAGTCCATTCCCTTTGTTTAGAGCTGTGAAAGGTAGAGCCGAATTCCAAAATAGATCAATGATATTTCAGAAATTTCCCATAGGGAATACCAAGCCCAGTGTAAAAAATGCAGTTACTCATATGGCCGAGATACCCGCCACCCCCTCTCAACACAATCCCCAAAGGAGGGAAACCGGAAACAGTTCTTGAGTTTTTGGAAGTGGGATGGAGTGACCATCCCGGCCGTATTTATTAAAACAAAAATTAAAACATTAAACGTTTCATGTTATGTACAATTTCATTACCATATTGCGATGTTTGGCTAACCTTAACAGATTCTCTAATACAGAGGTTCTCCTAGCCGAACTAGCATCCTACAAAACATTTCTTGACATATTGAAATTGTACAACCTAACGTTTAAGGGCCAACGGCAAGGTCATAACCGGTGTCAAGATCCCTAACCAGACTTACCCCTCCCACTTGGGCTGGGCGACAGCACGGAGGCGTACCTCAAGTGCAACTATTACCAATTTCCCTTGACTTGACGGGGGCACCTAAAGACTCGACGCCAGTTAAAGGTCGTTCGAATACTCGTGTGAGGTATCTAGAAGGTACCGTAGACCTTATCCCAACCCCACACAACTTACCGCATCTGCCGCCGCAGATGTCACTGGCCCCGGGAAATTCCCCAGGAGGGGGCTGTAACCCCTCCTACAAAGGAAGGGGCCTTGACCGCCTTTCCTTTACTTCCGGCGACCCATCCTTAGAAGGGACCGCCTCCCCATTGAGGGGCCAATGGCCACCTCTCCCGAGCGCTCCCATCCGTGTTGGGTGACGCCCACTCATAGGGATCTACTAATTAGTGCTCACCGATCATGACCTTACCGCCTACCAAATAAATACGACAGTGCTAACTAAAACTCAGAATACATTGGCCACTATGACCGAAAGGGCATGCATAAAATTCAACACTAAATCTGAATCTCTTTAATGGTAAAACGTACTCAAACAGACCATTCTTTATTAATTCAATATCAACATGATACTCCAACCTGGAAACGAGAAAACAAGCAAAATTAATCAACTTTATTACAAACAACTGGCTGTCTTCAGGGGCTGGTGGGTGGGTCAAAATTGGCTCTTCGTTCTGTCCCGAGCTCACGTGCAGCGAGGAGGTGCAGCTTCAGAGCACAAGAACAAGAGGCTGTCTTCTGGTCTTGCGTCCCTTTTTATCCGTCTTCAGGGCGGGCGTATACCCGCCCCTGCCTGCCCCGAGGGCGTGGCTGGCTGCGTCAGTGTCTAGGCCAGCCCACTCTAGGGCGGGAACAGGCGCGCCCCGGCTACGCCGCTTCGGGCATACCAGCCGAGACGCGCCTCCCGCCCAAAAATGGCTTCCCAGGGGGATCGAGGCACTCAGCCATACGTTCGGGGGGGACCAAGTTGGTCGCCCCTTTCCATATGGCCGAGATACCCGCCACCCCCTCTCAACACAATCCCCAAAGGAGGGAAACCGGAAACAGTTCTTGAGTTTTTGGAAGTGGGATGGAGTGACCATCCCGGCCGTATTTATTAAAACAAAAATTAAAACATTAAACGTTTCATGTTATGTACAATTTCATTACCATATTGCGATGTTTGGCTAACCTTAACAGATTCTCTAATACAGAGGTTCTCCTAGCCGAACTAGCATCCTACAAAACATTTCTTGACATATTGAAATTGTACAACCTAACGTTTAAGGGCCAACGGCAAGGTCATAACCGGTGTCAAGATCCCTAACCAGACTTACCCCTCCCACTTGGGCTGGGCGACAGCACGGAGGCGTACCTCAAGTGCAACTATTACCAATTTCCCTTGACTTGACGGGGGCACCTAAAGACTCGACGCCAGTTAAAGGTCGTTCGAATACTCGTGTGAGGTATCTAGAAGGTACCGTAGACCTTATCCCAACCCCACACAACTTACCGCATCTGCCGTCGCAGATGTCACTGGCCCCGGGAAATTCCCCAGGAGGGGGCTGTAACCCCTCCTACAAAGGAAGGGGCCTTGACCGCCTTTCCTTTACTTCCGGCGACCCATCCTTAGAAGGGACCGCCTCCCCATTGAGGGGCCAATGGCCACCTCTCCCGAGCGCTCCCATCCGTGTTGGGTGACGCCCACTCATAGGGATCTACTAATTAGTGCTCACCGATCATGACCTTACCGCCACAGGCCCGGATAGTTGACCGGCTATCCGGGCCCCCCACAAAACTCCTAGCTAAAGGTCATGTTTCAACGTTTTTAACCATGCTAAGAAGTCTCCTATGATTAACTCATTTCCCACCCGAGACAAATGCACACCATCCCCTAGATACATACTGTCATCATTAATACAACCGTGCGAGATAGAATGCAATGTCCTGGAACGAAACAACCTACTCACTTTGTTATTAAGTTTTTTAACAGAATGGTTCAAAGCAGGGATCGAAACAGCCCCCCGCCACACTTTTCGTGGTATCATATGGGACCACGCAATTATGCCCCCCGGAACTTTCCTCGCCAACCAACTTACAGTGGAAAGCATTGCCTCCAGGAGAAGTCGTCTACCGGTGGTGACCAAATCATTGCCCCCTAAATGTACTATGACTATAGACGGCGGTGACCTCGCCCGCCCTAACAAACCCTCAAAGAATGCCTGAAACTGGTCAATACAGAGACCGCCCCTTCCGTAGAAGGACATTCTGTACCCGTATTCCCCAGCTACGTGAATCATGTCACCTGCTTCGAATACGTCTGCGGCACGCCTCACGTATGAGTGGCCCACGACCCACACCTCCTTTCTCACAGCCGGTGATGTCTGACCGCTGGCCTGGTGTTGGGTCGACTGCATAGTCCGCCCCGCCTCGAAGGCTTGCGTAACTGAAAACCAAACAAAAGACAAGAAGCGTGAGTACATTATTACAGCTTCACAACATGTGCAACCGCACATACCTCTTATAACAATTGGAGGACCAACGCCCCACTCGTTTTACTTGTTCCACATTAAGACCCCTGGCTGTAGCTTCAGTGGCAGCCCCTATCCGAAAGGAATGGGTCCCAAACTCACCCGGGTCCAAGCCCGCTGCGGTAATTGACATCGCGAGCACCCGCTGAAACTGAAACTTCGTCAGTGGGGTGGCGTCCGCGTGTCTCAACAATGTCCCTCCCCATGATGCCACCCTTCGTGCTAGGTAATCTTCTAAACACTTCACCGGACACATGGAGGACCCTGGAATCCTGCGAATGACTATGCAGTCTCCCACCCCACCTTGATCGGTTTTTGACTTGACAAAGGATACAGTCATCGTCTCACCCCTGATCTGAACGTGTTCCCGGCACAAACCCCCCACCACATCCTGTTTGTTCCTTGCCACCAGCTCACTTATCCTCATCGCCCCGTGAAATGCAAGCGTAAAAGCAGCTCGGAACAAACAGGCCTCGAACTGAGACGAGCATGTGGCGTGGAGTGTGGCCAGCAACTGGGCCAACCTATCCAGACCTATCGGGCGCCTCTCATCTACTCTGCGACCCTCAAGGCGTTGCCACCCACGTAGCGCTTTCTGTACCACGAAAGACGCTGTCGGGTCCTGGATATTATGGGCCCTGGCAACAAAGGAAATGGCAGCACGATGCCTCTGGGCTGTAGCCACCGACTTCCCAGCCCTACGCAAGGACATCAGAAAATGTACTACCCAATCCTCGTGCCCCCAAAGCCCCCCTCTCTCAGTCCCCAAAAAGGCTAAATAGGCCCGAAACGCCCCTTCGTATGCCTTCCTCGTTCTTGGTGCTAGACTCTCTCCCACGAGGTAACGAAGTTCGGGGCACCGAGAGACCAGAGAGCTTCGGGAAAGGGTGCCGGCTCTGGGTCCGCCGAGGGAAGGAAACCCGAGAAAGCCTGTATTTGAAAACGAGACAGTGCATCAGCCGCCTGATTCATCACCCCTGGGACATGTTTCGCTCTGAATACCACGTTCAGTTGCATACATAGTAAGACAATTTCTTTAAGCAGCCTTAAAATCATTTTACAACGTGCTGCCTGACTATTGATGCATTCTACAACGGTCATATTGTCAGACCAAAATATGACAGAGTGATTTTTGAATCCATCGGGCCAGGTTCTGAGGGCCACCAAAATGGGAAACAGTTCAAGGAAAGCAATATTACTCGTCAGCCCCTCTTCATGCCACCATGTTGGCCACCTTTGTGCCGACCATTTTGTGCCGAAGATGGCGCCAAAGCCCATGCTTCCCGCTGAATCCGTCCATAGACCAAGCTCTTTAGAGGATAAGGCTGGTTTGTTCCAGACGACTCGACCATTGAAATCCGCCAAAAATGCTAACCAAATATGCATATCTTGGCGGACCTCAGCCGATAGTCTTGTGCGATGATGACCCTCCTTTAGGCCGACCATCGCCTGGGCAATCGAACGGGAAAAGGGGCGGGCCATTGGGATCACCCTTAGGGCAAAATTCAACTTCCCCACCAATTGCTGCAATTGATGCAGCGTAACTTTAGATGCAGTAATACACATTTGCAGGGCTGCCCTGAATTTCGACACTTTGGCAGCTGGTAAACGAAAACAACCCTCACTAGAGTCCAACTCGATCCCGAGAAACTCGAGGCAAGTCGTGGGACCCACAGTTTTACCTGGTGCCAATGGCACGCCAAATTGATTCATTAAAACACAAAATTCAGTCAAGGCCCGGGCACATTCATCATCCCCAGCGGCCCCAAGGAACAGAAAGTCATCGAGGTAATGCATCACATTTCGAAAACCCGTTTTCTTCGTGTAAACCCATTGTAGAAAACTACTGAATTTCTCGAAATATGCACAAGATATAGAGCACCCCATCGGCATACACCTATCCATGTAATACGAACCTTGAAACATGAATCCCAAAAGACGTTGGTCTTCCGGGTATACCGGGAGCAAACGGAACGCTGACTCGATATCTGATTTCGCCATCAGCGCCCCGGGCCCCAGGCGATTCAAAATGGCTACGGCCTCATCGAATGATGCGTACCGCACCGAACATATCTCTGGATCAATTGCGTCGTTTACAGAAAGGCCATGAGGAGCTGATAAATTGTGAATCAATCGAAACTCACCTGGGTCCTTCTTGGGGACCACCCCTAAAGGAGAACAAACAAAATTCTGTACCGGGGGAACACTAAACGGGCCGGCAACCCGACCTCGGGTAACCTCTTTCCGGATCTTATCCTGTACTACAGTCGTATGCTGCAAGACGGAAAGCTGGTTTTTGCACGTCCCGACACCCTGAAAGTCCCCCACCGGGATGCGGAAACCATATGAAAAACCGTTTCGTAGCACCCCAGCAGAAGTACGATCTGGGTATTCGCTGAGCCAGGGAATCATCGCCAGGGTATCAATCGGGGTTGGTAAAGGCGCCCCTCGGACTATATTAGACCTGTTTGGCGCCTCCTCTACCCCCATTTTCACCCGATTTGGCTCTGCACGAGGACTCAGGATGGGGTGCCCCACAACCACTACATTCGTGTTTGAATTTACAAGATCCCGGGGGCCTAGTACATTTACTTTTGTTGAAATTGAAACAGAAACCCCTCTTCCCTGTGTTGCCGGCGGGTCTCGGATAATCGTCTGTACCCGTACCCGACCGAAAGGGCGTCCCCCCATTTTGGCGGGAGGACTCACCAACAGTACTCCCCACCAACGGCACTTTCAACATCCCCGACTCTTTCATTTTATTCCATGTCAAAGAATCGTAACAGTCCCAGGTTAAACTTTTGTTATGCTCCATCGCTTTCCTGAAAAGGTTGTCATAACAGAACCATTGGTTACCTTGGTGCGATGTCGAGTACCCCATAATTCGTGACTGATATACTGGAAATTCAGGGAGCAATTCAGGCCTACGTTCCCCCAAAATTGACGTAAAAACTCCCCAAGCATTACCCCAGTTGCCAATATTCTCATTCACTTTAAAGGCGGCCATTTTGGCGCGCCAAACACTCGGATGCATCAGATCCTTTTGACCCTTAACAGTTTCGACCTCATAATGATCAACGAGCAGGGAGAAAATGTTTACGTATTCCCCCGCCCAAATCTTTTCCTTTATTGCCAAAGGAACATGTTGCCCCAATTTTTCTCTACGAGAGGGTGTTGACTCATCCCTTGCGATCGGCAATGGCCGCTTACCTGCACCGGACGCTACTTCCGCCCCTCGTGGCTTGACTATCACCGCATCCGGCGCGGGCACCTTGGCTGTATCACGTTTCTCGCGCAACTGTTTCATTAGTGCTTGCGCTTCGGCAGCCGTGGCGCCCTCGCTACTGTCCCCCAACCACGCTGCTAACTGTGCCGCCAACTCGGGAGGCATATCCTCAGCGGATGTCGGGGTGACTACGACCGGAATCGGATTCCCTTCCTGTGGTACCGGGGCCGGTACCGGGGCTGGCGGCTCGAGCGGGGAACAGGGAACCGGGACGTCTCCCCCGACCGGCCCCCTTCTCGGCCTCTTAGGCCTCCCTCCGGCCGGTGGACGCCCCGATCCCTCCTCACCGTCTCGCCCCGCCAACTGCTTCTTTATCTCGGACATTTCTTTCATGAGAACCCGAACCATCTGGTCAGTCGACATTCTCTTCGCGCCTTTCTTGGGCATTTTTCAAACGAAGTATCTAGAAGACAAAAAGAAAGATTTAAAACGCTCAAAATAGGCTCTTCGTTCTGTCACGAGCTCACGTGCAGCGAGGAGGTGCAGCTTCAGAGCACAAGAACAAGAGGCTGTCTTCTGGTCTTGCGTCCCTTTTTTATCCGTCTTCAGGGCGGGCGTATACCCGCCCCTGCCTGCCCCGAGGGCGTGGCTGGCTGCGTCAGTGTCTAGGCCAGCCCACTCTAGGGCGGGAACAGGCGCGCCCCGGCTACGCCGCTTCGGGCATACCAGCCGAGACGCGCCTCCCGCCCAAAAATGGCTTCCCGGGGGGATCGAGGCACTCAGCCATACGTTCGGGGGGGACCAAGTTGGTCGCCCCTTTCCACAAGTTTTATTCAGCAACACTGTAATGGTATTAAAGTGTAACATCCAAGGGAACACTGACTCTGTCAAAGATGATCCAAATGGGATTCATGAAAATTCCCAACTACAAACAGCAGATTCAAAATAGTATGAGGGGACACCCGGATTTGAACCAGGGACCTCTTGATCTGCAGTCAAATGCTCTACCACTGAGCTATATCTCCAGCTGTCAACCAAGATCAGAATGACAATATATCAGTACATCATTAAAGAGTAGGAGGATCATGCTAAGTTGTGCCGGAAAGTACAACCTTGAAACTGTGGAACTGTAGAAGTAGTTCTTAATATTATTTATTAAAGGAAAAATGGATCATTAAAAAAAATATATGTATTTGTTTGATTGGTATTTTATTTGAATAGGCAGTGGTACATAGGACCAATGCCTGCTCTTAAAATGTTTGTTTTGAAACATTCTCAAAGGGGAAGAGGTTTTTACGGGATACCTTATTGTTTCATGTTTGGTTACCACAATCACTCAGATGGTGATGAAGTATGATTGTTTTGGGTCACATTACGGTGGAAAAACATTTCTACATACCACTGCAATTCGGTATTTGGAAGGTACACCCAAACACCCCTTTCACGGACCTTCGATTTAAAACATCAGAAAAAGCCACTTTGTGTTTGCAACTGGCCTGATTCTTCAGACCAGCCTTGTTGCAACTGCAACAAGGGTTTGAACATCTTGCACGTAGGCAGAGCTTTCAAGGAGAAATTAAATAGTTCCTACGTTGCACAAAAATGAAGTGCTTGAAACAAGCACATACTTTTAATGCACAGGGAAAAGGTGGAATATATGTAAGACTGAGGACATAGGTGAAATGAGAAATAGACTGACTGCATCGCTGCACAGTATTCTAAGCCATTTCTTTAGTGCGATTCAAGAGAGCACCAAACAGTATAACAAATTTGTCAATTTGTTTCATAGTCCATTCCCTTTCTTTAGTGCTGTAAAAGGAAGAGCCAAATTCCAAAATAGATCAATGATCTTTCAGAAATTTCCCAAAGGGAATACCACGCCGAGTGTTAAAACTCCATATACTCACAGATTTTGAGCAGCAAACTATGTAATGCTATTAAAGTGCAAAATCCAAGGGAACACTGACTCTGTCAAAGATGATCCAAAAGGAATTGATGAAAAGTCCCAACTACAAACAACAGAATCAAAATAGTCTGAGGGAACACCCGGATTTGAACCAGGGACCTCTTGATCTGCAGTCAAATGCTCTACCACTGAGCTATATCCCCTGCTTCTCAGTAAAATCAGAATGACATAATATCAGTACATCATGAAAGAGTGAGAGGATCATGCTAAGTTGTGCCGGAAAGTACAGGCTTGAAACTGTGGAACAGGAGAAGTAGTAGTTAATATTATTTATTAAAGTAAAACTGGATCATTTAAAAGACGGATTAATTTGTTTCATTGATATTTTATTTGAATAAGCAGTGGTACATAAGACCAATGCCTCTACATACAATGATTGTTTTGAAACATTCTTAAAGGGGAAGAGGTTTTTACGTGACACATTATCATTTGATGATTGGTTACCACAATCACCGAGATGGTGGTGAAGTATGATTGTTTTTTGGCCAAATTACGGAGGAAAAACATTTCTACATACCACTACAATTCGGTATTTGGAAGGAACACCCAAACACCCCTTTCAAGTACCTTCGATTTAATACATAAAAAAAGCCACTTTGTGCTTGCAACTGGCCTGATTCTTCAGACCAGCCTTGTTGCAACTGCAACAAGGGTTTGAACATCTTGCACGTAGGCAGAGCTTTCAAGGAGAAATTAAATAGTTCCTACGTTGCACAAAAATGAAGTGCTTGAAACAAGCACATACTTTTAATGCACAGGGAAAAGGTGGAATATATGTAAGACTGAGGACATAGGTGAAATGAGAAATAGACTGACTGCATCGCTGCACAGTATTCTAAGCCATTTCTTTAGTGCGATTCAAGAGAGCACCAAGCAGTATAACAAATTTGTCAATTTGTTTCATAGTCCATTCCCTTTCTTTAGTGCTGTAAAAGGAAGAGCCAAATTCCAAAATAGATCAATGATCTTTCAGAAATTTCCCAAAGGGAATACCAAGCCGAGTGTTAAAACTCCATATACTCACAGATTTTGAGCAGCAAACTATGTAATGCTATTAAAGTGCAAAATCCAAGGGAACACTGACTCTGTCAAAGATGATCCAAAAGGAATTGATGAAAAGTCCCAACTACAAACAACAGAATTAAAATAGTCTGAGGGGACACCCGGATTTTAACCAGGGACCTCTTGATCTGCAGTCAAATGCTCTACCACTGAGCTATATCCCCAGCTTTTCAGTAAATTCAGAATGACATAATATCAGTACATCATGAAAGAGTGAGAGGATTATGCTAGGTTGTGCCGGAAAGTACAGGCTTGAAACTGTGGAACAGGAGAAGTAGTAGCTAATATTATTTATTAAAGGAAATCTGTATCATTTAAAAAACGGATTAATTTGTTTCATTGCTATTTTATTTGAATAGGCAGTGGTACATAGGACCAATGCCTCTACATACAATGATTGTTTTGAAACTTTCTTAAAGGGGAAGAGGTTTTACGTGACACATTATCATTTGATGATTGGTTACCACAATCACCGAGATGGTGGTGAAGTATGATTGTTTTTTGGCCAAATTACGATGGAAAAACATTTCTACATACCACTACAATTCGGTATTTGGAAGGAACACCCAAACACCCCTTTCAAGTACCTTCGATTTAATACATCAAAAAAAGCCACTTTGTGCTTGCAACTGGCCTGATTCTTCAGACCAGCCTTCTTGCAACTGCAACGAGGGTTTGTACATCTTGCACGTAGGCAGAGCTTTCAAGGAGAAATTAAATAGTTCCTAAGTTGCACAAAAATGAAGTGCTTCAAACAAACACATACTTTGTATGGACAGAGAAGAGATGAAATATATGTAAGACTGAGGACACAGGTGTAATGAGAAATAGATTGATTGCATAGCTGCCCAGTATTCTAAGCCATTTCTTTAGTGCGATTCAAGAGAGCACCAAACAGTATAACAAATTTGTCAATTGGTTTCATAGTCCATTCCCTTTGTTTAGAGCTGTGAAAGGTAGAGCCGAATTCCAAAATAGATCAATGATGTTTCAGAAATTTCCCAGAGGGAATACCAAGCCCAGTGTAAAAAATGCAGTTACTGACAAGTTTTAATCAGCAACACTGTAATGTTATTAAAGTGTAACATCCAAGGGAACACTGACTATGTCAAAGATGATCCAAATGGGATTCATGAAAATTCCCAACTACAAACAGCAGATTCAAAATAGTATGAGGGGACACCCGTATTTGAACCAGGGACCTCTTGATCTGCAGTCAAATGCTCTACCACTGAGCTATATCCCCAGCTGTCAGCCAAGATCAGAATGACAATATATCAGTACATCATGAAAGAGTGAGAGGATCATGCTAAGTTGTGCCGGAAAGTACAACCTTGAAACTGTGGAACTGTAGAAGTAGTTCTTAATATTATTTATTAAAGGAAAAAGGGATCATTAAAAAAAATATGTATTTGTTTGATTGGTATTTAATTTGAATAGGCAGTGGTACATAGGACCAATGCCTGCACTTAAAATGTTTGTTTTGAAACATTCTCAAAGGGGAAGAGGTTTTTACGGGATACCTTATTGTTTCATGTTTGGTTACCACAATCACTCAGATGGTGATGAAGTATGATTGTTTTGGGTCACATTACGGTGGAAAAACATTTCTACATACCACTGCAATTCGGTATTTGGAAGGTACACCCAAACACCCCTTTCACGGACCTTCGATTTAAAACATCAGAAAAAGCCACTTTGTGCTTGCAAATGGCCTGATTCTTCAGGCCAGCCTTCTTGCAACTGCAACAATGGTTCGTACATCTTGCACATAGGCAGACCATTTAAGGAGAAATTAAATAGTTCCTACGTTGCACAAAAATGAAGTGCTTCAAACAAGCACATACTTTGGATGCACAGGGAAAAGGTGGAATATATGTAAGACTGAGGACACAGGTGAAATGAGAAATAGACTGACTGCATCGCTGCACAGTATTCTAAGCCATTTCTTTAGTGCGATTCAAGAAAGCACCAAACAGTATAACAAAAATGTCAATTTATTTCATAGTCCATTCCCTTTCTTTAGTGCTGTAAAAGGAAGAGCCAAATTCCAAAATAGTTCAATATTCTTTCAGAATGTTCCCAAATGGAACACCAAGCCGAGTGTTAAAACTGCATTTACTCACAGGTTTTGAGCAGCAAACTCTGTAATGATATTAAAGTGCAATATCCAAGGGAACACTGACTCTGTCAAAGATGATCCAAAAGGAATTGATGAAAAGTCCCAACTACAAACAATAGAATCAAAATAGTCTGAGGGGACACCCGGATTTGAACCAGGGACCTCTTGATCTGCAGTCAAATGCTCTACCACTGAGCTATATCCCCACCTTTTCAGTAAAATCAGAATGACATAATATCAGTACATCATGAAAGAGTGAGAGGATCATGCTAAGTTCTGCCGGATAGTACAGGCTTGAAACTGTGGAACAGGAGAAGTAGTCCTTAATATTATTTATTAAAGTAAAACTGGATCATTTAAAAAAACAGATTAATTTGTTTCATTGCTATTTTATTTGAATAGGCAGTGGTACATAAGACCAATGCCTCTACATACAATGATTGTTTTGAAACATTCTTAAAGGGGAAGAGGTTTTTACGTGACACATTATCATTTGATGATTGGTTACCACAATTACCGAGATGGTGGTGAAGTATGATTGTTTTTTGGCCAAATTACGGAGGAAAAACATTTCTACATGCCACTACAATTCGGTATTTGGAAGGAACACCCAAACACCCCTTTCAAGTACCTTCGATTTAATACATCAAAAAAAGCCACTTTGTGCTTGCAACTGGCCTGATTCTTCAGACCAGTCTTCTTGCAACTGCAACGAGGGTTTGAACATCTTGCACGTAGGCAGAGCTTTCAAGGAGAAATTAAATAGTTCCTACGTTGCACAAAAATGAAGTGCTTCAAACAAGCACATACTTTTAATGCACAGGGAAAAGCTGGAATATATGTAAGACTGAGGACACAGGTGAAATGAGAAATAGACTGACTGCATCGCTGCACAGTATTCTAAGCCATTTCTTTAGTGCGATTCAAGAGAGCACCAAACAGTATAACAAATTTGTCAATTTGTTTCATAGTCCATTCCTTTTCTTTAGTGCTGTAAAAGGAAGAGCCAAATTCCAAAATAGGTCAATGATCTTTCAGAAATTTCCCAAAGGGAATACCAAGCCGAGTGTTAAAACTCCATTTACTCACAGATTTTGAGCAGCAAACTATGTAATGCTATTAAAGTGCAATATCCAAGAGAACACTGACTCTGTCAAAGATGATCCAAAAGGAATTGATGAAAAGTCCCAACTACAAACAACAGAATCAAAATAGTCTGAGGGGACACACGGATTTGAACCAGGGACCTCTTGATCTGCAGTCAAATGCTCTACCACTGAGCTACATCCCCAGCTTTTCAGTAAAATCAGAATGACATAATATCAGTACATCATGAAAGAGTGAGAGGATCATGCTAAGTTGTGCCGGAAAGTACAGGCTTGAAACTGTGGAACAGGAGAAGTAGTAGTTAATATTATTTATTAAAGGAAATCTGTATCATTTAAAAAACGGATTAATTTGTTTCATTGCTATTTTATTTGAATAGACAGTGGTACATAGGACCAATGCCTCTACATACAATGATTGTTTTGAAACATTCTTAAAGGGGAAGAGGTTTTTACGTGACACATTATCATTTGATGATTGGTTACCACAATCACCGAGATGGTGGTAAAGTATGATTGTTTTTTGGCCAAATTATGATGGAAAAACATTTCTACATACCACTACAATTCGGTATTTGGAAGGAACACCCAAACACCGCTTTCAAGTACCTTCGATTTAATACATCAAAAAAAGCCACTTTGTGCTTGCAACTGGCCTGATTCTTCAGACCAGCCTTCTTGCAACTGCAACGAGGGTTTGTACATCTTGCACGTAGGCAGAGCTTTCAAGGAGAAATTAAATAGTTCCTAAGTTGCACAAAAATGAAGTGCTTCAAACAAACACATACTTTGTATGGACAGAGAAGAGATGGAATATATGTAAGACTGAGGACACAGGTGTAATGAGAAATAGATTGATTGCATAGCTGCCCAGTATTCTAAGCCATTTCTTTAGTGCGATTCAAGAGAGCACCAAACAGTATAACAAATTTGTCAATTGGTTTCATAGTCCATTCCCTTTGTTTAGAGCTGTGAAAGGTAGAGCCGAATTCCAAAATAGATCAATGATATTTCAGAAATTTCCCATAGGGAATACCAAGCCCAGTGTAAAAAATGCAGTTACTCACAAGTTTTATTCAGCAACACTGTAATGGTATTAAAGTGTAACATCCAAGGGAACACTGACTCTGTCAAAGATGATCCAAATGGGATTCATGAAAATTCCCAACTACAAACAGCAGATTCAAAATAGTATGAGGGGACACCCGGATTTGAACCAGGGACCTCTTGATCTGCAGTCAAATGCTCTACCACTGAGCTATATCTCCAGCTGTCAACCAAGATCAGAATGACAATATATCAGTACATCATGAAAGAGTAGGAGGATCATGCTAAGTTGTGCCGGAAAGTACAACCTTGAAACTGTGGAACTGTAGAAGTAGTTCTTAATATTATTTATTAAAGGAAAAATGGATCATTAAAAAAAATATATGTATTTGTTTGATTGGTATTTTATTTGAATAGGCAGTGGTACATAGGACCAATGCCTGCACTTAAAATGTTTGTTTTGAAACATTCTCAAAGGGGAAGAGGTTTTTACGGGATACCTTATTGTTTCATGTTTGGTTACCACAATCACTCAGATGGTGATGAAGTATGATTGTTTTGGGTCACATTACGGTGGAAAAACATTTCTACATACCACTGCAATTCGGTATTTGGAAGGTACACCCAAACACCCCTTTCACGGACCTTCGATTTAAAACATCAGAAAAAGCCACTTTGTGTTTGCAACTGGCCTGATTCTTCAGACCAGCCTTGTTGCAACTGCAACAAGGGTTTGAGCATCTTGCACGTAGGCAGAGCTTTCAAGGAGAAATTAAATAGTTCCTACGTTGCACAAAAATGAAGTGCTTGAAACAAGCACATACTTTTAATGCACAGGGAAAAGGTGGAATATATGTAAGACTGAGGACATAGGTGAAATGAGAAATAGACTGACTGCATCGCTGCACAGTATTCTAAGCCATTTCTTTAGTGCGATTCAAGAGAGCACCAAACAGTATAACAAATTTGTCAATTTGTTTCATAGTCCATTCCCTTTCTTTAGTGCTGTAAAAGGAAGAGCCAAATTCCAAAATAGATCAATGATCTTTCAGAAATTTCCCAAAGGGAATACCACGCCGAGTGTTAAAACTCCATATACTCACAGATTTTGAGCAGCAAACTATGTAATGCTATTAAAGTGCAAAATCCAAGGGAACACTGACTCTGTCAAAGATGATCCAAAAGGAATTGATGAAAAGTCCCAACTACAAACAACAGAATCAAAATAGTCTGAGGGAACACCCGGATTTGAACCAGGGACCTCTTGATCTGCAGTCAAATGCTCTACCACTGAGCTATATCCCCTGCTTCTCAGTAAAATCAGAATGACATAATATCAGTACATCATGAAAGAGTGAGAGGATCATGCTAAGTTGTGCCGGAAAGTACAGGCTTGAAACTGTGGAACAGGAGAAGTAGTAGTTAATATTATTTATTAAAGTAAAACTGGATCATTTAAAAGACGGATTAATTTGTTTCATTGATATTTTATTTGAATAAGCAGTGGTACATAAGACCAATGCCTCTACATACAATGATTGTTTTGAAACATTCTTAAAGGGGAAGAGGTTTTTACGTGACACATTATCATTTGATGATTGGTTACCACAATCACCGAGATGGTGGTGAAGTATGATTGTTTTTTGGCCAAATTACGGAGGAAAAACATTTCTACATACCACTACAATTCGGTATTTGGAAGGAACACCCAAACACCCCTTTCAAGTACCTTCGATTTAATACATAAAAAAAAGCCACTTTGTGCTTGCAACTGGCCTGATTCTTCAGACCAGCCTTGTTGCAACTGCAACAAGGGTTTGAACATCTTGCACGTAGGCAGAGCTTTCAAGGAGAAATTAAATAGTTCCTACGTTGCACAAAAATGAAGTGCTTGAAACAAGCACATACTTTTAATGCACAGGGAAAAGGTGGAATATATGTAAGACTGAGGACACAGGTGAAATGAGAAATAGACTGACTGCATCGCTGCACAGTATTCTAAGCCATTTCTTTAGTGCGATTCAAGAGAGCACCAAACAGTATAACAAATTTGTCAATTTGTTTCATAGTCCATTCCTTTTCTTTAGTGCTGTAAAAGGAAGAGCCAAATTCCAAAATAGGTCAATGATCTTTCAGAAATTTCCCAAAGGGAATACCAAGCCGAGTGTTAAAACTCCATTTACTCACAGATTTTGAGCAGCAAACTATGTAATGCTATTAAAGTGCAATATCCAAGAGAACACTGACTCTGTCAAAGATGATCCAAAAGGAATTGATGAAAAGTCCCAACTACAAACAACAGAATCAAAATAGTCTGAGGGGACACACGGATTTGAACCAGGGACCTCTTGATCTGCAGTCAAATGCTCTACCACTGAGCTACATCCCCAGCTTTTCAGTAAAATCAGAATGACATAATATCAGTACATCATGAAAGAGTGAGAGGATCATGCTAAGTTGTGCCGGAAAGTACAGGCTTGAAACTGTGGAACAGGAGAAGTAGTAGTTAATATTATTTATTAAAGTAAAACTGGATCATTTAAAAAACGGATTAATTTGTTTCATTGCTATTTTATTTGAATAGACAGTGGTACATAGGACCAATGCCTCTACATACAATGATTGTTTTGAAACATTCTTAAAGGGGAAGAGGTTTTTACGTGACACATTATCATTTGATGATTGGTTACCACAATCACCGAGATGGTGGTAAAGTATGATTGTTTTTTGGCCAAATTATGATGGAAAAACATTTCTACATACCACTACAATTCGGTATTTGGAAGGAACACCCAAACACCGCTTTCAAGTACCTTCGATTTAATACATCAAAAAAAGCCACTTTGTGCTTGCAACTGGCCTGATTCTTCAGACCAGCCTTCTTGCAACTGCAACGAGGGTTTGTACATCTTGCACGTAGGCAGAGCTTTCAAGGAGAAATTAAATAGTTCCTAAGTTGCACAAAAATGAAGTGCTTCAAACAAACACATACTTTGTATGGACAGAGAAGAGATGGAATATATGTAAGACTGAGGACACAGGTGTAATGAGAAATAGATTGATTGCATAGCTGCCCAGTATTCTAAGCCATTTCTTTAGTGCGATTCAAGAGAGCACCAAACAGTATAACAAATTTGTCAATTGGTTTCATAGTCCATTCCCTTTGTTTAGAGCTGTGAAAGGTAGAGCCGAATTCCAAAATAGATCAATGATATTTCAGAAATTTCCCATAGGGAATACCAAGCCCAGTGTAAAAAATGCAGTTACTCACAAGTTTTATTCAGCAACACTGTAATGGTATTAAAGTGTAACATCCAAGGGAACACTGACTCTGTCAAAGATGATCCAAATGGGATTCATGAAAATTCCCAACTACAAACAGCAGATTCAAAATAGTATGAGGGGACATCCGGATTTGAACCAGGGACCTCTTGATCTGCAGTCAAATGCTCTACCACTGAGCTATATCTCCAGCTGTCAACCAAGATCAGAATGACAATATATCAGTACATCATGAAAGAGTAGGAGGATCATGCTAAGTTGTGCCGGAAAGTACAACCTTGAAACTGTGGAACTGTAGAAGTAGTTCTTAATATTATTTATTAAAGGAAAAATGGATCATTAAAAAAAATATATGTATTTGTTTGATTGGTATTTTATTTGAATAGGCAGTGGTACATAGGACCAATGCCTGCACTTAAAATGTTTGTTTTGAAACATTCTCAAAGGGGAAGAGGTTTTTACGGGATACCTTATTGTTTCATGTTTGGTTACCACAATCACTCAGATGGTGATGAAGTATGATTGTTTTGGGTCACATTACGGTGGAAAAACATTTCTACATACCACTGCAATTCGGTATTTGGAAGGTACACCCAAACACCCCTTTCACGGACCTTCGATTTAAAACATCAGAAAAAGCCACTTTGTGTTTGCAACTGGCCTGATTCTTCAGACCAGCCTTGTTGCAACTGCAACAAGGGTTTGAGCATCTTGCACGTAGGCAGAGCTTTCAAGGAGAAATTAAATAGTTCCTACGTTGCACAAAAATGAAGTGCTTGAAACAAGCACATACTTTTAATGCACAGGGAAAAGGTGGAATATATGTAAGACTGAGGACATAGGTGAAATGAGAAATAGACTGACTGCATCGCTGCACAGTATTCTAAGCCATTTCTTTAGTGCGATTCAAGAGAGCACCAAACAGTATAACAAATTTGTCAATTTGTTTCATAGTCCATTCCCTTTCTTTAGTGCTGTAAAAGGAAGAGCCAAATTCCAAAATAGATCAATGATCTTTCAGAAATTTCCCAAAGGGAATACCACGCCGAGTGTTAAAACTCCATATACTCACAGATTTTGAGCAGCAAACTATGTAATGCTATTAAAGTGCAAAATCCAAGGGAACACTGACTCTGTCAAAGATGATCCAAAAGGAATTGATGAAAAGTCCCAACTACAAACAACAGAATCAAAATAGTCTGAGGGAACACCCGGATTTGAACCAGGGACCTCTTGATCTGCAGTCAAATGCTCTACCACTGAGCTATATCCCCTGCTTCTCAGTAAAATCAGAATGACATAATATCAGTACATCATGAAAGAGTGAGAGGATCATGCTAAGTTGTGCCGGAAAGTACAGGCTTGAAACTGTGGAACAGGAGAAGTAGTAGTTAATATTATTTATTAAAGTAAAACTGGATCATTTAAAAGACGGATTAATTTGTTTCATTGATATTTTATTTGAATAAGCAGTGGTACATAAGACCAATGCCTCTACATACAATGATTGTTTTGAAACATTCTTAAAGGGGAAGAGGTTTTTACGTGACACATTATCATTTGATGATTGGTTACCACAATCACCGAGATGGTGGTGAAGTATGATTGTTTTTTGGCCAAATTACGGAGGAAAAACATTTCTACATACCACTACAATTCGGTATTTGGAAGGAACACCCAAACACCCCTTTCAAGTACCTTCGATTTAATACATAAAAAAAAGCCACTTTGTGCTTGCAACTGGCCTGATTCTTCAGACCAGCCTTGTTGCAACTGCAACAAGGGTTTGAACATCTTGCACGTAGGCAGAGCTTTCAAGGAGAAATTAAATAGTTCCTACGTTGCACAAAAATGAAGTGCTTGAAACAAGCACATACTTTTAATGCACAGGGAAAAGGTGGAATATATGTAAGACTGAGGACATAGGTGAAATGAGAAATAGACTGACTGCATCGCTGCACAGTATTCTAAGCCATTTCTTTAGTGTGATTCAAGAGAGCACCAAACAGTATAACAAATTTGTCAATTTGTTTCATAGTCCATTCCCTTTCTTTAGTGCTGTAAAAGGAAGAGCCAAATTCCAAAATAGATCAATGATCTTTCAGAAATTTCCCAAAGGAAATACCAAGCCGAGTGTTAAAACTCCATATACTCACAGATTTTGAGCAGCAAACTATGTAATGCTATTAAAGTGCAAAATCCAAGGGAACACTGACTCTGTCAAAGATGATCCAAAAGGAATTGATGAAAAGTCCCAACTACAAACAACAGAATTAAAATAGTCTGAGGGGACACCCGGATTTTAACCAGGGACCTCTTGATCTGCAGTCAAATGCTCTACCACTGAGCTATATCCCCAGCTTTTCAGTAAAATCAGAATGACATAATATCAGTACATCATGAAAGAGTGAGAGGATCATGCTAGGTTGTGCCGGAAAGTACAGGCTTGAAACTGTGGAACAGGAGAAGTAGTAGCTAATATTATTTATTAAAGGAAATCTGTATCATTTAAAAAACGGATTAATTTGTTTCATTGCTATTTTATTTGAATAGGCAGTGGTACATAGGACCAATGCCTCTACATACAATGATTGTTTTGAAACTTTCTTAAAGGGGAAGAGGTTTTACGTGACACATTATCATTTGATGATTGGTTACCACAATCACCGAGATGGTGGTGAAGTATGATTGTTTTTTGGCCAAATTACGATGGAAAAACATTTCTACATACCACTACAATTCGGTATTTGGAAGGAACACCCAAACACCCCTTTCAAGTACCTTCGATTTAATACATCAAAAAAAGCCACTTTGTGCTTGCAACTGGCCTGATTCTTCAGACCAGCCTTCTTGCAACTGCAACGAGGGTTTGTACATCTTGCACGTAGGCAGAGCTTTCAAGGAGAAATTAAATAGTTCCTAAGTTGCACAAAAATGAAGTGCTTCAAACAAACACATACTTTGTATGGACAGAGAAGAGATGAAATATATGTAAGACTGAGGACACAGGTGTAATGAGAAATAGATTGATTGCATAGCTGCCCAGTATTCTAAGCCATTTCTTTAGTGCGATTCAAGAGAGCACCAAACAGTATAACAAATTTGTCAATTGGTTTCATAGTCCATTCCCTTTGTTTAGAGCTGTGAAAGGTAGAGCCGAATTCCAAAATAGATCAATGATGTTTCAGAAATTTCCCAGAGGGAATACCAAGCCCAGTGTAAAAAATGCAGTTACTGACAAGTTTTAATCAGCAACACTGTAATGTTATTAAAGTGTAACATCCAAGGGAACACTGACTATGTCAAAGATGATCCAAATGGGATTCATGAAAATTCCCAACTACAAACAGCAGATTCAAAATAGTATGAGGGGACACCCGTATTTGAACCAGGGACCTCTTGATCTGCAGTCAAATGCTCTACCACTGAGCTATATCCCCAGCTGTCAGCCAAGATCAGAATGACAATATATCAGTACATCATGAAAGAGTGAGAGGATCATGCTAAGTTGTGCCGGAAAGTACAACCTTGAAACTGTGGAACTGTAGAAGTAGTTCTTAATATTATTTATTAAAGGAAAAAGGGATCATTAAAAAAAATATGTATTTGTTTGATTGGTATTTAATTTGAATAGGCAGTGGTACATAGGACCAATGCCTGCACTTAAAATGTTTGTTTTGAAACATTCTCAAAGGGGAAGAGGTTTTTACGGGATACCTTATTGTTTCATGTTTGGTTACCACAATCACTCAGATGGTGATGAAGTATGATTGTTTTGGGTCACATTACGGTGGAAAAACATTTCTACATACCACTGCAATTCGGTATTTGGAAGGTACACCCAAACACCCCTTTCACGGACCTTCGATTTAAAACATCAGAAAAAGCCACTTTGTGCTTGCAAATGGCCTGATTCTTCAGGCCAGCCTTCTTGCAACTGCAACAATGGTTCGTACATCTTGCACATAGGCAGACCATTTAAGGAGAAATTAAATAGTTCCTACGTTGCACAAAAATGAAGTGCTTCAAACAAGCACATACTTTGGATGCACAGGGAAAAGGTGGAATATATGTAAGACTGAGGACACAGGTGAAATGAGAAATAGACTGACTGCATCGCTGCACAGTATTCTAAGCCATTTCTTTAGTGCGATTCAAGAAAGCACCAAACAGTATAACAAAAATGTCAATTTATTTCATAGTCCATTCCCTTTCTTTAGTGCTGTAAAAGGAAGAGCCAAATTCCAAAATAGTTCAATATTCTTTCAGAATGTTCCCAAATGGAACACCAAGCCGAGTGTTAAAACTGCATTTACTCACAGGTTTTGAGCAGCAAACTCTGTAATGATATTAAAGTGCAATATCCAAGGGAACACTGACTCTGTCAAAGATGATCCAAAAGGAATTGATGAAAAGTCCCAACTACAAACAATAGAATCAAAATAGTCTGAGGGGACACCCGGATTTGAACCAGGGACCTCTTGATCTGCAGTCAAATGCTCTACCACTGAGCTATATCCCCACCTTTTCAGTAAAATCAGAATGACATAATATCAGTACATCATGAAAGAGTGAGAGGATCATGCTAAGTTCTGCCGGATAGTACAGGCTTGAAACTGTGGAACAGGAGAAGTAGTCCTTAATATTATTTATTAAAGTAAAACTGGATCATTTAAAAAAACAGATTAATTTGTTTCATTGCTATTTTATTTGAATAGGCAGTGGTACATAAGACCAATGCCTCTACATACAATGATTGTTTTGAAACATTCTTAAAGGGGAAGAGGTTTTTACGTGACACATTATCATTTGATGATTGGTTACCACAATTACCGAGATGGTGGTGAAGTATGATTGTTTTTTGGCCAAATTACGGAGGAAAAACATTTCTACATGCCACTACAATTCGGTATTTGGAAGGAACACCCAAACACCCCTTTCAAGTACCTTCGATTTAATACATCAAAAAAAGCCACTTTGTGCTTGCAACTGGCCTGATTCTTCAGACCAGTCTTCTTGCAACTGCAACGAGGGTTTGAACATCTTGCACGTAGGCAGAGCTTTCAAGGAGAAATTAAATAGTTCCTACGTTGCACAAAAATGAAGTGCTTCAAACAAGCACATACTTTTAATGCACAGGGAAAAGCTGGAATATATGTAAGACTGAGGACACAGGTGAAATGAGAAATAGACTGACTGCATCGCTGCACAGTATTCTAAGCCATTTCTTTAGTGCGATTCAAGAGAGCACCAAACAGTATAACAAATTTGTCAATTTGTTTCATAGTCCATTCCTTTTCTTTAGTGCTGTAAAAGGAAGAGCCAAATTCCAAAATAGGTCAATGATCTTTCAGAAATTTCCCAAAGGGAATACCAAGCCGAGTGTTAAAACTCCATTTACTCACAGATTTTGAGCAGCAAACTATGTAATGCTATTAAAGTGCAATATCCAAGAGAACACTGACTCTGTCAAAGATGATCCAAAAGGAATTGATGAAAAGTCCCAACTACAAACAACAGAATCAAAATAGTCTGAGGGGACACACGGATTTGAACCAGGGACCTCTTGATCTGCAGTCAAATGCTCTACCACTGAGCTACATCCCCAGCTTTTCAGTAAAATCAGAATGACATAATATCAGTACATCATGAAAGAGTGAGAGGATCATGCTAAGTTGTGCCGGAAAGTACAGGCTTGAAACTGTGGAACAGGAGAAGTAGTAGTTAATATTATTTATTAAAGGAAATCTGTATCATTTAAAAAACGGATTAATTTGTTTCATTGCTATTTTATTTGAATAGACAGTGGTACATAGGACCAATGCCTCTACATACAATGATTGTTTTGAAACATTCTTAAAGGGGAAGAGGTTTTTACGTGACACATTATCATTTGATGATTGGTTACCACAATCACCGAGATGGTGGTAAAGTATGATTGTTTTTTGGCCAAATTATGATGGAAAAACATTTCTACATACCACTACAATTCGGTATTTGGAAGGAACACCCAAACACCGCTTTCAAGTACCTTCGATTTAATACATCAAAAAAAGCCACTTTGTGCTTGCAACTGGCCTGATTCTTCAGACCAGCCTTCTTGCAACTGCAACGAGGGTTTGTACATCTTGCACGTAGGCAGAGCTTTCAAGGAGAAATTAAATAGTTCCTAAGTTGCACAAAAATGAAGTGCTTCAAACAAACACATACTTTGTATGGACAGAGAAGAGATGGAATATATGTAAGACTGAGGACACAGGTGTAATGAGAAATAGATTGATTGCATAGCTGCCCAGTATTCTAAGCCATTTCTTTAGTGCGATTCAAGAGAGCACCAAACAGTATAACAAATTTGTCAATTGGTTTCATAGTCCATTCCCTTTGTTTAGAGCTGTGAAAGGTAGAGCCGAATTCCAAAATAGATCAATGATATTTCAGAAATTTCCCATAGGGAATACCAAGCCCAGTGTAAAAAATGCAGTTACTCACAAGTTTTATTCAGCAACACTGTAATGGTATTAAAGTGTAACATCCAAGGGAACACTGACTCTGTCAAAGATGATCCAAATGGGATTCATGAAAATTCCCAACTACAAACAGCAGATTCAAAATAGTATGAGGGGACACCCGGATTTGAACCAGGGACCTCTTGATCTGCAGTCAAATGCTCTACCACTGAGCTATATCTCCAGCTGTCAACCAAGATCAGAATGACAATATATCAGTACATCATGAAAGAGTAGGAGGATCATGCTAAGTTGTGCCGGAAAGTACAACCTTGAAACTGTGGAACTGTAGAAGTAGTTGTTAATATTATTTATTAAAGGAAAAATGGATCATTAAAAAAAATATATGTATTTGTTTGATTGGTATTTTATTTGAATAGGCAGTGGTACATAGGACCAATGCCTGCACTTAAAATGTTTGTTTTGAAACATTCTCAAAGGGGAAGAGGTTTTTACGGGATACCTTATTGTTTCATGTTTGGTTACCACAATCACTCAGATGGTGATGAAGTATGATTGTTTTGGGTCACATTACGGTGGAAAAACATTTCTACATACCACTGCAATTCGGTATTTGGAAGGTACACCCAAACACCCCTTTCACGGACCTTCGATTTAAAACATCAGAAAAAGCCACTTTGTGTTTGCAACTGGCCTGATTCTTCAGACCAGCCTTGTTGCAACTGCAACAAGGGTTTGAGCATCTTGCACGTAGGCAGAGCTTTCAAGGAGAAATTAAATAGTTCCTACGTTGCACAAAAATGAAGTGCTTGAAACAAGCACATACTTTTAATGCACAGGGAAAAGGTGGAATATATGTAAGACTGAGGACATAGGTGAAATGAGAAATAGACTGACTGCATCGCTGCACAGTATTCTAAGCCATTTCTTTAGTGCGATTCAAGAGAGCACCAAACAGTATAACAAATTTGTCAATTTGTTTCATAGTCCATTCCCTTTCTTTAGTGCTGTAAAAGGAAGAGCCAAATTCCAAAATAGATCAATGATCTTTCAGAAATTTCCCAAAGGGAATACCACGCCGAGTGTTAAAACTCCATATACTCACAGATTTTGAGCAGCAAACTATGTAATGCTATTAAAGTGCAAAATCCAAGGGAACACTGACTCTGTCAAAGATGATCCAAAAGGAATTGATGAAAAGTCCCAACTACAAACAACAGAATCAAAATAGTCTGAGGGAACACCCGGATTTGAACCAGGGACCTCTTGATCTGCAGTCAAATGCTCTACCACTGAGCTATATCCCCTGCTTCTCAGTAAAATCAGAATGACATAATATCAGTACATCATGAAAGAGTGAGAGGATCATGCTAAGTTGTGCCGGAAAGTACAGGCTTGAAACTGTGGAACAGGAGAAGTAGTAGTTAATATTATTTATTAAAGTAAAACTGGATCATTTAAAAGACGGATTAATTTGTTTCATTGATATTTTATTTGAATAAGCAGTGGTACATAAGACCAATGCCTCTACATACAATGATTGTTTTGAAACATTCTTAAAGGGGAAGAGGTTTTTACGTGACACATTATCATTTGATGATTGGTTACCACAATCACCGAGATGGTGGTGAAGTATGATTGTTTTTTGGCCAAATTACGGAGGAAAAACATTTCTACATACCACTACAATTCGGTATTTGGAAGGAACACCCAAACACCCCTTTCAAGTACCTTCGATTTAATACATAAAAAAAAGCCACTTTGTGCTTGCAACTGGCCTGATTCTTCAGACCAGCCTTGTTGCAACTGCAACAAGGGTTTGAACATCTTGCACGTAGGCAGAGCTTTCAAGGAGAAATTAAATAGTTCCTACGTTGCACAAAAATGAAGTGCTTGAAACAAGCACATACTTTTAATGCACAGGGAAAAGGTGGAATATATGTAAGACTGAGGACACAGGTGAAATGAGAAATAGACTGACTGCATCGCTGCACAGTATTCTAAGCCATTTCTTTAGTGCGATTCAAGAGAGCACCAAACAGTATAACAAATTTGTCAATTTGTTTCATAGTCCATTCCTTTTCTTTAGTGCTGTAAAAGGAAGAGCCAAATTCCAAAATAGGTCAATGATCTTTCAGAAATTTCCCAAAGGGAATACCAAGCCGAGTGTTAAAACTCCATTTACTCACAGATTTTGAGCAGCAAACTATGTAATGCTATTAAAGTGCAATATCCAAGAGAACACTGACTCTGTCAAAGATGATCCAAAAGGAATTGATGAAAAGTCCCAACTACAAACAACAGAATCAAAATAGTCTGAGGGGACACACGGATTTGAACCAGGGACCTCTTGATCTGCAGTCAAATGCTCTACCACTGAGCTACATCCCCAGCTTTTCAGTAAAATCAGAATGACATAATATCAGTACATCATGAAAGAGTGAGAGGATCATGCTAAGTTGTGCCGGAAAGTACAGGCTTGAAACTGTGGAACAGGAGAAGTAGTAGTTAATATTATTTATTAAAGGAAATCTGTATCATTTAAAAAACGGATTAATTTGTTTCATTGCTATTTTATTTGAATAGACAGTGGTACATAGGACCAATGCCTCTACATACAATGATTGTTTTGAAACATTCTTAAAGGGGAAGAGGTTTTTACGTGACACATTATCATTTGATGATTGGTTACCACAATCACCGAGATGGTGGTAAAGTATGATTGTTTTTTGGCCAAATTATGATGGAAAAACATTTCTACATACCACTACAATTCGGTATTTGGAAGGAACACCCAAACACCGCTTTCAAGTACCTTCGATTTAATACATCAAAAAAAGCCACTTTGTGCTTGCAACTGGCCTGATTCTTCAGACCAGCCTTCTTGCAACTGCAACGAGGGTTTGTACATCTTGCACGTAGGCAGAGCTTTCAAGGAGAAATTAAATAGTTCCTAAGTTGCACAAAAATGAAGTGCTTCAAACAAACACATACTTTGTATGGACAGAGAAGAGATGGAATATATGTAAGACTGAGGACACAGGTGTAATGAGAAATAGATTGATTGCATAGCTGCCCAGTATTCTAAGCCATTTCTTTAGTGCGATTCAAGAGAGCACCAAACAGTATAACAAATTTGTCAATTGGTTTCATAGTCCATTCCCTTTGTTTAGAGCTGTGAAAGGTAGAGCCGAATTCCAAAATAGATCAATGATATTTCAGAAATTTCCCATAGGGAATACCAAGCCCAGTGTAAAAAATGCAGTTACTCACAAGTTTTATTCAGCAACACTGTAATGGTATTAAAGTGTAACATCCAAGGGAACACTGACTCTGTCAAAGATGATCCAAATGGGATTCATGAAAATTCCCAACTACAAACAGCAGATTCAAAATAGTATGAGGGGACACCCGGATTTGAACCAGGGACCTCTTGATCTGCAGTCAAATGCTCTACCACTGAGCTATATCTCCAGCTGTCAACCAAGATCAGAATGACAATATATCAGTACATCATGAAAGAGTAGGAGGATCATGCTAAGTTGTGCCGGAAAGTACAACCTTGAAACTGTGGAACTGTAGAAGTAGTTCTTAATATTATTTATTAAAGGAAAAATGGATCATTAAAAAAAATATATGTATTTGTTTGATTGGTATTTTATTTGAATAGGCAGTGGTACATAGGACCAATGCCTGCACTTAAAATGTTTGTTTTGAAACATTCTCAAAGGGGAAGAGGTTTTTACGGGATACCTTATTGTTTCATGTTTGGTTACCACAATCACTCAGATGGTGATGAAGTATGATTGTTTTGGGTCACATTACGGTGGAAAAACATTTCTACATACCACTGCAATTCGGTATTTGGAAGGTACACCCAAACACCCCTTTCACGGACCTTCGATTTAAAACATCAGAAAAAGCCACTTTGTGTTTGCAACTGGCCTGATTCTTCAGACCAGCCTTGTTGCAACTGCAACAAGGGTTTGAGCATCTTGCACGTAGGCAGAGCTTTCAAGGAGAAATTAAATAGTTCCTACGTTGCACAAAAATGAAGTGCTTGAAACAAGCACATACTTTTAATGCACAGGGAAAAGGTGGAATATATGTAAGACTGAGGACATAGGTGAAATGAGAAATAGACTGACTGCATCGCTGCACAGTATTCTAAGCCATTTCTTTAGTGCGATTCAAGAGAGCACCAAACAGTACAACAAATTTGTCAATTTGTTTCATAGTCCATTCCCTTTCTTTAGTGCTGTAAAAGGAAGAGCCAAATTCCAAAATAGATCAATGATCTTTCAGAAATTTCCCAAAGGGAATACCACGCCGAGTGTTAAAACTCCATATACTCACAGATTTTGAGCAGCAAACTATGTAATGCTATTAAAGTGCAAAATCCAAGGGAACACTGACTCTGTCAAAGATGATCCAAAAGGAATTGATGAAAAGTCCCAACTACAAACAACAGAATCAAAATAGTCTGAGGGAACACCCGGATTTGAACCAGGGACCTCTTGATCTGCAGTCAAATGCTCTACCACTGAGCTATATCCCCTGCTTCTCAGTAAAATCAGAATGACATAATATCAGTACATCATGAAAGAGTGAGAGGATCATGCTAAGTTGTGCCGGAAAGTACAGGCTTGAAACTGTGGAACAGGAGAAGTAGTAGTTAATATTATTTATTAAAGTAAAACTGGATCATTTAAAAGACGGATTAATTTGTTTCATTGATATTTTATTTGAATAAGCAGTGGTACATAAGACCAATGCCTCTACATACAATGATTGTTTTGAAACATTCTTAAAGGGGAAGAGGTTTTTACGTGACACATTATCATTTGATGATTGGTTACCACAATCACCGAGATGGTGGTGAAGTATGATTGTTTTTTGGCCAAATTACGGAGGAAAAACATTTCTACATACCACTACAATTCGGTATTTGGAAGGAACACCCAAACACCCCTTTCAAGTACCTTCGATTTAATACATAAAAAAAAGCCACTTTTGGAAAGGGGCGACCACTCGGTCCCCCCGAACGTATGGTGGAGTGCCTCGATCCCCCCGGGAAGCCATTTTTGGGCGGGAGGCGTGTCTCGGCTGGTATGCCCGAAGCGGCGTAGCCGGGGCGCGCTTTTTCCCGCCCTGGAGTGGGCTGGCCTAGACACCGACGTAGCCAGCCCCGCCCTAGGGGCGGGCAGGGGCGGGTTCTCGCCCGCCCTGAAGACGGATAAAAAGAGACGCAAGACCAGAAGACGTCCTCTTGTTCTTGTGCTCCGAAGCTGCACCTCCTCGCTACACGTGAGCTCGGGACAGAACGAAGAGCCAATTTTGAGCGTTTTGATCCTTTTCTTTGTCTTCTAGATACTTCCTCGGGGAGATGCCCAAGAAAGGCGCGAAGAGAATGACGACCGACCAGATGGTGCGGGCCCTTTGCAAAGAAGTGTCCGACATAAAGAAACGGTTGGCAGAACGGGACGGGGAGGAGGGTACGGGCCCTGCGCCGGCTGGAGGGAGACCTAAGAGGTCGAGAAGGGTTCCAGCCGGTGGAGACGTCCCGGTTCCCTCTGCCCCGCTCGAGGCGCCGACCCCAGTACCGATCGAGGGGAATCCAATCCCTGTTGTCGTCACCCCGACACCCAAGGGAGACATGCCCCCCGAGCTGGCAGCACAGCTAGCAGCATGGTTGGGGGATAGTAGTGATGGCGCCGCGGCTGCCGAGGCACAGGCGCTGATAAAAGGACTTCGTGAGAAAAGGGAGGCGGCTAAAGACAAGCCGCAAGCGGCGGAAGTCGCGTCCGGTTCAGGTAAGCGGCCATTGCCGATTGCAAGGGACGAGTCAGCACCCTCTCGTAGAGAGAGACTGGGACAACATGTGCCTTTGGCTATAAAGGAAAAGATCTGGTCTGGGGAGTATGTGAATATTTTTTCCTTGCTTGTTGACCATTATGATATGGAGCATGTTAAAAGTCAGAAGGACTTAATGCATCCGAGTGTTTGGCGCGCAAAAATGGCCGCCTTTAAGGTGAATGAGACTATTGGCAACTGGGGTAATGCGTGGGGTATTTTCACATCGATTTTGGGGGGTCGTAGGCCCGAGTTGCTTCCTGAGTTTCCCGTTTATCAATCACGAATTATGGGGTACTCGACATCGTATCAAGGTAACCATTGGTTTTGTTATGACAACCTGTTCAGGAAAGAGAAGGAACATAACAAGAGTTTGTCTTGGGATTGTTACGATTCTATAACATGGGATAAAATGAAAGAATCGGGAATGTTAAGAATGTCATTGGTTGGGGGCAATGTTATTGATTACTCCCGCCAAAATGTGGGGACGCCCTTTCGTCAAAGTGCGAGCACCGACGACCAGTCGAGGCCCGCAGGCAATACAGGGAGAAAGGGTTTCTGTTTTAATTTTAACAAAGGGAAATGTACCAGGCCTCCGGGATTGTGTAAATTCAAGCACGAATGTAGTACGTGTGGGTCGTCCCATCCTGAGTCATCGTGCAGAGCCAGAACAGGTGAGAATGGGGGTAAGGGGGGCGCCAAACAGGTCTAAGCTTGGCCGAGGGGCGCCGTTACCAACCCCGATTGATACCTTGGCAATGATTCCTTGGCTCAGCGAATACCCGGATCGTACTTCTGCCGGGGTGCTGCGGAACGGTTTTTCACATGGTTTCCGCATCCCGGTGGGGGACTTTCAGGGGGTAGGGATGTGCAAAAATCAACTTTCCGTGTTACAACATACATCTGTGGTGCATGAGAAAATTCAGAAAGAGGTTAGCCGGGGTCGGGTCGCCGGCCCGTTTAGTGTACCCCCGGTACCGAATTTTGTGTGTTCTCCGTTAGGGGTGGTCCCCAAGAGGGACCCAGGTGAGTTCCGTTTGATCCATAATCTGTCTGCTCCACATGGTCTTTCGGTGAACAACGCAATTGATCCGGAAGTTTGTTCGGTGCGATACGCATCGTTTGATGAGGCAGTAGCCATCTTGAATCGCCTGGGGCCCGGGACGTTGATGGCGAAATCTGATATCGAGTCAGCGTTCCGGTTGCTCCCGGTACACCCAGACGATCAGCGTCTTTTGGGATTCGGGTTCCAGGGGTCATTTTACATGGATAGGTGTATGCCAATGGGTTGCTCTATATCATGTGCTTATTTTGAGCAATTCAGTACTTTCCTGCAATGGGTGTTTACTAAGAAAACGGGTTTTCGAAATGTAATGCACTACCTTGACGACTTTTTGTTCCTGGGCTCCGCCGGAAGTCCCGAATGTGCCCAGGCCTTAGATGAATTCTGTGTGTTGATGGGTCATTTTGGTGTGCCATTGGCAACGGGTAAGACTATGGGTCCCACGACTTGCCTCGAGTTTTTGGGGATCGAGTTGGACTCAAGGGAGGGGTGTTTCCGTTTACCAGCTAGCAAAGTGTTGACATTCAGGACAGCCCTCCAAGTATGTTTAAATGCACCTAAGGTTACACTGCACCAGTTGCAACAATTAGTGGGAAAGTTGAACTTTGCCTTGAGGGTGATCCCAATGGCTCGCCCGTTTTCCCGCTCGATTGCCCAATCAATGGTTGGCTTAAGAGAGGGGCATCATCGCACGAGATTATCGGCCGAAGTCCGCCAGGACATGCGGATTTGGTTAGCATTTTTGGCGGACTTCAATGGCCGAGTCGTCTGGCACAAGCCAGCCGTGTCCTCCGAAGAGCTTGGGCTATGGACAGATTCAGCAGGAAGTATAGGTTTTGGCGCCATCTTCGGCACAAAATGGTCTGCACAAAAGTGGCCCTTATGGTGGCACGAGAAGGGGCTGACGGGTAATATAGCTTTCCTTGAACTATTTCCCATTCTGGTGGCCCTGAGAACATGGCCAGACGGGTTCAGAGATCATTCTGTCGTGTTCTGGTCCGACAATATGACCGTGGTAGAATGCATCAATAGTCAGGCAGCCCGTTGTAAATTGATTTTGAGGCTGCTCAAAGAAATTGTCTTACTGTGTATGCAACTGAACGTGATATTCAGAGCAAAACATGTCCCAGGGGTGATGAATCAGGCTGCTGATGCACTGTCTCGTTTTCACATGCAGGCTTTCTCGGGTTTCCTTCCTTCAGCGGACCCAGAGCCGGCACCCTTCCCCGAAGCTCTCTGGTCTCTCGGTGCCCCGAACTTCGTCACCTCGTGGGAGAGAGTCTAGCACCCAGGACAAGGAAGGCATATGAAGGGGCGTTTCAGGCCTATTTAGCCTTTTTGGGGGAAGAGAGAGGGGGACTGTGGGGGCAGGAAGAGTGTGTAGTACTTTTTCTGATGTCTTTACGTAGGGCTGGGAAATCGGTGGCTACGGCCCAAAGGCATCGTGCCGCCATTTCCTTTGTTGTCAAGGCCCACGGCATCCAGGACCCGACAGCGTCTTTTACGGTACAAAAAGCGCTGCGTGGGTGGCAACGCCTAGAGGGTCGCAGAGTGGACGTAAGACGACCGATAGGTCTGGATAGGTTGGCCCAGTTACTGGCCTCACTCCCTAACACGTGCTCGTCCCCTTTCGAGACCTGTTTGTTCCGGACTGCATTTACGCTGGCATTTCACGGGGCTATGAGAGTTAGTGAGCTGGTTGCAAAGAACAAACAGGATGTGTCGGGGGGCTTGTGCAGGGAACATGTCCGGATCAGGGGCGATGCGATGATTGTCTCCTTTCTCAGGTCCAAGTCCGACCAAGACGGGAGGGGGGACTGCACGATCATTCGCCGGACCCCCGGATCCTCCATGTGTCCGGTACAGTGCTTAGAAGACTACCTAGCACGAAGGGTGGCATCATGGGGGGGGACATTGTTGAGGCATGCAGACGCCACCCCACTGACGAGGTTTCAGTTTCAGCGGGTGCTTGCAATGGCCATTGCCGCAACGGGCTTGGACCCGGGCGAATTTGGGACCCATTCCTTTCGGATAGGGGCTGCCACTGAAGCTACAGCCAGGGGTCTTAATGTAGAACAAGTAAAACGTGTGGGGCGTTGGTCCTCCAATTGTTATAAGAGGTACGTGCGATTGCACATGTTGTGAAGCTGTAATCATGTACTCACGCCTCTTGTCTTTGTTTGTTTTCAGTTGCGCAAGCCTACGAGGCAGGGCGGACTGTGCAGTCGACCCAACACCAGGCCAGCGGTTGCACATCACAGGCTGTAAGGAAGGAGGTGTGGGTCGTGGGCCACTCATACGTGAGAAGGGCCGCGGACGTATTCAAAGCAGGTGACATGGTTCACGTACCTGGGGAATACGGGTACAGAGTGTCCTTCTACGGAAGGGGCGGTCTCTGTATTGACCAGTTTCAGGAATTTTTTGAGGGTTTGTTAGAGCGGATGAGGTCACCGCCGTCCATAGTCATAGTGCATTTAGGGGGTAATGATTTGGTCACTACCGGTAGACGACTTCTCCTGGAGACGATGCTTTCCACGGTAAGTTGGTTAGCAAGGAGAGTTCCGGGGTGCATAATTGCGTGGTCTCATATGATCCCACGAAAAGTATGGCGGGGGGCTATCTCGATCCCTGCTTTAAATCATTCTGTTAGAAAACTGAATAACAAAGTGAGTAGGTTGTTCCGTTCCAAGACATTGCATTCGATCTCGCATAGTTGTATTAATGATGACAGTATGTATCTGGGGGATGGTGTGCATTTGTCGAGGGTGGGGAATGAGTTACTCATAGGAGACTTCTTAGCCTGGTTAAAATCATTTAAGACATGACCTTTAGGTAGGAGTTTTTGTGGGGGGTCCGGATAGCCGGTCAACTATCCGGACCTGTGGCGGTAAGGTCATGATCGGTGAGCACTAATTGGTAGATCCCTATGAGTGGGCGTCACCCAACACGGATGGGAGCGCTCGGGAGAGGTGGCCATTGGCCCCTCAGTGGGGAGGCGGTCCCGTCTAAGGGCGGGTCGCCGGAAGTAAAGGAAAGGCGGTCAAGGCCCCTTCCGTTGTAGGAGGGGTTACAGCCCCCTCCTGGGGAATTTCCCGGGGCCAGGGTCATCTGCGACGGCAGATGCGGTAAGTTGTGTGGGATGGGGGGAGGTCCACGATACCTTCTAGATACCACACACAAGTCTTCGAACGACCTTTAAATGGCGTCGAGTCTTAAGTGCCCCCGTCAAGTCAAGGGAAATTGTTAGTAGTTGCACTTGAGGTAAGCCTCTGTGCTGTCGCCCCTCACAAGTGGGAGGGGTAAGTCTGGTTAGGGATCTTGACACCGGTTATGACCTTGCCGTTGGCCCTTAAACGTTAGGATGTACAATTTCAGTGTTTCTAGAGAATGTTTTTGTTGGATGCTAGTTCGGCTAGGAGAAACTCTGTATTAGAGAATATGTTAAGGTGAGCCAAACATCGCAATGTGATAATGAAATTGTACATAAAATGAAACGTTTAATGTTTAATTTTTTGTTTTAATAAATACGGCCGGGGGAGGGTCACTCCCTCCCCACATCCAAAAACTTCAAGAACTGTTTCCGGTTTCCCTTCCTTTTGGGGATTGTGTTGAGAGGGGGTGGCGGGTATCTCAGCCATATGGAAAGGGGCGACCACTCGGTCCCCCCGAACGTATGGTGGAGTGCCTCGATCCCCCCGGGAAGCCATTTTTGGGCGGGAGGCGTGTCTCGGCTGGTATGCCCGAAGCGGCGTAGCCGGGGCGCGCTTTTTCCCGCCCTGGAGTGGGCTGGCCTAGACACCGACGTAGCCAGCCCCGCCCTAGGGGCGGGCAGGGGCGGGTTCTCGCCCGCCCTGAAGACGGATAAAAAGAGACGCAAGACCAGAAGACGTCCTCTTGTTCTTGTGCTCCGAAGCTGCACCTCCTCGCTACACGTGAGCTCGGGACAGAACGAAGAGCCAATTTTGACCCACCCACCAGCCCCTGAGGACAGCAAGTTGTTGTGCAATAAAGTGAATTTATAAGTTCGTTTTTCCATTCCGTTTACAGGCTGCGAAAGTATCAGTTTGTTGTTGATCATAATAAAGTATGGTGAATATTGTGTAGTGTTTCGATTAAAATGATTTGATGTAGTGTTGTATTTTTAGCATGTTCCTTCGGTCGTAGCGACCAATGTTTTTTGTAGGTGGAATAAAATTGTCGTATTTATTTTTTGGTAGGCGGTAAGGTCATGATCGGTGAGCACTAATTGGTAGATCCCTATGAGTGGGCGTCACCCAACACGGATGGGAGCGCTCGGGAGAGGTGGCCATTGGCCCCTCAGTGGGGAGGCGGTCCCGTCTAAGGGCGGGTCGCCGGAAGTAAAGGAAAGGCGGTCAAGGCCCCTTCCGTTGTAGGAGGGGTTACAGCCCCCTCCTGGGGAATTTCCCGGGGCCAGGGTCATCTGCGACGGCAGATGCGGTAAGTTGTGTGGGATGGGGGGAGGTCCACGATACCTTCTAGATACCACACACAAGTCTTCGAACGACCTTTAAATGGCGTCGAGTCTTAAGTGCCCCCGTCAAGTCAAGGGAAATTGTTAGTAGTTGCACTTGAGGTAAGCCTCTGTGCTGTCGCCCCTCACAAGTGGGAGGGGTAAGTCTGGTTAGGGATCTTGACACCGGTTATGACCTTGCCGTTGGCCCTTAAACGTTAGGATGTACAATTTCAGTGTTTCTAGAGAATGTTTTTGTTGGATGCTAGTTCGGCTAGGAGAAACTCTGTATTAGAGAATATGTTAAGGTGAGCCAAACATCGCAATGTGATAATGAAATTGTACATAAAATGAAACGTTTAATGTTTAATTTTTTGTTTTAATAAATACGGCCGGGGGAGGGTCACTCCCTCCCCACATCCAAAAACTTCAAGAACTGTTTCCGGTTTCCCTTCCTTTTGGGGATTGTGTTGAGAGGGGGTGGCGGGTATCTCAGCCATAGTGCTTGCAACTGGCCTGATTCTTCAGACCAGCCTTGTTGCAACTGCAACAAGGGTTTGAACATCTTGCACGTAGGCAGAGCTTTCAAGGAGAAATTAAATAGTTCCTACGTTGCACAAAAATGAAGTGCTTGAAACAAGCACATACTTTTAATGCACAGGGAAAAGGTGGAATATATGTAAGACTGAGGACATAGGTGAAATGAGAAATAGACTGACTGCATCGCTGCACAGTATTCTAAGCCATTTCTTTAGTGTGATTCAAGAGAGCACCAAACAGTATAACAAATTTGTCAATTTGTTTCATAGTCCATTCCCTTTCTTTAGTGCTGTAAAAGGAAGAGCCAAATTCCAAAATAGATCAATGATCTTTCAGAAATTTCCCAAAGGAAATACCAAGCCGAGTGTTAAAACTCCATATACTCACAGATTTTGAGCAGCAAACTATGTAATGCTATTAAAGTGCAAAATCCAAGGGAACACTGACTCTGTCAAAGATGATCCAAAAGGAATTGATGAAAAGTCCCAACTACAAACAACAGAATTAAAATAGTCTGAGGGGACACCCGGATTTTAACCAGGGACCTCTTGATCTGCAGTCAAATGCTCTACCACTGAGCTATATCCCCAGCTTTTCAGTAAAATCAGAATGACATAATATCAGTACATCATGAAAGAGTGAGAGGATCATGCTAGGTTGTGCCGGAAAGTACAGGCTTGAAACTGTGGAACAGGAGAAGTAGTAGCTAATATTATTTATTAAAGGAAATCTGTATCATTTAAAAAACGGATTAATTTGTTTCATTGCTATTTTATTTGAATAGGCAGTGGTACATAGGACCAATGCCTCTACATACAATGATTGTTTTGAAACTTTCTTAAAGGGGAAGAGGTTTTACGTGACACATTATCATTTGATGATTGGTTACCACAATCACCGAGATGGTGGTGAAGTATGATTGTTTTTTGGCCAAATTACGATGGAAAAACATTTCTACATACCACTACAATTCGGTATTTGGAAGGAACACCCAAACACCCCTTTCAAGTACCTTCGATTTAATACATCAAAAAAAGCCACTTTGTGCTTGCAACTGGCCTGATTCTTCAGACCAGCCTTCTTGCAACTGCAACGAGGGTTTGTACATCTTGCACGTAGGCAGAGCTTTCAAGGAGAAATTAAATAGTTCCTAAGTTGCACAAAAATGAAGTGCTTCAAACAAACACATACTTTGTATGGACAGAGAAGAGATGGAATATATGTAAGACTGAGGACACAGGTGTAATGAGAAATAGATTGATTGCATAGCTGCCCAGTATTCTAAGCCATTTCTTTAGTGCGATTCAAGAGAGCACCAAACAGTATAACAAATTTGTCAATTGGTTTCATAGTCCATTCCCTTTGTTTAGAGCTGTGAAAGGTAGAGCCGAATTCCAAAATAGATCAATGATGTTTCAGAAATTTCCCAGAGGGAATACCAAGCCCAGTGTAAAAAATGCAGTTACTCAAAAGTTTTAATCAGCAACACTGTAATGTTATTAAAGTGTAACATCCAAGGGAACACTGACTATGTCAAAGATGATCCAAATGGGATTCATGAAAATTCCCAACTACAAACAGCAGATTCAAAATAGTATGAGGGGACACCCGGATTTGAACCAGGGACCTCTTGATCTGCAGTCAAATGCTCTACCACTGAGCTATATCCACAGCTGTCAGCCAAGATCAGAATGACCATATATCAGTACATCATGAAAGAGTGAGAGGATCATGCTAAGTTGTGCCGGAAAGTACAACCTTGAAACTTTGGAACTGTAGAAGTAGTTCTTAATATTATTTATTAAAGGAAAAATGGATCATTAAAAAAAAATATGTATTTGTTTGATTGGTATTTAATTTGAATAGGCAGTGGTACATAGGACCAATGCCTGCACTTAAAATGTTTGTTTTGAAACATTCTCAAAGGGGAAGAGGTTTTTACGGGATACCTTATTGTTTCATGTTTGGTTACCACAATCCCTCAGATGGTGATGAAGTATGATTGTTTTGGGTCACATTACGGTGGAAAAACATTTCTACATACCACTGCAATTCGGTATTTGGAAGGTACACCCAAACACCCCTTTCACGGACCTTCGATTTAAAACATCAGAAAAAGCCACTTTGTGCTTGCAAATGGCCTGATTCTTCAGGCCAGCCTTCTTGCAACTGCAACAATGGTTCGTACATCTTGCACATAGGCAGACCATTTAAGGAGAAATTAAATAGTTCCTACGTTGCACAAAAATGAAGTGCTTCAAACAAGCACATACTTTGGATGCACAGGGAAAAGGTGGAATATATGTAAGACTGAGGACACAGGTGAAATGAGAAATAGACTGACTGCATCGCTGCACAGTATTCTAAGCCATTTATTTAGTGCGATTCAAGAAAGCACCAAACAGTATAACAAAAATGTCAATTTATTTCATAGTCCATTCCCTTTCTTTAGTGCTGTAAAAGGAAGAGCCAAATTCCAAAATAGTTCAAGATTCTTTCAGAAAGTTCCCAAATGGAACACCAAGCCGAGTGTTAAAACTGCATTTACTCACAGGTTTTGAGCAGCAAACTCTGTAATGATATTAAAGTGCAATATCCAAGGGAACACTGACTCTGTCAAAGATGATCCAAAAGGAATTGATGAAAAGTCCCAACTACAAACAATAGAATCAAAATAGTCTGAGGGGACACCCGGATTTGAACCAGGGACCTCTTGATCTGCAGTTAAATGCTCTACCACTGAGCTATATCCCCACCTTTTCAGTAAAATCAGAATGACATAATATCAGTACATCATGAAAGAGTGAGAGGATCATGCTAACTTCTGCCGGAAAGTACAGGCTTGAAACTGTGGAACAGGAGAAGTAGTCCTTAATATTATTTATTAAAGTAAAACTGGATCATTTAAAAAAACAGATTAATTTGTTTCATTGCTATTTTATTTGAATAGGCAGTGGTACATAAGACCAATGCCTCTACATACAATGATTGTTTTGAAACATTCTTAAAGGGGAAGAGGTTTTTACGTGACACATTATCATTTGATGATTGGTTACCACAATCACCGAGATGGTGGTGAAGTATGATTGTTTTTTGGCCAAATTACGGAGGAAAAACATTTCTACATACCACTACAATTCGGTATTTGGAAGGAACACCCAAACACCCCTTTCAAGTACCTTCGATTTAATACATCAAAAAAGCCACTTTGTGCTTGCAACTGGCTTGATTCTTCAGACCAGCCTTCTTGCAACTGCAACGAGGGTTTGAACATCTTGCACGTAGGCAGAGCTTTCAAGGAGAAATTAAATAGTTCCTACGTTGCACAAAAATGAAGTGCTTCAAACAAGCACATACTTTTAATGCACAGGGAAAAGCTGGAATATATGTAAAACTGAGGACACAGGTGAAATGAGAAATAGACTGACTGCATCGCTGCACAGTATTCTAAGCCATTTCTTTAGTGCGATTCAAGAGAGCACCAAACAGTATAACAAATTTGTCAATTTGTTTCATAGTCCATTCCTTTTCTTTAGTGCTGTAAAAGGAAGAGCCAAATTCCAAAATAGATCAATGATCTTTCAGAAATTTCCCAAAGGGAATACCAAGCCGAGTGTTAAAACTCCATTTACTCACAGATTTTGAGCAGCAAACTATGTAATGCTTTTAAAGTGCAATATCTAAGAGAACACTGACTCTGTCAAAGATGATCCAAAAGGAATTGATGAAAAGTCCCAACTACAAACAACAGAATCAAAATAGTCTGAGGGGACACACGGATTTGAACCAGGG
This sequence comes from Lissotriton vulgaris, assembly GCF_964263255.1. Classification (NCBI taxonomy): domain Eukaryota; kingdom Metazoa; phylum Chordata; class Amphibia; order Caudata; family Salamandridae; genus Lissotriton; species Lissotriton vulgaris. The sequence continues at coordinate 244,687,059 of NC_141685.1, forward strand.
ACCTCTTGATCTGCAGTCAAATGCTCTACCACTGAGCTACATCCCCAGCTTTTCAGTAAAATCTGAATGACATAATATCAGTACATCATGAAAGAGTGAGAGGATCATGCTAAATTGTGCCGGAAAGTACAGGCTTGAAACTGTGGAACAGGAGAAGTAGTCCTTAATATTATTTATTAAAGTAAAACTGGCTCATTTAAAAAACAGATTAATTTGTTTCATTGCTATTTTATTTGAATAGGCAGTGGTACATAAGACCAATGCCTCTACATACAATGATTGTTTTGAAACATTCTTAAAGGGGAAGAGGTTTTTACGTGACACATTATCATTTGATGATTGGTTACCACAATCACCGAGATGGTGGTGAAGTATGATTGTTTTTTGGCCAAATTATGGAGGAAAAACATTTCTACATACCACTACAATTCGGTATTTGGAAGGAACACCCAAACACCCCTTTCAAGTACCTTCGATTTAATACATCAAAAAAAGCCACTTTGTGCTTGCAACTGGCCTGATTCTTCAGACCAGCCTTGTTGCAACTGCAACAAGGGTTTGAACATCTTGCACGTAGGCAGAGCTTTCAAGGAGAAATTAAATAGTTCCTACGTTGCACAAAAATGAAGTGCTTGAAACAAGCACATACTTTTAATGCACAGGGAAAAGGTGGAATATATGTAAGACTGAGGACATAGGTGAAATGAGAAATAGACTGACTGCATCGCTGCACAGTATTCTAAGCCATTTCTTTAGTGCGATTCAAGAGAGCACCAAACAGTATAACAAATTTGTCAATTTGTTTCATAGTCCATTCCCTTTCTTTAGTGCTGTAAAAGGAAGAGCCAAATTCCAAAATAGATCAATGATCTTTCAGAAATTTCCCAAAGGGAATACCAAGCCGAGTGTTAAAACTCCATTTACTCACAGGTTTTGAGCAGCAAACTATGTAATGCTATTAAAGTGCAAAATCCAAGGGAACTCTGACTCTGTCAAAGATGATCCAAAAGGAATTGATGAAAAGTCCCAACTACAAACAACAGAATCAAAATAGTCTGAGGGGACACCCGGATTTGAACCAGGGACCTCTTGATCTGCAGTCAAATGCTCTACCACTGAGCTATATCCCCAGCTTTTCAGTAAAATCAGAATGACATAATATCAGTACATCATGAAAGAGTGAGAGGATCATGCTAAGTTGTGCCGGAAAGTTCAGGCTTGAAACTGTGGAACAGGAGAAGTAGTAGTTAATATTATTTATTAAAGTAAAACTGGATCATTTAAAAGACGGATTAATTTGTTTCATTGCTATTTTATTTGAATAGGCAGTGGTACATAAGACCAATGCCTCTACATACAATGATTGTTTTGAAACATTCTTAAAGGGGAAGAGGTTTTTACGAGACACATTATCATTTGATGATTGGTTACCACAATCACCGAGATGGTGGTAAAGTATGATTGTTTTTTGGCCAAATTACGGAGGAAAAACATTTCTACATACCACTACAATTCGGTATTTGGAAGGAACACCCAAACACCCCTTTCAAGTACCTTCGATTTAATACATCAAAAAAAGGCACTTTGTGCTTGCAACTGGCCTGATTCTTCAGACCAGCCTTCTTGCAACTGCAACGAGGGTTTGAACATCTTGCACGTAGGCAGAGCTTTCAAGGAGAAATTAAATAGTTCCTACGTTGCACAAAAATGAAGTGCTTCAAACAAGCACATACTTTTAATGCACAGGGAAAAGCTGGAATATATGTAAGACTGAGGACACAGGTGAAATGAGAAATAGACTGACTGCATCGCTGCACAGTATTCTAAGCCATTTCTTTAGTGCGATTCAAGAGAGCACCAAACAGTATAACAAATTTGTCAATTTGTTTCATAGTCCATTCCCTTTCTTTAGTGCTGTAAAAGGAAGAGCCAAATTCCAAAATAGATTAATGATCTTTCAGATATTTCCCAAAGGGAATACCAAGCCGAGTGTTAAAACTCCATTTACTCACAGGTTTTGAGCAGCAAACTATGTAATGCTATTAAAGTGCAAAATCCAAGGGAACACTGACTCTGTCAAAGATGATCCAAAAGGAATTGATGAAAAGTCCCAACTACAAACAACAGAATCAAAATAGTCTGGGGGGACACCCGGATTTGAACCAGGGACCTCTTGATCTGCAGTCAAATGCTCTACCACTGAGCTATATTCCCAGCTTTTCAGTAAAATCAGAATGACATAATATCAGTACATCATGAAAGAGTGAGAGGATCATGCTAAGTTGTGCCGGAAAGTACAGGCTTGAAACTGTGGAACAGGAGAAGAAGTAGCTAATATTATTTATTAAAGGAAATCTGTATCATTTAAAAAACGGATTAATTTGTTTCATTGCTATTTTATTTGAATGGGCAGTGGTACATAGGACCAATGCCTCTACATACAATGATTGTTTTGAAACATTCTTAAAGGGGAAGAGGTTTTTACGTGACACATTATCATTTGATGATTGGTTATCACAATCACCGAGATGGTGGTGAAGTATGATTGTTTTTTGGCCAAATTACGATGGAAAAATATTTCTACATACCACTACAATTTGGTATTTGGAAGGAACACCCAAACACCCCTTTCAAGTACCTTCGATTTAATACATCAAAAAAAGCCACTTTGTGCTTGCAACTGGCCTGATTCTTCAGACCAGCCTTCTTGCAACTGCAACGAGGGTTTGTACATCTTGCACGTAGGCAGAGCTTTCAAGGAGAAATTAAATAGTTCCTAAGTTGCACAAAAATGAAGTGCTTCAAACAAACACATACTTTGTATGGACAGAGAAGAGATGGAATATATGTAAGACTGAGGACACAGGTGTAATGAGAAATAGATTGATTGCATAGCTGCCCAGTATTCTAAGCCATTTCTTTAGTGCGATTCAAGAGAGCACCAAACAGTATAACAAATTTGTCAATTGGTTTCATAGTCCATTCCCTTTGTTTAGAGCGGTGAAAGGTAGAGCCGAATTCCAAAATAGATCAATGATGTTTCAGAAATTTCCCATAGGGAATACCAAGCCCAGTGTAAAAAATGCAGTTACTCACAAGTTTTAATCAGCAACACTGTAATGTTATTAAAGTGTAACATCCAAGGGAACACTGACTATGTCAAAGATGATCCAAATGGGATTCATGAAAATTCCCAACTACAAACAGCAGATTCAAAATAGTATGAGGGGACACCCGGATTTGAACCAGGGACCTCTTGATCTGCAGTCAAATGCTCTACCACTGAGCTATATCCCCAGCTGTCATCCAATATCAGAATGACAATATATCAGTACATCATGAAAGAGTGAGAGGATCATGCTAAGTTGTGCCGGAAAGTACAACCTTGAAACTGTGGAACTGTAGAAGTAGTTCTTAATATTATTTATTAAAGGAAAAATGGATCATTAAAAAAAATATATGTATTTGTTTGATTGGTATTTTATTTGAATAGGCAGTGGTACATAGGACCAATGCCTGCACTTAAAATGTTTGTTTTGAAACATTCTCAAAGGGGAAGAGGTTTTTACGGGATACCTTATTGTTTCATGTTTGGTTACCACAATCACTCAGATGGTGATGAAGTATGATTGTTTTGGGTCACATTACGGTGGAAAAACATTTCTACATACCACTACAATTCGGTATTTGGAAGGTACACCCAAACACCCCTTTCACGGACCTTCGATTTAAAACATCAGAAAAAGCCACTTTGTGCTTGCAAATGGCCTGATTCTTCAGGTCAGCCTTCTTGCAACTGCAACAATGGTTCGTACATCTTGCACGTAGGCAGAGCATTTAAGGAGAAATTAAATAGTTCCTACGTTGCACAAAAATGAAGTGCTTCAAACAAGCACATACTTTGGACGCACGGGGAAAAGGTGGAATATATGTAAGACTGAGGACACAGGTGAAATGAGAAATAGACTGACTGCATCGCTGCACAGTATTCTAAGCCATTTCTTTAGTGCGATTCAAGAACGCATCAAACAGTATAACAAATTTGTCAATTTATTTCATAGTCCATTCCCTTTCTCTTGTGCTGTAAAAGGAAGAGCCAAATTCCAAAATAGATCAATGATCTTTCAGAAAGTTCCCAAATGGAACACCAAGCCGAGTGTTAAAACTGCATTTACTCACAGGTTTTGAGCAGCAAACTCTGTAATGATATTAAAGTGCAATATCCAAGGGAACACTGACTCTGTCAAAGATGATCCAAAAGGAATTGATGAAAAGTCCCAACTACAAACAACAGAATCAAAATAGTCTGAGGGGACACCCGGATTTGAACCAGGGACCTCTTGATCTGCAGTCAAATGCTCTACCACTGAGCTATATCCCCAGCTTTTCAGTAAAATCAGAATGACATAATATCAGTACATCATGAAAGAGTGAGCGGATCATGCTAAGTTGTGCCGGAAAGTACAGGCTTGAAACTGTGGAACAGGAGAAGTAGTCCTTAATATTATTTATTAAAGTAAAACTGGATCATTTAAAAAACAGATTAATTTGTTTCATTGCTATTTTATTTGAATAGGCAGTGGTACATAAGACCAATGCCTCTACATACAATGATTGTTTTGAAACATTCCTAAAGGGGAAGAGGTTTTTACGTGACACATTATCATTTGATGATTGGTTACCACAATCACCGAGATAGTGGTGAAGTATGATTGTTTTTTGGCCAAATTACGGAGGAAAAACATTTCTACATACCACTACAATTCGGTATTTGGAAGGAACACCCAAACACCCCTTTCAAGTACCTTCGATTTAATACATCAAAAAAAGCCACTTTGTGCTTGCAACTGGCCTGATTCTTCAGACCAGCCTTCTTACAACTGCAACGAGGGTTTGTACATCTTGCACGTAGGCAGAGCTTTCAAGGAGAAATTAAATAGTTCCTAAGTTGCACAAAAATGAAGTGCTTCAAACAAACACATACTTTGTATGGACAGAGAAGAGATGGAATATATGTAAGACTGAGGACACAGGTGTAATGAGAAATAGATTGATTGCATAGCTGCCCAGTATTCTAAGCCATTTCTTTAGTGTGATTCAAGAGAGCACCAAACAGTATAACAAATTTGTCAATTGGTTTCATAGTCCATTCCCTTTGTTTAGAGCTGTGAAAGGTAGAGCCGAATTCCAAAATAGATCAATGATGTTTCAGAAATTTCCCATAGGGAATACCAAGCCCAGTGTAAAAAATGCAGTTACTCACAAGTTTTAATCAGCAACACTGTAATGGTATTAAAGTGTAACATCCAAGGGAACACTGACTCTGTCAAAGATGATCCAAATGGGATTCATGAAAATTCCCAACTACAAACAACAGATTCAAAATAGTAGGAGGGGACACCCGGATTTGAACCAGGGACCTTTTGATCTGCAGTCAAATGCTCTACCACTGAGCTATATCCCCAGCTGTCAGCCAAGATCAGAATGACAATATATCAGTACATCATGAAAGAGTGAGAGGATCATGCTAAGTTGTGCCGGAAAGTACAACCTTGAAACTGTGGAACTGTAGAAGTAGTTATTAATATTATTTATTAAAGGAAAAATGGATCATTAAAAAAAATATATGTATTTGTTTGATTGGTATTTTATTTGAATAGGCAGTGAAACATAGGACCAATGCCTGCACTTAAAATGTTTGTTTTGGAAAGGAATTGATGAAAAGTCCCAACTACAAACAACAGAATCAAAATAGTCTGAGGGGACACACGGATTTGAACCAGGGAATCTCTTGATCTGCGGTCAAATGCTCTACCACTGAGCTATATCCCCAGCTTTTCAGTAAAATCAGAATGACATAATATCAGTACATCATGAAAGAGTGAGAGGATCATGCTAAGTTGTGCCGGAAAGTACAGGCTGAGGAACAGGAGAAGTAGTAGTTAATATTATTTATTAAAGGAAATCTGTATCATTTAAAAAACGGATTAATTTGATTCATTGCTATTTTATTTGAATAGGCAGTGGTACATAGGACCAATGCCTCTACATACAATGATTGTTTTGAAACATTCTTAAAGGGGAAGAGGTTTTTACGTGACACATTATCATTTGATGATTGGTTACCACAATCACCGAGATGGTGGTGAAGTATGATTGTTTTTTGGCCAAATTACGATGGAAAAACATTTCTACATACCACTACAATTCGGTATTTGGAAGGAACACCCAAACACCCCTTTCAAGTACCTTCGATTTAATACATCAAAAAAAGCCACTTTGTGCTTGCAACTGGCCTGATTCTTCAGACCAGCCTTCTTGCAACTGCAACGAGGGTTTGTACATCTTGCACGTAGGCAGAGCTTTCAAGGAGAAATTAAATAGTTCCTAAGTTGCACAAAAATGAAAAGCTTCAAACAAACACATACTTTGTATGGACAGAGAAGAGATGGAATATATGTAAGACTGAGGACACAGGTGTAATGAGAAATAGATTGATTGCATAGCTGCCCAGTATTCTAAGCCATTTCTTTAGTGCGATTCAAGAGAGCACCAAACAGTATAACAAATTTGTCAATTTGTTTCATAGTCCATTCCCTTTCTTTAGTGCTGTAAAAGGAAGAGCCAAATTCCAAAATAGATCAATGATCTTTCAGATATTTCCCAAAGGGAATACCAAGCCGAGTGTTAAAACTCCATTTACTCACAGGTTTTGAGCAGCAAACTATGTAATGCTATTAAAGTGCAAAATCCAAGGGAACACTGACTCTGTCAAAGATGATCCAAAAGGAATTGATGAAAAGTCCCAACTACAAACAACAGAATCAAAATAGTCTGAGGGGACACCCGGATTTGAACCAGGGACCTCTTGATCTGCAGTCAAATGCTCTACCACTGAGCTATATCCCCAGCTTTTCAGTAAAATCAGAATGACATAATATCAGTACATCATGAAAGAGTGAGAGGATCATGCTAAGTTGTGCCGGAAAGTACAGGCTTGAAACTGTGGAACAGGAGAAGTAGTAGTTAATATTATTTATTAAAGTAAAACTGGATCATTTAAAAGACGGATTAATTTGTTTCATTGCTATTTTATTTGAATAGGCAGTGGTACATAAGACCAATGCCTCTACATACAATGATTGTTTTGAAACATTCTTAAAGGGGAAGAGGTTTTTACGTGACACATTATCATTTGATGATTGGTTACCACAATCACCGAGATGGTGGTGAAGTATGATTGTTTTTTGGCCAAATTACGGAGGAAAAACATTTCTACATACCACTACAATTCGGTATTTGGAAGGAACACCCAAACACCCCTTTCAAGTACCTTCGATTTAATACATCAAAAAAGCCACTTTGTGCTTGCAACTGGCTTGATTCTTCAGACCAGCCTTCTTGCAACTGCAACGAGGGTTTGAACATCTTGCACGTAGGCAGAGCTTTCAAGGAGAAATTAAATAGTTCCTACGTTGCACAAAAATGAAGTGCTTCAAACAAGCACATACTTTTAATGCACAGGGAAAAGCTGGAATATATGTAAAACTGAGGACACAGGTGAAATGAGAAATAGACTGACTGCATCGCTGCACAGTATTCTAAGCCATTTCTTTAGTGCGATTCAAGAGAGCACCAAACAGTATAACAAATTTGTCAATTTGTTTCATAGTCCATTCCTTTTCTTTAGTGCTGTAAAAGGAAGAGCCAAATTCCAAAATAGATCAATGATCTTTCAGAAATTTCCCAAAGGGAATACCAAGCCGAGTGTTAAAACTCCATTTACTCACAGATTTTGAGCAGCAAACTATGTAATGCTTTTAAAGTGCAATATCTAAGAGAACACTGACTCTGTCAAAGATGATCCAAAAGGAATTGATGAAAAGTCCCAACTACAAACAACAGAATCAAAATAGTCTGAGGGGACACACGGATTTGAACCAGGGACCTCTTGATCTGCAGTCAAATGCTCTACCACTGAGCTACATCCCCAGCTTTTCAGTAAAATCTGAATGACATAATATCAGTACATCATGAAAGAGTGAGAGGATCATGCTAAATTGTGCCGGAAAGTACAGGCTTGAAACTGTGGAACAGGAGAAGTAGTCCTTAATATTATTTATTAAAGTAAAACTGGCTCATTTAAAAAACAGATTAATTTGTTTCATTGCTATTTTATTTGAATAGGCAGTGGTACATAAGACCAATGCCTCTACATACAATGATTGTTTTGAAACATTCTTAAAGGGGAAGAGGTTTTTACGTGACACATTATCATTTGATGATTGGTTACCACAATCACCGAGATGGTGGTGAAGTATGATTGTTTTTTGGCCAAATTATGGAGGAAAAACATTTCTACATACCACTACAATTCGGTATTTGGAAGGAACACCCAAACACCCCTTTCAAGTACCTTCGATTTAATACATCAAAAAAAGCCACTTTGTGCTTGCAACTGGCCTGATTCTTCAGACCAGCCTTGTTGCAACTGCAACAAGGGTTTGAACATCTTGCACGTAGGCAGAGCTTTCAAGGAGAAATTAAATAGTTCCTACGTTGCACAAAAATGAAGTGCTTGAAACAAGCACATACTTTTAATGCACAGGGAAAAGGTGGAATATATGTAAGACTGAGGACATAGGTGAAATGAGAAATAGACTGACTGCATCGCTGCACAGTATTCTAAGCCATTTCTTTAGTGCGATTCAAGAGAGCACCAAACAGTATAACAAATTTGTCAATTTGTTTCATAGTCCATTCCCTTTCTTTAGTGCTGTAAAAGGAAGAGCCAAATTCCAAAATAGATCAATGATCTTTCAGAAATTTCCCAAAGGGAATACCAAGCCGAGTGTTAAAACTCCATTTACTCACAGGTTTTGAGCAGCAAACTATGTAATGCTATTAAAGTGCAAAATCCAAGGGAACTCTGACTCTGTCAAAGATGATCCAAAAGGAATTGATGAAAAGTCCCAACTACAAACAACAGAATCAAAATAGTCTGAGGGGACACCCGGATTTGAACCAGGGACCTCTTGATCTGCAGTCAAATGCTCTACCACTGAGCTATATCCCCAGCTTTTCAGTAAAATCAGAATGACATAATATCAGTACATCATGAAAGAGTGAGAGGATCATGCTAAGTTGTGCCGGAAAGTTCAGGCTTGAAACTGTGGAACAGGAGAAGTAGTAGTTAATATTATTTATTAAAGTAAAACTGGATCATTTAAAAGACGGATTAATTTGTTTCATTGCTATTTTATTTGAATAGGCAGTGGTACATAAGACCAATGCCTCTACATACAATGATTGTTTTGAAACATTCTTAAAGGGGAAGAGGTTTTTACGAGACACATTATCATTTGATGATTGGTTACCACAATCACCGAGATGGTGGTAAAGTATGATTGTTTTTTGGCCAAATTACGGAGGAAAAACATTTCTACATACCACTACAATTCGGTATTTGGAAGGAACACCCAAACACCCCTTTCAAGTACCTTCGATTTAATACATCAAAAAAAGGCACTTTGTGCTTGCAACTGGCCTGATTCTTCAGACCAGCCTTCTTGCAACTGCAACGAGGGTTTGAACATCTTGCACGTAGGCAGAGCTTTCAAGGAGAAATTAAATAGTTCCTACGTTGCACAAAAATGAAGTGCTTCAAACAAGCACATACTTTTAATGCACAGGGAAAAGCTGGAATATATGTAAGACTGAGGACACAGGTGAAATGAGAAATAGACTGACTGCATCGCTGCACAGTATTCTAAGCCATTTCTTTAGTGCGATTCAAGAGAGCACCAAACAGTATAACAAATTTGTCAATTTGTTTCATAGTCCATTCCCTTTCTTTAGTGCTGTAAAAGGAAGAGCCAAATTCCAAAATAGATTAATGATCTTTCAGATATTTCCCAAAGGGAATACCAAGCCGAGTGTTAAAACTCCATTTACTCACAGGTTTTGAGCAGCAAACTATGTAATGCTATTAAAGTGCAAAATCCAAGGGAACACTGACTCTGTCAAAGATGATCCAAAAGGAATTGATGAAAAGTCCCAACTACAAACAACAGAATCAAAATAGTCTGGGGGGACACCCGGATTTGAACCAGGGACCTCTTGATCTGCAGTCAAATGCTCTACCACTGAGCTATATTCCCAGCTTTTCAGTAAAATCAGAATGACATAATATCAGTACATCATGAAAGAGTGAGAGGATCATGCTAAGTTGTGCCGGAAAGTACAGGCTTGAAACTGTGGAACAGGAGAAGAAGTAGCTAATATTATTTATTAAAGGAAATCTGTATCATTTAAAAAACGGATTAATTTGTTTCATTGCTATTTTATTTGAATGGGCAGTGGTACATAGGACCAATGCCTCTACATACAATGATTGTTTTGAAACATTCTTAAAGGGGAAGAGGTTTTTACGTGACACATTATCATTTGATGATTGGTTATCACAATCACCGAGATGGTGGTGAAGTATGATTGTTTTTTGGCCAAATTACGATGGAAAAATATTTCTACATACCACTACAATTTGGTATTTGGAAGGAACACCCAAACACCCCTTTCAAGTACCTTCGATTTAATACATCAAAAAAAGCCACTTTGTGCTTGCAACTGGCCTGATTCTTCAGACCAGCCTTCTTGCAACTGCAACGAGGGTTTGTACATCTTGCACGTAGGCAGAGCTTTCAAGGAGAAATTAAATAGTTCCTAAGTTGCACAAAAATGAAGTGCTTCAAACAAACACATACTTTGTATGGACAGAGAAGAGATGGAATATATGTAAGACTGAGGACACAGGTGTAATGAGAAATAGATTGATTGCATAGCTGCCCAGTATTCTAAGCCATTTCTTTAGTGCGATTCAAGAGAGCACCAAACAGTATAACAAATTTGTCAATTGGTTTCATAGTCCATTCCCTTTGTTTAGAGCGGTGAAAGGTAGAGCCGAATTCCAAAATAGATCAATGATGTTTCAGAAATTTCCCATAGGGAATACCAAGCCCAGTATAAAAAATGCAGTTACTCACAAGTTTTAATCAGCAACACTGTAATGTTATTAAAGTGTAACATCCAAGGGAACACTGACTATGTCAAAGATGATCCAAATGGGATTCATGAAAATTCCCAACTACAAACAGCAGATTCAAAATAGTATGAGGGGACACCCGGATTTGAACCAGGGACCTCTTGATCTGCAGTCAAATGCTCTACCACTGAGCTATATCCCCAGCTGTCATCCAATATCAGAATGACAATATATCAGTACATCATGAAAGAGTGAGAGGATCATGCTAAGTTGTGCCGGAAAGTACAACCTTGAAACTGTGGAACTGTAGAAGTAGTTCTTAATATTATTTATTAAAGGAAAAATGGATCATTAAAAAAAATATATGTATTTGTTTGATTGGTATTTTATTTGAATAGGCAGTGGTACATAGGACCAATGCCTGCACTTAAAATGTTTGTTTTGAAACATTCTCAAAGGGGAAGAGGTTTTTACGGGATACCTTATTGTTTCATGTTTGGTTACCACAATCACTCAGATGGTGATGAAGTATGATTGTTTTGGGTCACATTACGGTGGAAAAACATTTCTACATACCACTACAATTCGGTATTTGGAAGGTACACCCAAACACCCCTTTCACGGACCTTCGATTTAAAACATCAGAAAAAGCCACTTTGTGCTTGCAAATGGCCTGATTCTTCAGGTCAGCCTTCTTGCAACTGCAACAATGGTTCGTACATCTTGCACGTAGGCAGAGCATTTAAGGAGAAATTAAATAGTTCCTACGTTGCACAAAAATGAAGTGCTTCAAACAAGCACATACTTTGGACGCACGGGGAAAAGGTGGAATATATGTAAGACTGAGGACACAGGTGAAATGAGAAATAGACTGACTGCATCGCTGCACAGTATTCTAAGCCATTTCTTTAGTGCGATTCAAGAACGCATCAAACAGTATAACAAATTTGTCAATTTATTTCATAGTCCATTCCCTTTCTCTTGTGCTGTAAAAGGAAGAGCCAAATTCCAAAATAGATCAATGATCTTTCAGAAAGTTCCCAAATGGAACACCAAGCCGAGTGTTAAAACTGCATTTACTCACAGGTTTTGAGCAGCAAACTCTGTAATGATATTAAAGTGCAATATCCAAGGGAACACTGACTCTGTCAAAGATGATCCAAAAGGAATTGATGAAAAGTCCCAACTACAAACAACAGAATCAAAATAGTCTGAGGGGACACCCGGATTTGAACCAGGGACCTCTTGATCTGCAGTCAAATGCTCTACCACTGAGCTATATCCCCAGCTTTTCAGTAAAATCAGAATGACATAATATCAGTACATCATGAAAGAGTGAGCGGATCATGCTAAGTTGTGCCGGAAAGTACAGGCTTGAAACTGTGGAACAGGAGAAGTAGTCCTTAATATTATTTATTAAAGTAAAACTGGATCATTTAAAAAACAGATTAATTTGTTTCATTGCTATTTTATTTGAATAGGCAGTGGTACATAAGACCAATGCCTCTACATACAATGATTGTTTTGAAACATTCCTAAAGGGGAAGAGGTTTTTACGTGACACATTATCATTTGATGATTGGTTACCACAATCACCGAGATAGTGGTGAAGTATGATTGTTTTTTGGCCAAATTACGGAGGAAAAACATTTCTACATACCACTACAATTCGGTATTTGGAAGGAACACCCAAACACCCCTTTCAAGTACCTTCGATTTAATACATCAAAAAAAGCCACTTTGTGCTTGCAACTGGCCTGATTCTTCAGACCAGCCTTCTTACAACTGCAACGAGGGTTTGTACATCTTGCACGTAGGCAGAGCTTTCAAGGAGAAATTAAATAGTTCCTAAGTTGCACAAAAATGAAGTGCTTCAAACAAACACATACTTTGTATGGACAGAGAAGAGATGGAATATATGTAAGACTGAGGACACAGGTGTAATGAGAAATAGATTGATTGCATAGCTGCCCAGTATTCTAAGCCATTTCTTTAGTGTGATTCAAGAGAGCACCAAACAGTATAACAAATTTGTCAATTGGTTTCATAGTCCATTCCCTTTGTTTAGAGCTGTGAAAGGTAGAGCCGAATTCCAAAATAGATCAATGATGTTTCAGAAATTTCCCATAGGGAATACCAAGCCCAGTGTAAAAAATGCAGTTACTCACAAGTTTTAATCAGCAACACTGTAATGGTATTAAAGTGTAACATCCAAGGGAACACTGACTCTGTCAAAGATGATCCAAATGGGATTCATGAAAATTCCCAACTACAAACAACAGATTCAAAATAGTAGGAGGGGACACCCGCATTTGAACCAGGGACCTTTTGATCTGCAGTCAAATGCTCTACCACTGAGCTATATCCCCAGCTGTCAGCCAAGATCAGAATGACAATATATCAGTACATCATGAAAGAGTGAGAGGATCATGCTAAGTTGTGCCGGAAAGTACAACCTTGAAACTGTGGAACTGTAGAAGTAGTTATTAATATTATTTATTAAAGGAAAAATGGATCATTAAAAAAAATATATGTATTTGTTTGATTGGTATTTTATTTGAATAGGCAGTGAAACATAGGACCAATGCCTGCACTTAAAATGTTTGTTTTGGAAAGGAATTGATGAAAAGTCCCAACTACAAACAACAGAATCAAAATAGTCTGAGGGGACACACGGATTTGAACCAGGGAATCTCTTGATCTGCGGTCAAATGCTCTACCACTGAGCTATATCCCCAGCTTTTCAGTAAAATCAGAATGACATAATATCAGTACATCATGAAAGAGTGAGAGGATCATGCTAAGTTGTGCCGGAAAGTACAGGCTGAGGAACAGGAGAAGTAGTAGTTAATATTATTTATTAAAGGAAATCTGTATCATTTAAAAAACGGATTAATTTGATTCATTGCTATTTTATTTGAATAGGCAGTGGTACATAGGACCAATGCCTCTACATACAATGATTGTTTTGAAACATTCTTAAAGGGGAAGAGGTTTTTACGTGACACATTATCATTTGATGATTGGTTACCACAATCACCGAGATGGTGGTGAAGTATGATTGTTTTTTGGCCAAATTACGATGGAAAAACATTTCTACATACCACTACAATTCGGTATTTGGAAGGAACACCCAAACACCCCTTTCAAGTACCTTCGATTTAATACATCAAAAAAAGCCACTTTGTGCTTGCAACTGGCCTGATTCTTCAGACCAGCCTTCTTGCAACTGCAACGAGGGTTTGTACATCTTGCACGTAGGCAGAGCTTTCAAGGAGAAATTAAATAGTTCCTAAGTTGCACAAAAATGAAAAGCTTCAAACAAACACATACTTTGTATGGACAGAGAAGAGATGGAATATATGTAAGACTGAGGACACAGGTGTAATGAGAAATAGATTGATTGCATAGCTGCCCAGTATTCTAAGCCATTTCTTTAGTGCGATTCAAGAGAGCACCAAACAGTATAACAAATTTGTCAATTTGTTTCATAGTCCATTCCCTTTCTTTAGTGCTGTAAAAGGAAGAGCCAAATTCCAAAATAGATCAATGATCTTTCAGATATTTCCCAAAGGGAATACCAAGCCGAGTGTTAAAACTCCATTTACTCACAGGTTTTGAGCAGCAAACTATGTAATGCTATTAAAGTGCAAAATCCAAGGGAACACTGACTCTGTCAAAGATGATCCAAAAGGAATTGATGAAAAGTCCCAACTACAAACAACAGAATCAAAATAGTCTGAGGGGACACCCGGATTTGAACCAGGGACCTCTTGATCTGCAGTCAAATGCTCTACCACTGAGCTATATCCCCAGCTTTTCAGTAAAATCAGAATGACATAATATCAGTACATCATGAAAGAGTGAGAGGATCATGCTAAGTTGTGCCGGAAAGTACAGGCTTGAAACTGTGGAACAGGAGAAGTAGTAGTTAATATTATTTATTAAAGTAAAACTGGATCATTTAAAAGACGGATTAATTTGTTTCATTGCTATTTTATTTGAATAGGCAGTGGTACATAAGACCAATGCCTCTACATACAATGATTGTTTTGAAACATTCTTAAAGGGGAAGAGGTTTTTACGAGACACATTATCATTTGATGATTGGTTACCACAATCACCGAGATGGTGGTAAAGTATGATTGTTTTTTGGCCAAATTACGGAGGAAAAACATTTCTACATACCACTACAATTCGGTATTTGGAAGGAACACCCAAACACCCCTTTCAAGTACCTTCGATTTAATACATCAAAAAAAGGCACTTTGTGCTTGCAACTGGCCTGATTCTTCAGACCAGCCTTCTTGCAACTGCAACGAGGGTTTGAACATCTTGCACGTAGGCAGAGCTTTCAAGGAGAAATTAAATAGTTCCTACGTTGCACAAAAATGAAGTGCTTCAAACAAGCACATACTTTTAATGCACAGGGAAAAGCTGGAATATATGTAAGACTGAGGACACAGGTGAAATGAGAAATAGACTGACTGCATCGCTGCACAGTATTCTAAGCCATTTCTTTAGTGCGATTCAAGAGAGCACCAAACAGTATAACAAATTTGTCAATTTGTTTCATAGTCCATTCCCTTTCTTTAGTGCTGTAAAAGGAAGAGCCAAATTCCAAAATAGATCAATGATCTTTCAGATATTTCCCAAAGGGAATACCAAGCCGAGTGTTAAAACTCCATTTACTCACAGGTTTTGAGCAGCAAACTATGTAATGCTATTAAAGTGCAAAATCCAAGGGAACACTGACTCTGTCAAAGATGATCCAAAAGGAATTGATGAAAAGTCCCAACTACAAACAACAGAATCAAAATAGTCTGAGGGGACACCCGGATTTGAACCAGGGACCTCTTGATCTGCAGTCAAATGCTCTACCACTGAGCTATATCCCCAGCTTTTCAGTAAAATCAGAATGACATAATATCAGTACATCATGAAAGAGTGAAAGGATCATGCTAAGTTGTGCCGGAAAGTACAGGCTTGAAACTGTGGAACAGGAGAAGAAGTAGCTAATATTATTTATTAAAGGAAATCTGTATCATTTAAAAAACGGATTAATTTGTTTCATTGCTATTTTATTTGAATGGGCAGTGGTACATAGGACCAATGCCTCTACATACAATGATTGTTTTGAAACATTCTTAAAGGGGAAGAGGTTTTTACGTGACACATTATCATTTGATGATTGGTTATCACAATCACCGAGATGGTGGTGAAGTATGATTGTTTTTTGGCCAAATTACGATGGAAAAATATTTCTACATACCACTACAATTCGGTATTTGGAAGGAACACCCAAACACCCCTTTCAAGTACCTTCGATTTAATACATCAAAAAAAGCCACTTTGTGCTTGCAACTGGCCTGATTCTTCAGACCAGCCTTCTTGCAACTGCAACGAGGGTTTGTACATCTTACACGTAGGCAGAGCTTTCAAGGAGAAATTAAATAGTTCCTAAGTTGCACAAAAATGAAGTGCTTCTAACAAACACATACTTTGTATGGACAGAGAAGAGATGGAATATATGTAAGACTGAGGACACAGGTGTAATGAGAAATAGATTGATTGCATAGCTGCCCAGTATTCCAAGCCATTTCTTTAGTGCGATTCAAGAGAGCACCAAACAGTATAACAAATTTGTCAATTGGTTTCATAGTCCATTCCCTTTGTTTAGAGCGGTGGAAGGTAGAGCCGAATTCCAAAATAGATCAATGATGTTTCAGAAATTTCCCATAGGGAATACCAAGCCCAGTGTAAAAAATGCAGTTACTCACAAGTTTTAATCAGCAACACTGTAATGTTATTAAAGTGTAACATCCAAGGGAACACTGACTATGTCAAAGATGATCCAAATGGGATTCATGAAAATTCCCAACTACAAACAGCAGATTCAAAATAGTATGAGGGGACACCCGGATTTGAACCAGGGACCTCTTGATCTGCAGTCAAATGCTCTACCACTGAGCTATATCCCCAGCTGTCAGCCAAGATCAGAATGACAATATATCAGTACATCATGAAAGAGTGAGAGGATCATGTAATATGGCTGAGATACCCGCCACCCCCTCTCAACACAATCCCCAAGGATGGGAAACCGGAAACAGTTCTGAAGTTTTTGGAGACGGGAGGGAGTGACCCTCCCGGGCCGTATTTATTAAAATATGAAACAAAATTAAAACATTAAATCAACAGTTTCATATTATGTACAATTTCATTACCACATTGCGATGTTTGGCTAACCTTAACATATCCTCTAATACAAAGGTTCTCCTAGCCGAACTAACATCCTACCAAACATTTACTTAACTTTTGAAATTGTACATCCTAACGTTTAAGGGCCAACGGCAAGGTCGTAACCGGTGTCAAGATCCCTAACCCAGACATATCCCCCTCACTTGAGAAGGGCGGCACGGAGGCATACCTCAAGTGCAACTACCAATTTCCCTTGACTTGACGGGGGCCCCAATAAAACTCGACGCCACTTAAAGGTCGTACGAGGACTCGTGTGAGGTATCTAGAAGGTAGCGTAGACCCCCCCCAAACCCCACACAACTTACCACATCTGCCGTCGCAGACGTCCTGGCCCCGGGAAATTCCCCAGGAGGGGGCTGTAACCCCTCCTACCCATGAAGGGGCCTTGACCGCCTTCCCTTTCCTTTCGGCGACCCATCCTTAGAAGGGACCGCCTCCCCGTTGAGGGGCCAATGGCCACCTCCCCCGAGCGCCCCCATCCGTAATGGGTGACGCCCACTCATAGGGATCTTCCAATTAGTGCTCACCGATCATGACCTTACCGCCCGACAAAAATAAATACGACAATGATAACTAAATACCTAACGACTAAATATAACCGACCGTATCAACAACAACTTTATTCAAAGCATGCTTACTGATGAACACTAAAGCACCATTACTTTATTTGCAAAACATAACACAAATCGATCATTCTTTATTGCATACTCAAAGTCTTCACGATAATACCACCACCTGCAAACGAAACTCAGACTTATCCATCAAACTTTATTCAAAACCACTCGCTGTCTTCAGGGGCTGGTGGGTGGGTCAAAATTGGCTCTTCGTTCCGTCTCGAGCTCACGTGCAGCGAGGGGGTGCAGCTTCAGAGCACAGGAACAAGAGGATACTTTCTGGTCTCGTTCCTCCTTTTATCCGTCTTCAGGGCGGGCGTAAAACCCGCCCCTGCCTGCCCTTAGGGCGTGGCCAGCCGCGTCAGTGTCTAGGCCAACCCACTCTAGGGCGGGAAAAGGCGCGCCCCGGCTACGCCGCTTCGGGCATACCAGCCGAGACTCGCCTCCCGCCCAAGATGGCTTCCCGGGGGGATCGTGGTACTCTGCCATACGTTCGGGGGGACCGATTGGTCGCCCCTTTCCATATGGCTGAGATACCCGCCACCCCCTCTCAACACAATCCCCAAGGATGGGAAACCGGAAACAGTTCTGAAGTTTTTGGAGACGGGAGGGAGTGACCCTCCCGGGCCGTATTTATTAAAATATGAAACAAAATTAAAACATTAAATCAACAGTTTCATATTATGTACAATTTCATTACCACATTGCGATGTTTGGCTAACCTTAACATATCCTCTAATACAAAGGTTCTCCTAGCCGAACTAACATCCTACCAAACATTTACTTAACTTTTGAAATTGTACATCCTAACGTTTAAGGGCCAACGGCAAGGTCGTAACCGGTGTCAAGATCCCTAACCCAGACATATCCCCCTCACTTGAGAAGGGCGGCACGGAGGCATACCTCAAGTGCAACTACCAATTTCCCTTGACTTGACGGGGGCCCCAATAAAACTCGACGCCACTTAAAGGTCGTACGAGGACTCGTGTGAGGTATCTAGAAGGTAGCGTAGACCCCCCCCAAACCCCACACAACTTACCACATCTGCCGTCGCAGACGTCCTGGCCCCGGGAAATTCCCCAGGAGGGGGCTGTAACCCCTCCTACCCATGAAGGGGCCTTGACCGCCTTCCCTTTCCTTTCGGCGACCCATCCTTAGAAGGGACCGCCTCCCCGTTGAGGGGCCAATGGCCACCTCCCCCGAGCGCCCCCATCCGTAATGGGTGACGCCCACTCATAGGGATCTTCCAATTAGTGCTCACCGATCATGACCTTACCGCCACAGGTCCGGATAGTTGACCGTCTATCCGGACCCCCCACCATATTCCTACCTAAAGGTCATGTTTTAACGTCTTCAGCCAAGCTATGAAGTCTCCTATGAGTAACTCATTCCCCATCCGAGACAAATGAACACCGTCCCCCAAGTACATACTGTCATCATTAATACATCCATGCGCGATAGAATGCAGTGCATTGGAACGGAACAACCTACTTACTTTGTTATTAATTTTCCTCACAGAGTGATTTAAAGCAGAAACAGAAAAAGCCCCCCGCCACACTTTTCGTGGGATCATATGGGACCACCCAATTGTGCACCCTGGAACTCTCCTCGCTAACCAACTTACAGTGGAAAGCATCGCCTCCAGGAGAAGTCGTCTACCAGTGGTGACCAAATCATTGCCCCCAAGATGTACTATGACTACAGACGGCGGTGACCTCGTCCGCCCTAGCAAACCCTCGAAAAAAGATTGAAACTGGTCAATACAGAGACCGCCCTTTCCGTAGAAGGACACACTGTACCCGTATTCCCCAGCCACGTGCACCATGTCACCTGCCTTGAATACGTCCGCGGCACGCCTCACGTATGAGTGGCCCACGACCCACACCTCCTTTTTAACAGCCGGTGATGTCTGACCGCTGGCCCCCCAGTGTTGGGTCGACTGCATAGTCCGCCCCGCCTCGTAGGCTTGCGTAACTGAAAACCAAACAAAAACAAGAAGCGTGAGTACATCATTACAGCTTCACAACATGTGCAAACGCACATACCTTTTATAACAGTTGGAGGACCAACGCCCCACACGTTTAACTTGTTCCACATTCAGACCCCTGGCTGTAGCCTCTGTAGCAGCCCCTATCCGAAAGGAATGGGTCCCAAACTCGCCCGGGTTCAAGCCCGCAGCTGTAATTGACATCGCAAGCACCCGCTGAAACTGAAACCTTGTCAGTGGGGTGGCGTCTGCGTGTCTCAACAAGGTCCCCCCCCATGATGCCACCCTTTGTGTCAAGTAATCCTCTAAACACTTCACTGGGCACATGGACGACCCGGGAATCCTGTGTATAATTATGCCGTCGCCCATCCCGCTTTGATCGGTCTTGGACCTTACAAACGAGACCGTCATCGTCTCCCCTCTGAGTTGAACGTGCTCTGCGCACAACCCTCCCGTAACATCCTGCTTGTTCCTTGCCACTAATTCGCTTACCCGCATAGCTCCATGAAATGCTAGCGTAAAAGCAGCTCGGAATAACACTGTCTCAAAGTGAGATGAACATGTCGTAGGGAGTCTGGATAATAACTGGGCCAACCTATCCAAACCTATCGGGCGCCTCTCGTCTACTCTGCTACCCTCAAGGCGTTGCCACCCTCGTAGCGCTTTTTGCACAGTGAAAGACGCTGTCGGGTCCTGTATCCCGTGAGCCCTAGCAACAAAAGAAATGGCAGCCCGATGCCTCTGGGCCGTGGCCACCGATTTCCCTGCCCGATGTAAAGACATCAAAAAATTCACTACCCATTCCTCCTGTCCCCAAAGCTCCCCTCTAGCAGTCCCCAAAAAGGCTAAATAGGAAAGGAACGCCCCTTCATATGCCTTCCTCGTCCTGGGTGCTAAACTCTCTCCCACGAGGTTACGAAGCTCGGGGCACCGAGAGACCAGAGAGCTTCGGGAAAGGGTGCAGGCTCCGGGTCCGCTGTGGGAAGGAAACCCCAGAAAGCCTGCATACGAAAACGAGAAAGGGCATCAGCCGCCTGGTTCATTATCCCCGGGACATGTCTCGCTTTGAATAGTACATTCAATTGCATACATAATAATACAATTTCCTTGAGCAGTCTCAAAATCCATTTGCATCGTGCTGCCTGGCTATTGATACACTCAACCACGGTCATATTGTCAGACCAGAATACCACAGAGTGATCTCTGAACCCTTCAGGCCACGTTCTCAGGGCCACCAAAATGGGGAAGAGTTCCAGGAAGGCAATGTTACTTGTCAGCCCACTGACTCGCCACCATGCTGGCCATTTTTGTGCAGACCATCGAGTACCGAAAATGGCACCAAAACCTATACTCCCTGCCGAATCTGTCCATAGCCCCAGTTCCTCGGAGGACACGGCTGGTTTGTTCCAGACGACTCGACCATTGAAATCCGCCAGAAATGCCAACCAAATGCGCATGTCCTGGCGGACCTCGGCCGAGAGCCTTGTGCGATGATGGCCCTCCTTCAGTCCGACCATGGCTTGAGCGATCGAACGGGAAAAGGGGCGGGCCATTGGTATAACTCTTAGGGCAAAATTCAACTGCCCCACTAACTGCTGTAGCTGATGCAGTTTAACCTTAGTTTCACTCATACACATTTGCAGGGATGCCCTGAATTTTAACACTTTATCACCTGGTAAACGGAAACAACCTTCTCTAGAGTCTAACTCGATCCCCAGAAACTCGAGGCAGGTCGAAGGACCCACCGTCTTACCTGGTGCCAATGGCACGCCAAACTGATTCATTAAAACACAAAATGCATCCAAAGCTTGCCCACATTCCGAATCCCCGGCTGCCCCCAGGAACAAAAAATCATCAAGATAATGCATAACATGTTGAAAACCCGTCTTCCTAGTAAAGGCCCATTGTAGGAAACAACTGAATTTCTCGAAATAGGCACAAGAAATAGAGCATCCCATCGGCATACACCTATCCATGTAATACTGTCCCTGAAACGTGAAACCCAGTAGCCGCTGATCGTCTGGATGTACCGGGAGCAACCGGAACGCTGACTCGATATCAGATTTTGCCATCAGCGCACCGGGCCCCAGGCGATTCAAAATGGCCACGGCCTCATCAAAAGATGCGTACCGTACCGAACATATTTCTGGGTCTATCGCTTCGTTTACGGAAAGACCACGTGGGGCTGACAAATTATGTATCAGCCGAAACTCCCCCGGGTCCTTCTTGGGGACCACTCCTAAAGGCGAACAAACAAAGTTAGCCACCGGGGGTACACTAAACGGACCAGCGACTCGACCTCGAGTAACCTCCTTCCGGATCTTTTTCTGTACCACGGTCGTATGCTGCAAGACCGATATCTGATTTTTGCATCGTTCCACACCCTGAAAGTCCCCCACTGGGATGCGGAAACCATATGAAAACCCATTCCGCAACACCCCAGCAGAAGCACGATCCGGGTATTCACTGAGCCAGGGAATCATAGCCAAGGTATCAATCGGGGTAGGTAAAGGCGCCCCTCGGACTATGTTAGACCTGTTTGGCGCCTCCTCTACCCCCGTTATCACCCATTTTGGCTCTGCACGTGGACTCAGGATGGGATGATTGCCCACACCCACTACATTCGTGTTTAAACTTGCACGATCCCTGGGGCCTAATACATTTACCCCTGTTAAAATTCCAACACACCCCCTTTTTACCTGTATTACCGGTAGGCCTCGAGTGATTGTCGGTACCCGTACCTGATCGAAAGGGCGTCCCCGCATTCTGACGGGAGGATTCGCCCACATTACTCCCTACCAATGGCACTTTCAACATACCAGTTTCCTTCATTTTGGACCAGGACACAGAGTCATAACAATCCCAAGTTAAGTTTTTATCATGTTCTTTTGCTTTTCTGAAAAGATTATCATAGCAAAACCAATGATTACCCTCGTGTGATACCGAGTACCCCATGATCCGTGACTGATAACTCGGCAATTCGGGTAGCAATTCGGGCCTCCGTTCACCCAAGATCGATGTGAAAATCCCCCATGCCTTGCCCCAATTGCCAATGTTTTCATTAACCTTAAAGGCGGCCATCTTTGCGCGCCAAACACTCGGATGCATGAGATCCTTCTGACTTTTAACATGCTCCATCTCATAATGATCAGTAAGCAACGAGAAGATGTTTACATATTCCCCTGCCCATATCTTTTCTTTAATAGCTAAAGGAACATGCTGACCCAACCTCTCCCTTCGAGAGGGTGCCGACTCTTCCCTCGCAATCGGCAATGGCCGCTTACCTGAACTGGACGCTGTCTCTGCGACTAAAACCGTCCCCTGAGGCTTCCCTACAGCCGCGGCCGGCGTGGGTACCCTCGCTGCTTCACGAGTTTCCCGCAGTTGCTTCATCAACACCTGCGCGTCTACAGCCGTGGCGCCCTCGCTACTTTTACCCAACCACGCTGCTAATTGTGCTGCCAGCTCGGGCGGCATATCTTCCCCGGACACGGGGGTGACCACCACGGGAATCGGATTCCCTTCCTCCGGCACAGGAGTGGGTGCTTCGAGCGGAACACTGGGACCCGGGGTAACTCCCCCAGCTGTTCCTCTCCTGGGCCTCTTGCCTTTTCCACCCGGGGCCGTACCCTCCAAAGGACGTTTCGGGCCTCCTTCCTCATTTTTATCCATCCGCCTCTTTAGGTCGGTCATCTCCTTCATGAGAACACGCAGCATCTGTTCGGTAGTCATTCGCTTTCCCGCCTTCTTCGGCATTCTCCTACAGAGTATCTGCAAAACAAACGAGAAAGATTACAACGCTCAAAATTGGCTCTTCGTTCCGTCTCGAGCTCACGTGCAGCGAGGGGGTGCAGCTTCAGAGCACAGGAACAAGAGGATACTTTCTGGTCTCGTTCCTCCTTTTATCCGTCTTCAGGGCGGGCGTAAAACCCGCCCCTGCCTGCCCTTAGGGCGTGGCCAGCCGCGTCAGTGTCTAGGCCAACCCACTCTAGGGCGGGAAAAGGCGCGCCCCGGCTACGCCGCTTCGGGCATACCAGCCGAGACTCGCCTCCCGCCCAAGATGGCTTCCCGGGGGGATCGTGGTACTCTGCCATACGTTCGGGGGGACCGATTGGTCGCCCCTTTCCAGTTGTGCCGGAAAGTACAACCTTGAAACTGTGGAACTGTAGAAGTAGTTCTTAATATTATTTATTAAAGGAAAAATGGATCATTAAAAAAAAATATGTATTTGTTTGATTGGTATTTTATTTGAATAGGCAGTGGTACATAGGACCAATGCCTGCACTTAAAATGTTTGTTTTGAAACATTCTCAAAGGGGAAGAGGTTTTTACGGGATACCTTATTGTTTCATGTTTGGTTACCACAATCACTCAGATGGTGATGAAGTATGATTGTTTTGGGTCACATTACGGTGGAAAAACATTTCTACATACCACTACAATTCGGTATTTGGAAGGTACACCCAAACACCCCTTTCACGGACCTTCGATTTAAAACATTAGAAAAAGCCACTTTGTGCTTGCAAATGGCCTGATTCTTCAGGTCAGCCTTCTTGCAACTGCAACAATGGTTCGTACATCTTGCACGTAGGCAGAGCATTTAAGGAGAAATTAAATAGTTCCTACGTTGCACAAAAATGAAGTGCTTCAAACAAGCACATACTTTGGACGCACAGGGAAAAGGTGGAATATATGTAAGACTGAGGACACAGGTGAAATGAGAAATAGACTGACTGCATCGCTGCACAGTATTCTAAGCCATTTCTTTAGTGCGATTCAAGAAAGCACCAAACAGTATAACAAATTTGTCAATTTATTTCATAGTCCATTCCCTTTCTTTAGTGCTGTAAAAGGAAGAGCCAAATTCCAAAATAGATCAATGATCTTTCAGAAAGTTCCCAAATGGAACACCAAGCCGAGTGTTAAAACTGCATTTACTCACAGGTTTTGAGCAGCAAACTCTGTAATGATATTAAAGTGCAATATCCAAGGGAACACTGACTCTGTCAAAGATGATCCAAAAGGAATTGATGAAAAGTCCCAACTACAAACAACAGAATCAAAATAGTCTGAGGGGACACCCGGATTTGAACCAGGGACCTCTTGATCTGCAGTCAAATGCTCTACCACTGAGCTATATCCCCAGCTTTTCAGTAAAATCAGAATGACATAATATCAGTACATCATGAAAGAGTGAGCGGATCATGCTAAGTTGTGCCGGAAAGTACAGGCTTGAAACTGTGGAACAGGAGAAGTAGTCCTTAATATTATTTATTAAAGTAAAACTGGATCATTTAAAAAACAGATTAATTTGTTTCATTGCTATTTTATTTGAATAGGCAGTGGTACATAAGACCAATGCCTCTACATACAATGATTGTTTTGAAACATTCCTAAAGGGGAAGAGGTTTTTACGTGACACATTATCATTTGATGATTGGTTACCACAATCACCGAGATAGTGGTGAAGTATGATTGTTTTTTGGCCAAATTACGGAGGAAAAACATTTCTACATACCACTACAATTCGGTATTTGGAAGGAACACCCAAAACCCCTTTCAAGTACCTTCGATTTAATACATCAAAAAAAGCCACTTTGTGCTTGCAACTGGCCTGATTCTTCAGACCAGCCTTCTTGCAACTGCAACGAGGGTTTGTACATCTTGCACGTAGGCAGAGCTTTCAAGGAGAAATTAAATAGTTCCTAAGTTGCACAAAAATGAAGTGCTTCAAACAAACACATACTTTGTATGGACAGAGAAGAGATGGAATATATGTAAGACTGAGGACACAGGTGTAATGAGAAATAGATTGATTGCATAGCTGCCCAGTATTCTAAGCCATTTCTTTAGTGTGATTCAAGAGAGCACCAAACAGTATAACAAATTTGTCAATTGGTTTCATAGTCCATTCCCTTTGTTTAGAGCTGTGAAAGGTAGAGCCGAATTCCAAAATAGATCAATGATGTTTCAGAAATTTCCCATAGGGAATACCAAGCCCAGTGTAAAAAATGCAGTTACTCACAAGTTTTAATCAGCAACACTGTAATGGTATTAAAGTGTAACATCCAAGGGAACACTGACTCTGTCAAAGATGATCCAAATGGGATTCATGAAAATTCCCAACTACAAACAACAGATTCAAAATAGTATGAGGGGACACCCGGATTTGAACCAGGGACCTTTTGATCTGCAGTCAAATGCTCTACCACTGAGCTATATCCCCAGCTGTCAGCCAAGATCAGAATGACAATATATCAGTACATCATGAAAGAGTGAGAGGATCATGCTAAGTTGTGCCGGAAAGTACAACCTTGAAACTGTGGAACTGTAGAAGTAGTTATTAATATTATTTATTAAAGGAAAAATGGATCATTAAAAAAAATATATGTATTTGTTTGATTGGTATTTTATTTGAATAGGCAGTGAAACATAGGACCAATGCCTGCACTTAAAATGTTTGTTTTGGAAAGGAATTGATGAAAAGTCCCAACTACAAACAACAGAATCAAAATAGTCTGAGGGGACACACGGATTTGAACCAGGGAATCTCTTGATCTGCGGTCAAATGCTCTACCACTGAGCTATATCCCCAGCTTTTCAGTAAAATCAGAATGACATAATATCAGTACATCATGAAAGAGTGAGAGGATCATGCTAAGTTGTGCCGGAAAGTACAGGCTTGAAACTGAGGAACAGGAGAAGTAGTAGTTAATATTATTTATTAAAGGAAATCTGTATCATTTAAAAAACGGATTAATTTGTTTCATTGCTATTTTATTTGAATAGGCAGTGGTACATAGGACCAATGCCTCTACATACAATGATTGTTTTGAAACATTCTTAAAGGGGAAGAGGTTTTTACGTGACACATTATCATTTGATGATTGGTTACCACAATCACCGAGATGGTGGTGAAGTATGATTGTTTTTTGGCCAAATTACGATGGAAAAACATTTCTACATACCACTACAATTCGGTATTTGGAAGGAACACCCAAACACCCCTTTCAAGTACCTTCGATTTAATACATCAAAAAAAGCCACTTTGTGCTTGCAACTGGCCTGATTCTTCAGACCAGCCTTCTTGCAACTGCAACGAGGGTTTGTACATCTTGCACGTAGGCAGAGCTTTCAAGGAGAAATTAAATAGTTCCTAAGTTGCACAAAAATGAAAAGCTTCAAACAAACACATACTTTGTATGGACAGAGAAGAGATGGAATATATGTAAGACTGAGGACACAGGTGTAATGAGAAATAGATTGATTGCATAGCTGCCCAGTATTCTAAGCCATTTCTTTAGTGCGATTCAAGAGAGCACCAAACAGTATAACAAATTTGTCAATTTATTTCATAGTCCATTCCCTTTCTTTAGTGCTGTAAAAGGAAGAGCCAAATTCCAAAATAGATCAATGATCTTTCAGAAAGTTCCCAAATGGAACACCAAGCTGAGTGTTAAAACTGCATTTACTCACAGATTTTGAGCAGCAAACTCTGTAATGATATTAAAGTGCAATATCCAAGGGAACACTGACTCTGTCAAAGATGATCCAAAAGGAATTGATGAAAAGTCCCAACTACAAACAACAGAATCAAAATAGTCTGAGGGGACACCCGGATTTGAACCAGGGACCTCTTGATCTGCAGTCAAATGCTCTACCACTGAGCTATATCCCCAGCTTTTCAGTAAAATCAGAATGACATAATATCAGTACATCATGAAAGAGTGAGAGGATCATGCTAAGTTGTGCCGGAAAGTACAGGCTTGAAACTGTGGAACAGGAGAAGTAGTCCTTAATATTATTTATTAAAGTAAAACTGGATCATTTAAAAAACAGATTAATTTGTTTCATTGCTATTTTATTTGAATAGGCAGTGGTACATAAGACCAATGCCTCTACATACAATGATTGTTTTGAAACATTCTTAAAGGGGAAGAGGTTTTTACGTGACACATTATCATTTGATGATTGGTTACCACAATCACCGAGATGGTGGTGAAGTAGGATTGTTTTTTGGCCAAATTACGGAGGAAAAACATTTCTACATACCACTACAATTCGGTATTTGGAAGGAACACCCAAACACCCCTTTCAAGTACCTTCTATTTAATACATCAAAAAAAGGCACTTTGTGCTTGCAACTGGCCTGATTCTTCATACCAGCCTTCTTGCAACTGCAACGAGGGTTTGAACATCTTGCACGTAGGCAGAGCTTTCAAGGAGAAATTAAATAGTTCCTAAGTTGCACAAAAATGAAGTGCTTCAAACAAGCACATACTTTTAATGCACAGGGAAAAGCTGGAATATATGTAAGACTCAGGACACAGGTGAAATGAGAAATAGACTGACTGCATCGCTGCACAGTATTCTAAGCCATTTCTTTAGTGCGATTCAAGAGAGCACCAAACAGTATAACAAATTTGTCAATTTGTTTCATAGTCCATTCCCTTTCTTTAGTGCTGTAAAAGGAAGAGCCAAATTCCAAAATAGATCAATGATCTTTCAGAAATTTCCCAACGGGAATACCAAGCCGAGTGTTAAAACTCCATTTACTCACAGGTTTTGAGCAGCAAACTATGTAATGCTATTAAAGTGCAATATCCAAGGGAACACTGACTCTGTCAAAGATGATCCAAAAGGAATTGATGAAAAGTCCCAACTACAAACAACAGAATCAAAATAGTCTGAGGGGACACCAGGATTTGAACCAGGGACCTCTTGATCTGCAGTCAAATGCTCTACCACTGAGCTATATCCCCAACTTTTCAGTAAAATCAGAATGACATAATATCAGTACATCATGAAAGAGTGAGAGGATCATGCTAAGTTGTGCCGGAAAGTACAGGCTTGAAACTGTGGAACAGGAGAAGTAGTAGTTAATATTATTTATTAAAGGAAATCTGTATCATTTAAAAAACGGATTCATTTGTTTCATTGCTATTTTATTTGAATAGGCAGTGGTACATAGGACCAATGCCTCTACATACAATGATTGTTTTGAAACATTCTTAAAGGGGAAGAGGTTTTTACGTGACACATTATCATTTGATGATTGGTTACCACAATCACCGAGATGGTGGTGAAGTATGATGGTTTTTTGGCCAAATTACGATGGAAAAACATTTCTACATACCACTACAATTCGGTATTTGGAAGGAACACCCAAACACCCCTTTCAAGTACCTTCGATTTAATACATCAAAACAAGCCACTTTGTGCTTGCAACTGGCCTGATTCTTCAGACCAGCCTTCTTGCAACTGCAACGAGGGTTTGTACATCTTGCACGTAGGCAGAGCTTTCAAGGAGAAATTAAATAGTTCCTAAGTTGCACAAAAATGAAGTGCTTCAAACAAACACATACTTTGTATGGACAGAGAAGAGATGGAGTATATGTAAGACTGAGGACACAGGTGTAATGAGAAATAGATTGATTGCATAGCTGCCCAGTATTCTAAGCCATTTCTTTAGTGCGATTCCAGAGAGCACCAAACAGTATAACAAATTTGTCAAATGGTTTCATAGTCCATTCCCTTTGTTTAGAGCTGTGAAAGGTAGAGCCGAATTCCAAAATAGATCAATGATGTTTCAGAAATTTCCCATAGGGAATACCAAGCCCAGTGTAAAAAATGCAGTTACTCACAAGTTTTAATCAGCAACACTGTAATGTTATTAAAGTGTAACATCCAAGGGAACACTGACTATGTCAAAGATGATCCAAATGGGATTCATGAAAATTCCCAACTACAAACAGCAGATTCAAAATAGTATGAGGGGACACCCGGATTTGAACCAGGGACCTCTTGATCTGCAGTCAAATGCTCTACCACTGAGCTATATCCCCAGCTGTCAGCCAAGATCAGAATGACAATATATCAGTACATCATGAAAGAGTGAGAGGATCATGCTAAGTTGTGCCGGAAAGTACAACCTTGAAACTGTGGAACTGTAGAAGTAGTTCTTAATATTATTTATTAAAGGAAAAATGGATCATTAAAAAAAATATATGTATTTGTTTGATTGGTATTTTATTTGAATAGGCAGTGGTACATAGGACCAATGCCTGCACTTAAAATGTTTGTTTTGAAACATTCTCAAAGGGGAAGAGGTTTTTACGGGATACCTTATTGTTTCATGTTTGGTTACCACAATCACTCAGATGGTGATGAAGTATGATTGTTTTGGGTCACATTACGGTGGAAAAACATTTCTACATACCACTACAATTCGGTATTTGGAAGGTACACCCAAACACCCCTTTCACGGACCTTCGATTTAAAACATCAGAAAAAGCCACTTTGTGCTTGCAAATGGCCTGATTCTTCAGGCCAGCCTTCTTGCAACTGCAACAATGGTTCGTACATCTTGCACGTAGGCAGAGCATTTAAGGAGAAATTAAATAGTTCCTACGTTGCACAAAAATGAAGTGCTTCAAACAAGCACATACTTTGGATGCACAGGGAAAAGGTGGAATATATGTAAGACTGAGGACACAGGTGAAATGAGAAATAGACTGACTGCATCGCTGCACAGTATTCTAAGCCATTTCTTTAGTGCGATTCAAGAAAGCACCAAACAGTATAACAAATGTGTCAATTTATTTCATAGTCCATTCCCTTTCTTTAGTGCTGTAAAAGGAAGAGCCAAATTCCAAAATAGATCAATGATCTTTCAGAAAGTTCCCAAATGGAACACCAAGCCGAGTGTTAAAACTGCATTTACTCACAGGTTTTGAGCAGCAACCTCTGTAATGATATTAAAGTGCAATATCCAAGGGAACACTGACTCTGTCAAAGATGATCCAAAAGGAATTGATGAAAAGTCCCAACTACAAACAACAGAATCAAAATAGTCTGAGGGGACACCCGGATTTGAACCAGGGACCTCTTGATCTGCAGTCAAATGCTCTACCACTGAGCTATATCCCCAGCTTTTCATTTAAATCAGAATGACATAATATCAGTACATCATGAAAGAGTGAGCGGATCATGCTAAGTTGTGCCGGAAAGTACAGGCTTGAAACTGTGGAACAGGAGAAGTAGTCCTTAATATTATTTATTAAAGTAAAACTGGATCATTTAAAAAACAGATCAATTTGTTTCATTGCTATTTTATTTGAATAGGCAGTGGTACATAAGACCAATGCCTCTACATACAATGATTGTTTTGAAACATTCTTAAAGGGGAAGAGGTTTTTACGTGACACATTATCATTTGATGATTGGTTACCACAATCACCGAGATGGTGGTGAAGTATGATTGTTTTTTGGCCAAATTACGGAGGAAAAACATTTCTACATACCACTACAATTCAGTATTTGGAAGGAACACCCAAACACCCCTTTCAAGTACCTTCGATTTAATACATCAAAAAAAGCCACTTTGTGCTTGCAACTGGCCTGATTCTTCAGACCAGCCTTCTTGCAACTGCAACGAGGGTTTGAACATCTTGCACGTAGGCAGAGCTTTCAAGGAGAAATTAAATAGTTCCTACGTTGCACAAAAATGAAGTGCTTCAAACAAGCACATACTTTTAATGCACAGGGAAAAGCTGGAATATATGTAAGACTGAGGACACAGGTGAAATGAGAAATAGACTGACTGCATCGCTGCACAGTATTCTAAGCCATTTCTTTAGTGCGATTCAAGAGAGCACAAAACAGTATAACAAATTTGTCAATTTGTTTCATAGTCCATTCCCTTTCTTTAGTGCTGTAAAAGGAAGAGCCAAATTCCAAAATAGATCAATGATCTTTCAGAAATTTCACAAAGGGAATACCAAGCCGAGTGTTAAAACTCCATTTACTCACAGGTTTTGAGCAGCAAACTATGTAATGCTATTAAAGTGCAATATCCAAGGGAACACTGACTCTGTCAAAGATGATCCAAAAGGAATTGATGAAAAGTCCCAACTACAAACAACAGAATCAAAATAGTCTGAGGGAACACCCGCATTTGAACCAGGGACCTCTTGATCTGCAGTCAAATGCTCTACCTCTGAGCTATATCCCCAGCTTTTCAGTAAAATCAGAATGACATAATATCAGTACATCATGAAAGAGTGAGAGGATCATGCTAAGTTGTGCCGGAAAGTACAACCTTGAAACTGTGGAACTGTAGAAGTAGTTCTTAATATTATTTATTAAAGGAAAAATGGATCATTAAAAAAACATATATGTATTTGTTTGATTGGTATTTTATTTGAATAGGCAGTGGTACATAGGACCAATGCCTGCACTTAAAATGTTTGTTTTGAAACATTCTCAAAGGGGAAGAGGTTTTTACGGGATACCTTATTGTTTCATGTTTGGTTACCACAATCACTCAGATGGTGATGAAGTATGCTTGTTTTGGGTCACATTACGGTGGAAAAACATTTCTACATACCACTACAATTCGGTATTTGGAAGGTACACCCAAACACCCCTTTCACGGACCTTCGATTTAAAACATCAGAAAAAGCCACTTTGTGCTTGCAAATGGCCTGATTCTTCAGGCCAGCCTTCTTGCAACTGCAACAATGGTTCGTACATCTTGCACGTAGGCAGAGCATTTAAGGAGAAATTAAATAGTTCCTACGTTGCACAAAAATGAAGTGCTTCAAACAAGCACATACTTTGGATGCACAGGGAAAAGGTGGAATATATGTAAGACTGAGGACACAAGTGAAATGAGAAATAGACTGACTGCATCGCTGCACAGTATTCTAAGCCATTTCTTTAGTGCGATTCAAGAAAGCACCAAACAGTATAACAAATGTGTCAATTTATTTCATAGTCCATTCCCTTTCTTTAGTACTGTAAAAGGAAGAGCCAAATTCCAAAATAGATCAATGATCTTTCAGAAAGTTCCCAAATGGAACACCAAGCCGAGTGTTAAAACTGCATTTACTCACAGGTTTTGAGCAGCAACCTCTGTAATGATATTAAAGTGCAATATCCAAGGGAACACTGACTCTGTCAAAGATGATCCAAAAGGAATTGATGAAAAGTCCCAACTACAAACAACAGAATCAAAATAGTCTGAGGGGACACCCGGATTTGAACCAAGGACCTCTTGATCTGCAGTCAAATGCTCTACCACTGAGCTATATCCCCAGCTTTTCAGTAAAATCAGAATGACATAATATCAGTACATCATGAAAGAGTGAGCGGATCATGCTAAGTTGTGCCGGAAAGTACAGGCTTGAAACTGTGGAACAGGAGAAGTAGTCCTTAATATTATTTATTAAAGTAAAACTGGATCATTTAAAAAACAGATCAATTTGTTTCATTGCTATTTTATTTGAATAGGCAGTGGTACATAAGACCAATGCCTCTACATACAATGATTGTTTTGAAACATTCCTAAAGGGGAAGAGGTTTTTACGTGACACATTATCATTTGATGATTGGTTACCACAATCACCGAGATGGTGGTGAAGTATGATTGTTTTTTGGCCAAATTACGGAGGAAAAACATTTCTACATACCACTACAATTCAGTATTTGGAAGGAACACCCAAACACCCCTTTCAAGTACCTTCGATTTAATACATCAAAAAAAGCCACTTTGTGCTTGCAACTGGCCTGATTCTTCAGACCAGCCTTCTTGCAACTGCAATGAGGGTTTGAACATCTTGCACGTAGGCAGAGCTTTCAAGGAGAAATTAAATAGTTCCTACGTTGCACAAAAATGAAGTGCTTCAAACAAGCACATACTTTTAATGCACAGGGAAAAGCTGGAATATATGTAAGACTGAGGACACAGGTGAAATGAGAAATAGACTGACTGCATCGCTGCACAGTATTCTAAGCCATTTCTTTAGTGCGATTCAAGAGAGCACAAAACAGTATAACAAATTTGTCAATTTGTTTCATAGTCCATTCCCTTTCTTTAGTGCTGTAAAAGGAAGAGCCAAATTCCAAAATAGATCAATGATCTTTCAGAAATTTCACAAAGGGAATACCAAGCCGAGTGTTAAAACTCCATTTACTCACAGGTTTTGAGCAGCAAACTATGTAATGCTATTAAAGTGCAATATCCAAGGGAACACTGACTCTGTCAAAGATGATCCAAAAGGAATTGATGAAAAGTCCCAACTACAAACAACAGAATCAAAATAGTCTGAGGGAACACCCGCATTTGAACCAGGGACCTCTTGATCTGCAGTCAAATGCTCTACCTCTGAGCTATATCCCCAGCTTTTCAGTAAAATCAGAATGACATAATATCAGTACATCATGAAAGAGTGAGAGGATCATGCTAAGTTGTGCCGGAAAGTACAACCTTGAAACTGTGGAACTGTAGAAGTAGTTCTTAATATTATTTATTAAAGGAAAAATGGATCATTAAAAAAAATATATGTATTTGTTTGATTGGTATTTTATTTGAATAGGCAGTGGTACATAGGACCAATGCCTGCACTTAAAATGTTTGTTTTGAAACATTCTCAAAGGGGAAGAGGTTTTTACGGGATACCTTATTGTTTCATGTTTGGTTACCACAATCACTCAGATGGTGATGAAGTATGCTTGTTTTGGGTCACATTACGGTGGAAAAACATTTCTACATACCACTACAATTCGGTATTTGGAAGGTACACCCAAACACCCCTTTCACGGACCTTCGATTTAAAACATCAGAAAAAGCCACTTTGTGCTTGCAAATGGCCTGATTCTTCAGGCCAGCCTTCTTGCAACTGCAACAATGGTTCGTACATCTTGCACGTAGGCAGAGCATTTAAGGAGAAATTAAATAGTTCCTACGTTGCACAAAAATAAAGTGCTTCAAACAAGCACATACTTTGGATGCACAGGGAAAAGGTGGAATATATGTAAGACTGAGGACACAGGTGAAATGAGAAATAGACTGACTGCATCGCTGCACAGTATTCTAAGCCATTTCTTTAGTGCGATTCAAGAAAGCACCAAACAGTATAACAAATGTGTCAATTTATTTCATAGTCCATTCCCTTTCTTTAGTGCTGTAAAAGGAAGAGCCAAATTCCAAAATAGATCAATGATCTTTCAGAAAGTTCCCAAATGGAACACCAAGCCGAGTGTTAAAACTGCATTTACTCACAGGTTTTGAGCAGCAAACTCTGTAATGATATTAAAGTGCAATATCCAAGGGAACACTGACTCTGTCAAAGATGATCCAAAAGGAATTGATGAAAAGTCCCAACTACAAACAACAGAATCAAAATAGTCTGAGGGGACACCCGGATTTGAACCAGGGACCTCTTGATCTGCAGTCAAATGCTCTACCACTGAGCTATATCCCCAGCTTTTCAGTAAAATCAGAATGACATAATATCAGTACATCATGAAAGAGTGAGCGGATCATGCTAAGTTGTGCCGGAAAGTACAGGCTTGAAACTGTGGAACAGGAGAAGTAGTCCTTAATATTATTTATTAAAGTAAAACTGGATCATTTAAAAAACAGATCAATTTGTTTCATTGCTATTTTATTTGAATAGGCAGTGGTACATAAGACCAATGCCTCTACATACAATGATTGTTTTGAAACATTCTTAAAGGGGAAGAGGTTTTTACGTGACACATTATCATTTGATGATTGGTTACCACAATCACCGAGATGGTGGTGAAGTATGATTGTTTTTTGGCCAAATTACGGAGGAAAAACATTTCTACATACCACTACAATTCAGTATTTGGAAGGAACACCCAAACACCCCTTTCAAGTACCTTCGATTTAATACATCAAAAAAAGCCACTTTGTGCTTGCAACTGGCCTGATTCTTCAGACCAGCCTTCTTGCAACTGCAACGAGGGTTTGAACATCTTGCACGTAGGCAGAGCTTTCAAGGAGAAATTAAATAGTTCCTACGTTGCACAAAAATGAAGTGCTTCAAACAAGCACATACTTTTAATGCACAGGGAAAAGCTGGAATATATGTAAGACTGAGGACACAGGTGAAATGAGAAATAGACTAACTGCATCGCTGCACAGTATTCTAAGCCATTTCTTTAGTGCGATTCAAGAGAGCACAAAACAGTATAACAAATTTGTCAATTTGTTTCATAGTCCATTCCCTTTCTTTAGTGCTGTAAAAGGAAGAGCCAAATTCCAAAATAGATCAATGATCTTTCAGAAATTTCACAAAGGGAATACCAAGCCGAGTGTTAAAACTCCATTTACTCACAGGTTTTGAGCAGCAAACTATGTAATGCTATTAAAGTGCAATATCCAAGGGAACACTGACTCTGTCAAAGATGATCCAAAAGGAATTGATGAAAAGTCCCAACTACAAACAACAGAATCAAAATAGTCTGAGGGAACACCCGCATTTGAACCAGGGACCTCTTGATCTGCAGTCAAATGCTCTTTCTCTGAGCTATATCCCCAGCTTTTCAGTAAAATCAGAATGACATAATATCAGTACATCATGAAAGAGTGAGAGGATCATGCTAAGTTGTGCCGGAAAGTACAGGCTTGAAACTGTGGAACAGGAGAAGTAGTAGTTAATATTATTTATTAAAGGAAAGCTGTATCATTTAAAAAACGGATTAATTTGTTTCATTGCTATTTTATTTGAATAGGCAGTGGTACATAAGACCAATGCCTCTACATACAATGATTGTTTTGAAACATTCTTAAAGGGGAAGAGGTTTTTACGTGACACATTATCATTTGATGATTGGTTACCACAATCACCGAGATGGTGGTGAAGTATGATTGTTTTTTGGCCAAATTACGATGGAAAAACATTTCTACATACCACTACAATTCGTTATTTGGAAAGAACACCCAAACACCCCTTTCAAGTACCTTCGATTTAATACATCAAAAAAAGCCACTTTGTGCTTGCAACTGGCCTGATTCTTCAGACCAGCCTTCTTGCAACTGCAACGAGGGTTTGTACATCTTGCACGTAGGCAGAGCTTTCAAGGAGAAATTAAATAGTTCCTAAGTTGCACAAAAATGAAGTGCTTCAAACAAACACATACTTTGTATGGACAGAGAAGAGATGGAATATATGTAAGACTGAGGACACAGGTGTAATGAGAAATAGATTGATTGCATAGCTGCCCAGTATTCTAAGCCATTTCTTTAGTGCGATTCAAGAGAGCACCAAACAGTATAACAAATTTGTCAATTGGTTTCATAGTCCATTCCCTTTGTTTAGAGCTGTGAAAGGTAGAGCCGAATTCCAAAATAGATCAATGATGTTTCAGAAATTTCCCATAGGGAATACCAAGCCCAGTGTAAAAAATGCAGTTACTCGCAAGTTTTAATCAGCAACACTGTAATGTTATTAAAGTGTAACATCCAAGGGAACACTGACTCTGTCAAAGATGATCCAAATGGGATTCATGAAAATTCCCAACTACAAACAGCAGATTCAAAATAGTATGAGGGAACACCCGGATTTGAACCAGGGACCTCTTGATCTGCAGTCAAATGCTGTACCACTGAGCTATATCCCCAGCTGTCAGCCAAGATCAGAATGACAATATATCAGTACATCATGAAAGAGTGAGAGGATCATGCTAAGTTGTGCCGGAAAGTACAACCTTGAAACTGTGGAACTGTAGAAGTAGTTCTTAATATTATTTATTAAAGGAAAAATGGATCATTAAAAAAAATATATGTATTTGTTTGATTGGTATTTTATTTGAATAGGCAGTGGTACATAGGACCAATGCCTGCACTTAAAATGTTTGTTTTGAAACATTCTCAAAGGGGAAGAGGTTTTTACGGGATACCTTATTGTTTCATGATTGGTTACCACAATCACTGAGATGGTGATGAAGTATGATTGTTTTGGGCCACATTACGGTGGAAAAACATTTCTACATACCACTACAATTCGGTATTTGGAAGGTACACCCAAACACCCGTTTCACGAACCTTCGATTTAAAACATCAGAAAAAGCCACTTTGTGCTTGCAAATGGCCTGATTCTTCAGGCCAGCCTTCTTGCAACTGCAACAATGGTTCGTACATCTTGCACGTAGGCAGAGCATTTAAGGAGAAATTAAATAGTTCCTACGTTGCACAAAAATGAAGTGCTTCAAACAAGCACATACTTTGGATGCACAGGGAAAAGGTGGAATATATGTAAGACTGAGGACACAGGTCAAATGAGAAATAGACTGACTGCATCGCTGCACAGTATTCTAAGCCATTTCTTTAGTGCGATTCAAGAAAGCACCAAACAGTATAACAAATTTGTCAATTTATTTCATAGTCCATTCCCTTTCTTTAGTGCTGTAAAAGGAAGAGCCAAATTCCAAAATAGATCAATGATCTTTCAGAAAGTTCCCAAATGGAACACCAAGCCGAGTGTTAAAACTGCATTTACTCACAGGTTTTGAGCAGCAAACTCTGTAATGATATTAAAGTGCAATATCCAAGGGAACACTGACTCTGTTAAAGATGATCCAAAAGGAATTGATGAAAAGTCCCCACTACAAACAACAGAATCAAAATAGTCTGAGGGGACTCCCGGATTTGAACCAGGGACCTCTTGATCTGCAGTCAAATGCTCTACCACTGAGCTATATCCCCAGCTTTTCAGTAAAATCAGAATGACATAATATCAGTACATCATGAAAGAGTGAGAGGATCATGCTAAGTTGTGCCGGAAAGTACAGGCTTAAAACTGTGGAACAGGAGAAGTAGTCCTTAATATTATTTATTAAAGTAAAACTGGATCATTTAAAAAACAGATTAATTTGTTTCATTGCTATTTTATTTGAATAGGCAGTGGTACATAAGACCAATGCCTCTACATACAATGATTGTTTTGAAACATTCTTAAAGGGGAAGAGGTTTTTACGTGACACATTATCATTTGATGATTGGTTACCACAATCACCGAGATGGTGGTGAAGTATGATTGTTTTTTGGCCAAATTACGGAGGAAAAACATTTCTACATACCACTACAATTCGGTATTTGGAAGGAACACCCAAACACCCCTTTCAAGTACCTTCGATTTAATACATCAAAAAAAGCCACTTTGTGCTTGCAACTGGCCTGATTCTTCAGACCAGCCTTCTTGCAACTGCAACGAGGGTTTGAACATCTTGCACGTAGGCAGAGCTTTCAAGGAGAAATTAAATAGTTCCTACGTTGCACAAAAATGAAGTGCTTCAAACAAGCACATACTTTTAATGCACAGGAAAAAGCTGGAATATGTAAGACTGAGGACACAGGTGAAATGAGAAATAGACTGACTGCATCGCTGCACAGTATTCTAAGCCATTTCTTTAGTGCGATTCAAGAGAGCACCAAACAGTATAACAAATTTGTCAATTTGTTTCATAGTCCATTCCTTTTCTTTAGTGCTGTAAAAGGAAGAGCCAAATTCCAAAATAGATCAATGATCTTTCAGAAATATCCCAAAGGGAATACCAAGCCGAGTGTTAAAACTCCATTTACTCACAGGTTTTGAGCAGCAAACTATGTAATGCTATTAAAGTGCAATATCCAAGGGAACACTGACTCTGTCAAAGATGATCCAAAAGGAATTTATGAAAAGTCCCAACTACAAACAACAGAATCAAAATAGTCTGAGGGGACACCCGGATTTGAACCAGGGACCTCTTGATCTGCAGTCAAATGCTCTAACACTGAGCTATATCCCCAGCTTTACAGTAAAATCAGAATGACATCATATCAGTACATAATGAAAGAGTGAGAGGATCATGCTAAGTTGTGCCGGAAAGTACAGGCTTGAAACTGTGGAACAGGAGAAGTAGTAGTTAATATTATTTATTAAAGGGAATCTGTATCATTTAAAAAACTGATTAATTTGTTTCATTGCTATTTTATTTGAATAGGCAGTGGTACATAGGACCAATGCCTCTACATACAATGATTGTTTTGAAACATTCTTAAAGGGGAAGAGGTTTTTACGTGACACATTATCATTTGATGATTGGTTACCACAATCACCGAGATGGTGGTGAAGTATGATTGTTTTTTGGCCAAATTACGATGGAAAAACATTTCTACATACCACTACAATTCAGTATTTGGAAGGAACACCCAAACACCCCTTTCAAGTACCTTCGATTTAATACATCAAAAAAAGCCACTTTGTGCTTGCAACTGGCCTGATTCTTCAGACCAGCCTTCTTGCAACTGCAACGAGGGTTTGTACATCTTGCACATAGGCAGAGCTTTCAAGGAGAAATTAAATAGTTCCTAAGTTGCACAAAAATGAAGTGCTTCAAACAAAAACATACTTTGTATGGACAGAGTAGAGATGGAATATATGTAAGACTGAGGACACAGGTGTAATGAGAAATAGATTGATTGCATAGCAGCCCAGTATTCTAAGCCATTTCTTTAGTGCGATTCAAGAGAGCACCAAACAGTATACCAAATTTGTCAATTGGTTTCATAGTCCATTCCCTTTGTTTAGAGCTGTGAAAGGTAGAGCCGAATTCCAAAATAGATCAATGATGTTTCAGAAATTTCCCATAGGGAATACCAAGCCCAGTGTAAAAAATGCAGTTACTCACAAGTTTTAATCAGCAACACTGTAATGGTATTAAAGTGTAACATCCAAGGGAACACTGACTCTGTCAATGATGATCCAAATGGGATTCATGAAAATTCCCAACTACAAACAGCAGATTCAAAATAGTATGAGGGGACACCAGGATTTGAACCAGGGACCTCTTGATCTGCAGTCAAATGCTCTACCACTGAGCTATATGCCCAGCTGTCAGCGAAGATCAGAATGACAATATATCAGTACATCATGAAAGAGTGAGAGGATCATGCTAAGTTGTGCCAGAAAGTACAACCTTGAAACTGTGGAACTGTAGAAGTAGTTCTTAATATTATTTATTAAAGGAAAAATGGATCATTAAAAAAAATATATGTATTTGTTTGATTGGTATTTTATTTGAATAGGCAGTGGTGCATAGGACCAATGCCTGCACTTAAAATGTTTGTTTTGAAACATTCTCAAAGGGGAAGAGGTTTTTACGGGATACCTTATTGTTTCATGTTTGGTTACCACAATCACTCAGATGGTGATGAAGTATGATTGTTTTGGGTCACATTACGGTGGAAAAACATTTCTACATACCACTACAATTCGGTATTTGGAAGGTACACCCAAACACCCCTTTCACGGACCTTCGATTTAAAACATCAGAAAAAGCCACTTTGTGCTTGCAAATGGCCTGATTCTTCAGGCCAGCCTTCTTGCAACTGCAACAATGGTTCGTACATCTTGCACGTAGGCAGAGCATTTAAGGAGAAATTAAATAGTTCCTACGTTGCACAAAAATGAAGTGCTTCAAACAAGCACATACTTTGGATGCACAGGGAAAAGGTGGAATATATGTAAGACTGAGGACACAGGTGAAATGAGAAATAGACTGACTGCATCGCTGCACAGTATTCTAAGCCATTTCTTTAGTGCGATTCAAGAAAGCACCAAACAGTATAACAAATTTGTCAATTTATTTCATAGTCCATTCCCTTTCTTTAGTGCTGTAAAAGGAAGAGCCAAATTCCAAAATAGATCAATGATCTTTCAGAAAGTTCCCAAATGGAACACCAAGCCGAGTGTTAAAACTGCATTTACTCACAGGTTTTGAGCAGCAAACTCTGTAATGATATTAAAGTGCAATATCCAAGGGAACACTGACTCTGTCAAAGATGATCCAAAAGGAATTGATGAAAAGTCCCAACTACAAACAACAGAATCAAAATAGTCTGAGGGGACACCCGGATTTGAACCAGGGACCTCTTGATCTGCAGTTAAATGCTCTACCACTGAGCTATATCCCCAGCTTTTCAGTATAATCAGAATGACATAATATCAGTACATCATGAAAGAGTGAGCGGATCATGCTAAGTTGTGCCGGAAAGTACAGGCTTGAAACTGTGGAACAGGAGAAGTAGTCCTTAATATTATTTATTAAAGTAAAACTGGATCATTTAAAAAACAGATCAATTTGTTTCATTGCTATTTTATTTGAATAGGCAGTGGTACATAAGACCAATGCCTCTACATACAATGATTGTTTTGAAACATTCTTAAAGGGGAAGAGGTTTTTACGTGACTCATTATCATTTGATGATTGGTTACCACAATCACCGAGATGGTGGTGAAGTATGATTGTTTTTTGGCCAAATTATGGAGGAAAAACATTTCTACATACCACTACAATTCGGTATTTGGAAGGAACGCACAAACACCCCTTTCAAGTGCCTTCGATTTAATACATCAGAAAAAGCCACTTTGTGCTTGCAACTGGCCTGATTCTTCAGACCAGCCTTCTTGCAACTGCAACGAGGGTTTGTACATCTTGCACGTGGGCAGAGCTTTCAAGGAGAAATTAAATAGTTCCTACGTTGCACAAAAATAAAGTGCTTCAAACAAACACATACTTTGTATGGACAGAGAAGAGATGGAATATATGTAAGACTGAGGACACAGTTGTAATGAGAAATAGATTGATTGCATAGCTGCCCAGTATTCTAAGCCATTTCTTTAGTGCGATACAAGAAAGCCCCAAACAGTATAACAAATTTGTCAATTGGTTTCATAGTCCATTCCCTTTGTTTAGAGCTGTGAAAGGTAGAGTCAAATTCCAAAATAGATCAATGATGTTTCAGAAATTTCCCAAAGGGAATACTAAGCCCAGTGTAGAAAACTGCATTTACTCACAAGTTTTAATCAGCAACACTGTAATGCTATTAAAGTGTAACATCCAAGGGAACACTGACTCTGTCAAAGATGATCCAAATGGGATTCATGAAAATTCCCAACTACCAACACCAGATTCAAAATAGTATGAGGGGATAGTCGGATTTGAACCAGGGACCTCTTGATCTGCAGTCAAATGCTCTACCACTGAGCTATATCCCCAGCTGTCAGCCAAGATCAGAATGACAATATATCAGTACATCATGAAAGAGTGAGAGGATCATGCTAAGTTGTGCCGGAAAGTACAACCTTGAAACTGTGGAACAGTAGAAGTAGTTCCTAATATTATTTATTAAAGGAAAAATGGATCATTAAAAAAAAAGATTTATTTGTTTGATTGTTATTTTATTTGAATAGGCAGTGGTACATAGGACCAATGCCTGCACTTAAAATGTTTGTTTTGAAACATTCACAAAGGGGAAGAGGTTTTTACGGGATACCTTATTATTTCATGATTGG
Organism: Lissotriton vulgaris; assembly: GCF_964263255.1. Classification (NCBI taxonomy): domain Eukaryota; kingdom Metazoa; phylum Chordata; class Amphibia; order Caudata; family Salamandridae; genus Lissotriton; species Lissotriton vulgaris. Next base: position 244,730,106 of record NC_141685.1, read on the forward strand.
TTACCACTGATGAAGCGAGCTTCAGAAAATATTTTATTCTGACTCGTGAATTCAATTTCCCATAACATGAACTAATTTATTAATGAGTTGTTGCATGATTTATTTATTAATCAACTTAGATTAAGATTGCATCACACATGAACACGCGGGAACTAATAACATGTGCACTTGTTGCATTTGCGAGTCTGTTTTGTAACACGTGATTAATATTGTTTTGTTTGTCATGTTTGTCCTTTTTTCTTTGTCATTATTAATATGCGGCAGATTATTAATGGCATGTGCTTTTTATATGTGCTTACATGTTTGTTTTATGTTGTGTTTGTCTGTCTGTCTATCATTTAATCATCTTTTTACTCTTTCAGAAACCTAAAGCTGGAATATATGAAGAATGGTAGATATTTTGTGTGCTGCTTTATTTGTTTGCTTTTGCTAGATGTCTTTTATTAATGGGTTAATTAATAATTAGCATTGGTCGGGTGGGTAACAGAAGTGTTTGTTTTACTTGAATTAATCACTCTTTTGTGTTTGTTTAAATACTAGCCCGAGAGTGGTTTTAGGCCTAGTTCTGGTTCTGAAGAAAAGTTGGTTGGCTTGTACGTGAGCAGGGTTGGAGCCAAATGCAGTCATCTTGGAAACTTTCCATGGAGAATTATGTTTTGCGCATCACCTTTGAAAAGACTGTGGCTTTGACAATGGAAACTTATTCATGAACCGCTCTGGATGTTCTTTTTACAAGGCCGAGGAAGTGACAGGGATGATTTTGTCAAGCTTAGGTGGAAGTCAGAGAAGTAACATTTTGAAATGTTACAAAGACGCTCGGAAGTTCATGTCACTCTATGCACTATCAGGGAATTCCCCCGATCTTACCCCCCCTCCGTCGCAACTTATGTGTGACTCTCTTGCTTCCTTTTTCTTCACTAAAGTAGATGACATTTACCAGGCTTTCTCCACCAAATCACCTCAAATTGTAACTACATCTACCATTTCCTCTGCTAATACGTTCCTCACTTTTCAACCAGTCACCCCTGACCAAATAAAAAATATATTATCCACTATCAAATCAGGATCATCTTTGGACCCCTGCCCTCTTTCCGTACTTCGACCGGTCATGGACTCTATCATACCGGCAATCACGCAGGTCTGCAATTTGATTCTTTTGTCAGGTAATTACCCGGATCTCCTCAAAAACACCTTACTAAAACCCTTGTTAAAAAAACCCTCCCTAGATAAAAGTGAGCTAAAAAACTATCGTCCCATTGCTAGCCTCCCTTTCATGGCAAAGGTGACTGAAAAAATTATGAATATCCAGATTTCTGAATTTATCGAAAAACACCAGCTCCTTGACAGCACGCAGTTTGGGTTCAGGAAACATCATGGCACAGAAACAGCCCTGATCAAAGCCGACGACGACATCAGGGTAATCAGGGACCAGGGTGGCACTGCCATACTGGTTCTGCTAGATTTATCTGCGGCCTTCGACAAGGTCGACCACAACACCTTGGTCGACCGTGTCCAGGGATGTGGCATCGGCCACACTGCCAAAGACCTAATTGCGTCCTTCCTTGACAAAAGAACGCAGGCTGTCATTCTAGGTCCCTTTCAATCGGCCCAACTCTCCGCTCCCTGTGGAGTTCCCCAAGGCTCATCCCTGAGTCCGACACTTTTTAACATCTATGTGTCGGACCTTGCCAATACCATCAAGGCACATGGGATGAGCCTAACTTCCTATGCCGACGACACCCAACTAGTGTTGGCAATCAAAGGGAACGGAGAACAAATAGCCGATAAATTCAAGAAGGGGCTCCTAGACATAGGAGAATGGATGGCTACCAACTGCCTAAAGTTAAATTCAGAAAAGACCGAGGTACTCATCTTTGGACCCCTGTCACCAGCCTGGCCAACCAGTTGGTGGCCTGAAACCTTTGGTACCCCTCCCACACCTACTACCAAGGTTAGGAACCTCGGAGTCATCTTCGATGACGGTCTTATCTTCCTGGACCATGCTAATAAAACAGTGTCTACTGCACACCTGAAATTAAAAATGATCAGGAAGATACGTCCTTTTCTCCCTGATTCTGCCATCAAGACACTAGTCACTGCCCTTGTCCTCTCATCCTTGGACTATTGCAATGGGCTATTTCTTAATGCTCAATCCAGAGTAATCACAAAACTACAAACAATACAAAACGCAGCGGCACGCCTGCTTTCAGGCAAAACAAAGTTTGAATCCATCTCCAAAAATATAACAGACTTTCAGTGGCTCACTGTAAAAAAAAGAATTCACTTTAAATCTCTCTGCATTGTGTTTAAGGCTATCAACAATCAAGGACCACACTTTCTCAAGGAACAATTGCAACTCCACAAACCCACCAGAGCTTTACGATCAGCCACTCTTCATCAACTGGCTGTACCTCGCACCAAAACCGTTACCTGGGGAGACCGTCGGTTTCTGGTGGCGGCCCCCAGACTCTGGAACACCTTGCCTCACAACATCAGGCAAAGCACTACCCTCCTTCAGTTCCGTAAACTCCTGAAGACCTGGTTGTTTATTCAATAACTATATCACCTTGCCAGTTTGCTTCCTCATCCGGCCCAAAGCATCATGCTCCGAATGTAAACAAATGATTTATTAGCGCCAAGACGCCCAAGGGTATATGCTGCGCTTTATAAATATTAAAAATAAATAAAAATAAATGAACAATAGTATGGTGACGCTCATACCCTGGAAGAGGTGGTTTTGGTGGTCTGACAGTCTTCAACCAATCAGGGTGCTGAACTCTTTCAAAGAATTACATTTAGTTAGATTAGCAAGCTAAAAGGTATAAAAATTGGGCCTTTTGATGGGAACGGGGCTGACTGTTTCCTGAGGGCGAAGTGCTGTCCGATTTCCTTTGGATCCTAAGCATTCAACTGTTTATTCATTTATTTTCCTTTTCAGGTCAGAAATTTAATTAGGGAATAGGGTTAATGTTTTCTTTAATTCATTATTTTGTGCAATGTTGAACTGCCAGATTTTGAGCCAATGATTAATGTATTAAACTGAATAAAATAAAGTAAATGTTTGATATTAATAAAGAGCTAATAAATTTATGCAATTTTGAGAATTATGAAATAAACTTTTAAAATGACAAGCTGGTCTTGTTTATTGTAGATAGTTTAAATAACATATCAGATCCATTTGCCTCATGATTCAGCTGCTCTGTTATTTCTATGGGCCTGGTATTGATTGGTAAGTATGGTGGTAGATGGTGACATCATTTATGCAGAATTTTAGTAGGAGCGCTGGATCACCACAATCACTGAGATGGTGGTGAAGTATGATTGTTTTGGGCCACATTACGGTGGAAAAACATTTCTACATACCACTACAATTCGGTATTTGGAAGGTACACCCAAACACCCCTTTCACGTACCTTCGATTTAATACATCAGAAAAAACCACTTTGTGCTTGCAAATGGCCTGATTCTTCAGGCCAGCCTTCTTGCAACTGCAACAAGGGTTAGTACATCTTGCACGTAGGCAGAGCATTTAAGGAGAAATTAAATAGTTCATACGTTGCACAAAAATGAAGTGCTTCAAACAAGCACATACTTTGGATGCACAGGGATAAGGTGGAATATATGTAAGACTGAGGACTCAGGTGAAATGAGAAATAGACTGACTGCATCGCTGCACAGTATTCTAAGCCATTTCTTTAGTGCGATTCAAGAAAGCAGCAAACAGTATACCAAATTAGTCAATTTGTTTCATAGTCCATTCCCTTTTTTTAGTGCTGTGAAAGGAAGAGCCAAATTCCAAAATAGATCAATGATCTTTCAGAAATTTCCGAAAGGGAATACCAAGCCGAGTTTTAAAACTGCATTTACTCACAGGTTTTGAGCAGCAAACTCTGTAATGCTATTAAAGTGCAATATCCAAGGGAACACTGACTCTGTCAAAGATGATCCAAAAGGAATTGCTGAAAAGTCCCAACTACAAACAACAGAATCAAAATAGTCTGAGGGACACCCGGATATGAACCAGTGACCTCTTGATCTGCAGTCAAATGCTCTACCACTGAGCTATATCCCCAGCTTTTCAGTAAAATCAGAATTACATAATATCAGTACATCATGAAAGAGTGAGAGGATCATGCTAAGTTGTGCTGGAAAGTACAGGCTTGAAACTGTGGAACAGGAGAAGTAGTCCTTAATATCATTTATTAAAGGAAAACTGTATCATTTAAAAAACAGATTAATTTGTTTCATTGCTATTTTATTTGAATAGGCAGTGGTACATAGGACAAATGCCTCTACATACAATGATTGTTTTGAAACATTCTTAAAGGGGAAGAGGTTTTTACGTGACACCTTATCATTTGATGATTGGTTACCACAATCACCGAGATGGTGGTGAAGTATGATTGTTTTTGGGCCAAATTACGGTGTAAAAACATTTCTACATACCACTACGATTCGGTATTGGGAAGGAACACCCTAACACCCCTTTCAAGTACCTTCGATTTAATACATCAGAAAAAGCCACTTTGTGCTTGCAACTGGCCTGATTCTTCAGACGAGCCTTCTTGCAACTGCAACGAGGGTTTGTACATCTCGCACGTAGGCAGAGCTTTCAAGGAGAAATTAAATAGTTTCTATGTTGCACAAAAATGAAGTGCTTCAAACAAACACATACTTTGTATGGACAGAGAAGAGATTGAATATATGTAAGACTGAGGACAAAGGTGTAATGAGAAATAGATTGATTGCATAGCTGCCCAGTATTCCAAGCCATTTCTTTAGTGCGATTCAAGAAAGCACCAAACAGTATAACAAATTTGTCAATTGGTTTCATAATCCATTCCCATTGTTTAGAGCTGTGAAAGGTAGAGCCGAATTCCAAAATAGATCAATGATGTTTCAGAAATTTCCCAAAGGAAATACCAAGCCCAGTGTAAAAAATGCATTTACTCACAAGTTTTAATCAGCAACACTGTAATGCTATTAAAGTGTAACATTCAAGGGAACACTGACTCTGTCAAAGATGATCCAAATGGGATTCATGAAAATTCCCAGCTACAAACACCAGATTCAAAATAGTATGAGGGGACACCCGGATTTGAACCAGGGACCTCTTGATCTGCAGTCAAATGCTCTACCACTGAGCTATATCCCCAGCTGTCAGCCAAGATCAGAATGACAATATATCAGTACATCATGAAAGAGTGAGAGGATCATGCTAAGTTGTGCCGGAAAGTACAACCTTGAAACTGTGGACCAGTAGAAGTAGTTCTTAATATTATTTATTAAAGGAAAAATGGATCATTAAAAAAAAAGATGTATTTGTTTGATTGGTATTTTATTTGAATAGGCAGTGGTACATAGGACCAATGCCTGCACTTAAAATGTTTGTTTTGAAACATTCTCAAAGGGGAAGAGGTTTTTACGGGATACTTTATTATTTCATGATTGGTTACCACAATCACTGAGATGGTGGTGAAGTATGATTGTTTTGGGCCACATTACGGTGGAAAAACATTTTTACATACCACTACAATTCGGTATTTGGAAGGTACAACCAAACACCTCTTTCAAGTACCTTCGATTTAATACATCAGAAAAAGCCACTTTGTGCTTGCAAATGGGCTGATTCTTCAGGCCAGCCTTCTTGCAACTGCAACACGGATTCGTACATCTTGCACATGGGCAGAGCATTTAAGGAGAAATTAAATAGTTCCTACGTTGCACAAAAATGAATTGCTTCAAACAAGCACATACTTTGGATACACAGGGAAAAGGTGGAATATATGTAAGACTGAGGACACAGGTGAAATGAGAAAAAGACTGACTGCATCGCTGCACAGTATTCTAAGCCATTTCTTTAGTGCGATTCAAGAAAGCACCAAACAGTATAACAAATTTGTTAATGTGTTTCATAGTCCATTCCCTTTCTTTTGTGCTGTAAAAGGAAGAGCCAAATTCCAAAATAGATCAATGATCTTTCATAAATTTCCCAAAGGGAATACCAAGCCGAGTGTTAAAACTGCATTTACTCACAGGTTTTGAGCAGCAAACTCTCTAATGCTAGTAAAGTGGAATATCCAAGGGAACACTGACTCTGTCAAAGATGATCCAAATGGAATTGATGAAAAGTCCCAACTACAAACAACAGAATCAAAATAGTCTGAGAGGACACCCGGATTTGAACCAGGGACCTCTTGATCTACATTAAAATGCTCTACCACTGAGCTGTATCCCCTGCTTTTCAGTAAAATCAGAATGACATAATATCAGTACATCATGAAAGAGTGAGAGGATCATGCTAAGTTGTGCCGGAAAGTACAAGCTTGAAACTGTGGTACAGGAGAAGTAGTCCTTAATATTATTTATTAAAGGAAAACTGTATCATTTAAAAAAGATTAATTTGTTTCATTGCTATTTTATTTGAATAGGCCGTGGTACATAAGACCAATGCCTCTACATACAATGATTGTTTTGAAACATTCTTAAAGGGGAAGAGGTTTTTACGTGACACCTTATCATTTGATTATTGGTTACCACAATCACCGAGATGGTGGTGAAGTATGATTGTTTTTGGGCCAAATTACGATGGAAAAACATTTCTACATACCACTACAATTCAGTATTTGGAAGGAACACCCTAACACCCCTTTCAAGTACCTTCGATTTAATACATCAAAAAAAGCCACTTTGTGCTTGCAACTGGCCTGATTCTTCAGACCAGCCTTCTTGCAACAGCAACGAGGGATTGTACATCTTGCACGTAGGCAGAGCTTTCAAGGAGAAATTAAATAGTTCCTATGTTGCACAAAAATGAAGTGCTTCAAACAAACACATACTTTGTATGGACAGAGAAGAGATGGAATATATGTAAGACTGAGGACACAGGTGTAATGAGAAATAGATTGATTGCATAGCTACCCAGTATTCTAAGCCATTTCTTTAGTGCGTTTCAAGAAAGCACCAAACAGTATAACAAATTTGTTAATTGGTTTCATAGTCCATTCCCTTTGTTTAGAGCTGTGAAAGGTAGAGCCGAATTCCAAAATAGATCAATGATGTTTCAGAAATTTCCCATAGGGAATACCAAGCCCAGCGTAAAAAATGCATTTACTCAAAAGTTTCAATCAGCAACACTGTAATGTTATTAAAGTGTAACATCCAAGGGAACACTGACTCTGTCAAAGATGATCCAAATGGGATTCATGAAAATTCCCAACTACAAACAGCAGAATCAAAATAGTATGAGGGGACACCCGGATTTGAACCAGGGACCTCTTGATCTGCAGTCAACTTCTCTACCACTGAGCTATATCCCCAGTATTTCTGTAACATCAGAATGACAAAATATCAGTACATCATGAAAATGTGAGAGGATCATGCTAAGTTGTGTTGGAAAGTACAACCTTGAAACTGTGGAACAGGAGAAGTAGTTCTTTTTTTTTGTTTAAAAAGCTTTATTGAGTAGATTAATAGGAGAGTAAACAAATGTACAGCGCCGAGACGCCTGCGGGCAATTGTTCGCGCTTAACAAATGCTAAAAATAAATAAATAAATAATACAACATCAGTACAATGGCAAAGAAAATACAGCAAGAAAATAGAGAAAAAATTATTGGAAACAATGCAAATGGAAAATTAAACCCCAGAAAGGGGTAAAAAATATACCGATGAGAAATGCATTCATAACTTTTCAATTTTGGGGGAAAAAAGAAAAAAAGAAGGGAGAAGGGGAAGGGGAAGGGGATGGGTAGAAGGGAAAGAAAAGGGAAGGAAGTGCAAAAGGGAAAACATCATCTCATAACAAAATCAGGCGAGAACAAGGATAAAGAAAGTGATATAAGGTGATCATGGGGAATGTCTAGATAAAAACTCTGTTAAAGTGGACCATAATAAATCATGTTTTATCAATAGAGGGATTGACGAAGCACATGCACGATCTAATCTATGATGGTGACAGAGTAGAGTCCACCAAGCATTATAAACAACCTTCGTAGTATCTTTCCAATCAGCAGTAATAATTTGAAGAGAAATAGCAATAGAAAGGTCGATGAATTTATGTGTATGATGCGGAACATCCCAGATTGGAGCTAATCCACCCAAGAAAACAGTAGCAATATCAAAAGGAACAACAGTGGACAAAACTTTGTTAAGTGTGGACCAAACATTGGACCACAGTAATTTAACTCTAGGGCAGAGAAAAAACATGTGAAACAAGTCACTAGTAGTACAAGAACAAGACCAGCACTTTTTGGAGTTAATTAGTTTGAATTTATACAGGTCATTGGGGGGTGTAGTAGAGTCTGTTATAAAAAAAGTAAAAGGTCTGTGTGGTGCTAGCAGAACGAGAAACTAAGTGGATTTTAGACCAAATGGAGTCCCAAGTGAGTGAGGAAAAGGTGTGACCGAGGTCTGACTCCCACATAAGTTCAAGTTTGGTTTTGGGCCTGTCAGTGGGAAAGTGAGATAGTAACTTATAAATAGCAGAGGCTTTGAAAGGGATATGGAAGTTTGGTGGAGAGGTTAAGAAAAGGGGCAGAAGGGGAGGAAGGGACATCCTGCAAAATAATAGAGGATAATGTAGGGAGAAGTGTGTGAAAGTGCGAGAAATATTTAGTGGAAATACAAAAGGAGTCCTGGAGTTCCTGAATGGTTAGTAAAGAGCCATTAGAAAGGAGCTGCCTATAAGTAAAAATTCCTTTATCGATCCATTCCTTCCAGAAAAGTGCCCGATTACGAAGGTTGAGAGATTTATTGTACCAGAGTGGAGTGTCGAAATGAAGATCAGAGGACGAAGAAAAGGAGCAAAAAAGAGCAAGTGTTAGGGCTTTAGAGTGTTTAAAGATAGGAGAGACAAACTTTTGAGGCGGCTCAGTGAGGTTGGTAGCAGTAAGGAAAGAGAAGGGGAAAAGTAGAGCTAATTCCAAAGAGCTCCAAGCCGTTGTAGGTGGGGAGGATGAATCCAGAAGAAAGGGCCAAATCTGTTTGAGAGAAAATGCAGAGTGAAAGCGTGAAATATTGGGGAAGTTAACACCGCCAAGATGTTTAGATTGTTGGAGGCGAAGCAGAGAGACTCTAGCTTTACGCTTGTTTCATAGGAATTTAGTGAAGAGACCATTGATGGATTTGAAGAAGAAATGGGGGAGAGAGATAGGAAGCATAGAAAGACAAAAGTTGGCTATAGGAAGGAGCATTATTTTGATAGTTGAAAGACGACCCCACCAGGAAAGGAAAAGGGGAGACCAACGTTCTATAAGAGAGGAGAGTTTTTTTAAGGATGTCAGAATGGTTGATTTTAATAGTTTATCTAATGGTATTAGCATATAAAACACCAAGGCATTTAATATAACCAGGATTCCACTCGAAACCTAAGCCATGAAACATGTGAGGGAGACAATACTTGTTGAGAGGAAGGACCTCCGACTTGTCGATATTCAACTTATAACGGAAAACAGAAGAATAATCCCGTAATAAGGAAAAAAAGCAGGAAGGGCAACAACAGGGTTTGATATATAAAGCAAAATGTCATCTGCATAAGCAGTGAATTTAATTTCCACGTCCTTATGAATAAAACCAGAATAGGAAGGAGATTGTCGAATTTTCTGGAGAAAAGGTTCCAATGCCAAAATGAAAAGGAGAGGGGATAGCGGACAACCTTGTCTGGTGCCTCTGTGAAGGGGAAAGTAAGCAGATTGAGAACCATTAACCCAGATAGAAGTAGTGGGACCAGAATAAAGTAATTTAATATATTTGAGGATAGTGGGGCTAAAACCATGCCAACGGAGTGCACCAAACATAAAATCCCAGTTAACACGGTCAAATTCTTTCTCAGCATCTAGGGTAATAGCCGCTATTGGAGTATCCATTTTGGCAGAAAGGTGAAAAATATTGAGAAGGGTCCTTGAATTATCAGTAATAGACCTGCCTTTGACAAATCCGGATTGATAAATATTGATCAAATCGGGAATAATTGAGTTGATACTTAGAGCTAAGAGTTTTGCGTATATTTTACAATCGGTGTTGATAAGGGAAATGGGTCTATAGTTTTTGCACAGGGAAGGATCTTTATCTTTTTTGGGGAGAAGGACAAGCATTGCCTGTGTAAAGGAGCCTTTGGATTCACCGCTAGTAAGAAAATGATTAATTAATTGGAGTAAATAAGGAACCAAGACAGTTTTGAAGTGGAGAAAGAATTGTACTGTAAAGCTGTCTGGACCATGTGTCTTATCTTTGGGGAGAAGAGAAAGAACCGTAAGAATCTCTTTTTCTGAGATTGGGGCATCGAGGGAAGAGAAGTCTACCAGAGGTGCAGAAGGTTTGGAGATAGAGTGAAAGAAGGAGTCTATTTGTGCAGCAGAGGGATTGGACTCAGGCGTGTGAAGGGTAGAGTAGTATTGTACAAAACAATCAAGAATTTTGGCATCTGAGGATTGGAGAGAGCCCTGCGGATCCTTGATTGTAACAATTTTAGATTTTTGTTTCTTGATTTTGAGGTAATTCGCCAGAGCCCTACCAGCCTTGTTGCGACCACCATAGATTTTAGCATTACATTGGAGAAGCTGATTAGAAGTGGAATCCCAAGAGTGTTTATTAAATTGCATTTTCGCTTTAATAAGAGAAGACAGTGAGTCAGGAGAGTTGGTGGTAAAATAAAGGTGTTCAAGCTCCTTAATGCGTTTAAGAAAAGAGGATGCCTGAGCAAGCGCCTTCTTCTTTATACGTGACACAAAATCAATAATACAACCACGAGCAGTAGCCTTGAAGACATCCCAAATAAAGTGGAAATCAGAAGAGGTATTTAAGTTGTTAGTAAAGAAATCATCCTTAAAGTGTGTGAAATGATCAGTGAAGGTGGGATCAAGTAAAAGTGAATTGTTAAAGCGCAATCGGTGGGTCTTGGGGTGGGGGAGGGGTAGTCCATATCCAAAATAATAGGGGCATGGTCGGAGATGAGGATAGAGCCTATTTCAGAGTTGGTCATGAATTGGAAAGCATGATGGAGAGAAAGATATAATCAATTCGGGAATGGGAAGCATGCACAGGAGAAAAAAAGGAAAATTCCAGAGGGTCAGGGTGAGAAATTCTCCATGAATCTATTAAGCCTCTGGAGTAAATGGATCTGTGGAAGGATTTTTGAATTTTATTAGGAACATAACGTGCTTGGGATTTGCGATCTAGGAAAGGGTCCATCAATTGATTACAATCCCGCGCTACAATCATATCTTCATTACCATTGGAGGAGAGAAGGGAAGAAAAATCATTCCAAACGGACGGGTCAATGCCATTGGGACCGTAAACATTGCAAAGGGAAAGATGAACATCATTAACAGTACTATCCAGAAGCAACCACCTACCATTAGAATCAGCAGTTTCTTGGTGCATTTGAACAAACAAGGATTTGGAAAATAAAATAACAAAATTATTTTTATGATTAACAGCCGAGGAGCAAAAAACTTCCCCAACCCATTGCCTGCGTAACATAGACAACTCTTGTGTAGAAAGATGCGTCTCTTGCAAAAAGGCGATTTGACATTGTAAACGAGCAAGGTGAGACAAAATACGTTGTTTCTTAATAGGGTTGCGGAGACCCTTAACATTCCAAGAAATGAGTCGAAAACCTTTCATAGGAAGAGAACAGAAAGGAGTAGAGAATAAGAATACAGCAGTTATGAAGAGAAAACAGGAGAGAAGATAAAGGAAGGTATCTAGTAACAAGCCTGGTGAAGTAAAAGAAGAAGTGAAGTAAACAGTAAGGATTAGGAAGAGAGAGAGCGAAGAGAGACAATGCATTACATCCACAACAAGTTGTAGAGGGAGAGAAAATGTGGAAAAGGAGAAAAGAGACAAAAAGCCAGAACCACAGTACAAAATGAGAGAAAGGATGAATATCAGGGAAAAGATGAATGAAGCAGAAAAATAAAGAAAAAGGAAAAGAGAGGGTAGTGAGAAGGAAGGAAAGTGGGAGCCGATCGCTACCCTAAAGGAGACAGTAGAAAGAAGAATGGCAAAAGAAACCAGAACGGATCCAGCCATACAGAACAATTAACGGAAAAAAACAATGAAGTGAGAGAGGGAGCAACAAGAAAAGACGACCGCACAAGAGGGAAAGTGTCGAAAACACGGTCCGAGGAGCACGAAAAAAAGAGAGACGAGAGGAAGTAAGGGGAAATAACAAATAGAACTTGGGACCGAGCACGACAATAAAAACAAATGAAGGAAACTTACCGAACAGTTATGCAAGGACAGCAGCGAACTGGGGAAACAGAAACAAAACAACAGCACAGTACAATGGAGGATCGGACAACCAAAACACAGGGAGACGAACCTAGAAAACAGCAAATTCAAAAAAATGAAATAATATGAAGTGAAACAACAAGTCGTCACATTAATAAACAATAGACGATGTATAGAGAAGGAGACATGATAAAGTTAAGAGCTGCTTTGTTCCACGGAATCTTCTCTGTGAGAGTGGATGAATCTGCGGAGATCAGCCGGATCCTCAAAGCTAAAAGAGCTTTCTTTGTATGTGACCTTGTAGAAACAGGGATGAATAAGTCCGTATCTGGCATTCATGGAGCGAAGCGTGGGCCGCAAATCCAGAAATTCCTTTCGACGCGTTGCAGTCTGTTTGGAGACATCCTGAGAGAAAAAAAGTTTATGGCCTGACCAAAGTAATTGCATGTGTTGTTTGGCTGAATGTAAAATAGTCATAAGGTCAGAATAAAGAAGAAAATAAGCAATGATGCCTCTAGGCTTTGATGGAGAAGAGGAGTTTTTAGGGCCAAGACGGTGCGCCCTTTGAATATTCACATCCACATGTTTAGGCAACCCAACTATTGGTAGGACTTGTGTCTTAAAAAATAGGATGATGTCAGATCCTTCCGAATTCTCCGGAACACCATAAATGCGCAGGTTACTGTGCCTATTTCGATTTTCCAAGTCCTCGGTCATTTTCTTGAGTACTTGAACCTCCTTGGTGAGGCTTTCCATCTTGGCAGCAACATCCTGAGCATTACTGATTTTTTGTTCTAGTTCGGTGACCCTTTTATCAAGATTAGACCACTTATCATCCAACCTCTGCAGGGTAGCAGTAGTATCCGCAATAAAAGGACAGATTAGACGAAGTTCCTCCATGAGGTCCTCCAGGGTGACAGGAAGCGGAGATTTAGAAGGAGATGGAGGGTCCTTCTTGAGACATTTGCCCATAGGTGTTGGATCCTTGCGTGAGGAAGAAGCTGCATTAGAGGCTTTAGCGCATTGCACATGCTCCATATTGGCGGAGTTAGGAAAACCAGCGTGAGGCAAAGGACAAGGCAGCATAACGTGAGGTGAGGGGTGATAATATCCAAGGGGAACTGCAAAAAGTGGAGACAGAAAAACCCCAAGAAGGAACAATACTCATCTGTGGCAGAGAATAGCGCATAAATGAAGTAATGGAGGTTCCTGGAGAAACCAAATGCAGACAGTTCACCAAGTAGGCCAAATGCTGAGGTAAAGATGAGAGGCAGGAAACAGACAACAAAAAAGAATGCAGGAAAGCCTCAAAGTGCCACAAAGGACGTCAAATGCCTCTTAGTTCCAATATAATAGGATATAACACAGTCATGAGGCCATATTCTGCAGATAGAAGTAGTAGAGGGATGCTTGAAAAAAAGAAGAAAAAAGAAAAAACAAAATGGCGGCCGTATCTAAGACAGCGACATTTATGCAAAATTCGACCCCAAAAATTGCATGGTTGCGTTCAGAAACATACCCATGTTCTGGGGGCAGTTTCGACATTCAAGTCAGCCGTTTCAGCCCAGAAACGCCGTCTGGAAGCGGGTCCTCCGTAATTGAAGCGCCGCCGAAATCGCGGAGCTCAGGGGGGGAGCGGCCATCTTGTCCGGCGCGTCGCGCGCCCTCCAAGCGAAGAAGTTCTTAATATTATTTATTAAAGGAAAACTGGATCATTTGAAAAACAGATTTATTTCTTTCATTGTTATTTTATTTGAATAGGCAGTGGTACATAGGACCAATGCCTCTACATACAATGATTGTTTTGAAACATTCTTAAAGGGGAAGAGGTTTTTACGTGACACCTTATCATTTGATTATTGGTAACCACAATCACTTAGATGGTGGTGAAGTATTATTGTTTTGGGTCAAATTACGGTAGAAAAAAATTTCTACATACCACTACAATTCGGTATTTGGAAGGTAAACTCAAACACCCCTTTCAAGTACCTTCGATTTAATTCATCAGAAAAAGCTACTTTGTGCTTGCAAATGGCCTAATTCTTCAGACCAGCCTTCTTGCAACTGCAACGAGGGTTTGTACATCTTGCACGTAGGCAGAGCTTTTAACCACTTGGATGCTAAGGGAAAGCAGCCCATATAATGAGATTTTCATTGAAATGAATGGGCAGTGCATGACAAGTTACCCTTGTCATTAGCATCCAAGTGGTTAAGGAGAAATTAAATAGTTCCTACGTTGCACAAAAATGAAGTGCTTCAAACAAACACATACTTTGGATGCACAGAGAAGAGGTGGAATATATGTAATACTGAGGACACAGGTGAAATGAGAAATAGACTGACTGCATCGCTGCACAGTATTCTAAGCCATTTCTTTAGTGCGATTCAAAAAAGCACCAAACAGTATAACAAATTTGTCAATTGGTTTCATAGTCCATTCCCTTTGTTTAGTGCTGTGAAAGGAAGAGCCGAATTCCAAAATAGATCAATGATGTTTCAGAAATTTCCCAAAGGGAACACCAAGCCGAGTGTTAAAAACTGCATTTACTAACAGGTTTTGAGCAGCAAACACTGTAATGCTATTAAAGTGCAATATCCAAGGAAACACTGACTCTGTCAAAGATGATCCAAATGGAATTGATGAAAAGTCCCAACTACAAACAACAGAATAAAAATAGTCAGAGGGGACACCCGGATTTGAACCAGGGACCTCTTGATCTGCAGTCAAATGCTCTACCACTGAGCTATATCCCCAGCTTTTCAGTAAAATCAGAATGACAAAATATCAGTACATCATGAAAGAGTGAGAGGATCATGCTAAGTTGTGCCGGAAAGTACAACCTTGAAACTGTGGAACAGGAGAAGTAGTCCTTAATATTATTTATTAAAGGAAAACTGTATCATTTAAAAAACAGATGTATTCGTTTCATTGCTATTTTATTTGAATAGGCAGTGGTACATAGGATTGGTTACCACAATCACTGAGATGGTGGTGAAGTATGACTTTTTGGGCCAAATTACGGTGGAAAACGAATATGCTACTTACCAGTATGCATCTGTTCTTGGCATCTAGGGCTGCTGACATTCATATCTGTGCATAGATCGCCGCCTAGTGTTGGGTCCGGATGATCGCACATTGTTGTCCTGGAAGAGTCTTCGAAGTATCACGAGATAGGTGGCTCCTCCCCGGGACTACAGTGCGCATGGGCATCAACTCTATCCCCAGATTGTTTTTAGCCATTGCGGCAAAGATGGAGTGTAACACCGTGAGTGATGACCATGCTAAGAGTAATTTTGAGTGCTGCAGCTGCTACAGGTGCCGTGGAGGAGGGGGGGGCGATATGAATGTCAGCAGCCCTACATGCCAAGAACAGATGCATACTGGTAAGTAGCATATTCGGTTCGAGGCATGTGGGCTGCTGAATTCATATCTGTGCATAGAATACATAGCAGTCCCTCCATTAGCGGCGGCCGCCTGTGCCAGCTGCAGCAGTTTGAAAAAGTGTTTTTAGAACAGCCTGCCCTACAGCTGCCTGCTGTTTGGAGTGCACATCTACACAGTAGTGTTTTGTAAATGTGTGTGTGGTAGACCATGTGGCTGCTCTACATATGTCTTCTAAAGGAATATTTCCAAGGAAAGCCATGGAGGAAAGCAGGTGGAGTGGGCCCGTGGGGGGACCGTTAAAGTGCGCTTGGCTTTTTCATAGCAAATTTGAATGCTCTTAACGATCCACCTGGCTATACCTGCTTTGGAAATGGGGTTGCCTTTGTGTTGTGGCGAAAAAGCAACAAACAGTTGTTTCGTTTTCCGAAAATCTTTGGTCCTATCAATACAGTACATTAAAGCTCTCTTGACGTCTAGTCTGTGGAGCATCCTCTCCGCCACTGACTCAGGATTTTGGAAGAACACAGGCAGTTCTATAGTCTGATTGATATGGAACTGTGAAACTACCTTAGGAAGAAATTTAGGGTTAGTGTGAAGCACCACCCTTTTGGAGTGAATTTGTATGAATGGCTCTTGGATAGTTAGTGCCTGGAGTTCACTAACACGTCGCAGTGATGTAATTGCTATCAGGAAAGCCACTTTCCACGTCAAGAACTGAATCTCGCATGAATGTAGAGGCTCAAAAGGTGGACCCATCAGTCTGGTGAGGACCACAGTTAGGTTCCATTCAGGAGCTGGCGGGGTCCGGGGAGGAATGACTCATTTGAGTCCTTCCAGAAAAGCTTTAATGGCAGACACTCTGAAAAGTGAGAGATGCTGCCTGTTTTGTAGATAAGCTGCTATTGCGGACAAATGTATACGAATGGAAGCATAGGCCAGATTGCATTTGTATAGATGTAACAGATAACAAATGATGTTGTGAGTAGACGCGTCTAGCAGGTTGATGTTGTGGTCTGCACAATAAATAACAAACCGCTTCCATTCCGCCGCATAGCATGCTCTGGTGATGGGCTTTCTTGCCTCCCTTATGATATCCATACAGTCTGGAGGCAAGTTGAGGTAGCCAAATTCTAAGACTTCAGGAGCCAGATCGCCAGGTTGAACTGTTGCGGATCTGGGTGCTGAATGTCGCCATGGCTCTGCGTCAAAAGCCTGGGTGTGAGGTGCAGCCTTTGATGCGGTACCACAGATAGTTCTAGAAACGTGGTGTACCATGGTTGGCGTGCCCACGTTGGAGCAACCAGGATGAGTGTCATCGAGTGTTGCTTCAGCTTGCGTGCCACCAGCGGTATTAGAGGTGCTGGGGGAAAAGCGTACGCAAATATGCCTGACCAGTTCATCCATATCGCATTGCTCTGCGACTGTGGGTGTGGGAACCTGGCGGCAAAGATGGGCATTTGGCGTTTTACCTTTGTGGCGAACAGGTCTATCTCTGGATGACCCCACTGCTGGAAGTACGGGTGGAGTACTGATGGATGTATCTCCCACTCGTGCATTTGGTGGCTGTACCTGCTGAGCAGGTCCGCCATCTGATTGTCCTTGCCTGGGAGGTGTTCCGCCATGAGGAAGATGTTCCTCTGAATGGCCCACTTCCACATACTCTGAGCCAGATGAGACAACTGTGGAGAGTGTGTTCCTCCCTGTTTCTGAATGTAGTACATGGCCGTCATATTGTCCGTCCGGATCAACATGACCTTGTTGCACAGATGTACTTTGAATGCTTTCATCGCCATGAAGATAGCCATCAGCTCTAGAAGGTTGATGTGCATCTTCTTTTGCTGCGCTGTCCATAGTCCCTGCACTGCGTAGTGGAGTGCATGAGCTCCCCAACCCTGTAGAGATGCGTCCGTTGTCAGAATGATCTGTGGCACAGGCTCCTGGAACGGTCGTCCCTTGCAAAGGTTTTGTGGATTCCACCAATGCAGAGAGTTGTATGCACGACCGGTTAGCAACACTAGGTCTTTCAACTGTCCGTGAGCCTGATTCCACTGACGTGCTAAGCACTCCTGAAGCAGACCCATATGTAGTCTCGCGTGCGGGATTATGAAGATGCAGGAGGCCATCATGCCTATCAACTGCATGAACACTCGTGCCGGAAGCGAGTGTTGCGGTCTGAATTTCTGTATCAGCAATTAAATGCTGTTGATCCTCACTGAATTTGACTGTGCTTTAACTGCCAGAGTGTCTATTCTCGCGCCCAGATACTGCCGTACGTGGGCGGGCTGAAAGTGGGACTTTGGGTAATTCAGTGAGAATCCCAGATCGTGAAGAAGGTGAATGGTGTGGGACATGTGGGCGGCACACTGCTTGGCCGACTTTGCTTGGATAAGCCAGTCGTCCAGATAAGGGTAGACGTGAACGTTCTGTCTCCGTAGGTGTGCAGCCACTGTCGCCAGGCACTTTGTAAACACCCTGGGCGCTGTCGTCACTCCGAAAGGGAGGACCTTGAATTGGTAATGCCGATTCTGAATGGGGAATCTGAGGTATTTTCTGTGTGACGGGTGTAGCGGAATATGAAAGTATGCATCCTTCAGATCTAATGTTGCGAGGAAATCTCCCTGACTGAGCAACGGTAGAACCTGCTACAATGTTAGCATGTGAAAGTGTTCTGATAGAATGTACTGGTTTAGGGGTCTGAGGTCCAGTATGGGTCTGAGGGACCCGTCCTTATTTGGGATCAAGAAGTACAGTGAGTACACTCCTGTGCCTCTTTCTTCCACAGGCACAAGCTCGATTGCTCCTTTTTGAAGCATGACGAGTACCTCCTGCTGCAATAAGTGCAAATGCTCTGTGGACATAGGACGGTGTCTTGGTGGTACGTTGGGTGAAGTGGATGTTAACTCCAGACAATAACCGTACTGGATACGCTTTGTGACCCACCAGTCTGTGGTGATGGACTTCCAGACCGGCAGGAACTGTTGGAGTCTCCCCCCGACTGGTGTTGTATGGTTGGGGGCAGTGACAAGGCGTCACTGTTTGTTAGCGGCGGAGGATCGGGAGCTGTTGTTTCCACGACCTCTGCCTTTGGCGCTGTTCCCACGATATCCACCTCTACCTTGTTTGTTGTACGTGGTTTGCGCGCCACCTTTATTGTACTGTGTTTGCTGGGACAGCTGGCCTCTGGAAACTCCTCTATTGTTTGAGCGACGAAAAGAATCACCCCTGAACTGCTGCGACTGGAGAGCCCCCATAGACTTTGCAGTTTCAGTGTCCTTTTTGATTTTTTCTAAGGTGGTGTCCACCTCAGGTCCAAATAAGTGATCAGGGTTTACAGGCTGATTTAGTATGGTGGTTTGTATCTCTGGCTTGAACCCGGAGATTCACCGTAACATCACACTTGTATTAATGGCTCCGGCCGCGGTGTCTGCTGCGTCCAGTGCACACTTGATAGAAGCATTTGAGATGAGCTTTCCTTCCTGTATGAGCATCTCTGCTACCTCCTTATATTCATCTGGCAAGTGTTATAACAGGGTCTCAAGTGTATCGTAATGGGCCCTGTCATATCTGGCTAAGAGTGCCTAAGTGTTTGAAATGCGCCAGATATTGGCCGCTTGAGCTGCCACCCTTTTCCCCGATGCTTCTAGCACTTTAGATTCTTTGTCAGGGGAAGGAGCATCACCCGTTGTTTGTGAGTTTGCCCTCTTACGGGCATTGGAAACAACCAGAGAGTCCAACAGCAACTGGCCCTTGATGTAGGTAGGGTCCCCAGGCGCCGGTTTGTACTTCTTCTCAATTCTGGGGTTTATCACCCTGGCCTTTGTGGGCTCCTTAAAGATGTCCCAGCATGTTTTAAGACACCCTTCAGCATTGGCAAAGTGTTGACAGTCCTCTCAGAGGTGGAAAAGGTGTCAAACAAAAAATCCACTTCAATAGGGTCAGCATGGAGCTGGACATCATGATTTTTGGATGCCCGTTCAATAAGCGCATTAAACGCCGCTGAGTCTTCAGTAGGAGAGGTGTTTACAGCATACACATGACTGTCCGGGGCAGTGTGTGGATCACCTGGGTCAGCAGCGTCCGCCCAGGGTTCATTGTGATCCTCAAGAAAAGTGTCTTTAGGATAGTTGTACTCCTCATTGTCAGCTTCCCCTGTCTTCACATCCGAGTAAGTGGGCGAGATAGGAGCAGTGTCTTGGCCACGTGGAGGTATAGGTTCCACAAGAACAGGTGAAGTCGTGGAATCCTTCTTCTTTTTCAATGGAATTTTATAGGTCTCCATAGGCTGTTTCGGGGCGATGTTTCGTTTGTAAATCGAAAGTCTACCCGTGTCGGCGTCAATGAATTGTTCCGACTGCTCTTCAAGCGGGGGTTGTCGATGCTTTGCGACCACTACCGCAGGTTTGGGCTTCGGCCCCGTGGACACCTGCTTGGACGCTTCGACGGCTGTCTTAGGGGCGAAGGCCTTAGGTACCACTTTCGGCGGCAGCGTGAACTGTATGGGCGCCGGCGACTTTTGGGGTTTACTGGCAGGCGTCGGTGGGAAAGTATCCTTCGGTCCGACAGTCGAAGCCTTTTCCTTAATTCGCTTCAAGGACTCCGACACCTGCTTCGAGAAGGAGGCCGACGGCTGCATCGACTCGACGGGTTCCTTCGAGCCACAGCCAGGCGTGGACTCGAGGGTCGTAGCGCTCTTGGCCTTGTCTGGCCGACGCGTAGGATCGAGAACCTTCTGCGCTCTGAGTCCTTTTTCTGTGTCGACGGTCTTCGGTGCCGATTTTTTCGGGTCGACGTCCTTGACCTGTTTTTTCGGTGTCCCAGTATTTGGCTCGACACCCTTTAGCGACCTCACCGGGTCGATGACACCTTTAAGCTTTGTCGGCGCAGATAGTTCAGAGGACTTCGAGCCGACCAACGCAATACGCACTTTCGGTTTCGATGTCGCCTCCAGTGCTTTCGGTTGCGTAGACACCGATGCTTTCTCTTTCGATTTCACAACTCGTGGCTCCTTAGAAGTGTCCGAAGCCGGGCCTTGAGGCGAGGCTATAGCTCCTCGCTCGAGCTATCTTCCACGGCCCCAAAGGCCCCATCGTCGTCTCCTACCTCGTCGACGACGTCTTCAGTATCGACCATTTCAATATCAGCGTCGTAGCTGGAGTCGATATCCGATGCGGCATCAGACAGGATCTCTCGAACTTCCCGCTCGACTCCCTCATCATCCTCGGTATCGAAAATGTTCACCGGGTCAGGTGCCGTCTGCTGGGCCTCCTTGGGCGCTGAAGTCGAATCGTCTTCTTGGAGCGGAAACGAGAAAAAGCCATACAGCTGGCATCATCGTGATCCGGCGACAGGCACTTGTTGCACACCGGGTGGACGTCGATGTGAGGATATTTCGAGTTACATACGGGGCACCTCTTGAACGGGCTTGGTTCCATGATGGGTCGTCGATAAGGCCTCTGGCGTCGACCGGGCCTTCAGCGCCGAGAAGCCACGCGACTCCTCTGGATGTCCGACTCGGGAACTGAGCTGGAACAGAACTGGGCACCGATCGCAAGACAATACCGACAATATACTAAAGGCCTTTTGGCCAAAAAGAAAGTTTTTTATAGATTCCGAACTTGAGGGAACAAATATGCATCCGAACCCAGTGGCGGAAAAAAACAATCTGGGGATGGAGTCGATGCCCAACCGCACTGTAGTCCTGGGGAGGAGCCACCTATCTCGTGATACTTCGAAGACTCTTCCAGGACAACAATGTGCGATCATTCGGACCCAACACTAGGCGGCGATCTATGCACAGACATGAATTCAGCAGCCCACATGCCTCGAACACATTTCTACATACCACGACAATTCAGTATTTGGAAGGTACACCCAAACACCCCTTTCAAGTACCTTCAATTTAAAACATCAGAAAAAGCCACTTTGTGCTTGCAAATAGCCTGATTCTTCAGACCAGCCTTCTTGCAACTGCAATGAGGGTTCATACATCTTGCACGTAGGCAGAGCTTTTAAGGAGAAATTAAATGGGGGCGTGGCCATGGAGGCGACTGAAATGGCTGCCTCCGCGTGAATCTCCGCCTACCGGGCCCCCAACACAGCCGAATAAGATGTAATTCTCCACCATCCTGCCCACATCATATTTAAATCCAACAGGAAAGCGATTCCGCACACTTTGGTGCTTAAGGCGGCTTTGGAGACGGTGTTTGCGGACAATAAGGCGGAGGGGAGTGAAGGCCTCCCGGGCCTTGGCGACATCCTCCCTGCTGTGCCCGACCACCAGGTAAGTGTTGCACGGGGTGCCCCTGCCGGACTTTCTGCCCCGTCTGCGCGGACTGCTGCTTCCCTCCTGGCTGCCTGATTCCCTGGGGCCGCGCTGTGGGGGTACCTGGCTCCTGAGGCAGTGCCGCAGCTCATGGGCCTTGGTGTGTATCGGAGCTGGGGCCTCGATTGGCGTGTCTCTGGCTTCGGGGTGGGGCTGGGTGGTTTGTGGCGGCGGGGGTCTTTGGCTGTGGTGACGGTAGGTAGGTTAGTGGCGGCCCTGCCTGGGACCCCCCACGTGGGCCCCCCCCCGCTGTATGGCTGAGAGATGCGGAGGGGGCTGCGTTGTGCCTGGTCTGGCTGGTGGATGTCAGCGCTGCGGCGGGAGCTAGCTGCTGCCGTGCCTGGAGGGATCCCTGCTGGACGTGGCGTGGTGGCTGGAGTGCCTCCTCCCCCAACTTTCAATACCTGGCCTGAGAAACTTTGGTGCACGAGCCGAGGGTATCTTTGCATTTACGCTCCCTGACTGCTGACCAGCCTACATTGGCAGTGCTGTGGCCAGATTTGGTGTTTGTGCTCTTGCCCCCGTGCCTGCCTGGGACTCCTGGTGCCTAGTAGATCAGATTGGTCTGCCTCCTTCGTCCTTCCTCGCTCCATTGACCAGACAATTATACCTCAATAGTGTGTAGTTGGCCTCGGTGGGAAGATGGGGAAGAGAGATCCCAATAAGAGAAAACTTAGCTTTGACAAGACCCCCCTCCTCATGGCTGACGCTCCTCTGGGCTCATCTGCGGGGGCTTCCGGACCTGTTGACAGTGGAGATGCCACCTCCTTGGTCACCGCCATGTTAGACGAAATGAGGGCTGGCTTCAAGTCGCTTGATAGCTGCTTTGACAGCCTGGAGCAGAAACTCGCTGACATGGGCCGTAAAGTCCAGGCCCACGATCGCCGCCTGGACATGGCGGAATCCAGAATATCTGATGTTGAAGACAATGCAACAAAATCGCTCAAGAGGCTGGAACGCGTAGAAAGGATTCTAAAGGAGGTGGCCATAAAAAACAAGGATTTGAGGCGCGTAGCCGATGAAACAACATCCGTATAATTGGCGTGGCAGAGACAACAGCGACGGGGCGTTTTGACCCCTTCATTGAGCACCTACTCATTGATTTGTTTGGCAGGGAAACCTTCACGACCGGTTTTGTGGTGGAACGCGCTGCCAGGTCCTGCCCTTAGTGTTACAGCGGCTGCTTCCAGTCCTGACCAGACGCCGTGGGGGTAGGTTTGGACTGCGGTGACCGCGCACAACACAGGTTCCTATTCCATAAGGGGCCTGTTCCACGGAGGCGGACTGCTGGGGTACCCTAGGGATTTAATTAGGGTCGCAACACTTAGGGCAGGACCTTTGGCCTGCACATATACTGACCACAAGAAATAAGGTTGTATATTGTTTCTCACTGTGTGTAGTACAGTTTCACTTAAGGTCCTGACAAATTGCTTACTATGCAAGAAACATGTTGACCTAATCAGAGGGTCGTAGTTATTCCACTGTATCACTGCATCAGTGCATATCTCCCCTCCCACTTTTTAACCAAGATAGCCAACCGCACCATTAAAAGTTCCAAGTGGACTGACTAATCTTTTTAGGTCGAGCTGGAGTTAGCATCCAAAGGATGCGTCCAGTCTCGAGAACTTTAGCCGCCGGTCTCATGGGAATGAGGGACAAGAGGGTATTATGAGCTTTTCTGCCGGATTTGGGTGCGCGAACACGCACGTTCCGTCCCGCGCCGTGCCGTGCACATCCCTCCGATTTCTTCAAGTTGGCACACATGCGCACGCATATACACAGACAGACACTCGCTCACACACACCCCCTTCCCCCCACAGTCATCGGGCTCTTTTAAACACATACACACGCATACACACACGCATACACACAGACTCCAAGACACATACACACACGCACGCTCACACACATACACAGCCCCCCGCCGCCGCACGCGAACACACACATGCCCCCCGCCCTCGCAGCTCAGCAACAAGGCGAAGCCCCACTCACCGGCTTCCTTGCAGCGGCGGCTCTCCTCTCATCGGCAGCTGCAGGGCTCCTCTATGCCGGTTACCACGGGCTCTCCCTCACTCCTGGGAGCCTTTGTGGAAGGCGCCGGCAGCAGGACTCTTCCTCCCTCCTTCTCAGGGCGAGTGCACCGGGGCGCAGGGTAGGCTCTTGCCTACTCCGGTGCTCAAAACAGCCGCGGCTCTTCCGTGGGAGGCGGGGTAGGCTCCCGCCCTCCTACTTCCGAATGTCCCGCCCGGCCTGCCTGACTTCCTGGTCGCAGGCCGGCGGCCATGTTCGGTTTGTACTGGGCTGCGACGGTGATGCGGGGGGGACACACGAGGGGTAGGCTCCCTCCAGAATTTAATTATAAAGCGAGATGACACTCGCTACATATGGTGCTTTAGTGGCTCAGTGATTTTATGCTCCAATTTTCTGCACCACTGGAACACTATAGAATTCCAGAAGCAGCTGCAGACACTTATGCGGCGTGTTGTGTAATGCAGATAGCACGGTTCCCTTGTTAGCATGCAGCTTCTGAAGGTATTCTGCACCGAACTTGACAAGGCCTGAGGCTGGGTGCTAAAAAGTGCTTTTGGACTTTGAGGGGCCACTTCAAAATCCACCAGCAGCCACTGGTAGTGACCTTCAAGATAACACTTTTGCAGAGGTAAAGCTACTAAATAAATTTCATACAAAACCCACTGCTAAGACATTTATTCTGCTGCCCCA
The DNA here is from genome assembly GCF_964263255.1 of Lissotriton vulgaris. Classification (NCBI taxonomy): domain Eukaryota; kingdom Metazoa; phylum Chordata; class Amphibia; order Caudata; family Salamandridae; genus Lissotriton; species Lissotriton vulgaris. Next base: position 244,754,767 of record NC_141685.1, read on the forward strand.
TTGAACTTTGCTTTTCTATGCTTGCTCAGTTCTCCTTATTTTCTGAACTCCAATGCCATACTGTATGCACAAATGTGGCTGGCAGCAAGAAGTTAACTCAAGTTAACTCTCCTCAGCCCGCCCCACAAACCTAGTAAGCACTACCACCCCCTCCCCTCCTCTGCTTAACGTCATCTGAAGCTAAGTCTTGCGGCACAATGTCTGTTTATTCACTGTTTACTCCCGACCTGTGGAGTAGACGCATATTTTGGAGATGTGCTGAGCGTAGGGCAGTTGTAGACCTAAGCTCGTCTTCTTTAAGAGTGCATGTCAAAGGAGGCCTTGAGTTTGATACCGAAGCCATACATTGTAATTAATATAGATATCTTGACTCGCTACTATATAGCAGGATTATGTACTGCATGTGATTTCAGAACAGATTTAAAGTTACAAATCTGTTGTTGCAAGTAGGTAGTGCTAATTTGTAGACTTGTTTGTGGGGTAGTTGGAGGCTTCAGATGTGAGGTACATTTCACCGGTTTGCTGAGTAATTGTAATCAGCAGCTTTTGTAGTGAATAGCATGTTCTAGAGGCAAATGGGAGCTGGCCTGAAAGATTGCAAAGATTTTACATTGAAACCTATGTTTGTTGGGTGTGGCTTGTGATTTGGAGCAGCATTGAGGTACAATTTCTGATAAGATGTGTTCCTGCGTGAGAAATTGGTTAGCCAGGTGCACTGGTTTACCTGGATGGATAGTTAAAGCTGTGCATCGCAGTTACTTGAAGTGTATTCTGGCATTGTTGGGAAATCGTTCATGTGGATAATTCAGGAGTGGAAGGTGGTCCTAATATCTCATGACAGTTACTAATGTGGACTAAAAGCATGAGTTGGAAGCTGTAGTCTTGTCAGCCCAGGAATAACCTGCAGTAACAGCTGGCCTGCATACACACAAGGAGACCTGCTTGATAATTGGCTTGTGTGCTGGGTAAGTTCTGTATGTTGACAGGAGTCCAAAATGGCCACATGATACAAAAATTGGCTTTGTTGCGGGTGGGTTGCCCTTGGAGAAAAAAGAAACTACATTTTGGGAAAGATACTATAAAATTGAAAGGCAAAAAAAGTATCGCTTTGAAAGGCCAAACCAAAGTTGTGCACTTACACTGACTACCTATAAAGTAGCACATGTACGTCTGGTGGAAAATGCCTCTCAGTACTGAGAAACCCCTGCGGGATGACGTGCAGTGCTCAGAAAGAAGAGTGTCAGGAGTCATATGTATTCCAGCACCTCTTCAAAGAGGCCTCCCCATACCCTTACCAATTTTTTTTAAGTATAGGATAAAGTCAATAGAAGATTTAAAAATAAATGATCCAGGGTCTATTATCTGTACTTGTGATGGCAAACCAAGCAGCCTGAAACTACATTTGGATACTTCTAACCCTAGATTCCTCACCTTCGAGTACTCCCCTGGTGCCAGACTGGATCCAGAAACCTTTTTCAGCAGTGCTTCAGCATGCCACTTTGTAGCACTGTGCAGTTTTATTTGCTTCATGTTGCCCTAGAAATTAGTTATGTCACATGTAAGCACCCCTCCTTTATTTTTAGGTCGAGCTGGAGTTAGCATCCGAAGGATGAGTCCAGTCTCGACAACTTTAGCTGCCCGTCTCTGGGAATGAGGGACAAGAGGGTGCTACGAGCTTTTCTGACGGATTTGGGTGCGCGAACGCGCACGTTCCGTCCCGCGTCGCGCCGTGCACATCCCTCCGATTTCTTTAAGTTGGCACACATGCGCGCGCATATACACACACACAGACAGACACTCGCTCACCCACCCCCCCTCCTCCCCCACAGTCATCGGCCTCTTTTAAACACACACACACGCATACACACACGCATACACACAGACTCCAAGACACATACACACTTGCACGCTCACACACATACACAGCCCCCCGCCGTCGCACGCGCACACACACATGCCCCCCGCCTTAGCAGCTCAGCAACAAGGCGAAGCCCCACTCACCGGCTTCCTTGGTGCGGCGGCTCTCCTCTCATCGGCAGCTGCAGGGCTCCTTTATGCCGGTTACCACGGGCTCTCCCTCACTCCTGGGAGCCTCGTGGAAGGCGCCAGCAGCAGGACTCTTCCTCCCTCCTTCTCAGGGCGAGTGCACCGGGCGCAGGGTTGGCTCCTGCCTGCTCCGGTGCTCAAAACAGCCGCGGCACTTCCGTGGGAGGCAGGGTAGGCTCCCGCCCTCCTACTTCCGGTTTCCGGTTGTCCCGCCCGGCCTGCCTGACTTCCTGGTCGCAGGCCGGCGGCGATGTTCGGTTTGTACCGGGCTGCGGCAGTGATGCGGGGGGACACACAAGGAGTAGGCTCCCTCCAGAATTTAATTATAAAGCGAGGTGACACTCGCTACAAGTGGAAATACGCCGCAATTTGGGGCAAATGCCGGGTGGGCACCGGCTTGGAGCACCACGCGCTTCAACATAGCTGCCAAGGTTTCAGATTGCAATGTGTGACATGCTCATAATTTCAGTGCAATTATGAGTGACATTTTAATGACCATGAGTGACACTTTCTCGTGAACTAACTCAAGCAATGAAAACCAGGGAAGCATATCAATATCATACATTACATCCATTTGAGCATCTGGGCTGGAGTTCTAGTGTTTTTTCAAGTATCCTACATAGTTTAGGTTTGCTGAGCTATGTTCAAATGCTAGTCTTTACATTACCCTGTTTGATACATGTATATTTTTTTGGTGTGCCATTAAGCTTGCCTTGATGGCATTTAGGCCAAGTTCATTGGTATTTTATACATATGCCATGCCGAATTTGCAAACAAATAAAAAACAGAAGGAGCTCATACTTTTTCTAAAGATGCTGTCACTCATGCTGCCGAATGTAGGTGTTCATGAATATCAAGGCTTATACATTTTGATTCCACGTCATGCTTCTTTCTTCAATCCACCTGCACTTCCTGTGTTCTTATCTCACTCTTGTAGGTTATTTTTCATTCCTGCTATCTGTCACTGTTCCATTATCTTCCTCTGCTTTCTTCTTGCTCCCTTTCTGTAATTCTCTCTAGTAGTAGCTCTAGACCAAAATATGGTGGAAGAAAAATAACTCTTAGACCCCAAAAACATAATTCCCTTCACTACCAAGCACCTGCATAAATGATGCACTGTGTACGGAGCAAAGATGAGTCACAAAAGGAGGAAGGCCTCCTCCACCCACTCACCTCTCTCACACACCCACATTCCCCCATTTCCTTCTGCACCGAAGCCCCCTCCCTCATTTCCAATAACTCAAACACTTTCCGCTGTGATGCTCTCTTTTCCTCACCTTACAATTCTCCTACCCGATGTTACCCCTCCTTCAGGCAAGGAAACCCTTTGCAATACTCCTCAGGGCCCGACAAAGCACTCCCCCTCACCCACCGTGCAGTCTCTCTCTCTCGTACACCACTCACACCTGAGCCCAGTAAAGAGACGTGCCCCGTGTATAAACTAGAAATCTCTACTTTCTGTAGAGTGCTGCCAGTGTTTTTTTCTCCCCCTCGCTGTGGTCTCTGTTATTGCAGTGAGATAGAGAGCTGCTGTCTTAGTCCAAGTGAAGGTGGCTGTTGGCTGGCCGAGGCTGAACGGCGGCAGACACCAGCACGCACCCCCGGGGCCACCAGCCTCCAGCCATGCCCAGGGCAAGCACCCCGGGGCCTCGAGCCATGCCCAGGTCAAGCACCCCAGGGCCTCAAGCCATGCCCAGGGCAAGCACCCCCGGGACCTCGAGCCATGCCCAGTGCAGACCTTAATGAGCAGCACTGACTGCAGCTGATCACGCGCTGCCTCCAGGGCCCAGGAGTCTCCTTGTGCAAGGCACTAACATGAAACCAAAGTGCTGTGCAGCGACGTGATGTCAGCACAATCATCTTTCCTCTGCAACAAAATCCTCAAAAACCTGCAATAGGTCTCACTTTTGCGAAAGTTTCAGCTATTAGCATTGTAAATGACAATGCCTTTTATTTATGTTTTAAAAGCAAAAACATAAATAAAAGGTGTTGGACCTGCGATGGGCAAGCCCAGCACAAAGGGGGTAGCTTGGCTCAAGTGTCAAGGCAAGTGAAGGCTATTGTGTTAAGCCGGCTTTGACCCAATAATATCTCCTTGTACAACCACCAAAAAGAAGGACACCACACCACTGTTGTAGAAAAATACGATTCCTTTATGTAAAAATTCTCTGTTATGAATGGGGTTCAATTAGTAAAGCACATACACATTTCTTTTGGCCACAATTTGCTGGGTTTCGGTTTTGGAATAAATACAATAAATAAGCTCAGGAATAAATATTATCAATAAATCGAATAAATACCATCAAAAAATAGAATAAATATCACTTTTGTTTAGCAGAATAAATACTGGTTCAGTTAAATAAACATTCACAGGTTCATTCTGGTATCGCTGCCACCAATTAAATACTTCAGGAACATTACACTTGCAATACGCTTTAAGTTGGAAAGATAACTCTTACAGTTTATGATGGTTTCACCAATCCTATACACAGGCTTCTCTGGGCACAAAAGGAGTGTTGGGACTCTTTAAGAAACACACGGGGTTATGCGCGTGTATCTAAAAGGCAAGGAAACACAGTGAACACTTCATTTACACTCGGCTGCCACCGGGTTGAGATCTCTGTTTGCCGGTGGGGTCTAAGCGCGCCTAGGGGGTTTTACCATTGCTAGCACTCAGGCGGCACGAGTTCAAAGTCTTTAGACTGACGAACGGGGATGCCGAAGAGGTCACACAGTCTTACGCTCGGTCAAATAAATGCCGGTTCGCAGTTCCGTTATATCACCGCTTCCCGCCTGAAGAAACGGGCCCACCTCACATAGGCTGCAATCGGAAAGCGATTCAGTCGGGGTCAGCACTTCTCTTGCCAGCGACGGGTTCTCAGGGGCACCACGGATCTCCCTCCGACTTCCTCAAACAGGGATGGTTCCCGCCCACAGCTACAGCCGTCGATTCACTGGGGAGGGGCAGAGACAGTAGTCCAGCCCAACGAAAGCCGGCCGTTCCCCGCCCCGGCGCACCACCTCACCTCAGTCTGCGCAGGAAGCACTCTTCGCCGGTGGGGCTTGGAGACGTCCGAGCTCCTTGCTGGAGGCGCCTGTCACCAAGGGGGCACAGTAGACGCTCGCGTTTGCGGCGAACTTGCTCTCGCCTCGCGACCCGAGTCTGTCGTAATTCACCACCGGGGGGGGGGGGGGGCGGGGAGGCACACAAACACGGCCAGTCTCTTGGGGACAACAAGGCACTCGCTGGGCAGGCGCGGTAGGCGCGAGGTCACCGCACACACAGCTGACTGGAACGCCAGTCAGGATCCACGCCAGTGACCCTTGCTTGCTCTACTGCCCGCACTACCAGCCGCCTCAGGGGTCAACAGGGCAGGTGTCAATCTGGTGTCAAGTCTGGAATCTCCTTCTTCACCTAGATCTGGAACATCATTATCCTATCTAGTCTTCTGGTCATCTAAAATGGCCGCCAGGGACTGGACCTTATATAGCCAGTGCCCTGAGGTGCTGGCTCGTGCCAGTAGGTTCTAGAACCTTCTTTGGGATAGGCCAATGACATGGCACTTCTGAGAGGTATTTGGGACCCTAACAACCACCATACGGGGTCTAGAGCAGCCATTTTGTGTACCTGAGGAAAATAAAGAAATTCCTGTCAGGAATGCGCGCCAAGTAAAAGGGCGCCAAAACGTTGAAAGGTCAAGGTTCATGGAGGCTCCAAGGGGAGTCACTCACATGAGGAAAAGGGATGGCCACCATTTTGAGGCCATTCATACAGGTTGCCAATCCCAGTCTATAATGTCACAGGTTTTGCCAGGTGACATGTAAATAGGTGCCAAAAACCTTGTGAACAACTGGTCGTCAAGGAACATCTAGCCCCATGAAACAGGACACAAAAGGTCCTGGTAGACAAAGAAAAGCGACAAATTTTGGGAGGTACAGGGGAACAAAAGAAATCATAGTGGTGAGGGGACTCTCAGAAGCAGACGGGTCTTACACGCGTCCCCCCCCCAGCTGAAAGTGGGGAGAGCAACCCAACCCCTTGGGAGTTCTCAACACTAAGGCGGAAATACCTGGAGAGACCGTCTGCATTGGCGTGGTCAACTCCGGGTCGGTGTTCCACCCGAAAGTCCATTCCCTGTAGGGAGATAGACCACCTCAACAGTTTGGGGTTTTCCCCCTTCATCTGCATGAGCCAGCGAAGGGGTCGGTGGTCTGTCTGAACAAGGAAGTGTGAACCAAACAAGTATGGTCGCAGCTTCTTCAGTGCCCAGACCACCGCAAAGGCTTCCCGTTCAATGGTACTCCACCTCTGTTCCCGGGGAAGCAGTCTCCGTGACAGAAAGACCACGGGTTGATCCAGACCCTCTTCATTGAGTTGCGATAACACCGCCCCAATGCCAATGTCGGATGCATCTGTCTGGACAATGAATTCCTTCATGAAGTCTGGAGCCTTCAAGACGGGAGCGTTACACAATGCTTGTTTCAGAGTGTCGAAGGCTCGCTGACAAGCCTCCGTCCAGATGACTCTCCTGGGTTGCTTCTTGGCCGTGAGTTCGGTAAGGGGTGCCACGATAGTGCCATACCCCTTCACGAACATCTGTAGTAACCTGTGAGGCCCAGGAAGGCTCGGACCTCAATCTGGGTCTTGGGGGGTTTCCAGGCCATGATTGCCTCAATCTTCGCCTGAAGGGGCTGCACCTTTCCCCTGCCCACCAAGTGACCTAAGTACACTACTGACCCCTGTCCAATCTGACATTTGCTGGCCTTGATCGTCAAGCCAGCCCTTTCCAGGGCTTGGAGAAAAGCTTGCAAGTGCTGCAAGTGATCCTCCCAACTGCTACTAAAGACAGCTATGTCATCAAGTAGGCAGCAGAGAAGGACTCCATCCCGGTGAGGATCGTGTTCACCAACCGCTGAAAAGTGGCAGGAGCGTTCTTGAGCCCAAAGGGCACGACGCAGAACTGGTAGTGTCCATCAGGTGTGGAGAAGGCTGACCTTTCCTTGGCTCCATCAGTCATGGGAATCTGCCAGTACCCTGCAGTGAGGTCAATGGTACTGAGATATTGGGCAGCTCCCAACAAGTCAATCAGTTCATCCGCCCGAGGGATCGGATGAGCATCCGTTTTGGTTACCGAATTTAGTCCTCGGTAATCCACACAGAATCGCAATTCTGGTGTGGCGCCAGGTGGAGCAGCTTTGGGCACCAAAACCACCGGGCTAGATGAAGGGCTACTTGAAGATTCGATGACTCCTAGTTCCAGCATCTTAGCTACTTCACTTCGAATGCTGGCCTTCACCTTGTTAGACAGCCGGTAAGACTTGGACCTCACAGGTGGGCTGTCTCCTGTGTCCACATCATGGGTACACAGGTGGGTCTTACCCGGGACAAGGGAGAACAGAGGAGCGAATGACCCCAAGACCTGGCGACATTCCTCCTGCTGCTCAGGAGTCAGGGATGGCGAGAGTTTCACTCCCTCCACCGACCCATCCTTTTCTTGAGACGCAAAAAGGTCAGGGAGAGGCTCTGTGTCCTCTTCCTCTGATCCGTCAGTCACCATAACCAACATGACTTCGGGCCTCTCGTAGTAGGGCTTTAGGCGGTGGGCATGTAACACCCGATGTGGGTGCCGAGGGGTCTTCACGTCCACCAAGTAGGTAGCCTTGCCCATCTTCTCCAACACCTCATAGGGGCCTGTCCAACGGTCCTGGAGGGCACTCAGCTCTCCAGGCTCCATCACCCACACCTTCTGACCAGGCTCCAGCTCCACCGGGTGAGCATTGTGGTCGTACCACGCTTTCATCACAGACTGGCTGGCTTCCAAGTTGTCAGAAGCTTGCTTCCACAACTTAGCCATTTGGCTACGGAAGGCCAGCATGTAGCTCACCACGTCCCGGGGAACTTTCCGAGGAGACTTTTCCCAGGAGTCCCTCACCAGGCTGAGAGGTCCACGTACAGGGTACCCGTACAAAAGCTCAAAGGGGCTAAAGCCCACTCCCTTCTGCGGCACTTCCCTGTAAGAAAAGAGCAAACAGGGTAGGAGGACGTCCCATTTCCTCCACAGGCTTTCGGGTAGACTTCTGATCATACCCATCAAGGTTTTGTTGAACCTTTCCACAAGGCCATTGGCCTGTGGGTGATAAGGAGTGGTAAACCTATAGGTCACCCCACACTCCTTCCACATTGCCCGCATGTACGCTGACATGAAGTTGGTCCCCCTGTAATACACAACTTCTTTGGGGAATCCCACTCGGGTAAAGATCCCCATCAGGGCCTTCGCCACTACCGGTGCAGTAATGGTTCTCAGAGGTATTGCCTCCGGTAGACAGTCAAAATATCGAGTTGTAAATATCGACTTACCATAATATCGAGTCTGTAATATCGAAGGAGCATAATATCGAAGGCAAGAATATCGTAGGACAGAATATCGACCCAAGGTAAGTAATATCGAAATACTTAATATCGATGTAAGTAATATCGAAGTTAGTAATATCGATAGCATATATATCGATGTTAATAATTTCGATGACACTAATATCGATATTTGTATTATTTTATAGTTTTTTATTATGTATGTGTTATATGTTTAATTTAAGTATTTAAAATAATTACTATTATATGTGTATACATTTTCTATAATAATATAGAAATTTATAAGTAAATTGATGTATTGATGATGTATTGGAAGCTGCACGCGAGACCGCCTGTATGGGTGATGTGCGAATGGGTGGTGCTCCGTGGCTGTGGGGCGACACTATAAGAGCACTGCTTGAGAATATGTGCGACTAACTGTCTTCACGCTGTGACCCCCCTCCCTGGCCGGGCGGCCCACTGGGCTAGTCTATTCCCCCCCCCCCTCCTCCATGGAGCAATCGGCTGTCTTCCCGCTATAGCCCCTGCTGACACTACACATAATTGAAATGCTACCTTGCCCGAGTACGTATGACCCTGCGTGTGAATGACGATATGTGAGTTTGATGCTTCCTCTTTGCACCTGAGTTTGTTGTTTCCCTTTAAGGCTGTTGTTGGGTGGTGGGTGAAAAAAAGGAGCCTGTAGACGTGTTTTATTCGCATTACAGTCCAATTGTACTACGTGCTGCTTTACGTATATTGCTGTTGAATAACATCCGTTCATTCTGAGATACTTTCACGTCTACTGACCCCGACAAAAATGTGAGACGCATTGATTTGTTATTGTTACACGCATTTACTATGCACCTCTATAGCGGCCTGCCTCCGGGTTGTTGGCGTGACGCTGTGTAACTTGCATTATATACAATAAACGTCTTACCCCAAAAAAAATTTTTAAAGTGTGGACAACCGCCTCGAAGTAGGCTAGAAGGATAGGAACTCTGAGGGTCACCTCCACCCACCTCCAGAAGAGAATTTGGAAATAGCAAAATATTGAACTGGAGGGCCGCTGGGAGAAAACTCCGTATGTGTACCTGTGGAGCACACTGAATTATTATGGGGTCCAAAACAAGCATGGCTCGCAATCCCACCCGCTGAGCACCAATTTTATGTTGGACCTGCGATGGGCAAGCCCAGCACAAAGGGGGTAGCTTGGCTCAAGTGTCAAGGCAAGTGAAGGCTATCGTGTCAAGCCGGCTTTGACCCAATAATATCTCCTTGTACAACCACCAAAAAGAAGGACACCACACCACTGTTGTAGAAAAATACGATTCCTTGATGTAAAAATTCTCTGTTATGAATAGGGTTCAATTAGTAAAGCACATACACATTTCTTTTGGCCACAATTTGCTGGGTTTCGGTTTTGAAATAGATACAATAAATAAGCTCAGGAATAAATATCATCAATAAATAGAATAAATATCAGGAATAAATACCATCAATAAATAGAATAAATATCACTTTTGTTTAGCAGAATAAATACTGGTTTAGTTAAATAAACATTCACAGGTTCATTCTGGTATTGCTGCCACCAATTAAATACTACAGGAACATTACACTTGCAATACGCTTTAAGTTGGAAAGATAACTCTTACAATTTATGATGGTTTCACCAATCCTATACACAGGCTTCTCTGGGCACAAAAGGAGTGTTGGGACTCTTTAAGAATCACACGGGGTTATGCGCGTGTATCTAAAAGGCAAGGAAACACAGTGAACACTTCATTTACACTCGGCTGCCACCGGGTTGAGATCTCTGTTTGCCGGTGGGGTCTAAGCGCGCCTAGGGGGTTTTACCACTGCTAGCACTCAGGCGGCACTAGTTCAAAGTCTTTAGACTGACGAACGGGGCTGCCGAAGAGGTCACACAGTCTTACGCTCAGTCAAATAAATGCCGGTTCACAGTTCCGTTATATCACCGCTTCCCGCCTGAAGAAACGGGCCCACCTCACATCGGCTGCAATCAGAAAGCGATTCAGTCGGGGTCAGCACTTCTCTTGCCAGCGACGGGTTCTCAGGGGCACCACGGACCTCCCTCCGACTTCCTCAAACAGGGATGGTTCCCGCCCACAGCTACAGCCGTCGATTCACTGGGGAGAGGCAGAACCAGTAGTCCCGCCCAACGAAGGCCGGCCTTTCCCCGCCCAGGCGCACGACCTCACCTCAGTCTGCGCAGGAAGCACTCTTCGGCGGTGGGGCTCGGAGACGTCCGAGCTCCTTGCTGGAGGCGCCTGTCACAAAGGGGGCACAGTAGACGCTCGCAGTCGCGGCGAACTTGCTCTCGCCTCGCGACCCGAGTCTGTCATAATTCACCACCGGGGGGGCGGGGAGGCACACAAACACGGCCACAGTCTCTTGGGGACAACAAGGCACTCGCTGGGCAGGCGCGGTAGGCGCGAGGTCACCGCACACACAGCTGACTGGAACGCCAGTCAGGATCCACGCCAGTGACCCTTGCTTGCTCTACTGCCCGCACTACCAGCCGCCTCAGGGTTCAACAGGGCAGGTGTCAATCTGGTGTCAAGTCTGGAATCTCCTTCTTCACCAAGATCTGGAACATCATTATCCTATCTAGTCTTCTGGTCATCTAAAATGGCCGCCAGGGACTGGACCTTATATAGCCAGTGCCCTGAGGTGCTGGCTCGTGCCAGTAGGTTCTAGAACCTTCTTTGGGCTAGGCCAATGACATGGCACTTCTGAGAGGTATTTGGGACCCTAACAGCCACCATACTGGGGTTCTAGAGCAGCCATTTTGTGTACCTGAGGAAAATAAAGAAATTCCTGTCAGGAATGCGCGCCAAGTAAAAGGGCGCCAAAACGTTGAAAGGTCAAGGTTCATGGAGGCTCCAAGGGGAGTCACTCACATGAAGAAAAGGGATGGCCACCATTTTAAGGCCATTCATACAGGTTGCCAATCCCAGTCTATAATGTCACAGGTTTCGCCAGGTGCCTTGTAAATAGGTGCCAAAAACCTTGTGAACAACTGGGCGTCAAGGAACATCTAGCCCCATGAAACAGCACACAAAAGGTCCTGGTAGACAAAGAAATGCGACAAATTTTGGGAGGTACAGGGGAACAAAAGAAATCATAGTGGTGAGGGGACTCTTAGAAGCAGACGGGTCTAACAAAAGGCATTGCCATTTACAATGCCAATAGCTCTAACTTTAATAACGCGAGACCTATTGCATTGCAAATGGTTGTTTAATCTCACATTCACACCACGACTACACAATCACTTGCGATAACTTTTCCCCTCTTATCCGCATGCAACATATGGCAGGAACAAAAGATCTCCGGTAAAGAGCCCCTTTGCGGGTGCCCGTCAGACATTGCAGCGCTAGTCTGACGAGGAGCAGAACCTATATGATGAAGCATGACACCTAGCTTGCTAGGTGTGTGAGGGTTTTAGTTCTGAAAAGGGAATCCCCCGCTTTTCTCCCGTTGCTTCCACGCTAGCCTTACACCACTTCCCCTCTTCACATTTCCTTGGGGAACTTTGTACCCTTCTTGTGTTTGAGCTGTTCTGGGCTTGTTCACTGGACCCCGTAAAAAATAGCCCTGTTACGGTTCCCTTCTTTGTTGATAACAGCTAGTCACAGCCACAACAGAGTTACGTGGAATGAGACTCTTTTCCAGAAGTTCAGATTATCAGAGTCTGCAAACTGTCTAAGCTTTCAACTCCAGGAAGCCAGCAATGTGGTAATTCTAAGATGGTTGTCCCATGGTTCAAAGCCCCCCGGGAGCATGGCCAGAGCCTTTGTTTATATTGAAGAACTCTTTATACCCACTGTTGTTGTGAACATAGTCCTTTTAGGGGTCTGGGGTATTGGAGTATAAATAATTTGGCCCTCTCCCCTTGTGTGTGTTTAACAGAGTCTTTGCATGACAGACTTTCAAACAATTACTGGTTCCTAGTTGGGAGACAGCAACCAGCTTTCATCTGGGGGTTCATTCGCAGACCTCAACGAAGTACCAAGACTGTGTGATACAAAGGTGGGGAGAGCTGTCATGTGCAATGGGATCCTTAGCAGACATTGTGACGTTTGGAAGGTGTTGTGTTTCTTGTTGTTTTATTATTAGGTATTTTTGGAAAGAATGTTGAGTATGAGGCCTCAGTTGTGCCCTAGCAGGTTTTGGTGTCTGGGGCGGGTTGCACACTAATCCCACTTAAGGGCTAAGGCTTGTGGTGTTGCCCATGACCTGAGACAAACATACTGCATGTTAACACTCCTCCAAGGATGCAGCCTTGCTACAGCAGCCTCCGCTAGGAGCCTGCTGCAGCAAGGCGGTGACCTTGGAGGACTGTTGAAATGAGGTATGCTTGTTTCCTCTACCCCAGCATGAAGCACCTGTTTTACGATATGGCACGCACCCTACTGCTGACACAACACCCACATACCGTAAAGGCCAGCTAGCAGCCAAAAGGAACCCTTGTTTAGTGTACAAATTATTAGTTACTGAAAATTAGTCCAGCCACGTGCCATGCATCATGGGTCAGACTAACGCAAATCGTCAGTAATTCCCACATTGGAACATTTTATCACACACTTTAGAGAGTTCCTCTGAGCTCACCAGTAGTCATTCTTTGTGTGCCACAAGCGTGAAAATGTATTTATCAGTGCTCTGAGAAACACTCAGAAACTTAGCATTTAGGCTTTGCAGCTAGGACACATAATAAGCATACATTCTGGACCTTCAGATTCAGACGGGAGACTACCGATTTCAAGGATAGCCTTCCATCTCCCGGTTCCTGCATGGAGAAACCTGAATGGGATTGCCGAATCATGATCTGCTTGGACAAAGGCAGCTTTAGCTCTTATATATCCTGAGCTAGAACGTTTTGCCCTTAATTCTTGGAGGATGAGATAGGAGGGTGTGACAGGCCTTGACATTGAATTTTAAGCCCTTTCACAGCGCATATAAAAAACTGAGTTTAGAACACCAAAAATGAAATGCTGAGTATCACCATACATGCCAATAGACCGATTCAGACAGATCGCATCTGCTTCATTGTAGGTCAATGGGGAAAATACATTCTCTGGACTATTTTTTAAATCTCCCACTTGCCTCCTCTAAAATATTGGCATGCATAGACAAAGAGCCATGGAAAGAATAACAGCTGTCATGGTTAAACCTCAGGACAGTGTGTAGTGTTTTACCATTCTGAAGGTGGATGGTCCTTGATCTCTGCAGATGCAGGTAAGTTCAAATGCAATGCCAGTATGTGAGAGGCTGGCTCAGTATGTAATGCACACTTATGTAAGTGGACACCTTGCACTGACCCAGACAACCCTTATGGTGATTTTAGTGGTCTTAGACAACCTTAGAAAGCTCTTTAAGTGGTAGCTGTGGAGCACACCCTTCAGGCTTAGTCCCGAAGGAGAGTAAAGCAGCTTGTTTTACCAGAATGCATCCTTGTTGGTATAGATTAAATGAAAAAACTACACTGTTTATTTATAAAAATATGTATTTATTACAAGACACTAACTCACACATACAGATATCTCCTAGACGGAAATATACACAATGTACACGATACTTTGCAATAGAACCCGTAAGTAGCACAGAATACACAGTGGTCTGCATGGGGAAACAAACCATGGACTAAAATAGTGGTATGAAAACCACGACTCAAATCAAGAATATACCCAGAGGACGTAGAAGTGTCGGGGACCGAAGAAACCACCCAAAGTGAGTATCTAGGAGCCCCACAGAGGTTGTGTGCAGTGTGGGAACACAACTGTGTTCTTCGTACAAATCAAAGTGTAAGTAACAGTTGCAATTTTAAAGAAAGGGGACCCTTCCCAGTGGACCCTGATGAAACCCAGTGGGAGAAAGAAGGTTGGAGAGCCACCCCACCCTTGGATACCATAGTACCCATGTTATCAACACCAGGGAAGCTGGGTGCATAGGTGTGAAGTGGTGTCAGAAACTGCTGTCGAATCCATTGGAGGACTTCAGGAAGATGCCGCTGCTGGGGAGGGTGAAAGTGTCCGGTGGAACCCAAAGGTGGATTCGAGGTGAAGAGTACCTGTAAGCAGAGAGGAGAGAGTATATGCCACTCAGGAGTGACCAGGGGGATGGGAAGACGAGTGCCCACCGATGTCGGGTGTTGCAGGGAAGATGACGTGACCTTGGAGCTGCAGCAGTGAGAATCAGGCAATGCTGTGGAAGACCAGAAGCCGTTCACAAGCTGTCCCATGTCGGATGTCGAGAGTTGAGGGGTCGTTGTCCGTCGGGAGCACCAACAAGCCTTGGCAACTGCAGACAACAGGGAAAGCAAAGAAGGTGCTGTGTCGGGACCAGCAAGGTCCAGGGGACTCACAACAAGCAGGGTAGTCAGGGCATGCCTTGACCCATCAGGGGAGCCCAAGGAAGTTAAAGGTGACCTTCGACGGGACTCACAGGCTAGAGGCACTGGTGTTGCAAGAGGTCTTCGAGCAGCTCACCAAAAGATGTAGGCCACAGTGCAAGCGATGTGATGTGGTCAAAGATTCTGGTCACTGGAGATGTTTGAGGTTGGGGCTACTGGGAGCCCAAAGATCTTGATGGAAGGAAGCCAACAAGCCTTTTCACCGGCAAGTTGATGCGGTGTGCAAGTGTTTGGTTCCTGCGACTCCAACTAGGAATCCGGACCTTAAACTTGGTGAGAGGACAAGGAAGGCCTCTTATGGGATGTGCAGAACCACCACCTGTGTTGCTGAGCCTTTCAGAATCTGTGGGAGCCCAGGATCAGCAGATCAGTCAGCTAAGTTGTGGTGCCTGCAGATGCAGGGAAGGACTCCTTCACTTTGAGGGCGATTCCTTCAGGTGTCTTGGATGCCCACAGGCCTTGGAAGGTTTCCTGTATGGAGTACAGGCACAGACGTTGCAGCAGACTAGCAGGGCGTAGCAGACTAGCAGGGCGTAGGGATCAGGTGCAGCAGGAGTCTTGCCGGTTGAAGCCTTAATGCACAGAGCAAAGTCCACAGTGCCAAAACAGTCGAATTTGAAGCGGTGTCTAAAATTAATCATGTCCCACAATGACTCTATGGACCCGCCCTCAGGTAAGCCCTTGAGTACCCTAAGGAAAGGGTTGGGACAATTCGGGGTTCTCTCCCTGGGGAGGGGTTGGACAGTAAGGAGAATACTCCTGTGTCGTTTGTCCAGTTCCATGCCATAGTGGGAGCCAAAGGTTCCCTGAACTAGTTTGAACTGGACTATGTAAGGTGTGCACCAAATGTGCTCTTTAAGCAGGCTGAGTGGCGCTGGCAAGCGCTCCCACCCGGCCCCAATACACTAAACCCTGTCTGGGAGGTGGTCACACCGCCCTGTGACAGGATACCTATTGTTCTGCCTTCCCCTGCTCAAGCTTGGCTCAGAAGCAGGAGGATCAGCAGGAGGGCAGAATTGTGTCTCTAGTCGACAGCAGCCATGTTGTGCTGTCCGGGTCTGGAAGACTGAGGGCCTAACGGAGGGCCTCCACAGTGCTTGAAATCATACGGAGGTATGATTCCAACATTTTTGATACCAAACATGACAGGGTTCGTTACAACCAGTTTCAAGATGGTCATCGCATAATGATGCTGTGCCCCTCTATATGTTATACAGCTGTCTCACTTACAACACGGGAGAATGGACTCTGAAGGCTGTAGGGGTGTCCAGTTCATGCAGGGGCACCCTCTTACTTAGAACCAAGCACCCTGCCTTCAGGATTACAAAAGCCTGCTATAGGGGTGACTTATAGGTTTTAAGTGCAGTGACCCTAGATATAGGAAAACTATATATTTTGTAGGTGATGTTAGCACCAGCTTACACAGGCTGTAATGGCAGCGCTGTAGTGACAGTTTGAATGGTCTCCCATGGGTGGCATATTACATGTTTCAGCCTATAGTGGACCCTTGGTGTACGTATGCACTGTGTACCTCAGTACCATATACCCAGGACTTATAAGGGTACACCGGTATCCAACCTCGGATGCAAATTACAATAATCAATTAGGGAAGAAAGCAGAGACACTGGGGTCCTGATTAGCAGGATCCTAGTCAGACTAGTCAGAAAACAGAATAGCACCAGGCAAAAAGTGTGGGTAACCATAAAAGCAGATCATATATTCCTACACAGTAGTAGCACTACCACAGTGCAAATACATTTGAACAATAAGTAAGTGGCACTTGTAGCATTTGCTGTGGCACCAAGTGGTGTAGCTTTTGATTTTTATCTTTACAGGGATGTTTTGCTTCATTTATTAGTAATTACGTTTCACTCATAGTGTCACACATAAGCTCACTTAACCATGGTAATGCCATACATGACCAATTTTAAACTTAGCAGCTATGCAAAATACCGTTGGGTATCACCCCGAGTGCTTTGATATGAACTGCGAATGCGCGTCTTAGTATGCATGGCTATTAAACTTATAGGTAACTTACATTTTGGTCAAATATGGGTATGACTAAATGGAATTTTAAATCCAATTTACTAACATATTAAGGTAGTCAGCCCTGCCAAATACCACAGATCAGGTGTTGGGCTAAGGCATTTTAATGCTGGTGTCCGCATCACTTCACTAATATGCATTGGCCACACACATATATAGCTCCCCGACATGCTTTGAGGATCCGGAGTCCAGCCATAATTACTTCGCGGGCATCACAGAGGAATTTGGCCTGGCAGCGCCAGGACCAGAGGGCTCTTTATCAAGGATGCATGGCACACGGGGTGCATTGAATCTTTCCTGTGTGAAAATATAGATTGTGCTCCTCCGCCAGCCCCGTCAGCCTCTCTGAGGCACCTGTGTGGCTGTTGGATCTTCAGCACGGGTGTGGCTTCAAATGAGGGTGTTGAGCTACGACCTGCCGCATGCCAGCTAGCACTGGCCCCTCAGGTAAAGCTGGCTAGGACAGTTTAGGGCCAGCCTGCTCTCTCTCGACTTGCCAGTCCGATGTGAGAGCCTCTTGAGCCTGGTGCCTCTGGGCAAACGTGAGTGACAGACTACAGAAGGTAAAACACTACAGTGATGTCAGTGCGGGAATCATTTCTCATGTATGATTTTTATTACTTCTGCTTTCGTTTTCAGGGTGAAAAAGCTAAGCAGGACTACAAGTAGCAATGCAAAGGAAAACACAGGTGAGCTACCTACACTGATGATAACTTACAAGCTTCACCAGTACCTGATGCATCACGACGGTAGCCTCTGGTCTTCTACACAGGTGTCGTTACAGGAGTAAGAAAGAACAGTTATTAAGTAGGTCGCAGGTCCTGCTGCCAGAGGGTGCTTTAGTGTAGGTGTGGAGGAGCCTAGAGTTCAGGTTTGTTGCTGTCCTGAATGGCAAGTGTTTTAAATATGTATTTATTTTGTAATATGTTGGTATTTTATCTCTACTTCCCTAAATTGTAGTTATTTAATTTTGTACATTCATATGTGAAGCGGTGTGTGTATGTGAAGACATGAGTTTGCATTTTAGACACAAATATTATAGATGGACACCGATGATTTAATTTTTCACAGAGTGTGAACCAGTGTACCAGAGGTCTTATTTCAGACAATGTGAGTATTTCAGAATTTCAGACAGCATGTGCAGATCTTATGCATGTGGAAATGTGCTACTCTGCATTTTGAAAAGCCTTTTTTGTGCACATCAACGAGGCAGACACACTGTGGAGAGTGCATCCATTCTCCCCTGCTGAAGAACACATTTGGTGTTGTTCTCTTTTAGATATACTTCTTGGGTGTGGTTCCCCTAGACACAAGCGGACACCTGGGTTTGACATAGCCTGTGCTGTGACGAAGCATATGCAAGCAGGGCACAGGTCTTTGTGGATTAAAGTGGGACACTAGCGGTTTCATTAGGGCTCCCAAAAAGTAGCGTCTGTAAAAAGCATGGTGCACATCAGCCTCTGCTCAGGATCACACATGGGCAAAACATCAGAATGATTTCATCTGCCTCGCCTACTGAATAAATATGGGTCAGTGGGACATATGGCATAAAAAGAAGGTCTATCACTGGAAGTGCATCAATCCAAAAGGGCTGCAAGGATCACATCTGTTCACCACGAAGGCAAGAATCTAGATTATCTCACTTGTTTAATGCAATCGCTGCACAGATTTTGGGTGAAACCAGCGAGAAACAGAACGGAGTCCTGCTTGGCACATTGGGAAATAGTGAAGCCTGTATTATGGTGCTACAAGGTCACAAGCTGTGACTAAAAACACTGAATACTCACATTGTTTAAAATTGTATTACACACAATATAGGACAGCGGCTCCTCTGCTATGGTGAAGCGTCGCCCTTCCTGCCAGCAGCCAAAAAATTAAAAATATAACGATAATAAGCCTGTGTTTATTATCGTTTTATTTTTCTCTGTAGCGTTGCCTAGGGGTCGGGCCATGGAGGTGACAGGCAGAGGGGAGTTGTAGGTGCACTGGTTGCCAGGGCCCATGAGGGTTTGGCTGGCTGTCTCATGCCGGCCAAACCCTCATGCGCACTGAAAGCCTTGCAGCGTTGGAGAGACTAGCAGGCACAGGCTCACAGTCTCCCTGGGAGTGCAAATCATCAGCGCTCAGGCTAATCCTGATGCTGCTTTCATGCAGCGTCAGGATTGGCCTAGGGGATTCTGAGAGTCTGTGTCTGAAGCGCACAGTGACGGGGCCAGAGTGGAGAGTCGAACAGTTTATTTATTATAAATGTTTTATTTTTTTCAGGCCTGGTCCTCCCCCCACCCCCTTCTTCCTCTGCCCTGCCACTTTGCCAAGAAAGCAGCGGCTACTGTAAGATAGGCTGACACAAAGTTTGCAGCCATTAAGTATTCAATAAAAAGCAAGTGTAACTTTCCATTTCAGGGGTTTTGCAGCAACTTCAATATATTTTTACATTTTCTCATTGCTCAAAAGGGTGAAATTTCTGATATTTTTACTGTTCTATGCACTTCAAAGCTTGGATTTACTTGCAAGAAAGTGTCACTCCAAGTGTCAGCTTTTGCAATTGTGTATGTCACTGATAAGCTCACTGAAACCATGGCAATGTCAAACAAGCCATCTGAAAACTTGGCAGTTTTGGGTAGTTTTCTTTGAAGCCCCCTTTAATTTTGAGAGGAGTAAAACTGGAGACAAGACCGCCTACGGTGCACGCCCAGAGACGCCGCTGCTTTACCGCATAAAGTACACCAGGTGCACTTAGTTTCTTTGCTTTTTTTCCAAATGTTAAGTGCTACAATTCACAGTAGCATTTCAGATGGCGACTCGTGAAAGAAACCGGTGTGCGCTCTACTAGGCAATAGGTGGCGCTGCTGAGCCTTCTGTGACAGTCAAAACACCAGCGAGAGACGGCAGAACGAAGAATCGCACGATCATTCGTGGAAAGTGAAGCGACTACTCAATCAAATAAAAAACAAAGTCCCTGCTGTTTTTGAAAAGGTTATAAGAAAATAATAGTAGGTAAAAAACATGTTTTAAAAAGTACCGCCCGAACAGGGACTTGAACCCTGGACCCTCAGATTAAAAGTCTGATGCTCTACCGACTGAGCTATCCGGGCTTCTGCGAAAGACTTAGAGGGCACTTTATATAAAGGTTTGTTGGAGCACAAGACTCCATCTACCCCCATATTAATCCTTTATTCTACGATAGTGTTCTCCCTTTGGATTGACAGGCTGCAGACCGTGCCCACGCACAGATTCCTCCCAGTTTCCACTGCTCCCTCCTGGTGCCTCTGCCACAGCTCCGCAGTGAGCTTTGGCTCATGTTCACGCTGCAGACAAATACAGTGACACAAGTACGCTCCTTCACTTCCCTGTCCTGTTACCGCGCCCGCCTCCATTGCTCTGGATTTATTTCCACCGTGTGAGGGCTCTCTCGTGCAGCTGGATGTCCCTCGCAGTGCCCTCTTATTGTTATTTCCCTTTTTCCAAGCACATTTTCTTTCGACTCTCTTTTCACGTTTCAGTCACCATGTCTGGGGCTGGGACGCATTCGTGCACCCTCCCAGGTCACTCATTCTCACATCACACTGGACCAAACAAGACTTATAGAATGGTTAAGGCTTATTACCCACGCGTTGACCTCCTGCCGAGTCCACAGATTGCTGCCCGGCCGGGGAGAGGAGGTCTGCCGGAGAAAGAAAGAAGACAGGTTCTGCTGGCATTTTAATTAAAAAAAAAAAAAAATTGGCAAAGTCTGAGGCTGTGACCTCTACCACTCGGTTCGAAACAGACCAGTAGAGCTCTCGTCGCCATCGATTAGTTTGTGCTCCCGCCCTGGGCACCGCACCCAAACCGACAGACCATGCACGAAACCTGGGCTTCACCCTGGACTCCTCCCTCTCCATGACCAGGCAAGTCAACAGCGTCTCCTCGGCGTGCTTCAACATCCTACGCATGCTACGGAAGATCTTCTGGTGGATCCCCACAGAGACCAGGAAGACCGTCACCCAGGCCCTCGTCACCAGCCGACTGGACTACGGCAACGCCCTCTACGCCGGGACCACCGTCAAGCTCCAGAAGAGACTCCAGCGGATCCAAAACGCCTCAGCCAGACTCATCCTCGACATCCCACGTTCCAGCCACATCTCCGGACATCTGAGAGACCTTCACTGGCTCCCCGTCAACAAAAGAATCACCTTCCGCCTCCTCACCCACGCACACAAAGCCCTACACGACCAAGGCCCGAGCTACCTCAACAGCCGAGTCAACTTCTACGCTCCCAAACGCCACCTCCGATCAGCCAACCACGCCCTCGCCGCCGTCCCCCGCATCCGAAGAGCGACTACAGGAGGAAGGTCCTTCTCCTACCTGGCCGCCAAGACCTGGAACTCCCTCCCGTCCGACCTGCGCCTGACCCAAGACCACCTCTCCTTCAGGAAGAAGCTGAAGACCTGGCTGTTCGAGCAGTAGCGGCACCCCCCCCCCAGCGCCTTGAGACCCTACGGGTATGTAGCGCGCTTTATAAGTGTATTTGATTGATTGATTGATGTGCTTGGACACTTGGCACAGTGACATAAAATACCGGTTAAAGAACCGTGACAAACAGGAAACAGTGCTCGTTTTAGTCTGTTTTCTATGTCAATAATGTAGCTTAACTCTTCGCTATTCTTCCCCCTTTGCATGTTTCCTTTAATAAGCCGCCATAATTTAAGAAAATAAATTATTACCAAAGTCATAAAGTAATTAGCAAAACACCGTTCCAATAAATTGGAATTTCAGAAAAAAATATCTTCCCTGACCGGGAATCGAACCCGGGCCGCGGCGGTGAGAGCGCCGAATCCTAACCACTAGACCACCAGGGAGTGTATGGAAGTAGTTTTCAGGAGGTCTGATATAGAAAGCGCATCATACTGTCTCACTATTATTGTTCAGGCTGACCATACGAAGCTCATACAATGAAGTCACTTTTGTCACAGTGATTCTCTAAATGATTAACATAACATTTGCTACTAAAACATGATGCATTTGTGCCAGATTCCAACAAACACCACCAGTTTTGTTCTCTGTGCGTTTCCAACACCATTGCCCATCCTCTGACACTAATCCCTTCCAGGAACGGAGGAAAGAGAAGGATCCGAAAAATGGAAGAGTGAAGTCAGATTTTTCACAATGTGGATAACGTTTTAACTGGGAAACCATAAAATAAAATAAATTAAGCAAAATAATTAATCGTACACATATATTTTGGGAACATGCAGCTGTGATTCAGAATAAAAAATGCATTGGCAAGATGGCCGTGTAAAGCGCAGCTCTAGGACCGGCCCGTCCCCGCATCTATTCTGACCATAATCCTGCAGGCCTGAATGCAACCCTTGTATTGCGGAACCATAGCAGACACAAACCTGCTAACCCCAACTTGTCTCCTGCATGAGAGACAGAAGATACGGCCACTGTTGAGGTTGGGCCTAGTGGCGAGGCCTGCCCGAGAAGGAGCTCCAGTGGCCGAACTGGTGGGCGCTGCCGCTCTGAACGACAGTGGCGATTTGGTGACTTTACACGGCGGCCCCCCGGATCTGGCCGCGGACACGAACCGGCCGGGTCCGACTTGTCTCCAGCGTTGGAGACAGAAGCTCAGGCCGCCATTGAGGTGGGGCCCGCGCCAGGACCCGCGGTGTTGCGGGGGGGCGGGAAGGACCTTCAGTGGGGGTGGCTTGTGCTGGTGGGAACGCCGTGACTGGAGGGCGCTGATGATGCGACAGGATCAGCATTCCGGTGCTTATGCACGGCGGCCTCCCGGATCTGGCTGCGGAGAGGTGCGCTTTGAATCCGCACTGTGTTTAAGGTAAAGACCCCTGACTGACTTCGATTGGGCAGCCAAATGGACCTGAGGGCGTATCCCGTTGCCCCCGGGTTTTTAACACACTGCTCCTCCCTCCCCAGAACTGTGGAGTGCGACCGCGGCCGCATACAGGACCCCCTGGGCCGATGTTGCAGGGGTTGCTCTGAGCCAGTTTCCTGCGCCTAGAGCCAAACGCCCATCCACTGCAGGGGTGGGGCCTAGCTGCTGGACCCATGCCGGGTTCTCCAGTGACAAGCCTGGCTGGAAGGGAGCTTCGGATGGTCTGGCCTTGCCTGCAGTGACGCCACGTTTGGTGGGTGCTGCTGCCATGGCGTGAGGACCGCACCTACTTCCAGATATTGGAGCACCTCTGATGAGCCGGTAAGCGGGAGCGGCTGGTATTGCTGTGTGTGCTGGATTGCTGCCCGGCCCAGCATGAGGAGAGGGTCACGGCGTTGTATGACCCAGTGCTCTTCCTTTCCCCGATGTAAAGTGGCCTCAGGACAGACGCAGGGCCTCCCGAAGACCCCTAGCTGTGTATGCACGTCCCATATGGAGTTGGTGTTTCCCATGAAGAGGGGGAGACAGGACTGCTGAGGCTTGTACTGGTGGCAAGTGAGTGTAGGGTGCCCGGGACAGTGAGGGCAGCGGCCTCCTGGGAACATCAGAGGGGGCACGTGAACTTGGTCTGTCCTGAGAGATCCCCTGCTGGGATGGTGCAATTACGTCCGAGTTGGAGGCGGATTGCCTCTAGAAGTTTGGCCCTATTGTGGACTAAGTGGTCGGACACGGGGTGCTTTGATTCCCTCCACATCCATTGATTCCTGGCTCAGGTATTTGGTGTTAGTAGGGCCGCTCTGCCAGGACACAGGTAGGCAGGCTGGTATAACGAGGAGAGGAGTATGACGGAGCAAGTTAAGACCGCAGAGGCTCGGGGCCCGAAGGACATGCAATCCAACAAGTTGGACCGTTACACAGTCCCAAAAGAAATGCAACAATACCGGACGCCAAGGGATTCTGCCTCCGGGGGCCTGGGTGAAGAAGAGACAGAAATCTCTTTAAAAGAAGTCATGGATGCCATCACGGGCGTTAAGGCCTCCCTAGATACAGTGGCGATTGATGACAACCTCATCAGGGCCGACATGGGGAAACTGAATGAGAAGGTCATACAAGTTGAACTTACCACTGCTAGCTTAGTGGGAGACAGATGAAAAATGCAAATCTGCGCTTTTTAAGCCAAACTATGCGGCTGACCGGGGCCCCCGCAGATGGCCACCCTAAAAGGGTGGCCCTATAGTGCCATTTGGGCACAGTCACCACCCTCCTAGTTGTCAGAGTCAGGTAAGGGGTCCTCCCTCAAGGCGCACCAGGTGCGTCACTTCCGGAGCAACGTGGAGGGGAGAGTATATATGCCATCCCCCTCCTTCCTGGCATCCTCTGACGTATCCCCACAAGCTGCCTACTATCGCTCGCAGTGAGTGTTTATCCCCCCCACTTCCCTCGAGGCTGGGTTGCTCGACCTGGCTTCGGCTGTGGTGCCAGCCTCCATGATCTAGGCCAGCACTGTGCTGACCGGCTAGGGGGACAGAGGTGAAAGTATGCGGAATGCCTCAGCTCGGGCCCAAGAGTCCTGCGGGCTGATTGTGTGTTCCCCGTGTGTTGCCCAAGGGGGTCTCCCGCCATGGTGGGAGACTGCTCCCGCTCAGGAAGCGGGGAGAGCAGGCTATGCTTCTGGGGCGCCCCACCGCCCTTTGGCTCGCTTTCAGGCCGTGCGTGCCTCCTGCCTTCCGGGGGGCCTAAATGTGGAGTTCCTAGCTTTGCGAGTTTCGGGGAGAGGAACTCGGCAGGCTACCGGGGTAGAAAGATGGCGCCTCCCCCTGCTTATGGTTTCCTGCAGGACTAGTTGCGGAGGCTTCCCCCAGCGCGGTACAGACTCCTATCTCTGCTAGCTGGGTCTGTATTTGCTCCTGCCTGCGTAGGACCGCATGCAGGGCGCCTACCCATAGGAGCCGCTGGGTGGGACTCTTGGAAGACTAATGCCGGGGGGAGGTTGGGACAGAGGTGCGCCATGCTCTGCCAGGGGGTTTCCTTTTGATGGTGCCTGGAGCCAGACCTTAGTCTGTCGGGTGGTGCGGCCTGCATGTAGGCTCCCCCTACCATTCTGCCTGGTGTTGCCTCTGTGTGGGCCTGAGCTATGGCGTTCCAGGAGTTTCCTAAACCGTGGGGAGGGAGGCGGAACTGCGGGCGCCCCGGCTCCTTCGCTGCAACTAGCAATGGCGGTGTGAGTTTCCACATGTAGCGCTGCCTCCCCCTGGTGAGAGTTGCCCAGGCAGGGAAGGTCCTTAATTTCCCCCCAATTGCAGCCTAATGCTCGCTCCTGTATAGCCTCGAGGGCTGGGCGCTTTGCTTCAGCGTTTGCCAGGCAGTGTTCGGTTTGCTCCACCGACACTGCATGTTTTAAATGAATGCCTCCGTGTAATTTCCGCGGTGCTAATAATGCCTGCCAGTTTTCTTTTACCGGCAGGGAACAGGCCCGGGGCCAGTGGGGGGGTGCTGGGATGGAGCAGTTTCAGCTCCTTCTAAGCTCTGTGGGTGGTGTCTAGTTCGGCTTCATCTGAGGGACAAAAAGGGGGGCATTACCAATTACAACGTGTAGTGCAGTGGTACCGGAAGTGCGGTGCGGGATCACTGAGGGCACATGGGCGGGGGGGGAGGGGGAACATCATGGTGACGACGTCCGGCTTGAGTTCTGGAAAAAGAAAGGATAAATATCTAACATTTCGTGTGTTCCCCCCACCCTGCCAGTTGTTGCGTGCGTAAGGGGATACCGACCTACCAGCTAGCCGACCATCAAGGCTTTGCGCTGTGGCTAGAGTGCGTCTGAGGCCCACGTGGGGCCTGTTGCTGTTTTGGGATCAACAGCACGATCCCGCAGTAGCCATGGCAGCACCAGCCGTGGCTATGGTGGTCGTCACGGACCCTCGGACTTTGAGAGACGCGAAGGGTGGTGATGAGTAAGCGTTCTCTTTCGTATTACCACTTCAGTGATCGGCTTGCATTTCTGATGTTTCAATGGTTGTGGTTCTTGAATTAACAAGCAGAGAAAATGCAACAGGTCTCGCCTTTGGTTAAGTTAAAGCCATTTGCTTTGCTGGTGGTATAGTATAGCAAAGCAAATGGCTTTAACTTAATAAAAGGCAAGACCTATTCCCTCCATAACTCCAGCAAGGTAGTAGGAGAATCTGTGGCAGATTTTCATGACAAACAGTTGCTGCAGAGAGCAGAGCCGATCGGAGGACGGTTTTGGACAGAGCAGAGCAGAGCCGATCGGAATGCCGGGGGCAGTGAGGAAGTAGCGAACTCCCTCCAAAAACTTGCCTGGTGCCTCCCGTACCTACTGTCGCTGGAGTTCCGAGGCTGAAAAGACCGCTGTGCTCCCGCCGCCGCAGCCGTTCGCGGCCTGTGTCTTGCGGTTTGGCTGCCTGCTTCTCGGCGGTTCTTTCCGCCATTGGGGATACTGCTGCCAGAACTCACCTGGTGTCGATGGACCTGGATGTGGGCGGACTGCTGTGCTCCCGCCGCCGCTGCTGTTCGCGGCCCGTGTCTTGCGGTTTGGCTGCCTGCTCTTGGCGGTTCTGCAGTGGCTGGGGCCGCCTGGACTGCCTGCCTGTCTGCTTCGACTGCCTGTCTGCCGCCGAGAGTTCCGAGGTGCACCGCCGCCGCCTCTGCTGTTTGCGGCTCGCAGCTTGTCTGACTGTCGCCAGTTGCTGCCTGTTCTGCCCGTGGTTGAGGCTGCTCATAGTACCTGCCTGCCGCCCGGAGTGCCGGGGTGCCGGAGTGCCCGTTTCCACCGCTCATGGACTGCTGCTCACGGGGCAGATACGCAAAAGTGAGCACAGAGGCACTGAACAGCACGTACCAGAAAGTGGGTATTCGCCTGGGATGGTTTGGTCTTCGGGGACACATGCTCAAGAAAGTGAGGCATCGGGGAATAATAAAGTTCACTCCTGTCAGCGAGCTCGATAGACTCTTCCGGACTGTTGTGGACCCCGCTTGTGGTGGATTGTGGTCCCTGTAGTTTCTTTCTCCAGCACACCAGGGTTGCTGGGGTCGAGTTGAAGGGGGTTGAGCAGGGTCAAGCCGCGCAGATTCCTGCTCCCCGCTCTCAGTTCCTCAGGCGCGCCCACCTTCTCCACTTCCTCCCTCCTGCCCATGTAGCGTGTAGGTTGAGTGGTAGCAGAGCAGGGATTAGAGCCACGCTCCTACGGACGACCCCCGGGAGACCCGGACTGGACTGAACTGGACCGGATACCATCTGAGGGGGATAACAGCTTCCACACCGCCTTCAGCACACAAGAGATGCCGAGTCGGGTGGCAAGGAGGAGAAAAAGGGTATCTTCCATTGTCTGAACCCATCCATGTGAAGACTGTTGGACAACAAGGAGTGAGGAGTGGCCTAGCTCACCAGCTCTGCTCACCTATCAGCAAAGAGGTGAGAGGAGAGAGGAAGGCCTCGTAAAACGTCATAATTGCCCCTAGCGCCCCCGGTGGCAAAAAGTGCCTTCCACTACCACAACCACTTTATACAGACGGGCTACTTACAATCTACTGTTAGTTTGCCACCCTCACTGGCGTAAGCAATCACTGGACAGCGCGCAGAGGGGCTGCTAATAGGGAGTGCGTAAGCTCCGAGCTCCAACTCGCTAATTTGTAAGCAATACCCTGCTGTAGCTTCATGGAGGGGCAAGTCACTATGCCACTTAGGAAACTTCCCCGGAGAAAGGGTACTACCTTTCGAGCTGTCTCCCCCGGGGGTGCTCTACAACAGTCGCCGGCAACCCTAGATAAAGAATATACCCAGGTGGCCAACTGTCACAAGCACGGATTAGTGAGTTTTTCAGAAAACCTGCTCCTCAAACTGGCTCTGCCCCTACTCCGACACCACAGTGTGATATGGAAACCCAGGACCACAATCAGCTCTCTTCTCCCAGCCCTGGTCATATCAAAAGATCACTTTCTGAGAGTCCTGGCTTATGCTTGCCCGAGGCTCACGATCCACATGAGAATCACCAGCCGTATAGGCTTTTCCAGGATGATGTCATCACGACCCAGGACACTTTTATTGACCCATTAAGAGTTCATCCCACTGGTGCTGGAAACCTTTCTGCTTCAGACCCTGGCTCAGACGCTACAAAAACTATTGTAACAACTACTGTAGCCAAATTACAAGTTCAAGCCCAAGTTCATGGCAGCATCCTTCCCGCTCCTTTAAACCTTCGAGAAAGCTGCAGAGACCCGGCAGCAACGTATTCATTATCGAAGCCCGCATTACGATGCAGTCCGGGTGCACATCAAATTGAGCCCAGTGACTCCTCATCTCCAAGGCAGAGCCCAAAGTATGAAAGTCCCCTGTCATCTAAAAACCTATCCGATCGATTTTTGGCTTCCCTAGAAGCCCGAATCGAGTACTCCCTAACCCACACACCCGGCTTCAACCCTCACTACAACTCCTTCAGCACTGTGCAAGAAGACAAGGACCCACCTGTGTCTACCCCCTCAGGATCTATAAGTCCTACCTCGGTCTCATTGACGTCCCTTCACGTAAAGCAAGACTCAATTGCAACAACTCTGTTTTGGCAATCTCAGAAATTAGAACTACAGATTGACAATTCAAACTTTGGCTTCAGCACTGTCTGACCTGGGCTCCAGGCTATGCTCTCTCGAAAAATCTGTAGGGCCTCCTGATAGTTCGAACTCTTGTTCCTGCTGTCCATTAATCGACAAACTCTCAACCCTTCCAGAAATTCTGGGCGCGCTTTTGGACAGCGTGAAGTTCAACACCAATAGAAACGGGAAACCGAAATCCACTCAAGAGACTCAAACCGTTTTTTCCTCTGAAGAGTCCTTGTGTACTGCAACATTGGATGGCCCATCATCAGTGAGAAGAAATATCTCCCCTTCCTTGGCATTAGACCTCAAAAATTTGCCTTGCTTGTCATTGGCGACCAGACCAAGCAATCCCAAAGCTGGCTCGGAGTGCACTAACATCAGCAGTCTAATGCCCATTCCATCAGCGATTACGCAGTCTGATCTCACTGACACAGCCCATTTAAACATGGCCTACTTGCCATCTAATCTTTCCACGAAACCTCCACTGTCTAGGAGGGAGAGAAAGAAACTTAAAAAACAATCCAAAAAACAACGTCTTGCGAACAGGAGAGCGGGGCTCGACGGGTCAGGGGCATCTAGTATGCCAGCTTCTGAAGAGAGGGGGCTCTCCTATTTCCCCATTTTTAACCTGGCCTCAAAACCTAAAATGAAAACCCCTGAGACAATAATGATTCTCATGGACAATAACAACGCCACTGATAATCTTTGGCCTTTAACACAGGAGGTGCCTAAGGGAACGCCCCCGGCATCCGAAATCACTGAACTATACTCTACAATCGCGATGCATGGATCTTTGCAGAAAAAAAACTAAAGGCACAGCCTCTCAAGACCAAAGCCTGGGCAGTCAAGACAACATAGCACAGCCCCTAAGGGAAGTCCCAAACACATGGAACAGCTCAAACAAAGGCCCGGAAAATGCAAAAAAAACAACGTAGACTTCCAAATTACAACATAAGGTGTACTGACGGGCCCTTCTCTGTGTCACTCGTCAGGTGACCCAACCAAAACTCTTTGGGATCACCCTATACAAATGCAGAGGTCTTCTCAGTCCCAATTGATACACGTCTCGGGAGAGCAAAGCCAACCAGTGGGGAACAATCATCCATCTGAAGTTCGACCCCAACATCTTAAGGCCCCAGCACCTCCACTTGAAACAGCTGGGAGACAGAAATACAAAAGTCCGGAAAAAGATGCAGAACTTGTTTTTTTTCCTCACTACGTACACAAGGGCCCGCATGACATCCTCAAGAGAAACAACCTCATCCGCTATTCGACCACGTTCCAGCGCTTTCTGGGGTCACTTCTTCAGATCTTACATCGGTCAAGTTTGCCTCAATACCAGGCAAAGGGGGTTCGGAAGCAACTGTTACAACGTGGTCTCGAGAATCCCTAAGGGATGCAATGTTTGGGGAAGCCAGCCTCTTTGAAAACTGGTAACAGAAATACAAAAGCATCCCCCTAGGAATTATTTTACAATTATTTCTAATTTCCAATCTGTCTCAAAAGCGATCACACATTAACCAATGCAAGGAATTATCATTTTGTACCATTATTTAATATGGTCATTTAAGAATGCAACATGGCAACAACAATACTACTGGGGCTTTGTGTTGCTGACCTGACTGGGCACTCTCACCAGCGGAACTTTGGACGGACTCTGCCTTGCTGTCTCCCGGTCGCGGCTCCCGCTCCACGGCAGCTGCTTGACCCCGGACCCCGCCCACACCGCTGCGGGACTGCGAGGCGAACCAACACACCTGCAGCCTCTTCCCGCAAAGGCAACGCCCCCCGCCTGGCTCCAGAATTTAATCTCGCAGCACACGCTGCGCTAGTGCTTCTCTTTACTGGGGCTTTGTGTTGCTGACCTGACTGGGCGCTCTAGCCAGCGGAACTTTGGACGGACTCTGCCTTGCAGTCTCCCGGTCGCGGCTCCCGCTCCACGGCAGCTGCTTGGCCCCGGACTCCGCCCACGCCGCCCACACCGCTGCGGGACTGCGAGGCGAGCCAACGCGCCTGCGGCTTCTTCCCGCGGCGGCAACGCCCCCCTGCCTGGCTCCAGAATTTGATCTCGCAGCGCACGCTGCGCTAGTGCTTCTCTTTGCTGGGGCTTTATGTTGCTGACCTGACTGGGCGCTCTCACCAGCGGAACTTTGGACGTACTCTGCCTTGCTGTCTCCCGGTCGCGGCTCCCACTCCACGGCAGCTGCTTGACCCCGGACCCCGCCCACACTGCCCACACCGCTGCGGGACTGCGAGGCGAACCAACACACCTGCGGCCTCTTCCCGCAGAGGCAACACCCACCCGCCTGGGAGGATAAAAATAGTGCAACCGTCACGCGCAGTGGGACGCGCGCGGGACGGAGCTCGGGGCAAAGCCCGGGCAAAGGGCGGGCCCTCTGAGGCCCTCAGAGGCTGAAGAAGGCTGGAGCTGGGCTTACTCACTAACTTGACTTATTTTTTAGTCTCCTACAATACTATAGGATTTGTTAATAGTATGTATTTGGCCTGCACTGTATTCTATAGCACTTAGATAATTGTACCAGGATGACTGCTAAAAAGTTAAGGTCTGGGAGAGTCCTGGTGGGTAGAGCATGCTCTAAAACTAAATCTAACCCACTTAGAAATAAGGTCGGTCCTACTACACAGTTAAAGGGGAATTGTCAACTGTTTAGCCTCCGGGAACGGGGTTCGAACAAAACTACAATGGCGTCACCCAAACCCAAAGATAAGGTAGACATTAGTAAAGGTACGCCAGCCCTATTTGCTCCAAAGGACTTTGCTTCTCCTGAAAAATCCCTGGGGGAAAATAAAAAAGAAGAGGTTTCTGGTCGGACTAAGGTCGCAACAGTGAGCGATTCTTGTCCATCAAATCTCAATTACATCCGAGAGAATAATTTCAAAAGTGAGAATGTGTTAATCCATAATTTACCCTCTAATTCTAAGGAGCATCCTTCTAAAGATTGCTCTAAAGGGTCTTGTCGTAAATCCTCCTTAAGATCTTCTACTCCTGAAAGAGAGGTCAGTAATAAATCATTATCTTTTGAAATAGATATGAAGCTTTGTGAGCGGTATGTTGCCGATGAGTCCTGTAGAAATTCTAATTTGGTAAAAACTCCGGCGGCTTTTGTCCCCTCTGGACTCCAATTGTATAGCAGCACGCCCTCCAATAAATCTATTTCTAATAGTGTATCATTGAGCCCTGATCTTAACATAATAGACCCAGATATGTTGAACTTTGCAAATTCTGTCAAACCAGTTTCGGATTCCCAGATTTCATTGGAACGCCTACTCTCTTCTATATTGTCTTTACTTGAAAAGTTTGTTGGGGGGTCGGATTGTGTTTTAGAACCGGTTACGAAAATCCTAAAAGTACTGTTGGATAATTGTGCAGAGAAGGTTTCTCCCCTTAATATAGTAATAAGCTCTACGGAGGGGGAAGGGTTGAATGATAAAATTCTATCTGAATGTTCAGATGCTGTTACTGATGTTCACCCGATTCAGGGGTGGAAAAGATAACTTCCCGCACAACTAATTTTACTCCCAACTGTGCGGTGGTGCTTGATAGTCCTATAGTTGTACTGTCCCCCGACACGAATGTGGTGGAGCCTGATAGTCCCATTGTTGTACTGTCCCCTGATAGGAATGTGAAACCAGTGAAAGAGTGTTTTGCAATTTTCCACCAACAGAGTGGTAAGGAAGATAAGGCGGGCTTGGAAGTAGCTGCTAGATCAAAAGTTGGGAAATTAAATAAGAAGGGAAGAAATAAAAGGAAGTTAATCCGCAGGATTGAAAAAAATAGGCGGAGGAAATTCCTTTTTGAATACCAACAAGAAATATCACCCAGAGAAGAGGCCCATATGGAGCCTTCAATCGGCCCAACAAATACGCAAAGGGATATAAAAGTAGTTAATGTTCCCTCCCTTCTTCCCCCTCCCCCTCTGGTCTCAATGTCTATACCATCAATATTAGACTCTTCTTTACCAGTATCTAAGTTAGCCTCTGTTGTTTGTAATGGCATAAAGGGAGAATTACAAGTCGAAAAGGGGGAATGTAAGTCGAGACATCTGGGGGTATTGTCTAATAACCCCCCGGTCACAAGTTTGTCTGTCCTCAACCCTTTGGCCAAATCCTTTCCTGGTAAGGCGGTAGGTGTAGAGGTTATAAACAATTCTTCTGATTCTAGAAAAGAGGAAAATGTAAATACATTTATTCTCAATTTCCTCCCACTGTTTGAAGCAGATTGTATTTTGAATAGAACCGCCCTTCTTAAATGTTTTCAGGAGTCTGGAAAATTGGAATTAATTCAATCATCAGACATGGATCTAATTTTCATATTGGAAATAGAGGGAGGTTTCTTAACGAGGGCTAAGTTCCATTCTAAACTCATTGTTAATTTAATCCTCCAGCATTCTGAGATTTTTCAGAGGAGGGGTATAGATGTTACACCATTTTGGGGACATTTTCTGTCAGATAGACCATCTAAATCCCCTAAGGGAGCATGCTATTCTGCTCCGCTCATTCCATCTGCCTTGGGTAGGAAAGAACGATTTGAGGCCTACAATGACTTAAAAATCTTCTTTTCTAAAAATATACGCTGCGTATCTGAAATTACTTCCCTTCCTTCCACAACACGCAGCAAGAATGATGATGAGTGCTCCCGTTGGAATTGGCTCCCAGGCGTTCTCACGAGAAAACACGCAGTTAGTCAGGAAATGCAACCTGATGTTTAGCAGTAATTTCAAAATTCTGTCTTGGAACGCTGCAGGACTAAAGAATAATTCTGAAAAAATCGCGTTCCTCTTGTCCTCTGACGCTGCTGTGATTTGTCTACAAGAGACATGGAGCACCGAGAATCTTGTTTTGGGTAGTGATTACATTTTCCTGGAGGGGAAAGCTTCTCCCTCCCCTAGAGGACACGCAAGAGGGGGCATTGCTTGCTGACTCTTAAATCGGATCAAATGGTCCTTTTCTCATTTTCTGGATCCTAGCACTTTATTTCAGGCTGTAACATTATTCAGCCTGGGTAATACGGAATTTCCCAGCCCGATTGTTCTGATTAATGTGTATATGCCTCCTGATGTATGTTTTAATCCTATTCTAAAGAAAGTTTTCCCCTATGCCAAAAAAGCTAGATAGGAAATGCCGTCTTCAAATATAATCTTGGTAGGGGATTTTAATTGCAAAATTTCCAACTTAAGTTTATCCCTATTTAGGAATAAATATAGGGAAGAATCTCTGCACATCCCCCAAGCCGTGTTTCCTGCGAACATTAAAACCAACAAAAGAGGGAAAATACTTTTTGGAAGAGTTATTTGAGATGGATGGAATCGTGGCGAACGGAAGACTTCCTTCCGATTCGCCGGCGAAATATACACACGACTCATACCAGGGAGAATCTATTTTGGATTATGTATTGGTGGATAATTCCGCCTTTATGTTACTAAATGATCTTGAGATCTCGAAAACTCCTTTAAGCGACCATTCTCTTCTGGCTATTGCACTAAAGATTTGCCCCCCTATGTCTGACCGATGGTCGCTAAGCAGGGATTTGGTAAGCTTTGGTGGTTCATCGGGGAGATGTTTTTGGGATAAAAAGTCTCTTAGTGGGTTGGATAGTATCCTTGATGTGACAATAGCTGATCTGCCGAATTGGGATGGTTCTGAAATTGATCATTTTTTAGATTTATTGCTGAATGTGACCTCTACAGCAAGACACCCTAAAAGAACTAGGCTTCCAGCCCCTCTTCCCAGTTCCATTTGTTTATTAAATAAAGATATAAATAAATTGGTAAGGGACCAATATTTAAAAATCCTACCTGAAAGATCTCGCAGAATAGCTCTATTAAAAAGGAGAAGGAAAAGGCTAAAGCTTAGAATGTGTAAGGAGAGGGAAGACCAAATCTGGATGCAATTGAGAGAGATAGCCTTTCATGGCCGAGTAAGTACATTTTGGTCTTTAATTGGTAAGGGTTGCGGGGCAAGGTTGAGTCCCTCTCCAATTCCAATTGAGGAACGAATCTGGGTTGAGCATATTAAAAATCTATATGCAAGCAATGGGGAATACTCACTTCAGGGAAGTTACAACGTGGTGCATTTGGGTCATGTGGAACCTCCTTCGGAAAAATTCATTGTGTTGGCCATCCGTGAAATGCGTACATCTGGGGTCATGGGCCCAGATGAGTTGCCTATTTCTGTCTTAAAGCAGAGTAGCACAAAGTGGAGTAAAATCTTATTCCCTGTATTTGCTCGTTGCTTTTTGAATAGGGCTGTTCTCCCATCTTGGAAGGGGAGTATTTTGGTTCCCCTTTTCAAGAAGGGTGATCGACTTCTGCCTCAAAATTATCGCCAGATTGCCCTCCTGGATGCCGTCGGCAAGGTCTTTGCCACATGCCTTTTGAAATTATTATCTGAATGGTTAGATCAGAATAATATTCTCCCCTTTGAACAAATGGGTTTCCGTAAAGGACATGGAACTATGGATAATCAGCTTTACAAGTGATTATGGACAAATACATCAGAGTCCGGGGTGGAAAGGTATATGCTGCCTTTATAGATTTTTCCACAGCCTTTAATAAGGTTGACCGCCACCTACTGTGGAGGAAACTATTATTTTTAGGTATCCCCCCTTTACTGTTAGATTTAATTCGGGATCTCCATACGGATACCTGGTGCAGAATATTGTTGGGAGGAGAAAGAGGTTTGTCAGATCCTATTCCCTCGGCCAATGGACTTAAACAGGGCTGTTTGCTGGCACCATTATTGTTCTCTCTTTATGTTCATGATCTTACTCATGCTGTAACTTTGAGTGGCGAAATTGCTCCTGAATTGGGGGATAATGCTATTGTGTGTTTAATGTATGCCGATGACATATTATTGTTAGATTTGACACCGAAAGGATTGAACAAGCGTCTACAGGCATTACATATTTTCGCAGAGGCGCACTTTCTTCAGATAAACATCTCCAAAAGTAAAGTTATGTGCATGTCGGGGAAGAGAAAACCCGCTCCTGGGAGTTTCATATGGACATTAGGTGGCCAAAAGCTGGAAATCGTAAATTCATACCTATTTTTGGGGAAAATAATTTGCGGTAATATGAGTGTGTTGGACCTAGATTACCCAAGTCTACATAAGGTAGCTTGGCACAGTAGTGGCTACAGCTAACTCAAGGCGTTGGTTAAGTACTTACAAGTCTCACTCACAGTAACTCAGTGATGAACCACTAAAATAAAGACACAACACCACTGTTTGGAAAAATACCGTTACCTTTTATAAAAATAATATGCTTTTCTTGTTATACTTTCAGACAGGTATAATACACATTTAAGTTACACCTTGTTCATGTAATTCAGTTCACACTTCAATACTTTTCCTGGTCAGATTTTGAGAATCAAGGGTACATTTAAGGTCAGTGGTTATTCAGGTCACAATACACTTCACTAATAAATTTACAGAAAGGAAAATGCAGTCTGACAGTGCAATACGTTCTTAAAGACTCATTAGCAGGTACATTACCCCACAGCTCTTAAGTGACTGCTCAACTCAACAGAGTGACCTGGTTGTAGGTCTTCACAGCATAACCCACCAGTAATGTGACTAAAAGAGAAGACACAATAGTATTAGCAAGGCTCCCCTCTAGCTAATTGGCAGGCACACCTATCTGTTAGAGGATCTACTCCCTCTGTTACCAAAATTCTGTAAGGGCTTTTACCCAGGAACCCTGTGGTTCCCTGCACAGCTTCCACCTCTCTTTTCTGAGCCAGTTATTGGTTATTTAAATCTGGGTTAGGCAGTTCACTCGCCCGCTTCCTGAAGTCAGGCTTCCCTGGACTGTTCAGTTAGTGGTTTAGATTGTAGCCCCACTGTCCTGCTTCCTTCCCTCGATGCTGCCGCCTCCCGCTCCCACACTACCCGGCTTACTTGGATGTTGGTAGGCGTGTCGCGGGTGTGTCTTCTACACGCGATGGAGCCTGGCAGCAGTCGACTGTTGGGGGAGGACAGGGAAGGCTTTCCCGGCCCCAAGGCTCCCTACCGCAACGTCTGCTGTGGCGCTTCTGCCTCCTCCGAGGGGGTTGATCACCTGGAGCTCCGACGCGGCGCTCCTCTTGCTGACGCGACCGGCTTCTCCTCAGGTGGCACTCCTCCGCCGGGCATGCGCGGAAGCGCTCGCTCTTCTCCCGCCTCCGCACTCGCTCAAAGGAAGGACGCTGCTCTTCTGGGCCTGCCCGACCCTAGGCCCCTCCTGCCTCCACAGAAGCGTTCGCGCTTAAGACATGCGCGGAAGCGCTTCCTTCTCGATTGACGCGGCTGGTGCCCCCGGGGTCCCACAGCCGATCGTAGCAGCGCCGCTGCTCCTCCTCAGTCACTTCCCACTCCGGCTTCTCAGGAAGGATGTGCACACACAGCGCCCTCGCTCTTCAGGTCGCTATGGGGCCACAGACACCCGCCTTCACCACAGCTGCTCCACAACACCGGTAAGCGCAGCGCTGAGTATGGGAAGTCAGGGATCCCCTCTGTAAAGAATGTTCTGAGAGGGTTCACCGGAGTTCAGATTTAGAAGGGTCTTCCTTCTCAAGTAGCTTAATTTCCTTGTCAGCAATTGATGTTTTGAGAGGGATTGGTCAAAGGTTAAAGGGGGAACAACCCTCTGAAGAAACTGTCAGCCTCAGAGACAAACTAGCTGCTCTCAGTGTGTCTACCTCCTCTCACCACTGCCTCACTCCTCCACTCTTGGGTCAGCACAAAATGGCTGCTGGTCACTGGCCTTATATAGGGTGGCCTGAGAGCTGCAGAAGTCTCTAGTTAATTCCAGAAAGTTCCCTAATGTTATCCTATGGACCTGTCCTCCAGTAGTGTCCGTTATGGCAGTTGGTGGACACCATTTTAGGTCTCTGGAGATCCCTAGATTTTCAAGGGGGCTGACTAGGCCTCACAGGTTATGAGGGAAAAATGGCGTCATCGCCAAGGAACACCTAGCCCCCTGACAGCATTAAAAAAATTCCTGATGGACATATGTAAAAATAAAAAAATAGAAACTCTGGGAGGCTAAGGGGGACCAAAATAAATAATAATGGTTAGAGTCTCCCCAGAAGCAGACAGGTCTAACACGCGTCCCCCCCAGCTGAAAGTGGGGAGAACTACCCAACCCCTTGGGAGTCCTCATCACTAAGGCGGAAGTACCTGGATAGACCGTCTGCGTTGGCATGGTCCGTCCCAGGTCGATGTTCCACCCTAAAGTCCATTCCCTGTAGGGAGATGGACCACCTCAGCAACTTGGGATTCTCCCCCTTCATTTGCATCAGCCAACGAAGGGGGCGATGGTCAGTCTGAACTAGGAAGTGCGAGCCGAACAAGTATGGCCGCAGCTTCTTCAGAGCCCAAACCACCGCAAAGGCTTCTCTCTCAATTGTACTCCACCTCCTTTCCCTGGGGAGTAGTCTCCTGGACAGGAAGACCACGGGTTGATCCAAGCCCTCATCATTTAGCTGCGATAACACTGCCCCAATGCCATGTTCTGACGCATCTGTTTGGACAATGAATTCTCGAGCAAAATCAGGGGCCTTGAGAATGGGAGCGGAACACAATGCTTGTTTCAAGGTCATGAAGGCTCGCTGGCAAGCCTCCGTCCAGACTACCCGTAAGGGTTGCTTCTTGGAAGTAAGTTCAGTGAGGGGAGCCACGATAGTGCCATACCCCTTCACGAAGCGACAGTAGTATCCAGTGAGGCCCAGGAAGGCTCGGACCTCTGTTTGAGTCTTGGGGGGCTCCCAGGCGATGATAGCCTCAATCTTTGCCTGGAGGGGCTGCACCGTCCCTCTGCCCACCAAGTGACCTAGGTACACCACCGACCCCTGTCCGATCTGACACTTGCTGGCCTTGATTGTCAAGCTAGCCTGTTGCAGGGCATGAAGAACAGCTTGCAGATGCTGCAAATGGTCCTCCCAGCTGCTACTGAAGACAGCAATGTCGTCCAGGTAGGCAGCAGAAAAAGCTTCCATTCCAGAAAGGACCCTGTTCACCAGCCGCTGAAAAGTGGCAGGGGCATTCTTGAGCCCAAAGGGCATCACCCGAAATTGGTAGTGTCCCTGAGGTGTAGAGAAGGCTGACCTTTCCTTCGCCTCCTCGGTAAGGGAAATCTGCCAGTACCCTGAAGTTAGGTCAAAGGTACTTAAGTATTGAGCAGCTCCCAGCCGGTCAATAAGCTCATCCGCCCGTGGGATGGGATGTGCATCAGTTTTGGTTACTGAATTCAAGCCTCGGTAGTCCACACAGAATCTCAATTCAGGTGTGGTGCCTGGCGGGGCAGCTTTTGGTACCAAAACCACCGGGCTAGACCAGGGGCTTCCAGAAGGTTCAATCACTCCCAGCTCCAGCATCTTGGCGACTTCACTCTTGATGCTGGCCTTCACCTTGTCCGACAGCCGGTAGATTTTAGACTTCACAGGTGGGCTGTCTCCTGTGTCCACGTCATGGGTACACAGGTGGGTCCTACCTGGGACAAGGGAGAACAGAGAAGGAAATTGCTCCAGGATCTGGCGGCAATCATTCTGCTGTTCAGGAGTCAGGGATGGCGAGAGAATTACTCCCTCCACCGACCCATCCTTTTCTTGGGACGAGAGAAGATCAGGGAGAGGTTCACTTTCTTCTTCCTCTGCTCCATCGGTTACCATCATTAAGACAACCTCGGGCCTCTCATGATGTGGCTTGAGGCGATTGGCATGCAGCACCCTGTGGGGCTGCCTCGGGGTCTTAAGATCCACCAAGTAAGTGGACTTCCCCTTTTTCTCCAAAACCTCAAAGGGGCCTGTCCAACGGTCCTGAAGGGCATTTAGCTCTCCAGGTTCCATCACCCACACTTTCTGTCCAGGCTCCAGTTCCACTGGGTGAGCGTTGTGGTCATACCACTCTTTCATAACTGCTTGGCTGGCCTCCAAGTTGTCTGAAGCTTGCTTCCAGCACTTAGCCATTTGGCTCCGGAAGGCCAGCATGTAGCTCACCACGTCCTGGGGAAGCTTCCTGGGAGTCCGTTCCCATCCGTCTTTCACCAGGCTGAGAGGTCCCCGTACAGGGTGCCCGTACAAAAGTTCGAAGGGGCTGAAGCCCACTCCCTTTTGTGGCACTTCCCTGTAGGAAAACAAGAGACAGGGTAGGAGGACGTCCCATTTCCTCCGCAGGCTCTCAGGTAGACTCCGTATCATACCTTTCAAGGTTTTGTTAAACCTTTCCACAAGACCATTGGTTTGTGGGTGATAAGGAGTGGTAAACCGATAGGTGACACCGCACTCCTTCCACATAGCCCGCATGTACGCTGAAAGGAAGTTAGTCCCCCTGTCGGACACAACCTCCTTGGGGAAACCCACTCGGGTGAAGATCCCCATCAGGGCCCTTGCCACCACAGGTGCAGTGATGGTCCTCAAAGGTATTGCCTCTGGGTACCGTGTGGCATGATCCACCAAAACCAGTATGAACCGGTGACCAGCTGAAGTTGGTGGATCCAATGGCCCTACAATGTCGATGCCCACCCTTTCAAAGGGGGTGCTAACGACAGGTAGTGGTTCCAGGGGAGCTTTTAGCTTCACCCCTGTTTTCCCACTGGCTTGGCAAGACACACACGTCCGACAATATGTATCGGACGCCACTTTCATTCGAGGCCAGTAGAAGTGGGGGACAAGCCGGGCAAAGGTCTTGTCCTGTCCTAGGTGTCCTGCCAATGGTATCTCATGAGCCAGTTCCAGTAGAAAGGCTCTAAAGCATTGAGGGACCACCAAGGCTCTGGCTGAACCATGGCCAGGTGCCTTGGGCTCACTGTAGAGGAGTCCATCCTCCCAGTAAATCCGGTAGCTCCCTTCAATGTTTCCTGCTGCCTGGGCGTTGGCCTGTTGCCGCAGCCCCTCGAGAGTAGGACACTCTTTCTGAGCTTCACAGAATTCTTCCCGGGAAGGACCTCCCTCCACATGCCATTCAGTAGGGATGGGTAGGTTTTCCAGGGAAGCAACATTCTCCCCTGTGGACTCCAGATCCACCTCCGCAGGTGGTCCATCTGTCTCACGAGGTGGAGATGTCGAGGCAGGGTCCTCCGGCCTCCTGTCCTTCTCCTCTCTGGCAGCCGGCTGGGCCATTGTTCCAGGCTCCAGCGTAAGTGAACTCCCCCTTCGGGCAGTCGCTGACCTTGTGCTGACACAAGTCCAGTCAGGGGGTCCCAGCATCTCAGTGAGTCTGGTACTCCACCCTCCTCCAAGCATTGTGCTCCATATCATTCCCTAACAGGCAGTCAACAGGCACGGCAGGGCTTACGGCAACTCGAAGTGGACCTGCAACCCCTCCCCACTCAAAGGGAACCTCAGCCACAGGGTAGTGGCCCAATCTGCCGTCAGCCATTACGGCGGGATGGAGTACATCTGGGATGACCTGCTCTGGAGACACCAGCTGACTCCTTACCATAGTCATGCTGGCTCCTGTGTCTCTCAGAGCCTACCTCTACGGCCATTGATGGTGACCCACTGCTCATACTTAGTAGTATTAGAGGGCAGTTGGGTCTTTGGAACCATCTCCTTATCTCCCAGGGACACTAAAGTGACACCCGCCCGCTCCCCTCCATTAACCAAAGGCATCTCCTCCCCGAGCACTACACTAGTGATTCCCGGGGCTTTTCCTCCAGTGGGAGGGGGTGGTCTTTTTGGGCATCTCACATCTCCTTTATAGTGTCCCACACCACCACACTCAAAACAATGAACAACCCTTGGCTGCTGGCTTTGGCCAGGGGTAGGGTGGCGAGGGGGGTTACTCTTAGGGATGAATCCTCTGCCCCTTCCTTGCGAAGTATTTTGTGGCCCTTTTGAGAACTCCCTCTTAGTTTCCCCTCCCTCTTTCTTCTGGGGGGCGCCCTGTCCATGCTTCTGGGAATCCCCTCCAGTCCCCTTAGTCGACACCCGGGTACTCACCCAGATGTCCGCCTCCTCAGCAAGCTTCCTGGGGCTGGCCAGCTTGCTGTCCACCAGATGCTGTCTTAGTTCGGGAAGACACTTCTCGAGTAGGTGTTCCTTGAGTATGAGGTCATATAGTCCCTCATAGTCCCCTACCTCGCTGCCTCTTACCCAACCCTCCAGGGCCTTCCTGGAGTAGTCCAAAAAATCTACCCAGTTTTGCGTGCCTAGTTTGTGGCTGCCCCGGAACTTTTGTCTATATTTCTCAGGGGTCAACCCAAACTTCCTTAGCAGCGCTGACTTCATAGCCGGGTAGTAGGTCTGTTCACTCTGATCAAGGGCCAACAAAGTATCCCTGCCAGTGGGGGGCATGTATTTATATAACCCACCTCCCCAGTGGACTTCCAGAATCCCATGGGCCCTCAGTGAGACCTCGTAGGCGGCTAGCCATTTGGCAATGTCATCACTGGGTACATAGCATGCCATAATATCTTTTGGTAGGTACGGTCTGGGTTCTCTGGTGTTGGTCTGAATATCGCTGCCACCATTCTCTGGTTTGGGGGTTCGTAGATTTAGGGCTTGTAAATCCATCTCTTTGATGGTCCGCTCATGCTCCAACCTCTTTTCCTCCCTCACCATGTCCATCCTGGCTAGTTCTATTCTCATCCTCCTTTCCTCCCTCCTATCTTCTAACTCGGCGTCGGTCAGGCCCCTCTCTGAAACACTACTGCCCGCTCTGGAAGGTGTCCTAGGACCTGTTACAAGGTTCTCCCCTCCCGACTGGTACAGTGTTGCGGTCTCCAGGACAGTGTCCTTGTCACTCCCCTCAGGATCTACCTCCTCCCCGGAATGAGCCTCTACCCATGCCCGGATACTGGTCAGCAGCTCTACTTTCCTGGCACCTTTCTTGAAAAACACCCCCTGCTGCTGACACCATTCCTTCAATTGGGTCACAGTATAATTTTCCAGCTCTTCCACATTTATCTCCATTTCTATTTGGAGTATAAACTGCTACACAGGAGAAATCCACAAAGTGACCTGGGGTCAACCTCCACCCACCGCCAGAAGTCAATTTAGAAAAATCAAAATTTAAATTAGGAGGGCCGCAGGGAGAAAACTCCAGGTGAGGTCTCGTGGTTGGCACTGCGTTACTAATAAGTGAGTGTAAGTACAAATCCGAGATCCCACCGCTGAAACACCAATTATGTTGGACCTAGATTACCCAAGTCTACATAAGGTAGCTTGGCACAGTAGTGGCTACAGCTAACTCAAGGCGTTGGTTAAGTACTTACAAGTCTCACTCACAGTAACTCAGTGATGAACCACTAAAATAAAGACACAACACCACTGTTTGGAAAAATACCGTTACCTTTTATAAAAATAATATGCTTTTCTTGTTATACTTTCAGACAGGTATAATACACATTTAAGTTACACCGTGTTCATGTAATTCAGTTCACACTTCAATACTTTTCCTGGTCAGATTTTGAGAATCAAGGGTACATTTAAGGTCAGTGGTTATTCAGGTCACAATACACTTCACTAATAAATTTACAGAAAGGAAAATGCAGTCTGACAGTGCAATACGTTCTTAAAGACTCATTAGCAGGTACATTACCCCACAGCTCTTAAGTGACTGCTCAACTCAACAGAGTGACCTGGTTGTAGGTCTTCACAGCATAACCCACCAGTAATGTGACTAAAAGAGAAGACACAATAGTATTAGCAAGGCTCCCCTCTAGCTAATTGGCAGGCACACCTATCTGTTAGAGGATCTACTCCCTCTGTTACCAAAATTCTGTAAGGGCTTTTACCCAGGAACTCTGTGGTTCCCTGCACAGCTTCCACCTCTCTTTTCTGAGCCAGTTATTGGTTACTTAAATCTGGGTTAGGCAGTTCACTCGCCCGCTTCCTGAAGTCAGGCTTCCCTGGACTGTTCAGTTAGTGGTTTAGATTGTAGCCCCACTGTCCTGCTTCCTTCCCTCGATGCTGCCGCCTCCCGCTCCCACACTACCCGGCTTACTTGGATGTTGGTAGGCGTGTCGCGGGTGTGTCTTCTACACGCGATGGAGCCTGGCAGCAGTCGACTGTTGGGGGAGGACAGGGAAGGCTTTCCCGGCCCCAAGGCTCCCTACCGCAACGTCCGCTGTGGCGCTTCTGCCTCCTCCGAGGGGGTCGATCACCTGGAGCTCCGACGCGGCGCTCCTCTTGCTGACGCGACCGGCTTCTCCTCAGGTGGCACTCCTCCGCCGGGCATGCGCGGAAGCGCTCGCTCTTCTCCCGCCTCCGCACTCGCTCAAAGGAAGGACGCTGCTCTTCTGGGCCTGCCCGACCCTAGGCCCCTCCTGCCTCCACAGAAGCGTTCGCGCTTAAGACATGCGCGGAAGCGCTTCCTTCTCGATTGACGCGGCCGGTGCCCCCGGGGTCCCACAGCCGATCGTAGCAGCGCCGCTGCTCCTCCTCAGTCACTTCCCACTCCGGCTTCTCAGGAAGGATGTGCACACACGGCGCCCTCGCTCTTCAGGTCGCTATGGGGCCACAGACACCCGCCTTCACCACAGCTGCTCCACAACACCGGTAAGCGCAGCGCTGAGTATGGGAAGTCAGGGATCCCCTCTGTAAAGAATGTTCTGAGAGGGTTCACCGGAGTTCAGATTTAGAAGGGTCTTCCTTCTCAAGTAGCTTAATTTCCTTGTCAGCAATTGATGTTTTGAGAGGGATTGGTCAAAGGTTTAAGGGGGAACAACCCTCTGAAGAAACTGTCAGCCTCAGAGACAAACTAGCTGCTCTCAGTGTGTCCACCTCCTCTCACCACTGCCTCACTCCTCCACTCTTGGGTCAGCACAAAATGGCTGCTGGTCACTGGCCTTATATAGGGTGGCCTGAGACCTGCAGAAGTCTCTAGTTAATTCCAGAAAGTTCCCTAATTTTATCCTATGGACCTGTCCTCCAGTAGTGTCCGTTATGGCAGTTGGTGGACACCATTTTAGGTCTCTGGAGATCCCTAGATTTTCAAGGGGGCTGACTAGGCCTCACAGGTTATGAGGGAAAAATGGCGTCATCGCCAAGGAACACCTAGCCCCCTGACAGCATTAAAAAAATTCCTGATGGACATATGTAAAAATAAAAAAATAGAAACTCTGGGAGGCTAAGGGGGACCAAAATAAATAATAATGGTTAGAGTCTCCCCAGAAGCAGACAGGTCTAACACGCGTCCCCCCCAGCTGAAAGTGGG
This sequence comes from Lissotriton vulgaris, assembly GCF_964263255.1. Lineage (NCBI taxonomy): Eukaryota > Metazoa > Chordata > Amphibia > Caudata > Salamandridae > Lissotriton > Lissotriton vulgaris. The sequence continues at coordinate 244,799,284 of NC_141685.1, forward strand.
GAGAACTACCCAACCCCTTGGGAGTCCTCATCACTAAGGCGGAAGTACCTGGATAGACCGTCTGCGTTGGCATGGTCCGTCCCAGGTCGATGTTCCACCCTAAAGTCCATTCCCTGTAGGGAGATGGACCACCTCAGCAACTTGAGTGATAAGGCCCATATTGAGAATAATATGCGTAAAGCTCTGATACAGGGCAAGGGTCTAAACGCTCTTTATAAAGCCACAGGAAAACGTCATTTTCCCTTCCTGTTAGAAGCTTTCCGAGAAAAAATCCTTGCCTCATTGTACGGAACTGAACTCATTGATGTGAGTAACTGGGGTTTTCTCCACATTATTGAAGGTAGACTCTTGCGACAATTATCCTCCGTTAATTCCGCTTGTTCTGTGGCCTCTCTTAGGCTTGAGTTTGGCTTAAGAAGTAGCTGGGTCCAAGGACTGGCTGGGATAGTCAGATGGGTCTTCTATCTAGCTAAATGTGAACCCTCCACGCGAAGACATTTCATTCAAAAAGAATTATTGGGCCCTTTAAAAGAACTTTCTCCAATCGTAAAAAACTTTAGAAAGGCGGTCTCTTTGTTGCGACTGGAAGAATCTTCTTTGTTTTCACTCTCTTCCTACCAATTAAAGGCATTATTAAAAACAGCATCATGGAGGTTAAGTTTTATGCTGGATAGAGACTCTATTGTATCAAGGAAAAGTAGTCTGCCGGTGATTAATTCCTATGTTTTTAAAACTATGCAATGTTATGCATCTTGGAATCTTCTACACGGCATTCGGCGCTTTTGGTACTTGTTAAGACAAGATATGTTACCCTTGAATAATCTTCTATCCAAATGGTATGGTTCTTCCAACATATGTACCTTGTGTAACCATTCGATTCAAGACCTCTCTCATGTTCTGTTTATTTGCCCAGCTATGTTATATTCGCGGCGTAAGTGGATAAGACCAATTTGTTTGAAACTAGGTATCTTATCTGTCAATGCATTTTCTGAAGCGATCCTAAGCCCCCCTAATGAAATGTTCTGTTCTAGAATATTTAACTTTTTAAAATGTTTTTTGAATTTATATTAATTTCAGGTCGGTTATCTTTTACCTTGTAACAACTGCACGATTTTATATACTTGCACTGTTTTGTAGTTGTACCTTTTATGTGGACCTCTCTCGAGTTCCAAATCATAAAATAAAAACTTGAACTACTACTAGATTAACAGACTTAATTCCAAGTAGTATATAACACCTTTTGCTTGTTTTATGGAGAATCAAAGTACCATATGTGAGAAGTTGGCCCGATATGCAGCGTTCGCTATTCTAGCGACCGCTATGTATCGTTCCAAACGACCCTTATGGTGATTGGTTGTAAGTCAACCTATAGACCAGCTATCCTAGTAGCGTGGATACGAGCAGTCTAAGGCTAAAGACTCGAGAGGGCGTGTTAAGCCAGCTGTTTACCACACATGTACCCCTTGAACACCAAGTGAAAGGACACCACACAAGTGTTATGAAAATAAACAGGATATTTATTAAGATTCACAACAGCCCCGTACTCTTTATGAGGACAGGGTACTAAGCACAAACCAAATCTCTTAGGAAAATACTTCAAGTGCACAATTAAACAAGTGTCAGAGGACACGGAAAGTTTAGTGGTCTCGGGCGGACCCGATAAGGCAAGTCGGAAGCGAAGGGCTCGGGACCCTAGAGTAAAGAGGCTATGCAGGCACCGAAATGCCGAGTTACCTAGCCACGAGGGCTGCGGCTGCACAAGTCTTACAGGCGTCGGGGTCTTCGCTGACGAGCCAGGAGCCGGAAGAAAAGGAGTTGCTGGCCGGCGACCAGTGATGATTAGTTCGTAGAGATCCAAGCCTGGATCAGAGATCGATGATACCTGAAAGCAGAGGGGACCAAGTTCGTACTACTAGCCAGTAGTCAGAGGGTACCAGGAAGGCACCGGATGGCCGTCACCTCGACCAGGTGAGTGGGCGACGCTAGGCTCTGCAGTCTCACGGACCAGGAGGCGTTGTCGGCGACCAGGATGGAGGTGCGAGCTGTCCCACGAAGGATGATGCTGTCGGCGTCGCTGGGCCCAGGATTGGGGCAACAAGCCTTGGCAGATCTCAGGGCCACGTGGTAGGCCTAAGATGGCGTCTTGAATGGACCAGGAGGGTCCGGGGTGCTCCTTTCCTCAAAGGGGAGCAAGGGCCGGTCTGGAGCAACCAGACCAGCGGCGTTGATTGTCGGATGTCGTCACAGGAGGGCACAAGCCAGCGGCTAGTGACCAGACAACGTGCTGAGCAGCGAGCAGAAGGGCCCCACGCAGATCGTGGAGATGCTGGGAGACTGCACTTCGGTGCTGGAGCGGCTCAGGGTCGGGGCTTCTGGGACCCCAGAGCACTCACCAGAGAATTACTTCGATGGTCGTGCTGGTTTAAGAAAGCGTGCAGGTTTTGATGATGGCCGGTCCCTCGAGGTCTCGTCGCACCCACAGATCACAGCTGAGCTGATGACGTGGGTAGAGGTCAGAGGTGCCAGGGAAGCCGGTTCTCGTCGAGCTGGGCCGTCGGATCCTTGAGGAAGGACTTGCAGCAAACCGCAGAGTTCTTAGATGGTGCCCGCTGATGCAGGGTGACTACTCCTTAGTCACAAGGGAGAAATCTTGAGAAGAGTCTTGAATGTCCTTTCGTGGAAAGTAGTTCTTGATTCAAAGATGATCTAATTTGGAAGGGTCCCCGCTCCGGCCTTTATCCTAAAGAAAGGGGTGGGTACATGACTAGGTCCTGCCCTAAGGGTGGGACCAGGAAGGGGGGTAGTTACACCCCTCTCCCCTGCCGGACTTTCCCCAGGCCAGGGCTGGCGCCCCTGGAACTGGTTCTGACCGGCGGATGCGTAGTGAGCACCGGGGTGCCACTCCGCAGTCACCTTCTCGCAAAAGCCCTACCTACCCAGAATACACAAACCCTGTCTGGGACGGTGCGAACACCGCCCTCGACAGGAAACCCTTTGTCCAAGCGCTCCTCGCTGGAAGGACTCCCAGCAGCAGGAGGTCAGACTCGTGTCTGTGGTGGCAGCATCCATTTTGTGGAGCTGAGGCTTTAGTTAACTTTAACCGGGGTTCACAGTTACGTACATGTCGTGTCCCTCTAGAAGGGCGGAATGCTAACCTCGTCGCCAGAATTGGTGAGGGGGCAGCATCCCGATTCGTATGACACCTTACTCGACATGTCTTGATAACGCGACACCGAAGTTACCGATGTGGTACGCGTTATCATGGAACAGCCATTGGGTCTTTGTTCCGCAAGCTGCAACCGGGCTCGGCTCGGGCCAGAACCTAGTTCACACGAGCCCACGCACTCTGCCTTCAGGATTGTCAAGGCCTGCCATAGGAGTGACTGATAGGAACTCGGGCGTCCATTGTACGGTTAGATATAGGGCTACTATACCTAAAGCAAAGGGTGATTACACGACTTCGCCCCAGCTGTCATGCAGCCAGTTGTGTCAAATTTAGGAGGCCAGCCAGGGGTGGCATAATACATGCTGCAGCCCCTGGCAGCCCTGGGTACACCCATGCCCTGAGTTACAGGGTCTGATAGGGTGGCCCAGTACCAACTGGAAATGTACCTAGGGTACATGGAATCCATTTTAAAGAGAGAGCAGTAGGCCGGGGGTCCTGATTGGCAGGGTCCCAGGTCGACTATGTCCAAAACCAGCTAAAACACAGGGCAAAAAGTTGGGGGCAACCATAGTCAGGATGTACCTTCCTACACAACCCCCCCCCAAACGAAAGGAGATAAGGCTATCCTTGTCCAGGTAAGCCTCTATTACCTAAGTGGCCATATAAGGAAGGACCAGCTCTGGCTTGGTTTCCCCCTGTATCATGGTCCACTAGGCAACCCCTCACCCTAAGGGTATCTGAGGGTCTCCACCATAGGGAATCTCTGTCTCTGGTGTGTCTTGGGAAAGAAGAAGGCTGATGCTGGGATGGAGTACTGAAGTGAGGCTCCTCTACCTTTGGGCTCAACTTCCTCCAATCACCATCCATCAGGTGTGCCTTTCTTTCTTTAGCTGAGATGCACTGAGCTCTCAGGGTCAGCCTCTTGCTACCTAAAGCTGGAGGCTGAGTCCCTCTGTTTGGCTTACTGGAGGGACAGGTCAGGTCTGGGGTTTTTAGGCCCCATGTTTGGCTGTGCCCAACAGTGTCCAGCTGTGGGAGTTCCCTAACTACTTTTAAGGGGGATCCCTCAGGAGTCTGTTCTATTTCCAGTTGGCTGGGTTTACCAGCTTCAGTGATCCTAATCTGCTGATTAAGGGGTTCTTTTGGACAGGGGGCCCTTTGGGGTCCACCACTGGCCTCCCTGATCTCTTCAGCCCTGGGCTGACTGAGACAGGGTAGAGAGGTGCAGGTTACCTGCTCCAGACTGGGTCCCACCTGGGAAGGGTCCACTGTCATCAGGGGCTCTGCCAGGCTAGGCCCGACTACCTCTGGGGCAGTTCCTTCAACAGGGGTAGAGTCAGTTCCCTGAGGAGGCTGGCTCTCACCTAGTGTCTGGGAGGGGGAAGACTCTTCTTCCTCCTCAATGCTCTCTGTTTGAGTGGAGTGATCCATTGTTTCAGGCTTCACGACCTCACTATCTGTTTGAGTAGAGGCTGAGACCATTTCAACCTTGCCAACCTTTTCAGGAGGGCACTCAGTTTGTGTTTGGGCTGTGACTGTCACAGCCCTCCTATCCTGTTCTGGAAAGTCTGTCTGAGCCTGGGCAGTGGCTACCACTGCCCTTCCAACCTTTTCAGGGAGGACTGATGCTTGGACTGGGGCTGTAGCTATTACTGCCCCATTAACCTGTCTGGATAGGCCTATCATTCTGGAATGAGTTTCTTGTTCCACCTCAGCCCATGCTGAGAGTTCCAGGTCATTCCCCAGTAAGCAATCTACAGGTAGGTTATCTGTCACTGCCACTCTCATGGGCCCTGTGACATTACCCCAGCTGAGCTTGACTACTGCCATGGGATGCCTTCTCTTCATTCCATGAATGTCTGTCACCTGATAAGTAAAACCAGGGGTCAGTTGAGCAGAGGGGACCAGATGGTCACTCACCATGGTAAGGCTGGCCCCTGTGTCTCTGAATGCCTCAACTTTCTGACCGTTCACTAAAACTTCTTGTCTATACTTTCCCAAAATGTGGGGTCCAGTAGTGAAGTTGGCAAACCCCATGCCAGTCTCACAGACAAGAGTGTGGTCAGGGAACCTGGCTAGGCCATAGTCCTCCTGATTGCCCAAAGTAATGCCCACCACATTCTTGGGGGCACTCCCACCACCTGGGGGATTACCACTAGTGGTAACAGGAGGTTTAAGAGTATTACCTGGGGGTATGTTTCCCTTATTGCCATTTTTAGGGCAACTGGCATCACTTTTGTAATGGCCCACCTGTTTACAGGTATGACAATAAGGTTTCTTTTGCTCTGAAGGAGTGTTCTGGGACCCACCACCCTTGTTGGAGTTTTGGGGCCCTTGGGAAGTCTTCTCTGTGGATTTATCCCCACCCTTCTCTTGAGGCTTGGTTGATTCCTTTTTCTGGTCACCACCCTGGTTTTTAGGCCTGACCCTGGTTCTGACCCATTTGTCTGCCCTCTTACCCAATTTCTGTGGAGAGGTCAGATCAGAGTCTACCAGGTGCTGATGTAATAACTGGTTCTGACAATTATTTAAGATTTGCTCCCTCATAATTAGATTATACAATCCTTTAAAATCAGTAACCTTACTACCCAGTAGCCAGCCTTCAAAAGCCTTAGTGGCACAATCAACAAAGTCAGTCCAATCTTGAGACTGAGTTTTCTGGGTGTCTCTGAACAGCATCCTGTATTGTTCAGTGGTTAAACCAAACCCATCAACCAGTGTATTCTTCAAGATTTGGTAATTGTTAGCATCCTCCACCCTTGTGGTGAGGAGCTTATCTCTACCTTTACCATCAAAGGAGAGCCACAAGATAGCTGCCCACTGACTTTGGGGAACACCCTGCACAGTGCAGGCTCTCTCCAAAGCAGTAATCCATTTGTGGATGTCATCCCCTTCTTTAAAGGGGGGCACTATCTTATTCAGGTGCTTTGTATCAAAACTCCTTTCCCTATTGCTAGGTATATTGCTGCCACCAGTGGGCTGTAGCCCACATAATTCTTGCTCTCTAGCAAGGGCAAGTCTTTCTTTGGCCAGGGCAAGTTCTTCCCTTTCAATCCTCAGTTTGACTGCCCTTTCTTCAGCTTCATACACTCTCCTCTTAGGGGAATACATTCCTCTGTGAGAAGAGTTGAGAGAGCCATTGGTTTGAAGGGATCTGCCAGAGTCTCTTGACAGAGATCTGGCTCGTCCATTCCCAATGTTAAGCTGACCTGATAGTGGCCCCAGGGGTCCCCCAGTACCACTGTCATGTTTGCTTAAGTTGGACCTGCTTAGTCTAACGACTTCTACCTGTCCCTTATCTGCCTCATCCCCAGAGGGATCCTCATTCTCATCATCCTCTACATCTTCAGTCTCAGCTGAGAGGTGGATGAGGTCAGGATCGTCTCTGGTTCCCTCGAGGGGAGGCATGTCTCCTTCTGGATTAGAATGGCTAAGAAGCTTCTCAGCCTTTCTGGCATCATAAGTCTCTAGGAGACCAATCAGAAAGGAGGTAGTGGGGTTAGCCCCTTGCTTAATCTTCCTAGAGTTACATACTTGTCGCAACTCGCGGAAGCTAAGCACAGTATATCTTGAAGGGATGACCTGTGGAGGGTCAACTGACACGAGGGGAGACTCAGAGTTTCCTCCTTTGTCCGACATACTGTTTCTAGTGTGGTGTAAGTGATGCACCTACCTACACTATGTGTTTCCCTACTGATCCCTTGCTAAGAGTTGCAGCCAAGGTGTGCTAAGCCTTGAGGAGCTGCAACAGCTGGTTCAGTAGAACTCAGAGTATTCTAAGCTTTAGTTATATGTACTAACAGTACTTATGTGATCTTTCAACAAGATATTCTTAGGATACGTGTGGCAAAACAACAGCAAGCTCAAATCCCAACCGCTGCTCACCAATGTGAGAAGTTGGCCCGATATGCAGCGTTCGCTATTCTAGCGACCGCTATGTATCGTTCCAAACGACCCTTATGGTGATTGGTTGTAAGTCAACCTATAGACCAGCTATCCTAGTAGCGTGGATACGAGCAGTCTAAGGCTAAAGACTCGAGAGGGCGTGTTAAGCCAGCTGTTTACCACACATGTACCCCTTGAACACCAAGTGAAAGGACACCACACAAGTGTTATGAAAATAAACAGGATATTTATTAAGATTCACAACAGCCCCGTACTCTTTATGAGGACAGGGTACTAAGCACAAACCAAATCTCTTAGGAAAATACTTCAAGTGCACAATTAAACAAGTGTCCGAGGACACGGAAAGTTTAGTGGTCTCGGGCGGACCCGATAAGGCAAGTCGGAAGCGAAGGGCTCGGGACCCTAGAGTAAAGAGGCTATGCAGGCACCGAAATGCTGAGTTACCTAGCCACGAGGGCTGCGGCTGCACAAGTCTTACAGGCGTCGGGGTCTTCGCTGACGAGCCAGGAGCCGGAAGAAAAGAAGTTGCTGGCCGGCGACCAGTGATGATTAGTTCGTAGAGATCCAAGCCTGGATCAGAGATCGATGATACCTGAAAGCAGAGGGGACCAAGTTCGTACTACTAGCCAGTAGTCAGAGGGTACCAGGAAGGCACCGGATGGCCGTCACCTCGACCAGGTGAGTGGGCGACGCTAGGCTCTGCAGTCTCACGGACCAGGAGGCGTTGTCGGCGACCAGGATGGAGGTGCGAGCTGTCCCACGAAGGATGATGCTGTCGGCGTCGCTGGGCCCAGGATTGGGGCAACAAGCCTTGGCAGATCTCAGGGCCACGTGGTAGGCCTAAGATGGCGTCTTGAATGGACCAGGAGGGTCCGGGGTGCTCCTTTCCTCAAAGGGGAGCAAGGGCCGGTCTGGAGCAACCAGACCAGCGGCGTTGATTGTCGGATGTCGTCACAGGAGGGCACAAGCCAGCGGCTAGTGACCAGACAACGTGCTGAGCAGCGAGCAGAAGGGCCCCACGCAGATCGTGGAGATGCTGGGAGACTGCACTTCGGTGCTGGAGCGGCTCAGGGTCGGGGCTTCTGGGACCCCAGAGCACTCACCAGAGAATTACTTCGATGGTCGTGCTGGTTTAAGAAAGCGTGCAGGTTTTGATGATGGCCGGTCCCTCGAGGTCTCGTCGCACCCACAGATCACAGCTGAGCTGATGACGTGGGTAGAGGTCAGAGGTGCCAGGGAAGCCGGTTCTCGTCGAGCTGGGCCGTCGGATCCTTGAGGAAGGACTTGCAGCAAACCGCAGAGTTCTTAGATGGTGCCCGCTGATGCAGGGTGACTACTCCTTAGTCACAAGGGAGAAATCTTGAGAAGAGTCTTGAATGTCCTTTCGTGGAAAGTAGTTCTTGATTCAAAGATGATCTAATTTGGAAGGGTCCCCGCTCCGGCCTTTATCCTAAAGAAAGGGGTGGGTACATGACTAGGTCCTGCCCTAAGGGTGGGACCAGGAAGGGGGGTAGTTACACCCCTCTCCCCTGCCGGACTTTCCCCAGGCCAGGGCTGGCGCCCCTGGAACTGGTTCTGACCGGCGGATGCGTAGTGAGCACCGGGGTGCCACTCCGCAGTCACCTTCTCGCAAAAGCCCTACCTACCCAGAATACACAAACCCTGTCTGGGACGGTGCGAACACCGCCCTCGACAGGAAACCCTTTGTCCAAGCGCTCCTCGCTGGAAGGACTCCCAGCAGCAGGAGGTCAGACTCGTGTCTGTGGTGGCAGCATCCATTTTGTGGAGCTGAGGCTTTAGTTAACTTTAACCGGGGTTCACAGTTACGTACATGTCGTGTCCCTCTAGAAGGGCGGAATGCTAACCTCGTCGCCAGAATTGGTGAGGGGGCAGCATCCCGATTCGTATGACACCTTACTCGACATGTCTTGATAACGCGACACCGAAGTTACCGATGTGGTACGCGTTATCATGGAACAGCCATTGGGTCTTTGTTCCGCAAGCTGCAACCGGGCTCGGCTCGGGCCAGAACCTAGTTCACACGAGCCCACGCACTCTGCCTTCAGGATTGTCAAGGCCTGCCATAGGAGTGACTGATAGGAACTCGGGCGTCCATTGTACGGTTAGATATAGGGCTACTATACCTAAAGCAAAGGGTGATTACACGACTTCGCCCCAGCTGTCATGCAGCCAGTTGTGTCAAATTTAGGAGGCCAGCCAGGGGTGGCATAATACATGCTGCAGCCCCTGGCAGCCCTGGGTACACCCATGCCCTGAGTTACAGGGTCTGATAGGGTGGCCCAGTACCAACTGGAAATGTACCTAGGGTACATGGAATCCATTTTAAAGAGAGAGCAGTAGGCCTGGGGTCCTGATTGGCAGGGTCCCAGGTCGACTATGTCCAAAACCAGCTAAAACACAGGGCAAAAAGTTGGGGGCAACCATAGTCAGGATGTACCTTCCTACACAACCCCCCCCCCAAACGAAAGGAGATAAGGCTATCCTTGTCCAGGTAAGCCTCTATTACCTAAGTGGCCATATAAGGAAGGACCAGCTCTGGCTTGGTTTCCCCCTGTATCATGGTCCACTAGGCAACCCCTCACCCTAAGGGTATCTGAGGGTCTCCACCATAGGGAATCTCTGTCTCTGGTGTGTCTTGGGAAAGAAGAAGGCTGATGCTGGGATGGAGTACTGAAGTGAGGCTCCTCTACCTTTGGGCTCAACTTCCTCCAATCACCATCCATCAGGTGTGCCTTTCTTTCTTTAGCTGAGATGCACTGAGCTCTCAGGGTCAGCCTCTTGCTACCTAAAGCTGGAGGCTGAGTCCCTCTGTTTGGCTTACTGGAGGGACAGGTCAGGTCTGGGGTTTTTAGGCCCCATGTTTGGCTGTGCCCAACAGTGTCCAGCTGTGGGAGTTCCCTAACTACTTTTAAGGGGGATCCCTCAGGAGTCTGTTCTATTTCCACTTGGCTGGGTTTACCAGCTTCAGTGATCCTAATCTGCTGATTAAGGGGTTCTTTTGGACAGGGGGCCCTTTGGGGTCCACCACTGGCCTCCCTGATCTCTTCAGCCCTGGGCTGACTGAGACAGGGTAGAGAGGTGCAGGTTACCTGCTCCAGACTGGGTCCCACCTGGGAAGGGTCCACTGTCATCAGGGGCTCTGCCAGGCTAGGCCCGACTACCTCTGGGGCAGTTCCTTCAACAGGGGTAGAGTCAGTTCCCTGAGGAGGCTGGCTCTCACCTAGTGTCTGGGAGGGGGAAGACTCTTCTTCCTCCTCAATGCTCTCTGTTTGAGTGGAGTGATCCATTGTTTCAGGCTTCACGACCTCACTATCTGTTTGAGTAGAGGCTGAGACCATTTCAACCTTGCCAACCTTTTCAGGAGGGCACTCAGTTTGTGTTTGGGCTGTGACTGTCACAGCCCTCCTATCCTGTTCTGGAAAGTCTGTCTGAGCCTGGGCAGTGGCTACCACTGCCCTTCCAACCTTTTCAGGGAGGACTGATGCTTGGACTGGGGCTGTAGCTATTACTGCCCCATTAACCTGTCTGGATAGGCCTATCATTCTGGAATGAGTTTCTTGTTCCACCTCAGCCCATGCTGAGAGTTCCAGGTCATTCCCCAGTAAGCAATCTACAGGTAGGTTATCTGTCACTGCCACTCTCATGGGCCCTGTGACATTACCCCAGCTGAGCTTGACTACTGCCATGGGATGCCTTCTCTTCATTCCATGAATGTCTGTCACCTGATAAGTAAAACCAGGGGTCAGTTGAGCAGAGGGGACCAGATGGTCACTCACCATGGTAAGGCTGGCCCCTGTGTCTCTGAATGCCTCAACTTTCTGACCGTTCACTAAAACTTCTTGTCTATACTTTCCCAAAATGTGGGGTCCAGTAGTGAAGTTGGCAAACCCCATGCCAGTCTCACAGACAAGAGTGTGGTCAGGGAACCTGGCTAGGCCATAGTCCTCCTGATTGCCCAAAGTAATGCCCACCACATTCTTGGGGGCACTCCCACCACCTGGGGGATTACCACTAGTGGTAACAGGAGGTTTAAGAGTATTACCTGGGGGTATGTTTCCCTTATTGCCATTTTTAGGGCAACTGGCATCACTTTTGTAATGGCCCACCTGTTTACAGGTATGACAATAAGGTTTCTTTTGCTCTGAAGGAGTGTTCTGGGACCCACCACCCTTGTTGGAGTTTTGGGGCCCTTGGGAAGTCTTCTCTGTGGATTTATCCCCACCCTTCTCTTGAGGCTTGGTTGATTCCTTTTTCTGGTCACCACCCTGGTTTTTAGGCCTGACCCTGGTTCTGACCCATTTGTCTGCCCTCTTACCCAATTTCTGTGGAGAGGTCAGATCAGAGTCTACCAGGTGCTGATGTAATAACTGGTTCTGACAATTATTTAAGATTTGCTCCCTCATAATTAGATTATACAATCCTTTAAAATCAGTAACCTTACTACCCAGTAGCCAGCCTTCAAAAGCCTTAGTGGCACAATCAACAAAGTCAGTCCAATCTTGAGACTGAGTTTTCTGGGTGTCTCTGAACAGCATCCTGTATTGTTCAGTGGTTAAACCAAACCCATCAACCAGTGTATTCTTCAAGATTTGGTAATTGTTAGCATCCTCCACCCTTGTGGTGAGGAGCTTATCTCTACCTTTACCATCAAAGGAGAGCCACAAGATAGCTGCCCACTGACTTTGGGGAACACCCTGCACAGTGCAGGCTCTCTCCAAAGCAGTAATCCATTTGTGGATGTCATCCCCTTCTTTAAAGGGGGGCACTATCTTATTCAGGTGCTTTGTATCAAAACTCCTTTCCCTATTGCTAGGTATATTGCTGCCACCAGTGGGCTGTAGCCCACATAATTCTTGCTCTCTAGCAAGGGCAAGTCTTTCTTTGGCCAGGGCAAGTTCTTCCCTTTCAATCCTCAGTTTGACTGCCCTTTCTTCAGCTTCATACACTCTCCTCTTAGGGGAAGACATTCCTCTGTGAGAAGAGTTGAGAGAGCCATTGGTTTGAAGGGATCTGCCAGAGTCTCTTGACAGAGATCTGGCTCGTCCATTCCCAATGTTAAGCTGACCTGATAGTGGCCCCAGGGGTCCCCCAGTACCACTGTCATGTTTGCTTAAGTTGGACCTGCTTAGTCTAACGACTTCTACCTGTCCCTTATCTGCCTCATCCCCAGAGGGATCCTCATTCTCATCATCCTCTACATCTTCAGTCTCAGCTGAGAGGTGGATGAGGTCAGGATCGTCTCTGGTTCCCTCGAGGGGAGGCATGTCTCCTTCTGGATTAGAATGGCTAAGAAGCTTCTCAGCCTTTCTGGCATCATAAGTCTCTAGGAGACCAATCAGAAAGGAGGTAGTGGGGTTAGCCCCTTGCTTAATCTTCCTAGAGTTACATACTTGTCGCAACTCGCGGAAGCTAAGCACAGTATATCTTGAAGGGATGACCTGTGGAGGGTCAACTGACACGAGGGGAGACTCAGAGTTTCCTCCTTTGTCCGACATACTGTTTCTAGTGTGGTGTAAGTGATGCACCTACCTACACTATGTGTTTCCCTACTGATCCCTTGCTAAGAGTTGCAGCCAAGGTGTGCTAAGCCTTGAGGAGCTGCAACAGCTGGTTCAGTAGAACTCAGAGTATTCTAAGCTTTAGTTATATGTACTAACAGTACTTATGTGATCTTTCAACAAGATATTCTTAGGATACGTGTGGCAAAACAACAGCAAGCTCAAATCCCAACCGCTGCTCACCAATGTGAGAAGTTGGCCCGATATGCAGCGTTCGCTATTCTAGCGACCGCTATGTATCGTTCCAAACGACCCTTATGGTGATTGGTTGTAAGTCAACCTATAGACCAGCTATCCTAGTAGCGTGGATACGAGCAGTCTAAGGCTAAAGACTCGAGAGGGCGTGTTAAGCCAGCTGTTTACCACACATGTACCCCTTGAACACCAAGTGAAAGGACACCACACAAGTGTTATGAAAATAAACAGGATATTTATTAAGATTCACAACAGCCCCGTACTCTTTATGAGGACAGGGTACTAAGCACAAACCAAATCTCTTAGGAAAATACTTCAAGTGCACAATTAAACAAGTGTCCGAGGACACGGAAAGTTTAGTGGTCTCGGGCGGACCCGATAAGGCAAGTCGGAAGCGAAGGGCTCGGGACCCTAGAGTAAAGAGGCTATGCAGGCACCGAAATGCCGAGTTACCTAGCCACGAGGGCTGCGGCTGCACAAGTCTTACAGGCGTCGGGGTCTTCGCTGACGAGCCAGGAGCCGGAAGAAAAGAAGTTGCTGGCCGGCGACCAGTGATGATTAGTTCGTAGAGATCCAAGCCTGGATCAGAGATCGATGATACCTGAAAGCAGAGGGGACCAAGTTCGTACTACTAGCCAGTAGTCAGAGGGTACCAGGAAGGCACCGGATGGCCGTCACCTCGACCAGGTGAGTGGGCGACGCTAGGCTCTGCAGTCTCACGGACCAGGAGGCGTTGTCGGCGACCAGGATGGAGGTGCGAGCTGTCCCACGAAGGATGATGCTGTCGGCGTCGCTGGGCCCAGGATTGGGGCAACAAGCCTTGGCAGATCTCAGGGCCACGTGGTAGGCCTAAGATGGCGTCTTGAATGGACCAGGAGGGTCCGGGGTGCTCCTTTCCTCAAAGGGGAGCAAGGGCCGGTCTGGAGCAACCAGACCAGCGGCGTTGATTGTCGGATGTCGTCACAGGAGGGCACAAGCCAGCGGCTAGTGACCAGACAACGTGCTGAGCAGCGAGCAGAAGGGCCCCACGCAGATCGTGGAGATGCTGGGAGACTGCACTTCGGTGCTGGAGCGGCTCAGGGTCGGGGCTTCTGGGACCCCAGAGCACTCACCAGAGAATTACTTCGATGGTCGTGCTGGTTTAAGAAAGCGTGCAGGTTTTGATGATGGCCGGTCCCTCGAGGTCTCGTCGCACCCACAGATCACAGCTGAGCTGATGACGTGGGTAGAGGTCAGAGGTGCCAGGGAAGCCGGTTCTCGTCGAGCTGGGCCGTCGGATCCTTGAGGAAGGACTTGCAGCAAACCGCAGAGTTCTTAGATGGTGCCCGCTGATGCAGGGTGACTACTCCTTAGTCACAAGGGAGAAATCTTGAGAAGAGTCTTGAATGTCCTTTCGTGGAAAGTAGTTCTTGATTCAAAGATGATCTAATTTGGAAGGGTCCCCGCTCCGGCCTTTATCCTAAAGAAAGGGGTGGGTACATGACTAGGTCCTGCCCTAAGGGTGGGACCAGGAAGGGGGGTAGTTACACCCCTCTCCCCTGCCGGACTTTCCCCAGGCCAGGGCTGGCGCCCCTGGAACTGGTTCTGACCGGCGGATGCGTAGTGAGCACCGGGGTGCCACTCCGCAGTCACCTTCTCGCAAAAGCCCTACCTACCCAGAATACACAAACCCTGTCTGGGACGGTGCGAACACCGCCCTCGACAGGAAACCCTTTGTCCAAGCGCTCCTCGCTGGAAGGACTCCCAGCAGCAGGAGGTCAGACTCGTGTCTGTGGTGGCAGCATCCATTTTGTGGAGCTGAGGCTTTAGTTAACTTTAACCGGGGTTCACAGTTACGTACATGTCGTGTCCCTCTAGAAGGGCGGAATGCTAACCTCGTCGCCAGAATTGGTGAGGGGGCAGCATCCCGATTCGTATGACACCTTACTCGACATGTCTTGATAACGCGACACCGAAGTTACCGATGTGGTACGCGTTATCATGGAACAGCCATTGGGTCTTTGTTCCGCAAGCTGCAACCGGGCTCGGCTCGGGCCAGAACCTAGTTCACACGAGCCCACGCACTCTGCCTTCAGGATTGTCAAGGCCTGCCATAGGAGTGACTGATAGGAACTCGGGCGTCCATTGTACGGTTAGATATAGGGCTACTATACCTAAAGCAAAGGGTGATTACACGACTTCGCCCTAGCTGTCATGCAGCCAGTTGTGTCAAATTTAGGAGGCCAGCCAGGGGTGGCATAATACATGCTGCAGCCCCTGGCAGCCCTGGGTACACCCATGCCCTGAGTCCAAAACCAGCTAAAACACAGGGCAAAAAGTTGGGGGCAACCATAGTCAGGATGTACCTTCCTACACCATACATAACAGAGCTTTCAAACCATAATGCATAGATTTCAAAATCATACAAAGATTCATACGTGAGCAAAACGATGTTGAGCGTCGACGTTTCGGTCCACTTTGGTTTAAACAATCCACAGGACTATCATCAGGACGAAAACGTTGCATATCTATATCTAAAAATAAATATATCTAATATAAATGGAAAATATCCTTCTTAACCCTGCACATAAGGTATCGTCTACTCACCCTAAAAGAACAAAACCAGTCAAACAGACCCAAAGTGTAAACCAATGCCCTCCACAAAACAGTGTACACAAGTGTAATCACAAAAACCAAAGTGTTCAATTTGCCTAGGGGAAGGCCCCCGGCATCCGGAATCACTGAACTATACTCTACAATCGCGATGCATGGATCTTTGCCAAAAAAAAACTAAAGGCACAGCCTCTCAAGACCAAAGCCTGGGCAGTCAAGACAACATAGCACAGCCCCTAAGGGAAGTCCCAAACACATGGAACAGCTCAAACAAAGGCCAGGAAAATGAAAAAAAAAACAAAGTAGACTTCCAAATTACAACATAAGGTGTACTGACGGGCCCTTCTCTGTGTCACTTGTCAGGTGACCCAACCAAAACTCTTTGGGATCACCCTATACAAATGCAGAGGCCTTCTCAGTCCCAATTGATACACGTCTCGGGAGGGCAAAGCCAACCAGTGGGGAACAATCATCCATCTGAAGTTCGACCCCAACATCTTAAGGCCCCAACACCTCTACTTGAAACAGCTGGGAGACAGAAATACCAAAGTCCGGAAAAAGTTGCAGAACTTGTTTTTTTTCCTCACTACGTACACAAGGGCCCGCATGACATCCTCAATAGAAACAACCTCATCCGCTTATTCAACCACGTTCCAGCGCTTTCTGGGGTCACTTCTTTAGATCTTACATCGGTCAAGTTTGCCTCAATACCAGGCAAAGGGGGTTCGGAAGCAACTGTTACAACGTGGTCTCGAGAATCCCTAAGGGATGCAATATTTGGGGTAGCTAGCCTCTTTGAAAACTGGTAACAGAAATACAAAAGCGTCCCCCTAGGAATTATTTTACAATTATTTCTAATTTCCAATCAGTCACAAAAGTGATCACACATTAACCAATGCAAGGAATTATCATTTTGTACCATTATTTAATATGGTAATTTAAGAATGCAACATGGCAACAACAATACTACTAGATTAACAGACTTAATTTCAAGTAGTATATAACACCTTTTGCTTGTTGTATGGAGAATCAAAGTACCATACATAACAGAGCTTTCAAAACATAATGCATAGATTTCAAAATCATACAAAGATTCATATGTGAGCAAAACGATGTTGAGCGTCGACGTTTCGGTCCACTTTCGGTTTAAACAATCCACAGGACCATCATCAGACCAAAAGGGAGGTTATCTCGTAAATTACGTGGATGGTGACTGTTATATTTCAGTAAGTTATTCCTCGCGGTGGGTTTTGTGTATAAGCTCATAGTTAGAGCATTATTGTCATTTTGGATTGCGAGGTCTAAAAAGTTGATGGTGTTGTTATTACTCTTCAATGTGAATTGTAAGTTAGCATCTTGTTGGTTAAGCCAATGATGAAAACTTTATAGCACTTCCTGTGTTCCATTCCATACTATACATACATCATCGATGTACCTTAGATATTGACTTAGATGTTCATTGAAGGATTGTTGTCATAAATCACCCTCTCTTCAAAGGCAGCTACATATAAATTGGCTATATCCAGCGCAAAAAGTGCGCCCATCGCCACACCTTTGCGTTGGCCATAAAAATCCATACCAAAAATGAAATAGTTTTCTTCCAGGGCAATCTTTGCACATTTGACTATAAAGTCAGAGGGAACCGGATGTGGACGTGTCCATTCCTCTAAGATGTTACTAATAACCAGAAGAGCCTCACTTTGTGGAATGCTAGAGTACAAACTCTCTATATCCATTGTAACAAGGATATTAGACAGTGGATCATACGGTTGGCTTTCAAGTTTTACAATCACATCCCTGCTGTCCTGCGTGTATGCTTTAGTTAGAGGAACAAAGGGTTTTAAAAAATGGTCCACATATTCTGCCAAAGGTTGTAGTATCGATTGGCAGCCTGCCACAATCGGTCTACCAAGGGGATTTTGGCTATGTTTATGAATTTTAGTTAGAGGAACAAAGGGTTTTAGTTTCAAATGTGTTTTATTGGTATCGCTCGGATGATGAAATGCTCCACATACCGTCCGCTGGGGCCGCTCATCCAGATCTACAAGGCACAGGTCAGGGGTGCTATCATGTATGGGGCGGAACTGTGGGGCCACACATCCTCCCGCAGTCTGTCTTTAACCGAGAACAATTTTATCAGACAGATAGTTGCACTACCGCCTAGCACCCCGCTCCTTCCCTTGAGGATGGATCTGGGACTGAGACCAATAGCTGACGAACTAGGTCTCAGACCCATAGTCTTCTGGCGAAGGCTATGGAGTAGCGAAGAACTCTTTACTTATGGGGCGGAACTGAGGGAGCTTCTAACCCATCCTAAAGCGTTACAGATCCCCTGGTTAAAATATATACAAAAATCCTGTGCGAGTCTGGGGTTCCCTGACCTTTGGTCCGATCCTGCCAATGCCTCACTAAATATCCCACGGAGAGCTTTGGTCAATGTCTACCACGAACAGAAACTAGCCATGGCCTTGGATTGTCAGGGTGAGGGGTCACTAACATCTGTATTTGCGCAAAGCAAGGACTCAAACAGGCTGGAGAGGGTCTTGGACGCTATGTCCCCCGCGCTGGCCAGGAAGCTATTTCTCCAATGGAGATATGGCACATTGCCTCTGCGATCTTTTACTAGCTCCTGGTCAACACCGCCATCCACCAAGCAGTGCCCGGCATGCAATGGTGCTGAGGAAAGCGACTTACATGTGGTCCTGTTTTGCCCAATATACAAGGCAGCTAGGAAATATTGGCTCCTCCCACTTATCAGAAACCTTGGTTGTAGGGAGTATCTCCCGATGTACAGAATCTTAAAAACTGATGTCTCAAGTCCACTTGTGTTTGCACTATCAAAATTTCTTACCAATGTCTGGCACACTCGCACCCGTATTCTGAAGTCGCAGGCTCCCACCTAAATTTAAGTTTAATAAATTTTAAATGTAACCTTAGTAGTACCTAAATCCTAGATTGGAACGATTTTATATTATATAAATATGTATCTATTGTTTATGCTTGATTTTACAATGGTTGTAATATGTTTTTCCTGTATATCTTTGATGGTCATATGGCCGAAATAAAGATTGATAAATAAAATAAAAAATAACCAGAAGAGCCTCACTTTGTGGAATGCTAGAGTACAAACTCTCTATATCCATTGTAACAAGGATATTAGACAGTGGATCATAAGGTTGGCCTTCAAGTTTTACAATCACATCCCTGTTGTCCTGCGTGTATGCTTTAGTTAGAGGAACAAAGGGTTTTAAAAAATGGTCCACATATTCTGCCAAAGGCTGTAGTATCGATTGGCAGCCTGCCACAATCGGTCTACCAGGGGGATTTTGGCTATGTTTATGAATTTTAGGTAGCATATAAAACGCTGGGATGGTATAATCCTTCCTATTCATGTACTTGAATTCTTTTTTACTTAGCCAAAGTCCATCCAATCCAGAGGTAGTCAATGCTAATATTTCTTTTCGTATTCTCAATGTGGGATCTCCTGCAAGTTTAATGTAACGAGCCGGGTTATTAAGTTGTTTTAGAACCGCACGGTCATAATCTGATTTGTCCTGTAACGTTATTCCTCCCCCCTTATCCGCAAGTTTGATGATAAGATCGTCACGGCTAGACGAAGATTTAAGAATCACTCTTTCTTCCTTTGAAAAATTAAATTTGAAATACTTCTTATCTTGAAAGAGTTGTTGGATTTCATTTAACACTACATTTTCAAAAGTGATAAGGTCCTTTGGCATTTGATTAGTTGGTGGAAAAAAGGTTGATGGACATTTCAGACCACTAAGCTTCACCGTGTGCACCATAGGTGTATTTGCAAAAAAATGCTTCAGGCGCAAAGTTCTAAAACAAATGTTTTGAATTTCCACGCAGGTCAAAAAGATATCATTCCTATTTGTCGGGACAAAAGACAGTCCTAGGGAGACGCTTTTGTATTTCTGTTATTAATCATACCCATTCCTCATGGGATAATTGGGTGGCTCTATTGTGTTTAACATTATATGCGCAGACACTAGTTTGCAAGGGCCCTTTTCAAAGAAAGTGGTTGTTGTTGTTGAAAGGTATCAGTCTATTTATCTTTGATTTGTTTTGTTGTATTGTTTATAAATGTCTGAACGAGAAACCTTGACTTACACTGATGATTATATTGCCAAGGTAGCAAGGGGACCCTCTTTTTGGGCGCTCAAAGTACCAGTGTTAATCTAAATACTCAACAATCTGTAGCACGTAACAACTTAGAAAGACTTCATAAAAAGCTAATTCGAACTGAGCTACATGCTAAATTTCTGACGGACTGCCTTAGTAATAATATCATCCCAATTGGGTTGCAGGTTCGTAACATCCCAGTGATTTTTGTTGAAGACGAAGACTATAAGGTTAGTTTCAGCTTCACCTCCAACAAATGTTCTAGAAGCTGGATGGTTTTGAGCATAGAAACAACTTTACAGCACATTGAAAAATTAAAACTAGAAATTGCAGAGCTTCAGAAACAAATTCGTGAAGATCCCGTGGCTACGGATACGGATGATTTCTCAAAAAAGCTTGATGATATAATTACCTATTTCCAGAGAAATAACATTCTAAAGAAAACAGAAAAATTACAGAAAGATTTAAAAAACTATAGTAGAGACTGGACGTATCCCTATTTAGAAAAGATTTCTTTCAACAAACTGGCAATTAGTCTAATTGGGCTCCCAAGCATACAACTTTTTGAGATACTGGTTCTTCAAGCTCTGAAGATAATCAAAGCCGGGGAGGGAGTTCCAATTTCAGAGGAAGAAGGGGAGATAATTCACCCTCTTTTTTATCGAGAGGTCAACAACAACAGAGAGGCCGCTCTCGGAACGCCAGGAGAGGCTGGTACAGAAACCAGTATACTCCCGGGTTCCGACAGACACGCAACAACTACTACGAGTGGTAGATACGTGTACTCCAGCCATAATGACGAATAGTTTGAATATGGAAATTGTCCCAATTTTTAATTTATCATCTCAAACATTAAGCTCAAAAGAGATGGAGGTCTTAAGTCATGGACTGTCTTTTGTCCCGACAAATAGGAATGATATCTTTTTGACCTGTGTGGAAATTCTAAACATTTTTAGAACTTTGCGCCTGAAGCATTTTTTTCCAAATACACCTATGGTGCCCACAGTGAACCTTAGTGGTCTGAAATGTCCATCAACCTTTTTTCCACCAACTAATCTAATGCCAAAGGACCTTATCACTTTTGAAAATGTACTGTTAAATGAAATCCAACAACTCTTTCAAGATAAGAAGTATGTCAAATTAAATTTTTCAAAGGAAGAAAGAGCGATTCTTAAATCTTTGTCTAGCCGTGAAGATCTTATCGTCAAACCGGCGGATAAGGGGGGGTTAATAATCTTACAGGACAAATCAGATTATGACTGTGAGGTTCTAAGACAACTTAATAACCCGGCTCATTACATCAAACTTGCAGGAGATCCCACATTGAGAATACGAAAAGAAATACTAGCATTGACTACCTCTGGATTGGACGGACTTTGGCTAAGTAAAAAAGAATTTGAGTACATGAATAAGAAGGATTATACCATCCCAGCGTTTTATACGCTACCTAAAATTCATAAACATAGCCAAAATCCACCTGGTAGACCGATTGTGGCAGGCTGCCAATCGATACTACAACCTTTGGAAGAATATGTGGACCATTTTTTAAAACCCTTTGTTCCGGGGGCGTGTCCAAGATGGGGGCGTGATCGGACGCAGGTCTCCGAAGCTCCCTGCCCGATCCTGCCTAAACGCCGCAAACTTCGCCTAACCTCCCCCTGGAAAGCAAGGTACAGCATAAAGGAAGGTGCTGCATAGCTGCGGTGACCCCGGAGTGAATTTGTCAGTCTGCGCGCTTTGTTCGGGCACCCGGGAGGGAGAAGACGCTCCTCGGCGGTCTGCAATAGCGGCCGCGCCGGGGACCTGACCGGCTCGGGTGCCGCTGCCTCGGAGTCTCTGAGGCGAGCCGAACAAACCAGCACCACTGAAAGCGGAACGATCTGGTCTGCACTCTCTGCCAATAACATCGGAGCTGTACGGACAGCGACATATCACCACCCCAGCGGCCCAGCCGGCGATTGGGGAGAACATGGCCGGGGGTTGCGGAAATAGAGGCCCCGGCTCCGGGCCTAACTCTTGGACGCCTGCGCTCTTTTGTGCGGTGCGACCAGTCGGAGCGGCCCTGCACAGATATAGCGGGCCCTGCAGACGGCGGACTGCACGAAGCAACCTCCCCCACAACAATTTGGGCTTTTGGAAGCCCCAAACGGTCCGGTGCGGCCCCAGCGCGACCGAAGGTGGTGGCGTCGACGAGGCCACGCAGCCCACAGCCATAGGGCCCACTCGGAGAGGGAGCGGAGCGGCGCTGGGACACCGGATTGGGACGACGGACTGCTCCCGGTACAACGAACGCAGAGGTGAGGAGAGAGGTGGTGGGCAACGGGGGAGGCTCGGGGGCACCATCGAGCCCCTTGCGCAGGGTTGGCTACAGAAGCCGAAGCTGCACCGCATGGGAGGATCAGCCGGGTGCATTGACACTGGGGGACACCATTCTCGAACCCTCACTGCACAACACTGCATAGTGCACCAGCGAAGGGACTTCTGACTGCCTGACAAGGGACCGCTCCCACCGTCCCTTTTGGCCGGCGGAAGGGCGATCGGGGACATTTGCTGTCCGGACCCAGGGTGTCGTGAGGGGCTGCCTGGACTGTGCTGGTGAAATCTGACCCCAAAAGCTACATCACTGTCCTCCTGCATTCGCCACAGGCCCCAAACCCACCGCCTACTTGTCTCTGAGACTGCCTTCGCCATGGCGGGACAGAGGGGGAAGAAAGGGCCTCAGACACTCCCAGAACTGTTGGCTAAGTCCCAGCCCAAGCCCAGCAAGGACCCACCGTCCCCGGTGACCGCGAAATCGCAGCCAACACCGACGAATGATCAAGTGCCTATTACCAGATCCTTTCTAGAGACATTATTTAACTCACTCAGGGAGGACTTCAAATCCCTAAAGCAGGATGTGGGGGGTAAAGTCCGAGAGCTCCGGCGCGATGTGGAGGGCCTCAGAGAACGCGTGGTCGCTGTTGAAGAGGCTGACCAGACCAGAAGCGAGGAAATTGCGCAGCTCCAACAAGAGGTCCTGCGCCTCACAGACCAGCAGCTCGACCTTCAAGCCCACGCGGAGGACCTTGAAAACCGTTCCCGTCGAAACAACATACGGGTACTGGGGGTACCTCAAAAGGAAGAGGGGGCTGATATTACAGGATACCTACAGGCCCTCTTCAGGAGCATATTGGGGGAACCTGCGGACTTCGCCATTTGCATCGACAGGGCGCACAGAGTTGGGCTGCCTCGACGAGCCCCAGCCCCGCTACCAGACATCCTGGCTTTCCTCCCTGACTTTCCGTTAAAGGAGCGGATTCTCCGAGAAGCTCGACGAGCCCAGCCCCTTCAGTTTCAGGGTCATCCTATTGCCCTATACCAGGACCTCTCCACCATCACTCTGCAAAAAAGGAAGGAATTCAAACGAGCAACGGTCTTCCTACGACAACAAGAGATCCCCTACTCGTGGGGACACCCGTTTCGAATAATATTTAAATGGAATGGACGATTGCATCAATTGAGATCACTCAAAGACACTTGCGCCCTCCTGGGACTTGACCAGGAAGATGACGAGCCTATGTCGAGAGAATAACAAGGGCCGTCCAAGGGGGGCTGGCGCACAGTGAGTTATAGACGATCCTCGTCACACCGCTTTAAACCAGACGCCTCTGTCATCTCACAAGAGCGAGCAACAGCGGTGGCAGAAGTAGCCGAAGAAACTTCTACATCTGAATGAATGATTCCTTTCCATGGGAGGTTACCTATAGCACACACTTTGCCCCTGCGGTGGGAGGGGGTCGGGTGGGGGGGCCGGAGAGGCTGCCGTCGGATATGACCCTTTCAGAATATTTTACCACGGCCCTGTGCGGACTAACAGGACTGGGACTATGCATCTCTTTGTTTTTGGTTTTGGGGTTGGGAGGGGGGTATCGGGAGGAGGGGGTAATTCTCTAGCTCCAGAACAGACTACCTTTAACATGGGCATACAGTTTGATTGCTGGATTGTTTGGGGGGGGGGTTGGGGGTCGCGGGAGGGTCCGAGGGCGGGAACCAGTGTGCCAGAAGGGTTCTATCGAATACAGATTTGACATGTCATTCCTGTGCCAGTTACGAGTCATGATGACTAAATACCACGGGGACGTCCAGAGGGGGTCTGCGAGGTCACAAAGGGGGTTACTGTTTGCGATCTGACGCGCCGATGCACCACATACATAGGATGAGGACTCTGAGCTGCGCCACATGTTCACTTGGCCATGACTGATACCATCCTTAGAATATTGACCCTCAACGTGAAAGGGTTGAATAACCCCGTTAAGAGAAGAACTATTATCTCATACCTGGAAAACTCGGGGGGCGATATCTGCTTACTACAGGAGACCCACCTCTTGCAAAAGGAGTGGCATAGAATGCGCTCCCACGCCTTCCCACAACAACTCTTTTCCTCCCTTCCCACGAAAAATGCCGGGGTGGAAATCCTGATATCCAAACACTTTCGAGGACGGGTGGGTAACACGGTGGGGGAGATTAAGGGCCGCCTGTTAGCACACACGTTTCAGCTAGGAGATACACATCTCACAATTGGCTCCCTTTATGCCCCGAATACAGGACAAGAGGCCTTTCTGAAAGGCGCTGTCCCAGAGGCGCTTCAATCCTCACACTCACCCTTACTCTTGGGCGGGGATTTTAACATCGTTATGGACACACATGCTGATAGGTCAGGGCACCGCTATAGGGGGACAGGTGCGGTCTCATCAAATGGAATTGAGTGGCTAAGAGATAGGGGATTGGTAGACCTCTGGAGGACCAAACACCCGGCTGCATCGCATTTCACCTTTTACTCGCATGTGCATCGCACATATGCTAGGCTCGACCATTTCCTGGGCTCCTCGGAGCTGCTCAAAACTCTTGAGGATGTTAACATAATACCTGCAGCCATTTCCGACCATGACTGTCGCTCAGACTCCGCGCGGCCCATCGCCCCCGGGGCTCGCGGCGCCTACGCGAAACCTTACTGCAACGACCAGACGTCACTAAAAGACATAGCGATTGCATTGCTGACTATCTGGCCACTAACGACACGCCAGGAATTTCCACGACGGCTCTCTGGGGGGCCCTGAAATCGGTCGCTCGCGGCGAATTAATTGCCATAGCAGCAGCTGAGGCCAAAGATCGCAAAACTAAAAGGGACGACCTCACAGCGCGCGTTGCGGAATTGAAAAGGGGACACCGACAGGGCGGAATTCGCAGCTCTCCGCCTTCGACATACTTATTATGTCGGGGGTAACAGAACTGGCCGTCTACTAGCCAGTGCTTAGAAGGCCAAGACCCAACGCTCTAAGATTACCGGTCTCACAGACGACGCCGGGGCAGTTCTCACGGAGGATGTCCAGGTGGGCGAAGCATTCCGATCTTACTATGCCTCGTTATACGGGGCAGAAGAGACATCCCCTGCTGAAATAGATGCATACTTGAATACGACGGCCCTTACCGAGTTCTCCAAGGCAAACGCAGATGCCCTGGATGCCCCCATCCGCCAGGATGAAGTACTGGCAGCCATATCCCGTTTGCGCCCGCTCAAATCCCCGGGACCCGATGGATTTTCGGCCGGCTGATAGCCCCAGTGCTCACCCGCCTCTTCAACTCTTTCGAGGACCCAGGCGCTATCCCCTCGGACATGCGGACCGCGGAGGTAGTGGTACTTCCAAAACCCGGTAAAAAACGCACACACTGCTCTGCTTTCCGCCCTATTTCACTATTGAACCTTGACTTAAAGCTTTTTACTGGCATTCTTGCCGCACGCCTTGGCCCCTGCCTTCCCGGGATTTTGGAATCAGACCAATCAGGTTTTGTGCCCAACCGGCAATGCAGCGACAACACTAAAAGAATACTCCATCTAATTGACAAATCGCATTTTCAAGCCTCAGACTCCGCACTGCTTGCCATTGACGCGGAGAAGGCATTCGAACGCGTGGACTGGACATATTTACAACAGGTCCTGAGGCGTTTCGGACTGGGTGACCGATTCTGCTCTTGGATAGCATGTTGCTACCACCACCCCCGGGCTAGGGCCCGGCTGGGCGTCTTCCGTTCAGACCCATTTGAAATTCAGCGAGGCACTAGACAAGGGTGTCCCCTTTCCCCCCTTCTATTTGCCCTGTATATAGAGCCCCTAGTGCAGAAGGTCCGGGATAATCCCGAAATTAAGGGTATCACCTTCGGCCGCGAACCCCACACAATTAGTTTATATGCAGATGATGCGATAGTCGCCCTTGACCACCCAGACAGCTCCATACCCGCCTTCATAGAGGAACTTGACTCCTTCGTCTCCGTCTCGGGATTCCGCATTAACAGAGGTAAATCTCTGATATTGCCGCTGGGTAAAAATGCACAGACGCGCGACTCTGCCATTGGACAAGGGAGCGGTCTTCAGCTGGCCGCCCAGGTCGCGTACTTGGGGATTACCCTTACCTCCTCAACAGAATCGACTGTATCAACCAACTACAAAACCCTCGCAACCCAGATACGGAAGGATCTGGTACGCTGGTCGAAACAGCCGCTCTCTTTGCTGGGAAGGGTGGCGACGGTGAAAATGTCAACTCTTCCCAGGGTCCTCTATCTCTTCCAGACCATCCCGATCACACACCCGGCAGGCACCCTGACAGAACTACAAGCCGCTCTCCATCATTTCATCTGGGAGGGGAAACGTGCACGTGTCCATAAACAATTGGCGTACAAAAGCATGGACAAAGGGGGCCTTGGAATCCCCAACCTGCTGCAGTACTTCCATGCCTCTCAACTCAGTTACCTAGTGGAGTGGTATAGGCCGGAGTCGGAGAAGAGATGGCTCTTCCAGGACAGAGCTATGGCGCAGACACTGCTCTGGAGGATTCCATTCCTCGCCAGACAACATCGCCCGCGATACTTACTTAAGTCGCCTATTACACGCACAACTTTACAAGTATGGGATAGGGTGGCTCTTAAGAGAGATTTGACAACCTTTCCTTCCCCGTTCACCCCCATACTAGATAATCCAGAATTCCCCCCGGGCAATGACGCAGGCACATTCTCACAATGGCGAGGTACTGCATGTCGCTCTGCCGGCGACCTTTTCGATCTAAGAGGATTTCTTCCTCTTGCAGACATCAAACAAGGGTACGGAATAGAAAATCCGCACTTTTTTCCAGCACTTCCAACTCAGACATTGGCTCACTAACCCAGACACCTCCACCATGGTGGGTCGCCCAATGACGACCTTTGAAAAATGGTTACTTACCAAGGACACAGATAAACACCTCATATTCGAACTTTACAAAATGCTCACACCGCCACACACTCCAGATAAAACACCAGGTCAGAGGCGCTGGGAGGCTGAATTAGGCAGGACTTTAACAGCTAAAGAATGGCGCTACGTATACTATAGGGCCTCGCACACCACACGTAATACAGCGGCAAGGGAAACGGCAGTGAAACTAGCTATGTACTGGCACCTCACCCCGGTCCGGCTCCACAAAGGGAACCCATCACATAGCGAGCTTTGTTGGAGGGGCTGCGGGGAACGGGGCACTCTAACCCATCTCCTTTGGGCTACTGGGAGACGGTGCTGAATGACATTGACTCCACCTTTGAGACTGAAATACCGAGATTCCCTGCGTATGCTTTATTGGGTCTCCCCAATGCATTAACCTTCCCTCTGAAATCACTACGGGGTCGTCAGATGGGGATCACCATACAGGCAGCCACGCAACATATCCTATCATTGTGGGGCTCGACGACCACGGGGTGGCTTCACAAGCTTTGGTTCACACTTGGGATGGAACGCATACAGGCCACACTTACCAACTCCACCGATGCATTTAAAAAAACGTGGCTTCCATTGTTGTCCCTCCTGTCGAAAGAATTCAATGAAGTCACATGTACTAAATATCTTAGGGTTCTACACCTCACTGATACCACACATGACTCTCGGTGACTTCTCGGCCACTCACACTAATCCTCGCTGGCCCGATTATAGACTTTTTGATACCAAATGGCACACTGGTTGGGGAGGGGGGAATCGGGACCGAGTTGGGCGGGGGGGTTTGGTTATTATTGTTTTTATTAATTTGCTTTCTTGCACTGCCTGACACTTGCATCTATGATATCGTAATATCTTCTTGGCATATGTACCCCGCTTTGCTATTTAATCTCAGGGAAGACATGCTTGTCTGTCCCGTCCGCTGTATATGCCTAATGCCTCTACAACTTGTCACGCTGTCTTGCTTTACATCTGCTGAACAAATCAATAAAACACATTTGAAACTAAAACCCTTTGTTCCTCTAACTAAAGCATACACGCAGGACAGCAGGGATGTGATTGTAAAACTTGAAAGCCAACCTTATGATCCACAGTCTAATATCCTTGTTACAATGGATATAGAGAGTTTGTACTCTAGCATTCCACAAAGTGAGGCTCTTCTGGTTATTAGTAACATCTTAGATGAACTGACACGTCCACATCAGGTTCCCACTGACTTTATAGTAAAATTTGCAAAGATTGCCCTGGAAGAAAACTATTTCATTTTTGGTATGGATTTTTATGGCCAACACAAAGGTGATGGCCATAAGAAGGCGATGGGCGCACTTTTTGCGCCGGATATAGCCAATTTATATGTAGCTGCCTTTGAAGAGAGGGTGATTTATAACAACAATCCCTTCAATGAACATCTAAGTCAATATCTAAGGTACATCGATGATGTATGTATAGTATGGAATGGAACACAGGAAATGCTACAAAGTTTTCATCATTGGCTTAACCAACAAGATCCTAACTTACAATTCACATTGGAGAGTAATAATAACACCATCAACTTTTTAGACCTCGCCTTCCAAAATGACAATAATTCTCTAACTATGAGCTTATACACAAAACCCACCGCGAGGAATACCTTACTGAAATATAACAGTCACCATCCGCGTAATTTACGAGATAACCTCCCTTTTGGACAGTTTTTGCGTATTCGACATAAGTGTACCAAGTGGAAGGATTACTTTCGCGAGGCTAAGGTATTGCAATCCAAACTTGTCATGAGGTCCTACCCGTATAGATTGGTGGAACAAGCCATGAAACGGGCATGGTACTATGACCATGGGGCTCTACTGACCAAAAAAGAAAAACCTGTTGTAGATTCCATAAACACTCAACCTTTAACTTGTGTGATGACGTTTGGCTCAGAATCAAACCAAATTAAGAAGATCATTAAACATAACTGCCATTTGATTAAGAAAGTTGAGCCTCTTCTAGCTCCACCACTTTTTGTGTTTAAAAGGGGCAGAAATTTACGAGATCATTTAGTAAAGGCCTACAAGGAACCACCATCTACCACGATACAGACACAGTAGGGCTTAGCCCCTATCGTTGGTCATTACCCATGTGGTAATTGTGCTGCATGTGCTACAACGAGTGTTATGAGGCATTGTAATTTGAATGGCAAAGAAATAAAGTTTTACCATCATTCCAACGGTCATAATAATAACGTTATCTATTGTATACAATGTCCTTGTTGTTTAACTTATATTGGAAAAACCACTCAGGAGGTTAAAAAACGTGTATTACAACATCAGTCTCGTATAAGATGTAATGTTATGTCTGCTCCTCTTGTGGAACATTACCAGCAAAAGTCACATTTACCAAATGAAATGAAATGGTTTGTTCTTGAAGTAGTGAAGAGTACTAAACGATACCACAATGTCGATTGTCTACTCACCTTAAAAGAAAATAAGTGGATTTGGACTTACAATACAGTAGAGAATAGGTTGAAATCCCTAATTGAATGGCATACCCTGGCAACACTGTAACTATATACCAAATGGTCATTGTCCATTGTCTCATGAGATGCCGTGGAGGTTTTGCGTCAAGTCTCCTCTTGTAGTCGGTTAATTTAGATGGTACTTTCTAATATTCTGTCCCATTTTACAATGGTGACGGCTCTAAGGGCATTATTACAATACCATAACGGTACCCTGGTGATACGCTGATACATGGACATTTCAAGTGTAGTGTCACACTTTCTTCTTCGGGAGATTAATTGTGATATGTTGGTTGGTAAGTCCACTTTAGGATGGCCGCCACTTATAGTACATCATTGACGTTATCATACCTATTGTTTTTGAATGTTTGTTATTGTTCCTCTTTCGTAACAACATTCGATTAAAATTTGAGTATTACGAAGACTTATGTATTTATGTTAGACTCGCCGAAGGATTTGTTGGTAACCCATCAGGATAGGATTATAAGGGGTTTTAGTCCATTCTAAGATGGCCGCGGTTTGTTGGGCATTGTTTACGTCATCACGCAGACGCAGAGTCTACATACCTCGGCTTTGGCGTGCAGGCTCTATTAGGACCGTTCAAGCCAGGTGGAAATTGACGCCGTCGGCTGCAGAATCTAAGTAAGTTCTTTGTAGCTAGCGTTGTGTTATACAGCTAAAACGGTTGTTCGGATAGCTGTTTTCAGTTGGCTAATGGCAGTTCTGTTTCTAGGTATTTAATACGCTTGAAAAGACTCTTACTGTGAGTACTTTTTCATTTTGTACACACTGTCGGGTGTCCTCAAGGGGTACTAATGGCAACAGGGAGAACACACAGAGTTAATTCTGTGTTTATTTACATTTTCAGATTTATAGAGGAAAGTGGTCAGATTTATATGAGTACATGTAGCATAGAAGTTTCTTCATTGTTAAGTTTCCTCTTTGTTTAGTAACACTGGCTTATATGATCGTGTTATAAGATGTATTTATTTTTATCAATAGGCAATATAATTGAGAAAATTGATTCAGCATATTTGTAAGTCTGGTCTCATTTTGTGATTACGGAGTAAGCAATGCTAAATTTGCATGATTTGCATTGTTTGTGTTATCTTTATGTTTTTAGATTTTGGGACAGTGTTGTCCTTTGCAACGTATCAACTTACGGCTGGAAGTCACTGGTAAGATGTTTTTAATGATAGGTTGATTTATTCTGTCGTTATTTTTCACTTGGGAGCACAAATTGAACACTTTGGTTTTTGTGATTACACTTGTGCACACTGTTGTGTGGAGTGCATTGGTTTACACTTTGGGTGTGTTTGACTGTTTTTGTTCTTTTAGGGTGAGTAGATGATACCTTATGTGCAGGGTTAAGAAGGATATTTTCCATTTATAGTAGATATATTTATTTTTAGATATAGATGTGCAACATTTTCGTCCTGATGATGGTCCTGTGGATTGTTTAAACCGAAAGTGGACCGAAATGTCGGCGCTCAACATCGTTTTGCTCACATATGAATCTTTGTATGATTTTGAAATCTATGCATTATGTTTTGAAAGCTCTGTTATGTATGGTACTTTGATTCGCCATACAACAAGCAAAAGGTGTTATATACTACTTGGAATTAGGTCTGTTAATCTAGTAGTATTGTTGTTGCCATGTTGCATTCTTAAATGACCATATTAAATAATGGTACAAAATGATAATTCCTTGCATTGGTTAATGTGTGATCACTTTTGTTACTGATTGGAAATTAGAAATAATTTTGAAATAATTCCTAGGGGACGCTTTTGTATTTCTGTTATTAATCATACCCAGTCCTAATGGGATAATTGGGTGGCTCTATTGTGTTTAACATCTTTGAAAACTGGGGCATAGAACTGTGGGTTCCTCTACAACAAAAATATCCCCACGTTCTTCTTCAGGATGACCTAGTGAGGCCATACATCAGCGTACTGAAGGGGACTCGGGGTGCAACCCATGTTTGGCTTCCAGATGCTTCGAAAGCGGACAACCTCATAAACATCTCATGTAATAACAATCAACGTCTGGTGAGCTGTAAATCCAGTCGCCCTGTCTCTCACGCTACTCACAGTCGCTATGGGTACTCCGATCGAGAGCCTTCAACCGCATGCTCCCAGCAGCACTCCTCCTAACGGGGAAGCTAAATGGTCAGACTCTAAACTGACCATTTCTTCTTGGAATGTGGCTGGGTTAAAGTCAACCTTCTCATCCAAATCAGCTGTGGAATTTCTGAATAAAAGTGACATTATTTGTTTTCAAGAGACTTGGTCTCTATCTCCATTGCCTCTTCACGGCTATTACGAACTTTTTCAATCAGCCTCCCAGCCCAATTCCTATGGAAGACCTTCTGGGGGCCTCTCCATTTTCATCAAACACAGGTGCAAGATCGCAGCTACTCCCATCCATCGGAACTTAACGGCAGGGCAGGCTGTATTAATTACCGGCCTTTCAACCTTAAGCAGGGCCTTTTCCTTGCTCTTAATTAACTGTTACCACAACATAGCTAAAACTTCAAAATCAATGGCAACAGCCTTATTGGTCAAACATCTGGAAGAACTTTTATTGGATTTCGCCTCTGCAGAAGTACTGTTACTAGGGGATTTCAACATCAGAGACCTGGCTCCCAATGCCCATTCAGTCACTAAAACTAAAGGGCAAGAAGCTATGACTACTTTTTTAACCAATTACAATTTACGTTCTACAAAGCAAATCACATTGGAACAGAATCCTGGAGCCCATCTGCCGCCAACATTTAAGAATTTTTCGACCATTGACTATATTTTTGTATCACCATCTCTGGCGAATAAATTAATCATGATGGAAATCCCCACTGGTACCAAGAGCGACCATAATCCTTTAACTGTAACAATGGACCTGCAAGTGCCTTCCGCTGCCAAAATAACTGAAGTGGGTCACTCAATGCAGGTCGAACTCCACACTCTAGTCAGACAAATTAAATGGGACGCCTCGGGTTCTGATAAGGTGGGTTCCTGGCTTATGGGAGCAACTCCAAACTCCACGCACAATGCTTCCACAGACTTCCATCACTGGTAGGACAACGCCATTGTCAAACTGCGAGACCTCTTAACAGGCCCAGAAGCTCACCACAGACTCCACGGGCCTCGCCCGAAGCAGACTTTTGACCCGGTGTTAGCCATCCAAAGAAGAGCCCTAAGGAGGGCTGTGCGCCTGCACAAATCGAAAGGCACTGCGCACTCTGCTAACAATATGGCCTCACTGCGCAAAGCCTTTAAAAAATCATCATGGGAAGCTAAGAGACAAAAAGAACAGAATGAGTGGCAACAAATATTTGCCCTGTTAAAGGGAAAAAACCTGTCCCAGTTTTGGAACTATATAAACAAGCTTCGTTCCTCCAATAAGAACAGAGGGAACGCAGTCCATGAAGAAGATTGGGACCAGCATGTGATTCAACATTACTGCTGTGACATCCTGGACCCTGTGGTGAGTGAATTTAGAGACTGTGCCGATACTACGCAGATAGAAATCCATGAGCTGACTACTCCCGTCGAGGTCTCCAAGTATTTGAAAACTGTTAGACCTGTCTGGTTTTTTTGCGTAGTCCCTCCAAACTATTATTTATTTTGTCCCCTTTTTGCCCCTCATACCCTTAATAATTTTTGTCCACTGACTTTTTCTAGGTGTTGGCCAAGGGAATAGGTGTTCTTTTTCCCCTCATAGTTTTTCACCTCAGGCCTAGAGGCCTGTTCTGTCAGGAAATTGCTGTAATACACACAATGGAGGGCCCTAACTGTTTCCAACTGCCACATCCTAGACTGCCCCATAGGATAACCTTAGGCCTTCCAGAACTTTCTGGACCCTACTGGACCCTATGTGGGATGTCTATAAAAGGGCAGAGGTCAGAAAGCCATTTTGTGTTGACCAGAGAGTGGAGGAGTGAGGCAGTGGTGAGAGGAGGAGGACGCACTGGGAGCAGTTAGTTTGTCCTTGTGACAGACAGCCACTACAGGGAGACGTTCCCCCTTCAACCCCTGACCAATCCCTCCCAACCGCCTTCGTCTGCTGTAAAGATCGGTCTGACTGTGGTGGAAGCTCCCTCTAAACCTTGGCCCCATTGACCCCTGTCGGGACGCTCTTGCTGGGAGACTTCCATTTTTTCCCTGTGGCAGAGCTTCACCTACCAGCGTTGTGGAGGAAGCGGACCCGGGCAAGGTGTAGTTTCCGGTATTCCCTCGAAGCTGTGAGGGGGAGACGAGTGTCTGCCGAGCCTTCGTGGCCTGGGGAAGTGAGCGTTCCGCTCTGTACAGTGCCTTCAGTGGAGCCAGGTGAGAGGAGAGACTGCGGGCGTAGGAGCGGAGACAGGGCGGCGCCAAGCGGGAACACTAGTCCCTCGCGCCCGCGCTGCCTCGCTCCTTGTCTGAGGAAGCGGATCCAGTGACGCGCAGGCCTGCGGGAGGCGAGGCCTGCGGGAGGCGGGGCCGAGAAAGGAGTGTGTCCCAGAGGCGAGTCGCCTCGGTGTGCAGGCGGCCTGGGTCACGAAGCGGAAGCGTCTAGGAGACGCGCAGGCCCAGTGGGAGGCCGGCGGACCCCTTGGTAAAGACTCGGCGGGAGGCGGAGAAGCTTCTCTTTAGCGGAGTAGGCGAGAAGCGCCCTCGTCCCTTGCCGCTACAGGAACCCCTCGCCTAGCGCTGTGTTGAGGGAGCGTGGCTGGACTGAGGGGATCGGCGGGGAAAGCGAGCCGCCTTACAGGAGCTCCTCCTTTGATCCTCTTGTTCCCCATTCCCTCCAGCATTTCTGTTCCACGTGACAAGGGAACCCTCATCGAAGTAAGGAGAGTGGGGGTGTGGGAAATCAGAGGGCAGGGAGCCTATTCTGCCGGCATAGAGTCCCTGATACAGGAGGGGATTTCCAGAACCCTCTCAGTTTGACATTATGGATTATAGGTTGACAGGAATCTAAAGTGCCTGATAAAAAGTTGTCAGAGGAGAGATCCTAGCCACCCTACAGGGTGCCATCTTTGGGTTGACTGCCTGGAAGAAACCGATCTCTTTTGACCTTGCCAGAGTGTCCCTAGAGTAACTGAGATTATTGATCTTCCCCACTCTAGTCAATTGCTCAATGACTGTACCCTCTTTTCTATAAAGTGTGTGTGACAGAGGGGTATACGTGGAGGAAGTTATAGAGGATTTCTTCAGTGTTCAACTGTCCTGCTTCACCCCTCTATTGAATTGTAATGTCATGAGATTGTAGAACATAGAAGGTCTATTGTGATTCCTACTGAAGTTGAAAATGTATTGAAGTGAACTGTTGATGCAAGTAATGAATTGATTTGGTAATCTGGAAAGTAATATCATTTATTCTCAAAACAAGCTGTAGAATACTAAACTGTATTTCTAAACCAAAGAGCAGAGATATATTTTTATAAAGCAGTACTTATTTGTCCATACTTTGGTGTAGTGTTATTTTTGTGTGCTATTGCGTGGATTTACTATTGGGTGGTTTGCAACCTTCACACTGTGCCTCTAGAATTGCATGTCTTACCCCTAGGCCAGGCTACCCTAGGTGACCTGATATCCCAGGTTCCAACAGATTGGTGCCTAGCGGTGGGATCCTGACTTGGTTGCAGCTACTTAATAGTAATTCAAAGTAATACACTAAACCTACACCAGGAGTTTTCTCCTAGCGGCCCTCCTAATTTGTCTTTTTATTTTTCCAAATGTGTTCCTGGTGGTGGGTGGAGGTAGCTTTAGGTTGCCCTTGCTACTCTAAAATTTCTGGTGTGTGTAATCTAGGTTTGCCTATCTCAAAATGGAGTTTGCCTTGGGAAACCTAGAGGTCTATTCTGTGGCTCAGCTGAAAGAGTTCTGCCAGCAAATGGGGGTATTTTTCAAGCATGGTGCCAGGAAGGGGAAGCTCCAGACCAGTCTCAGGGCTTGGGTGGAGGCACACCAAGAAAGGAAGGAGGAGGATGAAGGGGTAGACCGGGACACGTCAAAAAAAATTAGACAAGTGGGGATCCCTCAGAGTCTGTTAGGATTATCTCTTTGCATAAGAACACATGGGTGCGAGTTAGAACTGGCCCAAAGACAGTCTCTGCAAAAATTCCAACCTCAGATGGTCTAAAGCAAGGTTACGTTCTCGCCCCCCTCTTGTTCAACCTTTACACCGTTGACCTGGGAACATGCCTGGAGAAAAGCAATCTCCTTCCCCCAAAACTGGGCATTGCAAAAACGAACCTGCACATTTTGCAATATGCCGACGATATTGTTATAATGGACCAGGCAAAATCTGGCCTTCAACGAGCTTTAAGCACGTTCCATTAATATAATACTGCTAACGCTCTAAAAATAATCCAGGAAAAGACAAAGATTTTGATATTCGGCTGTTGCAAGAACAAGAAAAATTTAAGGTGGAACTTTGGGCCCGCAAAGATCAATACAACATCAAAATATAATTACCTGGGGGTCTGGTTTAGCGAGTCCTCTAGACCACCAGCTCACCTAGCCACCTTGAAAAAGAGAGCTGGAGCAATAACTGTAGTAATCCACTCCAGTATAAATGGTGAAAGTAGATTTATTGTAACAGAAGAACACAGTACAGCATCTGCTCAGCAGGACAGGTCCAGTAGTAATACAGTATAGAATGTAGAACACTTAATCCATAGCAACAGATTGCAGTACAAGGTTTGTAAAGCAACTAAAGGCAGGATCTACTTAAAGATATACACACAATATATACATATGAAATACAACACATCTTATCCCTAAAAAGAAAAGAAAAGAAAGAAAGAAGGAAAGAAGCATAAAGAAGGAGAAGAGAAAAAAAATGATAAAACAGGAAGATGAAGACTAAGAAAACAGGAAGAAACTAAATATAAAATGCAAAAGGCAAACAGTAGAAAATCAATCTCTAAATCGAAAAGGCACATTGACAATTCTCTTATTGGTAATTTAAAATGTAAAAGGCAAACAGTACAAAATCAATCTCTAAATCTAAGAGGCACATTGACAATTCTCTTATTGGTTTTAACTCTTGAAGAAACAGAATCATTCTTTATAGGTAGCTTAATATTGTCAAAACCAGGAGTGTAAAAATTAGGACACTTTACAACCCGTCTAACATTCCAGACTTTGCCATCATTAGTCACAATGCTGTTGGTGTTAACTTTTACAACTTTTCGAACAGGACCAAATTTAGCCAAATTTAGAAACCCCCTTAATCAGAAACCCAGGTTTACGTATCCTGACAAAATCTCCCACTACAAAAGCAGGAATTCTCACATTGTGCTTAGAATCATGGTATTCTTTCATCTTCTCCTGGTGATGTTTGACCCTCAGAGAAGTACTTCGCATGTCAACGGGAGAAGAAATAGCAGAAGAACTAAACTTCTCTTTCATCCACCACGGACACAATTTTGACACCGGTTCCCTCCCTCTCAATAAACGAAAGGGACTAAGTTCAGTAACTGAGTGAGGAGTTATTCTGTACAACCATAACCTTTCTCTAATGACTTTTTTCCACACATTGGGAGTCTTCCTTGCCCATTCAACTGAGTCTTTCAAGACGCGATTAAACCTTTCTACCTGTCCATTACCCTGTGGTTCGTAAAGAGGTGTTGTGATGTGTTTAATCCCACAAGCGCTAAGATAATCCTCTACTTCAGTAGAAATCAATTGTACCCCATTATCAGTAATCAGGACCTCTGGACTACCTTCTCTTGCAAATACCTCTCTAAGAAATTCAACAATGACCTGCGAAGAAGCAGAAGAAACAAACCTAACCTCAGGCCATTTTGAATGGTAGTCTATCAACACCAACGCAAAACGGGCGTCTTGAGGTAAACAATTGAGAGGACCAGAAATATCAAGTGCTAACTTCCTCCAAGGATTCTCTGGCCAGGAAATAGGTATGAGAGGAGCAGGATAGGTCTTCAACATTTTGTCACTGTTAACACATATAGAACATTCACGAACCACTCTGTCAATCATTTTATCCATTCCTGGCCACCAAAAACTAGTTCTCACTAATCTCTTCATGGATGACATTCCCAAGTGACACTCATGAGCAAGCCTGATAATTTCCTCTTGCATATCCTCAGGAGGCACACATTTTCCACTTTTAAAAACCAGATCATTATCAATTTCCAATTCACTAAGAACCTGATGAAAAGACTTCAGCTCTGGAGGTACCATTTTGCTACTAGGCCAACCCTTCAAAATATAATCCTTAAGAATATTCCAATTCTTGTCACGTGTAACAGCATTATCCCAAAAAGATTCAGAAATGGAAGAAAATTCATCTCCTACAAAATCTTTTAAAGAAGCAACAAAATCAACATCCTCTTCTTCCTTATTATCTACAACAGATTTTAAGTCACAAGGGAGCCTTGAAAGACAGTCAGCTGTAACATTGCTCCTTCCGGGAAAATACTCTACATCAAAATTATACTCTTGCAAACGAGACATCAATCTGGCAATCCGTGCCGTGGCGTTCCGACCACCACCAGGAGAAAGTATGGAGACTAGCGGTTTGTGGTCCGTTTTCAATAGAAAACGACTACCCCATAGAAAATTCCGGTAATGTTCTATTCCCCAGACACATCCCAATAGCTCTTTCTCTATGACAGAATACTTCCTTTCTGTTTCACTCAATGTCCGGGAAGCAAACGCTACGCACCACTCATCATTCCCACACTTTTGTGACAGAACCCCTCCTAGCCCATACTCACTGGCATCCACAGTAACCACACACAGCTTATTTATGCAGAACGGTTTCAAAGTAGGAGCATTGGCAATCTCATGCTTAATAGTTTGAAAAGCAGACTTCTGTTTCTCACCCCAGTAAAACTCTACTTTCTGTCTTGTCAATTCTCTCAAAGGTTCCATTTTAGTTGCAAACCCTTTAATAAACTTGCTATAGTATTCACACAAGCCATTAAAAGAGAGCGATTTTTCCTTATTGTCGGGACATGGTGCTTTAACTATAGCTTCAACTAAGCATTTCTTGGGAACAACACCATTACCAGAAAGAGTGTGTCCAAGATATTCCACAGATTCACAGAACATTTTGCACTTGTTGTCCTTCAAAGTGAGACCATGCATTCCCAGTCTCTTGCAGACCTCCAAGACATGTTCCTTGTGAGATGCATTATCGGGAGAAAACACCAGGATGTCATCCTGAATCATCTCACAAACTTGTACAGGTCCTTGAAAATGTGATGCATAGTACGTGCTGATGCCGCAGAGGCTAACCCAAAAGGCATTCTTTTATACTGAAATAAACCCTCAGGAGTGAGAAAAGCTGTCAACTGCTTGGATTCATCTGCTAACACAATTTGGTGATATGCTGAACGCAAATCAAATGTGGAAAAAACTTTAGCCCCCTCTAACATACATACCACCTCATTTATATTAGGTAGGGGATGGCAGTCCACTACGATATTAGAATTGAGAGCTCTCAAATCTACACATAACCTGAGACTTTGATCGGATTTTCGGGCTAAAACAATGGGCGAAACCCATTCAGAAGACTCAACTTCTTCAATTATGTCATCATCAATTAAGTTTTTCAAAAGTGCTTTAAGATCATCTCTGACATTTATAGGAACATTTCTTAACCTTTGTGTAACAGGAATGGTTCCTTTTTTGAGTCTAATCAAGTGTTGAAAATTATGCAGTTTTCCTAATTTCTTTGAAAAAACCTTAGGGAATAAGTTAATGATCTCATTTATCCATACATCAGAACCAGTTATAGTTTTGACAGAATGAGTTTCTTTTAAGCAATCATCAATCATGACAATGGGATCAAATTTCCTGGGATTGAGAGTAATACCGAAACTCCATTGATCCCTCCATCCAAGCACATTCAATCCTTTTGTAGCAATATATAATTTAACAAACCTCATTCGACCTCTAAAATGCATGTCTACTCCCAAATATCCTTCAATTGAGATGACGGACTCATCAAAAGTTTTGGCAATTATGTCAGAAAGTTTAAGGTCTGAAAGAGTGACAATACCTTCAAACATTTCAGTGAAATATTGTTTAGTGATAATCGTCCAAGGTGATCCTGAATCGGCCATTAACTTAAGATCCACCCCTAAAACATGTACTATGCACTCAGGTTGTTTAAGGTGAATCAGCTCTTGTTCATTGGCATCAACAATGGAAACAACTATGCCTCTTTCACAATCATTTCCATTATCTTTGCCAGCAACATCAAATTCTTGCACAGAGTCAGTGACAAACGAAACTCTATTTCTATTAATATTTCCAGAAACAGTATTGTTACCCGTAGTAGTTTTGCCTGCACTGCTGAAATGTCCTTGTCTACCACACGTGTTACATTCTTTCCCGATAGCAGGACATTTCGGAAAAGAAGCAGCATGACTAGTACTACCACATCTAAAACAATGGAAGAATTTGTCATTCTTTTTGTAAGAACGTTGAAAAGAACTACTGGTACGTTGTACGTTGTTGGAAGACGATGCAGAAGACACATCAGATTTAACAGCACATACTTCGGAGGAACTGTCTTTGTCTTTCTTATCCAAACATTTTATCCATTTGTCTGATTGTTCAATAGCTTTAGCTGCAATAATAACATCTTTTAAATCCGGATCTCCCATAATCCATAGTTTTTCTTGAATTTTCTTGCTTTTGGTATGAACTATGATCTGATCTCTGATCATCTCGTCAGAGATAGGACCAAAATTACAGTTAGTAGATAAATAACGTAAAGCTGTTAAAAAATCATCGAAAGTTTCAGATTCTTCTTGAGCCCTAGTATAAAACTTATAACGATTCAAAGCCACACTAAAAGTAGGTTTAAATCTAGCTTCAAGACGAGTCATTGCATCATCAAAAACATTTCTATCTCCTCCTCCATCATGTAGGGGAAGTGTTCTGAATACCACCTGACCTTCAGAACCCAAAGAATGCAATAATATATTTTTCTTTCTCTCTTGTGAAAATCTCTCCCCATCTATAGCTTTTAAAAAATGTCAAAAATTCTTCTTTCCAGCGAATCCATGGGATGGGAGGCTCTCCTTTGTTTTGTAGAAACTTAGGGGGGGGGGATCAAACTGCATGTTTGATAAGAATGTTTAAGTCTATGAATATTGAGAATCAATAATAAATGTACATAAAATATAAAATAAATAATTTTGTAAGATCGTGAGTAAGTGAATTAATAATAACAGTCAAACCTGTTGAAAAGCTGACTTAGAAATTTTTTGATGAAAAATCGATCCTTTTGTGTTGAAAACGAAGAGTTTTGCCTCTTGCGCGTTGGAAACGCGATAAACTTAGTACGGAGCTTCCTTGCTAAGCAACCGGTAAATGAAAATGGCGTCGACGTGTGCGCGATGACGTTGAGCGCACACGTACCACCATCGAGTTTAGTACCTGGAAGCAGAGCGTCGCGCGTGAGGCAAAACAATGGCGTGCAGGCAGTTGAAGAGCGCGGAGAGAAACGGTTGCCGTTGAAGCAAGGCAGCAGTTTAAAAGTAAGCAAACTGTTGATGCGAAGGCAAATATTTGTCACAAAAATACTAGAGTCACAGAAACATCCGAAAAACACAGCGAGGTACCCGTTTGGGGTTTCAATAGTCTCTGTGCAATGTAAGCTTCTCCAAGATTTCTTTCAAATGAAAAAATGAACAAAATCAATGAAAGTCACAAAAAATAGTTTGTAGAGATAGCAAAAACGAGGTGAAAACCAAGCCAGTATTTCCAAACGTTGTGGAAGTATAACAATGAACAAGAAAAATATACTTTACATGAAAGTCCAAGAAACTGATGAAAATCATGCAGCGCAGGTTAGAATACTTTGGTTGCTCCTGTGTTCCCAAATGTAGCAAACCAATGAAATCGTCGCCAATTTTGTAGTAATCCACTCCAGTATAAATGGTGAAAGTAGATTTATTGTAACAGAAGAACACAGTACAGCATCTGCTCAGCAGGACAGGTCCAGTAGTAATACAGTATAGAATGTAGAACACTTAATCCATAGCAACAGATTGCAGTACAAGGTTTGTAAAGCAACTAAAGGCAGGATCTACTTAAAGATATACACACAATATATACATATGAAATACAACAATAACATACTCTCTGATCCGACTTAACCAGTCCCTGAGTAGTCCTTCTGCAGAACCCATTCTGAAGGTGATTAAAGCCACTCTTCTCCCCGCCTTAAACTATGGGCATCAGGCCTTCCCTGGCGCATGCTCTGCCAGTCTCGACCACGCCCAAGTTTGCATTTATAAAAAAATATTTCATCTTCCGAATTTCATCCACAGGGCAAGACTACGATTGGAGTTGGGCCTTCAAAGACAATCTATTTTTTGTGAGGCTGATACCCTGAAATACTTTATAAGGACACTAAAAGCCGCAGACAACACCCTAAAAGCCTGGTTAAAAGAAACTCTTGCCAGCCCTGGTAACCCGTGGAATCGTCAAATCATAAAGGCCATAAGATCACTAGACATCGATAACTCATTACTAACCACAGACACTATTCCATACACAGTCTGGAAAAAGGTTATCAATAAGCAGGTCAGACAAATTTCCCACCGGATGGACTCCCAGGCTCTAAAAACATCAACTGTCTTGCTTCCCCTGAATATCTCATACCGCCCTGGGGTACCTCAATCTTACCTCCTGGAAAATCTGAACGCAGTGGCTCGGAAGAACATAATGTTCATGCGTCTCCTAGGTCTGCGCTCCACTGCCTTCAACCGATGGGCTCCAACAAGTGAGGAGGGGGCCTGCAAACTGTGCAACTACAGGTCCGAATCATGGTTGCATCTTCTGTGCTGTTGTCCCGCCCTTGACGCTCCCAGAAGACTTCTTTTAAAACCCTTATATTTAAAATGGGGCATCAGGACATGTTGGGAGGCATCTGCCCTTTGCTTTACTTCCTTAGACACTCAAGTGCTTGTAAGGACTGGGAAATATGAGACTCCTGGACAATCTTTTTTTACCATCCTTGGCCCCTGCTCTTCCAGTTCCCCCCCCAAAACAACTTATCACAGACTTTTTTCGTCCCCTGGCCTAGTATTCC
This sequence comes from Lissotriton vulgaris, assembly GCF_964263255.1. Lineage (NCBI taxonomy): Eukaryota > Metazoa > Chordata > Amphibia > Caudata > Salamandridae > Lissotriton > Lissotriton vulgaris. The sequence continues at coordinate 244,841,695 of NC_141685.1, forward strand.
TGTACTCATTTATTTTATTTTAGGCTTTGGAATCCTGTTATGTGATTACAATGGTAACTACAAGATTGCCTTTTTAGTTATATGTATAGGAACTTAAACCTTGATGGTTTTCTTAGTTTTTGCTTTTAACGTAATAATTGTGCTATGTTGACACTCCATAGCAATGGTTTTAATTAACTGTGCTAATTTAATAAATCCTTCAACTCCAAGACCTATTGCATTTTTTATGCTTGTTTCTCTTTCCTGCCCAGTGCCTTTGCTTCCATTTTCTTTTTCACTTTCTGTACTTTTATTCAGTCCCAAATTTTTTATACACACGCCCCTTTGTAATGTAGGCTAGAGTGAATTTATATGTTTTCTACGTAGGGTGTTAGAATGATAATCAGAGCATTTCACCATTCAGACACTAAACACACCCCACAGCAATCAATTGTAGAAACTGAGACACCAATCACCAACAGAAACCTGATTGCGATTGGGTAAGAGCCACGAAACGGGTGTGTGGATATTGTTTACGGAAACCCTACTGCGAGCGGATAGGAGCCACGAAACAGGCCTGGCGATATTGTACAGACAACCAGGCTTGACCTAAAAAGTGTGATGGGTGAACAGGAGGCTATCAAATGCGGGTTTCTTTAAATAGCTTTGTCACAAGACGCGACCTGAAATGACAGCTAGAGTATACACCTGAACTGAATCCTGGCCTCTACCATGTGCAGACTTGGGAGGGGGAGCGCACCAATAGATACAGAAAGGACAAGAATGCACATACTGTAAAAGGTTGGGGACGGATGCGCATGTCACATGCAAATGATGCTTCGAGCGCCCGTCCAATGATGCAAAAAATAATCTACTATGAGAAAGAGGCACAAGCTTACTGAAATGTCTGGTATTGCAAGCGTAGCCGAAATGAGAGAAGAAAAACACATTTCACAAACCAATTTAGTTTGAAGACTGCACTATACAATGACTATAATAGTTTATATCCACCCACTATCCGATCAACTGTTGTTCAAATATGCCCCTTTACTTTTCATCTCTTAGAAAATAAATTGCCACACTTCTGTTTATATCAGTTAAATGTAGGACATGATGGAACATTTAGAGCACATCTTCAGATATTTTGTATTTGTAGATTTGTGATGATTTTACAAAGGTCATGTGTCTCTCGTCTCCAGAGAATGGCATACTTACAGCTTGTGGACATGCCCTGCATGCACCTTCATTTCTGACAGTTAATTAAGAAAGGTCTCCTCGCAGCCCCAGGAGAGACAAGAATGATTCAATCTTTTGTGACTCCACGGTGCCCCAGCATGCACAGTGAACAGGCTGTGTTCATTAGCCCTGCGGGCTGGAACTGAACTCGGGATTTGTTAACTTCACACCGCGCAACCCATAAATTTAAAATTGTGATTGCCTTGCATTCACTGGGATACACTGCCGAACCGCACTTATATTTTTTATTTTCTGTGGCCATAAATTGCACGTTTTAAAAATGTGTTTTCCATTCTGCCATGAATATTAAAATAAGCGAGCGCCGTGATCAAGAGCGACGTCCCAAAGATAAAGAAAAACAAGAAACATTACCAGGGAAAACGTTCTTATTAGGTATTTGTCTTGCGCTAAACGCGATGCAGTTCAACATTTCTGCTCCTCGAGATATCAACGCCTGGGACTGAGGACGCCTTCACCAGCACCGACGATTACGTGTACTTTTCTCTTTTTGAGATGGCCCACTTGGACGGGCTTGCCTGCTTTCCGTTCAAGTCGCAAAGGATTTCCTGTCTTTATGAGACCATGTGTTGAAACACATGGCCCCATAAACATATGAAACCTTTCACGGCAGAAGTAAATCAGGCGAGTCCATCCAAGTGGGTCGGCTGAAAAAGAGAAAAGTCTACATCACAGAATGCTCTTTCCCAATGGCTGGCCACCATTTGTAATGTAACACATACTTATTGAGCGCAGCTGTCACCCAAAGGGTATCCTGGCGCTTTGATCAAAACACTACCTACATGTGACAAGCTTTACACAGCCCTTGGGAAAAGATGACTTTTAAGCGTCTTTTGAAACTATGAGAGACCTTGTTCAGAACTGATTGTATACAGTGGGCATTAATTTATAACCAAGAGTTTTGTAATCACCGATGGGCAACTACGTTTGCTGCTTAAAAATTCTAGTGTTACTCAAATGTTCACGTTTTGGGTTTAAATAGCTTATTGCTTTGAATCATGTAATTATTTTGTTTTTGTATATCTTTAAAACATAGCTTTGGGCTCAAAATATGGTTTTTTTGTTTCTCCTTAGAGACCCCCGAGGAAGGGTGCGTCTGTACCCGAAATGCATTGGGTTGATTTGAAATGCTTGAAATAATGAATTTCGCAAATATAACTTTGATGAGAAAAAAATACTGAATAAAATATTGCATTGGAAGATGCCTTAGAAAAAACTTTTCCTTATGGATTTTTGTTGAACTGTGATGAACTTAAGAATAGGACCACCTCAGGTCCAAGTGTAAATGTGCACACCTCAAACAGAGAACAGAATTTCTGCTCTCACCTATTTCGACTTTTAAGCGTCACCATTTAGCATAAATGGTGACACCGGCCAATGGGAAAGAGGAGCGGGGCTTGAATCCAGTTACTGAAAGCTCATCCAAAACACAAACTCTCTGTAGCGAGACTGCGCATGTGCGCAGCCCACGCAGGCAAGACCTAAATTGTGCTAATAACTTGTGCTAGTAACTTTGGCCAAAGGGTTAATGTCCTTGAAACTTTAGCTGAGGATTGGGTGTTCAATCCCTGGTCTTTCGTGGGCACCACTGCCTGCGTGGGTGTACAGGCCAATAGAGGGCACGACTACAAGGTTGTTCAGGGTTACAATGGTCATGACACGTGTTTCCCAACAGGGTGGAAAAAGAGAGGGTGCTTGAATTGTGTATTAGTGCCTGATTTATTTAACAGAGGTGTGTGCATTTGTTTGATTTTTAGGGTAGTGTAACGGTTTTACTTTAAGACAAGGGTTGCCCAACCACCTTTGTGTGTGAGTTGGTTACTTGTATATGTGTATGATGGTCTTTGTGTATTCCAGGATTTTTCTGCGCAAGTCGGCAGGGCGTTGTGACTGCTGCGGGGCATCCTAGGATCAGACCCTGTAGGCGTGGTCGCTGCAGATCATCTAGGACTGTCGTAGACGAATAGTCACTGGTGAGGCAGCAGTAATCAGACGCTGATGCTCCTGGCACCTCTTAGGCGCTTACGGCGAGGGGCTGAGAGGGGACATGAGGCAGTAGGTGAGGGAAGGGTGCCAGGTGCAAGGGGAGAAGCGCAGGGAGGCAGGTCGGTGCGCAGACTTGAGTCCTTGGTGATGTGCATGCTGTGACTGCGAGGTGTCTTAATGTGCAATTTTGAATTACAGCAAACAATAGGCCTGTGGAACCGCAGTTGAGGACTCCTCGCTCCTATAAGTGCACCCATCGCCCCAAGCGTGGACCGCTCAGCAGGCTATTTTTTCAGGAATCAAGAAGTGAAGTGAGGACCGGGGCACACGTGGGTTGGACGCGCGCCGGGGACGGGGATTTGGGGCCCCTGCAGCACTGTGTGTGGCGGTACCGTCAAGAATTGGCGAGGAAATTATTTACGTTTTTCTATCCCATTAGGATACGTTTAAAGGCCATCGGCGCAACTTCCGGAGACATGAACAGCCAGGGATCTCCAGCACACTTGTTTTTGCAAATCAGCTGTGTAGATGAGTCCTAGCCCAGCACATCGCAGGAGACAGTTTGGGAAAACGTTATGGTCATGGCAGAGGCCAGAGGTCCAGAATGGGCCCAAGGAACCATCAACAACTGAGGCCAGGAGGATTCCGGGGTGGTGGCGGACCCTCCAGGTATGCCACAGACAAGACTAGCTCACAGGGTATCTGCTAGATCCAAACTGGTGCGCAGGCCCACCAATAAGGAATTTCCTTCGGACCCGCCGGCATCAAAGGCCAGAGTAGTGACCAACCCGCAAGAACCAGAGCCCGCAGGTGCACCGGCACCCGCACTGAATGCAGTCGTAGCTGGCGCTGAGAAGATTGAAAATATGGGTAAGGTGATGGACAACATGTTGAGTTTGATGGCGCAATTCCAGGCACGTTTAGATAACACGAGGCACCCCTCCGCTGGCGTCTCCAGTGCCTGGTGTAGTGGGGCCACCATCAATAACGTAGGTTTGGTGGGGCCAGGCCAGCTGCATGAAAGTTCAATCTCCACTGGCTACAGCCATGAAGGCGGTGGGATCTGGGTCCACACCAGAGGCGGGGTCAGGGTCCAACACAGCACAGGCCACCAATGGTGCAGCTCCAGTAACCGCTGCACCGAGTTTGGGGGGCAACCAGCTGGCGAATCCCACAACGAATACTATTCATGCGGCCAATCGGGGTCCCCCTCCGACCAGCGGCCTGGAGCCCCAGTCGGCCACCTCTCAAGAGTCCCTCACCTCTGCCCCCCCCCCCCCCCCGATCTCTAAAAACCAGCGGCAGCGACGCTCCAGCTACTTATCACTGTGGCAGCCCTGTCGTCGGGGCGTTGCTCATTGGCTTACACCGCCGCAGGCTACTGACGTGCTTCATTTGTAATAAAATTAATGGCAACACCGTCGTCAGGAGGCCACTGCACCTTGTACCACCCATTCCGTCTACCAGCACTGCCAATGACAATACCACCACAACTACTAACTATCACACTACTACAAGTGTGAGTGTTCAGACTATTCCAAAGCTATAAGGATGGCTTGGGCGGCAGGTATTAGACATTTGCAATGTATATTGAATTAATAAACATGTATTGTAATGCTCATCTCTAAATCAGACAACCAGTGCCACTATGTGGCAGGCTGTTTAAGTGCCGATATTCACGATTAAGTGCCAGTGCTGAGCCCCGGAAACCACTGGCTCAAATAAAGGGCAGGAGTCATATGCTGCCTTTCAAGGGAAATCCAATTATTATTTCACGACTATGCACTCCCACCCCCTATCCTTCCAATGACTTTTATATTTGTGAACTTTAATATTAGTCAATTATATTGCTTGGGTCATTTATGGTGGTAGACCATCAGGCACAGTGACGTAAATATTGGTTTGGTGATGGTGATAACACAAAAGAGTTCTTCTCCTACATTTGCACAACAGCTCTCTACTGGGGCAATTCTCTGGCTAATTCCTGCAAACACAGTGCTAAAATGTACATTCACAGATTATAACTCTAAAAGGGCAAACAAGAACTGGTGCACAGTAGTGACAGTGCACAGTGGAAAAATCAATGCCAAGCACGAGAGAAGGAAGAAAATCCTCTTACAATGGGAACAATGTCCCAGGGACAAACATCTGGCTTAAAGCACCCCCCGAATACAAACTCCCAGAGGGATAATCTACAAACCCACTATTTGAAGGTGGAGCAATAAACTGAGGTGGCACAGTTACTGCGGATTCATCAGTGGTGAAAGGTCATGCTACGTTATCCTAGTGATTTCGTGATTGTGCTACTTAGTACTTTGAAAGCTGAAAATCCTTACCTATTTCCGTCGCAGAATGTTGGAAAGTATACTTATTTTCTACAGAACTGATGTCTCGAGTCCTCTAACATTCCTCAGAACTACATAATGGAGCCATCAGTTTAAGGGAATAAAAAATGAATACAATAAATATTAATTTTAAAAAGCAATTTGTAGCAGTAAACAAACCTACCCCTAAAAAAACATTCACTTTCCCTGACCGGGAATCGAACCCGGGCCGCGGCGGTGAGAGCGCCGAATCCTAACCACTAGACCACCAGGGACTGCTATGCCCAATGTGTCGCCGAAATGTTTTGAGGAACTCCCTCAGGGATCCCTTCACGCGTCCACTTTCACTCCAAATCAGAAAATATGACAGCTAAAACCAGAAGACATGCTAAAGCCATGGCGAACTTTTTACACTAACTTTAGATAAAGAAGCATAACAAATATCTATTAGATTACATTTTTCTGTAAACATTGTTTACCCTGTTTTTGAATAAATCACACCAATTCCATAAACGGATTACAGTGCATCTCATCCGTGGCATCTGTTGCAGTGCACGATTCAAGCAGCGCTTGTTTACTGCGCATTTCTATCAACGGCGCTCCCTCGTTTTCTTCAACTCAGGGATGAGGGCTGCTCCGACTACTGCTGCGATAAACTAGTGTAAAGGGGGCGGGGCTAAAGACCCCAGTCACAAAAAACACAACAGGTGCTTAAAAGTGAGCAGAGCCAGAACACAGCAGAAAACTGGCAAAAAGGATTAAATAACAAAACTGCCATGTTTGTCACAAACTACAACTTGCACCGCCCTCTAAGAAACTTTTTCAATCACGAAGCCAACGGCCGTGAGTGACGTGAAGGAGGGCGCGTGTGCGTGCGTAGTGCTGGCGCCAGGGGGAACGTTAGTGCTGGCGCCAGGGGGAACGTCACCGCGCTGAGAAGAAAATATCTGAGGTACCACAGTTTTAATTTACGTCGGTGGGTGGATCGTTTATATAGCTTGCCGAAAATTATACAAGTCAAAATTCCTAATTTCTTTGAGTTTGACGATTTTGGAAATACATACATGCATATTCTTAAGTATTTTGGGGAGGAGGGATTGGGGGGGGGGTTGCATAGACAAATATATTTGGGGGAAGTCGTGGATAAACAAATAGCTACTCGATGAGTGTTTGCGAAGTAGGCACCAGACCAGCAGGTGTCTACATGGAGACGGAGGGACGGTCTGGAGCAGTGCACGGCCCGGGGGGCGCATCCTCCTGACCATTATACACACCTGCCAAGGTTTCAGATTGCTATGTGTGACTTTTTCATAATTGCAGTGTAATTATAAGTGACATTTAAACGACTATGAGTGACGCGTTCTCACGGGCAAAATCAGGCACTGAAGACGAGGGAAACATACAATTATCAGAAATTACACCCATTTGAGCAGCGAGAACTTCTTAAGAAGATCTTAAAGCATATCTGCAATGCATCAAAAATAGAAGACTGGTGGAAAACATACATAGAGCTCTAATCAATACTTTGCAGTTTGCATGCAGCTCTTTTATGACAGTTATTAGTTCACTGTTCTTTATTGGGATTTTAACTTATACACTGCAAGTTGGGGCACAAGTCGTAAAAAAAGAAGTAGGGGGACGCTGTCACCAGCGTGACGTCACAACAGGAAGTGACGTCACGAAAGGTGGTGTTTATGCTTTGCACCTTCAAAAGCAAATGAGTCAATATGATGCACTATCTGAGTAGCAAGATCCAAAGGTATCATGAGTGGACTGTGCAGGGGTATTAGACGTTTATGTGTACTGTTATCGGGTACAATCTTAAAAGGCACCTCAATCTGAAAGCTAATTTTATATTTTCTATTTTTTTCCGGCTGCCTTTTCACTGAGTAACACTTCTCAGCCGAACAAAACCGGCCCAGAATCCGTCGAGTCTCCGAGGCAGCAGGAGGCCTGTGCCAGCATCGCGCTCTAGACACATGGCGTCCTCCCCCTCATCCCTAGAGCTGCCTCGGAGCTGTGAGCTCCGATCTCGTCCCTGAGAGGCCAGAGTGAAGTCCAGCTGTTTGCCAGGGGGGTCGGCGTCCACCCGGTAAAATAAGTGGGGGGACGCCGTCCACCCGCGTGGTACCCCGGCTCGAGCCCTGCTGCAAGTAGAATAAGATCTCTCTAACAAAAGCACTGACCTATTTACATTATATGCACTCCGTGTTCTGCATACCACACCTACTTTGCAGCAGGCATATTAACTTCCTATGCTACTTCATGATGAGTCAAACCTTCCACTAGACGAAACTCCAGTCTCAATAGGAAGAACATGAATCACAGAGTTATCCTGACATTTTTGTTGTATGAAAATTTCTGGAGGCAAGGAAGGCGGCAGCAGGTGCTTGTGAATCTAAAATACACTTGCAAACACGTCGCCCATACAACCCAAAGTCACCACCTGGTGCAGTGGCACCGGTCGCACTGCCCTAGAGCGGGCCCTGATTATATCTAACACGTATTATTGGGCATCCCTCCTACTTGTAGTCATACTCATTAATAACTAATTGGCTCCTAATTCATTGTAATTGAGTTCCATTGACAAAGAGCTGTCATCCACCAATACCTTCCAGACCTCGTGCCGCTTAAACAATTGGAGAACAAGCATTTGCAATGCAATAGGTCTCGTATTAGGAAAGTTTGAGCTATTGGTCTTGTAAATGACAATTTTATTATTTATGTGTTGGTTTTGAAAATAGCTAAATTAAAAGCTTTGTCATTTACAATGCCAAAAGTTATAACTTTCGCAAATGTGACACCTATAGCATTTGTAATGCAACATGTTTTGTATTTACGTGACTTAGATGTATTGATATTACAAATTACAATGGCTTTTAATTTTTCAAAATAATTAATACTTAAATAAAAGTGATTGTAATTTATAATGGCAATAGCTTAAACTTTTGTAAATAACTTTTGTGAAGATTATGTTTAGTGTGTTTTATTGTGACGAAAATTCAAGAACAGAAGTGAAATATTAACATCTTTTTGTGACATTTGTAATAAAGCTTGAAACATTGAGAGAACATATTTTAACCAGTTGTTGTTGAATGGTTGCGCAGATTGATGCTGGGGTGGCACTGAGTGATGCTGTGGTGGTGCAGAGTGGTGCTATGGTGATGCTGAGTGGTGCTGAGTGATGCTGGGGTGGTGCTGAGTGATGCTGGGGTGGTGCTGAGTGATGCTGGGGTGGTGCTGAGTGATGCTGAGTGGTGCTGTGGTGCTGAGTGATAATGTGGTGGTGCTGAGTGATAATGTGGTGGTGCTGAGTGATAATGTGGTGGTGCTGAGTGATGCGGTGGTAGTGCTGAGTGGTGTTGTGGTGGTGCTGAGTAATGCTGTGGTGGTGCTGAGTGATGCTGTGGTGGTGCTGAGTGATGCTGTGGTGGTGCTGAGTGATGCTGTGGTGGTGCTGAGTGATGCTGTGGTGGTCCTGAGTGATGCTGTGGTGGCGCTGAGTGGTGCCGGAGCGGGGCAACAAAGACACTCATCCTTCCGAAGTCGATCAAATGTGCATCGCTGTGGTGTAGTTCAATAGCGCCTACGAGTCACTGCGCTGTGAAGCCGAAGGCCGTGGCAGAAAACCTTTGATAAAACATGTTATTTTCAGTCCCCTGTGGTACTTCACATCAGCTAGTTGCAAACCACCAGGTCAACCCGATATTAAATCGGCCAATTGCAAAAGTTTACACAATACCAGGACGAGGAGTTTCCCGGTGGGGTGGGGGTTTGAACTCATGTAGTAGGTCAAAAGGAACTGTAGTCAGAAACACCTCACAGCGAAGCTACTGTACTTGGGGTGGATTTAAACTAGAGGATAGCTCAAAGGGTTTAGTGGCTGCTGCTGGAAGCTTCTGAGTTTTAGCTGCTGAAGAGCGGAGCCTGCTGAATTACAGTCCTGAGTGAGGGAGAAGTATACCACCCACAGTAAATGTGGAAAAAATATTACAGTTTTAGCTTTTCATAGCTCTCAAATTGCCCATCACATGTGTGAGTAGTACGCTCAGTTGTTGTGTTCACTGTATTCTGGTACTCTTTTTATTTATTTTTTAAGCCGGAAAGTTGTTTCAGTGAGTTGAACGTTCGTTGCTGAAACATGCGGTGATGTGAGAGTAACTAGGCTCTCTTAAATTGGGTAGCAATAACACATGGTATTGACAGGTATTTGGAAAAGGCACATGTGGCTCCACCAAATAAAAAGAAGTTATTATTAGTTACATTTTTGTTGTTTTTTTAAAAGCAAGATCATAACTACAAGTCGTGGACGCCAAAAAAGAGGAATTAAGTGCCTCTGTGGATGCCACGTTTTCCAGCTGCATCTGCTGCATAAACTGCAGATTTCACAAAAAAATCACAACGTTTCTAGCTCAAGCATATCAAAAGTCACTGAAGAGAATGCTTAGCTCCACACAGTGGCCGATAAATGCCGTGCAAAGGTTAACAGGATACCTTTCAGTTGTGGATCACTAATTGCACGTGATAAACTGGAGCTAGTGTGTTAAACTTTGCCCAAACAGGACCCAGAGCTGTTGAAATGATACAAAAACAATATAATACTGCTTCAGAGTGTGCTGTTATACCTCCTAATTTGCATTTTTCTTGTCCTATAATTCTATCAATCTAGCTGCATACTTCGGTCTTCCATTGCCACATAATTCCAGTGGCTCTGGCATAGATCTTGGTTCAAGACTCACACTATACCAGCCCATAAGTAGGGCCCATAATGCTATTACAGCTCTAAACCCTTCCTGATTTGTTTACCATGTTAAAGGCTACATATAGGTTTCGCCCCATCCTCCTATCTGGTTAATAGACCTGGTTAAAATTCCGTCCACTCTATGTTGGCAGACTCTTATGGCTTCTTCAATCCTGAACCGTCATTTGACACCCGAAACTATGCATTCTGGGAGCTGTAGTTTTAGCTCACTTGGAGGAACCAGATTGACCTTTCACTTATTATTTTTCAGACGAATCACTGCTTCCTGGTGACGTCACCACAGTGTGCACCAAATGGGGGGTGGGGGGGGGGGGGGGGTGTTAAAAGGGCCCAACGCTAAATTCCCCTTAAGTGGGGTTAGGTACAGTTCAACCCCCTGTTTTGGTTTCAACTAAAACGGCTCAGACAAGAACCCCACTGCCCTGTGCCCACAAATGCGCGGGAATGGAGGGAGACGCTACTACAGAGTACAACGTGCAAATAAGGGGGCAGAGCCTATTTATAGCGGGGGGGGCTACACGAGGGCCCAGATGTAGAGATGAGATGGGCCATGTGAAAGAGCCCTGGCTGTTGACACTGCAAATGAGACACAAGAGCAAAAGTGGGCAGGGTCTTTGCAGAGATGAAAGAGGAGCGAGAGAGGACCGCTCCTGTGTGCGGGAGAGTGGTGAATTGGGGATGGGCAATAACCACCAGAGATAAAGGCTGCTCGGCGGCCGGGACAATAAACTGCCTGGAAAGTAATTGTTTACAGAGGCTGAAATTTAGCTCTGCTTACGGAAGGCTTATGAGCTAAAACGCCTGACTAATGTGGCATGCAATTTCCAAGCAGAGGCATACAGAGAATTCAGGGTTGAATACATGCTCCCGCTTGCTGGCAGATTTTATCTTCCCATAAGCACTTAGCAAGCATGGTGTGTGAGGACCATGTGCACAACTGATTATGCTACTCGCGGAAACCCGTCTTATTTATAATTGCGTGGAGTGGAGAGTAGCAGAAAGTTCAGCTGCTCGGCGGCCGCGACATTAAACTGCCATCTGCCAAAACGCATCAGCGGAGCCCATCAGCTTCCTATTTAACCTCTTTTCCCAGAACACAGCGAGAAGAACTAAGAATAAACACTGAGGTTGCAGTCTCACATAATTATAGTGGCTGATAAAGAAAAAAAAATGTCAAAGCGGTCACATGGGTGGCTGGCCCTGAAATCTAAGGCTACCCTAAGAGAATTCCCCCTTCTGGAAGCAACTTACCATCATAAGATCAAACAAAGCTTATTGGCACTAAGAGGGGTATGTTGGGGGAAGCACACGAGGGAGAGAACTGTAAATGTGGGGAGGAGAAATGCGAGACGCGGCCTGCCGACCGTGGGCAGTGAATAATTAGGGGAGGAGAATCCCTTTGAAGCACGCACGGCCTCGCGGCCTGGGAGGAGAAATGCCGGCCTGAGGCCGAGCACAAAGCAACAGATGGCTTTGATGTGGAGGCAGGCGGCAATCTCGTGCACGAGGCGTGCACTTCTCAAAATCCACCGTAGAGCCCTTGGCTGTGCCGTAGAGCCCGCGGCCGCATCCAGAGGATCCCAGTCTGCATGAGAATCTCATTTGAGTGTCTGTGATGGGAACGCAGGACATTTGTCGCACTTTTCTGAAATCCATGGTTTCATTAGGCATTCTGGGACATTTTGCAAGACACACCACAAGTGAATGCTGATTTGTTCCACTCTTTCAAAGGCACCACAAACTGGCCTTTGCGTTCTCTGTGAAAGTGGCACAGCTGAGGAGTTTCCAAACTTCCAATATCCGAGAAGCCAATAAACATCTAGACTTTCACACTTTTAGGTAGCTTCATGAAGTGACTGAGACTGACCTTCACCTTTCCGGTGCCCATTTCTTCCGGACCTCAATCCCATAATGCCACCCTACGGCAAGTATTGTGCTTATACCTGTAAGTAGTGCAACATACATTAACTACTTTTCTCAGATGGGCGACGCTGACGGGAAAAGGCAGTGTTGCACTGTGACATTTATCCATTGCTTCATGCCACATTGCGAGATGTGTCAATGGCTGGTTGTGGTGCGTTAGTAATTGTGATTCTAGGTGGGAGGTGTTTCAGTGTTGTGCGGGAGTGACTCAAACGGTTCTCTTGCCTCTGAGCGCAGCACCAAGCAGTGCTTACGTCACTCGCAAGTAACTTAGGACCGATATTGGTGCCTAGGCACCAAGTCGACTGATGATTGAGAGAGTACACGAAAAATACAGGCAAGCAGACAGAGAGGGGGCAGATATAGAGACAATCGTGTGACAGCATGGTGAAAACACACACCCAATAATGTCTAGGAAATCTATGACGTACCAACAATGGCACTTGCGCAGTTGCTGAATTAGATCAACCCGAAGAAAGTTACCTCTTTGAACGAAGCCCCCAAGGTTGGAATTCCTCAAAGCTGGTATTTGCAACCTCGGGGTGTGTCTATGAGGATGAAATAAGCTGCCGCTCTGCCCTGCATTTAAAGCCAGCTCTCTGATGGATTCCAGGATTTCATATTGTTCTCGAGCATGGGCCATCGGCCATGGGCGGTTATCTCCGGAAGAGTCTCTTGGGATTCCTGCTCTTTTACATAAACATTGTTTAATGTCGTGAAACACATTTTCGCTCCTATCCAGGGCCGCGCATGGGATTGATGGCGTGCGGCTGCCAGCACTCTAACTACGGCAGTCTGTCTTGCAGAGAAATAAATTATCTCTCCCTTTAGAGGCATTAGTGCTGCAGGGCCTTGGCTGTCTGGAGATACTGGAAGGAGGCGAGTGGGAAGCGGGGAGTGGGAGCTCTCCGGGGAGTTAGACAGTGTCTGAGAAGAAGTCTGGCAAGATGAGGGGAATGAATGCAACGACAATAGTGCGCTGCTGAGCTCAAACTAGACCATACAATCACATACGTCACAGGTTTACAGAAGGGCATGAAACTGTAAACAGTGGAATGGTCTTAACTCATCGCCGGAATGGTTATTCAGCCATGAATCACAAGCCTAGCTAAGCTGGAAGGGCACGCTGAGATTGTATTGTATCATACAATGTTTAACGCCCGTTATGCTCCTTAGGAGGCTGCCAGCCTCTCCGCTTCACATCACTTTCCGCAGGGTCCTTCGGGAGCGTGTGGTTGGAAGGGTAGATTGGCCTACAGGGGAGATGCTGGGCGAGGGAGCAGAGCCGGGGAAGTACATGCGAGTCACGGCCGCAAAGTGACGGCGGGGGGCGGGGCAGCGGAAGCCTTTGATGTGGCAAATGCTACTGGCAGGGGGAAGCCTGTGGGGAAATGCAAGCTCGTGCACGAAGGAGCTTGTGGTCATATGATTTCACGTGAACTGTTGAGAATCCTCATCATAAAAAAGTGGATGGATAGTAAAAGGTCTCTCTACGAGACCTAAAAACAGCTCAGAATAAATTAGATATGGCGTTGAAGGTGACCAGAGCGAATCTTCCAAAGGCTAACAGACCAGAAAAGGGGAACAGTGACCTGAGGAAAAAGCAGAGTGTAGTGTTCTTATTAATACTTACTCGTTTTTCTGTGTTCCCTGGCTCATGCACCCTTAGTATGTTCTTAAATAGAATGTTGTTAGTGTAAAATGTTTCCTCTTATTTATTTATTTATTTATTTATTTATTTCAAAGGTTTTATATAGCGGTACTGGACCCAAGAGTATCAGAGCGCTTTACAAGGATGGTGAACATAATGAGATAAAATTAACAGTTAAGTGAAAAAGAGTTACAGTATGATAATGCATTCAACAGGGCTAAGGGGGCAAAGAAACAGGGAGATAACATTCAGTGGAAAGTGAATATTAAAAGTTAGGATAGAGAGGGGGTGAAGAGAGGGGGAGTGAGAAAAATGAATGGATTGAGAGGGGGTGGGAAGAGGAGCGGACAAGGGAAGAGAGAGGAGTGGACATGTTCAGAGTCAGTAACATTAGATACCCCAGTATTTGTTGAGAAGGAGTACTTTGAGTTCCTTTTTGAAGAGAGGGTAAGAGGGGTTGCAGCGAAGATCCTTAGGGAGAGAGTTCCAAATTGTAGGAGCGTTACCAGAGAATGCACAGGATTGGGTCTTTTGACATTTGAGTCTGGGTGGGATCAAGAGAAGGGAGTTTGTGCTCATCTGGGACCTGGAGCAACCTGCTTTGTGTAGTTTCGTTGTAAGGTAAGAAGGGGTGTTTTGGTGAAGAGCTTTGTGAGTGATGCAGGCAATCTTGTAGGTGGATCTTCCTTCTATTGGGAGCCAATTGAGATTTTTGAGGACAGGGGAGATGTGATCAAATTTTTTACAATCAGAGATGAGTCTCGCAGCTAGATTGAAGACAGATTTAATCGGCGCAAGATGGATTTTAGGGGTACCAGCCAAAGTGGCGTTGCCATAATCAATCCTGGAAAGGACAAGCGAATAGACAACAAGTTTGAAATCGTCTGCTGGAATAAATGGTTTAAGTTTCTTGAGGTGGAGAAGGGTGAAAAGCGCACTTTTGGATACATTTTTATTGTGGGGGATGAGATTTAGATTCTGGTCGATACTGATGCCTAGGGATTTGACAGAGTTAGAGGTGGAGAGTGGGCAGTGGGCAGTTAAGAGCTTTGATGTCCTTTATCCAGAGTTGAATGGGAAGGGAGTTGTTTTTGGGGGAGAAAAGGATGATTTCAGTTTTATTTGGGTTCAGTTTGAGATGGTTCCGATGGAACCATGTTTGAATTCTGGTCAAGGTCTCATTGAGGTGGAGAATGTCTTTGTGGGATTTGATCTTGTAATATAATTGTGTGTCATCGGCATAGAGGTGGTAATTGATATTAGCTTGTTTGAGGATGAGGGTGAGTGGTTCCATGAACAGATTGAATAGGGTTGGGGAGAGGATGGATCCTTGAGGGACGCCGAGTGAGACATGTTGAGGTTTGGAGAGAAAGTGGCTGAGCTTGATTTGCTGTGATCTGTTTTGAAGGAATGAGGAGAACCATTTGAATACATTGCCATCTAATCCGAACCGGTCTTTGAGAGTGTTGAGAAGGGTGGGGTGGTGGAAGGTATCAAATGCAGCTGAGAGGTCAAGGAGGATTAGTAATGAGGATTCCCCTTTGTCTAGGAAGCGATGAATGTCGTCAGTGATATTTAGCATAGCAGTTTCTGTACTGTATCCCTTTCTAAAGCCGGATTGAAAAACATCAAGGATGTTGAAGGAGGCGATATGTTTCTCTAATTGCAATAGGACACATTTTTCGAGGGCTTTAGAGAGGAATGGAAGGTTAGAGATAGGGCGAAGGTTGTTAAGGTCATTGGGGTCAGCAGTTGTGTTTTTGAGAATGGGTGAGATTTGACCAAGCTGAAGGGAGGTGGGGACACAGCCAGTGGAGAGAGAGGAGTTGATGATTTTTATCCATATAGGGGCAATGATAAATTTGAGTTCTTGAACCAAAAGGGCAGGAAGAGGATCTTTGGAGTGGGAGGAGGGTTTTAGTTTGACAATGATATTAGTGATCATAGATTCAGATACTGTACTAAAATCATTCCATGAGGCATTGTTTTTAGCAGGGGGGCTTATTTTCGGAAGGGTATCTTATTGGGGCAGAGCAGGGAGGGGATGAGAGGAATCAAGAGGTGTGGAAAAAGTGGACGGAGGAGAGTTAGGAGTGTTGGGGGAGGGTGTATAGGGTGGGAGTAGGTTGTAGTGAGAGTGGGAGGGAAGAGAAGGATAGTTTGATCTTGTTAATTTTGTTCATAAAGAAACTGGCAATTTCTTCGCATCTGTCAATAGAGGCTAATATTTTAGGAGGGCCAGTGGAGGTTTGTTTTTTAACAATGTTAATGAGTTATCTAGGGCGGTTTCTGGCTTGATCAATTTGTGTTCGTCGAAAGGAGGCTTTCTCATTAAAGATATGTTTTTTGTACTGGGCTCTAGCAGTTCTAAGGAGAGCTATATTGTCAACGGTTGGATGATTCCTCCAAACCCGTTCATAATGTCTAAGGGTCCGTCTTTCGTTATTAAGTTCAGAATTGAACCAAGACTTAGGAGGGTTGCTTTTTTGTTGTTTGAGTTTGATAGGAGCAATTAGGTCGAGGGCATCAAGAATAGAATTGTTATAATGGTTAGTTAGGTCGGTGGTGCTGTCAGAGAGAGGGGGTAGAAGTAAGTGGGTCTTAATTGTGGCTTCCAATTTGCCAGGAGGAATAAGGTGAAGGTTGTGTGTGGCTTTCTTAGGTAAAGAGCAGATGGGGGCGGGGTGAGTCATGGTTCTATTCATGGTGAAGAGGATAAGGTAGTGGTCAGACCAGTCTACTGGGAGTATATTTGAGAGGGAGGCCAGGTCTTTGTTAGTCATAATAGCATCAAGGGTGGCACCTTTGTTATGGGTGGGAGAATGGCAGAGTTGGGTCATATTGGTGATGTCCATGGTATCATTAAATAGGATGACAGTAGGATCATCACTTTTGTTCCAATGGATGTTGTAGTCACTGAGGAAGAGATTATTAGAATGTGAGACCAATGATTGTATGATAAGATCAGTCAACTCTTCCGTACAGGGGATGTTATTTCCAGGGGGATGATAGATAGTGTGCAACCGGGTGGTGGGGGAGTCAGGCATAATGAGATCAGCGCAAAGGTATTCAAAGGATGAAGGGTCTTGCAGATGAACGAGCAAGATCTTAAGTTAAATTTTAAAAATTATGGCGAGTCCTCCTCCTGGTTGTTCGATTCTAAATTTT
Source organism: Lissotriton vulgaris (assembly GCF_964263255.1). Classification (NCBI taxonomy): domain Eukaryota; kingdom Metazoa; phylum Chordata; class Amphibia; order Caudata; family Salamandridae; genus Lissotriton; species Lissotriton vulgaris. The sequence goes on from NC_141685.1 coordinate 244,858,742, forward strand.
CTAATGATAGAGTAACCAGGGGGGATAAGCAAGTTGAGGATGGGAGTGGAGTGGGCTGTGAGCCAGGTTTCAGTTAGGAATGCAATGTCAATATTTTCACTAAGAATGGTTTCAGCAATCTCAGTAGCGTGGCAGGAGGCGGATCTACAATTAATCAGCATGCAACAGAGGAGAGTGGGGTCGGGCGATTTGGATGGGGGACAAGTGGGGATAGGTTTAAGTTGTTGGGGTGGTCTAAGGGAAGACGGAGGAAGGGGGAGTCTGCTTAATCCTAAGAGAATTGCAATGGTAGACAATTGGGTAGGGAGGATAGTGGACGAAGATGGTGAGGGAGAGGTAGTTAAGTTAGTGGAACTGTTGGTTTCAGAGTTTTTTGGGCGAGTACCATGTTGTGGTGATGTGGGTAAGTTGGTATTGTAGGGAGTGACGATTAAGGAGGGTTGAGTGGGTAAGGAGCTAGTTGTGTAGTTGCAAGAAATCAAATATACTCCTGCCTGCCTTCTCAACATTATTTCGACCCCTCTTCCTTTTGGCGACGATTGGACATCTACCCACCGAAAAGAGACTTCAACTCAACTTTTTTTTTCACTGAAAGACGCCTTACCTTATCATCTTCAAACAAGCTACTGGATCAATCAATCATTCAATCAATCAGAGTACTTGTAGAGCGCACTACTTACCCGTGAGGGTCCCAATGCCCTGAGGGGAGGGGGGGTGCTGCTACTGCTCGAAGAGCCAGGTCTTGAGGAGTCTTCTGAAGGCGAGTAGGTCTTGGGTCTGTCGTATGTGGGTAGGGAGGGTGTTCCAGGTCTTCGCGGCGAGGTAGGAGATGGATCTGCCGCCAGAGGTCATTGGTTGGATGCGGGGGACAGCGGCGAGTGCGAAGCTGGCGGAGCGGAGCTGGCGGGTGGGGGTGTAGAAGCTGAGTCTGCTGTTCAGTTGTTCTGGAGTGCTTTGTGTGCGTGGGTGAGGGGCTTGAAGGTGATCCTCTTGTCGACAGGGACCTTGAAGGTGATCCTCTTGTCGACAGGGAGCCAGTGTAGGTCTCTCAGGTGGGGGGTGATGTGGATGTGGCGGGGGACATTGACGATCAGTCGGGCGGAGGCATTTTGGATGTGTTGTAGTCGTCGTAGGTGTTTGGCTGGGATTCCTGCGTAGATCCTGCGGAGCATGCGGAGGGTGTTGTAGCAGGAGGAGTAGACGGGGTTGACCTGCTTAGACCTGGAGAGGGAGGAGTCGAGGATGACTCCTAGGTTGCGTGCATGGTCGGTGGGTGTTGGTGCTGTTCCCAGTGTGTGGTAGCCACCAGGAATCGTCCCAGGCTGAGGGGCTGGGTCCGAGGATGAGGACTTCCGTCTTGTCCGAGTTCAGCTTCAGACGGCTGCTCCTCATCCAGTCGGCGAAGGCCTTCATTCCCCTCGTGAAGGTTGGTTTTTTCGGTGTGTGGGTGCTTGGTGAGGGAGAGGATGAGCTGGGTGTCGTCGGCGTAGCAGATGATTTTGAGGTCGGGCCACTTGTGCGAGGGGTGCCATGTAGATGTTGAACAGAGTCAGGCTGAGGGATGAGCACTGGGGGACGCGGCAGATGATGTTGGTGGCTTCGGATTGGAAGGGTGGGAGGCGGACGACCTGGGTTCTGCCGGAAAGGAAGGACGTGGTCCAGTCAAGGGTCTTCTCTTGGATTCTGGCTTCTAGGAGGCTTGTCTTTAGAGTGCGATGGCAGACTGTGTCGAAGGCGGCCGACAGGTCCAGGAGGATGAGGGCTGATGTTTCGCCGTTGTCTAGTTGGCGCCTGATGTCGTCTGTGGCGGCGATGAGGGCTATCTCGGTGCTGTGGTTTCGTCTGAATCCGGATTGGGATGGGTCCAGGATGTTGTTGTCTTCCAGGTGGCGGGCCAGTTGCTTGTTGACGATTTTTTCGATGACCTTTGCCGGGAACGGGAGCAGGGAGATGGGCCGGAAGTTCTAGAGGTCCTTGGGGTCCGCCTTGAGCTTCTTGAGGAGGGCGTTGATTTCGCCGGGCTTCCAGCTTTCCGCGAATGTCGCTGTTTCGAAGGAGATGTTGATGACCTTCTGTAGTAGGGGTGCGATGGCTGCGTCTGCTTTGTTGAATACGAGCAGCTGTGTGGGGTTGTTGAAACTCTTTGGAACTCTACTCCTTTCCCTCAGAGGACTTAGCTGGTCTTTCACCCTGAAGTATCGCCTCTGGAGTATTGTGCAGTTTCCTGACGCCTCGTTCAGCTCCGCGCTAGTGCCTGTCTCCAAAGGTTTATTTCGGAGGCGGCCTCCTCTCGGTATGTCGTTGCCTAGCAACCCCAGTTTCCTGACTGTGCTCCGCATCACTCTGTTCTCGTCACCTAGGGAACAGTAACGCTAGATCTTCAAGTGCAGTCTTTCTACAGCATTGATCTGCACAGCATTTCTTAGAGTGCAGTCTTCCTACGGCGCTGATCTGTGTGAGAAGTTGGCCTGGTATATGATGACCACTAGTTCTAGTGAGCACCTTGTACTAGTCCAAATGACCCTTATGGTGATTCGTTGTAAGTCAACCTTATAGACCAGCTATCCTAATGGTAGCGTGGACAAAGCAGTCTTAGGCTAAACTCAAGAGGGCATGTGAAGCCAGCTGTTTTACCATATGCAATCCCTTTAATACCAAATGAAAGGACACCACACAAGTTATATATTATAAAAATATATGTATTTATTCCTAGAATAATCCCCTATACTCTTTATGAGCACAGAAGCACAAGCGTTAAACAAAGAACACAGTATAACATTCAATAGGCTGCGCAATTATGGATAGGCCAGGTGGCCACTCAAACCATATATTAAGAAAGTGGTATAAGAACCACGTCACGAACAATGAACAGGCCTAAGGCCTTGGGAATCGCTGGGCCTACACTGGACTAACGAAGGTTAGGACATAGGTGGCCCACACGATGTGGGTGCAGAGTCTATAGGCAACCGCGTTTACCATACAAGTCAATGGTGCATAAAAATCAGAAAGTTATAGGTTTAGGAGTCTTCCGACTGGACTAGAACTTAGCCACTTTAAACTAGGACACTAGAGGTGTAATCCACTCTAGGAGCACCGGAGTTAACTCGTTACCTCACCCACAGGAAGCGGGTGCATAGGTGCCAAAGTGTGTCGGGTTTCGTCGTGGAGTTCTATGGAGCCTGGAGATGAAGATGCTGCAGGCGACCAGGAGAGAAGAGTCCGGTTGGATCCAAGGGTGGATCGAAGATGTAGAGTACCTGAAAGCAGAGGGGACAGAGTCTAGGTCACTAGCCAGTGACCAGGATGAAACCAGGACGGAACCAGGCAATGTCTAGTTTCGATCAGGTGATGTTGAGGTGTTTGTCTCTGCTGCCACGTGGACCAGGAAGTATCGATGACGACCAGGAGTTGAACACGGGCTGCCCCACGAAGGCTCTCGCTGTCGGCGGTGTCGGTTCTCGAATCGGAGTCACTAAGCCTTGGCAAATGCAACCCACGCAGGACTCGAAGATGTCTTCTGGACCGGACCAGGAAGGTGAGATCGGTGGCTCCTTTTCAGGGGAGCTGGGGCTAGTCTAGAGCAACCAGACCAGCAGTGTAGTTTTGATGGATCGTCGTCACAGAGGCCACTAGTCAACGGGCAAGTGACTGGACAACGCGTCGAGCAGGAAAAGTGCAAAAGGGCCCCACGCAGCACTCGGTGAGTGTAGAGAGGTGATCTTTGGAGCACAGGCTGCTCGGGGCTGGGGCTTCTCAAAACCCAAAGCACAGCATCAAGAGTGCCTCGGGAGCTGCACAGGAAGCCCTTAGTCGACTTTTCAAGATTGCCGGTCCCATGTCTCACGTCGCCTCCACGGGTCTAAGCTTTGCTAGGACTGTGGATCGAGCTGTTGGAAGTCTGGGAATACAGGTCTTGTCGGTCTCTATCATTCGAGCTCCAGCGGGAGCAACGGCAAAGAAAGTCTCGATGCGCTGATGGTGCCTGCTTGCACAGGGTGGCCACTCCTTGACCACAAGGGAGATTCTTCAGTCTTCTACGTTGAGTAGGATGTCAAAGGGTCCAGAGTTTCATTTCAAAGTTTCAGTCAGGATGATCTAGTTTGCTTTGGCACAGCTCCTACCTTTATTCCAAATCAAGTGGCTGGATCACTTCTAGGTCCCTCCTATGGGTGGGACCTAGGAAGGGGGTGGTTACACCCCTTTCCCTTTGTCCAGTTTTGCGCCAGAGCTGGGGCTGGAGTGCCACAGCACCGGTTTGAACACGGCTATACATGGGAGACCTTTTATGCCCCAGGCAGTGTCTAGTTTCATTCAACCCTCCCTGCTACAATCCACTATCTCCTGTCTGGGGTGGTGTAACACCTCCCTGTGACAGGAAACCTATTGTCCAGGCCTCCCCAGCCGGAGTTTCGGTCAGCAGCAGGAGGCCAGACTCGTGTCTGTGGCAGCAGCATCCATTTTGTGATGCTGGGGCTCTGGTTAGATTTAACCGCATTTAAGCAAAGTAACATGTCTTCTCCCTCTAGAATGTTTTGATAAAGCCAAACCAAAGTTAGCAAGTAACCGTGAAGATTATATTGCACTTAAGAGTATATGGTATGGCAATATCCCAGAACAGCTAAGGGATTTGGTTCTGAAAGCTGCAGACAGGCTCAGCTCATGCTAGAGCACCATCTCACATAAAACCAAGCACTTTGCCTCCAGGATTGTTAAGGCCTGCCATAGGAGTGACTTATAGGTATATATGTGTCCAGATATAGGTCTAGATATAGGTATACTATATCTAAGCAAGGGGTGATTACACAACCTTGCCCCAGCTGAGTGATCAGCCAGTTGTGTCAGTTTGGATAGCCAGTCAGGGGTGGCAAAATATATGCTGCAGCCCCTTGTAGGCCCTGGATGCACCCATGCCCTGGGTACCTATAGGTACATACTACCGGAGCTCAGAAGGTGACCCAATATCCAATTGGAGATGTACCTAAGGTACATGGAGTCCATTTTACAGAGAGAGCAGATAGCCTGGGGCCCTGATTAGCAGGATCCCAGGCCAACTAAGTCGAAACCCAGCTAAACACTAGGCAAAAAAATCTGGGGTAACCATAGTCAGGTATCCACCTTCCTACAATCTGCACAGCATTTCTTAGAGTGCAGTTTTCCTACGGCGCTGATCTGCACAGCATTTCTTCGAGTGCAGTCTTCCTACGGTGCCGATCTGCCCAGCATTTCTTCGAGTGCAGTCTTCCTACCGCGCTGATCTGCACAGCATTTCCTCAAGTGCAGTTTTTCTACCGCGCTGATCTGCACAAGCTCATCACAAGTGATCTACATTATTAAGGTACTTTGTACTCATTACGCTGACCTGCACAGCACAGGTCAAATTTGTTTATGTTCTGATCCTTTTAATGTACATTTCACTATGCTGATCTGCACAGCACGTGACAGATCAGATTTCTTTGCATGCACATTTCACCACTCTGCTCTATACCAAGCTATTTGTTTAAAGGAAGAGCGGCGTTATTTGTCTTTCAATTTGTTGGTACCCTTTAACTACTCATTGTAATACACTGTCCACCATAATGCGGAATGTCACTGCTCCTCCTTTCTTTCTTCCTGACCCTGGCTGAAATGGAAAAAAGTTTTTGCCCACTATGCAAGGGTGTGTGGTACATCCTTGAGCGCAGAAAGAAAAGCCTTCTTGTTCATGCATTGCTTGGGCTCGGAAGGACAGGACGTTTTCGAGAACCTTCCCGAGTTGTTGGATGGTGAAGGTGACTCACTCAATGAGTACGAAATTTGTATTAAAAAGATGGTCTTGGACTACCTTCTGAAGATGAGTATGGTTTTAGAATGTTTTCATTTTGGGAAGAGAGTGCAAAGGCAGGGTGAAACTATGGAGCAATACGTTACAGTCCTATGCAAGCTTGCTTCAACTTGCTCCTTTGGAGGAAGTTAGGATGAGAGACGTAGGGATCAGCTCATATTAGGCACATGTATAGACAAATCTAAAGATAACTTATGGCTAAAAGACAATCCTTCACTTCATGATGTAATCACTACCTTAAAAATGCATGAGCATTCTAATGCGTGTGCAGAAACTATTCGCAAGAGTTGTGACAATGGAAAAAATGCTACCACAGAAATAAAAGAGATAAAAGCTGCCACCTCAGACCCACCAACTAAAGTTGCTCAACAAGACACTTCTGTCTCCTCAAAATCTACGCCTTCTGGCGTTACCACGAAATCTTCTACTGTCAAGTGTTTTTGTTGTGGTAACACAGGCCATGTAGCTAATTTTAAAGACTGTCCTGGGTGGAAAGCAATATGTTCAATTTGTGAAAGGAAAGGTCACTTCTCGAGGTGTTGCAGATCCAACAGAAATCAAAAAAAAGTAAGAAAAGTAGACATTTATGATCAAAGTGAAGAAGATTTTGTTGTCTGTCAGGTTGATAACCTTACATCTGAAGGACCAATGGAAAAGTTTCTAATCAATTATGTTTGATAACAAACTTACTATGGAAGCCCAGGTTACAAAAACGGTGGCCTGTTGTTTTACAATTATTAGATCTCTGCGGAAAGTCCTTCCTTTGCTGCCCCCTCAGGCGCGTGCGCTAGTGGCAAGTAGCACGATTCTCAGTAGGCTAGACTATTGTAATGCCTTGCTGCTTGACTCTACGAAGTTCCTTTTGGACAGACTACTGAGGATCCAGTCAGCGGCAGGCAAGTTAGTTCTAGGGCTGCCCAGAAGGTCCTCTTCATCCGCGGCGTTGGCAGAATTGCACTGGCTCCCTCTGAGACAGAGAGTTCAGTTCAAGTCTCTCTGCCTTGTTTTTAAAGCCCTTCATGGGCTGGGTCCTGCGCTCATGCGGCAAAAAATGTGAATGGTATGTCCCTATGAGAAGGCTCGGCTCCTCATCAGCGAGACTGGTGAAGGTACTGAGGTTTAAGAAAGTCAGGTCAGGTGGTAGATCTTTTGGTGTGGCAGCGGCCAAACTCTGGAACAAACTCCCGTGGGAGATCAGACAAATTAGGGAGCTTCTCCTGTTTAGAAGGAGTTTGAAAACCTGGCTGTTCCCCAAGACATAGTTCACCTACCTTGCTTCCGACACACTCTTTTCCTGTACTCTGAGTTGCTTAGCGCCAGTATGCCTGCAAGGTGATAGCGCGCTTTGTAAGTTGAATAAATAAATAAATAAAATAAATAAATGATAATGTTGTTGATATGTTATTCGACTGAGGTGCTAAAATTACAGAAGTGCCCAAAGGTTTCAATGAAAAGAATTGGCAAGAAAAGGTTAAACTCATCAACAGCCTGACTTTGTTCCAAGAGGGTATGGTGGTCAAATTATAAATCTGTTAGGACACTTCATGGGTACGATAGATTTTAAAGGAAGGATTACTGCAGGGAAGATATATGTGTCAATGAAAGGAGATTCTCTTATTAGGTGGGCTCAGCAACGAGATCTCGGGGTCTATCCAGATCCCAATTAGGTCCCTTCAGTACGTCCGAGGGATCTTCCTAGTGTTGCTTCAATCTCAGAGCATGGTGATTGGGTGAAGAGATTTCCAAAGTGTTGGAACCTAAAGTAATCAGGTCACCTAGGGTAGCCTGGCCTAGGGTAAGACAGTCACTACTAGAGGCATATGTGTGAAGGTTGCATACCACCCAACAGTAACTCAATGAAATTTCACTCAAAAAGTGACACTACACCAGTAATTTTGGAAAAATAAGGATTGCTTTATAAAAATATAGTTATTCACTTTTCTCTCACTTATTCTGACTCTTCTCCTTATATTCCTCCTTATCTTACACAGTTGAATTCACAATACACAGGAATGACTTTACTTATTCCCCGTTCTGCTCTCTGAACTACCCTCCACTTTTCATATCAGATTATTAGCAGAAAAACACAATATATATTGATTGAGCCTTAGATTTAACAGGTTTGATTTGACAATGCTCTAAGAAACCACAGGCATTCTACCCAGGCTGCTTCCCAGTAAGGATAGTAGTGTTCCTCAATTGACCTTTTTCAGTTCTGAAGCCTTCTCTTTCTCTGCCTCTTTTGAGTACTGTGAGGGGACTCCTTTGGGATACAAGAACCGATCTCTACTCCTTTGGGATACAAGAACCGATCTCTTACACCGAGTTCCGGTGTTTTTAGTCACTGGCTGGATGAACAAGGGGGGAAAGTCTAGGCACACCGCAATTTCCCCACTCTCCTTACTTGGGTCGGTAAAAGTGAGCCTCTCTCTCCGGCCTCAGCTCCGACTTCAAGGGCCTCCACTGATCCCTACCGGCGCGTACCTCGGGGCTGGTTCCCAGATTGAACCTGCGTTAGCCCTGTGAGGAGTTCGCGCTCAGCGTAGGGCCCGCTCCCCGCCTCAGCCCGCCTCAGACACTTCTCTCCCCGGCAGCGCTCCTGCGCACGCGCGGGAGAGTAGCGGCTCGGTCCGGCGGCTGCTCCCCTCGTCAGCACGGGAAGTGGCTCACCTCTGGGCCTGCTCGGTCCTAGGCCCCTCCTGTCAGGACAGTGATCACCGCCGAGAGTCTGTGCAGAAGCGCGCTGCCAGTATTCAGTCGGCACTTCGCTCCGCTCCACACTACCTTCGCGGCAGCGCCTGTTCACCCACCTCGGGTTCCACAGGTGAGAAGAGATAACTCTGGCTGTGCTTTCTCCTACGAGCAATGGGGTCCCGGTTTTACACAGTCAGTCTACGGCCCCACTGACACCTTGGAGGAGCGGATCAGGGGTAAAGTTCCACACTCCAGGGCTCCAATCCTCTATCTCCTGCAAATCGTTCTATCCCTTCATACTGGACAAGGATGGGTGAAGACTTGGCTTTACACCTCACATCTGAGCTGGAGTCCCCCAACTTCAACACTAACGGAGGGGTGGTCCCACACCTAATGTGACTTGTCTACCTGTCCAGGGTCAGCAGGATGGAACTAACTGGGTCAGACGTACAGAGGTGGAGGGGTGGTGATCCCTAAAAGGGGCAACCCTTGAGAGGTAAGCTACCCTGTGAAGATCCTATCCCTTTCCAGACCCTTAACCTATACTCCAGCTGCTCCTCACTGACAAGAAAAAATGGCTGCCCAGCATTCCGCCTTTTATAGGCTGACCCTCAGAGGTCCAGAAGGGACCAGAAGGTTCTGGAATGCCCTATGCTATCCTATGGGTCAGTTCTCAGGTGTGACAGTTGTGGCAGTTGAAAACCACCATTTTGTAAACCTAGGTGAATTCCTGTCAGGAAAGGCGCCTAGGCCTAAGGTGAAGAACTATGAGGGTAAAAGAGCACCTATCCTCCCAGGCCAGCACCATAAAAATCTAGTGGACAAAAAAATATATAAAGGCATGAGGGGCAAAAAGGGGACAAAAGAAATAATAAATTGGAGGAACTACGCACAAGGCCAGACAGGTCTAACACGCGTCCCCCCCAGCTGAAAGTGGGGAGAACTACCCAACCCCTTGGGAGTCCTCATCATTAAGGCGGAAATACCTAGAGAGACCGTCTGCATTGGCGTGGTCCACTCCAGGCCGATGTTCCACCCGGAAGTCCATTCCCTGTAGGGAGATGGACCACCTCTTCAACTTGGGATTCTCCCCCTTCATCTGCATCAGCCAACGAAGGGTCGGTGGTCAGTCTGAACCAGGAAGTGCGAGCCAAACAGGTATGGCCGCAGCTTCTTCAGAGCCCACGTCACTGCAAAAGCTTCCCTCTCAATTGCACTCTACTTCTGTTCCTGGGGAAGCAGTCTCCTGGATAGGAAAACCACAGGCTGATCCAGGCCCTCTTCATTCAGTTGCGATAACACTGCCCCAATGCCATGTTCTGATGCATCTGTCTGGACAATGAACTCCTTGGAGAAGTCTGGGGCCCTCAGGACCGGTGCTGCACACATTGCCTGCTTCAGTTTTTCAAAAGCTTGCTGACAAGCTTCCATCCAAACTACCCGTCGAGGTTGTTTCTTTGAGGTGAGCTCTGTGAGGGGCGCTACAATAGTGCCATACCCCTTCACAAAGCGACGGTAGTAGCCTGTGAGGCCCAGGAAAGCTCGGACCTCAGTCTGTGTCTTGGGGGGTTCCAGGGCCATGATTGCCTCAATCTTTGCCTGCAGGGGCTGCACTGTTCCCCACCCACCAAGTGTCCAAGGTACACAACCGACCCCTGCCCAATCTGACATTTGCTGGCCTTGATTGTCAATCCAGCTTGTTTCAGGGCCTGGAGAACTGCTTGCAAATGTTGCAAATGGTCCTCCCAACTGCTACTGAAGACAGCAATGTCATCCAGATAAGCAGCGGAGAAACCCTCCATTCCGGAGAGGACCTGATTCACCAGCCGCTGAAAAGTGGCAGGGGCATTTTTGAGCCCAAAGGGCATTACACAAAATTGGAAGTGTCCCTCAGGCGTGGCGAAGGCTGACCTTTCCTTTGCTCCATCTGTCAAGGAGATCTGCCAGTACCCTGAAGTGAGGTCAAAGGTACTTAGGTATTGGGCAGCTCCTAGCCGGTCAATTAATTCATCCGCCCTAGGGATCGGATGGGCATCAGTTTTTGTAACTGAGTTCAGTCCCCGGTAATCCACACAGAACCTCAGTTCTGGGGTGGTGCCTGGTGGAGCGGCTTTTGGCACTAGAACCACCGGGCTAGACCAGGGGCTGCTGGAAGGTTCTATAACTCCTAGCTCCAGCATCTTGGCAACCTCACCATGGATGCTGGCCTTCACCTTGTCGGACAGCCGGTAGGTCTTTGACTTCACTGGTGGGCTGTCCCCTGTGTCCACATCATGGGTACACAGGTGAGTCCTCCCCAGGACAAGGGAGAACAACGTAGAGTACTGCTCTAGTATCTGGCGGCAGTCCTCCCGCTGTTAGTTAGGGATGGGGAGAGAATCACTCCCTCCACCGACCCATCCTTTTCTTGAGATGAGAACAAGTCTGGGAGAGGTTCGCTTTCCGCTTCCTCTTCCCCATCAGTCACCATCATTAAGATGACCTTGGGCCTATCATGGTGGGGTTTGAGTCGGTTGGCATGAAGCACCCGCAGGGGCTGTCGTGGGGTCTTAAGGTCCACCAAGTATGTGGCCTTACCCTTCTTTTCCAACACCTCAAAGGGGCCTGTCCAGCGATCCTGGAGGGCATTAAGCTCTCCAGGCTCCATCACCCACACTTTCTGGCCAGGCTCCAATTCCACCTGGTGAGCGTTGTGGTCATACCACTCCTTCATGACTGCCTGGCTGGCCTCCAAGTTGTCAGAAGCTTGCTTCCACAACTTCGCCATTTGGCTCCTGAAGGCCAGCATGTAGCTCACCACATCCTGGGGGGGTTTCCTGGGAGACTTTTCCCATCCATCCTTCACCAGGCTGAGAGGACCGCGTACAGGGTGCCCATACAGAAGCTCGAAAGGGCTGAAGCCCACTCCCTTCTGTGGCACTTCCCTGTAGGAAAATAGCAAACAGGGTAGGAGGACGTCCCATTTCCTCCGCAGGCTTTCAGGCAGACTTCTGATCATGCCCTTCAAGGTCTTGTTGAACCTTTCCACCAGTCCATTTGACTGGGGTTGATAAGGAATGGTGAACCGGTAGGTCACTCCACACTCCTTCCACATTGCCCGCATGTATGCTGACATAAAGTTGGTCCCCTTGTCAGACACAACTTCTTTGGGGAAACCCACTCGGGTAAAGATCCCCATTAGGGCCCTAGCCACCACAGGTGCAGTGACAGTCTTCAGAGGGATTGCCTCTGGGTACCGTGTGGTATGATGCACCAGAACCAGGATAAACCTGTTACCAGCTGTTGTTGGTGGATCCAGTGGCCCTACAATGTCGATGCCCACCCTTTCAAAGGGGGTGCTAACGACTGGAAGTGGTTCCAGGGGAGCTTTCAGCTTCACCCCTGTTTTCCCACTAGCCTGGCAGGATACACATGTCCGACAATAGGTGTTGGACGCCACTTTCATCTTAGGCCAGTAAAAGTGGGGGACAAGCCGAGCAAAGGTCTTGTCCTGACCTAAGTTTCCTGCCAAGGGTACTGCATGAGCCAATTCCAGCAGAAAGGCTCGGTACCGTTGCGGGACTACCAAGGCCCTTGATGAACCAGGTAAGGGTACCTTGGGTTCACTGTAGAGGAGTCCATCCTCCCAGTAAATATGGTAGTATCCCGCAACGTCCCCTGCTGCCTGGGCTTCAGCCTGTCGCCTCAGTCCCTCAAGGGTAGGGCACTCCTTCTGGCCCTTACAGAACTCCTCTCTGGTAAGCCCTCCCTCCACATGCCACTCAGTAGGGATGGGTAGGTCCTCCAGAGAGACTACTTCCCCCTCCACGGACTCCTGGTCCACCACCGCAGGTGGCCGATCTGTCACATGGGTTGTGGAAGCCGAAGCCGGCTCTTCCTGTCTTCGGGTCTGTCCCTTTTTGGCAGCGGAATGGGTCATTGTTCCAGGCTCCAACCCAGGTGAACTCCCTCTCCGGGCAGTCGCAGACCTTGTGCTTACACAGGCCCAGTCAGGTGTACCCAGCATCGCAGAATGTGTCCGGTATTCACCTCTCTCCGAGCATTGTGCTCCATATCATTCCCCAGCAGACAATCAACTGGCACGGCAGGGCTTACGGCAACTCGAAGTGAACCTGCAACCCCTTCCCACTCAAAGGGAACCTCAGCCACGGGATAGTGGCCCATTCTGCCGTCAGCCATTGCGGCGGGGTGGAGTACATTAGGAACCACCTGCTCTGGAGACACCAGTTGACTCCTCACCATAGTCATACTGGCTCCTGTATCTCTCAGAGCCTCCCCTCTCTGGCCATTGATGGTGATCCATTGCCCATACTTAGCAGTATTTGGGGGCACCTGGATCTTAGGAACCATCTCCCGTTCTCCCAGGGACACTAAGGTGACACCCGCCCACTCACCCCCCTTATCTAAGGGCAACTCCTCCCCGAGCGCTACACTAGCTACTCCCGGGGGTTTTCCTCCAGTGGGAGGGGGTGGTCTCTTTGGGCATCTGACATCTCCCTTATAATGTCCAACAGCACCACACTCAAAACAGTGGACAACCCTTGGCTGCTGGCTTTGGCCAGGATGAGGGTTTCTGGGCGGGTTAGCCTTAGGGGTGAAACCTGTTCCCTTTCCCTGAAAATTATTTTGGGGACCTTTAGAGAACTCCCGCTTTTTACCTCCCCCCTCCTTCTTCTGGGGGGCGCCCTGTCCGGCCTTTTGGGAATCCCCTCCAGTCCCCTTTGAGGACACCCGGGTACTTGCCCAGATGTCCGCCTCCTCTGCAAGCTTCCGGGGGTTGGTCAGCTTGCTGTCCACCAGGTGTTGGCGCAGCTCGCTAAAGCATTTCTCGAGTAGATGCTCTTTCAAAAATAGATCATACAACCCCTCATAATCCTTCACCTCACTGCCCTGTACCCAGCCCTCCAATGCCTTCCTTGCATAATCTAGGAAGTCCACCCAGTTCTTGGTGCTTAACTTGTGGCTCCCCCTGAACTTCTGGCGATACTTCTCTGGGGTTAACCCACACTTCCTGATCAATGCTAGCTTCATGGTGGGGTAGTTGGTCTGCTCCTCTGGTTCTAAGGCTAGCAAGGTGTCCCGACCAGTAGGAGGCATGTACTTGTACAAACCACCCCCCCAGTGCTTCTCCTGCACCCCATGGGCTCTTAAGGAGTCCTCATAGGCAGCCAACCATTTGGCTATATCATCCCCTTGACTATAGCTAGCAATTAGGTCCTTAGGCAAATATGGTCTGGACTCCCTGGCTGGTTCTCTGGATTCGCTGCCACCATTCAGAGTAGGAGAGGGTCCCCGTTGCAGGGCCTGGAGTTCTAACTCTTTCAACTTGAATTCATGAGCCATCCTCCGCTCTTCCTTCTCCTGTTCCAGCTTGGCCAACTCCCATTTCAGTTGCCTCATTTCCCTCCTGTCAGTGAGTTCCGCTTCGGTCAAGCTTCCCCCGGAGACACTATTGCCCCTCCTAGAGTAGGACACTGGTCCTGGGAGGAGGTTGTCCACCTCTGAGTGGAATAATCCCTCTACCTCTATGACCGTGTCCCGGTCTGTCCCTTCATCCTCCTCCTTCCCTTCTCTGTGTGCTTCCACCCAGGCCCTTAAACTGGTCTGGAGTTCCCCCTTCTTGGCACCACGCCTAAAAAACACCCCCATTTGTTGGCAGAAATCTTTTAGCTGGGCCACAGAGTAAGTGTCCAGTTCTTCCTGCGCAAATTCCATTTTGCAAAAGGCAATTCAAAGTTACACACACCAGAAGAATAGAGTTACAAGGGCAACCTGAAGCTACCTCCACCCCACCACCAGGAATAAATTTGGAAAAAGCAAAAGTAAAAATTAGGAGGGTCGCTAGGAGAAAACTCCAGGTGTAGGTTAGTGGATTACACTCAGTTACTGCAGAGTAGTCGCAACCACAGTCAAGATCCCATGCTAGACACCAATTTGTTGGAACCTAAAGTAATCAGGTCACCTAGGGTAGCCTGGCCTAGGGTAAGACAGTCACTACTAGAGGCACAAGTGTGAAGGTTGCATACCACCCAACAGTAACTCAATGAAATTTCACTCAAAAATGACACTACACCAGTAATTTTGGAAAAATAAGGATTGCTTTATAAAAATATAGTTATTCACTTTTCTCTCACTTATTCTGACTCTTCTCCTTATATTCCTCCTTATCTTACACAGTTGAATTCACAATACACAGGAATGACTTTACTTATTCCCCGTTCTACTCTCTGAACTACCCACCACTTTTCATATCAGATTATTAGCAGAAAAACACAATATATATTGATTGAGCCTTAGATTTAACAGGTTCGATTTGACAATACTCTAAGAAACCACAGGCATTCTACCCAGGCTGCTTCCCAGTAAGGATAGTAGTGTTCCTCAATTGAACTTTTTCAGTTCTGAAGCCTTCTCTTTCTCTGCCTCTTTTGAGTACTGTGAGGGGACTCCTTTGGGATACAAGAACCGATCTCTACTCCTTTGGGATACAAGAACCGATCTCTTACACCGAGTTCCGGTGTTTTTAGTCACTGGCTGGATGAACAAGGGGGGAAGTCTAGGCACACCGCAATTTCCCCACTCTCCTTACTTGGGTCGGTAAAAGTGAGCCTCTCTCTCCGGCCTCAGCTCCGACTTCAGGGGCCTCCACTGATCCCTACCGGCGCGTACCTCGGGGCTGGTTCCCAGATTGAACCTGCGTCAGCCCTGTGAGGAGTTCGCGCTCAGCGTAGGGCCCGCTCCCCACCTCGGCCCGCCTCAGACACTTCTCTCCCCGGCAGCGCTCCTGCGCACGCGCGGGAGAGTAGCGGCTCGGTCCGGCGGCTGCTCCCCTCGTCAGCACGGGAAGTGGCTCACCTCTGGGCCTGCTCGGTCCTAGGCCCCTCCTGTCAGGACAGTGATCAGCGCCGAGAGTCTGTGCAGAAGCGCGCTGCCAGTATTCAGTTGGCACTTTGCTCCGCTCCACACTACCTTCGCGGCAGCGCCTGGTCTCCCACCTCGGGTTCCACAGGTGAGAAGAGATAACTCTGGCTGTGCTTTCTCCTACGAGCAATGGTGTCCCGGTTTTACACAGTCAGTCCACGGCCCCACTGACACCTTGGAGGAGCGGATCAGGGGTAAAGTTCCACACTCCAGGGATCCAATCCTCTATCTCCTGCAAATCGTTCTATCCCTTCATACTGGACAAGGATGGGTGAAGACTTGGCTTTACACCTCACACCCTCCTGAGCTGGAGTCCCCCAACTTCACCACTAACGGAGGGGTGGTCCCACACCTAATGTGACTTGTCTCCCTGTCCAGGGTCAGCAGGATGGAACTAACTGGGTCAGACCTACAGAGGTGGAGGGGTGGTGATCCCTAAAAGGGGCAACCCTTGAGAGGTAAGCTACCCTGTGAAGATCCTACCCCTTTCCAGACCCTTAACCTATACTCCAGCTGCTCCTCACTGACAAGATAAAATAGCTGCCCAGCATTCCGCCTTTTATAGGCTGGCCCTCAGAGGTCCAGAAGGGACCAGAAGGTTCTGGAATGCCCTATGCTATCCTATGGGTCAGTTCTCAGGTGTGACAGTTGTGGCAGTTGAACACCACCATTTTGTAAACCTAGGTGAATTCCTGTCAGGAAAGGCGCCTAGGCCTAAGGTGAAGAACTATGAGGGTAAAAGAGCACCTATCCCCCCAGGCCAGCACCATAAAAATCTAGTGGACACAAAAATATATAAAGGCATGAGGGGCAAAAAGGGGACAAAATAAATAATAAATTGGAGGAACTACGCACAAGACCAGACAGGTCTAACACGAAGGTATTTGATAAGAAACTTGGGTATCTCAAGAAATACCTGCATCTCATCAAATTGAAAAAGGGTTCTCTACCTAAAGTTGCCAAAGTCAGAAATGTCCCACTTTTAGTTAGAGATCAGATGAAAGATGAGTTGAATAAACTGTTGGGTAGTGGGGCAATCCAAGAAGTTGAAGCCACGTAGTGGGTATCTCCGATGGTTATGGCCCGAAAGGCCAACGGAGAGGCAAGATAATGCATTGATATAAGAGAACTCAACAAAGCTGTGGTTATTGATCATTATCCTCTAACAAAAATATTGGCTTCTTTGAATGGTGCCTCACACTTCTCTACACTAGACGTATCATCGGCCTATAATCAGGTCAGACTCCATCCCTCTTGTCAAGAGTTTACAACTTTTATCACACCATTTGGCACGTACAAATTTCTCAGGATGCCCTTTGGCTTAATTTCAGCCGCCTCGGTGTTCCAATGGGTAATGGAAAACATTCTTGTTGGTATTGATGGTGTCAAAGTCTACAAAGACGATGTCTTTGTTCATGGTGTGACTCAGCAAGAGCACAATGAGAGAATAAATGAAGTATTATTCAAGTTGCAAGAATCAGTCTCACTCTCAGGTTGGACAAGTGTAAGGTTGATGTGAAAGAGATTGAGTATCTTGGGCATTTGATTTCTGGTTCTGTTATCAAACACCTTCCTTGGTGGAGGCCATTACCCAGCTCAAGTATCCTAAGAATAAAGACGAGTTACTTAAATTTTTAGGGATGGCAGAATTTTATACGTTTGTCCCTGGGTTTTCTCAAAAAACGAAAAACATCAGGGCTTTGTTATGAAAGGGGTGTGAATTTATCTTGGAAAAACCTTGCTGTGTAGAATTTGATCTGATCAAAGATTGTTTAAACAATGCACAAAGTCTTTCTAGTTTTGATCCCAATAAGGAATCCTATATAATGAATGACGCAATTAGACTTGGCGCTGTCCTTTTACAAAATGGTGAAAAAGTGTATAATACCATTTTATTCATCTCAAGACCGCTTAGGGGAGCTGAGTGTAACTATTCGGTAGTTGAAAAAGAAGCTTTAGCTGTCTATTGGGCTGCTCGAAAGCTTAAGAAATTCTTGTGGGGTAAGCGCTTTACAGTCATTTCTGACAATAAACCCTTGAAAGAAGTGTTTGAGAAGAAAGTAATTGACTGTGTCTCTCACAGAATAAGAACATGGGTAGTCGCCTTGCAAGACTTTCATATTTGCCAGGCACTAACAGCATTCATGCAGATTGTTTATCGAGACTTGGTGGTCATACAGCTTCTGACGCTGATGAAGATGACTCCTTCATTGGCCAAGACTCTTCTGAAGATTTGAAAATTTGTGTAGTAACTGAGGGTGTTGTCACGGAGGAAGAATGGATTACAAATCTGAGAAATGATGCTACTTTGCAACGGGTGGTCTGTTTTGTACGTGATGGCTGGGGTGAGAAGCGAGAGTGTGACAAAGAAATACGGAGTTTCTGGAGTGTTAAAGAAGAGTTATCTTTGCACAATGGGTTTTTATTCAGAGGAATCAGACTTGTTCCGCCTTTGAATTCATGTCACAAGTTGATTGAGAACGCACACACTAGTCACTTGGGCATTGCTAAGACGAAAGAAAGGATTAGAGAAGCGTATTGGTGGCCTGCTATGAACACTCAGATTGAGAGGTCTGTGCGCAGTTGTCTCCAATGCTCAGTGACAAGATTTTCAAGTGTAGAACTCAGCCTATGGTAGTCAGAAAACATGCAACCGGTCCTTGGGTAGATATTGCTCTGGATATCTTGGGGCCGGTTAAGGTCAAAACTCAGGATCGGTATGTCTTAGTTTGTGTTGATATGTTCTCCAGATGGCCCATCATAAAAATAGTCAATTGTGTGGATTCCTCTTCAGTGATTACCTTCCTTGATGATCTATTTGCAAACAAAGGTTTGCCAAGTTCAATCTTGACAGACAATGGGGTACAATTTACCTCTGGTGTAGTAGAACAGTTTTTGAGCGAGAGAGAGAGATCACACACAAGCGTGCAGCACTGTATCACCCAAAAAGCAATGGGGTAGTTCAAAGGTTTATCAGAGTTCTCAAGGAAGCCATGCAACTAGCCCTTGTGTCCAACTGTATTTGGGAAGAAGCAGTTAAGAAAAAGGATGTGCATATAGGTTCACTCCCCATTCCTCAACAGGTGTTACACCGTTTACCTTGTTTAAAGGAAGGGCAGCTAGCACTCATCTCAAACCTCTTTGGGTTACCTGAAAAATGTCAGAAGTAGGTGGTGTCTGTCACAGTACAGTTGGTTGGAAAGATCGTGAGTTGGAAAAAATGAATAGGAGGAAAAAGGTCTTTGATGCAAGAAAAGCTGTGAAGAGGGCTGTGGTCAATGTTGGTGATTGGGTCAGAATAAAACTACCTCTCACTCAAAATTCTCAACCAATTCAAGTAATCAAAATATTGGGAAATGCAGTCAGAATGCAGGATCATAAAGTATGGAACCTCAATTGAATTGCCAAATGTTCTCCAAAATGTTCTGAAGAGAATTCCCCTTGTGCCTCATCTGTTCACTCACAAACTCATGTGAGAAGTTCGTGTAGGCTGAGGAGAGTTTCTCTTCGTCTTCAAGATTGTATGTAGTGTGTTAAATTCACCACATTCTTGTTAGTTTACTTTTATTCTCGTTTCTGATTATGAAAAGTGGGAGGTGATGTAGTGTTATTATTAATACTTACTCTTTCTTCTGTGTTCCCTGACTCATGCACCCTTGGTATGCTCTTAAATAGAATGTTGTTAATGTAGAATGTTTTCTCTTGAACTGTATGTCAGTTTGAACCTGTTCACTGAAGGATGAGGTCTCTTGTAATAAAGATACAATAAAGATCCTCAATCAAATATACTACTGCCTGCCTTCTCAACATTATTTCGACACCTCTTCACAGAGACTAGAAAATATTAAGCTTTACCGGAGGCAGGAGCTGAAAGAAGCCAGTCCAGAAAGGATATATGTGTTTCCACACAGAAAATGCCAAAAGAGGTACAAAAGGGGGTGGTGATGGACGAAGCATCTGAATCAATCAAAAACTCACACCCAGTCAAAAGATCTGGGTTTAATCCATCACCGTTCTTTAGCCCACTCAGCCACCCCAGTTCAGACATGGCCATATGCAAATCAGTCTAACCCTGTGCCTCATGGGAACAGTCCAGCACGAACTGCCAAGCCATGCCTTCCCTGGACCGGAAACAAGCTTCCGAGGACCGGTTTCTGGCATTCCAGCCGTCTTCAGCCCGGCTTGCTTGAATCCAGTGGTGAGGAGAGCATGGGACTCACGTCTGAGCATACCCATCCCACTCAGGGTGACAAATGCAAAAACCACAGTTGATGGACAGAATGCAGAACAATGTCATACATTCACCCCAGTACAGAGATCTGGGCCTAAATCCATCGTTTTTTTGCACTCCACACCACCCCACATGGCTATATGCAAATCAGTCTAACCCTGTGCCTCATGGGAACAGTCCAGCACGAACTGCCAAGCCATGCCTTCCCTGGACCGGAAACAAGCTTCCGAGCTAAAGAATGGTGATGGATTAAACCCAGATCAGTTGACTGGGGGTGAGTGTTTGATTTGCTCAAACGCTCCGTCCATCATCCACTTTTGTTTCGCTTTGTTCGCCCTAAGTTGGCAGGGTATGCTCAGACGTGAGTCCCTTGCTCACTTGGCCACCGGATTCAAGATAGCCTGGCTGATGAGGATTATGAATCCGAAACCGGTCCCAG
The DNA here is from genome assembly GCF_964263255.1 of Lissotriton vulgaris. Classification (NCBI taxonomy): domain Eukaryota; kingdom Metazoa; phylum Chordata; class Amphibia; order Caudata; family Salamandridae; genus Lissotriton; species Lissotriton vulgaris. Next base: position 244,878,848 of record NC_141685.1, read on the forward strand.
GATGCCCCAGGATGCTAGGGTCAGACTGATTTGCATATGGCCATGTCTGAACTGAGGTGGCTGAATGAGCTAAAGAATGGTGATGGATTAAACCCAGATCAGCTGACTGGGGGTGAGTGTTTGATTTGCTCAAACGCTCCGTCCATCATCCCCTTTTGTTTCGCTTTGGGACTACAGATACAGCAGGTCCAGTGGGAGGACACTATTGCAGCCGGTTTAGGGTCAGTAAGTTGTAGCAGCAATCACTCCCTTATGATGCTTTCTGGGTGGTTGTATTGTAATTCCCTGATGCCTTTAATTCATGTACTTCTTGTGCTTACTTTGCCTCAATGCAGTGTCTGTAGAAGACTAGCAATTGCATGTTAGACCATTGAAGCCTAGGCATCTGTTACATGCTCCTGATTCTTCTCGCCCCTTTCCCCCAACCTAATCACTAAACCCAGACTCACCAAGCATCTTAGCTTGCTTCAAATTGAGAATTTAGAAAACATTTACTATTGAATGGAACACGTGAGTTGCAGTTCTTTTTAGCCAGCTGCCCAAATGGAATGCAATCATGCAAGTCTCAGAATGCATTTTCACACAGTTGACTTAAAAAGTCAGTTTTGCATGGACTTATCACTCTGATATCCCTTTTAAACGCATGATTGTCAACTGAGACGCTTCGCCAACCCAGTGTGCATTTATGCTAATGGGCGTTTGAGGTATCGAATGTTCGTGTTCGAGCAGTATGCAATTCCGATTTATATTTCGAGAGCTTACCCACAGATACACACTTCATCGTTGATATTCTGAGTAAGAAACAGAACAGCAAAAGTAGCTCACAGAATCTGTTTCAATGCTATAAAGCTATTTCCAGACCAATGATATAGAATAGAAAGGGATAATTTGCAGAAACAAAATGTCACACATAAGCAACCTCAAAACATGGCAGTTATGTAGAGATGGCTGGAGGGAGAAGTGTGGCCCACCTGCGGCTAATAGAGAGAGCTGGAGTCAGTAGTGTGGCCCCCCTGCAGCTTATAGAGAAGGCTGGAGTCAGTAGTGTGGCCCGTCTGCAGCTAACAGAGTGGTCTGGAGTCAGAAGTGTGGCCCGCCTGCGGCTAATAATGAGGGCTGGAGTCAGTAGTGTGGCCCACCTGCGGCTAATAGAGAGGGCCTGAGTCAGTAGTGTGGCCCACCTGCAGCTAATAGAGAGGACTGGAGTCAGTAGTGTGGCCCCCTGCAGCTAATAGAGAGGGCTGGAGTCAGTAGTGTGGCCCCCTACAGCTAATAGAGAGGGCTGGAGTCCATAGTGTTGCCCACCTGCAGCTAATCGAGAGGGCTGGAGTCAGTAGTGTGGCCCGTCTGCGGCTAATAATGAGGGCTGGAGTCAGTAGTGTGGCCCGCCTGCGGCTAATAGAGAGGGCCTGAGGCAGTAGTGTGGCCCACCTGCGGCTAATAGAGAGGGCTGGAGTCAGTAGTGTGGCCCGCCTGCGGCTAATAGAGAGGGCCTGAGTCAGTAGTGTGGCCCACCTGCGGCTAATAGAGAGGACTGAAGTCAGTAGTGTGGCCCCCTGCAGCTAATAGAGAGGGCTGGAGTCAGTAGTGTGGCCCCCTACAGCTAATAGAGAGGGCTGGAGTCCATAGTGTTGCCCACCTGCGGCTAATAGAGAGAGCTGGAGTCAGTAGTGTGGCCCCCCTGCAGCTTATAGAGAAGGCTGGAGTCAGTAGTGTGGCCCGTCTGCAGCTAACAGAGTGGTCTGGAGTCAGAAGTGTGGCCCGCCTGCGGCTAATAATGAGGGCTGGAGTCAGTAGTGTGGCCCACCTGCGGCTAATAGAGAGGGCCTGAGTCAGTAGTGTGGCCCACCTGCGGCTAATAGATAGGGCTGGAGTCAGTAGTGTGGCCCCCTGCAGCTAATAGAGAGGGCTGGAGTCAGTAGTGTGGCCCCCTACAGCTAATAGAGAGGGCTGGAGTCCATAGTGTTGCCCACCTGCAGCTAATCGAGAGGGCTGGAGTCAGTAGTGTGGCCCGTCGGCGGCTAATAATGAGGGCTGGAGTCAGTAGTGTGGCCCGCCTGCGGCTAATAGAGAGGGCCTGAGGCAGTAGTGTGGCCCACCTGCGGCTAATAGAGAGGGCTGGAGTCAGTAGTGTGGCCCGCCTGCTGCTAATAGAGAGGGCCTGAGTCAGTAGTGTGGCCCACCTGCGGCTAATAGAGAGGACTGGAGTCAGTAGTGTGGCCCCCTGCAGCTAATAGAGAGGGCTGGAGTCAGTAGTGTGGCCCCCTACAGCTAATAGAGAGGGCTGGAGTCCATAGTGTTGCCCACCTGCAGCTAATCGAGAGGGCTGGAGTCAGTAGTGTGGCCCGTCTGCGGCTAATAATGAGGGCTGGAGTCAGTAGTGTGGCCCGCCTGCAGCTAATAGAGAGGGCCTGAGGCAGTAGTGTGGCCCACCTGCGGCTAATAGAGAGGGCTGGAGTCAGTAGTGTGGCCCGCCTGCGGCTAATAGAGAGGGTTGGAGTCAGTAATGTGGCCCACCTGCGGCTAATAGATAGGGCTGGAGTCAGAAGTGTAGCCCATCTGCGGATAATAGAAAGGGCCTGAGTCAGTAGTGTGGCCCACCTGCGGCTAATAGAGAGGGCTGGAGTCATACTGTGGCCCGCCTGCAGCTAATAGAGAGGGCTGGAGTCAGTAGTGGGCCCATCTGCGGCTAATAGAGAGGGCCTGAGTCAGTAGTGTGGCCCAACTGCGGCTAATAGAGAGGGCTGGAGTCAGTAGTGTGGCCCGTCTGCAGCTAATAGAGAGGGCTGGAGTCAGTAGTGGGCCCATCTGCGGCTAATAGAGAGGGCCTGAGTCAGTAGTGTGGCCCAACTGCGGCTAATAGAGAGGGCTGGAGTCAGTAGTGTGGCCCACCTAAGGCTAATAGAGAGGGCTGGAGTCAGTAGTGTGGCCCCCTACAGCTAATAGAGAGGGCTGGAGTCCATAGTGTTGCCCACCTGCAGCTAATCGAGAGGGCTGGAGTCAGTAGTGTGGCCCGTCTGCGGCTAATAATGAGGGCTGGAGTCAGTAGTGTGGCCCGCCTGCGGCTAATAGAGAGGGCCTGAGGCAGTAGTGTGGCCCACCTGCGGCTAATAGAGAGGGCTGGAGTCAGTAGTGTGGCCCGCCTGCGGCTAATAGAGAGGGCCAGAGTCAGTAGTGTGGCCCACCTGCGGCTAATAGAGAGGACTGGAGTCAGTAGTGTGGCCCCCTGCAGCTAATAGAGAGGGCTGGAGTCAGTAGTGTGGCCCCCTACAGCTAATAGAGAGGGCTGGAGTCCATAGTGTTGCCCACCTGCGGCTAATAGAGAGAGCTGGAGTCAGTAGTGTGGCCCCCCTGCAGCTTATAGAGAAGGCTGGAGTCAGTAGTGTGGCCCGTCTGCAGCTAACAGAGTGGTCTGGAGTCAGTAGTGTGGCCTGTCTGCTGCTAATAGAGAGTTCTGTAGTCAGTAGTGTGTCCCACCTGTGGCTAATAGAGTGGGCTCGAGTCAGTAGTGTGGCCCACCTGCGGCTAAGAACGAGGCCTGGAGTAGTAGTATGGCCCATCTGCAGATAATAGAGAGGGCTGGAGTCAGTAGTGTGACCCACCTGCTGCTAATAGAGAGGACTGAAGTCAATAGTGTGGCCACCTGTGGCTAACAGAGAGGGCTGGAGTCAGTAGTGTGGCCCACCTGCAGCTCACAGAGTGAGTTGGAGTCAGTATTGTGGCCCACCTGTGGCTAACAGAGAGGGCGGGAGTCAATAGTGTGGCCTGTCTGCAGTTTATAGAGAGGGCTGGATTCAGTAGTGTGGCCCATCTGATGCTAATAGATAGGGCTGAAGTCAATAGTGTGGCCCACCTGCGGCTAACAGAGTGGGCTGGAATCAGTAGTGAGGAAATATAAATTTTGGTCGGGTTCACCTGAGGCCATTTCAGAAATACCGAAAGATCTGCCGCCACCATTGGTTCCAACTAAAGTAACTCATAGGACCACTAAAGACATATTCCTGAATTCCTATCTAGAGGATGTAGCACCCGCTTACACCAACCTGCCTGTTCGCGCCCTGCCTACCGACGGGGACGGGGGTGGTAACCCGCCCCAAAATCATATTCTGCCAGTATCACGACAGGTTTCCCCTGTTCCACCAGCTCCACCACTCCCCGTACCTAAAGTTGATCTACCGAAACCGCTTCTACCTGATCCTACTAAACGACAAATTCAAGTTCAGGTACAGACTCCACAAAGAAATAATGTTCAAGCTTCTGCCTCAGGGGGTGCGACCGGGGGTCTTCACACCCCGCCACCGACACGCAGGTTACCGCACGGGGACTTGCGAAATCCTTTTTCGTTCAAATCACCCCGTCTTGACATGTTTAAAGAAAACCTTTCAGTTTGCAGATATGATCCAGTACCCGGCAAAGACGATATAATGGTGATGGCATCACTACGGTTAAGATCTGCTACTGATTTCCTGCTGTGCTATGCAGGAATGAAGGAGCGCCTAGATAGAATATATGAGTTTGTTCAGACTGGGAAGGACCCCGACAGTATTAAGGATGCCATGGAGCATCAGAAAGTTGATGTTCAAGCACAGATACTACGTTTTTTCATAAATTGCCTAATAAGAGAATGAGATAGGCCTGGGACCGATCAGAGTGAATTAGATGCACTAAACAAGTGGGGTCAAAATATATCTGAAGGAAAACACGACAAGGGGACTTGCATAGCCAGTATGTACAAGAAAATTAGAAAAGCAGTGATAGAAATACACCAAAAAGAGAAAGAAAAGGCTTCCTCCGAGGGGGAAGAAGAACATGAAGTACCAGAGGAAACTGTAGACACTATAGCATATGTAGGTAAAGGAACTTACCTTAGGAAAGGCATCCGTCCAGAAAGCAAGAGAGTTCTTTTCTGTGCCTTAACAAACCCGAATTCTGCTGAACATCAGTTCCAGGAAACTGATAAAAGGCTTCGAGATCGAGTAGGGTACCATGTACTAAATTCTATGGATGAACAAGAACTAGCCCGGTCAGCCATATCATGGGCCGAAAATCCAGACATATATAATGATGACACCGTTGCGCAGACATTTCTGAACCTCTCCCCAGACGAGCAGAAATTAGCAGGTGTATACATGATTCAGCACCTCCTTACAAAGTACAGAAATCAGCATTCTGACCCAGGTCCCTTACCCGAATCATTAGAAGCACTACTCATGGACAGACGGAGAGGTTTAAGTACCAAATTAATTCAAATAATTCTAGAACAACGCCATAGATATGACACTTTCATAAGCTCCGAATATGTACCCGCCCCGCCCCCAGAAAGGAAAATGTATCATATGGAACGTCGGCATGGCATTGAAAGTCAGAACCCCTTACGAGAAGTACATCCAGTTATGGGTGAAGATCGTACCTTGAAACGCGTGTATGTACACACGCCACTGACTAAGTTAGAACTGTTAGAAATGAAGAAACTAGTACCCTGCCATGATAAAGACCCTGCAGGTTTTCACAGGGAGCTTAAAGACATGTTACTGATGGGAGATTACACGTACGAAGATATCATGAAAATGTTAAAGGTATTACTGCCCACGGGCATCTACGAGAAATTAAAGGAAAAAGAATGGGAGGTGGGAGAGAAAAAGATTGTATGGGCAGAAATAGAAGATGAAGAGAACAAACGGGTCCCAGGGGTAGGCCTTGGGGAGAAAACTAAAGCACTGCCAGGTCTGATAGTACAGGTTCTGCCAAGATTATTGACAACTAGAAAAGAAGACTGGGATGCAATCTCAGCATGTAAACAGAAACCCGACGAAGATACTAGTGACTTCTATTCAAGATTCGAGAAATGTTTCATTATTAATAGTGGTCTTAAACCAAGTAGCGAGTCGTACCCGCATCTTTTTGTATCCAAGTTAGTTGAGAATTCCCTGTTAGCAGTTAAGAATCGTGTATACAAGGTTGAGAGTACATGGCAAGCAAACACGCCATCACAGATGTTACAAATGTTACAATACCATCAGAACAGAATTAGAGAAGAACAGGATCAGGAACAAAAACGTATGAAAGACACGAAAATGAAAATGTTAGTAGCCCAGTCGGTCCATACCGACGGGAATAGAAAGGGTACGACCCAGACAGGTCACGCCGCAGCTCCCGTTAAAGGGACATGCAACTATTGCAAGCAGCCAGGTCACTACGTACATGAATGCCCCGTTCTGAAACATAACATAGCGACAGGTAAAACTAAAGAAAGACCGCATCCGCCTAGACAAGACCACAACCAGCATCAGTCTTCACAGAATATGGAGCCCATGCAGAATACACAGCCTACGCATGCTTCTTCACCTACAACACAGACAGTAGCGGTATCACAGCCGCAGCCCATTGCCGCGTCTCAGCAAGTTTCACAACAGATGTACCAGTATGCCCAGTCCGCTTACCCCGATTATCCACGATATACATGAAACAGCCTAGAGAGGGAGTTTGGCTTGCCTCTTATTGAGATTCCTGTAGATCAAGAGGGTCCTTATGTACACAGTCAAGTATTGGGAAAAGACAGAAAGTTTTTAATTGACACAGGGGCAAGCCGCACAACAATCAGTCATAATGAAGTCCCAGGGGCACCCCTCTCAGGCTCACAGAATGTTTCCCTTGGTTTTTCAGGACAGCCCATTGTAAATGAAGTATCTGAACCAGTCCCCCTGGCTGTGGGTCCATTATCACGTGTTACAGACTTGTTACTTACGAAATCATGTCCAGAAAATCTGTTAGGAATTAAAACATTGAAGGCTCTAGGAGCCATAATTTGCTGTTCTCCGGAGGGAGTTAGACTCTTTCTGCGGGATTTCAAGGGTCATTATATGTTGCGTGAGTTTGATGTCAGATTGAAAAATGTACCAGACCACCTGTGGGCAAAAGGCCCAACTGATGTAGGTTGTATGCACATTACCCCATACCGTGTTACACTCAAAGAAGGTGTAGTTCTACCCCGAATCAGACAATACAAATTACCGCCCGATGCTGTAGTGGCTTTACTGGAAATCATTGAAGAGCTCATTACCCAGGGAGTGGTCGTAGAGACCGACTCCAATATCTGTAATTCACCCATCATTCCGATTCTTAAACGTACTGATCCCAATGCACCGCCAGTATATCGGCTGGTGATTGATCTAAGAGAACTGAACAAATGCATTATTCCACAGTACCCTGTGGTTCCCGACATCTCATCCTTATTAACTGCTATTGATTCAGAAGCAACGTTCTTTACTGTAATTGACCTCAAGAACGCCTTCTTCAGCGTACCTATTGATCCAGAGAGCCAATATCTCTTCGGATTCAGTTTAAATGGACGCAGTTTCAAATTTTCACGCGCACCTCAAGGATTCACAGAAAGCCCCAGCATCTATAGCCAAGCACTAAAAAGACAACTTGATTGTATCACAATGCCAGTTAACACCGCTTTACTGCAATACGTCGATGATCTGCTGATCACCGCACGAAGTGAGCCCGAATGTGAACAAGCATCACTGACAGTTTTACATTTTCTGGCAGACAAGGGACACAAGGTGTCTCCTTCGAAGCTACAATTCTGTGTTCAGCAAGTTGCGTACTTGGGTCACTTGCTGTCCAAAGTGGGGAGACAGCTCACTCCCGATCGCATTCAGTTAATTGCAAATATGCCACAACCCCAGACACAAAAAGAAGTGCGGGCCTTCATAGGCCTCACCTCGTACTGTAGACAATGGATTCCTCAGTATGCATTTCTAGCTAAACCACTCATTCAGTTAACAACACAGGAGGCAGCGACTTCGACTGTCCTTCCTTGGACTCAGGAACATACACAAGCCTTTGAGGAATTAAAGAAAGCATTATGTCAAGCACCAGTTTTAGCGACACCATGTTACAGCAAACCGTTTACTCTTTTTGTTACAGAACGTGATGGTACAGCATTGTCTGTCCTCACTCAAGACCAAGCAGGTTCACATAAGCCTTGCGCTTATTTTTCAAGTACATTGGATTCAGTAGCCCAGGCACTCCCTGCGTGCTTGAAGTCAGTAGCAGCAACAGCACTAGCAATAAGACAGAGCGATTCAATTGTTTTAGGCCATCAGTTAACCGTACAAGTTCCACATTCTGTGGAGGTTCTTTTAAACAGAACCCAGACTCAACACTTGACTATAGCACGACTGACAGGTTATGAATTAACGCTATTCCAGCCACACATAGAAATCAGACGCTGCAGCATTCTGAACCCCGCAACACTGTTACCTACAATTATGACAGATCCAGCCCCGCATGATTGTATAGAAATCATTAATGCAGTAACAAAGCCACGACGAGACTTAACAGATGTCCCACTGACAAATCCAGACCTGACACTTTATGTGGATGGTTCATGCATGAGAACAAGTACAGGAGAGTTAGTGGCCGCGTATGCAGTGACCACTGAAACTGAAGTCAAAGAAACACATCGTATTGACACACTGTCTGCGCAAGCGGCAGAGCTTATTGCTCTGACCCGAGCCTGTATACTAGCCAGGAACAGAAATGTTAACATATACACTGATTCCCGTTATGCGTTCGGAGTCGTACACGACTTCGGCATGTTATGGCAAGAACGAGGTTTCTTGACCTCTCATGGTGTCAAGATACAACACGGTCCCCTCATTCAAGCACTGTTAGAAGCAATACATCTGCCCTCAGGCATATCAGTCATGAAGTGTAAGGCACATACTAAAGTTACGGATTCTGTTTCCCAGGGTAACGACCTGGCAGACCAGACAGCAAAACATACAGCATTGACTCACACTCAGACAACTGACATGACAAAGACAATAGGACCGACAAATTGTATGACAGTTAGGGATCCCGCACTAGATGTTATCGATATTCAGACACATGCTACCCCAGATGAAATAAAGAAATGGATTGAACTAGGAGGGATCCAGACAGATCAAGGTTGGATGACGAAGGGAAAATCTACATGGTTTCTCCCTGACTCTATGGTTCAAGTCATAATTAATACAGCACATAGTCCAGCACATCTAGGAGAAAAAGCGATGTTAGACAGTTTACAGAATCTCTGGAGCAATAAACACTTACGAGCAGCAGCAAAACAGAAAGTGCGTACTTGCATGATCTGTTGTCAGTTCAATCCAGGTAAAAGCGTCCCTGTAGAGCAAGGTGGATTTCATCCTCCCGATCATCCTTTTGAAGTCCTCCAGATGGATTATATCCAGATGGACCGTTGTCGAGGATTTAAATATGTCCTCGTAGTTGTTTGTGCACTGTCCCGTTGGACCGAAACCTACCCAGTCCCAGATTACACTGCTCCGACCACTGCCAAGCAGCTGGTTCGTGAATTCTTCCCACGGTACGGCATGCCTCGTGTCGTGTACTCAGATAACGGTCAGCCATTCTCATCCGAATTAATGAAACAGGTTTCCTTGCTGCTAGGATATCAATGGAAATTCCATTGTGTCCGACATCCCGAAGCCGCAGGCCTTGTAGAAAGGCATAATCAGACACTAAAGACATGCCTTGCTAAAATATGTCAAGAAAAAGGGGTCGACTGGATAGTCGCCCTGCCAGTGGCACTGTTCTATATGAGAATGGTCGCCCATTCGAGATCAGGACTATCCCCGTACGAAGTGGTCTTTGGTAGACCACCGAATATGTGGGGGACGCCCATTCCTAAGAAAATTACTGATGTTGATTGCAATATGCTGACAGATTACCTTGCCTCCTTGATGTCTGCACTCCAATCATGTCGTTCACAGGTTGCCGCAGCCTTCCCTGACAACACTGATGTAAAGCCGCATGATGTCCGTCCAGGCGACCTGATTCTCATAAGGAACTTTGACAGGAAAAGTCCGCTGGAGCCCCGCTGGAAATCGCCGAAGACCGTTCTACTTACTACGAGGACAGCGGTGAAAGTTGAGGGCCGAAAGGGGTGGATTCACATGAGCCATGTTAAATTATGCAATGAACTGAAATCCGATCCAGGCTCGTCCACCCCTTCCAAAGACTGTATCGAGCCCAGTGACTTTGAAGTTTCCGAACAAGAGAAAACTCCCCAAGAGGAGTATAGACTCAAGCTTCGATCTAGCAAGTCAGACAGTTTAATTGTTTAAGTCCTCCCCTAGGTGAATCGGTTAAATAGTTTCTGACATGTATCCCCTAGATCGAGATAGAGAGAGAGAGAGAGAATTCAAGAAACGTACATACTGCAAATCACTGCGTAGTCACTGTATAGTGACATTGTTAATCATGTTTTTTCTAAGTATTCTGATAATTGTTGCAAGCGTACTTCTTCCAATCTATTGCCCTATTTTCAAGCGTGAACAATCTGCTTACAACGTTTCTGCTGAACACTCTTTTAGCGAGTTACCTCCACATGAACTTTCTTACAGACTTGCGCTGCGCAACAACACATTCATTAGTATGTTACACCACTCCCATCAGACTAATAACGCTACAAACTGCTGGATATGTGGCCGACTCCCTCCCTACCAGAATTACAAGGGAGCTCTGCCCCTCTTTCCGTACCCGTTCACTCACAACGGCTCCTGTGGTGCATGGTTCAAAATAATTAATTCCTTAGATCCTGAAATTGCTGTCCTCGACGGGAGCTGGGTTTGGGGAAACCTGAACTTAGTCCTGCTCAACGTCTGTTACCCTGATAAGGAGGGACTCCCTATTAGAATAGGAACTGATCTAGAAAATGAAGTATATGGATTGAGTAATTACACAATTAACCTTATGATTCTTACTGTTGAATCCGAAGCTGTACCAGTCCTGCCCACTATGCCAGTACTACCAGTCACTGGTGAATTATGTGTCAGAAAGAAAGGTTCAGTACACTTAGGTCATAGTAAATGTACTACTGTGGTCGAATTCAGTGATCATGGTAAATCATCCTTTAAAGTTACCCGTCATTCTTATTTTGTTTGTGGTCACACCGCATACATACGTCTGCCTTCAGATTGGGATGGTACCTGTTATATTGCATTCCTTCTGCCACCTGTCTTTCTAGCCCCTCCTGATTACCACAGAAACACAAATCTAGTAAAGAATAGAATCCGAAGAGATCTCCCGCTTGTCGACTATACAGAAACGGCATGGGAACAATACACCGATTTTAATAAAGGATTCTTTTTCTTTTTAGGCCCCGTCCAAAACAGTAAATTAATACGTAGATTAACTAGAACCCTTGAAGCTGTAGTACATGAAACTGCCTCCGCCTTAGGTAACCTAACAGAGGAGCAATCTGCCATGCGGGTTGTTGTCCTTCAGAATCGTCTTGTTATTGACGTCATCTTGGCAGATAGAGTTGGAGCCTGTAAGGTCATCGGGTCAAGTTGCTGTGTTTTCATTCCACAAAACGCGCCATCCGTATATCAAGCTATTACACGTCTGCATAAAATTGCAAATCAGATACATCAGAATCCAGGCACCTGGACTTGGTCCGGTTGGTTCTGGACAACGTTAACCGCTTGGGGATGGAAGATCCTATCCTTCCTAGGCTTTGGCCTTGTCATAGTATTCAGCTGCTGCCTGTGCCTACAGTGTGGGCCGGCGATATGTGGACTATGTGCCACTTCGTGCATTGAACATTCCAGTTTTCTCTCAAACAGACAACGGAAGAGAGACGAACAAATTATGTTACAAGAACAAACTGATCAATTTATGATGATCGATATATCATGAAGGGTCCGTAGGGAACAAGGAGGGAATGAGGAAATATAAATTTTGGTCGAGTTGTGTTCCCTAGCGTGTACCCCACCGTCTCCATGTACGAGTTAAAGTGCATGTAACTTCCCTCCTGTGCCAGCTATGAAGACGCAAATACATTTGCGTCCAACGTTAACATGTCCTCTTTCGGACCCACCCTGAATGGGTTGGATAGTCCGTTCCTAAGTATGCTATGCCAACGTCTTTTTGTAGTATATTCTACATGTTTTTCAGCTCTGGCAAAGTAGGCCCAGAATTTCTGCCATCGAGCCTTTTTCTTCCTCCTGACTCTGAAAGCCTCAGCCCAGGCTGCCTCTGTACCCGTGAACTCTGACTTACTTCCAGCACGGCCCACCGCGCTTAGTTCAGCCTGCTGCCTGCCAAGACTGACTTCAACCTTCGAGTTATCTGTTCCGCTCCTCGAAAATACATTCCTGCCTACTAGCTTCAGTAAACATCCCACTCAGCTGCAGAGCCAAAGGACCTGCCTGTCTCCGTGCAAGTAATTCAAGTAATTCATAGCCTCTGTTACCATGCTCCCATGGAAGGCCCATGCCCCCACGCTTCTCATGCAGACACTCAGGCGCTTATACACGCACTCACAGTCAGTATAGAATAGCTTCTGCCCCAGAGACCTTTCCGCCCAGATAGCTCAGTTCCTAAACACCAGATATCAGATATGATAGAAGCACAAGTTGATCTGACATGCCAGACTTCTGTCTCTTTCCGTCAGTGCAAATGTCAAGCCCCCTGCACCCTCCAGTTTCACGTCAATCACACGTCATGCAGCTGCGCGCGCATCCAAGCCTCTGATTTCTGCTGACATTGCAACTTTCTGTTTAGTGCCACCCCTTTGTGACACCTATCTGTGACGTTTCTAGCACACACCTCCAGTTCACGCCTAGTCCACGCCTTCTGATTACGTGCTAGTAACACGTGGATGCTGTTATCTTGTCTACTCTCAGCTGTTACGCCTACTCTATTACTTCCTATGATGTAAATTAAGTATATAAGCTATGTATTGTCAATAAAACATTGCTCTATCCCTTCTTCCACCCCTGCGGTGGGAAGAACATGATATCCTGGTCTTGACCATTCCTTTTTAAGGAATAAAACCCCTAAGAACTCTAACACCACGGACTCTGTCTTCTTTCTTTCCGATTGAGTTATTATTAATTAAGTACTTACCTGCATAGAAATTACGACGGTAAATTATATATTTACATCAGTAGTGTGGCCCACCTGCGGCTAATACAGTGGGTTGGAGTCAGTAGTGTGGCCCCTCTGCAACTAATAGAGAGGGCCTGAGTCAGTAGTGTGGCCCACCTGCAGCTAATAGAGAGGGCTGGAGTCAGTACTGTGGCCCACCTGCGGCTAATAAATAGGGCTGGAGTCAGTAGTGTGGCCCATCTGCAGATAATAGAGAGGGGTGGAATCAATAGTGTGGCCTGTCTGCTGCTAATAGAGAGGGCTGGAGGCAGTAGTGTGGCCCATCTGCAGCCAACAGACAGGGCTGGAGTCAGAAGTGTGGCCCCTCTGCGGCTAACAGAGAGGGCTGGACTCAATAGTGTGGCCTGTCTGCAGCTAACAGAGTGGGCTGGAGTCAGAAGTGTGCCCCCCCTGCGGCTAATAGAGAGGGCTGGAGTCAGTAGTGTGGCCCGCCTGCGGCTAATAGAGAGGGCTGGAGTCAGTAGTGTGGCCCGCCTGCGGCTAATAGAGAGGGCTGGAGTCAGAAGTGTGGCCTGTCTGCGGCTAACAGAGAGGCCTGGAGTCAGTAGTATAGCCCATCTGCAGATAATAGAGAGGGCTGGAGCAAGTAGTGTGACCCACCTGCTGCTAATAGAGAGGACTGAAGTCAATAGTGTGGCCACCTGTGGCTAACAGAGAGGGCTGGAGTCAGTAGTGTGGCCCACCTGCGGCTCACAGAGTGGGTTGGAGTCAGTATTGTGGCCCACCTGTGGCTAACAGAGAGGGCGGGAGTCAATAGTGTGGCCTGTCTGCAGTTTATAGAGAGGGCTGGATTCAGTAGTGTGGCCCATCTGATGCTATTAGAGAGGGCTGAAGTCAATAGTGTGGCCCACCTGCGGCTAACAGAGTGGGCTGGAATCAGTAGTGTGGCCCACCTGCAGCTAATACAGTGGGTTGGAGTCAGTAATGTGGCCCCTCTGCAACTAATAGAGAGGGCCTGAGTCAGTAGTGTGGCCCACCTGCATCTAATAGAGAGGGCTGGAGTCAGTAGTGTGGCCCACCTGCGGCTAATAAATAGGGCTGGAGTCAGTAGTGTGGCCCATCTGCAGATAACAGAGAGGGCTGGAATCAATAGTGTGGCCTGTCTGCTGCTAACAGAGTGGGCTGGAGGCAGTAGTGTGGCCCATCTGCAGCCAACAGACAGGGCTGGAGTCAGAAGTGTGGCCCGTCTGCGGCTAACAGAGAGGGCTGGACTCAATAGTGTGGCCTGTCTGCAGCTAACAGAGTGGGCTGGAGTCAGAAGTGTGCCCCCCCCTGCGGCTAATAGAGAGGGCTGGAGTCAGTAGTGTGACTCATCTGCAGCCTATAGAGAGGGCTGGAATCAATAGTGTGGCCCACCTGCTGCTAACAGAGTGGGCTGAAGTCAATAGTGTGGCCCACCTGCTGCTAATAGAGAGGGCCTGAGTCAGTAGTTTGGCCCACCTGCGGCTAACAGAGTGGGCTGGAATCAGTAGTATGGCCCACCTGCTGCTAATAGAGAGGGCCTGAGTCAGTAGTGTGGCCCACCAGCGGCTAACAGAGAGGGCTGGAGTTCAGTATTGTGGTCCACCTGCAGCTAATAGAGTGGGCTAGAGTCAGTAGTGTGGCCCCCCTGCAGCTAATGGAGATGGCTGAAGTCAGTATTGTGGCCCACACACGCTAATAGAGAGGGCTGGAGTGAAATGTATGGCCCACCTGAGGCTAATAGAGTGTGCCGGAGTCAGTAGTGTGGCCTACCTGCGGCTAATAATGAGGGCTGGAGTCAGTAGTGTGGCCCACCTGCGGCTAATACAGTGGGCTGGAGTCAGTAGTGTGGCCCCCTTGCGGCTAATACAGTGGGCTGCAGCCAGTAGTGTGGCCCATCTGCAGATAATAGAGAGGGGCTGGAGTCAGTAGTGTGGCCCACCTGTGGCTAATAGAGTGGACTGGAGTCAGTAGTGTGGCCCCCCCTGCGGCTAATAGAGTGGGCTGGAGACCGCATTCCCTACCTGCCGTGACCTGTTCCCATTTTCGCCGACACTGCTGCCTGTTTGCTGGAACAGAGGGAGCTTCACTGCTGGGGTCCACGCTATTGAGAGCGCCACTGCCTTGACTTGCTGGTCCCCTCCGCCGCCGCTCTTCACATCGGACATGGCCGCTGAGCCGGGGGGCTACAGGCCCCACAATCCCTGGCTGGGCTAGCTCCGCCCATCTACGCCCTTTCACCCGCCCGGAGACACACAAAACACCGCGGCTTTCACATAGGAGTGGGAGACCGCATTGCCTACCTGCCGTGATCTGTTCCCATTTTCGCTGAGACTGCTGCCTGTTTGCTGGGACAGAGGGAGCTTCACTGCTGGGGTCCGCGCTATAGAGAGCGCCGCTGCCTTGACTTGCTGGTCCCCCCCGCCGATGCTCTTCACACCGGACGCGGCCGCAGAGCGGGGGGACTACAGGCCCCACAATCCCTGGCTGGGCTAGCTCCGCCCAACTACGCCCTTTCACCCGCCCGGAGGCACACAAAACACTGCGGCTTCCTCCGCGTCGCCGGACTCGCACAGGCGGTGCCGGGCTAAGCCCGGGCCAAGGGCGGGCCCGTTTAAGCCCATTCAAGACCGGACAAGGACGGGACGGGCCACCCCTCTTTCATCTGCTCCTGTGAATTAAGGTCAGTTTACTTTTCAACTGTGTGACTCTATCTGACCCCTTTTATATAAGACCATAGGAGACAGGCCCTTAACAAAAATCATGTCAACTGCACCACCCGAAGCCCCAATTTTTAGGAAGTCCACCGGAGGAACACTCTGGACAACTTCCTAGTCAGGGTATCGTCAACACTGGCCAAGGATATCGAACTCACTGAGCAGAGACTATCCCTGGAAACCCCATTTGATAAAAGATCTTCATTGGGAAGCCTGGCGAGGGTAAGATCACCAATTCACCACCCGTTTAACTCCGAGGACACATTGCCTCCCTCGGGAGTCGTGGAACGAAAGAAGCTTAAACTCCCCTACTGGGACGGACGTCCATAACGTCCCAAAGATTATCCCCTCTCCCAATATTAAAACCCGCTCAGCCTCCCACGCAAAATTAGGTCTTCCCCAGCGAGATGCGGGAGTGGCCGCTAAAAGGAAGCGCACTGGGGCACAAACAATTGTAGGAGGCAAAAAAGATAAAACTGGCAAAATGGATGTGCTCAATGAAGACCCAGCTGCCAGACTTCCTCCTAGTCCAGCCCATTTAACTACAATTGTTACAGAGGAGTATAGCGGGCCAAATTCTACCTTGGGGGAAAAGCACAACCTGATATGGGCCCTTTGTTTTGGAAGAGACTGGAAAGCACCTTTAAAAATTTTGCAATCCAATTACGACACGACTGGACTCAATTGAGAACAGATTGGTCTGACTTGAACTCTCACTCGCATCATTCCAGAAGCAAGCGGGTTTGAGGGCTAATGACTCTATTCATAGGCAGACAAAAACTTCAGGCCAAATACCAATTGTCCTTAACGATGTTGCAGCATCAAACAGTCGTACTGTCCCCAAACAAAGAACTCCTGCCTTATTTTCTGTTAATGAACAAGCTCCCTTTCCGCCAGCAGGTGCAAATATAGCCATAAGGGATAAACCCCAACAAACAGATGCTGGCAGACCGGCACCCAGACTACAAAAACTGACCCAGAGTGTTGATTCCCTGCCCAATATTAATCTTCCACCTCAATCAGCGCCCTATGTGGTGGTTCTGGCAGGGGTTCCCGCTCTGGCCCAGGGGAAAAGGGAGACTTACGCAGAACTTAAAAATAAGTGCACCTTCTGGCTCAATCAGAAACAACCGCTCCCAACAAATATAACAGTAGAAATTCTGTTTGCCAGGAGAGTGAATTGGATTGGCAAGAGCACTAAAACCATGGTGGGGGACTGTGTCATAATTCATTTTAGAGACTGGAGGTGCGTCGAATTTATCTGTAATTGGCCCCAAAATGCTTTGCTGCCAGGAATTCACACACTGCCACTGTCCCATTTTTATGAACCTCGGCACCCAACCCCAAGAGACCTATTCTCACAGGACGAAGCGCTGAACCCATGCCCTTTGGGGAACATCATGCTCTTTAATAGATTTGATGCCCTCTCAGGTCTGGGGGATTGCGACTGACGCTCTGTGCCTCAAACTCCAGCACAGAACAGTATATCTCCAAGTATTTTTATTTATTGAACTTGTATTGCGCACAGCTACCCGCAATGGGTTTCCCGGCGCCAGGGACAGACTGAAGAAGAAAACAAGCAATTGCTGAAAGAGAAGAAAAACAGAACCGAAGAACTTAGAACAGAAGAGTCTTCAATTTTTTGCGGAAAGCAAGAAGACTAGTTTCTGTTTTTAGCGCCAACGGGAGAGCATTCCACATCTTAGGTCCTAGATATGCGAATGAACGGCCTCCCATTTTTGCCAGTCGGATTCTAGGAATCACAAGATTGCCATTGTTGGATGACCTAAGAGAGCGGCCAGGCTGATATGGCTGGGCAAGATTGTGCAGGTAGATGGGAGCAAAACCCTGACGAATCTTAAATAGGAAGCACAAAGTTTTGAAGACCACACGATCAGAAATTTTTAACCAGTGAAGGTCACGCAGAGCTTGCATTGCGGACGTTCTACGTGGAACATTGCGCAGCAGGCGAGCAGCTGAGTTCTGTACAACCTGGAGTTTATTGATTGTGGCTTTATCTGCTCCTAGATAGAGCACATTGCCATAGTCGATGCGGGACATCACAAGGGCTTGTACGACAGTTCTTCGAGTGGACTCAGGCAACATCCATATGATCTTCTGCAGCCAGCGTAGAGTATTAAAACAGATTGCAGCGACCTTAGTTGCCTGCTGCCTCATCGAGAGTTTATCGTCGATCAGGACACCGAGGTTACGAGCAACAGGCACGGGGGTAGGCAGCGGACCCATATCACTGGGCCAGTGTCTAGAGCCCCACAGATCTTTATGTTTGCCTAGTATGATCACCTCGGTCTTGTCACCGTTGAGCTTTAGCAGATGCGCTTGCATCCAAGCTGCAACACGAGAAAGGCCAGTTTTAAGGGCAGAAGTGTCCTGAGCCCTGCTGCTAGACAAAGAAAACACAATCTGCGTGTCGTCTGCATATGAGTATATAGACAGACCGGCGTCCTCTACGATAGAAGCAAGTGGTCTGATGTAAATATTGAACAACAGAGGGCTCAATATAGACCCTTGAGGGACGCCGTAAGCAGAGGAGTGAATCGCAGATTCAGCTTTGTTTGAAAAAACCTGAAAGGTGCGCTCATTGAGAAATGAGGCCACCCAGGCAAGCGCTGGTCCAACAACACCAAGGGAGCAGAGAGACTCCAATAAGATGGAATGGGACACGGTATCGAAAGCAGCGCTTAAATCAAGAAGAATAAGCGCAAAGGTCTCACCGCTATCGATACCGTGTCGGAGTCGCTCAGTCACCCCAAGGAGTAACGGGGGACTTGCGGAAAAGGGGTCTGGCCAAGTTATTGGCCAGACACTACCAGACGTCAATTAGAGATTGGAGCAGAGGGGAGCAGGAGGTTTCATTGATCTGCCATCATTCAGTGATGAATCCTCCCTTGATAGGTGTAGGAGAGTAGGGTATGCAGTCCTATGGTCACCCCAGATTTTTGCCTTTTGCTTCACTGGTTTACGACTTTCCCTGGCTGTGGGCCTGCTAATCGGACCCACAGCCTAGCTGTTCTCTCTCTAAATTGACATCCATGTACTTTAGGTGCATTTACCAATTGGTATTGGGTCACTCTTGTAAGTCCTTGTACAGTGTACTATAGGTACCCTGGGCATAAGTGAACCCAAAGCCTACCAAGGGCTGCAGCATGTATTATGCCACCCCTGGCTGGCCATCCAAATCTGACACAACTGGCTGATCAATCAGCTGGGGCAAGGTGGTGTAATCACCCTTTGCTTTAGATATAGTATACGTATATCTAAACCTAAAATGGACACATATACTCCTATAAGTCACTCCTATGGCAGGCCTTAACAATCCTGGAGGCAGAGTGCTTGGAATTATGTGAGATAGTGCTCTGGCATGAGCTGAGCCTGTCTACAGCTTTCGGAACCAAGTCCTTTAGCTGTTTCCTTGATAACGCTATACCATATACTCTTAAGTGCATTATAACCTCGCGGTTATTGCTAACTTTGGCATAGCATTATCAAAACATGTTGAGTAAGGTGTCATACGAATTGGAATACTAACCCCTCGCCAATTCTGGCGACGGGGGTAGCATTCCACCCTTTTAGAGGGACACGACATGTACCTAACTGTGAACCCCGGTTAAAGTTAACTCGAGCCTCAGCATCACAAAATGGATGCTGCCACCACAGACACAAGTCTGACCTCCTGCTGCTGGGAGTCCTTCCAGCGAGGGAGTCTTGGACAAAGGGTTTCCTTCCTTGGGAGGTGCTAGCACCACCCCAGACAGGATTTTGTATATTAGGTAGGACCGGGCTGAAAGGAATGAGACATGCCTGGAGCACACCAGATGCCCTGTGCATACACCGGTTCAAACCAGTTGCTGAGGCACTCCGGCCCCAGCTCTGGCGCGACACCGGACAAAGGATAGGGGGTGTAACCACCCCCCTTCCTGGTCCCACCAATAGGAGGGACCTAATGATAGTACAGCCCCCAATAGCGGGATAAAGGTAGGAGCTGGGCCCATTCCAAATCAGATTAATCCTGAACTGAAATTCTACAAGAAGAAACTCTGGACTTCGACTTTCTACACAGAAGACTGAAGAAATCTCCCTTGTGGGCAAGGAGTGTCCACCCTGCACAAGCAGGCACCATCAAGCGTCCAGCGGCTTCACTTTGTCGTCTTCCCTTGAGGATCCAGACTTCAGAGCCCGACGAGACCCGGATTCCCAGACCTCTCCGACCTCAACTCACATCTGCAGCACAGCTGAGATCCGTGGGTGCGACGAGACACGTGGGACCGGCCATCTTGGAGAAACTGCACTACGCTTCCAGCACGACTTCTGAGGTAACCTCGACAAAGTGCTTTGGGGATTAAGAAGCCCCAGCCCCGAGCAGCTCCTGCACCGAAGACCAGCCCTCCAGCATCCACGAGGTCTGCGTGGGGCCCTTCTGCCTGTTTGCTGCTCGACGCGTTGTCTGGTCAGTTGCCAACGCTGCTGGTCTGGTTGCTCCAGCCTGGCATTGCTTCCCTGCAAAGGAGAAGCACCCCGGACCCTCCTGGTCCGCACCAGACACCTTTTCCACTCACCGCGTGGGTTGCCTTTGCCAAGGCCTGTTGACGCGGGACAGCTCGTGCCTCCATCCTGGTCGTCGAAGACACCTCCTGGTCCACGTGGCTGCAGAGTCAAGCGTCCACTCTTCACCTGATCTCGACGACATCTGGTTCCTTCCTGGTTCCACTCCAGTCACTGGCTAGTGACTTTGAACATTGTCCCCCTGCTTTCAGGTCTTCAGCATCTCTGATCCACCCTTGGATCACACCGGACATCTTCCTCCTGGTCGCCTGCAGCATCTTTTCTTTCAGGCTCCATAGACTTTTTTTTTTTTTTTTTTTTAAATTAATTTATTATGCGCACAGATACTCCAGCCAAGGAGCGTCCCGGCGCAGAGACAAGGTAGAACATAACACAACAGGAAAATGAAAGACATAAAAGCAGCTAAAACAGAAAAGTTTTTATAGCCCTCCGGAAAGTCAAGAGGTCCTCCATCAGACGGATTTCAACAGGAAGGGAGTTCCATGCTGACGCGGCCTCCCATGCGACTGAGCCTGAATCTGGGGACCACAGCAATGGCGAAGCCCTGGGAACGGAGGGTACGGGTGGGAACGTAAAAGGAGAGACAGCTAGATAAGATTTCCGGGCCTATACCTCTCAGAATCTTAAAGGCAAGACACAGAACCTTAAAGAGGATGCGCTTCAACGCAGAAACCCGACACGACTTCGCACCTATGCACCCGCAGCCCGTGGGTGAGGTAACAAGAGCATTTCGGTGCTCTAGGGTAGATTGACTCTCCTAGTGTCCAGTTTCACAGTCGTTTTAGTACTACCTAGTCCGGATTGTCCGTACTCACCTTTTTCTTGAACTGTACTGTCCATAGACGTTGTTAAGCATCTCCCTTGTGAGTTCACACTCTGCACACGCATTCCGTGGGCCTCCTATTACTTACCTAAAGTTAGGGTAGTGTAGTCCCAGCGATCCTACAGCCTCTGGACAGCTCCATTCCTTCTATCGACTTCCTTAAACCACTTGTTTAGTATATGGTCTGTTGCGCCCCTAGGGCAACATTGTAACTTGTGCAACTTAACGTATTTTTCTTAAGAGTCTTGTCATGTGCTTAGCCTTCTGATCTCATAAAGAGTTCAGAGGTGTTTGTTAGTTAATAAATATCTTGATTATTTTCCTAACTACCTGTGTGGTGTCCTTTCATTTGGTATTCAAGGGGTTATATGTGGTAAAACAGCTGGCTTCACATGCCAAAAGAGTTTAGCCTAAGACTGCTTTGTCCATGCTACCATTAGGATAGCTGGTCTATAAGGTTGGCTTACAACCAATCACCATAAGGGTTGTTTGGACTGATACAAGGTGATCACTAGAATTAGTGAGCATCATATATCAGGCCAACTTCTCACAATAGGGATTCATCGGCGAGAGGATTAGCGATAACTCCACCAACAGCTTATATCACTGTACCTATTACTGCACCATCCGCCCCAGTACGAAATGGGCCTATGAACGTTTCTGGTGGCTTGAATAGTTTGGTTAATTGTGGTCATCTGTCACCCAGAAATTATAATCAAAATACTACTTTAAAAATGTTATCCTGGAATATAGCAGGCATTGCCGCCAACCAGGATAACCCTGATTGGTGTGCCTTTGTAGACCTCCATGGGATATGTTTATTCCAAGAAACATGGGCTCTTAACCCCATACATAGACTGGGCTATTCCAAGTACATGGAGCCAGCTTTGAAAGGTCCCAGAGGCAGACCATCGGGGGGATTATGTATTTGGATAGGTGCCCATCTTGGGTTTTCCGTGAAACGATTAGACACCAACAGCCCTGGCATAACTTGTAATATATTGTCACACACTAAACATCTAAACTGGCACTTATTAACACTTACTCGAGGCCAGCAGGACTGGGGGGCACCTCCAAGACCTTAGACTCCTTGTCCTCTCTTTTGCACTCCCTTCCGGGAGATGTTGCGTTGAGGATTGGTGGTGACTTCAATTGTCATTATGAACCACTTATTGGAGTCCCCCAAATCTCAACAGAAGAGGATGAAATATGGTCAGTCCCCCACCCAAATATGTATCCAGCCAAGCAATGGTCAGCCATGGTACTTCAGCTAACTTTTATAACCTACTCCTTTTCCATCAGAGCATGTAATGGGCGTTTCAAGGGGGATAGCCCAGGGCATCCAACCTACAGTGGAAGGGGTCACACTTCTGTAATTGATTATTTTATGGTTAGTATGCCCCTATGGTCTAAGATTCTCAACTTCCAAATCTCTAGTCGCACGGAAAGCGACCACAACCCCCTGTCAACTGAGATTAACTATGATTTGATTACTGAGGGTAATGAAATTTACGAAAACAACGACCTCAGAATAATTCAAGGCGGGAGGAGAATCATATGGGAAAACTTGAAGAAATCCACTGAAGATATGAATAAATTGTACCTGAGCCTAATTCCCCTCCTAGAAAGGGCAAATCTAATTATGACTCTTCCATTCGATAATAGCGCACAAAGGACCCTGTGAGGCTTACATGAGGAACTTATCACCGTATTGGCGAACTCCTTTTATAAAATAACCCCTATTAAACCTAAGACCCATGTTACTTAACACCCTTGGTTCAATAAGGGTTGCAAAGAACTGAAGCACGGGTTACTTAAGGCATTGAAACAAGGCTCCCCGGCCGCCGTGACTGAAGTCAGGCGTGCTTACAAATTAATGATGTTTAATGCAAAAAAAGAGCGGGAAGAAGAACGATGGCACGCCATCAGATTTGCACTCGAGGCCAAAGATCCACGGTCCTTCTGGAATCTAGTCCACACGGGGAAACCTGAAGGCAGGACATTGATTGATCCAAATATACCTGAAAATTCTTGGTCTCTACATTTTAAAGAGCTCTATTCTATTCTCCCAACATCAAATAGCTCAGCCCCTACCACTTTGACGGTTATGGACTCTGATTGGCCCACACCGCTCTTTACCTTGGATGAGGTCCTTTTGGCAGTGCATTCCCTGCAATCGAACAAAGCGCCTGGGCTAGATAGGATCCCAGACGACCTCTTCAAAGAAGAACCGGTAGTTTGGGCCCCCTATCTTCTATTACTTTACAATGCAATTTTGCAGGGTCTACCCCTCCCAGGCACATGGTTGGGAGCAGAGATAATCCCCATCTTTAAGAAGTGTTCCCCGCTCGAACCATCAAATTATAGGCCAATCAGCCTTATCGATGTAAGCCAGAAAATCTATGCGCGACTACTTCTACAACGCCTACTGGATTGGGTAAATGATAATAATATTCTGACCCCTCTCCAGGCAGGTTTTAGGGCTAAAACGTCCACAATCGATCAACTGTTCCGGCTCCAGGTCCTTTACTGGAAGCATGTTGTCCTGGACCAGGGAAGTTTATATTTAACTTTTGTGGACCTAAAGTCAGCTTTCGATATGGTGGATCAAAATCAACTCTGGGCTATTTTACTATCAATGGGGGCGCCACCTTACCTATGCCACCAATTTAAACATGTTCACGATGGCACCTATGCCAGAGTATGCTTTGGAAAGTACAGTCAATCAACTGGGCCCTTT
This sequence comes from Lissotriton vulgaris, assembly GCF_964263255.1. NCBI lineage: Eukaryota > Metazoa > Chordata > Amphibia > Caudata > Salamandridae > Lissotriton > Lissotriton vulgaris. The sequence continues at coordinate 244,902,636 of NC_141685.1, forward strand.
CCGGTTGAGTAGGGGGTTAGGCAGGGCTGTGTTCTTGCCCCCACCCTCTTCTCCCTTTTTCTTAACAGGCTCATTGAAAACCTACTATCAATCAAAGATATTGACTCCCCAAAACTAGCCTCGCAGAGATTTCCTGCACTAATGTTTGCAGATGATACTCTGCTTCTCTCAAAATCCCCCATGGGTATGCAGAGGGTCTTAAACCAGTTCATTACATTTTGCAAACTTAGAAATCTGGTAGTTAACATTGATAAGACCAAGTATATGGTATTTAATGCCAACACCACTAATTGTCCACATCCCATGATGGAAGGCAGACCACTAGAAAGAGTTCCAATATTTGATTACCTAGGGTTGACCCTAACCGACAGAATGGAGTGGGGAGCACAAATGGCTAAGGCCAATTTAAAACTTATACAGACAACTGGGGGAATATTAAAAGTCCAAAAAAACTGCGCCCACAAAATTATTAGTGCCCCACTGGAAATCTTCAAAGTTCAAGCAAGATCATCTTCCCTTTTCGGGGCGGAACTTTGGGGACACGTTCCTTCTACTGATTTAACCACTACAGAAAATAACTTTATTAGGCAAATTCTAACCCTGCCTAGAAGTACTCCATTAGTCCCACTTAGGCTAGACCTGAATATTAGGCCCATTGCCGATGCTATCACCTCACGTCCCCTTCTCTATTGGAGGAGGCTGTGGCGCACCCCCGAACTGGAAAGTTCAAAAAGGAATTAAAGGTGGTGCTAGCCTCCCCAGGAGCAGGTAGAATTCCATGGCTATGTTTTGTTAGACAGTCTCTTGCTCAAATTTGGGTACGAAAACTTATGGACAAACCCTGAGGTAATATCCTCAACTATTTCCTAGAAAACATTGTCCAGTGCTGTGAAGGACTTTAACCTCGGGAGGAAAGTCTGTTTAGTTCCATCAACGAGCCTGACTGGTGCCTTCCTGAATCATAAGTCCATATACAGCTTTGAGCAAGAAATAGATGTAATCCAACCTACTTTAGCGAAGAAGCTGTACTTACAGTTTAGATTTGGAACACTGCCCCTTTTTTCTTTGACCGACAGGTGGACGAGGGGTACTGTACATCTATGCCCTGGCTGTAGAATTGAAAATGAAACCATTTTGCATGTTACTCTTTTCTGTCCAGCCTATTCACTCATACGAAGAAAGTGGATAATACAACTATGCAACAATCTGGGCATTAGGGACTATCTAGCCTTCTTTAGGATTTTGAAGTCTGACACGAATCCACTGATAGTGTCCGCTATAACCAAGTATTTGTTTTCTATGTGGTTTACCCGAAGGAAATTAATTATCTAACAAGGTCACTTATGTATTTATTTATAGAGACTTGAGAATCAATTGGATCAACAATTGTTATCTTAACATTTTAAACCTTTTAAAATTATTTACATTTTTATAGTCTTAACAAATTGTCTTCTCCCTTCTGATTTCATATGATGTATTTTAACACTTATAATTTCAATGAACTGTAGAAAAGTGAAAATTTATTTTTTATGTGCTTTGATGGTTAAAACAAACCTAAATAAAGTTTATTGAATGAATGAATACAGTGGGCTGGAGTCAGTAGTGTGGCCCATCTGCAGATAATAGAGAGGGGCTGGAGTCAGTAGTGTGGCCTGTCTGCTGCTAATAGAGTGGGCTGGAGTCAGTAGTGTGGACCCCCTGCGGCTAATAGAGTGGGCTGGAGTCAGTAGTGTGGCCCCCCTGCGGCTAATAGAGTGGGCTGGAGTCAGTAGTGTGGCCCACCTGAGGCTAATAGAGTGTGCCGGAGTCAGTAGTGTGGGCCACCTGCGGCTCTTCGAGGGGGCTGGAGTTCAGTAGTGTGGTCCACCTGCGGCTAATACAGTGGGTTGGAGTCAGTAGTGTGGCCACTCTGCAGCTAATCGAGAGGGTTGGAGTCAGTAGTGTGGCCCCTCTGCAGCTAATAGAGAGGGCCTGAGTCTGTAGTGTGAACCACCTACGGCTAATAGAGAGGGCTGGAGTCAGTAGTGTGGTCCACCTGCGGCTAATACAGTGGGCTGGAGTCAGTAGTGTGGCCACTCTGCAGCTAATCGAGAGGGTTGGAGTCAGTAGTGTGGCCCCTCTGCAGCTAATAGAGAGGGCCTGAGTCAGTAGTGTGAACCACCTACGGCTAATAGAGAGGGCTGGAGTCAGTAGTGTAGCCCACCTGCGGTTAACCGAGTGGGATGGTGTCAGTAGTGTGGCCCACTTGCGGCTAACAGATAGGGCTGGAGTTCAGTGGTGTGGCCCACTTGTGGCTAATAGAGAGGGCTGGAGTGATAACGTGTGGCCCATCTGCAGCTAATAGAGCATGCCGGAGTCAGTAGTGTGGCCCATCTGCAGATAATAGAGAGGGCTGGAGTCACATTTTTTTTTCTTCAATTCTATTCACGTTTATTTGGACCTTTGGTCCCTAAAACAATACATATGTGGTTAAAAGTACATCTAAAAGTACACTCCTCATACAAGCTAAAACACATCTTAAAACATATCCAGTTATAAAACCCTTCATCCCCAGTTTAAGATTAGATAATTCGCTAAAACTCATTAAAAAAAGTAAAAAGAAGTGCCTTCACGCTTTGCATAAATTTCCCAATAGCAACGGCAATGTCTAATGAGTCATTTCTGTGATCAAAGGTACAGCCTGGGCCCTAGTTCAAATCTCATATTTCTTAAATATCGGTTTTAGAAACCTAATTCGTAACTCAAGGAACTTCTGACAATCTAATAAGATATGTAGCAATTCACATGAGGTGGCCAAAGTACAAGTACATCTTCCTGTCTTATCAATCATTATACATTTTACCAGGTTATTTATATAACACGGGTTCACCCCGATTCTTACCCTAAAAACTTCACTTCGCAGTCGGCAATGCAGTAGCCTATCAATGTAGGGAAAGCATGTTCGTTCTTCCATGCAACAGTCATAAAGTGCACTGAGTGTTTCTTAGTAAGATGATTTTGGTCCTTTACGTGGGATAATTTGTTCCCCAACCTCCTAAGTACCTTCTTATCAATACTAATCATAAAGGTCGTGGGGCACAAATCAACCTTCATCAAACGACATAGCGTCATCCTAATCGCCCTGGTCTCTCTTGCCCATTTTAGTTTGGTATTCTGTGTTTCGTTTTTAGACCACTGTGATATTTTGGTGTTCTCGCCCACTCCTAGGCGTTACCAGAAACGAAGTAGAGCCATACCAGCTAGAATGCCCCATGAGGTCAGTCCTAGTTCCAGTCTTACAACTTACATCGGGAGTGTGAATAGATTTTTTAGGTTTTTGCCTTCCGCGACATCCCAGCTCTCTTTACTACTCAAGAATAACAGTTCTGCCCCATACAGAAACTGCGGGGGTACCATAGCCGAATAAGCTTTAAGCACTGGTCTATCTGACATATCGCCATAGGCTTTGTTAAACAATTTCAAGCCACTAATCAATGCAGAGGTTCTTAATTTTTATGCCTCCAATTGGGTGTTCCATTTCATACTTTTTTTTAACCATAACCCCAGGTGTCTATATTTGGTGACTGATTCCACTTTCTCTGTCCCCAACCACCATGTGAACCCAGCTTTCCTCTGGCCAAAGCTCAAGGTTTTGGTCTTATCCATATTTATCACAAGTTTTTCTTGAAGCAATAGTCTTTAAATGTATTCAATTTCCTTTCCAGGCCAACTTCAGTCTGATCCATAATTACCACATCGTCAGCATAGAGCAAACATGCAACATACTTACCATCTAGTTTCAGACTTGCCCCATTGACGTTTTCCAGGGTCAACAGCAAATCTGATAAAAACAAGGAAAACAGCAGAGGGGCCATCCCTGCCGCAGCTCAATTCTCCAAGATAAGCTCCCATCTATATCTAAAATTATCTGGGCCCAGTTCTTAGTATGGAGCATTTGGATCAGACTTAACAAATCTTTTGAAATACCATAGCTAGTTAAGGCCTCCCACAACAACCCCCGGTACACCAGATCAAAAGCTGCACAGAAGTTGTAGGAGAGTAGGATCTGCTTTCCTATGGTCACCCCATTTTTTGCTTTTTGCTTTACTGGTTTTCGACTTAATGTGGCTGTGGGCCTGCTAATCAGACCCACAGCCTGCTGTTCTCTCTCTAAAATCACAACCATGTACTTTAGGTACATTACTAATTGGACATTGGGTCACCTTATCAGCCCCTGTACAGTGTACTATAGGTACCCAGGGCATAGGTGCATCCAAGGCCTACCAGGGGCTGCAGCATATCTTTTGCCACCCCTGGCTGGCTATCCAATCTGACGCAACTGGCTGATCACTCAGCTTGGGCAAGGTGGTGTAATCACCCCTTGCTTAGTTATAGTATTCCTATATCTACACCTATATCTGGACACATATACACCTATAAGTCACTCCTATGGCAGGCCTTAACAATCCTGGAGGCAGAGTGCTTGGTTTTATGTGAGATGGTGCTCTAGCATGAGCTGAGCCTGTCTGCAGCTTTCGGGACCATCTCCCTTAGCTGTTCTGGGATATTGCCATACCATATACTCTTAAGTGCATTATAATCCTCGTGGTTACTTGCTAACTTTGGTTTGGCTTTATCAAAACATGTCGTGTAAGGTGTCATACGCTTTGGAATACTACCCCCTCGCCAGTTCTGCCGACGAGGGTAGCATTCCACCGTTCTAGAGGGAGAAGACATGTTACTTTGCTTAAACACGGTTAAATCTAACCAGAGCCTCAGCATCACAAAATGGATGCTGCTGCCACAGACACAAGTCTGGCCTCCTGCTGCTGACCGAAACTCCGGCAGAGGAGGCCTGGAAAAATGGTATCCTGTCACAGGGAGGTGTTACACCACCCCAGACAGGAGGTAGTGAATTGGGGCAGGGGGGGCTGAATGAAACTAGACACTGCCTGGGGCGCACAAGGCGTCCCATGCATAGTATAGTTCAAACCGATGCTGGGGCACTCCAGCCCCATGTCTGGCGTGAAACTGGACAAAGGCAAAGGGGTGTAACCACCCCCTTCCTGACTCCCACCCATAGGAGGGACCTAGCAGGTGATCCAGCCCCTAGATTTGGAATAAAGGTAGGAGCTGTGCCAATGCAATTTAGATCATCCTGACTGAAACTTTGAAACAAAACTCTGGACCCTTCGACATCCTACTCAACGTAGAAGACTGAAGAATCTCCCTTGTGGTCAAGGAGTGGCCACCCTGTGCAAGCAGGCACCATCAGCGCATCGAGACTTTCTTTGCCGTTGCTCCTGCCAGAGCTCGAACGAAAGAGACCCACAAGACCTGGACTCCTAGACTTCAAACAGCCCGATCCACCGTCCTAGCAAAGCTTAGACCCGTGGAGGCGACGAGAGACGTGGGCCCAGCCATCTTGAAAAGTCCACGAAGTGCTTCCAGCGCAGCTTCCGAGGCACCCTCGACGTTGTTCTTTGGGGTTTGAGAAGGTCCAGCCCTGAGCAGCCTGTACTCCAAAGATCACCCCTCCACACTCACCGAGTGCTGCGTGGGGCCCTTTTGTACTTTTCCTGCTAGACGCGTTGTCTGGTCGCTTGCCCGTTGGCTAGTGGCCTCTGTGACGACGAAACATCGAAACTACACTGCTGGTCTGGTTTCTCCAGAATGGCCCCAGCTCCCCTGAAAAGGAGCCATCGATCTGACCTTCCCGGTCCGATCACGAAGACATCTTGGAGTCCTGCATGGGTTGCCTTTGCCAAGGCTTGGTGACTCCGATTCCCGACACCGCTAACAGCAAGAGCCTTCGTGGGACAGCTCGTGTTCACCAGATGATCATCCTCGATCCTTCCTGGTCCACGTGGCAGCGAAGACAAACTACTCGACAGCACCTGATCGCAACCCAACATTGCCTGGTTCCGTCCTTGTTCCATCCTGGTCACTGGCTAATGACCTAGACTCTGTCCCCTCTGCTTTCAGGTACTCTACATCTTCGATCCACCCTTGGATCCAACTGGACTCTTCTCTCCTGGCCGCCTGCAGCATCTTCATCTAAAGGCTCCATAGAACTTCACGACAAAACCCGACACACTTTGGCACCTATGCACCTGCTTCCTGTGGGTGAGGTAACGATATAACTCCGGTGCTCCTATAGTGGTTTACACCTCTAGTGTCCTAGTTTTCAGTGGCTAAGTTCTAGTCCAGTCGGAAGTCTCCGAAACCTAACACTTTCTGATTTTTACGCACCATTGACTTGTATGGTAAACGCGGTTGCCTATAGACACTACACCCGCATCCTGTGGGCCTCCTATGTCCTAACCTTCGTTAGTCCAGTGTAGGCCCAGCGATTCCCAAGGCCCTAAGACTGTTCATTGTTCGTGACGTGGTACTTATACCACTTACTTAATATATGGTTTGAGTGGCCACCCGGCCTATCCATAATTTTGCAGCTTATTGTATGTTATACTGTGTTCTTTGTTTAACGCTTGTGCTCCTGTGCTCATAAAGAGTCAAGGGGATTATTCTAGAAATAAATACATATATTGTGTAATATATAACTTGTGTGGTGTCCTTTCATTTGGTATTTAAAAGGATTGCATATGGTAAAACAGCTGGCTTCACATGCCCTCTTGAGTTTAGCCTAAGACTGCTTTTGTCCATGCTACCCCTAGGTTAGCTGGTCTATAAGGTTCAGCATCGGATTGGTACCGCGGGCATTCGGGCAATGGCCGAGGGGCCTGTGTCCGATTTCTGATGTGGGCTGCTTTTTTGAGCAGTCTGGGGGCCGATTTGGGCGCTGTCTCTATTGTACGAATACAGCCAGTGGCCCAGTGGGTGTCTGAGTGACCTTTCTAGGGGCAGATGGGTGCTCATTACCTCCGTTTTGCAACAGGCAGAGGTGTCACTTCCTTTGTCTTGCTGGGCGGCCCATTAATGTGTGCACATACTGAGCGGGGGCAGTGGGCGTGAGTAGAAGTGGCCTCACTTGTTTCACCAGTGTAAACTAACGCATGCTTTTTTCAATCCCCCCTCCCTAAAGTTTTTTTTAATAAGATTACGCCAAAGCAGTGATTTGAGGAGTGATTATGCAAATGTGGGCCGATTTTTTGGGGGGCGTGCCCGGGCCGATTTTCAATCCCAATCCAACCCTGATAAGGTTGACTTACAACCAATCACCATAAGGGTCATTTGGACAGGTGCAAGGTGCTCACTAGAATAGTGAACACCATATACCAGGCCAACTTCTCACAGAAGTCTACAAAACAACAGAATAAACTTCCCCGTATTTCCGTCGACTTTCGTGCTATGGCCCAGAGTTCAAAGCAGTGGTCAATTGTGGAATGGCCTGCTTTAAACCCTCTGTAGGGAAGTGGATACCTGACTATGGTTACCCCAGATTTTTTGCCTAGTGTTTAGCTGGTTTTCGACTTAGTTGGCCGGGGATCCTGCTAATCCGGGCCCCAGGCTATCTGCTCTCTCTGTAAAATGGACCTCCATGTACCCTAGGTACATTTCCAATTGGGTATGGGGTCACCTTATCAGCCCCTGTACAGTGTACTATAGGTACCCAGGGCATAGGTGCATCCAAGGTCTACCAGGGGCTGCAGCATATATTTTGCCACCCCTGGCTGGCTATCCAATCTGACACAACTGGCTGATCACTCAGCTGGGGCAAGGTGGTGTAATCACCCCTTGCTTAGATATAGTATACCTATATTTAAACCCATTTCTGGACACATATACACCTATAAGTCACTCCTATGGCAAGCCTTAACAATCCTGGAGGCAGAGTGCTTGGTTTTATGTGAGATGGTGCTCTAGCATGAGCTGAGTCCGTCTGCAGCTTTCAGAACCAAGTCCCTTAGCTGTTCTGGGATATTGCCATACCATATACTCTTAAGTGCATTATAATCCTCGCGTTTACTTGCTAACTATGGTTTGGCTTTATCAAAACATGTTGTGTAAGGTGTCATACGCTTTGGAATACTACCCCCTCGCCAGTTCTGGCGACGGGGGTAGCATTCCACCCTTCTAGAGGGAGAAGACATGTTACTTTGCTTAAACGCGGTTAAATCTAACCAGAGCCCCAGCATCACAAAATGGATGCTGCTGCCACAGACACAAGTCTGGCCTCCTGCTGCTGACCATAACTCCGTCAGGGGAGGCCTGGACAAATGGTATCCTATCACAGGGAGGTGTTACACCACCCCAGACAGGAGATAGTGGATTGTAGCAGGGAGGGTTGAATGAAACTAGACACTGCCTGGGGCGCACAAGGCGTCCCATGCATAGTCCAGTTCAAACCGGTGCTGGGGCACTCCAGCCCCAGCTCTGGCCCGAAACTGGACAAAGGGAAAGGGGTTTAACCACCCCCTTCCTGTATCCCACCCATAGGAGAGACCTAGCAGGTGATCCAGCCCCTTGATTTGGAATAAAGGTAGGAGCTGTGCCAATGCAATTTAGATCATCCTGACTGAAACTTTGAAATGAAACTCTGGACCCTTCGACATCCTACTTAACATAGAAGACTGAAGAATCTCCCTTGTGGTCAAGGAGTGGCCACCCTGTGCAAGCAGGCACCATCAGCGCATCGAGACTTTCTTTGCCGTTGCTCCCCCCCGGAGCTCGAACGACAGAGACCGACAAGACCTGGACTCCCAGACTTCCAACAGCCAGATCCACAGTCCTAGCAAAGCTTAGACCCGTGGCTGCGACAAGAGACGTGGGACAGGCCATCTTGAAAAGTCGACGAAGTGCTTCCAGCGCAGCTCCCGAGGCACCCTCGACATTGTGCTTTGGGGTTTGAGAAGCCCCAGCCCGAGCAGCCTGTGCTCCAAAGATCACCCCTCCACACTCACCGAGTGCTGCGTGGGGCCCTTTTGCACTTTTCCTGCTCGACGCGTTGTCCGGTCGCTTGCCCTTTGGCCAGTGGCTTCTTCGAAACTACACTGCTTGTCTGGTTGCTCCAGGCTGGCCCCAGCTCCCCTGAAAAGGAGCCATCGATCTGACCTTCCCGGTCCGATCAAGAAGACATCTTCGAGTCCTGTGTGGGTTGCCTTTGCCAAGGCTTGGTGACTCCGAATCGAGTACAGACTCTGCCGACAGCAAGAGCCTTCGTGGGACAGCTCGTGTTCACCAGCTGGTCATCCTCGAACCTTCCTGGTCCACGTGGCAGCGGAGACAAACACCTCAACATCACCTGATTGCAACCCGACATCGCCTGGCTCCTTCCTGGTTCCTCGCTGTTCACTGGCTAGTGACCTGAACTCTGTCCCCTCTGCTTTAAGGTACTCTACATCTTCGATCCACCCTTGAATCCAACGGACTCTTCTCTCCTGGCCGCCTGCAGCATCTTTTCCTCCAGGCTCCATAGAACTTCACGACGAAACCCGTCACACTTTGGCACCTATGTACTTATACCACTTTCTGAATATATGGTTTTAGTGGCCACCCTGCCTATCCATAATTGTGCAGCTTATTGTATGTTATACTGTGTTCTTTGTTTAACGCTTGTGCTCCTGTGCTCATAAAGAGTCAAGGGGATTATTCTAGAAATAAATACATATATTTTGTAATATATAACTTGTGTGGTGTCCTTTCATTTGGTATTTAAAAGGATTGCATATGGTAAAACAGCTGGCTTTACATGCGCTCTTGAGTTTAGCCTAAGACTGCTTTTGTCCATGCTACCCCTAGGATAGCTGGTCCATATGGTTGACTTACAACCAATCACCATAAGGGTCATTTGGACTGGTGCAGGGTGCTCACTAGAATAGTGAACACCATATACCAGGCCAATTTCTCACACCCTCCCCTGTTTCGGGGAGTATAATCTGATTTTCCTCCGCCCAATCCTTTAGTAAACCCAGAATGGCTTTTGCGAAGACCTTTTCCCCTATATCTAGGAGGTTTATTAGCCTATAATACTTTGGTATTTTGTGGTCTCCCTTCATATGTATAGGTCTTAAAATAACACCCTTCCAGCTTTCTGCTATAATTCCTGTTTCCAAGATCACTTGGAACATCTTTGCAAAAAACTCAGCCCACTATTCTGGTCTAGTTTCTATTATCACTGCCGGAAGGTTATCTGGGCCTGCAGCTCGGGTAAGTTTCAAGCTTGCTATGATTTCCTTTATATAACTTAGGGTAAAATATTCTTTTATGTCATCCCTCACATGTGGCCAGGCTGGGATCCTTGGCTCTTCTACTATTGATCAGTTCCCATGGATTTCTCCCAGGTAGCAAGCCCAGTCATCTTCAAGATCCATACAATCTAGGGAACCTACTTTCCTACCCACACTTTCTTGTACTAATTTCCAAAATCCTTTAACGTCTCTGGTTTCAATAACCTCTAGCATATTTGTCCAGCACTTATCTTTATAAGTTCTTTTCTACTGCCGAATTAGTGATTTATACTTGAGCCTTAATGACTGGAGCGATTGGTATAATTCAATTTTAAACCTAACCCTTAATCTTCGCTCCTTCTGTCTAATCTGTGCCTTACCTATCCAGCATTCATCGTCAAACCAAGTCTTACCTATTGTGGATTCAAACCAGGTAATTCCATTTCTATGGTGAATTTCTTCTACAGAAATTATCTGCTGGATTTGGTTTAGCTTTTCAATGTGTTCCACTGCTACACTAGTTGTCAACCATTTTGGATAATCCACGTGTACCCGCAGAACCCTTTCTCTATTTTTACTTTTTAAATGATCGCTGCCTGTAATTTTCACCACCCCGAAATTTTTAATGAGCCCAAAGCACCAGGCAAAGTTGTTGACCCCTCAAAAAGGTTGGTCTGGCTGCAATCTCCCATTTGCGAATACCATGCCGAGTGAACCCATCAGCTGAGTTAAAGTCACGTCCTATGACGAGATCTCTCCACTTGGGAAGATGGCTGATTGAATAAGATTCTAGAAGTTCTTTATGACAACTATCCAACCTTCGAGGATCTAATCTATGGTTAAAGTCACCTACCTCCAGTAATATATCCCTCTGATAAACAGACGCTATACCTTCTTTCAACTTTCCCAGGTTCACCTTATATTCATGGTCCATTCCCTTCTATATATATACGTTTATAATACATATTCCCTCATAGCCGGATTCCGGCTTCTGCAATAAGACCCTACAACCTAATCCCCAATCACAGAGTAGTTCTATCTTTTCAACCTTCCTACTAACTGTGTGGAGATCAGAGTTAGTTGCCCCCTCCGATGGCCTCCCCAGACTATTTTTCTTTGCTGCTTTAGAGTATTGGGCGAATCCTTCTATAACTAGGGTTTCAAGGGTATCTTCACACAACCAAGTCCACAGTAGGCACACTATGTTGTTTCTCTTAATGAAATTATTGAAGTTAATCTGATCCGATATTTTCTTGTAGCCATTTATATTCCATGATATGACTGATAGGCTGTGTGACGACCCATGCTCCTAGTCGATTTCACTCAGAAAACCCTCCTTTTTATTTTCCCTAGATTCTGGTGATGCTAGGACATTGAACCTATTTACAGCAAATATGTCTTTTTCATATCTTGCAGATTCGTTATCGATTATAGTAATTGCAAGATCCTCCTTCTTATTCTAATTTGAGTTGATTAACCTATCTGCCGTAACCCTAGTCCAGCATGATTCGCAAGGAAATGCTGTCCCTGTAATTCATTCCTTCTAACCAGTCTAATTGTCTCCTTTTGCAGCACATTTTTGGCATTTTCTACAGCATCTTTCACCAAGGCATAATAGAAAAGAACCTTGGTCACCTCGCCCCCTGTACTACTTGTAACAAACCCTACTTCTCTAAGGTCCTCTGTGCCAATACTAACAAGACTTGTACATTTTGCCAGGGAGAAAAGAAGTTGTGATCTATTTAATGGGTTTAATTTCCTAACTTTTTTCCCACCTTTAGCATGTCCGTAAGGTTCTAGGAAAACCCATAGATCGGGGGTACATTCTTGCCTTACATTGTGGGCAACCCCCTTTATTCTTGCTTCCCTTCTCTTTGTTGTAGTGTCCTTCTTATCTTTTTCTATAGGAGCCTTACTGCAACTAAGAATCCCAAGACTCAATTGAGATGTTATCCTCCTTTCGGTACCTTTCACCTCTTTCCCCTCCTTCCCTCTCATTGTAGATGCCAAACTACTTTCAGTGCTCTTTGGTCTTCCTAGTCTATTCCAATGCTGTTCTCGTTTGGCTAAGGGCATTACCTTCTTCTCATTTGGTCCTTTCGTTATTTCCCTCTCTTGGCCTTCTTGTTCCAGCTTTTCACCTTTCCCTCTTCTCACCTTCCTGACATGATGTTTTATTAATTGTCTTTTTCTAAGAGCGACCTCTTTCACCCTTGACCTCGGGAGTCCACTCGTATAATATCTTTTTTCGCCCCATTTCTTCACAATCATTGTCTGCTGGTAAATGTACACAGTTGGTTCCTCTTTTAAGTTAGAGTCCCTTAGCCCAACTACCTCCTCCTCTTTACTACCTACTCCCTCATGTTCTCCATCAATTGGGCTAACTAGACCCGGCATTAACCCACTGATTTGAATCAGCTCGCCCAACATTGCTTTAGTTTAGACTTCTCCCCTTGAGTTTTTAAGAGATCATTATTTGATATAGAAACCTCTAGCAAACATTGCAGGGTTTTTTGGAGGATCCACATAACCTCAAGCATGGAAGTACTTGAGACTCCTGTGACCTTCAGCCCATGCAATGGGGATTGCAATGTTCCAATCCCTATCCCAAAAGAGCAGTCTTCCCCCACATTCTCCTTAGGTTGGGTAACTGTTCCATTTAAGTCTTTTATACTGCTTAACGTTGCATCTTCTCCTTCATCTTCAACTTCATGTTCAAGTGACCGCTGAGACATTCTTGGCGAAGAAGACAGCCGTGAGTTCAATGAAACCCCAGATATATTAAATATAGTCTGGTTTAAAGAGGCTACCTCAACCTCTCCAGCGGACTCAGAGGTTCAGTATGCCGCGACGATTGCCTCCTTGTTCGTCGCCTCCTTCCCCCTGAAATGTCTCCCCAAGAAGTCTTTGATTGAATTATAGACTGACGAGCCACCCTTTACTATTGTAGGTTTTGCTGATTTCGGTGTTAGTGTCAATGATTGTGCATTTCTTGTTGCTTGTTTCTTCATTCCAGCTGGCTCACTCAGCCCTTTTGATTTACCTACTCCACTCCCTTCACCTGACGCTAGAATGTTCAATTCATTCTTTTTTGCAGTTTTTGTAGACTTACGGGTTTTTGCTTTGGCCGGCGCCATCTTTTTAACTCCCTTCTTCAATTCTCGCAATCTGGGCTCCGATTTCCAATACTAAGACCTGTATATATGTTACTTCCCTGACCCAATCCACTGCTGGGGTTACACAGCCCCTTTTGCCAGACTCAATTTTATAACTTGTACATTTATGTCTGCTGCAGTTGCTTAAAGGTTAAGTTCTGGTGTCCTTAATTATAAAGAGGAATCAGTTACAATCCTTCCACATGGATTTCAAATAGGTCGAACTGCTTTTCACTTACCTCAGTTCCACGGTTTACCACTGCACACTCCTGCACTCTTTGATACCATCGGCTAGATTACAGCCCTGGAGCTGTCATCAACTCTAGCTCATCTGGTATCGACAACACTCCTACGGGCCCGCGTTTTATTTATAAATTGTGAGGACGAGCGGCATTTTATTTCTAAATTGTGAAAACTATTACAGGGTGCAGGGATTTTGCTGCCAATCCTTCTCACCCAAGCGACAGCAATCCCCCTCCCGAACCCGGGTGCAATCCGCGTCCTCCAGCAGGGTGCCTCGGGGCCTCTTCCCGCCCCGGGTCTTGCTCATGGCCTGGCATCCACGAGAGCCAACGCCAGCACAGGATCCACCGGATCTGCGCGCGTGCACAAAGCCAAGCACACGTGCACGGTGCGTTGCACGTCAGTCCTCCGATTCCTCCGGAGCTGCTTCCTGAACTTCTAGCACAAACGCGATGCAAATATTGCGTGTGTGTGGTAACCGGGACCTGAGTCAGTCCTGTTCCTGTTTATGAGGGCTAGAGTTAGTAGTGTGGTCTGTCTGCAGCTCATAGAGAGGGCTGGATTCAGTAGTGTGGTCTGCCTGCAGCTAACAGAGAGGCCTAGAGCCAGTAGTGTGGCCCATCTGCAGCTTACAGAGAGGCTGGAGTCAGTAGTGTGGCCTGTCTGCAGCTGATAGAGAGGGCTGGGGTCAGTAGTGAGACCCGTCTACGGCTAACAGAGAGGGCTGGAGTCAGTAGTGTGGCCCACCTGCAGCTTATAGAGAGGGCTAGAGTCAGTAGTGCAGCCCGTCTACAGCTAACGGAGAGGGCTGGAGTCAGTAGTGTGGCCTGTCTGCGGCTAATACAGAGGGTTGGAGTCAGTAGTGTGGCCCCTCTGCAGCTAATAGAGAGGGTTGGAGTCAGTAGCATGGTCCGTCCGCAGCTAACAGAGAGGGCTGGAGTCAGTAGTATGGCCTACCTGCGGCTATTAGAGAGGGCTGGCGTGAGAAGTGTGGCCCACCTGCGGCTAAAAGAGAGGGCTGGAACCAGTAGTGTGACCCACCTACGGCTATAGAGAGACCTGCAGTCAATTGTTTGGCCCACCTGCGGCTAATAGAGAGGGCTGGAGTCAGTAGTTTGGCCCGTCTGCAGCTAATAGAGAGGGCCAGAGTCAGTAGTGTGGCCCACCTGCGGCTAACAGAGAGGGCTAGAGTCAGTAGTGTGGCCCCTCTGCAGCTAATAGAGAGAGCTGGACTCAGTAGTGTGGCCCACCTGCGGCTAATCGAGAGGGCTGGACTCAGTAGTGTGGCCCGTCTGCCGCTAATAGAGAGGGCTGAAGTCAGTAGTGTTGCTCGCCTGCAGCTAATAGAGAGGGTTGGAGTCAGTAGTGTGGCCCCTCTGCAGCTAATAGTGAGGGCTGGTGTCAGTAGTGTGGCCCGTCTGCCGCAAATGGAGAGGGCTGAAGTCTGTAGTGTTGCTCGCCTGCAGCTAGTAGAGAGGGTTGGAGTCAGTAGTGTGGCCCCTCTGCAGATAATAGTGAGGTTTGAGTTAGTAGTGTGGCCCACCTGCGGCTAATAGAGTGAGCTGGAGTCTTTGTAGTTTGGCCCTTCTGCAGCTAATACAGAGGGTTGGAGTCAGTAGTGTGGCCCCTCTGCAGCTAATAGAGAGGGTTGGAGTCAGTAGCATGGTCCGTCCGCAGCTAACAGAGAGGGCTGGATTCAGTAGTGTGGCCCACCTGCGGCTAAAAGAGAGGGTTGCATTCAGTAGTGTGGCAAACCTGTGGCCAATAGAGATGGCCGCTGTCCCACCTGAGGGTAATAGAGAGTGCCAGAGTCAGTAGTGTGGCCCGTCTGTGGCTAATGCAGAAAGCTGGAGTCAATAGTGTGGCCCACCTTCGGTTAATAGAGAGTGCTGGAGTCAGTAATGTTACAAAAGGGGGTGGTGATGGACCGCTTTGGCCGCCATAAGTGTGGCAGGGTATGCTCAGACGTGAGTCCCTTGCTCACTTTGCCTCTGGATTCAAGCAAGCCGGGCTGAAGATGGCTGGAATGCCAGAAACCGCTCTCTGAAGCTTGTTTCCGGTCCAGGAAAGGCATGGCTTGGCAGTTCGGGCTGGACTGTTCCCATGAGGCACAGGGTCAGACTGATTTGCATATAGCCATGTCTGAACTGGGGTGGCAGATTGGGCTAAAGAACGGTGATGGATCAAACCCAGATCTTTTGACTGGGTGTGAGTGTTTGATTGGTTCAGATGCTCCGTCCATCACCACCCCTTTTTGTACCGCTTTGGCCGCCATAAGTGTGGCAGGGTATGCTCAGACGTGAGTCCCTTGCTCACTTTGCCACTGGATTCAAGCAAGCCGGGCTGAAGACGGCTGGAATGCCAGAAACCGGTCTCGGAAGCTTGTTTCCGGTCCAGGGAAGGCATGGCTTGGCAGTTCGGGCTGGACTGTTCCCATGAGGCACAGGGTCAGACTGATTTGCATATAGCCATGTCTGAACTGGGGTGGCAGAGTGGGCTAAAGAACGGTGATGGATCAAACCCAGATTTTTTGACTGGGTGTGAGTGTTTGATTGGTTCAGATGCTCCGTCCATCACCACCCCTTTTTGTACCGCTTTGGCCGCCATAAGTGTGGCAGGGTATGCTCAGACGTGAGTCCCTTGCTCACTTTGCCACTGGATTCAAGCAAGCCGGGCTGAAGACAGCTGGAATTCCAGAAACCGGTCTTGGAAGCTTGTTTTCGGTCCAGGGAAGGCATGGCTTGGCAGTTCGGGCTGGACTGTTCCCACGAGGCACAGGGTCAGACTGATTTGCATATAGCCATGTCTGAACTGGGGTGGCAGAGTGGGCTAAAGAACGGTGATGGATCAAACCCAGATCTTTTGACTGGGTGTGAGTGTTTGATTGGTTCAGATGCTCCGTCCATCACCACCCCCTTTTGTACCGCTTTGGCCGCCATAAGTGTGGCAGGGGATGCTCAGATGTGAGTCCCTTGCTCACTTTGCCACTGGATTCAAGCAAGCCGGGCTGAAGACGGTTGGAATGCCAGAAACCGGTCTCTGAAGCTTGTTTCCGGTCCAGGGAAGGCATGGCTTGGCAGTTCGGGCTGGACTGTTCCCATGAGGCACAGGGTCAGACTGATTTGCATATTGCCATGTTCTAACTGGGGTGGCAGAGTGGGCTAAAGAACGGTGATGGATTAAACCCAGATCTTTTGACTGGGTGTGAGTGTTTGATTGGTTCAGATGCTCCGTCCATCACCACCCCCTTTTGGAGTCAGTAATGTGGCCCACTTGCAGCTAATAAATAGGGCTGTAACCAGTGGTGTGGCCCATCTGCATATAATAGAGAGGGGTGGAGTCGGTAGTGTGGCCTGTCTCCTGCTAATAGAGAGGGGTGGAGGCAGTAGTGTCGCCCGTCTTGCGGCCAACAGAGAGGGCTGGATTCAGTAGTGTGGCCTGCCTGCAACTAATAGAAAGGGCTGGAGTCACTAGGATGACCTGTCTGCAGCTAATAGAGAGGGTTGGAGTCAGTAATGTGGCCCACCGCCTGCTAATAGAGACGACTGGAGTCAGTAGTGTTGCCCGTCTGCAGCTTATAGAGAGGGCTGGAGTCAGTAGTGTGGCCTGTCTACAGCTAACAAAGAGGGCTGGAGTCAGGAGTGTGGCCTGTCTGCGGGTAATAGAGAGAGCTGGAGTCAGTAGTGTGGCCCCATGCAGCTAATAGAAAGGGCTAGAGTGAGAAGTATGCCCACCTGCGGCTAATAGTGTGGGCTGGAGTCAGTCGTGTGTCCCACCTGCGGCTATTAGAGAGGATGGAGTCAGTAGTTATGCTCGTCTGCAGTTAACAGAGAGGGCTGAAGTCAGGAGTGTGGCCTGTCTGCAGCTAATAGAGAAGGCAGGAGTCAGTAGTGTGGTCCACCTGTGGCTTATAGACTTGGCTGGAGTCAGTATTGTGACCCCTCTGCAGCTAATAGAGAGGGCTGGAGAGAGACGTGTGCCCACCTGCGGCTAATAGAGAGGGCTGGAGCTAGTAGTATGGCCCATCTGCAGCTTATAGAGAGTCTGGAATCATTAGTGGGGCCTGTCTGCTGCTGATAGAGAGGGCTGGGGTCAGTAGTGTGACCCGTCTGCGGCTAACTGAGAGGGCTATAGTCAGTAGTGTGGCCCGCCTACAGCTAACAAAGACAGCTGGAGTCAGGAGTGTGGCTTGTCTGCGGCTAACAGAGAGGGCTGGAGTAAGAAGTGTGGCCCACCTGCGGCTAAAAGAGAGGGCTGGAGTCAGTAGTGTGGCCTACCTGCTTCTAATAGAGAGGGCTGGAGTCAGTAGTTTGGCCCACCTGTGGCTAATAGAGAGGGCTGGGGTCAGTAGTTTGGCCCCTCTGCAGCTAATAGAGAGAGCAGAAGTCAGTAGTTTGGCCCACCCGCGGCTAATAGAGAGGGCTGGAGTAAGTAGTGTGGCCCACATGCGGCTAAAAGAGAGGGCTGGGGTCAGTAGTTTGGCCCCTCTGCAGCTAATAGAGAGAGCAGAAGTCCGTAGTTTGGCCCACCCGCGGCTAATAGAGAGGGCTGGAGTAAGTAGTGTGGCCCACATGCGGCTAATAGACTTGGTTGGAGTCAGTCGTGTGACCCACCTGCAGCTAATACAGAGGGCTGGAGTCAGTATTGTGGCGCCTCTGCAGCCAATAGAGAGGGCTGGAGTGAGAAATGTGCCCACCTGCAGCTCATAGAGAGGGCTGGAGCCGGTAGTGTGGCCTGTCAGCTGCTGACAGAGAGGGCTGAAGTCAGGAGTGTGGCCTGTCTGCAGCTAATAGAGAAGGCTGGAGTCACTAGTGTGGTCCACCTGCGGCTAATAGACAGGGCTGAAGTCAGTATTGCGGCCCCTCTGCAGCTAATAGAGAGGGCTGGAGTGAGAAGTGTTAGGGTTCGAGGGAGAAGGAGACCTTGCGCTGTGTTTTGGGTCGGATCATGGAACCGGAGGCGCACTTTACACACACTTCTTTAGTCCTCTAAAACAACACTCGCACGTAGCCTGACGCTTGGCTTACTGACTCGTTCCGTGACCACGCCCCCTTCTACTTCCATGTTGTTCCAGTCTCGCCGCTGCTCCTTTGGCGTGTTCGTGCTTTGGTTCTCCGCTGCCCGAGTCCTCGACTCAGCTCCCCACGGAGTCGGTATCCTCCTGAGGTGTAGCGGTATTTCTTTCTTGGCAGCATCTCCCTTCACTGCATTTCCCTCCAACCCCTCTCGTTGTTACTTGCCTCATTTGTGTATATCATGTGCCTTATATCAAGTATTGCGAAGTCTGTCACGGTCTCAGTGCTGCTCAAGACTTTTGTTTATTATCCTCCCCTTTTTGTTTTTTCCTGCGAGGGAGTCGCTGTTCTGCTCCATATTTCCCCCGTGGAGCCGGACGGCACACCTCAGTGAGTGTGTGTCTGCCCCGCCCTGCTGTGGCTGACAGGGCCGGACGGAACACCTCGGATCCCTTTCCTGCATGTGAGAGAGTTGATGTTCCGCCCCATATTCTCCCGTGGAGCCGGACGGCACACCGAAGTGAGTGTGTATCTGCTCCGCAACGTTGGGACCAACTGGCCGGTCGGAACACCTCAATCCCCTGTCCTTTTAGTTTAGACAAGTTTTCACCTTCTTTTCCACCCCCCACAGTGTCCGTTGAATGAATGGTGAATGAATGTGAGTTAAGGTTACCTCTTTTTGAGACCTCCCGGAAGAACTCCGATAACCTAGCCTCATTCCAGCCACATACAGGGAGGTACCGGGATATTTTGTGGTCCTCCTCTTCAAGGAGTCTTCCAGACGAGCGCTGGTGAGTGTGAGACGATGATAAACACAGCTCAATGTTTGGAATGTTCTAAAAGTTGCCTAGATATATAAGGGTGGTTATTGTTCTTTCCTTCCAGCATCTACGTTCCCTGGCTGCCATTCTACACAACCTCAATCATATTGGGAGAGTGGTGGACACTCCTTGGTTTTATTCCCCATACTTTTTGAGAGCAGTGTCTCGGAGTGAGTTTCAAGATTCTCCTTTGAGGACTGCTTTTTAGAAGTTGGGGGATTTATCTTCGCTCCTGTGGATTCTGGCGACTGTTCCTGACAAGAAGTGTGCCCACCTGCGGCTCAAAGAGAGGGCTGGAGCCAGTAGTGTGGCCCATCTGCAGCTTATAGGGAGGCTGGAGTCAGTAGTGTAGCCCGCTTTCAGCTAACCAAGAGGGCTGGAGTCAGGAGTGTGGCCTGTCTGCGTGTGAGAAGTTGGCCTGGTATATGGTGTTCACTATTCTAGTGATCACCTTGCACCAATCCAAATGACCCTTATTGTGATTGGTTGTAAGTCAACCTTATAGACCAGCTATCCTAAGGGTAGCATGGACAAAAGCAGTCTTAGGCTAAACTCAAGAGGGCATGTGAAGCCAGCTGTTTTACCATATGCAGTCCTTTAAAATACCAAATGAAAGCCACACAAGTTATATATTACAAAATATATTTATTTATTTCTAGAATAATCCCCTTAACTCTTTATGAGCACAGGAGCACAAGCGAACACAGTGTAACATACAGTAAGCTGCACAATTATGAATAGGTCGGGTGGACACTCAAACCATATATTAAGAAAGTGGTATAAGTACCACGTCACGAACAATGAACAGGCCTAGGGCCTTGGGAATCGCTGGGCCTACACTGAACTAACGAAGGTTAGGTCGGGAGAGGCCCACAGGATACGGGTTCAGAGTCTATAGGCAACCGCGTTTACCATACAAGTCAATGGTGCGTAAAAATCAGAAAGTGTTAGGTTTCGGAGACTTCTGACTGGACTAGAACTTAGCCACTTAAAACTAGGACACTAGAGGTCTGAAACACTACACTATAGGAGCACTGGGTTATAGCGTTACCTCACCCACAGGAAGCGGGTGCATAGGTGCCAAAGTGTGTCGGGTTTTGTCGTGAAGTTCTATGGAGCCTTGAGGAAAAGATGCTGCAGGCAGCCAGGAGAGAAGAGTCTGGTTGTATCCAAGGGTGGATCAAAGATGTAGAGTACCTAAAAGCAGAGGGGACAGAGTTTAGGTCACTAGCCAGTGACCACCGAGGAACCAGGCGATGTCGGGTTGCAATCAGGTGATGTTGAGGTGTTTGTCTCCACTGCCATGTGGACCAGGAAGGATCAAGGATGACCAGCTGGTGAACACGAGCTGTCCCACGAAGGCTCTTGCTGTCGGCGGTGTCGATACGCGATTCGGAATCACCAAGCTTTGGCAAAGGCAACCCACGCAGGACTCGAAGATGTCTTCTTGATCGGACCGGGAAGGTCAGATCGATGGCTCCTTTTCAGGGGAGCTGGGGCCAATCTCGAGCAACCAGACCAGCAGTGTAGTTTCGAGGTTTCCTCGTCATGGAGGCCACTAGCCAACGGGCAAGCGACCAGACAACGCGTCGAGCAGGAAAAGTGCAAAAGAACCCCACACAGCACTCGGAGAGTGTGGAAAGGTGATCTTTGGAGCACAGGCTGCTCGGGCTGGGGCTTCTCAAACCCCAAAGCACAACATCGAGGGTGCCTCGGGAGCTGCGCTGAAAGCACTTCGTCGACTTTTCAAGATGGCCGGTCCCACGTCTCTCGTCGCCTCCACGGGTCTAAGCTTTGCTAGGACTGTCGATCGGGCTGTTGGAAGTCTGGGAGTCCAGGTCATGTCGGTCTCTGTCGTTCGAGCTCCGGCGGGAGCAATGGCAAAGAAAGTCTTGATGCGCTGATGGTGCCTGCTTGCACAGGGTGGCCACTCCTTGACCACAAGGGAGATTCTTCAGTCTTCTAGGTTGAGTAGGATGTCGAAGGGTCCAGAGTTTCATTTCAAAGTTTCAGTCAGGATGATCTAAATTGCATTGGCACAGCTCCTACCTTTATTCCAAATCAAGGGGCTGGATCACCTGCTAGGTCCCTCCTATGGGTGGGACCCAGGAAGGGGGTGGTTACACCCCTTTCCCTTTGTCCAGTTTCTCGCCAGAGCTGGGGCTGGAGTGCCCCAGCACCGGTTTGAACTGGACTATGCATGGGACCCCTTGTGCGCCCCAGATAGTGTCTAGTTTCATTCAACCCTCCCTGCTACAATCCACTATCTCCTGTCTGGGGTGGTGTAACACCTCCCTGTGACAGGATACCATTTGTCCAGGCATCCCCTGCCGGAGTTTCGGTCAGCAGCAGGAGGCCAGACTTGTGTCTGTGGCAGCAGCAACCATTTTGCGATGCTGGGGCTCTGGTTAGATTTTACCTTGTTTAAGCAAAGTAACATGTCTTCTCCAGTATTAGGGGTGTCTTTCATAGATTCACATGCTTGAATATTCCCCGTCGTCATAGTGGGAGTCCCACGGTACATAGAATAGCAGTAATATATGCGTATATACATGAAAATTACCATAATTACATATATACATACATATAATGCAGTAAAATATCTCAAGTTTAGAAGTACCATAGAACAGAGTAGGCCCATAGAAAGCCTAAGGGAGAACTCACTGTAGTAACATATCAGTGTCCTTATGTATTGGTCCACATTCTAGCCAATCAGGCTGTAGCTCCCTCTAGAACCTTCTCCTCAGAAGCCCAAGTCCTCAGATTTTCTACCGCACGTCGAGTGAAGAGAGTCTCCCTGAGCTCTGCTCAGTTTTTTTCTTCTTACATAGCTGTTTTTCTTTTCAGATGTCTTCCTCAAGGAAATCTTTGTTCAAACCATGTCCATCATGTGAAAAATTGCATCTCTTTCATGAAGATCCACACAGTAAATTTATTTACTGTCTCTACCCGGACCATGAAGTGAAGAACTGTAAGTACTGCCGTACTTTTCCATCTAAAACTTTAAGGGACAGAGAGGCCCGTCTTCTTCTGTGGCTACAGAAGTTGAAGACAACTGACACTGTGGTCTCGGAGGTTGAGAGTGTCTCTTCTTTCCAGTCAAAGACCTCTCAGAAGCGTGGGTCGGAGACGGAGATGCCTTCTCCTTTTCTCAAGAAAAGTAGACTTGTGGAAATCTCTAAGGATGTCTCCCCACAGGATTTACCTCCAATTACGCCTACGGGACCTGGCTCTCTGGCGTCACTGTCCAAAGCCATGCCATCATCCTCGAAAACGGGCACTGGCTCGACGACGCGTCCATCGACGACGACGAAATCCGTGGATGCTGTCTCCATGTCGACGACGACATGTTCAATGTCTTCGAGAACTACGCCATGAGGTGAGACCCATTACCTCTATCTTAAAGATCTCGTCAACGACTGTCAAATCAACACCATCGACGAAGAAACCACCGTCAACGCATCATTCGTCTATGCGCTCCTTGTTGTTGACCAAGATTACAGCATCGTCGACGTGCCGGCGTCCGTCGACGGGACCCTTATTGTCGACGACAACTTCGTCGACGACTGCCTCACCGTCGTCGACTGCCCAACCTTCGTCAACGGGACCATCTTCGTCCACGAGTAAGGCTCTACCCTCGCCGACGACGTCGTCGGCGGTGAAAAAATCTTCGTCGACGAAGGCTAAATCACATCCGTCTACAGTTACGGATTCTTTGTCCGTGGACACGGCACACCACCATGTCGACGGGCTCGTTAACGTTGCACCATCCTTTAGCCACGGCTATCACCTTCACAGTGGTCACTGCTTCCACGCTTGAAAGGGGGCCTCTTATACAGTTGAGTGGTTAAAGGGGTGGGTAACCCAATATACCCTTGCGGGCTCGGGCAATCAATATGGTTATAGCAAAAAGTGCCAGCACGGGATTTCTTTCAAAAACCACAGTTATTACAGTGTGATGAGGTCTATACTATTAAGACTTCTCATCTGAGAGAAACAGACACTGTTCTGTATGTTACTATCTGTTTGTGGACCTTATAGAAGCTACTACACTAGCCCTATGTAAGTCAATCAATTTCAAACAGTTTTAAAGCAATTTTTGTAATTCTGCTCAATAAATGAGTGTGAAGCAACACGGAACAGTTATTTTTCAAAAAAGGTATTATTTATATTCTTTTGAGTTCAAATCTTTCAAGGGTACAAAATTAAGAGTATTTGCACATAAGTATTAGGTAAACGGAAATGACAAAACAATCCATTAATACATAAGAAAAACAATCCAGTCTATCCAAAGTATGTAAAATTGACTCCTTTTTAAGAATAAAATAGAAAGTCAGATGTAGGGTGTGGACGTGGACCGGTATGTCGACGTTTCGGTCTCATAGGTTGTATCAAAAGACCATCATCAGGACAGTAAATTTAATGCAGTGCAGATGACCCCTATAAAATATTATTGTAAAATTAACATACATTCTTTCCAGGTGTTGCTAACAAACAGTCAATAAATCTATATTTGACATTTATATACATCTGATTTGACTATTTACATTGCTAAGATAATAAATGTAAAAAAGAGTAGCTTAACAAACTGGTCAGTGTGGTGACAAGAGTGCTGGCTTACGAAATTACATTTAAGACTTAGTCTGATATTATCCACAAAATGAATACAGTAAATGAACTTACTTATTATAAAATTAGAACTTGCTATGAGTAATCAAAGCTGCAGTTCAACATGAAGGTTCTTAACCTGCGACAAACGGATATGGATGAGGTAAGATTAGCCTACAACGTATCAAGTTGATTTCTGAGTCGGTCTCAGTGAATACAACTGTAACCAAAATCATTATCATTAGTTTTTTACCTCAAGGAATCGCCAAATATCCCTTGTTGTTTGTGTCCATATAGTCAAGTCGCATAATGTTTATTCATTATACTTCAGACCTGTTCTTATTTTCAGGATTCTAGTATGCTGAAATATATAAAATATATTTTGTAGCTTCAAGCTTATATGGATTTGCTTGTTTATTTCTAGCTGGGCGAATATATAACATCGTTTTGTCTTTGGTTTGAAACCATTGTTCAGATTTTGTAAACGTTTAAGGAAACGCAAGAGTTGAACATATATTGACTCGAGTTCATAAAGATACATGATGTATCTAGCCAGCTATAGGATAGACACACTAGAGTCATAATTGTCAATTTATGCCAAGAGTTTATTGTGAGTCAAGAAACCGACCCTTCTAAAGTCTACAAAGGCAACAAATGTGTTAAAATCCGTATTGCATTAACATTATGTCAATTAGACCAAGGTCTAAAACTATGTTGGTATGAGATTGTATATAACAACATTTTGTACTATTAGTTTAAAAGGAGAAAGTCAAACTTATTTCAAAGACGTGAGCCTATGCGATTTTGTAACTGCCAGCATTTTATGCGGCTTCGTTTCTAGGAAAAATCCGAGAAAAATCTCAGAAGTAAACAGCCAAAACTATATGGCGTCGGCAGCGATTAAGGTCCACATATCAGGACTTGGTACTTACTATAGAATAGCAGAATGAACGAACGTCAAGACTCCTAAGCGTCGGATCAAGGGTGATCAGAGTAGTGGGCCAATTAAAGCGTATTATATACTACCTTTACGTTGTGCGTGGTGGTCACGTGTTAGGTCTATGATCGATACTGATTTTTAGTACGCAAACGGCCGCCATTTTAGAGTGGTCACATCACTGTGTAGTTGAGGTTGAAAACATACAAATCGCATTGATCGTGTTTGCGAAAATTAAAATAAAGGACCCAGTTTCACTTATTTATATATCAGCATATTTCATAGCTGTTAAAATGCTTATTGTAAAAAAGTCATTATAAACGTGAATTAAATTGGAAATCGATAATAGGTGAGGCTAAAATATATTGTCACTCATGTTTGAAGTTTCTATGTAAAGATTATCTTGAATGGTATTTACAGAGACATACACCCGATTATTGCCTGTCGCTTTGACAGTGTATTTGTCAGTAAAACCATTTGTTTGCTGAACAACTTAGATAGAGAGATATGTGTGACACATATTATTGATGGTTTTTATAAAACTGGCGCACTTCTGTGGCGCGCACATTCTTCGAATTCATGCCAATTTAGAACATTCAAGACATGACATATATTTTATCCAGACCACACATTTATGTATTTATGTACAAAAAAATATCTACATGACACAGTATATTCCAAACTGGGTAATAATATAGCATAAACTCAAAATGCCTCATACCATCTGTCGCATTCAAGTAGCGCTCACATTCTCTGGATAATCCTAAGGTTTATATTATATTGATGCTGTTCGGTGAGGCCAAACTTCTGTGGACCCCAGACTGGTGGCCTCAAGATCTTGGCCCGGCTCCAGAACCCAAGCAGGTAGTGAAAAACCTTGGCGTCCGACTTGATCAGGAGCTTTCATTAAAACATCATAGCAATCAAGTGGTGGGCTCCTGCTTCCATATCATCGGGATGCTACGAAAGGTTTTCCCTTTACTACCTGACTCTACTAGGAGAACCTTGGTGCAGGCCCTAGTATTGAGTCGCTTGGACTACTGCAATGGGCTGTTGTTGTCAACAAATGAAGCGGTAATCTCTAGACTCCAGGTAGTCCAGAATACTGCTGCCCGTCTGGTCCTGAACAAGCCCTCTCGCACCCCGTCTAAACCCCTTTTGGAGAAGTTGCATTGGTTACCCATCAAACAGAGGGTGAAGTTTAAGATCTGCTGTACAATGCATAAGTGTCTACAGGGAAATGGTCCAGCATATCTGATTAATAAATTCTCCTGGTATACACCGACACGCTCTTTGAGATCCAGTGAGCAGGCATTGTTACAGATTCCAAAATTTAGCAAAGTGAGACAAGGGGGAAGATCTCTTACGGTTGCTGGTCCAACTTTGTGGAACAGCCTCCCACTGTATTTGAGACAGTGCAAGGACCACCTTCCTTTTAGGAAGCAATTAAAGACATTCCTTTTTCAAAATTGACTTATGTTTATGGTTAGGGTCCGCTAGTTGCTTTTTTGGCTGCCAAAGGCGCGGAGATACTCCTTCGGGAAGTGATCCTAGCGCGGTACAAACACGCAAAATAAATAAAAAAATAAACCTTACTGGGGATTATATTGTGGTCTGCTTGGTAGGGGAGTTTCAGGTTATACAGGCCAATGTGTGCCATTCGGTAGAAGAGTTTAGTCCACCATTTCATTTCTTTTTCACTGTGATGTAACTGGAGAAAATGTTCTACCAGAGGTGCATTTTCTGTTTTACACCTAATCCTGGATTGGTGCTGTAGGATTCTTTGTTTAATCATCTGTGTGGTTTTACCTATGTATATCATGTCACAAGGGCATTGTATACAGTAAACCACAT
The DNA here is from genome assembly GCF_964263255.1 of Lissotriton vulgaris. Lineage (NCBI taxonomy): Eukaryota > Metazoa > Chordata > Amphibia > Caudata > Salamandridae > Lissotriton > Lissotriton vulgaris. The sequence goes on from NC_141685.1 coordinate 244,929,378, forward strand.
TCTGTGTACGACAATTGGAAAAGTTCTTAATTCGAGCACCGCTGCCCCTTCAGAATATGTCCTCTTTCTGCTTCTATTTTCGTCTCCTGTTTTTTATTTTTTGTCTCTGGCTTGTGCTCCCTGTGTATAAGAAAGTCGGAGTTCTTTATCAAATAAAAAACAGGAGACGAAAATAGAAGCAGAAAGAGGACATATTCTGAAGGGGTAGCGGTGCTCGAATAAGGTACAATTTTTTGAAGCACCGTTTACTAACCAGAGAGATCACCCGTCACCCCTCAAATTTCTAACAGTCACAATATTCCCATAGGGTTCCCAGAAACAGAAGTAAAATAAGAAGGCTGTTGAACCCACCTGAACCCGGCTACATATAAAGCTACAGGTATAGATTTTTCTAAAAGGCAAAGGTCCAGTGATTTTAAATGGGTGAGAGCAACAGAACTAAGGTGTTGTTCTCTTTTCTTTTGTGCACAGAACGATAAGATACAGAAGTGACAAAGCCCTGACGAGATCCCGTTCATTCATTTAACGGGTTCGAAACGCGTCGGCATCTAGAAGGCCAAAAAAGAAACAGGATTAATTGCGATTTTTTGGAATCATTTATTTGCATTCAGTTGGTCTTCTTTACAGGAAATATTTTTGTCCTTCATTGACTTTACAGTAAATCGAAAGGAGTATCGTTTTATATTGGCATTTCGAACTTGATGATTTGAACAATTGCCGCTACATGAAAATCATGTGCATATATGTTTAGAATTCTGTTCATTCTTTGATGTATTGAAAGTGTTGGTAACTTTTTGTTTTGCATATTTGTCATTAAGTGTTATATGTTACGTGTCTTTTTCAAACATAAAAACTTTTTGTATTTTGAAATTGAAAAGTGAAGGGTAAAACTAAATAAACCCACATATTCAGAAGTAGACCTGATTTATGTGCTTTAAATTATCAAGCAAAAAAGAAGTGTGAGGGGAGCAAGTTGTATATGTATGATTAATTATTTCAGGCAGACAGTCGCCATTTTTGAAGTCCGAGAAAGATCATGAAACTGAGACTCTCTGAGAAAGATTGAAGGAGAAGGAGAAGTAGCGCAGAGAGATCAGAGACAGAGAGAGAGAGAAAGACAGCAGCTAATAACGAGAGAGGTTCCAGTGACTTGGAGGGAAGCAGAGGAGATCGAGCATAGCGGTGCAGACGTGTACTTGTAAAAAAGGGTTCCAAAGACAACCAGTAACCAAAGACCCTTTTTATGTTGCCCGGCGGTATCGCCTCTATGACCCACCAATGTTAATCAATGAAGAAGCAGGCGCTGGAGACTGGAAGGCAGGAAACGAGGATTTTATTCTCTCCGGAGGAGAACACATCAATTCAGACAGCAAGTATCGTCACGAGGTGCTCTAGCCACATCTCTGAGGCCTGGCCTCTTATACTAGGGTTTATGGCCTTTATTGTACATAACACATTCTCGCAACACGTCGATAGTTGAAAGAACATCCTCGGAATCTCCCCATCAGGCCCGTTCCCACATACATTTACAGTTGGATTCCCCACCCCGGTCACAACAGGTGATGGTTGCCGCACAGCAGGGCATTCCGCCGATTCACGGAATGCATGGGTTTGATCGGATCTCATAGGGTGGGGGCTTTGATCGGTTCGAGGGTCTTTTGATGGGGAGGGGAAGCTTCCTACTGTACGGGGTAATAAACAGTATCCGCAGGGCCAGGTGGCGGCCTGGGAACAAGGAAGACAAACGGGGACACAGGAAAAGGGGGTTTGCATCAAAAGGATCTGAGGCCATGAAAGGAATGAGGGGAGGTGTCGCGCTGGGAACAGGATGGGATTCTGTGGTGAAGCTGCGCTGAAGTGGGGTTTATGACCCAAGGCATGAGAGAGCGGGGGTTGTCAGTGTGCGGGGGGGGATGCTTGCGAGGTTAAGGGAGAGAGAGAGACGCGCTGGCTATCAGCGAGGGGCAGGGAGGCCATGGTGTTCAAAATGGCTGCCGCTTACGCGCACGAATGGGCTTGGAAAGGGGCAAGATGGCGCCGATAATGTTGACGTTTTGCAGTCTAATCTTTAACAGTCCTCCCTTTTCAACATATCTTAGCCAACTTGTTTAATCAATGTCAATCTTCATCAAATTCCTAACCTCGGCATCATATATTGCTCTCATATGTTCGTTTCCAAAGTCCACAGTCTTAGGGCAAATACAATTTACGCATAATGTACACAGGGGTGGTAGACATTGAATTCCTAAACATAAACCGCATATTACAACCACAGGAATCAGAATAATGGTGAATAGTCTCCAGCCCCAGTTCTTAACGGTGCTCCAGAACCACCCACCCAGCGACCATTCTTCTTGTTCTTGGTGGACTTCTGAAGAGAGTCTATGAAGATGTTCGATGGCCTTGTACACTGAGGGTGAGTTGTCCGGTATGTACGTACAGCAGCTGGACCCAATAATGCGGCATGCCCCACCACGATCCGCAAGAACCACGTCCAGGACAAGGCGGTCCTGGAGGGCCACCAAGCGGACCGCTTGAAGTTCAGCGGTGTTGTTAGCAAGGATACCAGCCGTGATGTTCATTGTTGTCTCGACTGCTTGAGTCAGATGTCGGATGGCACGGCTGTTTGCCATCGGGCCCCAGAGGGGGACAAGTCCTTTCATAGCATCGATGAATTGCGCCCCTGTTGAGTCGGCTTGTTCGATGTCCTTGGCTCGTTTTTGTCTGTGATGATTTGCTGGTGCCACATAGGTCGGAGGAAGGATGAAGGAAATGAAACAAGTGCCCCCCCAGCCTTTGGGGAGCCAGGTGTAAGCCTTTGTGCCGCAGACGAAATACGTGTTTGGTGATGCCACAAAGGAAGGTGGGTCGGCGGAGTCCAGAGTTCTGGAAAACCGGCAGGCACTGTGGCCTACCAGCTGAGTCCCAAGCCCTTCCATGCACATGTGGCCGGTGACGTTGATGACTGACAGGGCCACAGTCAGAGTGGCAGCCGTTCGTTTTCGCAGGTAGGAGAAGGTGGTTCTGGTTGGATTATTGAACACTTGCATTTCAACTTGTTCTTTAGCAGGGATGTCCAAGTGGATTGTGTTGTTGTTGGTCTGTGGGCAGAAGTGTGTCTTTGTTCTGTTCCGCCAGACCCCGTGGTAGAAATGCGTTACGGTTTTGCTGGAGGTGGCATTGTCCTTAAAGCTTTCTTGCAGGAGCATCAGCCAGGCAAGACAGGAGCCGTGAACTGAGAAAGGTGAAGGGATGAATGGTATTGAGTGTCCAGTGGCGTGGGGTAGCAACCCACAGATCCAACAGTTGGTGGCATTGGTGGCAAGGTTGTGCTGGTGAAGTAGTTGTACAAAGGAGTTATTCCAAAATTCCTTTCGCCTTTCTCTGAGTTGGGGAGAGAGCGAGATCAGATAATGTTCCTTCATGGTGGTAGGCTGGACAGTGGTCAGGAATGTTTCGTGAGCAGGTGCATTTTCTTCCACAATCCAGAGTGTGGTCATGAGGAGAAAGCAGAAGAGGATTGTGATGAAGAGCGCAATAGTCTTTGGGCTATGGAGTCTGTCTGCTTTTGGGTTTCTGCGGTGGGTATTTCCTGTTTCCTTCATCATCTTCTTATTTGGCGCTTCCATCATCTTCTTATCTGGTGCTTCCATCATCTTCAAGGGGCTCGGTAGCGGGCAGAACCACAGACTTTGTTTTGCTTCTCTCCGGGTAACCCTTGGTAGTGTTTAGGTCACCGTTCTGAGATTTAACTCAGTCCGTGGTCTACTTAGCCGAGACTCCCTCCTTTCGACGCAGGAAATACCCTTCTTTCGATGGCACTGTGGGATCAGAGAGTTTTGAAAGTTCAAGTGTGTCGGTATCAGGATAGCAGGTTAGTGACGGTCGGTCCTTGTTCAGGAGCTCTTCTTGGTTGTCGATGTTTTCGGTCGAGGTCAGGGTCGAGGAGATCTTCTTACAGTGGTGTGCATGCAGCCAGTTGCGTTTACCCTCCACCCGTAGTGCTGTTCGGGTGGTGATGAGGACTTGCCAGGGGCCCGTCCACCGGGGTTCCAGACTCTTGGCACGCTGGAAGTTCCGGATCAGGATGAAATCCCCAGGCTGAATGGTGTGTCCGGGACCCCTGGAAGTGTCAGGGATGGCATGCAGCACCTGTTGATGGATAACAGACAGCGTTTTAGTCAACTGACATAAGTAATCAGACATTAGGACGTCCGGGACGTCATGAATGGAAGTTGGTTTAGGTGCAGACCAGACATTCATAGGCCGGCCGAAAACAACCTCGTATGGCGTCAAGTGGTGTTTGGTGGGGGTGGAACGCATTGAAAGCAATGCCAGGGGGAGTGCGTCTGGCCATTTCAATCCTGTGGTAGCTACTATTTTGGCCAATTTTAGTTTCAGTGTGGCGTTATGTCGTTCAACTAGTCCAGCAGATTGGGGGTGGAAGACTGCGTGGAACTTTTGTTTTACACCCAACCCCTTCAAAATGAGTTGGATAACTTCGGCTACGAAGTGGGGGCCATTGTCGCTCCACAAAATTCGACAAAGGCCGTAACGGGGGAAAAACTCCTTTAACAGTACTTTTGCTGTGGCCATAGCAGTGTTGTCACGGGTTGGATATGCTTCCACCCATTTGCTAAATGCGCACACCACCACAAGTACATATTTCAGGCCTTGACATCTGTCTAGTTGGATGTAGTCCATCTGCAGGACTTCGAACGGGTGATTCGGGACCCCAAACCCTCCCCGGGGTACTACAGTTCCTTTCCCGGGATTGTGTTGCAGGCATATCAAACATTGTTGGACCAGGCGTTTGGCGGACTCTGTGATCTTATCATTGTGCCAAACTCTGGAGACAAGTTCAATCATGGGGGCTGATCCTATGTGGGCAGGGGAATGTGCCATTGTCAGTATGGGAATCAGATATGAGTCGGGTAACAACCATTTGTTTGTGTCTTTTGTCCGCCAGCAGCCTTCGTCATCTTTCAATCCCACCCGTGTCCATTCAGTCAGTTCGTGTTGTGTGCTAGCCATTTGAATGTCTCTGATAGTGTCCCTAGCGTCAGACCATTTTTCTGCTTGTGACCTGGTCACGTACATGCGTGTTGTCGTCCTATTTTCAGCTGTCGTTCGGGCAGTGATGTCGGCTAGTGCATTCCCCTGTCCAATAATGTCCGTCACCTTTTTGTGTGCCTGACATTTGATGACTGCAAGCTTTTTGGGGAGAAGGACGGCTTCGATCAAGGCGGAGACTAGATCCCCGTGCAAAATGGGGGTGCCGTGTGAGGTCAAGAATCCCCTCTCCCTCCAAAGGAGCCCAAAATGGTGAACCACCCCAAAGGCATACTGGCTGTCGGTGTAAATGTTTGCTGTGGTTCCTGCTGCTAGAATACAGGCTCGTGTCAGGGCAATCAGTTCCGCTGCCTGGGCAGATCGTTGCGTTATGCGGGCTGTCTCGACCACAGTTCGAGCCGTGGTGACTGCATAGGCAGCTGAAGTGGTGCCATCGGGGAGTTTGATGCAAGAACCGTCCACCCACAGCTCTCCGTCGGGGTTGGGGAAGGCCGTGTCTCTGAGGTCAACCCTACTTCTGGTCTGTTCGTCCGTGAGGGTCACACAGTCGTGTACAGGGTGCGCATTGGGATCGTTTTCTGGTAAGGGCAGCAGGGTTGCTGGGTTCAGTGTGGTGCATCTCTTCAGAGTGATGTGGGGTGCGAGCAGAGTCAGTTCGTATCCCGTCAGTCGTGCACTCGTCAGGTGTTGCGTTTTGGTTTGGTTTAGGAGGGTGTCAACTGCATGGGGTACCAGTACTGTGAGGGAATTCGAGAGCACGATCCCTTCACTCTGTCGGATAGAGATCGCAGCAGCAGCTACGGCTCGAAGGCAAGCAGGCAGGGCTCTGGCTACAGGGTCAAGAGTGGCTGAGAAGTAAGCACATGGTCGTTGCTTTGAGCCGATGGACTGGGTCAGGACAGATAAAGCGCACCCCTCCCTTTCATGGGTGTAAAGGGAGAAGGGCTTTGTGTAATCGGGGGTGCCCAACACAGGGGCCGAGCAGAGGGCATCTCGTAGTTGCATGAAAGAAGCCTGACACTCAGGGGTCCAAGGGAGTGGGAGAGGGATGTCCTTTGCTAACAATGAAAGCAGTGGTTTTACTACAAGGCTAAAGTTGGGTAACCACTGTCGGCAGAAGGAGGTGAGGCCTAGTAGGGAGCGGACCTGTTTCTGGGTCTTAGGGACGGGGGTGTCAAGAATGGTTTGGATCCGGTCAGGAGTCAATTTCCTTCCGTCTTTGGACAAAAGGTGGCCTAGGTAAGTGACCTGGGGTTGGCAGAATTGCAACTTCTTCTTAGAGACCTTGTGGCCATTTTCTGCAAGGAAATGCAGGAGTTGAATGGTGGCTGTGACAGCTAGTGGAGTGGTGTCGGCTGCCAAGAGGATGTCATCGACATATTGTACTAACACCACTCCATCGGGTAACTGGACTTGATCCAGTTGTCTCTTGAGGGCCTGGCTGTAGATGCTAGGGCTTTCTGTGTAGCCCTGGGGTGCCCGGCAGAACCTATATGAGCGGGCTTTTAGGGTGAAACCGAAGAGATATCGGCTGTCTGGGTGGATGGGGATGGAAAAGAATGCGTTTTTGAGGTCAATGACAGTGAAGGTGGTGGCAGTGGAGGGAATCAAAGTCAGGATGGTGGTAATGTCCGAGACCACAGGGTACTGGGGTACCACCACTTTGTTGATCTCTCGAAGGTCAATGATGAAGCGGTATGCTTTCTCATCTCCTTCTCCCTGTTTCTTAATGATGGGCAAGATTGGGCTGTTGCAAACGTTGCTAACTACTTCCTCTACCACTCCTGCGTCTATCAGTGATTGGATGATTTCTACCAATGCCTTCTCGCCCTCGGGCGATATCCGATATTGTGGGAGTTTTGGGAGTGTTGCATCTGGTCGAACAGTGATGTGCACTGGGTCAATCATCATGCGCCCTACATCCGAATCCGTTTTGGCCCACAGATACGGAGGCAGAGTGTCAAGCAGGGAAGTGTCAGCGTCGGTGATGGAAAACATGTGTCTGGGGGGGCAATGTCTGAGCAGAACAGGATTGTCGTAAAGGAAAACTCGGACTCCATCTTGAGAACATCTAATCGTTGCTCGGAAGTGTTTCAATAAGTCGAGTCCCATGATTGCGTCAGGGCTATTGGAGGAAAGCAAAAACGTAGTGTCAGTGGTGTTGTTTTCTAAGTCAAAGAGGATTGGGGCGGACAAAGGGTTAGTGGAGGGCGTCCCATCGAAACCTGTCAATGTTATTAGTGAGCCAGACAAGGGTGCCCTTGGAATCAGTCGTTTAGATAATGCACTACGTGTTGCGCCAGTGTCTACCAGGAATGGTGACTTTGTACCCAAGACCTTAGCAGTGACATAAGGGCCTTGCTGGTCAACATGGAGCTCGACTGGATCCCTCCCTTGCCCTAGGCAGTCCTATGCAAAGTCATGAACGTCATCGTAGTCAGATTGCTGGCATTGGTTCTGTCGGGGTCGATCAAATGTGTTTGGTCTACTTGATCTATCATTAGTCGCGTTGTTTGGGGGCCCTCGCTGTGGTCCCCTATTTCTTGGTTCGTTTGCTGAATCTCTAGGATCTCTATTTCTGGTGAGTTCCAAAAGAACCGGGCACTGAGATTTCCAGTGGCCCGATCCTTTACAGAAGGCACACTGGTCCTCTCTAATGTCTGTACGTCCAATGTGGGGAGTTGAAGCACGGTCTTTGGGAGGTGCCGTTTTAGGGACGTTCATCTGAGGGTTTCCCCGGTATTGGTCTCGTCCCAGAGTCACCCCTTGCAGTTGTGCTATCATCACCCTCTCCTTTAATTCTTTCTTCTTTCTCTCTGTTGTTCTATCGTTTTCGTTTTTCTGATGTTCATAATATTGGGCCATCTGGAGGATAGCCGTAGGTTTGGAGGCTGCCCAACTACTTTCGCTGGCCTGCAGTTTCTGTGAGACCTCCGGTGATAAGCCCTTTACGTAATTCTGGACAAACAGATGGTGTCCGGTTGCAGTGGTCAGGTCCTGGCCGCTGTAATCGGAGAACACCGTTTCAAACCGGGAGAAGTATTCCGATACATCCTCCTGAGGTTTCTGGCGACAAGCCGTTACTATCGACCAGTCCACTTTCTTTTCCGGGATCAGGGTTTTTAATTTCTGCACGATTTTATCCGGGAGGTCTAAAATGGCTTTCAAAGGCTTTTGTCCGGGTTCTCGTTGTCTGTCTATGCCATCAAGTTGTGACCAGTTATGTCCAAACAGCTCAGAGTGGTCGACTTTCCGGATTTGCTTCCACACATCAGCTGGTAGACATAACCCGAAAAACAAGTCGATGTCAGCTAGAGTCATAATCGTCGATCCTAGGGCCGTACCCAACTCAGTATAGAAGGCAGTGGGGTTTTTACGTAGGTCAGGCAGAGATTTCCGGACGGTCAGAATCTCTTGCCGGTCCCATGGTTGGTAGACCCAATTGTACACTACCCTTCCCTTTGCATCCTTGTTGTTTGCGTCATCGTGAGTCCCTTCACCTCGTGGAGGAACCCAGTAAGGGGCAGCCTCTCGTATCGGCATCATAGTGTTAGGTCGTTCAGTTTGTGGGTCGGTTGCTACGGATGTAGTGGATTCGATTTTCAGCTTTTGTTCAGTGAGGTGGCGGAAAACCTCAAGCGTACGCGTAAGGAGGTCCGTCACATCACTCTCACTCTCATCCCCGATATCAACCTTCCGGTACAGAGTCGTTAGGCTCTGTGGACCTTTTTCTTGATATCGGTCCTCGTATGCGTTTAAGACGTGGTAACACAGTTGTACAGTAAAGTGTCGTCTGTGACTCCCAGTATAAGAATTAAACACATCCGTGACGGACTCTTCATCCTCCCTCTTCTCTACCAGTATCTTTGCTATCTTGTCGACCCCTGCTCGTTCGTGTTTGCTTAGTCTATATGCTCTAGCAGGACCAACCCTTCGGGCTTCTGGGTCGCCCAGCGTTGTCGTTTGCGTAGCATCTAATACAAGGAGTTCAGCCGGCACGGAGGCCATGGGGGCTGAAGCCGTGGTGCTACTCTCGTTGGTACCTGGGGATAGTGGGTGCTGGGCTAAGGGTTGGGAAGGGGCATATGGAGGGGGCATGTGGATGATCGGAGGACCTAGCAGCAGATCATCGTTGGTTCGCTGTTTTGAGTGTAATTCAGGGTAGAGCGTGGAGGGAGTTCTAACCAGACACTGGCTTGATGTTTCTATTTCTAGCTTCTGTTTGGTATCCTCTCTTTCTTTTATCTCTTTCTCTAGTTTCTGGGCCGCTAGGTGGGCTGCTTTCCGCAGCTCTTTTCCCAACCTACTCTCAGTTCTCTTTTTGCGTTGTTCGGCTTCTTTTCGCCACATGCCGAAGCTGTCAAGCATAGTGGACGTCGTCTTGTTTTTACCAAGGGCTGTTTCTAGTGCGATTATTCTATCATTTTCGAAGGATCCTATCAGTGGCCACTGACTTTCTCGATCCTTTTTCGTATATTTATGCCACAGCTGGCTATAGGCTATAGCGACTAATCCATGCTTCGTGAACATGTCCTTATTAGGGGTGCCTTCCAGCGGAGCCGGATGGTTCATCTCTAATAAGCGGTCCGGGCTAAACAGGCTACTAACCAGTGGGGAGAAGACAGGCATGACGGATCACAATGGGATAATAGTCAGCACTACCTATCTTATCACTGCGTGCAAAGACTAGACAGAATATTTCTATTCTACGTTGTTTGCACGTAGTGAATACCTCATGAACCAATCTTGAGCAATCAATGTTAGGTCAAAAATAAAAAATCAATATGGTCAATGGGGAGAATAAGTAAGCTCGCTAAGGTTCGCGTCACCTACCCTTTCACTATCTGTAAAGAGGGGACCTATTTTTCCCTGTTTGCAGACAGAGAATCTCCAGAAAACAATCTATAACAGTTAGTCAATGGGGGGAAGGGGCAATAGTTCAGTGGGGGAGAAAGATAGGTCCGACGGGTGTGTACCTATCCTTCGCTGTTTATAAAGGGAGAGCCTGTTGTTTCTCCGTTTGTAGACAGTGAATCTCCAATAAATTAACAAAAAGTAATACTAGTATTTTCTCAACAATTATCAATCACTTTCAATTATCTATCACTTTCGCAATTCGTCGTGTTTACACGACCTTACCCGGACCGCATGGACAGTTTCTTGTCTTCCGAATCCAGCGCCCGATCGTCCTCTTCTCTTCGTACTTCTCGTGGCACTCCTGATGGTTCCCAGTCAGGACCGCAGATCACTCGAGAGAGGTCTGTTCGGAACCAGTGAAGTTCGGATGATCGGCTGTCAGACGAGGGTCTATCGGACAGGGTACCTTCCGATCGTTGCAGTCGTTCACTCTGTCGTCAGGACCTCTCCCACTGGATCCACGAGTCGCTGATGGGCCCCACGTTTGGGACGCCAATTGTAAAAAAGGGTTCCAAAGACAACCAGTAACCAAAGACCCTTTTTATGTTGCCCGGCGGTATCGCCTCTATGACCCACCAATGTTAATCAATGAAGAAGCAGGCGCTGGAGACTGGAAGGCAGGAAACGAGGATTTTATTCTCTCCGGAGGAGAACACATCAATTCAGACAGCAAGTATCGTCACGAGGTGCTCTAGCCACATCTCTGAGGCCTGGCCTCTTATACTAGGGTTTATGACCTTTATTGTACATAACACATTCTCGCAACACGTCGATAGTTGAAAGAACATCCTCGGAATCTCCCCATCAGGCCCGTTCCCACATACATTTACAGTTGGATTCCCCACCCCGGTCACAACAGGTGATGGTTGCCGCACAGCAGGGCATTCCGCCGATTCACGGAATGCATGGGTTTGATCGGATCTCATAGGGTGGGGGCTTTGATCGGTTCGAGGGTCTTTTGATGGGGAGGGGAAGCTTCCTACTGTACGGGGTAATAAACAGTATCCGCAGGGCCAGGTGGCGGCCTGGGAACAAGGAAGACAAACGGGGACACAGGAAAAGGGGGTTTGCATCAAAAGGATCTGAGGCCATGAAAGGAATGAGGGGAGGTGTCGCGCTGGGAACAGGATGGGATTCTGTGGTGAAGCTGCGCTGAAGTGGGGTTTATGACCCAAGGCATGAGAGAGCGGGGGTTGTCAGTGTGCGGGGGGGATGCTTGCGAGGTTAAGGGAGAGAGAGAGACGCGCTGGCTATCAGCGAGGGGCAGGGAGGCCATGGTGTTCAAAATGGCTGCCGCTTACGCGCACGAATGGGCTTGGAAAGGGGCAAGATGGCGCCGATAATGTTGACGTTTTGCAGTCTAATCTTTAACATACTCATGACTGCTAAGGTGTGATTCCGAGACGAGCCAAGACACAGACGAGAAGGGAACCTAGATGACTGCCGAACCCCGACTTCACATTAATCAGGTGACCTCCGCCCTTTCCCTTATAGAGTGCACATTCTAACCTTTTACTTTTCTTTGCAGAATATATATGCTATCGTGTAGTATTGTGTTTATAATTATTGTAATAAAAATACCCCAGTTCTTAGTGAACCGACATGTGCCTTGTATTCTTGTTCAATCAGGGTAACCTGGTCTTCTAGTCAGACATTGTTTGCATGAACGGATGCGAATCCCGATCAGGTAAGAAATGACTGAGCAATGAGGGAGAGAGGGAACGTTTGATGCCAAGGGCAGAAGGTACATATTTCAATTTGGAGAGCTGTACTAAATTCTATGTCAGGACCGGAGGCTTCAGATTATGCTATATCTTCCTTCGCTTTATTAACATAAAGACTCCACAGCAGCTTAGGAAAAGATATATAACAGTAACAAAAATTGCTTTAAGGTGTAAAGCATTTTTTGGAATGTTCAACAGGTCAAAACAACAACTCCCAAGAGTCTCTTTGTATAACGACAGTCCATAGTCCTTCCACTCTGTCCATCACCGCTATAAACCCGGCCTTCTCTTCCTCTTCCTCCTCTTTCTTCGCTGCTCCCGCAGCCAGATAAGTGCTTTTCATTATTTTTTCCTTTTATTGCGTTACTGATTGTATTATATGTACGATCGTTGGGGGACTCACCCCATGGTTTCTTTCCCATTGCAGAGTCCCCGGTCGCGGGAACGTTCTCTCGTTCCTACGCGATCTTTCTTCCCCATTTGTGTGCGGTGAGTAAGTTAGCCGCAAAGGGTGCCCTGACGTTTCGCCGGCCCTTCGGCACGCCTCCGCAGTTACGGGAGCCGCGCCGTGGAGTCTGCTTGCGCAGGAGCCAACCCTCGCGTACCCCTCTGACACCTGGTGCTCCGGGTCTGTAACTCCCTGTCCTGACGCCCCGTTGGGGTCTGTATTGCGGCGCTGACCGCGAGAAACGCCTTCGGGTGAATTTTGTGCACCTCTTTGTTTGTGTGTGGCTGGGCGCGCTTGAGGGGTACGGAGACTCGGTCCCGGCGAGGAGAGTCTGCGCGCTGGGGGGTTGGTGCAGCCCCACCTGCCACGTCAGTTGGCCCATAAAGTGATCGCAGCCAGTTGGTCTGCCCATATCCGAGGCTTATCTCGACTGACGCCCTCCAGGGTGCCCCGAAATTACTCCTGTACTCAGGATGGAAGGAGAATACGAGGAAGAACCCTACTCCTACCTGCAGGACGACGAATTTTACCAGGCAGTGGATAACTCGATTTATCGCTGCGTAACGGAGGTGGTAGGGCCTATGGAGGACCGCCTCTCCGCCCGCATAGTGGAGGAATGCGCGAAGCTGGCGTCCGCGTAGGGGACCCCGGCCCTCGAACTCCCGGGGACATCCGGCGAAGTGCCGCCCGCACCAAAGAAACAACGTAAGGAAAGCCCCTCCTCGGAGGCCCAAGGAGTGGACAGGGGCGCGTTTGAGCGTCTCCGGGATGCCTTCCTGGCGGAGGCAACGGCGGTGCCCCCTGCTCCCTTGGCGGATCCGGGTGCTTCAGGGGACGTGTCGACGGCCCCCGCCTCGCCTGTGTACGACTCCCCGGACACCGATGACGACGGTGAGTCGACCCGATCCTGGCTTCCGACGACCTCTGCCAAGGAGATGCCACGAGATGAGTCGGGCATGCTGGACCCGGACGAGATCGTCCACCCCCGCTCCGCGGCTTGGACACCGGGGGAGACGGTGGCGAAGTTTGTAGCAGGCAGGCTGCGCAAGCCGCTGGAAAAGGAGGCAAGAGGTTGCCTGCGTGGGGAGTGCCCTAGACCGACTTTGGAGGGTAAGGTGGCCATGACCCCGGAGTTGGATGCCAAGATGGCCACCTTCCTGGCAAAATTTATGAAAGATCCCAGGAAGGGCATCAATCGGTCCTGGCGAGCCTGCCAGGATAAGCTGTTGGATGCGGTAGGGCCTGCCACTAAGATCCTCGATATGGCGGAGGAGGCGAAGGCAAATGGCACCGTCATTTCACCGGAGGTGCTTTCTAATTGGGCCCAGAGGGTGATCGTGTTCCTGGGCAACGCCAACTGCGCCCTATCTACTGAGCGGCGGCGCTCGCTCCTGATCAAGTTGGATCCGAAGTTGGGGGACCTGGCCTCGTCGCAGGCGGGTGCGGTCGCCCAGGGAGGCCTCTTTGGCGAGCCCTTTATCAGAGAGCTGGGCAAATTTGTGAATACGTTCACATCGCTGGACAAGGCCCAATCCAGCATTAAACGGGTGTTTCACCAACGTTTCTCCGGAGGGGCCGGTCGCGGTAGGGGCCGCGCGACCGGCCGCGGCCAGCACGCCAACAGTAAAGGGCAAGGCTCCGGCAGAGGCCAATACCAGACCTCAGCCAACTTTAACAATTTCTACCCCACCAGAGGGCAGCGCTTCGGCGGAAGAGGGTTCAGGAAGAACTCTGGACAAGGTAATGCCTCCGGTAAGTGTACTTTGTTTGGATCAAGTTCCAATTGGGGGGAGGCTGGCAACCTTTTACGAGGAGTGGGAATTGCTCACTGCCGACGCTTGGGTCTTGCAAACCGTACGTGGGTTCCACATAGAATTCTTCGACCAGCCCACGCAGGCGGTGCCCCCTCGGCCAATGGTGTTTTCAGAGTCCGACGCGCGGTTGATAGACGAGGAGGTCTCCGAATTGCTTCGCAAAGGGGCCATCCGTCTATCAACGCGCCACCCACACGGGTTCCTCAGCAATGTCTTCTTAGTGGACAAGACAGATGGGGGCAAGAGACCTGTGATCAACCTCAAGGAATTCAACGGATGGTTGGTCTATCGGCATTTCAAGATGGAGGGTATCCACCTCCTTCGAGACGTGCTCCTCCCTCGGGACTGGATGGTGAGACTGGATCTCAAGGATGCCTATTTAGTCGTCCCCATCCATCCCCCGCATTGTCGTTTTCTTCAGTTTCTGTGGAACGACAGGGTGTTCGAGTTCACCGCACTGCCGTTCGGTCTGTCGTCGGCCCCCTGGTGCTTCACGAAAGTTCTCCATCCGGTAGTGGAGTTCCTCAGAAGTCAGGGGGTCCGAATGTTGGTGTACTTAGACGACATCCTCCTCATGGGGCAGTGCCCGGAGGTGTTGGCGGGCCAGCTTCGGCAGGCCGTACACCTTCTCCAGAGACTGGGGTTCGTGATCAACGGCTCCAAGTCGGTTTTGGTTCCTACTCAGAAGATCACCTTCTTAGGTTTCGTGGTGGACTCGGTGCAGGCGGTCTTGAGCCTGCCGGGTCGGAAAGTCGCGAAGACTCGACACCTGCTTCGGCAGACGATCGCAAAGGATCGCACTTCCTTGCGCCATATCGCCAAGGTGGTAGGGCTTCTGTCGTCCTCCATCCAGGCGATTTTCCCAGGCCCCCTGCATTACAGGGCGCTCCAGCGTCTGAAAGCGCAACACTTACGTCGTGGGATGAGTTACGATCAGTGGGTTCCCCTCACGGACGAAGTGAAGGAGGAAATGTCCTGGTGGCTGTCTCACATGGTGGCATGGAATGGTCGGGTGATCTTCGGTTCGGCCCCGGACCTAGTCATAGAGTCCGATGCCAGCAGGTCGGGCTGGGGCGCCCGGTGCGGGGATTTCTCCACCGGCGGCGCCTGGTCTTCAGATGAACAACGATTGCATATCAACTGTTTGGAACTCCTAGCGGGCTCCTTCGCAGTCCGTTGTTGGACCGAAGATTCGGTCAAGACCTGTGTCCTTTTGCGGATGGACAATGTTTCGGCGGTTCGTTATGTGAACCATCTGGGGGGTCCTCGTTCCCGCGCTTTGGCGGATTTGGCGAAGGACTTCTGGGACTATTGCCTGTCGCGTCACATTGCGGTGACAGCGGAGTATCTACCGGGTCAGGCCAACCAGGTAGCGGATTGGCATTCCAGACACCTCAGGGACGCCAGTCAGTGGAAACTGGATCCGGAAGTCTTCCGGTGGTTGCAAACCCTCTGGGGTCCTTTCTCGGTGGACCTGTTTGTGTCCCGTCTCGACCACCAGCTGCCGCGTTTTTTCAGCTGGAGGCCGGACCCTCTGGCGGAGGCCACGGACGCCTTTCTGCAGGATTGGAGTCGGGAACAGCCGTTTGCGTTTCCCCCGTTCTCCATGATAATGCGAACAGCGGCCCAAATACGCCGCCAGGGAGCGGAGTTGGTGTTGGTTACACCGCTCTGGAGGTCTCAAGTGTGGTTTCCGGTTCTTCTGGAACTTTCTTGGGATTTTCCAATCCTACTCCCCCTGTTTCCAATGCTCCTGACAAATCCGGATCGGGAACCGCATCCTCTCATCACGCAGAGCTCTCTCCGCCTCGTGGCATGGAGGCTCTCAGGAGACGTTGGTCGCTCCCAGGCCTTTCGGGGTCTGCTGCACACTTGCTCTCCAAAGCATGGGCTGATAGTATGACGAAGCGCTACAGATCCGCTTGGCTTAAGTGGATGCGTTGGTGTCTACGAAGGGATTTGGATCCGTTGGTCGCAGGCCTCGTTCCCGTGCTGAATTTCCTGGCTCATCTAGCCGACAAGGGCTTGGCCTATAGAACGATCAATGCTATTCGATCGGCGATTTCGGCGGGCCATGATAACATCGATGGCCACCCAGTAGGAGAGCATCCTTTTGTTTGCCGACTTCTGCGAGCTATTCGTCTCGCGTTGCCTCCCGAACCTAGGTACTCCGTCCTTTGGGACGTCAATTTGGTTCTAAACTTGTTCTTGTCCTGGCCGGCCAATTCCTATCTGTCTCTCAAGGAACTGTCGGCGAAGTTGGCCATGTTGTTATGTTTGATTTCTTGTAGACGCGTCTCCGACGTGCGCGCGCTGGATATATCTGCACGCATTTTTTCCCCGGATGGGGTCACTTTTACCGTGGGCCGACGCACAAAAACGTTGTCGCGATCCATTTCCTATCCAGCCTTTCTTGACACTCCTAAGTTGTGTGTTGTGCAATGCCTCAAAGCATATGAAGATCTGACCTTGGATTTGCGCCCCCCGGGCGAACGTCAGTTGTTGATTGCCCTGCGGAAGCCACACAAAGCTGTCTCCTCCCCCACTATTGCTAGGTGGGTGCGGTGGGTCATGCAAGAAGCAGGCATCAATACTACTCTCTTTGGAGCGCACTCTGCCAGAGGAGCCATGGCCTCTAAGGCGTTCTCGGTGGGTGCTCGCTTGGAGGACCTAATGCGAGCGGCGGATTGGTCCTCGGATTCCACCTTTAAGAGGTTTTATTTTAAGCCAGTGGTGGATTTGGCCCAGTTGGTGGTAAGTAAGCTTTGAACTAGCATAATCTGAAGCCTCCGGTCCTGACATAGAATCGAAATTTGCCTAGCTTACGTAACGGTAAGTTTCAATTCTATTAAGGACACGGAGGCGAGGATTATCCCACCCAGGTTCCACAGTGGTGTCTCTACCCACCCGTATGGCAGTAAGTAAAGCGTTTTCCTTTACATTGTCTGTGCTATGCTGAGTCACTAAATGCTCCTCGCCTTGTTGTTGCATTCCTGGGCCACCTCGCTTACTCTGTTTCTTTTTCGACAGGCAACAAGGGTGCTAAGCAGGATCAATGAGGTTCAGGCGTGATCTGCTCGAAGAAAGAGGAGGAAGAGGAAGAGAAGGCCGGGTTTATAGCGGTGATGGACAGAGTGGAAGGACTATGGACTGTCATTATACAAAGAGACTCTTGGGAGTTGTTGTTTTGACCTGTTGAACATTCCGTCAAATGCTTTAGGCCTTAAAGCATTTTTTGTTACTGTTATATATCGTTTCCTAAGCTGCTGTGGAGTCTTTATGTTAATAAAGCGAAGGAAGATATAGCATAATCCTCGCCTCCGTGTCCTTAATAGAATTGAAACTTACCGTTACGTAAGCTAGGCAAATTTCGATTCTATTATCGTAGTTTTATCCTGAGTAGACAATGAGAGATTTATTCCATAGGTGTTCATAGGAAAGTGATCGTCGTTGGTACGCGGCGTTAATGAGAGCACCGGGGGGACACAGTGTATAGATCCGCCGGATTGTGGATCGTATGAATGAATGAATGAGAGCACCCGGGGGACACGGTGTATAGGTCCGCCGGATTGTGGACCGGATGAATGAATGAGAGCACTGGGACTGCAGGCCCGTGTGTAGGCACGCCGGATTGCGTGTCGAGTGAGCACTGATGGTGATCAGTGTGTAAGGATACATAATCAGACCTGCCCTAGGGTAGATTAGTCTGGGCCTAAGTGGCCGCGAGACTGATTGGAGGAGTGTGGCTCAATGGTTAGAGCGGCAGACCCTGATGCAGAGTTCTGGCCAGAGACCAGGGTTCGATCCCTGCCTCGGTGGGGTCTCGGGCTCAATTTCCTCAGACCTGTTAATTCTCGCCTCGGTGCCTATTCTAATCATGGGTCCCACGCTGCAACTCTGGGCAATAGCTTGCTTAGCCTCCACACCGGCCCCAACAGCGCTAAGGATGCCTGGCTTCACCCTGGGGGTGCCCAGGAGTGGACACTTCACAGGGAAAGCCAGGAGGGGTTCCACAGCGGTATGAGTATCAGCGCCAGGAAGCCGCATAGGCGCCACCGCAAGGTGACGTCTGGTGACAGTACGCTCTATAAGTACCATGACATTTACATTTACATTTACATTTACTGATTGGTATGGATAGGATATTGTAGAAAATATATGCATGTTTATTGCTATTTGCCCCATCCTTAGGTACGAAATGTATATACATATATCTATACCCATTGTAAATAGGTTCTAAGGAGGGAGGTGATTACGTTCCGACTGGGTTAGAGGGGCTCCTAGGAGCTGATTCCATCTGGTCCGAAAATCCGGTCGTTACATCTGGCGTCACGAACTGTTTACGAAGCCTGTGTGCGCTGTATTGTTTTGATCTTGTTGGTTTGTGCTCGGCTCGTATGTATTTTCTTTGTTTATAATTGTGTATATATTTTTTGTGTGTCAAAATGTTTTCGAAAAAATCGAAATCTACTTTCAAATTGCCTGTTAAAATTCCCGGCTGGGAATCCACGCCTTACGAGGCCTTGGCCCGTGAGTGGGCCGATTCTACTGGTTTGAGTGAGAATTGGACTTCTTGTTTAGAACTGGCGGAGCCCGCTGATGTGGTTTCTTGCTTGCAAAAAGCTCCAGTAGTGAAGGGTGATGAGCTTCCTATTTTAGGACGCAGAGGTTGGATTGTGCTGACTGCATACAGAATGCTTCATGAGAAGTTTCTTACATTGCAGAAGCGGTTTGTGGATATGGAAGAAAAGTTTGTTGAAGTTCAGAATGCGCATACTCTTTTGCGATGTCAGAATAAATTGCTTGCCGACAAACTTGAGACTTATCAAACTATAGCCGAAAGGGCTGCAGTGCGCATTGCGAAATATAAATACAGACACCGTCGTGGTCGTTTGTCTACACGGAAAGTGCGTCTGGTTGTGGCGAAAGCCGGACTGGATTGGAACCCCGACAAGTGAGATGGTAATATCTGGGATTGGAATGATTCTGGCTCCTCGGCTGAGGAGGGTGACAAGCGCGAGTCTTCTCGCTCTGGACGTGATTGTAAATCTGCTTCTTGTGACAAAGATGATATTTCTAGCGATCGTGGTCGCTCTTCCCGTTCTGATGACGTATCTCGCCCTGATTGTTCTTCTGAATCTAAGGACCGGGCTTCTTCGGAGGTTCTTCCGGAGGTTTCTGCTCACCCTGTATTTCGTCGCAAATTACAACAGGCTCCTGGTAATCCTAATGGTATTCCTATGGATAGTATTGAAGATTTTACTCAACAGGAGGTTAGTGACATTTTACAACGATTTCGACAACGGCCCGGTGAAGCTTTGCTTACATGGATGGTGCGCCTTTATGAACTGGGTGCTGCCGGTATTATGCTTGATGCTGGTGATTGTTTACGATTTTGCTCTTTGAGTTCCGATTCTACTGTACAAGGTCATTTTCGGAATTATAATGGTGCTGGCCAAATTAGTTTGCTCCAGCTTGCGAATGATGGCTGTAATCATAAATACCCTACTGAATCTGATTGGCCTGTCAATGACAAGCCGTGGTACACTTTGCGCGATGCGTCGCAACGTTTGAAAGAGGAAGTGATGAAGACTGCGATTTTTCTCGGTACTTCTGACAGATTGTTGGACGGTCTTTTAACATCTTCTGTACGCAATCGCATTATCCGTTCTTCCCCCGTTGCTTATAAGCAAGTTATGATGACTTTGTTAATCAATCAGACTGGCAATCCTTTATCTACGGTGCTTGAATCTGTTCGCCAGCTCGGTGAGTTGGGTGAATGGTTTAAACCTGAGAGACAGTCCAGACCCGAAGCTCGTACTCCTGGTGAGTTTAAATTCTCTAGACGTGATATGTTTCTGGCACTATTGGCTGATGGTGTGAAAAGGGAGGACATTGACGGCGAACCTAATAATCGCTTATGGGAGATATTTCGTAAGCGTGGTTTGGATCGGAAGGAGGGTGCCCGTCGTGTGCGAAAGAATGATTGTGACCGTGGTTCTGATGACAGTGGTGATGAGAGGCGTCGTGTGGATTATGATCGCCGTGCTGACCGGCGCTATGAACGTGATGTGTCCCCTCGTCGTGAAAAAGTGAGAGCGAGAGAGGGGGAAAAAGAAAGGGGGAGAGATGATCGTGTTTCCAACAGATATAGAGATTAAAGGGATTATTCCCCTGAGTTGAGGAGAAGGGAGGATCGTCACAGGCTTTCTGATCGTAATTCACAGTACTATGAAAATGACAAAAATCCATTTCGTAATGGAGATGGATATGAACAGGACATTTTGATACCCAAGAAACCTGAGAGCATTTATCCTGATTTGTCTTGGTTGACAGAACGCAGTAAAAATGACTAGGAAATAGGTCAAGCTCCAGTACGCAGGTGGGCTCACAGAGACAACAGACCCTATGTAGATATTGAGATTTTTTGGAAACATCGTAATATCCAAAGGGCCGAGCATTGGTAGATAAAGGAGCGGAGGCCACTTTAATTCATGGTAAATCAAAGAAATTTAAAGGATAATTTTTCACGATTACTGGTTTAGGTGGAAAAGAGACCCCCGCAGTGCAAACTACACTTGAGATGAAAATTGGTAGGATTCCCCGTAAAGAATATTCTGTGTTAGTTGTACCGCTTTTGGAGTATATAATTGGAATTGATATTTTGAAAGGAATAACTTTGCATTTGGATGATGGTTGTTATCAATTTGGAACCAAGCATTACATTTCGTCCAGACCCGTACGGGTTGGCCGTTTACGGATGCCCCCCATTAAAATTTCCCAAGCTACGAAAGTGGTTTCTCAGAAACAATATCGGATTCCAGGTGGTCATGAGGAAATTAGTGCCACGATTCAGGATTTGGTTGACGCAGGAGTTATAACTCCGGTTACTTCTGCTTGGAATAATCCCGTTTGGCCTGTGCGCAAGAGTGATAATTCTTGGCGCATGACTGTTGATTATCGAGAGCTGAACAAACACACACCTCGTTTGACTGTTGCAGTACCAGACATTGTTACTTTAATTCAAAGAATTCTGAAGCATCCAGGTACATGGTATGCGTCCATTGATATTGCTAATGCTTTCTTTTCGATTCCGATTGCCCCCGAGTGTCAGGAACAATTCAGTTTTACCTGGAATGGACGTCAAATGACGTTTAGAAGTCTTCCTCAAGGTTATGTACATAGTCCTACGATCTGTCACCGGCTGGTGGCGGAACATTTGTCTGAAGTGACTGTACATCCGCAAATTCAGGTGTGTCATTATATTGATGACATTTTGATTCAAGGTGTGACACAAGATCAGGTTCAGACCGATTTAGATCAGATCCTTGACTGCTTACGTGCAAAAGGTTGGGAAATTAATCCTGATAAGTTACAAGGTCCATCCCAAAATGTTAAATTTTTAGGCATCAATTGGCATGAAGGTCACAGAGAAGTGATTCCACAAGTAAACCGAAAAATTTTAGATTTTGCAGTTCCGAGGAACAGGAAGGAAGCTCAGAGTTTCATTGGCTTGTTTGGTTTTTGGCGTCAACATATTCCCCATTTGAGTCAGATTTTGGCTCCCTTATATCGAGTCACTCGTAAAAAGAATGCGTTTGAATGGGGTGAACCACAACAAAATGCTTTTAATTTGGCGAACGAAGCGATTCAGTACGCCTTGGATCTGTGGCCTGTGGGCGAGGGTGATGTGGATTTGAATGTGTCTGTGGATGGTCTGTATGCCAATTGGAGTTTATGGCAAAAGCAGGGCAGACAAAAAGTGCCATTAGGTTTTTGGACTAAAAAGTTGCCTGAGGCTGGTGAGCGTTATACACCTTTTGAGAAACAGTTGCTTGCATGCTATTGGGCTCTGGTGGATACCGAGCAATTGACTTTAGGTCATGCTGTAATTTTAAGACCTGAAATTCCTATCATGCAGTGGGTTTTGAGTTCGCCGAAATCACATCGAATTGGACATGCTCAAGAGGCGAGCGTGATTAAATGGAAATGGTACATTCAGGACAGGGCACGTGTGGGTCCGAAAGGTGTGGCAGTGTTACATGAGCGAGTGGCGCAGGCGCCATCGAACAATACTGAAAGTGATTGCTCTGCACCTGTAGTGCGGGAATCTCCTGTCAAGTGGGGTAAGCCATTTGATGATTTGTCCGCGGAGGACAGAAAACATGTGTGGTTTACGGATGGTTCAGCGAGGTTCATTGGTGAGAAACGGCATTGGAAAGCAGTGTCCTATAACCCGATCACGCAGAAATTACTGAGTACAACTGGTGACGGAAAGAGTAGTCAATATGCTGAATTGTATGCAGTTTACCAAGTTTTGAAACAGGAACTACCTGGCACATGTCATATTTTCACTGATTCCTGGTCCACTGCTAATGGACTGGCGGTATGGTTACCAACTTGGCATTCTCATAATTGGGAATTGCATTCAAAAGAATTGTGGAGAAAAGAACTATGGCAAGAAATTTGGGAAATGCTCCCACAGAGTACTGTGACAATCTTTCATGTGGATGCTCATACCCCGATATACTCCCTTGACAAATTCTTTCATAACATTCCAGATGAAAAGTCTAAAATTGCTGAGGCAGTGGTGGACATGCAAGATTCTGATTTGGCAGGATTGGCGAAATGGGCCCACCAGAAAGCAGGACATTTTGGAGAGAGAGCCACTAGCAGGTGGGCTGCCGATCGTGGAATTCATATTCCTTTAAATTACATTAAAGATATCATTCTGCATTGTCCTATCTGTCAGCATTCTAGAAAGAGAAAAGTGCCTCATATTGTTAGAGGCCATTTACATCGAGGAAAATTGCCCGCTCAAATTTGGCAAATTGATTATATTGGCCCGCTCCCTATGAGCAAAAATTGTCAGTATATTTGTACCGCTGTTGATACCTATAGTGGCCTTTTGGTTGCTTTCCCTTGCAAACATGCTACCCAAATCAATACCATTAAAACATTGGAATTACTCATAATATATTACGGTGTTCCATTTCAAATTCAATCTGATAATGCATCCCATTTCCGTGGAAGATTGGTGCAGGAATTCTGTGTGGAGAATAACATTGAATGGGTGTTTCACATTCCATATTATCCGCAGGCCTCGGGCCTCATTGAGAGAATGAATGGTTTGCTAAAGGAACAATTACGAAAGTTAACTGACGAACACTATAAGAACTGGAGGGACTTTTTACTCCAGGCATTGCTGATTCTGAATAATCGTCCCTTGTTGCATGCTGAATCTCCTTTAATGCGTTTGTTTCCTCCAAATGTTGATGCAAAGCCCAACACCATTGCTAATACTGTTATGTATTGGGAAATTACCCCCGGAGCTTTGGCTCCATGCAGAGCAACCCCAGGTTCCGCAGGCTTGGACCTGCATGCTATGAATGATGCTGCCCTTAGGAGCAGAGACCGAATAATTGTTGAAACAGGCGTTGGTGTCTGTATACCAGCTCGAAGTTTTGGACTGATTGCCCCTAGATCGGGCCTTGCTTTAAAAGGTGTTCAAGTACTCGGAGGAGTGATTGACAGTGATTATCAGGGAGAGATTAAGGTTCTCCTGCTGAATAGCAGTGAGATTGATCTATCGATTCAAAAATCTGACCGTGTTGCTCAGTTGCTAATTATGCCTGTTTTCAGTGGTGAGATTAAGAAAGGCGTTGCCCCGACTTTGCTAACTGTACGAGGCCAAAAAGGCTTCGGGTCTTCTGACAACCCGGGAGCGAAAATATGGGTGCAATCACCTAAACATCCCCCTGAACAGGCTGAAGTCATTGCGACCGGTCATGATAATACCATTTTGGTAATGAGACCAGGGAAAGATAGCTGGGAAGCTGTCCCGGCTGACAAATGTTATTTAGGTGAATGAATAATGCCTGTATTTGGTTTTCTTTCAGATCATTCTCTGGACTGCTGCTGCAGGATGTGCCGGCGTTGGACTCCTCTTGGTCTGCTACGCCGGGAGAGGAGAGAACCCATAGACTTCGGTTGATTGGAGAACCCGAGTTCCGCGTTCCTTCGCTGCGTGGAATTCCTCATCGAACTTTTGGATCACCCTTGCTAATCGGGTTACTAATACCCAGCATTTCTGCCTCACCCCTATGCATTCTGTGACTGACATCTTAGCGACCTGCTTGGTTGCCATCCCTGCCTCCAGTGAAACGTTGCGGCACATTTTCAATATTTCGAGTGCCCGACCCAATATTATTCTGGTCGATTTCGCGGCCCACGAATTTTGCCCTTTGTGTACTGTTCTTTCGGACTCCATTCCCCCGATTCATTCCCAAATTACTACCTACAATATAACGCAGGGTGATTTATGCTTTATTTTGACCTGTGATCCCAAAGCAATTACTGAATGTGTCAAACTGAAGTTAAATGCTGCCACTTCTTTTTCAGCTCATCAACGTTTGTTATGTTTACGAAGACTCCCGAATTCATGTGTTTCTGTTAAAAATAATATGACATGCAAACGTATATTAGTTGCTCCTAGCTATTACCGTACTATGTTGTTGCCATCTGGTTGGTTATTTTCCTGCGGGAATTCCTCCTGGCCCTATATTCCTGCAAATATTTCCGGCGGTCCATGTGCCATTACCAGATTGAGTTTATTAATGTTTTCTTCACATCCCAATTCCCATTCCCGTGTGGTCCGTAATTCTATGATGTTACATGAGGACTGTGATTCTTCCTTACATCTCTATTCCAAATCTGAATACCTTAGCTTAGCTATTTCAATTATTGGTGTCCCAGCGTTGGCAGTTTACAACGCGAAGTCAATTGGTAAAATGGCCTGCTGGATGGTAAAATCGATTAACCAAACCTCTACCATTTTATCTGACATGTTATTAGATGCCCAGGGTGAACGCAGAGCAATTCTGCAGAACCGCGCAGCCATTGACTACCTCCTGTTAAAGCATGGACATGATTGTTCCGACTTTGAGGGTCTTTGCTGCTTCCATTTGTCAGACCACTCTAAATCAATCCAAGCCCATATTGACAAACTTCACGACTTGACTGCAGAAGTTAGAAAACATATTGATCAGGGCTGGTTTGACTGGCTCTTCAATTGGTTACCTGACTTACATTCTCTACGACAGATATTAGGGGGTATTGTGATTTCTATTTGTATTTTAGTAGCCATCTGTTGCTTTATTCAGTGTATTCATTCTCTACTCCAATATTGTAGATTTGGCAAGAGAAATAGATCGGTTAATTTTGTTTCTTATTATTCTTCCACTGATGTTAGTTCCATATAGAACATGGTTAATAGACTGGAGTCAAGGGTGAAGTGTAATGACCGACTTTTTCGGCCCTCTTTGGAGGGAGAATGATGGAAGATGACTCCAGCCTATTACCCTTTTAGTACAGGGATTAGGACTATAAACAGGACTTATCCATGAGGCACAGTAGTGCATTTTCGTACCCTTTTCTTTAGATCAGGGCTTATAAATTTAAGTTAGGGGATAGATTCATTAGTATTAGTGATGATCCGTCCTTTTGCAAGAGTGTTAGTATACCTTCTGTGGAGTTATGCTTATTTCGGGCCTTGTAGGCCTCAAACGGGACAGGCTCCATTTTTGCTCTCTGCCCGGTAGCTCGAGAGGCTTTCTAGGTCAAGTGTAATGTTTTAGTTTCGAGGTGTTGTTCGCTTGGAGAGAACCGGCTCAGGCTGGCCCTTATCGAAAGACTGTATTTTTCTCCACTCCGAAGACACAACTTCAGGCCGGCCGGCTGGGAACGTGTCCTTGGTACGGGGAGGTACAAGAATTTGGTGGGCGGCAGGTTACTGGCCGTAACTTTCCATGAAGAGACAGGCTTCGATATTAGCGAAAGTGTTAGGCAATGAGTCAGTCAGTCTGTAGGCGGCTACTAGCCGTTAGCATCTATGCTATTAATTATTTCCAGGCAGACAGTCGCCATTTTTGAAGTCCGAGAACGATCATGAAACTGAGACTCTCTGAGAAAGATTGAAGGAGAAGGAGAAGTAGCGCAGAGAGATCAGAGACAGAGAGAGAGAGAAAGACAGCAGCTAATAACGAGAGAGGTTCCAGTGACTTGGAGGGAAGCAGAGGAGATCGAGCATAGCGGTGCAGACGTGTACTCGTGACTGCTAAGGTGTGATTCCGAGACGAGCCAAGACACAGACGAGAAGGGAACCTAGATGACTGCCGAACCCCGACTTCACATTAATCAGGTGACCTCCGCCCTTTCCCTTATAGAGTGCACATTCTAACCTTTTACTTTTCTTTGCAGAATATATATGCTATCGTGTAGTATTGTGTTTATAATTATTGTAATAAAAATACCCCAGTTCTTAGTGAACCAACATGTGCCTTGTATTCTTGTTCAATCAGGGTAACCTGGTCTTCTAGTCAGACATTGTTTGCATGAACGGATGCGAATCCCGATCAGGTAAGAAATGACTGAGCAATGAGGTAGAGAGGGAACGTTTGATGCCAAGGGCAGAAGGTACATATTTCAATTCGGAGAGCTGTACTAAATTCTATTATCGTAGTTTTATCCTGAGTAGACAATGAGAGATTTCTTCCATAGGTGTTCATAGGAAAGTGATCGTCGTTGGTACGCGGCGTTAATGAGAGCACCGGGGGGACACGGTGTATAGATCCGCCGGATTGTGGATCGTGTGAATAAATGAATGAGAGCACCGGGGGGACACTGTGTATAGATCCGCCGGATTGTGGATCGTATGAATGAATGAATGAGAGCACCGGGGGGACACGGTGTATAGGTCCGCCGGATTGTGGACCGGATGAATGAATGAGAGCACTGGTACTGCAGGCCCGTGTGTAGGCACGCCGGATTGCGTGTCGAGTGAGCACTGATGGTGATCAGTGTGTAAGGATACATAATCAGACCTGCCCTAGGGTAGATTAGTCTGGGCCTAAGTGGCCGCGAGACTGATTGGTATGGATAGGATATTGTAGAATATCTATGCATGTTTATTGCTATTTGCCCCATCCTTAGGTACGAAATGTATATACATATATCTATACCCATTGTAAATAGGTTCTAAGGAGGGAGGTGATTACGTTCCGACTGGGTTAGAGGGGCTCCTAGGAGCTGATTCCATCTGGTCCGAAAATCCGGTCGTTACAAACAGAAAATGCACCTCTGGTGGAACATTTTCTCCAATTACATCACAGTGAAAAAGAAATGAAATGGTGGGTCATAGAAGTTATTAAACCAACCATTAGACAGCCAAATGTAGATAGACTTCTGACCTTAAAAGAAAATCAATGGATTGAGCTTGCCAACAGTGTCAGAAATGGACTAAACTCTTCTACCGAATGGCACACATTGGCCTGTATAACCTGAAACTCCCCCACCAAGCAGACCACAATATAATCCCCAGTAAGGTTAGTATAATATAAACCTTAGGATTATCCAGAGAATGTGAGCGCTACTTGAATGCGACAGATGGTATGAGGCATTTTGAGTTTATGCTATATTATTACCCAGTTTGGAATATACTGTGTCATGTAGATATTTTTTTGTACATAAATACATAAATGTGTGGTCTGGATAAAATATATGTCATGTCTTGAATGTTCTAAATTTGCATGAATTCTAAGAATGTGCGCGCCACAGAAGTGCGCCAGTTTTATAAAAACCATCAATAATATGTGTCACACATATCTATCTAAGTTGTTCAGCAAACAAATGGTTTTACTGACAAATACACTGTCAAAGCGACAGGCAATAATCGGGTGTATGTCTCTGTAAATACCATTCAAGATAATCTTTACATAGAAACTTCAAACATGAGTGACAATATATTTTAGCCCCACCTATTATCGATTTCCAATTTAATTCACATTTATAATGACTTTTTTACAATAAGCATTTTAACAGCTATGAAATATGCTGATATATAAATAAGTGAAACTGGGTCCTTTATTTCAATTTTCGCAAACACGATCAATGCGATTTGTATGTTTTCAACCTCAACTACACAGTGATGTGACCACTCTAAAATGGCGGCCGTTTGCGTACTAAAAATCAGTATTCATCATAGACCTATCACGTGACCACCACGCACAACGTAAAGGTAGTATATAATATGCTTTAATTGGCCCACTACTCTGATCACCCTTGACCCGACGCTTAGGAGTCTTGACGTTCGTTCATTCTGCTATTCAATAGTAAGTACCAAGTCCTGATATGTGGACCTTAAGCGCTGCCGGCGCCATATAGATGGCGCGTTTTGTTTTGCTCGCACTGGCTGTTTACTTCTGAGATTTTTCTCGGATTTTTCCTAGAAACAAAGCCGCATAAAATGCTGGCAGTTACAAAATCGCATAGACTCACGTCTTTGAAATAAGCTTGACTTTCTCCTTTTAAACTAATCGTACAAAATGTTGTTATATACACTCTCATACCAACATAGATTTAGACCTTGGTCTAATTGACATAATGTTAATGCAATACGGATTTGAACACATTTGTTGTCTTTGTAGACTTTAGAAGGGTCGGTTTCTTGACTCACAATAAACTCTTGGCATAAATTGACAATTATGACTCTAGTGTGTCTATCCTATAGCTGGCTAGATACATCATGTATCTTTATGAACTCGAGCCAATATATGTTCAACTCTTGCGTTTCCTTAAACGTTTACAAAATGTGAACAATGGTTTCAAACCAAAGACAAAACGATGTTATATATTCGCCCAGCTAGAAATAAACAAGCATATCCATATAAGCTTGAAGCTACAAAATATATTTTATATATTTCAGCATACTAGAATCCTGAAAATAAGAACAGGTCTGAAGTATAATGAATAACCATCATTCGACTTGACTATATGGACACAAACAACAAGGGATATTTGGCGATTCCTTGAGGTAAAAAACTAATGATAATGATTTTGGTTACAGTTGTACTCACTGAGACAGACTCAGAAATCAACTTGATACGTTGTAGGCTAATCTTACCTCATCCATATCCGTTTGTCACAGGTTAAGAACCTTCATGTTGAACTGCAGCTTTGATTACTCATAGCAAGTTCTAATTTTATAATAAGTAAGTTCATTTACTGTATTCATTTTGTGGATAATATCAGACTAAGTCTTAAATGTAATTTCGTAAGCCAGCACTCTTGTCACCACACTGACCAGTTTGTTAAGCTACTCTTTTTTACATTTATCTTAGCAATGTAAATAGTCAAAACAGATGTATATAAATGTCAAATATAGATTTATTGACTGTTTGTTAGCAACACCTGGAAAGAATGTATGTTAATTTTACAATATTATTTTATAGGGGTCATCTGCACTGCATTAAATTTACTGTCCTGATGATGGTCTTTGGATACAACCTTTGAGACCGAAACGTCGACATACCGGTCCACGTCTACACCCTACATCTGACTTTCTATTTTATTCTTAAAAAGGAGTCAATTTTACATACTTTGGATAGACTGGATTGTTTTTCTTATGTATTAATGGATTGTTTTGTCATTTCCGTTTACCTAAGACTTATGTGCAACTACTCTTAATTTTGTACCCTTGAAAAATTTGAACTCAAAAGAATATAAATAATAACTTTTTAGAAAAATAACTGTTCTGTGTTGCTTCACACTCATTTATTGAGCAGAATTACAAAAATTGCTTTAAAACTGTTTGAAATTGATTGACTTACATAGGGCTAGTGTGGTAGCTTCTATAAGGTCCACAAACAGATAGTAACATACAGAACAGTGTCTGTTTCTCTCAGATGATAAGTCTTAATAGTATAGACCTCATCACACTGTAATAACTGTGGTTTTTGAAAGAAATCCCTTGCTGGCACTTTTTGATATAACCATCTTATACAGTTGAGTCATATAAAGAGTGGTTCTACTCTTCCTGACCAATTGTTTCAGTCTGCGGAGGAGGACTCCAATGATGGTTCAGAGGTGGAGAATGTCTTTAGACAAGCGTCTAGCCCCTTTTAGCTACACATCAAGTGCCAAGATTATGATGAAAAGGAGGAAGAGAACGTCGAAGATGGGGTAAATCTATTTCCTAAAGACAATTCAAAGGCACCTATGGCGGAACAGACGACACAGATACCACTGTCTTTGGTAATGAATCTGCAACACATGCTGGACGATTATAATCGCAGATTCCCACCGTCTAGGCCTGTTTCTCCAGTGCAGCAACCTCCTCCATAGCCTCAAATTCCTGCACCAGTTCCACCCAGCATTAATTCCACAATTACCGGATGCCATCCGTGCGGAAGCACTAGCCATCATTCAGAAGGGAGAAAAGATCTCTTCAGAGATCATTGACTGCGCCCTTGATATCTCATCTACGGGGTTCAGGCAATTGGCTGGGGCTGCTGTTTTGAGGCGTCAAGGCTGGTTAAAATCGACAGCATTTCGCCCGGAGGTTCAGGCTAGAGTACTCGATCTACCATATGACGGTGATTCGCTCTTCGGCAAGCATGTCGACGATGCCCTCGGAGCAATCAAAAAGGATACAGAAACGGTCAAGGATTTAGCAACCCTACAGTATAGAAAACGGCCATTTCGAGGAACACGTGGTAGAGGCGGCAATTCTTCCACTTTTCGTGGATCAAACCAATATCGCTCTTACAATGAAAACTGTCAAAGGAATACTTACCAGTCCCAAAATCGAAAGACCTCCTTCAGACCATACCAGAGGAAAACCACCTACAGAGGTGGTTCAAATGCAAAGAAACAGTGACAGTCCCAGCGTCAACCTTCCGCCGACTGTAAAAATTGGAGGACGAATCTCCAACTACATCTTGAATTGGTCCAACATCACCTCCGATCAATGGGTCCTAGATGTGATTTCAGAAGGACATACCCTGGAATTTACAAAATTTCCTCCCAATCGCCCTCCTACTGGTGCGCCCCCTCCCCATTTCGAGGAACTATTGGCTCAAGTCAAATTAATAATCAGAAAAGGGGCTATCCAGGTGGTACCGCAAGGCCAGCAAGGCAAGGGGTTTTACTCCCGCTTCTTTTTAGTCAAGAAAAAGTCGGCAGAGTGGCGCCCCATTTTGGACTTACGGGCCCTGAACAAATTCATCACGTCAAAAACATTTCAAATGTTGACCTTGCTTCAAATTTTAAATTATCTCGATCCCGGAGAGTTCCTCTCCACGATCGACCTCCAGGACGCATACTTTCACGTGCCGATTCACCCCAGGCACAAAAAGTATCTCTGTTTTACAGTCGGACACATACACTTTCAATTCAGAGTTCTGCCGTTTGGCCTATGCTCCATACAGAGGGTCTTTACCAAGATCATGACCCCGGTAGCTGCTTTTCTGTGCCTACAAAGCATTCAATTTTGTCCATACCTGGACGACTGTTTTATAAAGGCCCCGAACCTCCAGCTGGCAAATCAGCACTCATGTTTGCATCTCTCTTTTTCAACACTTGGGCCTTTCCATCAATTGCCAGAAGTCACACTTTCGCCCGTCTCAGCGGCGAGATTTTCTAGGAGCCTCACTAGATTCTCGGCTGGCAAAGGTTTTCGTCTCCCAGGAAAGACAGGAACGCATGCTCAAGATGGTACGATTCCTGCAGTCAAAGCTGTAAGTTTCAGTCCGGATGTTGAAATCATTCCTGGGCATGGCTTCCTCGTGCATACAGTTGATCCCCTACTGCAGGCTACATATGAGGGTCGTACAAGAGGAACTAGAGAAGCAGTGGAAGCGGATTTCAGGGTCGTTCAATGACCGGATCCTTCTCACGCCCTGCATTCAGGTGGCACTGGAGTGGTGGTCTCACCCTCCGAACATATCCATAGGTCGGTCTTTTCAAGACGCAACTCCGACTCTGACGCTTACAACCAATGCGTCCCTAAAGGGTTGGGGAGCGCACCTCGAAGGAATGTCGGTAAAAGGGAAGTGTATTGCAATCCAGCGCACTTGGCATATAAACCACCTAGAGCTTCTTGCGATCTTCCTTGCCCTTAGATCTTTCCAGAGGATAGTGCAGGGCCAATCTCTGCTAGTGAGAACAGACAACACCACCAGCATGCACTACCTGAACAAGCAGGGCGGCACGAGGTCCCTTCTGCTTTCCCGACAAGCCCAGGAGATATGGGACTGGGCGATTCATCATCAAGTTCATCTTACAGCCATGCATGTGCCGGGTGTTTCCAATGTTCTGGCGGACTCACTCAGCAGATCTCTCTCGGACAATCACAAGTGGCAACTTAACCAACCAACTCTCAAGTTCATTTTCCATCAGTGGGGCCAGCCGCAGATGGATCTCTTTGCGACTGCCGCAAACAGGAAATGCCAACGCTTTGCAAGTCGTCATCCCCACAGAGAGTCGAGCGGAAATGCATTTTCGATCAACTGGTCGAACAAATTCATCTACGCTTTCCCTCCGCTTCCTCTGTTTCCACGCCTGTTGCACAGGATGAGGCTTCAACCCTGTCTGGTCATCCTGATCGCACCCAAGTGGCCGCGGCGCCCATGGTTCTCGGACCTTCTTTTGTTTTCCCAGAACGAGCCAATATCGCTTCATCCTCTGACTCACCTCCTCACGATGAAGCAATGGCAGATTTGCCACCCAGATCCAGCATATCTCCAGCTCCATGCCTGGAACCTGAACACAATGAATTTGCACGTCTAACCATCGACGCAGATTGCAAAGAAGTGTTGGTGCACGCTCGCGCTTCATCCACCATTAAAACCTATCAGCTGAAGTGGAAGCGTTTCTGTGTCTGGTGCCACACCAAAGCCTTTGATCCAATGACCGCCAAACCAGAACAGATCCTGCCTTTTTTCCTATCCCTTGCAAAGTCAGGACTTTCTCACTCCACTCTTAAGGTGTTTCTGGCAGCACTTTCCCGCTTCCGTCATGATGGTTCCACATCACTGTATTCCTCTAGATTCATCCAACAGTTTTTCAAAGGCCTCTTCCGGATGTATCCACCCTTTTGTCGCCCTCCACCTGCTTGGCGCCTAAATCTGGTTTTGTCTCAACTCCTCCTACCTCCTTTCGAGCCCATCCACTCAGCAGGCTTAAAATTCCTCACGTGGAAAGTTGCTCTGCTGCTCGCCTTGACATCATCTAGGCATGTTAGTGACATCCAGGCATTCACAATTCAGCCTCCTTTTCTCCTGTTCTCCAAGGAGTCTGTTACGCTACAAACTAATCCAAGATTTATCCCGAAAGTTCCAAGTGATTTCCATCTCAATGAACCTGTCATTCTAAAGACTTTCCTTCCTGATCCACAAACTCCAGCTGAACGTTCATTGCATTCATTGGAAGTGAAACGCTGTTTCAAGTTTTACATTCAGCGTACTACACCATTCAGGAAATCAGACCAACTATTCGTGGCCTATGGCCCGATCTGCAAAGGACAGCCTGTTACCAAACAGACTATTTCTAGGTGGATTTCTTCTACCATTACTTTTTGTCATCAATGGGCTGGCAAGCCCCTTCCTGCTCCAGTACGAGCTCATTCAACTAGAGCTGTGTCAACTTCTACTGCCCTCTTTGCGTGGGTACCTCTACGGCACATTTGCAGAGCTGCTACGTGGTCGAGCAGCCATACTTTTACGAAGCACTATTAACTGCAATCAACAGACGCCGCAGATGCAGCAGTGGGACAAGCAGTGCTGCGGAATCTTTTCCAATAAAGGGGAGCTTCTGTTGCTACCCGCCTCCAGCCATAAAGGTATTTTCTCTTAAATTTTGATATATTACATATTAAATGATATGTTCTTGTATTCTTGGAGTTTTATGTTGCCTTTATGACTTATATGATGATTTACTGCTTTCTACTCTTATTCAAGCATGTGAATCTATGAAAGACACGCCTAATACTGGAGAAGAACATAAGTTACTTACCTGTAAACTGTAGTTCTCCAGTATTGGTGTCTTTCATAGATTCACATGCGACCCTCACTTCCTCCCCTCAGAGGTTCTCTTCTCCTCAGGCACTTTTGGTTACTTTGTGCTACGAAAATCTTAGGACTTGGGCTTCTGAGGAGAAAGTTCTAGA
Organism: Lissotriton vulgaris; assembly: GCF_964263255.1. NCBI lineage: Eukaryota > Metazoa > Chordata > Amphibia > Caudata > Salamandridae > Lissotriton > Lissotriton vulgaris. Next base: position 244,963,356 of record NC_141685.1, read on the forward strand.
GGGAGCTACAGCCTGATTGGCTAGAATGTGGACCGATACATAATGACACTGATATGTTACAAAAGTGAGTTCTCCCTTAGGCTTTCTATGGGCCTATTCTGTTCTACGGTACTTTTAAACTTTAGTTATTTTACTGCATTATATGTATGTATATATATAATTATGGTAATTTTCATGTATGTATGCATATATTACTGCTATTCTATGTACCATGGGACTCCCACTTCGACAACGGGGAATATTCATGCATGTGAATCTATGAAAGACACCAATACTGGAGAACCACAGTTTACAGGTGACTAACTTATGTTCTTCTCCCTCTAGAAGGGTGGAATGCTACCCCCGTCGCCAGAACTGGCGAGGGGGTAGTATTCCAAAGCGTATGACACCTTATACGACATGTTTTGATAAAGCCAAACCAAAGTTAGCAAGTAACTGCGAGGATTATAATGCACTTAAGAGTATATGGTATGGCAATATCCCAGAACAGCTAAGGGAATTGGTCCCGAAAGCTGCAGATAGGCTCAGCTCATGCTAGAGCACCATCTCACATAAAACCAAGCCTCCAGGATTGATAAGGCCTGCCATAGGAGTGACTGATAGGTGTATATGTGTCCAGATATAGGTGTACATATAGGTATACTATATATAAGCAAGGGATGATTACACCACCTTGCCCCAGCTGAGTTGTGTCAGATTTCTTAGCCAGCCAGGGGTGGCAAAAGATATGCTGCAGCCCCGGGTAGGCCTTGGATGCACCTAAGCCATGGGTACCTATAGTACACTCTACAGGGGCTGATAAGGTGATCCAATGTCCAATTGGTTATGTACCTAAAGTACATGGTTGTGAATTTAGAGAGATAACAGCAGGATGTGGGTCTGATTGGCAGGCCCACAGCCACATTAAGTCGAAAACCAGTGAAGCAAAAAGCAAAAAATGGGGTGACCATAGGAAAGCAGACCCTACTCTCCTACATTACCCCCCTACCCCCCAAAATGCAGGGACATTAAACATAACCTTGACCAGATAAGTCTTCATGTTCTAAGTGGAAATACCTGGAGAGACCATCTTCATTGCCATGGTCAGTCCCTGGCTGTGCTCCACTGTAAAGTCCATCCCCTGTAGGGCAATGGACCACCTGAGCAGTTTGGGAATTTCACCCTTCATCTGATTTAGCCACAAGAGGGGCTTATGGTCTGTCTGAATTCTGAAGTGAGTGCCAAACAAGTATGGCCTCAGCTTCTTCAGGGCCCAAACCACAGCAAAGGCCTCCCTCTCAATGGCTGACCAACGTTTCTTTCTAGGGGTCAGCCTTCTGCTAATGAAAGCAATGGGCTGGTCTTGACCATCTACATTAAGTTGTGAAAGCACAGCTCCCACCCCCAACTTAGAAGCATCTGTTTGGACAATGAACTCTTTGGAGTAGTCAGGACTCTTCAGGATAGGTGCAGAGCACATAGCCTTCTTCAGGTCATCAAATGCCTTTTGACAGCTAACTGTCCACTGTACCTTCTTTGGCATCTTCTTGGATGTCAGATCATTTAATGGTGTCACAATGGACCCATAGTTCTTTACAAATTTCCTGTAGTACCCAGTCAGGCCCTAGAAAGCTCTGACCTGTGTCTGGGTGGTTGGAGGAGCCCAGTCCTGTATGGTCTGGATCTTACTCTCCAGTGGTTGAACCTGACCCCCACCTACCAGGTGGCCCAAGTAAACAACCTTGCTCTGCCCTATCTGGCACTTTGTTACCTTGATAGTTAGGCCTGCCTTTTGCAGAGCCTCCAAAACCTTCTTCAGGTGGATCAGGTGATCCTCCCAGGTGGAGCTGAAGACAGCAATATCATCTAGATAAGCTGCGCAAAAGTCATCCAACCCAGAAAGGACTTGGTTCACCAACCTTTGGAAAGTGGCAGGTGCATTCTTCAAGCCAAAGGGCATTACCACAAATTGATAATGACCTCCAGGGGTTGAGAATGCTGTTTTGGCCTTTGACTCCTCAGCTAACCTGATTTGCCAATAGCCAGCTGTCAAATCAAATGTGCTCAGAAACTTGGCAGAAGCCAATTTATCAATGAGCTCATTTGCTCTTGGAATGGGGATGAGCATCTGTCCTAGTGACAGCATTGAGACCTCTATAGTCCACACAAAACCTCATTTCTCTCTTCCCATCGTTGGTATGAGGTTTTGGCAGAAGGACTACTGGGCTGGCCCAGGGGCTCTCTGATGGCTCAATCACTCCAAGCTCAAGCATTTTCTGCACCTCAGTCTTTATACCGTCCCTGACATGGCCAGGTTGCCTGTAGATCTTACTCTTCACAGGCAGACTGTCACCAGTGTCCACCTCATGGGTGCACCAGTTAGTCTGACTAGGTGTCAATGAAAACGTGACTGAAAGACTGTAGAACTTGTCTGCAGTCTTGTTGCTTCTGGTCAGTGAGGCTGCCATCTAAGGCCACACCATCAACTGAACCATCATTAGGGTTATGGGATAACAAGTCTGGGAGAGGGTCACGCTCTTCCTCTTGCTCCCCATCTGTAGCCATGAGCAAGCCCATGCTTTCAATCTGTTTACATGGTGCACCCTGTGAGGGCTCCTAGGGGTGCCGAGGTCCACCAAGTAGATGACCTCTCCCTTTTTCTCAATGATGGTGTAGGGTCCAGACCATTTGTCTTGGAGAGCTGCTGGGGCCACTGGCTCCAACACCCACACCTTCTGTCCTGGCTGGTACTCAGTCAGCACAGCCTTTTGGTCATGCCAAGCTTTTTGGAGTTCTTGGCTAGTCTCAAGGTTTTTGGATGCTTTCTCCATGTATTCAGCCATCCTGGAGCGGAGACCATGTACATAGTCCACTATGTTAAGTTTAGGCTTTTTGAGAGGTAACTCCCATCCTTCCTTCACAAGACACAAGGGACCCCTTACAGGATGCCCAAAAAAAAGTTTTAAAGGGCTGTAGCCAACCCCCTTTTGTGGGACCTCTCTGTAAGCAAAGAGAAGGCAGGGTAGAAGGATGTCCCATCTTCGCCTAAGCTTTTCAGGTAACCCTTTTATCATCCCTTATGGTCTTGTTGAATCTTTCAACAAGCCCATTGCACTGTGGATGGTAGGGTGTAGTGAACTTGTAGTTAACACCACACTCTTTCCACATTGCTTTTAGATATTCAGACATGAAGTTGGTACCTCTGTCTGAAAGAACCTCCTTTGGAAAGCCTACTCTGGAGAAAACTCTAAGTAGGGCCCTTGCCACAACAGGAGCGGTTGTGGTCCTCAGGGGAATTGCCTCTGGATACCTGGTGGCATGTTCCACTACCACCAGTATAATGCCCAGATGCTGTTTGGGGGTCCATTGGTCCAACAATGTCTATCCCCACTCTCTCAAAGGGTACCCCCACCACAGGTAGTGGTATAAGGGGGGCCTTTGTGGTGCCACCTGATTTGCCACTGGCTTGGCAGGTGACACAGGAGCGACAAAACTCCTTGGTATCTTCTGACATGTGAGGCCAGTGAAAGTGAGGGACAAGCCTCTCCCAAGTTTTGTTCTGGCCTAAGTGTCCTGCTAAAGGAATATCATGTGCCAAGGTTAGAAGGAAGCCCCTAAATTGCAGAGGTATGACCAACCTCCTGGCAGCACCACGCTTGGCGTCTCTAGCCTCTGAATAAAGGAGCCCATCATCCCAATATACTCTATGGGTACCTTGAGCATTCCCAGCATCCTCAGCAGCAGCCTGCTGTCTGAGGGGTTCAAGAGAAGGGCAAGTTAATTGATTGCCCTTGAGGGTCCCCCTGTCCCCAGAAACTCAACCTGATCAGGTTCAAGCTCTTCAGGGACAGTCTCCTCTTGGATCACAGAATCAGCCTCCTGTGAGGTCTGATCCTCAACCTGGGGTAAGTGGGAAGGCACTGCCTTAACCCTCTTGCGCTTTCTCTTGGGTTGTGCTTGGTCTATTATTCCAAGATCCAGCACAGGTTCAGGTAAGCACTTTTTCGCCTGTGACCTGGTCACAGCTAGGACATATGCTGAAATACCTAGCATCTCTGCATGAGTCCTGTACTCCACTTCTGACCACATTGAATCCGCTAAATCATTGCCCAAAAGACAGTCAACTGGGAGGTCTGCACTTACCACAACTCTCTTGAGGCCATTTACCCCTCCCCAGGAGAAGTTAACAGCTGCCACACTATGGGGAGTAGTGACATTGCTAGCATTGGTCACCAGGTAATTATCACCCAGTATAAATTGTCCAGGGTCCACAAAGTTAGGTGTCACCATTGTGACACTGGCACATGTGTCCCTGCAGGCCTGAGCCACTTTGCCATTAATCAAAGGCGTCTGCCTGTACTTGCCCAGAGTACTGGGACTCATAGTAGGGGACATGTCCATGTCCCCATCACAGATCAAGACTGCCTGAGTAGGAACTCTGACTAGGCCAGACTCCATCTCAGTACCCATGGTTAACCCCACTATCACTTTAGTTTGGGGGCTGCTACTGCTGACTGTACTAGGGGGGGCAGTTGCCTTAGGGGCTGCAGTGGCAGGGGCTCCACCTTTCTTAGTGCACTCACTAAACCAGTGAGAAACTGACTTACAGTAACTACACCAAGGTTTCTTTGGGCCATCATTCTTCTTCTTCTTTCCATTTTGGGACCCCCCCTCCTTAGTATTATTTTGGGGGCCTGAAGAAGACTTCTGGTCTTTTTGTTTCTGATCGCCAACCGTCTGGTCTGCCTTCTTCTAATCACCACCTTGGTTCTGGGGCTTCTGCTTAACCCTGGTTCTGACCCATTTGTCTGCTTTCTCTACCAATTCTTGGGGAGAGGTCAGACCTGAGTCAATCAGGTGCTGATGCAACAACTGGTTCTGGCAATTATTAAGGATCTGTTCTCTCATTATTAGATTGTACAATCCTGTATAGTCTGTAACTTTACTTCCCATCAACCAGCCTTCCAGAGCCTTGGTGGCACAATCATCAAAGTCAGTCCAGTCCTGAGTCTGAGTCTTTTGGGTATCTCTGAACAAGCTGTATTGCTCAGTGGTTAGGCCAAACCCTTCAATTAGAGCACTCTTCAGGACAGAGTAGTTTTTAGCATCATCAGGTCTAACAGCGAGGAGCTTGTCTCTCCCTTTTTCTGAAAAGGAGAGCCACAAAATTGCTGCCCACTGATCCTGAGGAACCTGCTGTACCATGCAGGCTCTTTCAATAGCAGTTATCCATTTGTGGATGTCATCCCCATCTCTGTAGGGGGGCACAATCTTACTCAGGTTTCTGTTATCATAGGACCTGTCTTGGGGATAATGCTGCCACCAGTGGAATCTAATCCGCTTAACTTTTGCTCCCTTGCTAAAGCAAGTTTAGCTTGGGCCAGGGCTACCTCTTCCTTTTCAATCTGGAGTTGGACAGCTCTCATCCTAGGCTCATGTTCTTTTCTCTGGGGGGAAGACCTACGAGACTCCTGAGGCGGAAGCCGGGAGTGAGACAGCCATATTTTTTAAAACTTTTGTTGTGTGATACTCTGCTTTTTTAAAAACTCACCTCTTGCACTTCTCATTCCTACGAACAGCGGGTTCTACGCTGCAACGCTTGCCACTTTCCCATCGCCATTCTCGAGGGCGAGGCGTGCCGAGAGACACGCCCACCTCTGTTGGCCACGCCCCCTGACATCACTATAAATAGTGCGCGCAGCTGCAAAGCGCGACACTAAGACCTACGAGACTCCTGAGGGGGAAGCCGGGAGTGAGACAGCCATATTTTTTAAAACTTTTGTTGTGTGATACTCTGCTTTTTTAAAAACTCACCTCTTGCACTTCTCATTCCTACCAACAGCGGGTTCTACGCTGCAACGCTTGCCACTTTCCCATCGCCATTCTCGAGGGCGAGGCGCGCCGAGAGACACGCCCACCTCTGTTGGCCACGCCCCCTGACATCACTATAAATAGTGCGCGCAGCTGCAAAGCGCGACACTAAGACCTACGAGACTCCTGAGGCGGAAGCCGGGAGTGAGACAGCCATATTTTTTAAAACTTTTGTTGTGTGATACTCTGCTTTTTTAAAAACTCACCTCTTGCACTTCTCATTCCTACGAACAGCGGGTTCTACGCTGCAACGCTTGCCACTTTCCCATCGCCATTCTCGAGGGCGAGGCGCGCCGAGAGACACGCCCACCTCTGTTGGCCACGCCCCCTGACATCACTATAAATAGTGCGCGCAGCTGCAAAGCGCGACACTAAGACCTACGAGACTCCTGAGGCGGAAGCCGGGAGTGAGACAGCCATATTTTTAAAAACTTTTGTTGTGTGATACTCTGCTTTTTTAAAAACTCACCTCTTGCACTTCTCATTCCTACCAACAGCGGGTTCTACGCTGCAACGCTTGCCACTTTCCCATCGCCATTCTCGAGGGCGAGGCGCGCCGAGAGACACGCCCACCTCTGTTGGCCACGCCCCCTGACATCACTATAAATAGTGCGCGCAGCTGCAAAGCGCGACACTAAGACCTACGAGACTCCTGAGGCGGAAGCCGGGAGTGAGACAGCCATATTTTTTAAAACTTTTGTTGTGTGATACTCTGCTTTTTTTAAAACTCACCTCTTGCACTTCTCGTTCCTACGAACAGCGGGTTCTACGCTGCAACGCTTGCCACTTTCCCATCGCCATTCTCGAGGGCGAGGCGCGCCGAGAGACACGCCCACCTCTGTTGGCCACGCCCCCTGACATCACTATAAATAGTGCGCGCAGCTGCAAAGCGCGACACTAAGACCTACGAGACTCCTGAGGCGGAAGCCGGGAGTGAGACAGCCATATTTTTTAAAACTTTTGTTGTGTGATACTCTGCTTTTTTAAAAACTCACCTCTTGCACTTCTCATTCCTACCAACAGCGGGTTCTACGCTGCAACGCTTGCCACTTTCCCATCGCCATTCTCGAGGGTGAGGCGCGCCGAGAGACACGCCCACCTATGTTGGCCACGCCCCCTGACATCACTATAAATAGTGCGCGCAGCTGCAAAGCGCGACACTAAGACCTACGAGACTCCTGAGGCGGAAGCCGGGAGTGAGACAGCCATATTTTTTAAAACTTTTGTTGTGTGATACTCTGCTTTTTTAAAAACCCACCTCTTGCACTTCTCATTCCTACGAACAGCGGGTTCTACGCTGCAACGCTTGCCACTTTCCCATCGCCATTCTCGAGGGCGAGGCGCGCCGAGACACGCCCACCTCTGTTGGCCACACCTCCTTGACGTTCCTTCCCTCTAGCATAAATCATGTGCCTTGCCAGGAAGCGCAGCGGACGAGCGCAGCGGGCGCGACGATTGCGCGCCGAAGGCGCGCCTAAGGCAAGCCCGTCTGCGCCTGTCCGCGCTAGACCGAGCCCAGAGCCCATACTCCCGGCCGGTCTTGACCCCCCTCGAATTAAATATTCACAAGATACTCTGTACCAACTCAGAGAACCGTTAAACATTAGATGCAACGGACCCATTATCCCGGAAGACGATCTCCCAGGGTGCCCAAATTGCGCCTACAGGTTTTCGCCCTCCCCCCATCCCGAACCAGCATGCCTTGAAATGGCCCTGCTGAACTGTAGGTCACTCCCAAAGCACCAGACAGAAATTAACCTACTACTAACAGAGTCGGACATTGACGTTCTGTTCTTAACAGAAACTTAGCTCTCCGCTAGTTCTGACCCGGACATCATCCAAGCACTACCTCCCGGGTACCTTATTAAAACCCTTAACAGACCGAAGGGTACTGGAGGGGGTATAGCGATTATCTATCGAGACAATCTCTCATGCCAGTTCAAAGACAGCCCCATTTCAGATAGTGAAAATGTTCTGTTCTCTCTACACCTGCCGCCATCTACCACACTATCTGGGGTTCTAATCTACCGCCCTCCAGGACAGGTAGGGTGTTTCATAAACTCACTCATGGACGCCATGTCTTCTCTGGCCTGCGTGACCCCAAATTTCACAATCCTTGGAGACTTAAATCTCCACTTCAATGATCAAGGCAACAAACTTGCCACTGACTTAAAAACCGATCTAACTTCCCTCAATCTACAACTACTCAACAATGAACCCACCCATACGAAAGGACGTTTACTGGATCCCATTTTCTCTAACCTTCCCAAACTTTCTGCGCAAACCCCTCTGCCCCTCCCCTGGTCAGACCACTTCTTGGTCCCTTTTAAATTCCAACTTCCAGGGAAGATCTCTGATACCCCTCCCCCCCCGGGCCCCATCACGCCCATGGAAAAAACTGGACACAAGCCTATGGGAACGCTCTCTGTCTTCCACTCTACCCACAGTAGATCCAGATCCTTCGAAAGCTGAAATCCAATTACATAAATGGATTAATGACTCCCTCGATACAGTCTTGCCACTTAAAATTCTCCCATCCAGCAGGAAATCCTCCAAACTACTGTGGTTCACTGAAGAAATACGCGAACTAAGAAAGAAAGGCAAAAGGCTTGAACGCCAATGGAGAAAGAACTGGAACACAGAAGACAAAAGTGAATACAGAACCCATATTAGGCTTTATAAAAATGCATTAAAAACAGCACAGGCCTCCTTCTTCGAGGAGCAAATAGCTTCAGCGGCTAACTCCGCAATAGAGACCTACCGAATAGTTAAACTCCTCACCAAAATACAGGACCCACCATCATCTCTAGATTTGGATGGCGCAAAATGTAACCAGATGGCCGAATTCTTCTCGGCAAAAATCGAAAAAATCCTGACCTCCCTCCCAGCTCCTCCTATCGCACAAGGATGCCCTAGTCTCTCTCCCCTCCAAGACACCCCGAGGTTATCCTCCTTCCCCCAAATCACCATCGAAACGTTTCTGAACGTCTTACATAAAGTCAAAAGTGGTGCTCCATCAGATCCAGCCTCCATCAGTAAATTGAAGCAAGTTGCTTCCACCATAGCCCCCCTCTCACCAATCTGATCAACGCCTCTTTTAAAAATGGCATAGTCCCAGCAAACTGGAAAAAAGCCACAGTTAAGGCTCTCATAAAAAAAACGCATCTAGACCCTACAGACCCATATAACTTTAGACCGATCTCACTGCTACCGGCAATTAGCAAAATAGCCGAGCGAGTGGCAAATCAACCAATCACCTCCTCCGCCTGTCCCAGACAGGCTTCAGACCAGGACAAGGGACCGACACCGCACTGTTAGCCGTGGTCGAAGAAGCCAGGGGCATAATGGACGCAGGAGGATCAGTGGCAGTGATCCTCCTCGACCTGAGTGCCGCCTTCGACACGGTGGACCACGCAACCCTTGTTCACCATCTTGGGCTGATTGGAGTGGCGGACTCCGCATTAGCCTGGATCTCATCCTTCCTTGAAGACAGGTCTTTTCAAGTAGCAGATGGGTACTCCATCTCCAATGTTCAGCCACTTAAGTGTGGGGTGCCTCAGGGATCTTCCCTGAGCCCTACACTTTTTAATGTATACATGGCTCCCCTCGAGGACGTTGTCAAGCCTTTCGGCATCAAATCAATAATGTATGCTGACGACACTCAGCTCGTCGTTTCCCTCAACCAACCAGACAACGCCCTCTCTAATCTAAGCAGTTGTTTGGAGAAGGTGCATCAGTGGATGTGCGATTCCCGGTTAAAACTGAACGGGGAGAAATCAGAAATACTCCTCCTGGGAAATCCTAACAAAATCCCCACTCCCCTTCCTTGGCCACCATGCATGGGAACTCCACCTACTCCCAAATCCGAAGTCAAGAGCCTAGGGATATGGCTGGACCAGGATCTCAGTTTTAAAACTCAAGCTAGAAAAACTGCGGGAACCTGCTTCGGCCTTATAAAGATGGCACGAAAGATTCTCCATCTACTCACCCTCCAATCCAGGAAGCTCTTGATGGTGAACTCCAGATTAGATTATGGAAACGTCCTGTATCTGGGGGCCCCAGCCTCTGTAGTCCACAGACTTCAATGTGCACAAAATGCGGCGGCAAGAATCCTCACAGGAACCACAGCGAGGAACTTGGCCAAACCAGCCCTTAGAAGCCTGCACTGGTTGCCAGTAAAAGAACGGGTCAATTTCAAGACCCTGTGCCTTGCCCATCGAATAATGCACAATGAAGGCCCCCCATCCTCAGGACACTTGTGACACAACAACAGTCAAGTAGACAATTAAGATCCAACTCTCTTTCCCTTGCAAACGTCCCCAGAATTAGGAAGGCTAGATCAGGCGGTCGCCTGTTCTCGTATAATGCCCCTAGACTATGGAACGCTCTCCCACTTTCCCTGAGGCAAGAACACAACCACCTCAGGTTCAGGAAACGCCTAAAGACCCTACTCTTCCCCTGAGCTCTCCTCACATGATTCCTTACCCCTCAGGACCGTAGTCTTTTTAGCGCTGGGATGCCCTAGGGTAGCTATGCGCTCTAGAAAACCCAATCAAAATCAATCAATCAAATCAAAATCAATTCCCCTTTGAGATCTCTTGGAGGCATTAGACTGGTTAGATTCCCTGGAAGGAGATCTAATCCTTCTATTGCCAGGGTAAAGTCTACTATTGGGCCTGGGAAGGTGGAGACCTTCTCCATTCCCATGTAGGCTTAAGTTGGCCTGGCTCAATCTTCTAACTTGAACCTGGCCATCCTCCCCTTGATCATCTGACTCATTTCCATCCTCATCATCGTCTACCTCCTCAGGTTGAACTTCGGGGACATCAGTTTTATCAGGTGGGTTTCTCTCTGCTATCTTACTTGAAGGACCTGTTGCAGATTCCTTCTCAAGATCATCTTTCTCTAGTATTGCTCTGAGGATAGGGATGGTGGGGTTGTGACCCCTTTTTAGCCCCCTTGCAGTGCATAGGGCACTCAAGTCCTTGTAGCTGAGTTTTTCATAACTGGATGGTACCTTGTGAGAGTCACCCACAGGTAGAGAACTGGAGGGTTCACCTGTGCCATGCATGACTAGTGAGGTGCAAGTGGTGCACTTACCTACACTATTTGTTTTCCTACTGGAACCTCTCTAGAGGTTGTCGTCAGAGTGTGCTAAGCCCTTTTGTCTACAACCAATAGGTTCAGTAGAACTTAAGTATGTTAAGCTTTGTTTATATGTACCTAAGGTACTTGATGTGATCTTTCAAATGATATTTGTCAAAGATTACAATTGGTAAAAACAACAGCAAGCTCAAATCCCAACCGCTGCACACCAATGCAAGAAGTTGTCCTGGTATATGGTGTTCACTGTTCTAGTGAGCACCTTGCACCAGTCCAAGCGACCCTTATGGTGATTGGTTGTAAGTCAACCTTATAGACCAGCTATCCTAATGGTAGCATGGACAAAAGCAGTCTTAGGCTAAACTCAAGAAGGCATGTGAAGCCAGCTGTTTTACCATATGCAATCATTTAAAATATCAAATGAAAGGACACCACACAAGTTATATATTACTAAATATATGTATTTATTTCTAGAATAATCCCCTTAACTCTTTATGAGCACAGGAGCCCAAGCGTTATACAAAGAACACAGTATAACATACAATAAGCTGCACAATTATGGATTGGTCGGGTGGACACTCAAACCATATATTAAGAAAGTGGTATAAGTACCACATCATGAACAATGAACAGGCCTAGGGCCTTGGGAATCGCTGGGCCTACACTGGACTAACGAAGGTTTGGTCGGGTGAAGCCCACAGGATACGGGTGCAGAGTCTATAGGCAACCGCATTTACCATACAAGTCAATGGTGCCCAAAAATCAGAAAGTGTTAGGTTTCGGAGACTTCCGACTAGACTAGAACTTAGCCATTTAAAACTAGGACACTAGAGGTGTAAACCACTATAGGAGCACCAGAGTTATAGCGTTACCTCACCCACAGGAAGCGGGTGCATAGGTGCCAAAGTGTGTCGGGTTTCGTCGTGAAGTTCTATGGAGCCTGGAGGAAAAGATGCTGCAGGCGGCCAGGAGAGAAGAGTCTGGTTGGATCCAAGGGTGGATCGAAGATGTAGAGTACCTGAAAGCAGAGGGGATAGAGTTCAGGTCACTAGTCAGTGACCAGCGAGGAGCCAGGAAGGAACCAGGCGATATCAGGTTGCAATCAGGTGATGTTGAGGTGTTTGTCTCCGCTGCCACGCGGACCTGGAAGGATCGAGGATGACCAGCTGGTGAGCACGAGCTGCCCCACGAAGGCTCTTGCTGTCGGCAGTGTCGATACTCGATTCGAAGTCACCAAGCCTTGGCAAAGGCAACCCACGCAGGACTTGAAGATGTCTTCTTGATCGGACCGGGAAGGTCAGATCGATGGCTCCTTTTCAGGGGAGCTGGGGCCAGTCTGGAGCAACCAGACCAGCAGTGTAGTTTCAAGGTTTCGTCGTCACGGAGGCCACTAGCCAATGGGCAAGCAACCAGACAATGCATCGAGCAGGAAAAGTGCCAAAGGGCCCCACGCAGCACTCGGAGATTGTGGAGAGGGGATCTTTGGAGCACAGGCTGCTCGGGGCTGGGGCTTCTCAAACTCCAAAGCACAACGTCGAGGGTGCCTCGGGAGCTGTGCTGGAAGCGCTTCGTCGACTTTTCAAGATGGCCGGTTCCACGTCTCTCGTCGCGTCCACGGGTTTAAGCTTTGCTAGGACTGTGGATCGGGCTGTTAGAAGTCTGGGAGTCCAGGTCTTGACGGTCTCTGTCGTTCGAGCTCCAGCGGGAGCAACGGCAAAGAAAATCTTGATGCACTGATGGTGTCTGCTTGCACAGGGTGGCCACTCCTTGACCACAAGGGAGATTCTTCAGTCTTCTACATTGAGTAGGATGTCGAAGGGTCCAGAGTTTCATTTCAAAGTTTCAGTCAGGATGATCTAAATTGCATTGGCACAGCTCATACCTTTATTCCAAATCAAGGGGCTAGATCACCTATCAGGTCCCTTTTATGGGTGGGACCCAGGAAGGGGGTGGTTACACCCCTTTCCCTTTGTCCAATTTTGCGCCAGAGCTGGGGCTGGAGTGCCCCAGCACCGGTTTGAACTGGACTATGCATGGGACGCTATGTGCGCCCCAGGCAGTGTCTAGTTTCATTCAACCCTCCCTGCTACAATCCACTATCTCCTGTCTGGGGTGGTGTAACACCTCCCTGTGACAGGATACCATTTGTCCAGGCCTCCGCTGCCAGAGTTTCGGTCAGCAGCAGGAGGCCAGACTTGTGACTGTGGCAGCAGCATCCACTTTATGATGCTGGGGCTCTGGTTAGATTTAACCGCGTTTAAGCAAAGTAACATGACTTCGCCCTCTAGAAGGGTGGAATGCTACCTCCGTCACCAGAACTGGCGAGGGGGTTGTATTCCAAAGCGTATGACACCTTACACAACATGTTTTGATAAAGCCAAACCAAAGTTAGCAAGTAACCGTGAGGATTATAATGCACTTAAGAGTATATGGTATGGCAATATCCCAGAACAGCTAAGGGAGTTGGTCCCGAAAGCTGCAGACAGGTTCCGCTCATGCTAGAGCACCATCTCACATAAAACCAAGCACTCTGCCTCCAGGATTGATAAGGCCTGCCATAGGAGTGACTGATAGGTGTATATGTGTCCAGATATAGGTGTAGATATAGGTATACTATATCTAAGCAAGGGGTGATTACACCACCTTGCCCCAGCTGAGTGATCAGCCAGTTGTGTCGGATTGGATAGCCAGCCAGGGGTGGCAAAAGCTGCAGCCCCTGGTTGGCCTTGGATGCACCTATGCCATGGGTACCTATAGTACACTGTACAAGGGCTGATAAGGTGACCCAATGTACAATTGGTTATGTACCTAAAGTACATGGTTGTGAATTTAGAGAGAGAACAGCAGGCTGTGGGTCTGATTAGCAGGCCCACAGCCACATTAAGTCGAAAACCAGTGAAGCAAAAAGCAAAGAATGGGGTGACCATAGGAAAGCAGACCCTACTCTCCTACACTGCGGTTAATAGAGAGGGCTGGAGTCAGTAGTGTGGCCTGCCTGCGGCTAATAGAGAGGGCTGGAGTCAGCAGTGTGGTCCACCTGCAGCTAATAGGCTGGGCTGGAGTGGAAGTGTGGCCCCTCCACAGCTAACAGAGAGGGCTGGATTCAGTAGTGTGGCCCACCTGCAGCTTATAGAGAGGGCTAGAGTCAGTAGTGTGGCTCGTCTACAGCTAACAAAGAGGGCTGGAGTCAGGAGTGTAGCCCATCTACGGATAAAAGAGAGGGCTGGGGTCAGTAGTGTAGCTCATCTGCGGATAATAGAGAGGGCTGGGGTCAGTACAGTAGTGTGCCCACCTGCGGCTAATAGAGAGGGTTGGACTCATAGTGTGGCCCACCTGAGGCTAATAGAGAGGGCTGGAGTCAGTAGTGTGGCCTGTCTGCTGCTGATCGAGAGGGCTGGAGTCAATAGTGTGGCCCACCTGCAGCTAATAGAGAGGGCTGGAGTCAGTAGTGTGGCCCACACTCGGCTAATAGATAGGGCTGGAGTCAGTAGTGTGGCCCCTCTGCAGCTTATAGAGAGGCTGGAGGCTAGAGTCAGTAGTGTGGCATGCTTACAGCTAACAAAGAGGGGTGTAGTCAAGAGTGTGGCCTGTCTGTGGCTAATAGACTGGGCTGGAGTGAGTAGTGTGGCCCACCTGCTTCTAAAAAAGAGGGCTGGAGTCAGTAGGGTGGCCCACCTGCGGCTAACAGAGAGGGCTGGAGTCAGTAGTGTGGTCCACCTGAGGCCAATAGAGATTGCCAGAGTCAGTTGTGTGGCCCGTCTGTGGCTAATGCAGAAGGCTGGAGTCAATAGTGGGGCCCACCTGCGGCAGTGTGGCCCACCTGCGGCTAATAAATAGGTCTGGAGTCAGTAGTGTGGCCCACCTGCGACTAATAAATAGGGTAGCAGTCAGTAGGGTGGCCTGTCTGCTGCTAATAGATTTGGCTGGAGTCAGTAGTGTGGCCCATCTTGCGGGCAACGGAGAGGGCTGGAGTCAGTAGTCTGGTCCGTCTGCGTCTAACAGAGAGGGCTGGAGTCAATAGAGAGGCCTGTCTGCAGCTTATAGAGAGAGCTAGATTCAGTAGTGTGGCCTGCCTGCAGCTAATAGAAAGGGCTGTAGTCACTAGGATGACCTTTCTGCAGCTAATAGAGCGGGTTGGAGTCAGTAATGTGGTCCACCTGCTACTAATATAGACTACAGGAGTCAGTAGTGTTGCCCGTCTACAGCTAACAAAGAGGGCTGGAGTCAGGAGTGTGGCCTGTCTGCGGGTAATAGAGAGGGCTGGAGCCAGTAGTGTTGCCCCCATGCAGCTAATAGAGAGGGCTGGAGTTAGAAGTGTGCCCACCTGCGGCTATCAGAGAGGGCTGGAGCCAGTAGTGTGGCCCATCTGCAGCTTATAGAGAGGCTGCAGTCAGTAGTGTGGCCTGTCTGTCGCTGATAGAGAGGGCTGGGGTCAGTAGTGTGACCCGTCTGCGGCTAACAGAGAGGGCTGGAGCCAGTAGTGGGCCCATCTGCAGCTTATAGAGAGGCTGGAGTCAGGAGTGTGGCATGTCTGCGGCTAATAGAGAGGGCTGGACTCAGTAGTGTGGCCCATCTGCGGCTAATAGAGAGGGCTGGTGTCAGTAGTGTGGCCAGTCTGCCTCTAATAGAGAAGGCTGAAGTCAGTAGTGTTGCTTGACTGCAGCTCATAGAGAGGGTTGGAGTCAGTAGTGGGGCCCCTCTGCAGCTAATAGTGAGGGTTGGAGTCAGTAGTGTGGCCCCTCTGCAGCTTATAGTGAGGGTTGGAGTTAGTAGTGTGGGCCACCTGCGGCTAATAGAGTGAGCTAGAGACAGTAGTGTGGCCCTTCTGCAGCTAATACAGAGGGTTGGAGTCAGTAGCGTGGCCCGTCCGCAGCTAACAGAGAGGGCTGGAGTCAGTAGTGTGGCCCACCTGCGGATAATAGAGAGGGTTGCATTCAGTAGTGTGGCACACCTGTGGCACATAGAGATGGCCGCTGTCAGTAGTATGGCCCACACGCGGCTAATAGAGCGGGCTGGAGTGAAACGTGTGGCCCACCTGAGGCCAATAGGGAGTGCCAGAGTCAGTAGTGTGGCCCGTCTGTGGCTAATGCAGAAGGCTGGAGTCAATAGTGTGGCCCACCTACGGCTAATAGAGAGAGCTGGAGCCCGTAGTGTGGCCCACCTGCGGCTAATAAATAGGGTAGAGTCAGTAGTGTGGCCTGTCTGCTGCTAATAGAGAGGGCTGGAGGCAGTAGTGTGGCCCGTCTTGCGGCCAACAGAGAGGGCTGGAGTCAGTAGTGTGGCTCGTCTGCGGCTAACAGAGAGGGCTGGAGTCAATGGTGTGGCCTGTCTGCAGCTTATACAGAGGGCTGGATTCAGTAGTGTGGCCTGCCTGCAGCTAATAGAAAGGGCTGGAGTCAGTAGGATTACCTGTCTGCAGCTAATAGAGAGAGTTGGAGTCAGTAATGTGGCCCACCTGCTGCTAATAGAGACTACTGGAGTCAGTAGTGTTGCCCGTCTACAGCTAACATAGATGGCTGGAGTGAGGAGTGTGGCCTGTCTGCGGGTAATAGAGAGGGCTGGAGTCAATAGTGTGGCCCCAGTGCAGCTAATAGAGAGGGATGGAGTGAGAAGTGTGCCCACCTGCTGCTAATAGAGAGGGCTGGAGTCAGCATTGTGGCCCACCTGCAGCTTATAGAGAGGGCTAGAGTCAGTATTGTGGCACGCTTACAGCTAACAAAGAGGGCTGGAGTCACGAGTGTGTCCTGTCTGCGGCTAATACAAAGGGCTAGAGTCAGTAGTGTGGTCACCTGCGTCTAATAGACTGGGCTGGAGTGAGAGCCCTCTGCAGCTAACAGAGAGGGCTGGAGTCAGTAGTGTGGCCCACCAGTGGCTAACAGAGTGGGCTGTAGTCAGTAGTGTGGCCCACCTGCGGCTAAATGAGAGGGCTGGAGTCAGTAGTGTGGCCCACCTGCTTCTAATAAAGAGGGCCGGAGTCAGTAGTGTCGCTCACCTGCGGTTAATAGAGAGAGCTGGAGTCAATATTGTGGCCCACCTGCAGCTAATTGAGAGGGCTGGATTCAGTAGTGTGGCCCACCGGCGCCTAACAGAGAGGGCTGGAATTCAGTAGTGTGGCCCACCTGCGGCTAATAGAGAGGGCTGTAGTGAAAGGTGTGGCCCACCTGCGGCTTATAGAAAGGGCTGGAGTCAGTAGTGTGGCCTGTCTGCAGCTAATTGAGAGGGCTGGAGCCAGTAGTGTGGCCCATCTGCAGGTTATTGAGAGGGCTGGAGTCGGTAGTGTGGCCTGTCTGCTGCTAATAGAGTGGGCTGGATTCTGTAGTGTGGCCAACCTGCTGCTTATAGAGAGGGCTGGAGTCAGTAGTGTGGCCCGTCTGCTGCTAATAGAGAGGGCTGGAGTCAGTAGTGTGGCCCGTCTGCTGCTAATAGAGAGGGCTGGAGTCAGTAGTGTGGCCTGTCTGCTGCTGATCGAGAGGGCTGGTGTCAGTCGTGTGGCCCTCTGCAGCTAACAGAGAGGGCTGGAGTCAATAGTGTGGCCCACCTGCAGCTAATAGAGAGGGCTGGAGTCAGTAGTGTGGCCCACACTCGGCTAATAGATAGGGCTGGGGTCAGTAGTGTGGCCCCTCTGCAGCTTATAGAGAGGCTGGAGGCTGGAGTCAGTAGTGTGGCCTGTCTGCTGCTAATAGAGAGGGCTGGAGGCAGTAGTGTGGCCCGTCTTGCGGCCAACAGAGAGGGCTGGAGGCAGTAGTGTGGCCCGTCTGCGGCTAACAGAGAGGGCTGGAGTCAATGGTGTGGCCTGTCTGCAGCTTATACAGAGGGCTGGATTCAGTAGTGTGGCCTGCCTGCAGCTAATAGAAAGGGCTGGAGTCACTAGGATTACCTGTCTGCAGCTAATAGAGAGAGTTGGAGTCAGTAATGTGGCCCACCTGCTGCTAATAGAGACTACTGGAGTCAGTAGTGTTGCCCGTCTACAGCTAACATAGATGGCTGGAGTGAGGAGTGTGGCCTGTCTGCGGGTAATACAGAGGGCTGGAGTCAGTAGTGTGGCCCCAGTGCAGCTAATAGAGAGGGATGGAGTGAGAAGTGTGCCCACCTGCTGCTAATAGAGAGGGCTGGAGTCAGCATTGTGGCCTGCCTGCAGCTAATAGAGAAGGCTGGAGTCAGTAGTGTGACCCGTCTGCGGCTAACAGAGAGTGCTGGAGTCAGTCTCGTGGCCCACTTGCGGCTATTAGAGAGGATGGCGTCAGTAGTTAGGCCCGTCTGCAGCTAACAGAGAGGGCTGAAGTCAGGAGTGTGGCCTGTCTGCAGCTAATAGAGAAGGCTGGAGTCAGTAGTGTGGCCCACCTGCGGCTATTAGAGAGGGCTGGAGTCAGTAGTGTAGCCCATCTGCAGCTTATAGAGAGGCTGGAGTCAGTAGTGTGGCCTGTCTGCTGCTAATAGAGAGGGCTGGAGTCAGTAGTGTGACCCGTCTGCGGCTAACAGAGAGGGCTGGAGTCAGTAGTGTAGCTCACCTGCAGCCTTTAGAGAGGGCTAGAGTCAATGGGGTGGCCCGTCTACAGCTAACAAAGAGACATTTGAGTCAAGAGTGTGGCCTGTCTCTGACTAACAGAGCGGGCTGGAGTCAGTAGTGTGGCCTGTCTGCGGCTAATAGAGAGGGCTGGAGTCAGTAGTGTGGCCCACCTGCGGCTAAAAAAGAGGGCTGGAGTGAGAAGTGTGCCCACTTGCGGCTAATAGAGAGGGCTGTTGTCAGTAGTGTGGCCCACCTGCTACTAATAGAGAGGGCTGGAGTCAGTCATGTTGCCCACCTGCTGCTAATAGATTGGGTTGGAGTGAAGTGTCGCCCCTCTGCAGCTAATAGAGAGGGTTGGAGACAGTAGAGTGGCCTGTCTGCGGCTAACAGAGAGAGCTGGAGTCAGTAGTGTGGTCCGTCTGCGGCTAACAGAGAGTGCTGGAATATGTGGTGTGGCTCCTCTGCAGCTAATAGAGTGGGTTGGAGTCAGTAGTGTGGCCCATCTGCAGCTAATCGAGAGGGCTGGAGTCAATAATGTGGCCCACCTGCAGCTACTAGAGAGGGCTGGAGTCAGTAGTGTGGCCCACCTGCTGCTAGTGAGGGTTTGGATCAGTAGTGTGGCCCACCTGCGGCTAATAGAGTGGCTGGAGTCAGTAGTGTGGCCCTCTGCAGCTAATAGAGAGGGCTGGAGTGAGAAATGTGCCCAGCTGCGGCTAATAGAAAGGGCTGGAGTCAGTCGTGTGGCCCACCTGTGGCTATTAGAGATGCCTGGAGCCAGTAGTGTTGCCCATTTCCTCTTATAGAGATTGTTGGAGTCAGTAGTGTAGCCTGTCTGCTGCTGGTCGAGAGGGCTGGGGTCACTAGTGTGACCCGTATGCGGCTAACAGAGAGGGCTGGAGACAGTAGTGTGGCCCACCTGCAGCTTATAGAGAGGGCTAGAGTCAGTAGTGTGGCACGCTTACAGCTAACAAAGAGGGCTGGAGTCACGAGTGTGTCCTGTCTGCGGCTAATACAGAGGGCTGGAGTCAGTAGTGTGGTCACCTGCGTCTAATAGACTGGGCTGGAGTGAGAAGTGGGGCCCCTCTTCAGCTAACAGAGAGGGCTGCAGTCAGCAGTGTGGCCCACCTGTGGCTAACAGAGTGGGCTGGAGTCAGTAGTGTGGCCCACCTGCGGCTAAATGAGAGGGCTGGAGTCAGTAGTGTGGCCCACCTGCTTCTAATAAAGAGGGCCGGAGTCAGTAGTGTCGCTCACCTGCGGTTAATAGAGAGAGCTGGAGTCAATATTGTGGCCCACCTGCAGCTAATTGAGAGGGCTGGATTCAGTAGTGTGGCCCACCGGCGCCTAACAGAGAGGGCTGTTGTGAAAGGTGTGGCCCACCTGCGGCTTATAGAAAGGGCTGGAGTCAGTAGTGTGGCCTGTCTGCAGCTAATTGAGAGGGCTGGAGCCAGTAGTATGGCCTATCTGCAGGTTATTGAGAGGGCTGGAGTCAGTAGTGTGGCCTGTCTGCTGCTAATAGAGTGGGCTGGATTCTGTAGTGTGGCCAACCTGCTGCTTATAGAGAGGGCTGGAGTCAGTAGTGTGGCCCGTCTGCTGCTAATAGAGAGGGCTGGAGTCAGTAGTGTGGCCCGTCTGCTGCTAATAGAGAGGGCTGGAGTCAGTAGTGTGGCCTGTCTGCGGCTAACAGAGAGGGCTAGAGTCAGTAGTGTGGCCCACCTGCGGCTAATAGAGTAGTCTGGAGTGGGAAGCGTCGCCCCTCTGCAGCTAATAGAGAGGTTTGGAGTCAGTAGTGTGGTCTGTCTGCAGATAATATAGTGGGTTGGTGTCAGTAGTGTGGCCCACTTCTGCTAATAGAGTGGGCTGGAGTCAGTAGCGTGGCGCACCTGTGGCTAAAAAAGAGGGCTGGAGTGAGAAGTGTACCCACTTGCGGCTAACAGAGAGGGCTGGAGTCAGTTGTGTTGCCCACCTGCTGGTATTATAGTGGGTTGGAGTGAAGTGTCGCCCCTCTGCAGCTAATAGAGAGGGTTAGAGTCAGTAGTGGTAGTGTGGCCTGTCTGTGGCTAACAGAGAGGGCTGGAGTCAGTTGTGTGGCCCATCTGTGGCTAACAGAGTGCTGTAATATGTGGTGTGGCTCGTCTGCAGCTAATAGAGTGGGTTGGAGTCAGTAGTGTCGCCCACCTGCGGCTAACAGAGTGGGCTGGAGTGAGAATTGTGGCCTGTCTGCAGCTAAAAGAGAGGTTTGGAGTCAGTAGTGTGGCCCACTGCTGCTAATAGAGTGGGCTGGAGTCAGTAGCGTGGCGCACCTGCGGCTACAAAAGAGGGCTGGAGTGAGAAGTGCACCCACTTGCGGCTAATAGAGAGGGCTGGAGTCAGTTGTGTTGCCCACCTGCTGCTAATATAGTGGGTTGGAGTGAAGTGTCGCCCCTCTGCAGCTAATAGAGAGGGTTGAAGTCAGTAGTGTGGCCTGTCTGCGGCTAACAGAGAGGGCTGGAGTCAGTAGTGTGGCCCTTCTCCTGCTAACAAAGAGGGCAGGAGTCATTACTGTGGCCCACCTGCGGCAAATAGGGAGTGCTGGAGTGAGAAGTGTGGCCCATTTGCGGCTAATAGAGAGAGCCGGAGTCAGTAGTGTGGCCCTTCTCCAGCTAACGTAGAGGGTTGGAGTCAGTAGTGTGAACCACCTGCTGCTAACAAAGAGGGCAGGAGTCAGCAGTGTGGCCCAACTGTGGCTATATGAGATGGCTGGAGTCAGTAGTGTGGCCCACCTGCTTCTAATAGAGAGGGCCGGAGTCAGTAGTGTCGCTCACCTGCGGTTAATAGAGAGAGCTGGAGTCAGTAGATTGGCCTACCTGCGGCTAATAAAGAGGGCTGGAGGTAGTAGTATAGCCCATCTGCGGATAATAGAGAGGGCTGGAGTCAATATTGTGGCCCACCTGCAGCTAATTGAGAGGGCTGGATTCAGTAGTGTGGCCCACCGGCGGCTAACAGAGAGGGCTTGAATTCAGTAGTGTGGCCCACCTGCGGCTAATCGAGTGGGCTGGAATCAGTAGTGTGGCCCTCTGGAGCTAGTAGAGGGTTGGGGTCAGTAGTTGGGCCCACCTGCGGCTAATTAGGTGGGCTGGAGTCAGTAGTGTGGCCCGTCGGCAGCTAACAGAGAGGGCTGGAGTCAGTACTGTGGCCAATAAAGAGGGCTGCAGTGAAAAGTGTGGCCCACCTGCGGCTTATAGAGAGGGCTGGAGTCAGTAGTGTGGCCTGTCTGCAGCTAATAGAGAGGGCTGGAGCCGGTAGTGTGGCCCATCTCCAGGTTATTGAGAGGGCTTGAGTCAGTAGTGTGGCCTGTCTGCTGCTAATAGAGTGGGCTGGATTCTGTAGTGTGGCCAACCTGCTGCTAATAGAGAGGGCTGGAGTCAGTACTGTGGACCGTCTGCGGCTAATAGAGAGGGCTGGAGTCAGTAGTGTGGCCCGTCTACTGCTAATAGAGAGGACTGGAGTCAGTAGTGTGCCCCACACGCGGCTAATAGAGAGGGCTGAAGTCAGTAATGTTGCCCATCTGCAGCTAACAGAGAGGGCTGGAGGCGGTTATGTGGCCTACCTGCAGCTAATAGAGAGGGCTGGAGTCAATAGTGTGGCCCGCCTGCAGCTAATATAGAGGGCTGGACTCAGTTGTGTGGCCTGTCTGCGGCTAACAGAGAGGGCTAGTGTCAGTAGTGTGGCCCACCTGCAGCTAATAGAGTGGGCTGGAGTCAGCAATGTGGCCCATCTGCGGATAATAGAGTTGGCTGGAGTCAGTACTGTGGCCCACCTGCAGCACATAGGGAGTGCTAGAGTGAGAAGTGTGGCCCATCTCCGGCTAATGAAGAGGGTTGGAGTCAGTAGTGTGGCCCACCTCCTGCTAACAAAGAGAGCAGGAGTCAGTACTGTGGCCCACCTGCGGCAAATAGGGAGTGCTGGAGTGTGAAGTGTAGCCCATTTGCGGCTAATAGAGAGGGCTGGAGTCATCAGTGTGGCCCGTCTGCCGGTAATAGAGAGGGTGGAGTCAGTAGTTTGGCCCGTCTGCAGCTAACAGAAAGAGCTGGAGTCAGTAGTTTGGCCTGAATTCAAATAATAGAGAGGGTTGGAACCAGTAGTGTGGCCCGTCTGCAGCTAAATGAGAGGGCTGAAGTTAGCAGTGTGGGCCATCTGCGGCTAATAAAATGGGCTGGACTCTGTAGTGTTGCCCATCTGCAGCTAACAGAGAGGGCTGAAGTCAGTAGTGTTGCTCGCCTGCAGCTGCCAGAGAGGGCTGAAGTCAGTAGTGTTGCTTGCATGCAGCTCTCAGAAAGGGCTGGACTCAGTAGTGTGACCCACCTGCGGCTAATAGAGAGGACTGGAGTGAAAAGTGTGGCCTACCTGTGGCTAATAGAGAAGGCTTGAGTGAAAAGTGTGGCCCACCTGTGGCTAATAGAGAGGGCTGGAGTCAGTAGTGTGGCCAACCTGTGGCTAATAGAGAGGGCTAGAGTCAATTGTGTGGCCCGTCTGCAGCTAATAAAGAGGGTTGGAGTCAGTAGTGTGGCCCGTCTGCGGCTAATAGAGAGGGCTGGAGTCAGTCGTGTGGCCCACCTGCGGCTAAAAAAGAGGGCTGGAGTGAGAAGTGCGCCCACTTGCGGCTAATAGCGAGGGCTGTTTACAGTAGTGTGGCCCACCTGCTACTAATAGAGAGGGCTGGAGTCAGTCGTGTTGCCCATCTGCTGCTAATAGAGTGGGTTGGAGTGAAGTGTCGCCCCTCTACAGCTAATGGAGAGGGTTGGAGACAGTAGTGTGGCCTGTCTGCGGCTAACAGAGAGGGCTGGAGTCAGTTGTGTGGCCCGTCTGCGTCTAACAGAAAGTGCTGGAATATGTAGTGTGGCTCGTCTGCAGCTAATAGAGTGGGTTGGAGTCAGTAGTGTGGCCCACCTCCTGCTAACAGAGTGGGCTGGATTGAGAAGTGTGGCCCATCTTCAGCTAATAGAGAGGGTTGAAGTCAGTAGTGTAGCCTGTCTGCGGCTAACAGAGAGGGTTGGAGTCAGAAGTGTGGCCCGCCTGCGGCTATTAGAGAGGGCTGGATTCAGCAATATGGCCCATCTGCGGATAATAGAGTGGGCTGGAGTCAGTCCTCTGGCCCACCTGCGGCTAATAGAGTTGGCTGGAGTCAGTAGTGTGGCCCTTCTCCTGCTAACAAAGAGGGCAGGAGTCATTACTGTGGCCCACCTGCGGCAATTAGGGAGTGCTGGAGTGAGAAGTGTGGCCCATTTGCGGCTAATAGAGAGGGCCGGAGTCAGTAGTGTGGCCCTTCTCCAGCTAATGTAGAGGGTTGGAGTCAGTAGTTTGACCCACCTGCTGCTAACAAAGAGGGCAGGAGTCAGCTGTGTGGCCTGTCTGCGGCTAATAGAGTGGGCTGGAGTCATCAGTGTTGCCCGTCTGCCGGTAATAGAGAGGGTGGAATCAGCAGTTTGGCCCGTCTGCAGCTAACAGAAAGAGCTGGAGTCAGTAGTGTGGCCTGCTTGCAGCTAATTTAGTTGGTTGGAGTCCGTAGTGTGGCCCGTCTGCCGCTAATAGAGAGGGCTGGAGTCAGTAATGTGGCCCACCTGAGTTCAAGCTGTTAATATTGTAAATGACAAAGACTTTTATTTATGCTTTAAAACCAAAAACATAATTAAAAGGCATTGTCATTTACAATGCCAATAGCTCAAACGCACGTGAATGTTAGACCTATTGCATTGCAAATGTTTTCTAAACTTGTTAATCCTGTCTGGGCGTTGGTTTCACCTTATTAGTACCAGTTTAAAACCCAGAAATAGCAATAAGCAACAGAAAGGTGACTAGTCCAGTTATGTAAAGAGCTTTCAAGCGAGTGACAACACTTGTTGTTGCATTCATAGCTACTTTTTAACCGTTTGAGCCAGAAACAATTTTTGTGGTGTCAAAATCTGCAGATTATGTGGCAGATGGTGGCTTATGTGGCAAATGCAGCAGATCTATAATCATTAAAAAATCTGAGTGGCTGCAAAATTACATAATTCCAGTAGATGAGCTATGGGTAACCACCACATTAAACTCACGGTGGACAGGTTGTCACCCTATCCCACTGAGTGTCATCTTAAGGACTTTTGGGGCCTTGCCAAAACATATTTCGGAGCTCCCTTTTTGGAACAACGTTGAATGGATTTATTTTTGTCTGCTAATTCATACCTCCAAGAGCCTCTACAATATTGAACTGTATTCAGAAAAGGGGACATACAAAAACTGCTGCAAGCACAAGCTACCCTGTCCCGCCATCCGAATCGAACCAAGTGAAAGCAGCTCTAACAAATATTGAAAAAATCAAGGGGGACTCAGTGGGCTAGTGCATAACACTAAAACACTTGGAATTGTAGCTTTAATTGGTCTAGACTGGTAAACACATACAGACTACTGGCCGCAGATCCCTGCGCACCGGGGGGGTGGCATCACACGACTCCACCTCGTTCGCGTACGTGATGTCAGCGAGGTCACATAAGTCCCACCCTGGCGCGCCTCATCAGTTTTTTCTTTTTCCGCGTGCAATGCGGATCCGGTCTATGCTCCAGGCCTGTTTGGGCCCTTTTGTGTTATCTGTGTGGAACAGTGTGTCTTGCATGTTGTGTGGACGCCTTATGTCGGCGACGGACCCTCACCTAATTTGTATGTGGTGTCTGGGGGAAGATCACGGTTCCACTGATTGTGAGGCACGCCAACAGCTGAAGCCGAAGTCGTGTAGGGAGTGCCAGATGAAACTTCTCTCGGCACGTCCCTCCAGGTCGGCTTCTTCCCCTCGCTCAGCTTTGGCGGAAGGTTTTCGAAGCGGCCGCTGTCGTTGTCGTCATCCTCATCCCTCTCCTGTGCCGCACGAGCGTCGCTCCCCTGTAGGTAAGTGTCGCAGTTTGTCCCCGAGGGCTGGGTTACGGCCTGTTGGGGGCGTGGGCTCTCCGCAGGTGATGCGGCCCGTGTTTCATCCGTTTCCCGGTGAGGGCGCGTCAAGAGCCCAGATGGAGACATATGTGGCAGCTTTACAGGCCTCGCTGGCTTCTCCTCCTCCTTCCCCTCCTGGGATGTCGGGGGATCCCTTTTACTGTGCGGGCCCTCCGTGGCATCACCGGTGCCGACTGGTTCGGATCCATGCTTGGAGGATGTGGTGCTGTTAGGGTGCGGCCCTTCGGGGGTCCCTCTTTCGGACCACAGCGCCTCTGCTTTGCCGCAAACTCCTGCGGGAGTCCCTGTGGTGCCGCGGGAGGTCGCAGGGGCTCGGGTCACATTCCCGAGCTCCTCGCGGCCCTCCGGACATGTGACGGTCTTGTCTACGGCTGAGATGACGCTGCTCCATCGCCGGCAGCTACTGACCCGGGCTTCCCCTCGTCCTGCTATGGGTCGAGGCTGGAAGGGGACCCCACGTCCCCCTTCGAACCCCTCTCGTTCTTCTGCGCAGGCGGCTGGCTCGCCGGAGGTCGAGTTGGAGGTTGAATTGACCTTGGCGGTGCCACATGGGTCGGCGGACCCCCTGCGTCCTATTCTGGGTCGAGGCTGGTGGAGTACTCCTTGTCACTACCCAGGTCCTTCTCGTCCCTCCACACAGGCTGTTGCTTTGTTTGAGGTCGAGTCGGCGCTGTTCGGACACCGTCCCTTGGCCACTTCGGCTCCAGATCAGCTCCGGTCCCCGGCGCTGTGTGACGTGGGGGAGGCCTGTCCGGCGTCTCCTTTGGCACCGGACGGTGATGATGTCCTGCCTCAGGCTGCGGACTCTACGGCGCCGGATGGACGTCGAGTCGCGGACTCGTCTTTGGATGCTCCCTCTTCTCCGGAGTGTGGATGCCTGCTGATGTCGTCCTCACTGTAGATGGGCCGCCATGTGGTGGCTTTTTACCCTGCGTCATCAAAAGGCGGCTCCTCAATATTCACGAGGCCGCAGTTTTCGCCGGTGGAGTGACAGGTTCCCCACTCCTTGGTCGCTCCTTCTACTTTTCAGGTCTGGCCTTTGCCCGCCCGCTTAGCATCGGGGACGGCCACCTTTAGTTTGCAGCTGTCGCCCACAGAGGAGCTGCTTTCACCACCGCTGGGCCCTACGGAGACGGGTGCTGCCTTCGCTCATGCTGTGTCCACGGCTGTGGGTATTTTGAGCACGGGTGATCTGGTTGCTCATTTCCCTGCTGATCATCTTCTGGATGTTCTCCACCAGGACTCTGGTAGGAGGTAGCTGTTGCTTCCCTTTGAGTGTTCACTCCTTTCTTCCCTGTTGGGGACTTGGGGGCATCCCGCCACTGGGGACCCGGTGCCCCAACACCTCCTGCACAGGCACCTTCCAGTACTGCATGACCCGGCGTGTCTTTCCCTCCACCCCTCTGACTCCAACCCACTTTTGCGGACTGCATTTCCCTCTCTTCCGCCGCTGTTGGCTCCCCCGTCTTGGGAGG
The DNA here is from genome assembly GCF_964263255.1 of Lissotriton vulgaris. Lineage (NCBI taxonomy): Eukaryota > Metazoa > Chordata > Amphibia > Caudata > Salamandridae > Lissotriton > Lissotriton vulgaris. Next base: position 244,990,251 of record NC_141685.1, read on the forward strand.
CCCGCTGGCTGGACTCTTGGGGGCACAACATGCTCTCCTCCAGAGCCGCTCTGCTGGCCCTTAACACCCTATATGTGTTGGCTAGGGCCACCTCTTGTTTGTGGGACTCGCCGGAGTCCTTGGGATCCGCTGCTTCACAACATACTGATCAGGTTGACTTGCGGCACCATGTGTTGGATGGCCGGGAGCTAGCAGCGTTTATTCTTTGCTCTGCTCTTTACATATCGGAGGTGGTAGTAGTAGAAAATCTTTATTCGATTGTTTACATGGTACAATCATAAAAGAGCATTTCATACACAATAATCCATACAATAATAAAAGATAGTGAGAGTAGTATTACAGCAAGACATTCACAAGCATATACACAGTAATATGGTTAAAAGGGCTAAAATACATTAAAAGTGAGAGTACAATCAATAGCTGAGTTGGTTACCCTTCCATGCTTTTTCTGAATTTAACTGCGAGTTTTAAAAAATTGCATACAAACATAGTGCATTCGCTGTTTAGCATTTGAAGGTGACACAAAGCAGGTCTATATTGTACGAAGTTCAGATGCTTAAGTAAAGGTTTTAAAAACAGGTTTCGGGGGAGTGTATAAAACTTACAGAAAAATAAAAAGTGTGCCAGATCTTGCGGAGACTTATTGTCGCAGCCGCAAGCTGGCAACACTTGTCCTCTGTGCGCTCCGCTTGGGACAGCTAATATAAAGTGGAACATATCAAATCGGAACCTTGTTAATAAAAAACGGTCATAACCGGACATGGGCCAGGACAGGTAGGGTTCCATATATAAACAAGTTTTGGTTAAGGCATACTGTCTCACACTGCTTTTTTTATATTCATTTTCCTCCCGTGTCATACACCTATACAGCATAAACGTGTTCTTTACAAAGGTTACATCAGTTTTTGTTATGGTTTCGGGGGATAGAAATAGATCTGGTCGGCCTAAATCAAAGAGCCACGTTCTTACATATTTTATCCATGGGATCTTGAGCCTACCATCCCACAGTAGTGCCTCTTGAAGGATATTTCTGGTAAGAGGTATGGCTGTGTTAAGCCAGCTATTCAGCCAGCATAACAAGGGGTTTACTGCCAACTTGTCACTTAGATATGGAATGCCAAGTTCCTCATGTACCGGAAAGTTAGCCGTCCCCCTGGGTAACCTTAGTACCTTTTTTAGGAAGTTATTCTCAGTAACTTCTAGGACGCCTAGTGATTCTGATCCCCAAATTTCACTTCCATAACGCGCAATAGCGGTGCTTTTGGCTTGATATAACTTCAAGACAGCAGCCACCGGACTATTGCCCATTTTTCTAGTAAAGTCCAGTATTGCTGCGTTGGCCCGCACTACCTCGCCCTTTTTCTTTAGTATTGCTGGTGCCCAAGTTAATTTGTGATCAAAGAGAACACCAAGGTACGAGAAGGTCTTTGTGGTGGGTATTCTATCTCCGTTTACAAAGTGAGGGTATATTTTTTTTGGGGGTACACCTACCACCATTGAAAAGGATTTAGAATTATTAATACTCAGACCACGGGAGTTCATGAAATCATTAAAAGAATCTAGCAGGATTTGAAGACCAAGCGCCGTTCTAGATATTAACACGGCGTCATCCGCATATAATAGGACCGGTATGCCCTTCTTGCCAATATAAGGAAAGTCTGTACCAGTTTTTAGTAGGTGCTCCTCCAACTCATTAATATAAAGATTAAAAAGAAAAGGGGCAAGGATGCATCCCTGTCTGACTCCTTGGGTTATTTTAAAGTCTCTGGTTACTTTTAAATCATGGGTGTAACGGACGTTTGCTCTTGTGTCCGAGTGGAGGTCAACAAGAAAGTTGACCAGGTTTTGTTCCACCCCCATTTTTAACAGCACCTCCCATAGCCTAGATCTGTCTACGCAGTCAAACGCGGACGATAAATCCATAAAGGCCATATGGATCGTCCCTTTTCTTGCTAGGGTGTATTTACTGTTTATTAAATATAGGTTCAGACATTGGGTAATCGTGGAATGGCCTGGTCTGAACCCATATTGTATTGGGGACAGTATGTTATTGTCATTGGCCCAGGCTGTTAATCTGTTTAGGATAATACCCCCCACCACCTTTGTGACTGAGTTAATCAGGGATATGGGTCTATAACATGTAACGCTACCACGGTCACCCTTCTTAAAGACAGGGACTATGGTGGAAGACCCCCAGGCTTTTGGGCACCCAGCCAGGATACCTGCATTTACAACTGCGGTGATGACTGGTGCCCATAGAAAAATATTTGATTTAAATAGGTCAGGTGGTATACCATCGGGACCGGGTGCTTTGTTACAGGTTAATCCTTTTATCCCCTTTTCTACCTCCCCCACTGTGAAACACAATACATTTTCATCAAAGGAATTAAAAACAGAGTCTGCTTGTAAATTGTCACTTTTAAAAATTGTGCTGTAGTGTAATACCCACTCTTCCTCAGGTATATTAGTCCCAACGTTAGTGTTTAAGGTGACATCAAACAAAGGTTTGTTTACAATGCTCCAGAACTTGGAGCTATTGCCCAGAATTGCAGGATCACATAGTTTCTCCCAGACACCGGCTTTTACTTCTTTTTTCCGGGCTGCCAGGACTGACTTATAGTTAGATCGCAGTGTCTTAATAAGAACAGGATCTCTTGGGGTAGCCTTGAGAGCTTTTTTTAAGTCTCGGCCAGCCTTTGAACAGGCTTGATCGAACCACCCTGGTTGATGTTCATAACGTCCCTTTGTTGGAACTGACAACAATTGGCCAATTTTCTCAACAACAGTAGCAAAGGCAGTCAGAGTTGCTTCGGGCAAAGTAGATGGAGAAACACAAAGATCTAGGTCATTACTACAGCTGATGGCAATTGAATCATACAAAGAGTCGCTGTTGACCTTTGACCACTTCAAGCGACGATTTCCGTTGATGGGGTTTAAAACACCGTGATCAGGTCGTGGCTTCCTCTGATCAAAAAGGTTACCTCCGATTTTGATTGATAAAGGATTGTGGTCGCTGAAAGTGCTTGTTAGGATTTCAAAGTCTGTGGCTAAATCAACTAGGTCTCTCGAAAGGAATATGTGGTCTATGTAGGAACCTTTGCCGTGACCTTTAAACGTTGGGACGTTGAACTGGTATGAGTCCTCCATTGTGGCCATTGCGTCGGTTAAGTCCTTTCCATCTATTAAGTTATTGGTACTGGTGCCTCGAGGCGAATGATCAAAATGAAAGCCAGATCTCCTGTTGCAACCTAAGAGGCCAATAGGTGTCGTTTCAGGGTTGCCACAGGGATAAGCATTGAAGTCTCCAACAATAATAATGTTTCGAGGTAGACTATCCGCTTTTGTCTCTAAGAGGTTTTGTAGTTTGAGAATATTACACTCCTTATTTGGTGACACGGCATTATAAAAGTTGATGAGTGTCAGTGCCCTTTTACCATTCCTGAGCACTAAGATTTGAGTATGCTTATTATCCGATGCTCTGATTGAAACCTGGCAACTGAGTGCAAGGCTTATGTAGGTTGCGAGGCCCCCTTTAGATCTTCCGCTATTTGATGGGATAGCTGGTAAGAAAAAACTTTGAAAGCCCTCAATATGTGCATTTGTATCTGCTAACCAGGTTTCTTGGAAACATAGGATGGTATAATTTTTTACATAGGCTAACCACATAGGGTCGTTAACCTTAGCGGCTAGGCCGGCTGTGTTCCAGGATAAAAGATGTATGGAGCGTTGTTCGGTGCGACCCAAGCCTGTTGTCAGGGCCTGGTCAGCGGGAGTAGAAATTGCTTGAACCCCATGATCTATCGTTCGGTGTTCTTGCGGTGCCTTGCTAACAGTTAGAGGGTTTTGTACACCACTGTGCATTGTGCACTGGATTAAACTGGTGGCACTTAGATAGCTACACCCACTCGCATTTGATGTGATTTCTTTAAATTGTACTGGAGGAGCTGTCCTAAGCACTTCACTGATCTCCGAAGATGAAACACTTGTGCACTCTAGACGAATACTTGATACTCTGTGAAGGGGAGCTGCCTTAGTTATGGGTTCAGCAGGGATAAGGTAAGGGGATGAAGATACGCTTTGTCAATCTATCTCATCTAAATAGTCGATGTTATAGAAAGCGTCATACCTGTTAGAAATAGGTACCCCATATTGTGTATCTAAGTGTTGGGGGTGTGAGTAGAGCTGCTGCTGTGGACGGGTAAAAGGCTCATTTCTCTCCTGGTATCTACCGTGATGGTTGTTAGGTCTGCTCTGCCACGGTTGTTCGTGCCTATAATCAGTGTGGTTTGTTCGAATATATGGGTCAGTTGACAGTGTATAGGGCCCTGATTGATTATCAACCATGGGCTCAAGCAGCCCCTCCTGACCGTAGACTGACTGCACATGAGTACGATGTTGTCCATGGTTATTTGGATAGAAGTAGTTTAAAGCCATGGTACGGATCAAGCTGCTTGTCACACCGCTTTTCCAGCTGCTTATAAAGCTGGCAGCACGACTATCCCTAAAGGTTACCACTATGCAGTCTCCCTCAGTCGATTTAAATCTGTTTCCCACCCAGTCTACTCTTCTTACCTGTGCAATATGACCAGTGATATGTTTAGGAATCGGTCTGTGAGTTGTGAGCCAGTGGCTCACCTTATTTTTTAGGTCCCCATGAGTTTCCACCCTGTCCCCTGTTAATTTAGGTACCCCAATCATTACAATGGTGTACGGGCTACATTCAGGCGGGAGGTTAACATGGGGTGGACTCTTTACTACCGTCGGTTTTGCCTTGGTGGTACCTATTTGTTTTGAGGATGTGCCATGTTTAGGAGATTTGGTTGTTCTCGTTTGTTCTACCTGGGTAGTTGCAATTTTGGCTGGGGAGCTTTCTGCGGCCCATTCACAATCTTCTGTCTCTGCATCTTGTGAGGTTTGAGAGCTACTTGGTGTGGCTGCCACTGGGGGGGATATAATGGAGCCGCTGTCTTGGGTTGTCGCTGTGGTGGTTAGAGGAGTCTTAGGCTGGTTTTGCTTACTGGCTGGGATAGGGTTAGATATGGCTTTTTTTGTCCTGGGATTTTTGTTACTATTCAGAGTAAGAGAGTTACTGGCTGGTGTGAAGGTAGAGGTTGATTGTGATACCTTCAATGTTTTTAGCAGGGTCGATGTTGCATCGTTTTGGGCCCTTTCAAACTTCCCTAAGGCATTCTCAATGTTGAGGACTCTCTCACTGATAGGTAGCAGAAGGGACTTAATCAAACTTTCAAGGTCACTCAGAAGTGATTTTGTATTTAACATCGTTTGTTCAGCCCCGATTGTAGTGTGTGTAGGCATATTTGTGGGTGCTGTCGTCTCTTTATTCAAGATCAGGTCTAGGTTTTGACTGCTTATGAAGGGACACAAAGTCCCCTTCTCTGGGGCAGATTTAGCCAGTCTAAAAGTAGACCAAACATCTTTAGCTGAGCTAGGATGTTTGGCCTTGGAGTGAGGTTTTTGTTTTTTTGTAGTAGATGGCTTGGGTTTACCTCGTGCGCCAGTTGTCCTAATTTTGCTCTTTGTCAAGCGACTGACTCTGGTAACCGGTTTTGTCGTTGTGGATGTATAACCACCCGCTGAAGGGGCTGCTGGGTGTAAGTGAGCTATAGGTGAAATACGATTGCTACTGCCGTTTTCACCGGTAGGTACAGAACTGTTGTTCCTACTGTTGCCTAAAGGTGAGATAAGCAGGGCTGTTTGCGTGTTATCTCTTGTTTGAGGACTGGGAAGCCCAGAAAATGACAGCGTTAGAATAGACTCCTCAGAGTTTATGGTGTTATCCAGAATATTAATGTTACCGGTAGTGTGTAAAGAAAGGTCGGGGAAACATAAATCTGGAGTAAGTGAGAGTCGTCTTTCTGAGTCCTGAATGGCATCCGCCACGACGTTGATCGTCTTTTGTAGCATTAAGTCTATGGCGGTTATTGTAGGTAGAGGGCTGTTGGATACATCTTTCAATCTAGTAGCTGATCTTGTAGTAACGGGGGTATTTCGACTTTTACTCATCCTCACGATGTTTTGTGTCAGTTGTATACAGTGGCACTATGTAGGAAGGTGAAGATATCGTGGGTGCTGAAGTTATAAAATGTTAATAGGCGTTTACCTTTCTTGATAACAGCTGGACGAGATCTCAGGGGGGTGGCCCCGTCCCGGACTCCTCGGTCCCCGGAGGGCCACAGAGGGCCCGCCCTTTGCCCGGGCTTAGCCCGGCGCTGCCCCGCGCGCTCCCGCGACGCGGGTGATAAGGGTTGCTTTTAAGCGCCTCCTGGCGCGCTCCGCCTCGACGCGACTTCCGGTCGCGGAGGCTGCTGGGAGGTGTAGTCTTTCCCTCACCCCCACTCGGCGGCAGCACAGTTGTTGCGAGGCTGCGGCGGGGGGGGAGGTACTCGACAACGGAGCTGCGGCAAGGTCGGCGGCAGTGGTGATGGCGCTCCTGCAAGGCTCTGCTGGCTGTGATAGCGTCTCTGCTCCTGGTGAGTTGTTAGGCTGTTTGGTTGTTACCCAGCGTTTTGTGAGTTAAGGGCTGCTTTTAAGCGCCTCCTGGCGCGCTCCGCCTCGACGCGACTTCCGGTCGCGGAGGCTGCTGGGAGGTGTAGTCTTTCCCTCACCCCCACTCGGCGGCAGCACAGTTGTTGCGAGGCTGCGGCGGGGGGGGAGGTACTCGACAACGGAGCTGCGGCAAGGTCGGCGGCAGTGGTGATGGCGCTCCTGCAAGGCTCTGCTGGCTGTGATAGCGTCTCTGCTCCTGGTGAGTTGTTAGGCTGTTTGGTTGTTACCCAGCGTTTTGTGAGTTAAGGGCTGCTTTTAAGCGCCTCCTGGCGCGCTCCGCCTCGACGCGACTTCCGGTCGCGGAGGCTGCTGGGAGGTGTAGTCTTTCCCTCACCCCCACTCGGCGGCAGCACAGTTGTTGCGAGGCTGCGGCGGGGGGGGAGGTACTCGACAACGGAGCTGCGGCAAGGTCGGCGGCAGTGGTGATGGCGCTCCTGCAAGGCTCTGCTGGCTGTGATAGCGTCTCTGCTCCTGGTGAGTTGTTAGGCTGTTTGGTTGTTACCCAGCGTTTTGTGAGTTAAGGGCTGCTTTTAAGCGCCTCCTGGCGCGCTCCGCCTCGACGCGACTTCCGGTCGCGGAGGCTGCTGGGAGGTGTAGTCTTTCCCTCACCCCCACTCGGCGGCAGCACAGTTGTTGCGAGGCTGCGGCGGGGGGGGAGGTACTCGACAACGGAGCTGCGGCAAGGTCGGCGGCAGTGGTGATGGCGCTCCTGCAAGGCTCTGCTGGCTGTGATAGCGTCTCTGCTCCTGGTGAGTTGTTAGGCTGTTTGGTTGTCCTTCGCCGCCATGCTTGGCTTCATGACAGTGTGTTCCCGGAAAATATTAGGGAATGGCTGGTTGGTCTCCCCTTCGATGGCACTCTGATATTCCATGCCCCGGCAGACTCGGCCATCCAGAGGTTCTTGGCGGGGCTTCATCCTCCTCCTCCTCCTTCTTCTCCCCCTCAGTGACTGATGGGTTGATCTGGTTCTTGGACCTCCTTTTGGGCTAGTCGCTTTGTTCGCTGCTACTCTGCCCTTGTTGACTGCATGTTTTTTGCTTGAGTTGTTTGCACAGATTGGCCCTGAGATTAGACCTTCTGTTCTCTTGGGCTGCTTGACAAGCCTTCTGCGGGGGTTGTTTTTTTCCCCGTGGCTCTTGTGGTTGGCCTCTGCTGCAGAAGTTTCTTCCAGAGAGGGTTCTTATGTCTTGGGACTTAACGTACCCTATGTGGGGTAGTGGTAGCTGTTATATAGCTTGTTCTGTGCTTGGGTGCTGTGGTCGCCTTCAGGCCTCTGCTCTCTATGGCATTACAGTACGTTGCAGTTGCAATACTGTTATTGTGGGCTGACTCCTCCCAGGGCGTGTCTGGGCCCTTCTTCGCCTTCCTGCTCTCTGTCTTCGGCTGGCATCTGGCTTGCCCTGAGAGCATTGTCTTGTGGGTCCTCAGTCTCTAGCTAGGCTGCTGGTGCTGGTGCATTGTATTTCTGCTCCATTTTGCCTTCTGAGCACTCTGGTGGATTGGCCATTCTTGCCTTGTCCACTTCTTCTTTGTGCCCTGTAATCGGTTGTGCCTCTCCTCCCTGAGAAGGTAGGGGGGCCTTCAAGGGATTTGATTTAAAGCAAAAGTATGTGGTTCAATTAACTCTGAGGTTAAAATTAAATAACCCAATGTATAAATCGTGTAATTAAATACATTCAATAAATTCATAAAACACAAAAAAACATATAAACATATAAACAACAAAACACAAAGGTGTATCAGAAAAGAGCTTTATCCAAAATTCATTAAGTCAGCAAAAAATCAAAGAAGCAGGTAAGGAAATGCTGGTATGAAGAGCCTAATAGCAAATAATCAATAATACAGCAAAACCTAGAAAAAACATCTATCTCAACAAAAGAAGTGAATAAAACACTGTGGAGATAAGATGAAGGTCAGACCTTGTTGTTTATATGTTTATATGTTTTTTTGTGTTTTATGAATTTATTGAATGTATTTAATTACACGATTTATACATTGGGTTATTTAATTTTAACCTCAGAGTTAATTGAACCACATACTTTTGCTTTAAATCAAATCCCTTGAAGGCCCCCCTACCTTTTCATTTAACTACCCAAGCCCTCAAGGGTATATTTGGGTTCTCACTTTTTGTGAAACATCTCCTCCCTGAGGGCTGCAATGGATTTTGTGTTACTCCCTCTTTCAGGTGCGGTCTCCCTGGTTCTTCCGAGGTGACCCCGGACTTCTTTTCTGCTTCCACCTGCTTTTATTGCTGTCGGCACCGTTCCGTCTGGTCTATTAACTTCTGGCTGTGGTAGTCGCAGCTGCCCTCTAAACTGTATGTGTTCCCGGTGGGAGGGCTTGTCTTCATTCTCCCTCGTCTCCTTTGAGTCCCGAGGTTGATCTTCTTACTCGATCCTTCTCTTCCTTGCCTTGGCCTTGAGTGACGGTTCTGTTTCCTTGTATGGGCGTGGGATGCTTCGGCCTCCTCTTGCCTTGCCCTTGTTTCCTCTGCGGAGTGTGAATGGTCTTCTTCTTCTATTATTCTTCCTTTATTCTTTCCATGTCCCCTTTAGGGTCGGTGGTCTTCTGCTTGTAGGGGTTCCACTTGCCTGGGAAGACAGGGGTCCTCGCCCTGCCCGTTGGATTCGTCCCCTGTGGGACCCTCTGTTATGTCCAGGCTGTGGGGTCCTCTCGCAGCCCCTTCTTCCCCGTGGGTATGGCTAGGGTATCTATTCTACGTTAAGGAATCTGCGGCGAGTAATCTCTATCACATGTACGAGTTACTTACCTTCGGTAATGATGTATCTGGTAGAGACAATTCTAGCCGCAGATTCCTTCACGGCATGCCCTTCCTCCCCGTTCTGCGAGGACCTTGGTTTGGTCTTCTGCGATCGCCTCCCGATGGGTGGCTATGCCTTCTGTATACTTTCTTTCGCTCTTTCAGACAGGATGATTCATTCTGTTTCTTGTTCCTGTCCTCCTCTGTTGGCACATTGGAGGATGGGTTTACAGGTACTTTTGTGCCCTTCTGCTTTGGTTATTCCAGGCAGGGGCCTGCTTTTCTCTCGCCCCTCCCCTTTATTACTAAGGGTTCTGGTCCCTCTGCTATCCTTGGGTTGGGGTCTTTTGGCTGTGCCTCTGCCCTTTGGTCCTTAGGGGGGTTGTCACACCTTCTGATGGGGCCGTTCCTTGTTTGTCTTCGACTGGTTCACCTTCATTGTTGTTGGTTGGGGTTGTAGTCCTGCTACATGTTGTCATGTCTTTTTTACATATGTTCCTTGTCTCTAAGTGATGTTGTCTCTGTATTGGCAGCTTTGCTGCTCAGGGCTGTGCTCTGTTCTTTCTTCTTTTCACTGCCTTTAGGTACTGCAGTGTTTGGCACTGCTACTTATGGTATTATTCTTTACCACCCCTTTTTCCAAATTTTCTGCTTGTTCGCACACTGTTCCCATACTCCCACAGTTTGTCTGATCGCTCCGCGTTGTGGCGCGGAAAAGTTCTCCGAAGAAAACTGACGTAGGCGCGCCGGAGTGGGACTTATGTGACCTCGGTGATGTCACGTACGTGGATGACGCCTGGGCGGAGTCACGTGATGCCATCCCCCGGTGCGCAGGGATGCTGTGGCAAAAAAGAGTTTTCCGGATCCAGTCTCACGCCTGTGCATAATTCTACATTAAGGAATCTGTGGTTAGAATCGTCTCTACCTGATACATCGTAACCGAAGGTAAGTAACTCGTACGTTAACTCCCTTTCACAACTGCCATTCTCACAGTACCACTGAAAATCAAATCACTCTCCATGTTTTTCCACCATTTCTTTTCATGAAATAGGATAACGTTTGTTCCTCCTCCTTGAACCCCTGTTCTTTATGGGTCTAGTTCTCTTGCTAGACTGTGGCCTATTGCGCTGCTGAGTTACAGCAATGGAAGGGGGAAGCAGGCAAGAGGACAGAGAGGAGCAGCGAACAGATAGCAAGCAAGGTAAAGCAGAGGGAAAAGGCATGTATGATACCTGTTTACATATGGTAGGGAGAAATGCACAGGTTCAGTGAGGTAGAAAGAGGACTATACAGAGAAAGAGAAGTCAAGAGATAAGTAAGATTTTAGATTGGGGTACAGCAGTAAAAAGAAAGACATGCAAAGAGAGGGATAAGGCTGGCGTACACTGAGGTGTGAGGAGAGAGAGTTGTAAGGTAGAGAGAGAGGAACAGAGAGAGGTGAGGTGGACAGCTGTGAAAGAGACTTTGGTGAGATGGGAGGAGGTGAGACGGAGACTGAGAAGGTAATGATGGAGAATACCCTGGGAGAGATAAAGAAAGTGATAGCAAGAAAGATGCATTTAGAAATGCATTGACGTGTCTTTGTCTCCTCTGGGGGTGATATTACTTCTTTGTTTACGCTTCTTCTGGGTAACTTGAGGTAGCAAAGACAAGATGTATCAGATACTCATGAGGTAAAGGCTAGGAGAAAGTACAGCCAATAATTACCGATAAAACCTGTTCAGTGAGGGCTTCACTGCGGACAATGCACATTTGTCTGGAATAACAGACGGTCCATGTAAATTACGGGGCATTGGTCGCCCTAGGTCAGCAAGTGCAGCATGCCTGAAGCTACCGGGGTGGGTAACAGCAGGAGTGCAGCCTGTCTACCCGCAGGTTAAATGGGCAGAGCCTGGTCTGCATTAAGCCCTGCTCTACTGCCAACTGATGATTACCAGCAGTAGTGTTGCCTGCTACGGGTAACAGAGGAGGCCACCCGTCAGCAGTGCATGCCTACCTGAGACTAGTATCAGGTGATTACAAACAGCAGTGCAGCCTGTCTGCAGCTCTCAGAGGGGACTAGTAGTAGCAGTGCAGTCTGTCTGCAGCTCACAGAGGGGTTGGCAACAGCAGTGCCGCCTGTATGCAGCTCACAGAGAGGGCTAGTAGTAGCAGTGCAGCCAGTCTGCAGCTCACAGAGGTGGCTAGAAATAGCCCTGTCTGCAGCTCACAGAGGGGGCTAGTAGTAGCAGTGCCGCCTGTCTGCAGCTCACAGAGGGGGCTAGCAACAGCAGTGACTCTCGACTGCAGCTCACAGAGGTGGCTAGCAACAGCAGTGCAGCCTGTCTGCAGCTCACAGAGGGGGCTAGTAGTAGCAGTGCCGCCTGTCTGCAGCTCACAGAGGGGGCTAGCAACAGCAGTGACTCTCGACTGCAGCTCACAGAGGTGGCTAGCAACAGCAGTGCAGCCTGTCTGCAGCTCACAGAGGGGGCTAGTAGTAGCAGTGCAGCCTGTCTGCAGCTCACAGAGGGGTCTGGCAACAGCAGTGCCGCCTGTATGCAGCTCGCAGAGAGGGATAGTAGTAGCAGTGCAGCCTGTGTGCAGCGCACAGAGAAGGTTAGTGACAGCAGTGCAGCCTGTCTGCAGCTCACAGAGGGGTCTAGCAACAGCAGTGCAGCCTGTCTGCAGCTAACAGAGGAGGTGACAGCAGTGCCGCCTGTCTGCTGCGCACAGAAGTGGCTAGCAACAGCAGTGCCGCCTGCCTGCAGCTCACAGAGGGGGATGGCAACAGCAGTGCAGCCTGTCTGCCGCGCACAGAGGGGGTTAGTGACAGCAGTGGAGCCTGTCTGCAGCTCACAGAGGGGGCTAGTAGTAGCAGTGCAGCCTGTCTGCAGCTCACAGAGGGGGTTAGTGACAGCAGTGCAGCCTGTCTGCAGCTCACAGAGGTGGCTAGCAACAGCAGTGCAGCCTGATGAAGCTCACAGAGGGGGTTAGTGACAGCAGTGCAGCCTGTCTGAAGCTCACAAAGGGGGTTAGTGACAGCAGTGCAGCCTGTCTGCAGCTCACAGAAGGGGCTAGAAACAGCAGTGCAGCCTGTCTGAAGCTAACAGAGGAGGTTAGTGACACCCCTGACTGCAACTAACAGGGGTGGCTAGCAACAGCAGAGCAGCCTGTCTGCAGCTCACAGAGGTGGCTAGCAACAGCAGTGCAGCCTGTCTGCAGCGCACAGAGAAGGTTAGTGACAGCAGTGCAGCCTGTCTGCAGCTCACAGAGGGGTCTAGCAACAGCAGTGCAGCCTGTCTGCAGCTCACAGAGGGGTCTAGCAACAGCAGAGCAGCCTGTCTGCATCTCACAGAGGTGGCTAGCAACAGCAGTGCAGCCTGTCTGCAGCGCACAGAGAAGGTTAGTGACAGCAGTGCAGCCTGTCTGCAGCTCACAGAGGGGTCTAGCAACAGCAGTGCAGCCTGTCTGCAGCTCACAGAGGGGTCTAGCAACAGCAGTGCAGCCTGTCTGCAGCTCACAGAGGGGTCTAGCAACAGCAGTGCAGCCTGTCTGCAGCTCACAGAAGGGGCTAGCAACAGCAGTGCAGCCTGTCTGCAGCTAACAGAGGAGGTTAGTGACACCCCTGACTGCAACTAACAGGGGTGGCTAGCAACAGCAGTGTAGCCTGTCTGCAGCTCACAGAGGTAGCTAGTAGTAGCAGTGCCGCCTGTCTGCAGCTCACTGAGGGGGCTAGTAGTAGCAGTGCCGCCTGTCTGCAGCACACAGAGGGGGCTAGCAACATTAGTGCAGCCTGTGTGCAGCTCACAGAGGGGCTAGCAACAGCAGTGCCACCTGTCTGCAGCTCACGGAGGTGGCTAGCAACAGCAGTGCAGCCTGTCTGCAGCTCACAGAGGTAGCTAGTAGTAGCAGTGCCGCCTGTCTGCAGCTCACTGAGGGGGCTAGTAGTAGCAGTGCCGCCTGTCTGCAGCACACAGAGGGGGCTAGCAACATTAGTGCAGCCTGTGTGCAGCTCACAGAGGGGCTAGCAACAGCAGTGCCACCTGTCTGCAGCTCACAGAGGGGCTAGCAACAGCTGTGCAGCCTGTGTGCAGCTCACAGAGGGGCTAGCAACAGCAGTGCCGCCTGTCTGCAGCTCACAGAGGGGGCTAGCAACAGCAGTGCATCCTGTCTGCAGCGCACAGAGGGGCTAGCAACAGCAGTGCCGCCTGTCTGCAGCTCACAGAGGGGGCTAGCAACAGCAGTGCAGCCTGTCTGCAGCTCACAGAGGAGGTTAACAGCAGTGCAGCCAGTCTGCAGCTCACAGAGGGGGCTAGCAACAGCAGTGCAGCCTGTCTGCAGCTCACAGAGGAGGTTAACAGCAGTGCAGCCAGTCTGCAGCTCACAGAGGGGGCTAGCAACAGCAGTGCAGCCTGTTTGCAGCTCACAGAGGAGGTTAGTGACAGCAGTGCAGCCTGTCTGCAGCTCACAGAGGGGCTATCAACAGCAGTGCAGTCTGTCTGCTGCTCACAGAGGTGGCTAGCAACAGCAATGCAACCTGTCAGCAACTAACAGAGGTGGCTAGCAACAGCAGTGCAACCTGTCTGCAACTAACAGAGGTGGCTAGCAACAGCAGTGCAACCTGTCTGCAGCTCACAGAGGTGGCTAGTAGCATCCCTGACTGTAACTAACAGAGGTGGCTAGCAACAGCAGTGTTATGTTATGCTATGTTAATAATTTCTTATATAGCGCACGTTCACCGACTGGTTTCTTGGCGCTAGCTACAGCCTGTACCTGAACCTGGAGCGGCTTACACATGGGCCTGTGAGAACAGCCACGTTTTTAACAATTTCCTAAAACTCAGGAGGCTGTTAGAAGATCGGATTTCAAGAGGAAGGGAGTTCCAGAGTTTAGTAGCCAGAGTCGCAAACCTGCAGCCACCCTGCCGTTGTAGTTTAAATGAAGGGGTGACCAGAAGTTGCAGGCTCGTAGAACGAAGGGTGCGGGAGACGGTGTACCTAGGTAAGAGACATTTAATGAATTTGGGGCTGTGATCGTGGAGGGATTTAAAAATAATGCAGGCCATCTTAAATACAGTGCGTTGGGAGATAGGAAGCCAATAAAGTTTCCTCAGCAGGTGTTTGGTGGAATGCCAACTTGGTTGTTGATGGATTAATCTAGCCGCCTGGTTCTGGACTAGCTGGAGGCGCTTGCTGAGATAGAGCGGTAAGCCAAGGTAGATAGGGTTGGCGTAGTCCAGGTGAGATAAAACCAAGGCTATCACCACCTGAATCAACGCCGAATGAGTGAGCATGCGACTGATCTTCCTAATCCTGTGCAGCTGAAAAAAACAGGTGGATACCACTGTGCCTACATGGGTTTTCAAAGATAAATCATTGTTGATAGTCACCCCTAGGCTTTTTCCTGAAAGAGAGAGGAAATGGGGGGGGGGACCGAGTTCTGTGGGCCAATAGTGAGGGCCCCAGAAGGTTTGGGTGCTCCCATTCAGAATAATCTCGGTCTTGCCAGGGTTCAGCTTCAGGGTGTTTAAGTCCATCCACTGGCGGATGTGGAGCATGGTACCCTGGAATTGCTGGATAGATTCAGGGGAGTTATCGATCGTATAGATCAGCTGAAGGTCATCAGCATAGTTGAAAGTGACAGTTTTGTTGGCCTTCAGAGACTTATTCAGAGGTAGCATATACAAATTAAATAGCAAAGGGGAGAGTGAGGATCCCTGAGGGACCCCACAGGACTAGAACAATTTAGAGGCGGTGAAGGGGGCAAGCGTACCGCTTGAGTGCGGCCGCTAAGGAATGACGCAATCCAGCTACGGGCTGATCCACAGATGCCGGCCTGTTCGACACAGTCCATTAAGATGTCATGATCGACCGTGTCGAACGCGACACAGAGGTCCAAAAGGACCAGGGCCTGGGGGATACCTTGATCATTTTTGCCTCGCATGGTGTCCAGAACAGCTAGGATTACGGTCTCAGTGGAATGGGCGGGGCGAAACCCTGCTTGGTGAGGGTCCAGGTAATCCGTTTGCTCGATAAAATTAGACAGACAAGTGGCTAAATCAGCTTCAAGGACCTTAGCCAGATACGGAAGCAGAGAAATGGGCCTATAGTTGGTCAGATTCTGGGAGTCCGCTCCAGGTTTTTTTAGGAGGGGGACCACAACTGCATCCTTAAAGGCTTTAGGGACCCTACCCTGGGACAAGGACTCATTCAGAAAGGTCAGAATAGGAGCAGGAAAGACCGAAAAGATGTCCTTTAGAATGTACGGGGCAACAGTCTCTGGGCGAGCCAAATTTTACCCTAGCTAGAAGAGCCAGTAAGGACTGTAATATATGAAATAACTGGTAAGTGATAAAGGGTGTGCGGGTTAGGCGTCAAGGCCAGGGAGTCCTCCTTAGGACAGGAGCTGGGAATACTGGCCTTGGTACTGGCAATTTTATCCAGGAAAAAGTTATTAAGGGAATCACATAGGTCTTGAGTTGCAACGGGCTTAGGTAGAATTCTTTCTGCATTGGATAACTCATTCACTATTGTGAAGATATCCTTTGATTTTTTATTAGAGCCTGTGATACGGGCAGAGAAATAAGAGGATTTAGCTGAAATAATGGCTTTTTTGTAGTCTTTACGAGCAGCTAAGTAAGTGATTTTCCCTTCCTCAGAATATGTGAGTCTCCATTTCCTCTCCTTTTGACGTAGATCCAGTTTTTGAACTCTAAGGTCGGGAGAGAACCATTTCTGGGCTTCGGAGCGACGAGCAAGTTTAAGTGGTTTAAGGGGAGCATGTTTATCGCTGGCTGCAAGCAGCCAGACTGAGATGTTCGTTTCAGCAAGGTCCACATCAGGGTTGGATGCGGGGAGAGATCTCATAAGGCTGTCCAGGAAATCCTGTTTAATAATGGTGCTCCATTTCCTGATCAAGCCCCCCTTGGTAGCTGAGGTCTTAATGCTCATGGGAAGCGAGACTGTGAATTTTATTAAATGGTGGTCAGACCAGATACATGGTAGTATTATGGGCGTGGAGACCTCAAGATTAGCTACCCATACCGGGTCCAAGATATGACCTTTGATAGGTGTAGCCAAGGAGATATGTTGGCTGAAATTGAGATTTGAGAGCAATTCCGTCATCTCAGAGGAGTGAGTTCCACTGAGTGCGACATTATGCCAGTAGTTGAGATCGCTTATTAATAATATTTTTGCATAATCTGTGGCTAGCGTGGCCAACTGCTCGCTCAAAGAGAGAGGGAATGATGGCATGTGTTGTGGGGGTCTATATATCAGGACACAAATCAGTGGGCCTGCGCAAGAATCAAGTATGACAATCAGTTTGTCTGCTGCAGGAAGATTTAGAGATGACATGGAGGTAAAAGTATGGTCCTTGTGGATAATAGCTGCCACTCCACCACCCACCTTCCCTACTGGCCGATTGACATGTAGAATATAATAATGTTGGGGAAGGGCTGCCAATATATCGGGCGTAGAGTCGAAGTTTATTCATGTCTCTGCAAGAAAGAGGATGTCTGGCTTGTCTGACAGCAAGAGTAGAAAAATGTCTAACTGGTGCTTGATGAGGGAGCGGGTATTCAAATAAAATATCCGAAGTGCAATATTTTTAGTGGTAATAGGGAGCAATGCCTGCCCCTGATGACAAATGATATGCGGGAGTTCGTGAGGAGTGTTACGTGTTTGAAGGACACCTGTAAGGTCAAGGCGTGCGTGAGTGGCTGGGCAGATCATACGGTCCGTTCGATGAAAGGCTCTTAATTCCACAGAGGAATAAGTAAGAATGTGTGCCGGGGAACTAGCCCCTGGGCCCGTACTGGCGCGGACGGGTGCAGACAGGCTTGCCTTTGGCGCGCCATAGGCGCGCCAGCTGCGCTCCCGCTTTGCCAGTTGCAGTTGTAGCTGTTCCTCGCCTGAGTCTCCTCCCCCGTGCGGCGTGATTGGAGGCAGCCTAGGGGTGCGCGAGGGAGCCGGTTTCGTAGGCAGGTAAGATATGAGTTGGGTAGTTAATCACCCAACAGCACACAGAATTACTCAACAGGATATTTTTAAAAAGGTTGCATTTCTTTTTGCATTTCGTTTTTAAAATAGCACATTCTCTTAATCACAAAGCGCATAGCAGCCGTACACAGGTAGCGAAGAACTGAGCTAAAGTGCCCGCACCCGCGTTGCCTAAGGCAGACATTGCAGACTGTCTGCAACTAACAGCGGTGGCTAGCAACAGCAGTGCAGACTGTCTGCAACTAACAGAGGTGGCTAGCAACAGCAATGCAGCTGCAGAGCACAGAGGTGGCTAGTGACAGCAGTGCAGCCGCCTGTCTGCAGCTCGCAGAGGTGGTTAGCAACAGCTGTGCAGCCTGTCTGCAGCTCACAGAGGTGGCTAGTAATAGCCCTGTCTGCAGCTCACAGCGGTGGCTAGCAACAGCAGGGCAGTCTGTCTGCAGCTCACAGAGGTGGCAAGTAATAGCCCTGTCTGCAGCTCACAGAGGGGTCTGGCAACAGCAGTGCAGTCTGTCTGCAGCTCACAGAGGTGGATAGTAACAGCCCTGACTGCAACTAACAGAGGTGGCTAGCAACAGCAATGCAGCTGCAGAGCACAGAGGTGGCTAGTGACAGCAGTGCAGCCGCCTGTCTGCAGCTCGCAGAGGTGGTTAGCAACAGCTGTGCAGCCTGTCTGCAGCTCACAGAGGTGGCTAGTAATAGCCCTGTCTGCAGCTCACAGCGGTGGCTAGCAACAGCAGGGCAGTCTGTCTGCAGCTCACAGAGGTGGCAAGTAATAGCCCTGTCTGCAGCTCACAGAGGGGTCTGGCAACAGCAGTGCAGTCTGTCTGCAGCTCACAGAGGTGGATAGTAACAGCCCTGACTGCAACTAACAGGAGTGGCTAGCAACAGCAATGCAGCTGCAGAGCACAGAGGTGGCTAGTAACAGCAGTGCAGCGGCCTGTCTGCAGCTCACAGAGGGGTCTAGCAACAGCAGTGCAGCCTGTCTGCAGCTCAAAGAGGTGGTTAGTGACAGCAGTGCAGCCTGTCTGCCGCGCACAGAGGAGGTTAACAACAGCAGTGCAGCCTGTCTGCAGCTCACAGAGGTGTCTAGCAACAGAAGTGCAATCTGTGTGCAGCTCACAGAAGTGGCTAGCAACAGCAGTGCAGCCTATCTGCAGCTCACAGAGGTGGTTAGCAACAGCAGTGCAGCCTGTCTGCAGCTCACAGAGGGGGCTAGCAACATCAGTGCAGCCTGTCTGCAGCTCACAGAGGGGGCTAGCAACAGCAGTGCAGCCTGTCTGCAGCTCACAGAGGGGCTAGCAACAGCAGTGCAGCCTGTCTGCAGCTCACAGAGGGGTCGAGCAACAGCAGTGCAGCCTGTCTGCAGCTCACAGAGGTGGTTAGCAACAGCAGTGCAGCCTGTCTGCAACTCACAGAGGTGGTTAGCAACAGCAGTGCAGCCTGTCTGCAGCTCACAGAGGTGGTTAGCAACAGCAGTGCAGCCTGTCTGCAGCTCACAGAGGAGGTTAACAACAGCAGTGCAGCCTGTCTGCAGCTCACAGAGGTGTCTAGCAACAGAAGTGCAGCCTGTGTGCAGCTCACAGAAGTGGCTAGCAACAGCAGTGCAGCCTGTCTGCAGCTCACAGAGGTGTCTAGCAACAGAAGTGCAGCCTGTCTGCAGCTCACAGAGGGGGCTAGCAACAGCAGTGCAGCCTGTCTGCAGCTCACAGAGGGGGCTAGCAACAGCAGTGACGCTC
Source organism: Lissotriton vulgaris (assembly GCF_964263255.1). Lineage (NCBI taxonomy): Eukaryota > Metazoa > Chordata > Amphibia > Caudata > Salamandridae > Lissotriton > Lissotriton vulgaris. Next base: position 245,009,297 of record NC_141685.1, read on the forward strand.
GACTGCAGCTCACAGAGGTGGCTAGCAACAGCAGTGCAGCCTGTCTGCAGCTCACAGAAGTGGCTAGCAACAGCAGTGCAGCCTGTCTGCCGCGCACAGAGGGGGTTAGTGACAGCAGTGGAGCCTGTCTTCAGCTCACAGAGGGCGTTAGTGACAGCAGTGGAGCCTGTCTTCAGCTCACAGAGGGGGTTAGTGACAGCAGTGGAGCCTGTCTTCAGCTCACAGAGGGCGTTAGTGACAGCAGTGGAGCCTGTCTTCAGCTCACAGAGGGGGTTAGTGACAGCAGTGGAGCCTGTCTGCAGCTCACAGAGGGGGTTAGTGACAGCAGTGGAGCCTGTCTTCAGCTCACAGAGGGCGTTAGTGACAGCAGTGCAGCCTGTCTTCAGCTCACAGAGGGGGTTAGTGACAGCAGTGGAGCCTGTCTTCAGCTCACAGAGGGCGTTAGTGACAGCAGTGGAGCCTGTCTTCAGCTCACAGAGGGCGTTAGTGACAGCAGTGGAGCCTGTCTTCAGCTCACAGAGGGGGTTAGTGACAGCAGTGGAGCCTGTCTGCAGCTCACAGAGGGGGTTAGTGACAGCAGTGGAGCCTGTCTTCAGCTCACAGAGGGCGTTAGTGACAGCAGTGCAGCCTGTCTTCAGCTCACAGAGGGGGTTAGTGACAGCAGTGGAGCCTGTCTTCAGCTCACAGAGGGCGTTAGTGACAGCAGTGGAGCCTGTCTTCAGCTCACAGAGGGCGTTAGTGACAGCAGTGCAGCCTGTCTTCAGCTCACAGAGGGCGTTAGTGACAGCAGTGCAGCCTGTCTGCAGCTCACAGAGGGGGTTAGTGACAGCAGTGGAGCCTGTCTTCAGCTCACAGAGGGCGTTAGTGACAGCAGTGGAGCCTGTCTTCAGCTCACAGAGGGCGTTAGTGACAGCAGTGCAGCCTGTCTGCAGCGCACAGAGGGGGTTAGTGACAGCAGTGGAGCCTGTCTTCAGCTCACAGAGGGCGTTAGTGACAGCAGTGGAGCCTGTCTTCAGCTCACAGAGGGCGTTAGTGACAGCAGTGCAGCCTGTCTTCAGCTCACAGAGGGCGTTAGTGACAGCAGTGGAGCCTGTCTTCAGCTCACAGAGGGCGTTAGTGACAGCAGTGGAGCCTGTCTTCAGCTCACAGAGGGCGTTAGTGACAGCAGTGGAGCCTGTCTTCAGCTCACAGAGGGCGTTAGTGACAGCAGTGCAGCCTGTCTTCAGCTCACAGAGGAGGTTAGTGACAGCAGTGGAGCCTGTCTTCAGCTCACAGAGGGCGTTAGTGACAGCAGTGCAGCCTGTCTGCAGCGCACAGAGGGGGTTAGTGACAGCAGTGGAGCCTGTCTTCAGCGCACAGAGGGGGTTAGTGACAGCAGTGGAGCCTGTCTTCAGCTCACAGAGGGCGTTAGCGACAGCAGTGCAGCCTGTCTTCAGCTCACAGAGGGGGTTAGTGACAGCAGTGCAGCCTGTCTTCAGCTCACAGAGGGGGTTAGTGACAGCAGTGGAGCCTGTCTTCAGCTCACAGAGGGCGTTAGTGACAGCAGTGGAGCCTGTCTTCAGCTCACAGAGGGCGTTAGTGACAGCAGTGCAGCCTGTCTGCAGCGCACAGAGGGGGTTAGTGACAGCAGTGGAGCCTGTCTTCAGCTCACAGAGGGCGTTAGTGACAGCAGTGGAGCCTGTCTGAAGCTAACAGAGGGGGTTAGTGACAGCAGTGGAGCCTGTCTTCAGCTCACAGAGGGCGTTAGTGACAGCAGTGGAGCCTGTCTTCAGCTCACAGAGGGCGTTAGTGACAGCAGTGCAGCCTGTCTTCAGCTCACAGAGGGCGTTAGTGACAGCAGTGCAGCCTGTCTGCAGCTCACAGAGGGGGTTAGTGACAGCAGTGGAGCCTGTCTTCAGCTCACAGAGGGCGTTAGTGACAGCAGTGGAGCCTGTCTTCAGCTCACAGAGGGCGTTAGTGACAGCAGTGCAGCCTGTCTGCAGCTCACAGAGGGCGTTAGTGACAGCAGTGCAGCCTGTCTTCAGCTCACAGAGGGGGTTAGTGACAGCAGTGCAGCCTGTCTTCAGCTCACAGAGGGGGTTAGTGACAGCAGTGGAGCCTGTCTTCAGCTCACAGAGGGCGTTAGTGACAGCAGTGCAGCCTGTCTTCAGCTCACAGAGGGGGTTAGTGACAGCAGTGGAGCCTGTCTTCAGCTCACAGAGGGGGTTAGTGACAGCAGTGCAGCCTGTCTGCAGCTCACAGAGGGCGTTAGTGACAGCAGTGGAGCCTGTCTGCAGCTCACAGAGGGCGTTAGTGACTGCAGTGCAGCCTGTCTGCAGCGCACAGAAGTGGCTAACAACAGCAGTGCAGCCTGTCTGCGTCTACATGTCATCACTGGGTCTTAATATACGGGTGAAGGCGCCGCAACATGGTGGCATGCATGGACCAGACACATTACAGATGGCTGGCCTAGTGCCTAGTACGGGTAATCACAGTGTCCAACTCACGTGGAGCCACTGTGTCCCGCGATCACCAGGTGAGGAGCCAGATCAGTGCAATCAGCGTGATCACTCCAGTACCCCCTTGGAGGCTTTAGCTTATTTGCATACTAGCTTATGAGTGGATGCCTGAATACACACCTCTCGACCAGCACCCAATGAGCAACTTAACCCAAGCCGGCAACCTGCCAAGCCCCTCAAGTGAATGTGCATGACGTCGGACATGCGTGTGATGTGCCTCAGCTCGCAGGGCACTCACCTCGCATTCAGCGGTGGTGCGCCTGCGTGTAATGCAAGGCACAGTGTGTACACCAGATGAGCACTGGTGACGTGGCACCAGTCAGGGCTAAAAAGCTGTTCCGCTCACATCTATCAGCTGGCTCGTTGGTCTAGGGGTATGATTCTCGCTTTGGGTGCGAGAGGTCCCGGGTTCAAATCCCGGACGAGCCCTGTTTTTCTTATTTTTTTACTATCGTTTTTGTTTTGATTCAGCAGTCTAGAACTATGACATAGGAGAATTAAAAAGTTTAAAAGTAAGAAAATCGTGTCAGTAAAAGAGAGCTCGTCTAGGATTCGAACCCGGGACGTCTCGCACCCTAAGCGAGAATCATACCCCTAAACCAACGAGCCAGATGTGAACCCTGATATGTAGCTCAACACACGCTGGTACAGACCTCAACAGGTGCATACAGTATGTTTCTTTTTATGTTTTTTCTTCTGTTAGTATTAATCTCATACTATGAACCCGATAGGAGAAAAGAGGAGGACTGCAAGCTACAGATAAAAAGAAACTGCTTCCACAACATAGACCCCTATTTTACTCAAACTGGATAAAGAGGAAACAGGTTATTTTGATGTTATTTTCTGCAATGCCAAGGAATATCTGTCTTACATTTCAATGAGACCTGAGGGGTTTGCAGTATATTGCTCAAGAAAAGTTAGTTTTAAATTAATGATGGAGTTTCCATGACGTATCTAGCTTTATTAGCTCAATCATAAAATTCAGATGTGTCCCATTGAGACAAAAGATGTCAGTTGATTATACTTTCTTGGAAAAATACAGGCAACAGAAAATGCCCGGGCTATGAATGGTGCGCTTTGAGGCTGATACCAGAGAGAGGCGCAAAAGGGCATCATAATAGATGCTGCGCCCCCTCCTGGCATGGAGTCATCAGATCACACTGGCCACATCATAGTGCAAGGCACTTCCCTGGGTCACAAAGTGTCTGCTCCGTGCAAGGGAAGCAGAGTCCACTTCCTTCCTAAATGGGAGACGACCTTTACAACGCAGGGGTTTCACCGCGTTAGGTTTACAACGCGGGCTTTACAACTAAAGTCGTTTCAACGACTTGCGCTGGATGGCACTGTAAGCTAAGTGTTAGAAACGGGACCCTGGCCGGCCAAGACTCGCGTCGAGGTCAGTCAGGGATCACCATTTCTAAGGGTCAGGGCAAGGGAGTCACACACCAAGGTAACCCCCACTCGCCCTCTAGGTAACGTGGCGCGAGCAGTCTAGGCTAAACTTGGAGGCGGTATGAGTTAAGTATTTGCGCACGCACCCCAGCAACAACACCCAAGGCCCACCACAAAGAAAACTCCACACAAGGGTATATATAAAAAAATAGCCTTTGTATTGTAATAAGCAAAACACATTAGATAACACACAAACTTTACAATGTGCCAGGGGCACGGGCAAAATTTACAAGGGGAATTATGTACAGGACAGGGCCACATGGACCACTGTCAGGGATAGGCACTTGTTAGAAAATAATACTTGTAGGTACACACTTAGGACATAAACATTAGAATGATTAGCACCAAAATTGTAAATGCAACACACATCCAGTAATCACTGGAAAAGAGTAATACCTCCTACGCAACCCTAAAACACTGTAGGAAAGTACGCAGGTAACTAGGACCTTATCATCAGGACCTAAGGAAGGAATACCAACACCTAAGCAATTCACTCTTAGCAAAGGGAAGGAAACCTAAACATAAAATGGGACATCAACAATCCTCTATGCAGGTCACATTTAGCAAAGTGGATAAACATAAAATACCTAATCAGGTCACTTTTAGAAAAGGTAAGCGGACATCAACAATTGCACATGAGATAATAAACACAGAGGTGCAGATTAGAACATTTTGCGCAAGAATCACATAGCAAGAAATTACAATGCGCGGGGTGCACGTAGCACAACACTCACAATGTCCCTCAGGCCAACTGGCCTCGAAAGGGGCGGAATGCCCTGAGTCTTAGTGTCAGGGAAGCTGCGCAAGCAGCACAGCACACAAACCTAAACGTAGCAGTTGCCCACAAAGTGCTGGGCAACTGATGCAGGAAAAGTTAGGGCAACGCTGGAGCCAGGAGGGCTCAAGAACAAGGTGGGGAGACACAGTGTGGGAGCCACGGGGCTACAACCAACTAGCTGCCTGTGTCACCCTAGAGCCTCTAAGGGCTCGCTAAGCAAATGTACAAATAGAGCTTCAGCGCTCTTAAAATAAGGAAATGCCCCAGAGCCTCTCTCAGGGCTCTCAATCACGATGTGGGCGTTGAGCCTCGCTGGGCTCATGGAAGGAAATGCCCTGAGCGACTCGGGGCTCTAAAGAACCAATGCGGGCGGGTGGAGCCTCTCGGGCTCAAAGATACAGTTAGGGCACTGAGCCTCTCGGGCTCTAAATAAACAAATTGCCCCCAGGAGCCTCGGGGCTCCTAAATCCACACTGCGGCCACGTTGGAGTCCCTCACAGGGGACTCGAGAACCACACAAATGCCCCCAAGAGCCTCGGGCGGCTCTCCTCACTTGGGCCGCTCTAAGGCCCGGACTGCACACGGAAGGGGAGGGGCGGGCACCGACAATATGCCCCGACGCCCTCCTCCCTTCCCTCGCTCTCCCTCGGCCCCGCTGCACTCACCGGGTCTCCTGGTAGCAGCGCGGGGCTCCTCTCCTCACTCGGGAGCCTCCGAGGACGCGGGAGCAGGCTTCCTTGGTCTCCCGCCTGGCCTCGTCACGACGTCCGTCTGCCTGACTTCCGCCGGGGCCGCCAATGGCAGCGCGGCCCTGGGGGTCAGGAGGCGGGACTTCCGGGTCGCGGAAGGCAGCGGCCCGGCAACAGCTTTCGGTGCTCCTGGGCTGCGGCGGTGATTCCTTGGCAATGCCGGGTGGGCACCGGCTCGTAATCAAATAAAATGACCACGGGGCAACGCCGGGTGGCACCGGCCTTCAATTAAAAATAGAAAGCGAGGTGGGCACTCGCTCGGCAAAAATCGGCAGATCAGCGAGGTGGGCACTCGCTAGACAGACAAAGAGCTCCCAGCGCTAGGAGTAAAAATTAAGTGCTCCCAAGCGCTCCCAAGCGCTGAGGGGCTACGCACAGCACTCTCAAGCGCCAGAAATAACAGCAAAGCGCTATTGAGCGCTGGGGCACAGGGAAAGCGCTCCTAGCGCTATAAATCCAGTAGAAGCGCTTCCAGGCACAGCAACAGCTCCAGCAGGGTCTGGAGGCAGGCAGAGGGGCAAGGCAGGGCCAGAGCCAGCACACTGGGTCTCCAGGCAGGGAGACAGTCCAAGTGGCGGTCCTCCTGGCCCCAGCAGCAGCAGCCCCCTCTGGCAAGGTCCAAAGCAGAACAGAGAACAAATTGTATGGGGACGCAGCCCCTTCTTATAGAGAAAAACTCCTTTGTCTCAGGGTGCAGGGTGGGGGAAAACCAGTCGCAGCTGGTTCTGAAGTACTCTGTTTACCTCAACCACCCTCTCTATTCACTGGCAGGGCTAGGGCCATCAGTCGCACCACAGGGGGTGGAGCCAGCATTGTGTGGGGAACGTCCAGGCCCATCAGGGACCAGGTGCACTCCTCCCAAGCCATCAAGCATGCTGATCTCACACTCACCACCGGGCAGACCCATCCAGCCTTCCTGGAGCCAGGCTCACCAGCCAGCTCCAGCCAATCACACTGCAGGCACATTTTACAGTAATATGCCAAGTCCTGGAAATGACACTTCTACACATGCCACACTCACGCAACATACATCATTGCGAAGCATTCATTCCCACGAACACGCAATTCGAGCATGCACTCCCCACACATCAGGAACTACTAGGGACACAGACATTCCCCATGCATCCCTATGGGAGAGCAGGCCAGCCTAACTACATGCACGCACTTTACTCTGGGACACAGAGAAAAAGTGCGCACAGACCAGAAAATCATCCACGCATATCACAGATTAAAAGCAAAAAGTTTAGGGGTGAACCTGCCTTAAGGGCCAAGTCCAACACTAAGGAATAGTATTGTTTACTATTCCAACACCTTCCCTACTGTACGTAGACTGGTGTTGGAATAGTAAATCATACTATCCCTAAGTCCAGCAAACCTCCAGCTTAAAACCTGCATTGTAACATGCTGCGATCAACATGATCACGTAGTAACATCATACATTCTTCTTAAATGCCCCTGTGTTTGCCTCCGGGAGTGTCTCTTCTCTGGGGGGCTTCAGGATGCACACTGGGTGGCCCTGCCCCGTCTCTGCCTTAGCTGGAGGCTGCCTCCCTTGGGGCGTCAGCATTAGTTCTGCCCTCTTATAGGGATGTTGATGTTAGGCATTCTGATGTGCAGAGCACGTGTGACCTAAGGGCTACCTCCCCTTGGGCGTGACTGTCAGGCTACAAAACGGGCTAAAATAGGCAGGGCCTCAGGGATTATGTGATTGTGCGGCCATGGTGATTTTCTTATAATTATAAGTTAGCCACATTTGCCACATAAACCATCATCTGCTGCATAACCTGCCGATTTAAAAAATAAAAAATTGTTTCTAGCTCACAGGGTTCAAAAGGTACTAAAACACAGCGAGACGCATTGCAGAGCAATGGAAGGCAGCTTTAAAATGGTTAACTGATTGCTTATTACTATATGTAGGTATTAAAATAAGGTGCAACCAATGTCCAGACAGTGTCAACAAGTGAAAAAATTAAGAAGGAATATTAAAACAAAATTTGCTGCATTAAGCCACATAATTTGCCTTTTATTGCCACATCATTTACTCAGTTTGCTAGAATATTAGTTCAAAGTAGAGGTCATGTTAAACATGCAATATATACTGTAAACAAATTCATCAAACCTTTTGGGTCAATACATTCTTCTACCATATTTTCTTGTTTTATTTCTATTGCCAAGGTCCTGTTCAAATAGCAAGAGTCCACTAGCACGCATCGCCCGACAGCACAACCTCAACATAATCTACTACGCCGAGGACACGCAGCTGATCCTCTCCCTCACCAAGGACCCTCTCACCGCCAAATCCCACCTCCACCAGGGAATGAAGGCCGTTGCGGACTGGATGAAGGAAAGCCGACTTAAGCTGAACTCAGACAAGACGGAGAACCTCATTCTCAGGCCCAACCCCTCAGCATGGTGGCCAGCATCACTGGGGACCCCCGCATCCCCTACCGATCACGCACGCAACCTGGGAGTCATCCTCGAGTCGAAACTCACCATGACCAAACAAATCAACCAGTAGCAGCATCACCCCCCTCAGCGTCTTGAAACCCTTGCCGGTAAGTAGCGTGCTTTACAAATCAACTGATTGATTGATTAATTGATACTCTGAGCTATCAGCTTCCACACGTACTGATTCATACAACCATTCAATGGTACTTCTTTTATGTTTTTTTTATCTAAATAATTGCTGCACCTGGAAATATTTGACATATCCTATACCCCGCCATCACAGAGTAAAACTGAATTACGTTTAATCTCTCCGATAGACAGGGGTTCAGTATAAACATTAGCTACTTTCTTACTTTGATTTTTTTCCCAATCCTCACCTAATCTCTCTACTTCAGTCTGATTTTTTTTGATGCAGTTTTTTGTGTCATACCAACATTAATGTATTTCTTCTGCTTTCTTTGTTCTTTTCATCACTTCTACTGGTGGCCACTCTACTTGCCTAGATCGAGCCATCCAACCTAAGTTGTCCTTAGACTGCAGAGTTCAGCCCTTCATTAATTCAAAAGGTCTGTGGTCTGTGATTTCACAGGTAGTAATGCATATATATATATATATATACAGTAATTCTCCCATGCTAACTTGTCTTTGATGGCCAGATGGATAGTACTTTTAAGCATCTCTATGAAGACTCCTACACAACTTTTTCCTGCAGGGTGGTAGACAGAAGCGGTGCTGTGTACAAACCCATTCCTTTTAAAGAAGTCTTAAAATAAGTCAGTTATCACTTGGGAACCATTGTCATTGGAGTGTAATGTGAAATACATAAAATTTAGAAAAGTTTTTATATTGTTATCTTTTGTTATGCATATTTGTAGAGTGCTATATCACCTGGGGGGTACCCTAGCAGTGAACAGGTGTGAGTCGAGCCAAACCTGTACAAGTCCATGGAACCCATTCACATGACAAAAATGTGTTACTTTCAGCAAGAATGTCTCTGATGAGCAGGTGGCCGGATATTCTGGAGAAGATGTTCTTGAGCAGAAAATATCATTCATAAATACAATACTGTACTGAAATGTACTATGCTGAATAAAATGGCGTCCAGGCCTACATTAGCGATGAAATTTAGCGGGCATAATAAAGGTTAGAGGACACGTTAAACTAATACAAAAAAAAACATCTATATTTGATTATAAAACATATCGTTATATACCACAAAATATGTGCACATATAAAAACAATAACCCTGCAGCACATAGGACTATTGGATCATGTTATTGGATCATGTTTTCACAACCATCCCTTTTTCCAGGAGGAAAAATTCCCTAAAACAATTCAGTAGAAAAGAGCCTCATCATTTCCTTTTTTACATTTTCATTGTCACTTTCTTCATCATCTATAGAAACAGCAAGTGTAAAACTACTTCCACCATCCTACCAGACACCTGCGATCTGCCGCCCTCTTCCTAACAGACATCCTCGGATCCGCCGAAGCAACAGCGGAGGATGCTCCTTCTTACATCTGGAATCCAAAGCTTGGAGCAACCTTTCCCTGCACCTCAGGACCGCCTCATCACTCCGGGAATAGGACCTGGCTGTTCCAATGAACAGAACATCACAAAGAAGCTAGCATTCCCAGCACCTTGAGACCCTCACAGGTGATTGGCCGCGCTTTACAAAACCTGATTGATTGATAGATTGATTGACAGTGTCTTAATTTTTGCAAGAGTGTTGGATGGTGTACATTAATAATTGTATTACCATGTAAAGACAACCAAAAGGAGAACGACTGCAATAACTGATTCAAATATTTTTGGTTGGGTCTGGCACACTCTGTAGTTTTCTTGCACTCTACTCAATGATATCTATGTGCTTGTGTATACTAAGGGAAACGCTGGGAAGATGGGTGCAACATTCAGTAGCACTAATAGAGCACATACCCCCTTTGGCTGCCAAGAGGTAATCTAATGCCATTCTCTTTTGAATTTCAAAAACAAGAAGGTGATAGATGGAATGCTTTAATTAATCTCAGCCACTGGCACTCGCTGGGGCCGCATCCCAATTCATCGTTTTTTGACCACAATGACCTCAGTTTGGACCCAGCCATATGCAAATCAGTCTTGACCCTGCTCCTCAGTCCATTCCAAACTGCCAGGCCAGGTCCTCCCTGAACCGGAACACAAGCTGCCTCGGACTCTTCAGCCAGGCCAGACGTGTCTCCCGTGCTCACCATTTCTTGAAGTCACACTATCCTGGCTGATGAAGGGTGATACCCTATAGCAGTTTAGGCTGGACAGTTCCCAGAGGGAGCAGGGTCAAGGCTGATTTGCATATGGCTGGGTTCAAACAGGAATGGTGCTGTGAGCTAGATTTAGGCCTAGATCTCTGGGGGTGAGAATGTGACATTTTTCAGCACTCCATCCATCATTTGTTCTTTTGCATTTTTCACCCTAAGTGGATCAGGTTTGCTCAGACGTGGGTCCTGTGCTCACCATGCCACAGGAGTCAAGCTACCTTGGCTGATGAGGGGTGATACCCTAGCACTCGTCCAAGGAGGCTTGTTCATGGTCTGGGGAGGGCTTGCTGTTCCTATGGGGAGCAGGATCAAGACTGATTTGCATATGGCGGGGTCCTAACTGGAATGGTATTGTGAGCAAAAAAAGATGAATTTAGGCCCAGATCTCAGTACTGAGAGTGTGTGTTTGAAATTGTTCAGCATTTTGTCCATCATTTGTTCTTTTTACATTCTATTTTGAATTAACATTTTGACAAGAGCATTTAGTTTGTTTTCCACTAGTCCCAAAGCTATTGCGGTAGAATTAGCTATGTAATCCAAGGTCTCAGCTTTTCCTCCTATTTTATTTTTCATTTCTTGTACTTTTATGTAGTGGAAACTCGCCCCAAAGGTATTGGAGTGCTTTGACATGAGTAACAGTTACATTACACAAGGACACAAGCATACATTTGTTTTGTTTTTTGGGCGTGGGAAGATTACATTATTTGTCTAGAATCACATGATGTTGAGTCAACGCTAACAATCAAACCTGCTTTCCCAGTTCCAAAGTAAGCAGCTCTGGGTATTTCGTCACTTCCTCCCCTCACTTTCATCTAACAGGACAGACATCCCGTACATGGGAATTAAGGCAGGAAAGAATATAATGATAGATGTAGAGCCTAGTACCACTTCTCCCTTCAAAATACTGATCATCAAAATGTCTCATAGTGCAATCAATGTATCCTGGAAACATGTCAGAGTCCAATCTGAGGGCAGCCAAGGGTAGACTCATGCCCTGCAAATGAAATACGTGTGACCTACTTGCCGGTGGCACTTATGAAACAGGAGTGCAGGAGGAACACGGTACTTGAAAGGAGGTAATTCAAAAGGAATGTTTTCGACTGATAAATAACACTTACTATATGCAACAAAAACTTTGGAGACATTTGCTTCTCAGTGAAAGCAAATAAATCCTTGCTCAGTCATTAGAAGACGAGTCACATCTGGCACGTCCTGGTTCAAAGGACTCTTACTTTTTCAAAGCCTTGGTAACAAGTGCTGGAGATTCTGGTGCACTCTGGCAGTTTTTGCCGATAGTGGGAAAGTGTCATTAGAACTCATAGGTACTCCAGTCAAAGACATGGTATCCCCCACACCAATGGGCATAAGCATGCAGATCCAGCATGAAGAAGAAATCATTGCCTGTCTATACTTTTCCGCCAACAACACAGATGAGTTACTCCAATAGGGAGTGCAAATACTCCATGCGAGGGAAGATTCATTACTGTCCCATCTCAGAATAACTCCCCATTCTGCCTCAAGGATCTGTACCACCATCAGCCAGAAACTCCAGGCAGCTCCAAAAATAACAGGTCAAATCCACAGATGGATCCAGTATTCAGTAGGTGGAGGCTGCTTACTTCGGATGGAGGTAGTAGCAAAAGCAACATCATGTGGTGGTGGTGGAGCAGGCAAATAAGGTGGACACAAATCATTTTGCCACCTGGCAGACAATGGGACCACAGTAGAATCAGTTCTAGTAGGAGATTCGGGGCCAGGCATAGACCCAGAAGCATGAGGACAATTGTTTCTAGACCATGACATTTGACAGCTGTGTTTGTGATGAGCAGGATATGCCAGGGTCCACTCCATCAAGGTTGCAGGACTGCCTTCATCTGGCAGATATAAATCCACTCACTGGGCTGGAGAGAGTAGCAGCCGTCAGTCAGACACTCAGGTCAGATTGATTCAGCACTCCAACATTTGGAAAAATGAATATTTTTCACAGGTTTAAACAAATTAAAGAGAAGATCATCAATTCAGCAGGTTCCGGTTTCTTTGGTTCTTTATTGAAAAAATTCTTCATAAAAATGACTGTAGCCAACGCGTTGTGACCTCTAAAGGTGTTCTTCAGGGCAATAGCAATAACAACAACAGTAATTTATTTCGGTCCTTTAGATTTCTTTACTCTATTTCCACTAGGTCCCTCCCTCTGACTAGGAGAGCCTCTTATTCTTTAACTCCACCAACAAGGTCAAGTCGCTTGTTGAAAGGCTTCTTAATGCACTAATCCAAAGTCAATTCTATCAGTGTAGGCATGAGTTTTTCAGCCCATGTATATTTGTTTTACGTATGAACCGTTCCCGAATCGTAGCCAAAATCGTTACACGAACCAAAGAAACCGTTGGAGTGCTGAATCATTTTTGATGTTGTAAATAGATGGGATCTTTATCCTTAGAGGCTTACGTGATATTGTGCCTCTGATTCTCTGCACCCTTAAAAATTACAAAATATCACCATTAAAGGTAAAGAGATAGGTGCATTGGTAATTACCCCATACCCTTGTTTTGTGTTTGTTGTATCCCAGGTCAGATTGCTTGCCCGGGAGAATGGAAACGGTACAGACATCGTATGTTATTGTACCATTGCAAGACTGCATAATTTTTTTATTCTAAATTGTGAGAAGCTGGGTCAGTATATGGTGCTCACTTATGGAAGTATAGCACCTTGCATTACCCGGTCAACCCTTATGGTGATTTTAGGGGTTTAGATAACTATAGATAGCTTTCTAAGTGGTAGCTGTGGCGAGCAGCCTTCAGGCTTAATCTAGAAGGAGTGCAAAGCTGCTCGGGTCACCAGTATCTAATCGTTTAGTATAGGCTAAATAAAAAAGAACCACACAGTGTACTTCTAAAAATAGATATTTATTACAATCACTCACCAACACGTTACAACATCACCTATCTGGAGATATTTACAATGCACACTATACTTTGGACATAGAACATCAGTTAGCACCAATATATAGTGGTCCCCAGAGGGGAGACAGACCATATATCAAATTAATGGGAAGCGAATCAAGACCTAAGTCGATACTGGACCCAGGTGACATGCCGGAGTCAGGGACCCAAGGAACCACCCGAGGTGAGAGTCGAGGAACCCCCCAACAGTCTGGTGCGAGGGAATACCCAATCATATACTCAATACTGATCAGCGGGTATGGCACAGTTGCAGTCTTACCACAGAAAGACAAAAGAGTCTGTTGGAACCCAGAAGTGAGTTAGAGCCAAAGAGGACCTGAAAGCAAAGGGGACAGTCTATGCTGCACCGGGACATCCAGGAGGCACGGAAGACAATGGCCAGCTAAGTTCAAAGAAACAAGTTAAGTGAAGAGGTTTCAAGCTCGGGTACACCAAAGAAGTTGCTCTGTCTGAGCCACCGGGATACTGAAGACAACAGAATCGGTCTGTACAACCAACTGCTTTGCCATGGGTCAGTTATAGCAAGGACAGAGTCATTGACAGACCCTCTCAATGTGTACGACTTTGTTGGCACGAGCCGGTCGGGGTTGCAGTCACCGAGTGATTCAAGCGATGCAGTGACGGAGTGCTCAGGTGTTTTGTTCCAGGAGGGCATTCTACGAAGGATGCTAGCCTCAACTTGTGGAGAGGACAGCTCAGGCCTCGAGGGAACGCAGAACCACCACCTGTGTTGCAAAGCTTTGTGGAGTCTTTGGGAGCCCAGGTTCGGCTCACCAGATGATCTTGTTGCCGTGTTTGCTGATGCAGTTTAGTGACTCCTTAACTCCAAGGGAGATTCCTTTGGTTGTATTTAGACGTTCTCAGGCCCGACGGAATCTGTTTGGAGCACGGACACTGATGTTCCAGCGAGCTTTCAGAACAATGAGGTCAGGAGTCTTCTCTGTTGCAGTCTTGTCAAGAAGCAAAAGGATGATTCGATCAATTCAGCACGGTCAACACGACTCGGCCAAGATGTCCAGATGATCAAGGAAATAGTAGAGCTGGATCTGAATCGAATCTCACAACAAATCTAGGGACCCACCCACAGGTAACCCCTTAAGTACCCTAGGGTGAGGGTCGGGACGATTCAGGAGTCCCTCCCAGAGAAGGGATTGGACAGTGGGGAGAATGCTCCCATGTGATTTGTCCAGTTTCATGACAGAGCAGAGAGCCAATCTTTCCCTGATCTGGTTTGAACAGGAGTATGCAAGGAGGGCACCAAATGCGCCCTGCTAGCAGAGTGTGTGGCACAGGCAAGCGCTCACGCCCCAGCCCAATACACTAAGTCCTGTCTGGGAGGTGGCCACACCTCCCTGCAACAGGAAATCTGTTGTCTTACCTTCTCATGATCTGGTTTGGCCCAGCAGAATAAGGGCAGAATAGTGTCTGTGGTTGGCAGCAGCCCTAGTTTTCTGTCATGCTGTAGTAGATCGGTCCAGTGAATGGAATCGAACCTCCAACACCAGGTATGGGGTTAGGGTATTATTCCAACATGTTTGATACCAAACATACCCAGATTAGTTCCAGACAGTTTAGAGATGATCATCGCGTAATGACATGATGCCCATCTATATGTTATGTGGCTGATGCACTTATCACCCACACACTTAGGACTGAGCACCCTTCCTTCAGGACTGGAAGGTTTGTTTGAGGGGGACTTATGGGTCTCAAGTGCAGTGAGTGGGAGATACAAGGAAACATATCTCTTGAGAGTGGTGCATGCACCAACTTGTACAGGTGGCAATGGCATGCCTGTAGGGGTAGTTTGGAGGGTCACCCCTGGGTGGTATAATACATGCTGCAGCCCATAGGGGACCTCTGGGGTACCTGTGCTCTAGGTACCTGAGTACCATATACTAGGGACTTACCAGGGTGCCCCAGTAGCCAAATAGGAATGTACCCAGGTACTTACCATAAAAATCTTAGGGAGGAAGCACAGTGACTGGGGTCCTGATTTGCAGGTTCCCAGTCAGACTATTCAGAAAACAGTTGAACACCAGCAAAATGTGGGGGGAACCATGAAAGCAGATCCTACTTCCCTACACAACCCCCAAAAATAAGGAGGTAAGACTAACCTTTGCAGAATATGAGCAGTGCACCACATACCCTGCGTTAGTTCTGTATTTTGCTCTCCAATGATTGAACCTGGCCTCCACCTACCAGGTTGCCCTAGTACACAACCGTACTCTGCCCTATCTGGCACTTAGTGGTCTTGTTAGTGAGGCCTGTCTTCTGTGCGGCCTCCAGGATGTTCCTGAGGTGGACCAGGTGATCCTCCCATGTGGAGCTAAAGTCAGCAATATCGTCAAGCTAGGCTGCATTGTAATTTTCCAGACCTGTGAAGACGTTGTTCACCAACCTCTGACATGTGGCAGGTGCATATTTTGCAAATCAAAGGGCCTCACAGTACACTGAAAATGCCCACTGGGGGTTGAGAAAGATGTTTTTGGCTTGGCATCCTCTGCTAGTCTGATTTTCCAATAGCCAGCAGTGAGGTCAAATGTACTCAGGAACTTGGCTGAGGTTGAGGTGTCTATGACTTCATCTGCTCTAAGAATTGGATGGGCATCAGTCCTAGTGACTGCATTGAGGCCCCAGTAGTCAACACAAAACCTCACCTCTTTCTTGCCATCTTTGGTGTGTGGCTTTGGCATCAGGACTACTGGGCTACCCCAAGGGCTATCTGAAGGTTGAGTGACCTCCACCCAATTCCAAAATTTTCTGGACTTTAGTCTGGATACAGACTCTGACATGGTCAGGCTGTATGTACATTGTGTTCTTCCCAGGCAGACTGGCACCTGTGTTCAACCAGGTGGTTGGACTGGATGCCCTTAAAGTGACTGAGGAATTACCTGCAAATTAGCTTTTTGCTGGGCAGTAAGGATGACTGCCAAGTATACTCCTTCAACTTACCCATCAACAGAGTCGTGAGAGAGGAGATCAGGGAGAGGGTCGCCCTCTTCTTCCTGTCCCTCATCAGTGGCCATGAGCAAACACATGTCTGCCCTGTCCTCAAAAGGTTTCAGAGAGTTCACGTAGAGTACCCTATGGAGACACCTGGGAGTGCCAAGGTCAACAAAGTAGGTGACATTAACTTTCTGTTTAAGGATGGTGTGAGGGCCTCTCCATTTTTTTGGGAGAGCTGCTGGTGCCACAGGCTCAAACACCCACACATTCTGTCCTGGCTGGTAAACAGTCAACATAGCTTTTTGGTCATGCCAGGCTTTTTGAAGTTCCTGACTGGCCTCAAGATTTTTACTTGCCTTCTGCATGTACTGAGCCATGCAGAACATAGGCCAAGGACATAGTCCACAATGTCTTGTTTGGGGGTTTGAGAGGCTGCTCCAATCCCTCCTTTATCAGACATAAGAGACCCCTAACTGGGAGGCCAAACAAAAGTTCAAAAGTCCTTTAACTATCCCCTTTTTTGTGGTTGTGGGACCTCGCTGTAGGCAAAGAGAAGGCAGGGTAGTAAGACATCCCATTTTTGCCTGAACTTTACTGGGAGTGCCATGATCATATCCTTTAGGGTCTTGTGGAACCTTTAAAAAAGCCCACTGCATTGGGTATGGTAGGGTACGGTAAACTTATAGTTCACTCCACACTCATTGCAGTAATGTAACTTGACATGATGTTGGTACCTTTGTCAGTTAGGACCTCCATAGGGAAGCTCACCCTGGAAAAGATTCCTAGGAGTGCCCTAGCCCCCACAGGAGCTGTAACAGTCCCTAGGGGAATGGCCTCTGGATACCTTGTGGCATGGTCAACCACAACTGGTATATTACTGTGTCCAGATGCTGTTGCAGGGTTTAAGGGACCCACAAAGTCTATCCCAACCCTCTCAAAGGGAACGCTTAACAACTAGGAGTGGAATTATGGAGGCCGTTGTAGTGCCACCTGAGTTACCACTGGCTTGGCAGGTAACACAGGAGTGACAAAACTCCTTGGTGTCTTTAGACATGTGGGGCCAGTGAAAGTGAGGCACAAGTCTGTCCCAAGTCTTACTTTGCCCAAGGTGTCCTGCAAGGGGAATATTGTGCTCCAGTGAAGCACCTTAATCTCTGAGGTATGACCAACCTCCTGGTGGCACCAGGCTTGGGGCCCCTACATCAAGAGTACAAGAACCAATCTTCCCAGTAAACCCTGTGGAGTCCACTCACATCCCCTCCTTCAACCGCAGCAGCCTGCTGTCTGAGTTGTTCAATAGAGGGGCAGAACCTCTGCTCCAAACTCAGATATGCGCTGGATGGGCCCCCTGTCCCCAAGAACTCTGCCTGGTCATGGCCAAGTGACTCTGGGACAGTTCCTTCACAGGAATTGACACCCTCTCCTTCAGGAGACTGATCCTCACTGGGAGTTTGAAAGGAGGATACATCCTTACCCTTCCTACTCCTCCTCTTGGGAGCAACCTGGTCTATTTAGTCAGGATCCAGTGCCCTTTCAGCGCTGAGCTGTTTGGCCTGAGACCTGGTGACAACGAACCCACTGGCAGAGATGCCCATCATCTCATCATGATTCCTGAACTCCACTTCAGATGAAGCTGAAGTCTCTAAATCATTACTCAACAGACAATCCACAGGTAGGTCTGGAGAAACTACAACTCTTTTAGGGCCAGTTACCCATCCCCAGCTGAGATTCATAACTGCCAAGGAATGGTTAGTCCTGACATTGCTAGCATTGGTGACTTGGTACTATGGACCAAGTGTGATCTTCTCAGGTGACACAAGTTTCTCTGTCACCATGGTGACACTGGCACCTGTGTCCCTGTAGGTCATAGCCTCTTGGCCATTGCTTAAAGGCTGCTGCCTATACTTGCCCACATTAGTGGGACTAACCAGTAAGGTGGCACAATCTATGCCACCATCGCACACAAGCACAGCCTGAGCAGGGGTTCTGACTAGGCCTGAACCATCCTCAGAGCCCAAGGGTATCCCTACTAATCCCTTGGGGTAGTACTACCACCTGTACTGGAGCTAGGGGGTAAAGTTGCCTTATGGGCAGTGTTAGTATCTTCCTACCTTGGCCTTAGGACAATTTGCATCTTTTGTACTGTGGGTCTTCACCTTCCTAAAGTTACACCAAGGTTTCTCCTTGCCCTTTTTAGGAGTTTGGGGCCTACCCTGATATACAGGTTTGTGGGGGCCTGGAGAAGACTCTGTCTTGTCTTGTTTTTGTCCTCGTCCTTGTCTTGGGATTTAGAAGAATCTGACTTCTTCTGGTCTCCTCCACCACTAAGGTTTCTTTGCTTAACACCTTGACTGCTAGGTGTTTTCCCCTCCTGTGCTGCAGGCCCCCACTTTCCCATTGTTCATGACGAGCTCAGCTTGTCATCAGCACAGCTCAACCGTGCATCATGACGAGCTGAGCTTGTCATCAGCATCGAAAGGGTTAAACTTGGTATGGACTCATTTGTCTGCATTCTTTCCCAATTCTTGGGGAGAGGTCAGATCAGAGTCCACCAGGTACTGGGTGTAAAAGTTGAATCCGACACATATTAAGGATGTGCTCCCTCATGATCAAATTACACAGTCCCTCAAAGTCCTCTACCTTGCTTCCATTAAGCCAGCCTCACTGAGCCTTAATAGCATTATCTACAAAATCAACCCAGTTTTGAGTACCTGCTTTCTGGGTATCTCTGAACGTGATAATCTATTGTTCAGTAGTTAAGCCAAACCTATCAATGAAAGCAGTCTTCACACTAGTGTGATTGTCAGCATCCTCCTCTCTAACAGCGAGGATCTTGTCTCTTCCTTTGTTGGCAAAGGAGAGCCAAAAGATAGCTGCTTATTGCCCTTGAGAGGCCTTCTGTACTTTACAAGCACTCACCAAAGCAGTGATCAATTTGTGGATGTCATCTCTCTCCTGGTAAGGCGGTCCTATCCTGCTCAGGTTCCTAGTGTCAACGGAGGATTCCCTGCTTCCAGGGGTGCTGGGGCTGCCACAATGGGACTCTAGTCCCAACTTTTTCATAGCCTTCTGGACTTCTAAGCCTTTTGCACAGGACTAGCTGATCTTGCCTGAGCTTGAGTCTCAAGGTCTTGAGCTTGACCCTTTGGTATTCCCTGTCTAAAGAGTTATTCCTCTTGTCAGAGAGGGATGTCCTTACAGAAGTCACAGTGGCAAGGGTCTCTGCAGAGTAAGACCTAGCTCTCCTCTGCCTACCCTGTACCCTCCCAGGTGGAATAAAGGGGAACCTATTTCTAGGGACACCCTCTGTGCCATCTGCCCTATCGTCTGGGGGATCAAAGCTCTCAGGTTAGAGTCATTAGACTCCTCTTGGTTAGGGTCAAAGTTGAGGTCAAGGAGGGGTGTCATTCCTCCTCCTCAGCCCACCCACTCGGTCATGCTCTTCTGTCCCACAAACTTTCTGGAGTTCATCCTGCATTAGCACCCCTAAGAGGTGTTGAGTGCAAACTCATTTCCCTGTCTTCAGTTTTCTAGACGAACACAGGGCTCTCAGTTCCTGGAACGTGATGCCACTGTATCTAGAAGGCAGAGAGCAAATGGTGTCTCTCACTAAAGACATGCTAGGTGTAGTGTGGTGTTGCACCTACTTAACCTAGTAGGAACTACATTTCCTAAGATTGGAGAAAGGGTGTGCAAGGCCATTGACAACCAATCTGTGCAATTCAGTAGAACTTACCTGTCTACACGGTATTATATGTACCTACATTTTAGTGATGGTTTTTCAATTAGACCACACTCCGATTAGCTGGTAAACTGGTGCAAGCTTGAATCCCAACCACTGAACACCAAAGTGAGAAGCTGGGTCAGTATATGGTGTTCACTTATGTAAGTGTAGCACCTTGCACTAACCCGGGCGACCCTTATGGGGATTTTAAGGGTTTAGATAACCATAAAAACTCTCTAAGTGGTAGCTGTGAACAGCAGCCTTCAGGCTTAATCTAGGAGGAGTGCAAAACAGCTTGGTTTACTCGTATCGAATAGTTTAGTATAGGCTAAATGAAAAAGTATCATGCAGTGTACTTATAAAAATAGGTATTTATTACAATCACTCACTAACATGTTACAGTATTTCCTACCGGGAAATATTTACAATGCACAAAATACTTTGGACATAAAACAGCAGTTAGCACCAAGCATTTTGGTCCCCAGAGGGGAGACAGTCTATATATCAAATTAACAGGAAGTGAACCACGACCTAAGCTGAGACTGGACCCAGGAGTCGTAGAGTCAGAGACCCAAGGAACCACCCTAGGTGAGAGTCGAGGAACCCTCCAACGGAAGGTGAGAATGAATACTTAACCATGTACTCAAAACTGATCAGCAGGTACGCGCGGTTGCAGTCTTACCACAGAAGGGCAAAAGAGTCTGTTGGTACCCAGAAGTGAGTTCAAGTTAAAGAGTACCTGAGAGAAGAGGGGACATAGTCTATGCCACACCAGGACGTCCAGGAGGCACATAAGATGAAGGCTACTTGAGTTCAAGGAAACAAGTTAAGTGAAGAGCTTCAAGCTTGGGTACACCGAAGTGGTAGCCACCAAGATAATGAAGACAACAGAATCAGTCCGTACGTCCAACCGCGTCAGCACGGGTCAGTTATAGCTGCTACAGACGTGTTGACAGACCCTCTCGATGCATACGACTCAATTGGCATGAGTCGCTCTGGGTTGCGGTCACCGGGTAATTGAAGCGATGCAGTGCCACGATGCACAGGGGTTTGGTTCCAGGGTGTACTACCAAGGATGCTCGCCTCAACTTCACAAAAGGACACAGGTTCCAGATGGCACCTGTATGGAGCACGGGCACTGATTTTGCAGCGAGCTTGCAGAACAACGAGACCAGTAGTCGACAGAGTCTTGTTCATTGCAGTCTTGGTCTGGAAGCAAAAGGACGATGCGATAAGTTGGGCACGGTCAGCACCCTTGGCCAAGTTGTCCAGATGGTCAAAGCAGAAGAGGATTTGGATCTGATTCGAATCCCACAATGAATCTAGGGACCTACCCACAGGTAAGCCCTTAGGTACCCTAAGGTGAGGGTTGTGACGATTTAGGGGCCCCCCTTGGAGGAGGGGTCGGACAGTGGAGAGGATACTCCCATGTCCTTTGTCCAGTTTTGTGCCAGAGTGAGGAGCCAATGGCTCCCTGATCTGGTTTGAACTGAAGTATGGAAGTAGGGCACAAATGCTCCCTTCTAGCAGACATTGTGACACTGACAAGTGCCCCTGCCCCTGCCTAATACACTAAATCCTGTCTGGGAGGTAGCCACACCTCCCTGCAACAGGAAACCTATTGTCCTACCTTCCCCTGCTCTGGCTTGGCCCAGCAGCAGGAGGGCAGAATCGTGTCGGTGGTCGGCAGCAGCCCTAGATTCTAGATCGATCCTGGGAGCTTGAAGGGCCTCCAGGAGGGGCCCTACCATGGATGGAATTATACCTCCAACACCGAATACGGTGTTAGGGTATGATTCCAACATGTTTTATACCAAACTTGTCCCGGTTCATACTAGTCAGTTTAGAGATTGTCATCGCGTAACGACACGATGCCCCTCTATATGTTTTGTGGCTGATGCACTTACTACCCGGGAGAATAAACTCCGTAGGCTGTAGGGGTGTCCTGCTCAGGTAGGGGCACCCTCACACTTAGGACCAAGCACCATGCCTCCAAGATTGAAAGGCCTGCTAGAGGGGTGACTTATTTGTCTCAAGTGCAGTGAGTGGGATATTTAAGGAAATTTATATCTCTTGTGAGTGTTGCATGCAGCAACTCGCACAGTCAGCAATGGCAGGCCTCTGGTGTTAGTTTGGAGGGTCACCCCTGGGTGGCATAATACATGCTGCAGCCCATAGGGTACCTCTGGGCTACCCGTGCCCTGGGTACCTTAGTACCATACACTAGGGGGCTTACCAAGGTGCCCCAGTATCCAAATGGAAATGTACCAAGGTACTTACCATAACCATTTTAGGGGGGCAGCACAGTGACTGGGGTTCTGGTTAGCAGGATCCCATTCAGACTAGTCAGAAAACAGTTGAACACCAGCAAAAATTGGGGCTAACCATGAAAGCAGATATTACTTTCCTACACAACTTGGCGGTAGAAACTGTGGAGCTTGAGGAGGGCCTTAAGGTTTGTGTTATGGGAAAGAATTTATCTGAGGGACAATAATGCTATTAGTAGCACATTGGATCATTTTAATGGTGTCTCCGAGCTTACCTTTGCTATCTTTTTTTTAAGGTAGAATTGCTCCTTTCTACTTTGCTTGCAAACTCCATGTGATAGGCATAATGAAAATGCCTATCTAATCTCAAGGCCTTGCAGACTGCCAGTACTACTGCTGACACCAACTACTGTAATTGCATCAATCAATCAATCAATCAATCAATCAGAGTACTTGTAGAGGGTGCTACTTACCGGTGAGGGTCCCAAGGCACTCAGGGGAGGGGGGTGCTGCTACTGCTCGAAGAGCCAGGTCTTGAGGAGTCTTCTGAAGGCGAGTAGGTCTTGGGTCTGTCGTATGTGGGTAGGGAGATGTAAGAAATGGGGGTTACCCAAATCTCCAAGGGGGTAGCATGGAACCAAGCGGGCAGGCCAAGCTTCGGAGGACATGTGAAGCACTCACGCAGTACCAACAGACGACACACCAGGCACACCACAAAAGAGGCAGGACACCAGTTTGAGTTGGAAAATTAAGAAGTTTAGTATCTCCAACCTGCAAAGCAAAAATGCATAACAGTGGTATCATAACACGGCGCCAACTGGCACCAGAGCCCAGTGTATCAAAGGGGGATTATTTACAAGGGAATTGGGAACACGGCTGAACTGGTCAATAAGTTCAAGGTGTCCAGCTGAAATATAAAAAGGTTAGCACTTGGCATGTAACGTCAGCGACATCCATATAAGGGAAGAAAACACTTGGAGTGGAAGCCCATTGAGCATGAAATTAAACCTTAGGGGTAATAACCCAAAATTAGCTGGCATTGGCATCTCCTACAAAAAGGATACGGGTCACCCTGCATTAACATCAGGCAGGAACACCTGTAATAAAACACAGCAAGGTTTGCTCTTGAACATGGAATGTAACCAGGGGCCTGGAATGACCCGTCAGGCCAGCACCGGGGCAGAACACCACATTAGTCCAGGAAGATAACCATTTCCTCAGGTAAGTGGGCACCTTGCATTGAATAAAACCTTAGGTATACACACTAGGCATCAAAGGTAACCTGGGGGAACATGACTCCTCAGCCCCCCAACCTGCAACACAAACATCAGGCAGTGCATTGGCATCAACTCTTCCCGGGTCACCTTAGGGGAACAATAACCCATGGGGCCCAGAAACTAAGCATAGGGCAAACCCTCCCTGGGACCTACACATGCAGATAGGCAAACACACAGGGTAACTTGCGTTATCATAGATCGCAGTCCCTACGGATTAATTCTACTTATAGAAACAACCCCGGCCTCCACTTCTCACTGTGGGTAGGTTGCCCAGTCTAGGGGTCCCCTGTGTCCCTTCAAGGCCAACATGGCCAGTCCCGGTGTCCAAAAAAAGAAGGTAGGGGGGGCGAGCACCGACCTTGTGCCCCGTTGCCTTCTCCACCACCCCACACAGTCCGTATGTGGCCCCACTCACCGGCTGCTCCTGGACTCTCTTTCGCTTAGGGACCTCAGCAGGCGCAGGGCTTCACTGAGGAAGGGCAGGCACCGACAATGTGCCTCGATGCCCCCTCCTCTCTCACGACGACAGCCGGGCCCCTCCTTCCTCACGGGGGCCCGGGACTTAAAGGTAGCCTCCGCGAGGCTTCAGGCCCCAAACAGGGGCAATCTTCAGCTTCGAGGATGAGGGGCAGGCACCGGCAATGTGCCTCGAGGCCCTCCATCCCTTCAAGCCTCTGGCCACAACACTTGGGGCACTCCTTTCCGGCAGAGGCACCTGGGCCCCTCTTGCTCACGGGGGCCCGGGGGTTTCAACACGCCTCTGGGCGGCCCAATCGGGGCTCCCTCGTCCTCACGGGAGCCCCGCAGTCTCTCTGCTCCTCCGGCCGCCTCAGGTCGGGAGGTGGGGCTGGCACCGACAGTGTGCCCCGGCCCCGGCTAACTCACCGGCTCCTCACTCGGAGGCACAGACCAGCGGGGTGGCCTCCCGTTCCGGTCGCTTCTCCCGGGGCTCCCTCCTCTGCACGGGAGCCCCGCAACGGCACTTCACCTGGGTCCCCCTCCCTCACGGGGACCCAGGGCTTCGGTCGGCTCCTCTTCTCTGGCTGCCGGACGGCAGCCAATCCCTGCGCGGCCTTCCAGGGGCAAAGCCGCGCAGGCCAATCCATGCGCTGCGTGGCAGAAGACGTCACTGGCACCCCAGCCACGTGATGCGGACCAGGCCGGCTCCAGGGCCTAGTGCGGCCCTTTATTCACTTCGGCGGCCCTCTCCTGGTGCCGGGGGGCGCCGCAACGATGCTCCCCACAGCGGGGGGGGGGAAGAAGTCTCTCAGTTACAGCACCGGGCCGCGGCAGTGATATTCGGCGATATCCCACCGGCGCAAGGCAGCGCCAGCACTCCTCGAGCTGCGGCGGTGAGGACAGCTGCAATAAAGGGTAGGCTCCCTTTTATTTAATTATTTATATCTGCAAAAGCGCGCCTCCACAAACGGCGCTATTCGCAGGCTGCCACAGTCTCCTCAGTAAACGGCGCTATTCACAGCGCACCGCTCCTCCCTCGCTGCTCACACAGCTCACAGCTATCAGCTCTTCTGGGCACAGCACTACCGGAGGCAGGTTGGCACTAAGCATGGGCGGAAAATCCGTTCCGCTCGCGGATTTTGCGGATTTTCGGGAAATCCGCAATCCGCGAGATTTGCGGATTTCCCGCAAAATCCGCAAATTCGCACGCAGCGGATTTTTTTGGCGGCGCGCGGCGTTGGTGATACAATTTTTGCGGCGCGCGGCGTTTATCATCGTTTGCCGAGTTGTTTTTTTCGATAGTTTGCGAGTGCTGCGCCATTTTGGATCTTGCTGTGTGATCCCGCGGGAATTGGCGAGCGCGATTACGTCATCGCGGCTTGCCAGCGAGAGTTTGTCAACGCGAGTACGGCGAGATCACGTCTCGCGGTACTTCGCAATTGCGAGATTTGAGATGCGGCGCGCGAAAATATAAATTTGCAATTCTGCACAAGAAATCCACCAGCAAGCAGCATAAACCTTCTAGAAATGATGATTTTTATGTGAATAACTCCTTAGTTTGACATTTGCCTGCACTTTTTTAGCGAGGAGTCCATTTTGGGGAGGGGGGCAGGGGGGTGGGAGGAAGGAAGTGCCCCATAGTCTTCAACTTCCTGTTCCTGTTCAGCAGGCTCCTCCCAGTGCTTTGTCCATCTCCTGGTCACTTTTCATTCGGATGTGGACCTGGAAGGATTACCTTTTGTGGATGCTGCTGGATCTTTGGATTTGAGGCCTTTTTGACTTTCTTTGGATCACTGTTGGATTAGAAATTTTACAAGTAAGTTTGTTTGGGGCATTACAGTTGCTGCAACTAAAATTTTGGGATTTTCGATTTTTGGGCTGTTTTGGGGCCTTTTCCCAGGGGTACTCAGTGGTGGGTGGACTGATTCTTTCTGTGGGTTGTCTTGAACTTAAACATCATGGAGGCCATAGATGAATTGGGATTGTGCTGATTTTTCTGTGTTTTTCGATTTTTTTTTTTTGTAAAATTTTGTGTTTTTCGATTTTTGACCTGTTGTTGGGGCCTTGACCAGGGGTATTTGAGTCTAGCATGGGCCTAGTCTTTCTGTGGGCTGTCTTGAATTTAAACATCATGGAGGCCATGGATGGAATGGGATTGTGCTGATTTTGCAGTGTTTTTCGATTTTTGGGGGTGTTCATGGGGAGGGACATGCCATGTGGCTGGTGGCCATTTTGAGTGCAGCTACAGGCACTTGCCATGTGCTGGCAGGCAAGTGGCCATTTTGAATGCAGGCTTTGTTGTTAGGCCTCCAACCATTTTGCCTACTTTTCAACCTTTATTTATGCCAGGGGTAGTGAGTCTTGCATGGGCCTAGTATTTCTGTGGGTTGTCTTGAATTTAAACATCATGGAGGCCATAGATGAATTGGGATTGTGCTGATTTTTCTGTGTTTTTCGATTTTTTTTTTGTGTAAAATTTTGTGTTTTTCGATTTTTGACCTGTTGTTGGGGCCTTGACCAGGGGTAGTGAGTGGTGCATGGGGCCTAGTCTTTCTGTGGGCTGTCTTGAATTTAAACATCATGGATGGAATGGGATTGTGCTGATTTTGCAGTGTTTTTCGATTTTTGGGGGTGTTCATGGGGAGGGACATGCCATGTGGCTGGTGGCCATTTTGAGTGCAGCTACAGGCACTGGCCATGTGCTGGCAGGCAAGTGGCCATTTTGAATGCAGGCTTTGTTGTTAGGCCTCCAACCATTTTGCCTACTTTTCAACCTTTATTTATGCCAGGGGTAGTGAGTCTTGCATGGGCCTAGTATTTCTGTGGGTTGTCTTGAATTTAAACATCATGGAGGCCATAGATGAATTGGGATTGTGCTGATTTTTCTGTGTTTTTCGATTTTTTTTTTTTGTACAATTTTGTGTTTTTCGATTTTTGACCTGTTGTTGGGGCCTTGACCAGGGGTAGTGAGTGGTGCATGGGGCCTAGTCTTTCTGTGGGCTGTCTTGAATTTAAACATCATGGATGGAATGGGATTGTGCTGATTTTGCAGTGTTTTTCGATTTTTGGGGGTGTTCATGGGGAGGGACATGCCATGTGGCTGGTGGCCATTTTGAGTGCAGCTACAGGCACTGGCCATGTGCTGGCAGGCAAGTGGCCATTTTGAATGCAGGCTTTGTTGTTAGGCCTCCAACCATTTTGCCTACTTTTCAACCTTTATTTATGCCAGGGGTAGTGAGTCTTGCATGGGCCTAGTATTTCTGTGGGTTGTCTTGAATTTAAACATCATGGAGGCCATAGATGAATTGGGATTGTGCTGATTTTTCTGTGTTTTTCGATTATTTTTTTTTGTACAATTTTGTGTTTTTCGATTTTTGACCTGTTGTTGGGGCCTTTTCACCAGGGGTATTTGAGTCTAGCATGGGCCTAGTCTTTCTGTGGGCTGTCTTGAATTTAAACATCATGGAGGCCATGGATGGAATAGGATTGTGCTGATTTTGCAGTGTTTTTCGATTTTTGGGGGTGTTCATGGGGAGGGACATGCCATGTGGCTGGTGGCCATTTTGAGTGCAGCTACAGGCACTGGCCATGTGCTTGGCAGGCAAGTGGCCATTTTGAATGCAGGCTTTGTTGTTAGGCCTCCAACCATTTTGCCTACTTTTCAACCTTTATTTATGCCCAGGGGTAGTGAGTCTTGCATGGGCCTAGTCTTTCTGTGGGTTGTCTTGAATTTAAACATTATGGAGGGCATGGATGGATTGGGATTGTGCTGATTTTGCAGTGTTTTTCGATTTTTTTGTGCTCTATAACTGAACTGATGTTCCTCTGTCTTCCATTTTTTTTAGGTGCACAAGACTCAAGAGAACCACCAGTGCCAGGAAGAAGTCCTGCAGCGGTGTGTGTGTGCAGCATAACGTCACGCGACGTCACGTCTGGCCTCAGACAACTCTACAATTCGTGCAACTGCGGCCTGCTGTCTGACCTGCTCTGAAGAAGATGGCCCCAAAGAAAGTTCTCCGTAGCTCCTCTAGCAAGAAAGTTGCTAGTAAGGAGCAGAAGAAGCAAGTTACCAAGGAGGCTGGTGTGTCACCCGCCACTTTTTTTGGGAGCAAAAGAAAAAGTACGCCTGCAGCAGCAGGATCTGCTGGGGACCAACCTGAGAGCAGCACCCCTGCTCCATTGGGTTCAGTGCCTCCACCACCACGCCAACTTAAGTCAAAGCCCTTGAGTGCTTCAGAGGCAGTCAGTGTACTTCTCCAATCACCATCGACCAGTGATGTTGGCTCATCGCAAGAAAGTAGCAGCAATGTCCCTGAATCAACACAGGTTGTTGTAACTCATCTGACAAGTGTTGAACAACCACAGCCGCAACAACAACACCATGTGCAAGTACACGCCCAAGTACATGTGGAAGGAGAGGCAGCAAAAGGAGATGCGCAAGCAAAGGTGCATGGACGTTCACAAGTGCCCACAATAGTTGTTCCTCCCGAAGTAGGGGCACATTTGGAAATCGACAATGAAGCTGAGGTATCATTGGAAGCCA
Source organism: Lissotriton vulgaris (assembly GCF_964263255.1). Lineage (NCBI taxonomy): Eukaryota > Metazoa > Chordata > Amphibia > Caudata > Salamandridae > Lissotriton > Lissotriton vulgaris. The sequence continues at coordinate 245,037,693 of NC_141685.1, forward strand.
CTCCTCCTGATGATCATTCATTGTCTTCCACATCCCTAGCAAGGAAAAGATCAAGGGGGGTGTCTACATCTTCTTCAAGCCCACCTCGTTCTGGTGCAAGTGATCTGTCTTGGGAACCACGACAACTGCGGTCTGACAGTGAGGCAGAGGCACACCATGATCTGCCACCGGTACCTAAGCGTAAAAGGAAGGTCGTCCAAAAACTCAAACCTATGGAGTGTGATGAGGCTCAACAAGAAGTGACAGATACTGCTGGTGATGAAGCCTCTCACGATGACGACGAGCCAGTCATCACAAAGGTCACTGCAGCCCCACCGGGCATGCAGCAAAGAGACATTTTGACCCTATCCCGAGAAGCTGCTGAGCGTGATGATGATGTCGGCGAGGAGGCAATGGAAATGGAATCATTAGATTTGGAGTTAAGTAGTACACCAAAACCTACCGCTTCCATATTTCTTCCTCGCAAGAAGGTACCCACCTCGTCCTCGACCTCAATTCGTGGTGGTGAAAGTGCAAAACGTACTGAAGTTCGGCAATCCACATCCTCCACTTCATCTGTCATTAGCAGCAGGACCACCACCACCAGTATCGACGCCTCCTCCGGCGGCGGCCCCCGAAGACATTTCAAGTCTCCAGTTTGGGACTTCTTTAGTGTTTGCCCAAAAAAGGAAAACGTAGCCATTTGTAGCCTTTGTAAGCTTCGATATAGTCGTGGTAAGCTTGGTTCTAACTATGGTACCGGAGGCCAGAGAGGTCATCTTGAGAGAAGGCACCCTGTCCAATGGTTTCCGCACCTAGAGGCGGTCAAGAAAGCCGGAATTGCACGTAATGAAAACGTTGATTTGTCATCTGCTGATGACGAGGAGGTAGAAGAAGACGATCCAAACACTTCACTTACACCCAGTTCCCATGTCAGCAGCACACCCCATGGGAGCCACACTAAGAGTGTGGGAGAGAGTGAGACATCAATGCGGAAAAGTTCATCAGCGAGCGTAACTGGGTCGAAGAGATCATCATCCCGTAAATCATTGGTCCAGGGCAACATTAAAAAGATGTTGTTTACAGAAGCGCAATATGAACGCAACCACCCAATGACCCGTCTGTATAACACTAAGCTGGCTAAAATGCTAGCTCTGGACCTTCTCCCTTTTTCTTTTGTCGAAGGGGTTGGTTTTCTAGAATTAGTGACAGCGCTCTGCCCTAAATGGAAGGTTCCTAGCCGGTTCTATTTTGCCCGAGTTGCGGTTCCAGCACTACATGAAGATGTTCTGAAGGCGATTGGGGCAGCTTTGCAGAAGAGTGCTGTTCACACTATACATCTGACAACAGACATGTGGACCAGTGGCGCAGGCGCTGATTACATGTGCATCACTGCACACTGGGTCTCTTTTTCAGGGGCTAAAGCAAAGCTAAACTCAGGTGTTGACACTAACATTGTTTTTAAAGGTGCTCGGAAACATGCAACACTAGCCATGTTTGGTTTGGAGAAACGTCACACAGCAGAAAACATTTTGGATGTCTTTAACACAAAGGTCCTTAACTGTCTGTCCCCACTAAAACGCAAGGTTGGTTATGTTTCCACGGACAATGGCTCCAATATAGTTAAGGCCATGAGGGACGGTTACTATTTCAGAGTGCCGTGTTTGGCGCACTGTATAAACCTGGTTGTCCAAAAATTCTTGGGTAATAAACTCAGTGCAGCGTCCAGTGTATTGGAGAACTGCCGAAAAATTTGCAAGCATTTCAGGCATTCTTTTAAGGCCCGCAAGCAGCTGAGGAGCATGCTATATCAATGTCAAATGCCAGTGAAAGCACTCATCCAGGAGGTGGTAACACGTTGGAACTCAACCTTCTACATGCTTGAGCGTCTGTATGAGCAGTATACGCAACTCGATCAATATTTCTTGAAAGAGGGTATAGAGGAGCTGAGGATGGGTGGGCCGCAATGGAACATAGTTGAAAGCCTAACACGCATGCTTCGTCCTTTTGAGGTCTTCACGCGTGCAGTCAGCAAGGAGGACTCTAATTTGGGAAAAGCTATCCCATTGTTGTACATGCTGGAGGACCAACTGAAGGAGGTGTGTTCTGTGTTTCGAAAAGATGACAAAAAGAAAGACTCTTCTTTGCTTCTGGCTGAGCAATTATTAGAGCTCCTACAAGGTGATGAACGTCTTCAAAAGATCCACTCAGAACAGCATTACATTTGTGCTACTATTCTGGATCCACGCTACAAAAAGGCGCTGGCAGGCAGAGCATTCTTTTCTTTTGCTGATGAAGATGTTACAAAGTACAAACGTTGGCTAGCCTTGTCAGCCAAGAAGTTTGAAACAGAACGGCTGGAAATTGAAGGAAATGGCAGTACATCAGCAGGCCATCCCCAGTCAAAACAATCCACTTCTGCACCTGTGGCTGTGGCACAAGTGACCTCTCAGCCGTTAAAGACACCGGCAACCGCATCATCTGCACGAAAGACAGCAGAAACATTGGAGGCTGAAGAGGATTGGCTAGCTCTGCGTGGGTTTGGTTCTCAAAAGGCCAGAGGCACAGCAAGAGCTACGCAAAGTGGAGGAACCTTGGAGGAGGACCTTGAGTCGATGGTGAAGGACTATCTGAATGACTCCACAGAGGTCTATGTTAATTCTGACCCATTGGCGTATTGGCATGGGAAAAAAGAATTGTGGCCACAGCTCACCAACCTGGCTTTAAACTACTTGTCTTGCCCACTCGCAAGTGTGTCTTCTGAACGGGTTTTCAGTGCGGCTGGTGGGATTGTAACTCCCAAACGGAGCCGCCTCTCGCCCAAAAATGTGGAGAGGTTAACAATGATCAAGATGAATCAGCACCTCATACCACCAGATATAAGAGTACGAGAGAGCGTGCCGGATGAAGAGGAGGTGGCCAGCACCATAGATGAGGGAATTTCTACTCTGTCAGGTGGCACTGACCTCACCCGGGCTGAATTCGCAGAGTATGATGACGAAGCCTTATTCTTATTCCTGGACCGTGATTCCGACTTCGAGCCCTGAAAATGAGACAACGAATCAATAACTTTCTTTTTCATCCTTATTCACTTTTATTCCTGTGTGTCTGTCTTTCTTTGTTGTGCACAGTTAATATAATTCAAACTTTAATCAGATTATCACAAAGACAAGCCCATCAGCAGAACTGTCTTCACTTGTTTGCTAATTTATTTGAAGGTGCCGCAGTCTGCATTCCTCAGGTTCACAAGTTCAGAAGAACATGCTCCTCTATCCTCCTCCTCCAGACTCCTATTTCCATCAAAGCAGAGGGCTGGTTTACGCCCAATGAAGAAAGACTCAGCACTTGTGGGGGTGTTGTTCTACCTCTTTGCAGGTGAGTTGACGGGTCTGGGGCCATTGCTGGGAAGCACTAAAAGTGGTTTGTGCCAAATCCGAGGCGGAAATTTTTTTGTGTTTTTGATGACTTGCTTGCCTTTGAGGTGCTCTTAGGGGGGGTTCCGTCTGTTTGTGGGTGAGTTTCATGGTCTGAGAGCATTGCTGGGACACTCTAATCTTGATTGCATTTGCTTTTCAGGAAATCCGTCGTGCCAACCCCGACTTATGGCCTAGCTACGCAGCGCGTTTGGACCGAAGGCCCAGAAATATTGCAAGTATGAGATTTTGCTTTTGGCCTGTTTGGGGGTGTTATGCTTCTTGGCGGGTGGGTTGCCGGGTCTTGGGGCATTCCTGGGAAGGTCTAATACCGGGTAGAAGTGGTTGGGACAAAATCCAGGCCGATTTTTTTTGGGCTATTTCAGACATTTTGCTCTATGTAGCGTTTTCGGGGGCCTGTTTGGGGGGCTTCCTGGTGTTTGCGGGTGAGTTTCGTGGTCTGGGAGCACTGCTGGGACACTCTAATCTTGATTGCATTTGCTTTTCAGGAAATCCGTCGTGCCAACCCCGACTTATGGCCTAGCTACGCAGCGCGTTTGGACCGAAGGCCCAGAAATATTGCAAGTATGAGATTTTGCTTTTGGCCTGTTTGGGGGTGTTATGCTTCTTGGCGGGTGGGTTGCCGGGTCTTGGGGCATTCCTGGGAAGGTCTAATACCGGGTAGAAGTGGTTGGGACAAAATCCAGGCCGATTTTTTTTTGGGCTATTTCAGACATTTTGCTCTATGTAGCGTTTTCGGGGGCCTGTTTGGGGGGCTTCCTGGTGTTTGCGGGTGAGTTTCGTGGTCTGGGAGCACTGCTGGGACACTCTAATCTTGATTGCATTTGCTTTTCAGGAAATCCGTCGTGCCAACCCCGACTTATGGCCTAGCTACGCAGCGCGTTTGGACCGAAGGCCCAGAAATATTGCAAGTATGAGATTTTGCTTTTGGCCTGTTTGGGGGTGTTATGCTTCTTGGCGGGTGGGTTGCCGGGTCTTGGGGCATTCCTGGGAAGGTCTAATACCGGGTAGAAGTGGTTGGGACAAAATCCAGGCCGATTTTTTTTTGGGCTATTTCTGACATTTTGCTCTATGTAGCGTTTTCGGGGGCCTGTTTGGGGGGCTTCCTGGTGTTTGCGGGTGAGTTTCGTGGTGTGGGAGCACTGCTGGCTATATATACTTTACTTTGCAAGAGGTTTGAAGCAAATCCATGGTGGCTGAGGGGACTTAGGGCCTAGCTGCAGAGCGCGCGCGGAGTGATTTGGGAAATTTGTGAAAAAGTGACTAAGTCCCCATTTTTGTACTTTTGCTCTTTGGCTGTTTGGGGGTCTTCTACTCGTTTTCTCCTGGGTTGACGGCTCTGGGGCCATTGCTGGGAAGCTCTAATACCGGATAAAAGTGTTTTGGACCAAATCCCAGGCGGAATTTTTTTTGTGTTTTTGATGACTTGCTTGCCTTTGAGGTGCTCTTAGGGGGGCTTCCTGGTGTTTGCGGGTGAGTTTCGTGGTCTGGGAGCACTGCTGGGACACTCTAATCTTGATTGCATTTGCTTTTCAGGAAATCCGTCGTGCCAACCCCGACTTATGGCCTAGCTACGCAGCGCGTTTGGACCGAAGGCCCAGAAATATTGCAAGTATGAGATTTTGCTTTTGGCCTGTTTGGGGGTGTTATGCTTCTTGGCGGGTGGGTTGCCGGGTCTTGGGGCATTCCTGGGAAGGTCTAATACCGGGTAGAAGTGGTTGGGACAAAATCCGCGCGGAAAAGCCTTTAGTTTTGGCACTTTTTGTAACTTAGGGTTCGTTAGGGTTAGCCCTAGCAGCAGGATTGCATGTGTATCGGGGTGTTCTAGATTTTTCAAACTGAGTTCTGGGGTCTTAGAGCACTCGTGAGAATGTGTAATTTTGGTTGCAAGTCATTTGAAGAAAATCCATGGTGGGAAAGGGGGGATTTGGCATAGTTAAAGAAAGCCTTTGCCACTATTCTTAACTTAGGGTTCGTTAGGGTTAGCAGTATTTCTATTGCATGTGTTTGAGTGGGGGGGATTTCGAGTCTTGGAGCGATGCTGGCTATGGCTACTTTTGCTTGGTTGCTTGCAAGTGGTTTGAATACAATCCACGGGGGGTAATGGGTAATTAGGGTACTTCGGCCTACTTTTACTTTCAAAGTAAGTTTTGTCTCCAGTTTTCTGCTAGGCCTCGTTTTTTGGGTGGGAGCACTGCTAGGAAGATCTATTTTTGTTCTAAAACACAGTTTACAGTACACCTAGCTTGAGGGGCAAGATCCGCTACATTAATTTGCCCATACTTACTTATCCTTCAAAAGGTGACTCAGAGTACGCACTTTCAAAAACATTGTACTGTCTGTCTACTAGGAAAAACAAATTGTGACTTTTTGCACTCCACAGCCTACATACCTTATATTTATTTATCAGTGGTGTTGTAATATTATATCACTTCCTGTTTTTCGTTGAATAATTACAGGCCGGGTTTCAGTCTCTGCAATGGGGAAAAAAGGATGGAGTCAGGCTTCACAGTAGCGAGCCACAATTCAGCATCAGGCAGGCAGTGGACAGGGTGTCTTCTGGTGACCAACATCGGTGGACGAAGCGTCGGCTGCAATGGAGGAGTGCCGCTAATAGGAGGATTTTTTTTCTGCGGGCAACTTACTTACCACTTCCAACAGGACCACTACAACCACATAGATACAGTATCCCTTGCCTTTTTCTCTGACTGTGACTGCATTTCTTTGCTCTCTCTCGGCTTCTACATTGATCCCTTAACACATCACTTAGTCCACTCCACTATCTGCACCACACATAGTCATTTGTAAGTGCTCCTACGTAATTCGCAAGTCGCAGCACGCCCCAGGCCGTAGAGGACTGGGATGGCCCCAATGATGAAGCATGTCACCAAGGGGCAACCCTGGTGAGTGAGGGGACACCTAGAAAAAAAGCAATTTCTCCTTTTCTATCTACTATACCTTCTGTCAGGTTACGCAGCCCCTAAGCGCCTACCGTACTATGAAACTACATTTCCCATGAGTAGGCGGGAGACTTGCAGACTATTTAGTGAGACTATATGAGAGTACCCTTGTATGTTAGGACATCACTTCACTGATGCCTGTCTTGTCTTCTCTTACAGGTATCCTTTCCCTGCTGACCCTACCTTTACCCATCCCACATTTTTTATTTTAGTTTGTTATTTTTCTCCCTCGCCTAATGCCTCGAACACCCTGTGTTTACACTTCTGGGTGTTGGTGACATTTGGAGGTGGAACCATATTTGCATCGACTGGATCACGGGGAGTAAACGTGACACCTTCCAGACCAACCCCATTGAGTGTTGTTGTGAATGGATTTATAGTGACCAGCAAGGCTCTCGGGTATCTGGCTACAGAGACCTTATGTTGAATATAGTTATCAATAATTCCACACAGGCCCTGTACTGTCGCATTCTTTCTTTCCACAGTTGTCGATGATATATTCTTACTCTGCTTGACAAAGAACCATTGCTAATGTGAAAGAACTTCAACCGAATTAGTAGTTATACTTTACCATTTGTTAGGCTACAATGTGGCACTGCTCTACTGTACTTCTGTCACCTGCTATATTCTCAGTTGTACCGTTGAATTGCTCAGGAGGACAAACCAGATTTCATTTTCTTTTTTTTCATAGGCATGCAACTGCCACTGTGTCACACCACTACTACCACCGCTATGAGGAAATTTTATCCGACCAAGATTGCCAACGTTATTCGGTGTTTCCCGTGGAGCCAGCCCTGGGCCTAGCCCTACTTTCAAACACAAATTACAGGTAAGATAAGCGTTTGGTGGTTTGGGGGTATAATGGAGTATTAGTACGAGAGACGAGAGCCTGAAGGTAGTACTACTAAAGTCCTAGGACTCTTGGATTCACTTCACTTAGTCTGTGAGAGGCACTTAGTGTTGAAAACATTTGGGCATTTACACTTAAAGGAAGAAAATGGAACTAAACTTTCAGGAAAACAGTCAACGTTAAACCCCCACCCACCAGGCAAGCAGTAAAAAACAGGTATGCTCAGATAAAGTTTGAAAAAGTATATTTATATCCCTAACAAAATAATCTCCCGCAAGACCCTCCCTAACCCCAACGATTGTCCTTCAAAAGTCCCCAAAAACCCAACTCCCAATTCCCACCCCCCAAAAGTCTCTAAAAAAGGGGCAAGGGACACTATGGGTGGATGCTGTTAACTTTTTGGGCCAGGGCATCATGCTCCTCGCGGAGCAAGGCGAGCTCCTGCTGAAGGCGGGACACCATCAGGGTAGTGCGGCGCAGGCGTGCCTTCACTGCCTTGCAGGTGCAAGGCCTGTGAGAAGCAGCTGTTGGCCTTGCTGCTCGGCGGTGGCGTTTGCCTTTGGCAGCCCGGCTCAGTCTCGGTGGACCACTGTGCTGGGTCACGGTGGCAGCCGGTGAGGCCACGGAGGACGACGTTGTCGTTGTTGTCGACCGCACACTTTCCACGTCCTCCAGGGCCACCAGCCGCCGATATTCCGCAACAGTGGCCTCGATTCTCCGTTGCCGGGCCGCTCTAGCCAGCTCCTTCCTCCTTGTTCGTTTGGAAGGAGAACCTATATGAAGAAAGAAAGACATAGTCTGTAACCAATGCTCTTTAAGATTAACTCAATCATTCAGCAGAAATGTGTGCTGCAGTACAACTAGCAACTTGCAAGCGCATTACATAACTATTGAGGCCAGTATCTATCTAACCTCACACTTCTTCATCCTTGCTCTAACATTAGTGGGAGTTTAAGGAACAAATTCTATGAGCACTGTGGACTTCCATTGGAGTCGACTATGAAAGTACACCAGTCTTATTCTTCTTCTTGTCTCTTGTTTTGGAAAATTGGTACGTTATTTTCTGCAAGCCGGCATAATGCCAGCGCGGTAAACTTGCACCCGAGAAAAAGAGACGCACGCCATGAGGAGTGACCTAGACTTGCGTTGCCGTTGCGTTACTGTACCCGTCCAGTACATGCAGGTGGTGAATCTCTTACTTTTCTATTACGGGTGGCACTGAGAATACTCTGTTACAACTCAAGGGCTACTGCTTAATTAATTTAACTTTCACCCTACAGTGGAAATGAGTACTAGAAATGGAAAATTGAAGAAGATAAATAATCTGATTATCTATCACTTCACATGGGATGTTTTTGCTTATATATGGGATGACTTTAGGTGCTTTGCTTTTTATTGAGTGACAGGCAGTGATACATCCACACATGAATGACTGAGTACTACTAAACTTATTAAGAGAGGTAGGGAGTGGCCACCATAATAACCGGATCTATGCAGTGCTTGCAATACAAACTACTGCTACTACTTATGGTAGTATTTGGACAAAATTAAAAGTTCTTTTCCTTGCCTTTCCTACACTGGAACGGACGTGCGGGTGCAGTGTTACATGCTCTTCAAAGTTACACTTAGTTCATCCACTGACCATCTACTCTCTCTAGATCATGGGTACTCACAAACTTTCTCTCAGGGGCTACATTTACAGTGTAGTTTGTGGCCGAGGGCCGCACTGGTGGGGGCGGAGTCAGAGGGGGCGGGGCTAAAGCAAAACGATAACTTGTGACCATGAGGTTGCACACAGGTCCCTGCAGCAGATGCCCTCATCCACTGAGCCACCAGACCCAGCATTTACATACATCTCTCTCCCTCCTGCTGTCCCTCCTGCCCTCCCTCCATCTCTCTCTCCCTCCTGCCCTCCCTCTCCCTCTGTCATCTCACTGTGTGTGTGTCTATCTGTGTCAGCCTTCAGCCCGGGTTGAGACCGCTTCCTCAACGCGCACACACAGACAACAACACCAAAGTACTTAACAGGTCTTTAAAAGACCATTAACATATTATTGAGGCTTTGTTTGTTTTAGCGCCCCTGCTTCTCCACCCTGACAATCACTGCTTGCCCGGCCCCACAGAGCAGAGGCTTTGTTCTATTTCACCTCTTTGTGGCCTTGCATCTCCACTCTGCTCTGTGGGGGCCGGGGGAGCAGTGATTGTCAGAGTGGAGATGCAGGGGCGCTAACAGGTGAAATACAAAAAAGCCTCTGCTCTGTGGGGGCCGGGGGAGCAGTGATTGTCTGCAAGGTCTGCGCACCGCCAAGGAAGGCTTGCCGGGCCACCACCGGCCCGCGGGCCGTACTATGAGTACCCCTGCTCTAGATACACATATGCTATCTAAGAGTCAGATAGTAGCATGATCCAGGTATATGGACACATACAGTTTCTGTGTCACCCACCCAGGCTGTTGTCCTTCCACCCATCATTGCTTCATCATTCACCCAGCCATGCATCTCATATTCTTGCCTTCCCAGCTAGTCTTCAATCTCAATAAGTAAGGAATATATAAGAGCTTACCTCTGGCCGCCACCACCGTCTCAACTCTCACAGCCGGCGCCGCCGCCTCCTCCCCTGATGATGAATTGCCCTCCGCCTCCGTGTCGAGCACCACCACCACACTGGCCCCGCCACCAGATGTTCCACCTACAAAGTACATTTAAGAATCTTAGAATAAAGCACTCACTAGTCACTAGTATTTGGTCTAGGAATGAAGACATGTGAAAACAATGTAATTTGTGACTGTCTACGTTAAAGTTAAAAAAAATGTCCCTTTTTCCAGGGAAGGTTGTCTTGCTGCACTTTTTGGCACAACTGATGAAGGCTGATTTTTTAACACGCACCATTTTTCTCCACACAGACAGAAGATGGACTTCTAACAACAAGATCAAGTTGAAACCAGGTGAGAGCTCGGCTCGACCACAAGAAATGTCTTCAATTAATCGTCAGCACTAACCACTTTTCCATTATCAGTTAAACGTTTAGTTTTATTATGACTTCATTTTAATAAATGTGTTTACTTTTAATAAAGCTTTTAAATTTAAATACAATCTGTGTTTTTTGGTCCTCCAGACTAGAGTGACTGAACGAAAGGTTTTGCAATTTTTGCAAGCATGAGTCCAGATAGAACACTTCAAAAGACATTATGGACAATCCCAGAGGACTGCACTAAGTTGATAGAGCTATTGCTGACTAGAATCATGGGAGTTTCGCCAACCGTGCAATCTTAGTTAGCTACACAGACAGACTAATAAGAATAATCTAGTAATACCACAGGGAGTCATAGTAGAGGCAGGATAAGAATTTAGATACAGTCTACAAGAAGAGCAAAGACAATTTTGAAAAAATTCAAATGAGGAACGCTAGGAAAAATAGGTACTAGTCTAAAATGAAAACTTACTGGGGCCAGCAGAGGAGCCCTCGCCTGCCCGATCCTGGCCCTGTTGATGAACAGCATCCGCCGCCTGCTGCTCCTGTGTCCTCCTCTCGCCCCTGGGGGGAGCTGACGTACAACATGAAAGAAAGAACAGAAAACATGGATGATTGTTGCTTGTCAATGTCAACCAAATCAAACATTTCAAAAGAACAATAACAAAATATTTCCGCGAAATTATATTGATTATGGTTACTTTTTATTTATTTGCGGACCTGTGACTTCGAAAGTCACGTAACTCACTAAACAAAGTACTGAAACGTTCACCTAGGACTGGCAGGCAGCAGTCCGCAGGCAAGACGCAAAGTGACAGACAAACTCCATTGTGATTTCAGTCAGATCAGTGACAACACTAACAGTTGCCTGCTACATTACCAGTCATTTAAATAGTCAAACTATCAATCCACCGCCACTATTTTTCTTATTGTCAGGGTTACAAAGGAAGGGGCAGATTTAAGCCCTTGCGGCTCTTTTGCGCCGTTCTTGCGTGACTTTTGTGACGCAGCAGCTAAACAAAAAAGGGCGCCATGGTGCGGCGTATAATATTATAACAACGTGACGCATTTGGGAGATGCATCCCGTTATAAAGCCCTGCGCCATCAGGGGGCGTTCCGGCGCAAGGGAGGGCATTCCTGCGCTGGAACACATCCTAATAGTGGCTGAGGGAAATCTACAAAATATCAATCAGTCACCTTTAGGACAATGATGCGTCACACAAACCCTGCACCTGCTTGAAGCAGACGTACGGCTTGACCCAGCATTGGGGAGATAGGGTACCCCAGAGCATTGATGGAGCTGCGCCATCGTTGCGACGCAACTCCAGCAGTAAAGCTTCGGTGACGTTTTGGGCCCATGGGGAGCCGCATTGCAAATACGGCGCACCATGTTTGGTGGTGGTAGCGGGCCGCACAATTAATGGCGCATCCCTGCTACTTTGCAGGGATGCGACGGTAATTGCAATTCTGCCCCTTAGGGGCATACTTACTTACGCGTTCTGGCGCATCTCCAGAGATGCGCCAGATCAAATGCGTCACGCAAAACTACCCTTGCGACACGGCAGATGTGCCTCATTTACAATGCGGCGCGCCCTGGCGCAAGGGTAGGCACTTGCGTGACGCATCTCGTCACGTAAGAGCGGCGCATCGCTGGAGTCACGTCGCCAACGCAATGCAACTCCAGTAATGCTCAGGGCCACCCAATACTTTACATGCTGTGTCAGTCCTTTCGCCTGCTTCGAGCAGACATAAGGAATTGAATTGACGTAGCAGCGTCGCAGAAGTGCCTGCGTTAAATCTTGTAGATTTCACGCAGGCAATTTTGCGAGGCGCACAGCCGCTGGACCGCCCACCCTGCGTACTAGGAACGCACCCATTGTGGTGCAGGCCCATGGCTTTATAACGTGACGCATCTCCCTAGATGCGTCATGCTGTAAATGACTTGCAGGGATGCGGCACGTTTACGCCGCTGTTGCGTCACGCAAGGCAACGTAAACGTGGCGCAAGGGGCTTGTAAATGTAATCTGCCCCCTAGTGTCTAGCATTACGCAGTTCTGTTAAGTACACTCATACATAATAGTTACTCAGGCCAATGAGACCACGAAATAGAAAACAAATAAGCATAGTAGCAACCCCACTGAGAAGGAGAGCAGTGCACCTGAAATGCACAGAAGATTTTGAAATATAATTTAACTACAATGTAATCGTCATCAGCGGCATTATTGGCTTGCTCCATGTAAAAAACAAATATTTGCAATACAACAACACAGAGCAGGAGAAAACATCATAGTAGTGAGTGATTAAATGCCAATGGCTACTACTACTCACCAAGCCCGGGGATCTCCAAGCCGAGCTGGTCCAGCAGGTCGCGCTCGCGGTCCAGGAGGTCCGTCCAGCGATGGGTGACCTGGCTGTAGGTGCGCTGGACCCCGTAGAGGTGGGATATGGCCCAGCACACCTTCTCCCACCGCTTCCGGCGCTCCCGCATGTTATAGCCGCCGGCCGCGATCCTGCCGCCTCCCGCGATGGTCCTGGGCAGGCGGCGCTGGACGAAGTAGACCAGCGCGCCCACTTCCTCCGGGCTGAATATCTCCCGGCGCGTCACCTGCTCCCCCCTCGATCTCACGCCTGCTGTCCTGCCACTGGGTCCAGCACTACTCCCCGCCGCCGCTGCGGCCCTCAAGTGCCTGGGCAGCTTCACGGCGCCTGGCTTGACCATGGTCTGGGCAGGTAAGGTAGGAAGAAGTAGAAAATTAAGAAAGAATAGGATAGGGAAGAAGAAAAGAAAAGAGTTTACAAAAGTAGTTTAAAAGTAAAGAAAAATAGCAGAAAAGACAAAAATATACAGCTAGGAAAAGAGAGGGATAGATAAGAAGCAAAATCGTAAAAAAAAAACTGAAAACAAGCAAAGGATGGGAAAGATATCAAGAGGATTAAACACCATGCCCAGACACAGGAAATGAATGAAAAACAAGATGGCCGGCGCCCGTTTCCGAGCGCGAAAGTCAGTTCGCGCGAGATTTTCCTCGCGATCTCGTGCGAACCTCTAGATTTCCCGCGCGATCTCGTGCGAACCTCTACTCGCAATGCGCTTACTGCGCGAGATTATACATAGCGGGCGGAAACGGAAATACGTCACGCAAACAAAATGGCCGCGCCCGTACTCGACCTTGGGGTAAATTCGCGTGTTGCGCTGCAAGCGGCTCGCGAATACTGCAAAAAAACTCGCGAAACAACAAGCCGCAAAAAAATAAAATGCTCATTCGCACGAATTGGCGGCTTCCGCGGTCGGTTTCGCACGACGCCGCGCCCCGCGAATAGCGCGAAAAAAACCGCAAAACGATTTCAGCAAAAGCAAAAGCAATGAGCAGGTGCAAAAGGTCAACCTCATGATTTGTAACGATTCTTTGTATTGCTTCCTGAGGGGGCCCTCCAGAATTCGGTTGCCTGCTTGCAACTATTGTGTGACCCTGCTCTGACCTTAACTGTATGCCACAAAGGTCCTGATTTACAGCTAAAGGAGCAGACAAGCAGGTGCCAGGCTGGAACTTTAAATTCTTTCAGTGACACATTAATTAGCCCCTAATTCATTATTGTCAGTTGGGGCAGGGCAGGTGTTGTAACTAATTTTGCAACAATGAAAGCACTTAGCAGGTGCAAAAGATCACTAATCAGGGCGCACTAAGGAAGCAGGTGCCAGCTAAAAAAATATTCTGTGACACATTAATCAGCCCCAAATTAATTCAGGTCACTTGAGGCAGGGAAGGTGTGCTTTGCTTTGCCGAAAATAATGTACACTGGACAACCAGAGGGTGTGGTGATGAAACAGAGGGTGGCATGGGTGGGCCAGAGGGTGGCATGAGTAGTCAGAGAGTGGCAGTGGTGACAGAGAGTGGCAGTGATGAAGAAGAGTGTCCCAAACAGGCTGGACATGTAGAAACAACAAGTTCGCAAAACTTGCGACCCGACAGGTAAGTTCGCAAATTGCGAAATTGTAAAAACCCTCGCGAACTGGCAGAAACACGGGCGAACACAAAAAAAAAAAAAATCCGCAAATTCGCGGGAATTCGCGGATTTTGCGGATTGCGAATCCGCAAATCCGCAAAATTCGCGAACGCGAGATCCGCAAAATTCGCCCATGCTTGGTTGGCACCTCACAAATGATGGTGCTCAGGGCTTCACAGTGCTTCGGGGCCTCACAGCACTTCAGCCACACAGTCACGAGGGCACAGTGCTTTAGCCTGCCACAATCTCTTGGGGGCACAATCTTCTCCGGGCAGCTCCTCTCAACCCAGCACTTCCAAAGGGCCACAGCTTCACCAGAGGGGGGTAGACAGTCCCACTCCTCACCTCCTGGGCGCTTCTTCCACGCAGCGCTGGCGCAGTTCACGGTCCCCACAGTGTCAAGGACCTGGGTAAGGGCCCTCCTTCGTCAGGGACCCGGGGGACAGCAGAGAAGGGGGATTTAGGGGTGCAGGGCCCAGCTCACAAGCCCATGTGGCGGTAGCACCTCACAGCAGGTCCCCTCTCTTCCTTGTCCCAGCTCTGACTGACTCTCTGGTGGCACTTCCCCCTTACTTATACCCTCCTCCCAGGCAGTGCCAGAACCTTCTAGAATGTTGGCAAAGCTGGCCTAAACTGGCTCAAGGGGAGGGGGTGAGCACCCTGGGTGCCAGGCTCTCCCTCCCAAAGCTAGGGGTGGCTGGGTAATATTATCTAGACCGCTGACCTATGCCAGTCCGGTGGCAAGACCCATGGCCATGGCATCCATTTTACACACAATACATTTTAGTCAGGTGCAGTTCTAAAATGGGAAAATTTATAAGTGCTCACACCATTACATTTCGAAAAAGGGGGTGGTGATGGACAGAGTATCTGAATTAAGCAGAACACTCCTACCCAGTCAACAGATCAGGGCTTGATCCATCACCGTTTTTTAGCTCACTGCACCATCCCAGCTCAGAACCTGGCTACATGCAAATTAGTCTGTCCCTGGCCCAGTGCATCATGGGAACAGGGCAGACCAAACTACCAAGCCATTTCTTTTACTGGAAAGGAAACAAGCTTACGGGGACCGGTTTCTGGCATTACAGCCGTCTTCGGCCCAGCTTGCTTGAATCCTGATGGTGCAGTGAGCAAGGGACTCACATGTGAGCATACCCTTCCACGCTTATGGTGCACAAAACGATTCAGAAAAGGGGGAGGTGATGAACAGAGTATCTGAATTAAGCAGAACACGCCTACCCAGTCAACAGATCAGGGCTTGATCCATCACCGTTTTTTAGCTCACTGCACCATCCCAGCTCAGAACCTGGCTACATGCAAATTAGTCTGTCCCTGGCCCAGTGCATCATGGGACCAGGGCAGACCAAACTACCAAGCCAATTCTTTTACTGGAAAGGAAACAAGCTTCCGGGGACCGGTTTCTGGCATTACAGCCGTCTTCGGCCCGGCTTGCTTGAATCCTGATGGTGCAGTGAGCAAGGGACTCACATCTGAGCATACCCTTCCACGCTTATGCTGGACAAAACGATTCAGAAAAGGGGGTGGTGATGGACAGAGTATCTGAATTAAGCAGAACACTCCTATCCAGTCAACAGATCAGGGCTTGATCCATCACCGTTTTTTAGCTCACTGCACCATCCCAGCTCAGAACCTGGCTACATGCAAATTAGTCTGTCCCTGGCCCAGTGCATCATGGGAACAGGGCAGACCAAACTACCAAGCCAATTCTTTTACTGGAAAAAAAACAAGCTTCCGGGGACCGGTTTCTGGCATTACAGCCGTCTTCGGCCCAGCTTGCTTGAATCCTGATGGTGCAGTGAGCAAGGGACTCACATCTGAGCATACCCTTCCACGCTTATGGTGGACAAAAGGATTCAGAAAAGGCGGTGGTGATGGACAGAGCATCTGAATTAAGCAGAACACTCCTACCCAGTCAACAGATCAGGGCTTGATCCATCACCGTTTTTTAGCTCACTGCACCATCCCAGCTCAGAACCTGGCTACATGCAAATTAGTCTGTCCCTGGCCCAGTGCATCATGGGAACAGGGCAGACCAAACTACCAAGCCAATTCTTTTACTGGAAAGGAAACAAGCTTCCGGGGACCGGTTTCTGGCATTACAGCCGTCTTCGGCCCTGAATCCTGATGGTGCAGTGAGCAAGGGACTCACATCTGAGCATACCCTTCCACGCTTATGGTGGACAAAAGGATTCAGAAAAGGCGGTGGTGATGGACAGAGTATCTGAATTAAGCAGAACCCTCCTACCCAGTCAACAGATCAGGGCTTGATCCATCACCGTTTTTTAGCTCACTGCACCATCCCAGCTCAGAACCTGGCTACATGCAAATTAGTCTGTCCCTGGCCCAGTGCATTATGGGAACAGGGCAGACCAAACTACCAAGCCAATTCTTTTACTGGAAAGGAAACAAGCTTCCGGGAACCGGTATCTGGCATTACAGCCGTCTTCGGCCCGGCATGCTTGAATCCTGATGGTGCAGTGAGCAAGGGACTCACATCTGAGCATACCCTTCCACGCTTATGGTGGACAAAACGATTCAGAAAAGGGGGTGGTGATGGACAGAGTATCTGAATTAAGCAGAACACTCCTATCCAGTCAACAGATCAGGGGTTGATCCATCACCGTTTTTTAGCTCACTGCACCATCCCAGCTCAGAACCAGGCTACATGCAAATTAGTCTGTCCTGGCCCAGTGCATCATGGGAACAGGGCAGACCAAACTACCAAGCCAATTCTTTTACTGGAAAGGAAACAAGCTTGCTGAGAAACCGGTCCCCGGAAGCTTGTTTCCTTTCCAGTAAAAGAATTGGCTTGGTAGTTTGGTCTGCCCTGTTCCCATGATGCACTGGGCCAGGGACAGACTAATTTGCATGTAGCCAGGTTATGAGCTGGGATGGTGCAGTGAGCTAAAAAACAGTGATGGATCAAGCCCTGATCTGTTGACTGGGTAGGAGTGTTCTGCTTAATTCAGATACCCTGTCCATCACTACCCCCTTTTCTGAATCATTTTGTCCACCATAAGCGTGGAAGGGTATGCTCAGACATGAGTCCCTTGCTCACTGCACCATCAGGATTCAAGCAAGCCGGGCCGAAGACGGCTGTAATGCCAGAAAACGGTCCCCGGAAGCTTGTTTCCTTTCCAGTAAAAGAATTGGCTTGGTAGTTTGGTCTGCCCTGTTCCCATGATGCACTGGGCCAGGGACAGACTAATTTCCATGTAGCCAGGTTCTGAGCTGGGATGGTGCAGTGAGCTAAAAAACGGTGATGGATCAAGCCCTGATCTGTTGACTTACTGTGTCCATCACCACCCCCCTTTTCTGAATCACACCATTACATAGCATTACAATTTTAACAAGGTGTCTCACACCACTCATGGCCTATAAAGGTTTAATTCCATGGGGGAGACATTCCAATTTAGGGGGGGCAAAAGCTAAACATTTTGGGGGAAAAGGCCAAGTCCAACAGGAGGGTGTTTCAGGTCTTGGTGGCGAGGTAGGAGAAGGATCTGCCGCTGGAGGTCGTTCGTTGGATGCGGGGGACAGTTGCGAGTGCGAGGCTGGCGGAGCGGAGCTGGTGAGTGGGGGTGTAGAAGCTGAGTCTGCTGTTCAGGTAGGCTGGTCCGGTGTTGTGGAGTGTTTTGTGTGCGTGGGTGAGGAGCTTGAAGGTGATCCTCTTGTCGACAGGGAGACAGTGTAGGTCTCTCAGGTGGGGGGTGATGTGGATGCGGCGGTGGACGTTGTCGGGCGGAGGCATTTTGGATGCGTTGTAGTCGTTGTAGGTGTTTGGCTGGGATTCCTGCATAGAGTGCGTTGCTGTAGTCCAGTCTGCTGCTGACGAGTGCCTGTGTAACCATTTTTCATGTTTCGGTCGGGATCCACTTGTAGATCCTGCGGAGCATGCGGAAGGTGTTGTAGCTTGAGGAGGAGACGGCATTGACCTGCTTAGACATGGAGAGGGAGGAGTCAAGGATGACTCCTAGGTTGCGTGCATGGTAGGTGGGTGTTGGTGCTGTTCCCAGTGTGGTCTGCCACCAGGAGTCGTCCCAGGCTGAGGGGGTGGGTCCGAGGATAAGGACCTCCGTCTTGTCCGAGTTCAGCTTCAGACGGCTGCTCCTCATCCAGTCGGCGACGGCCTTCATTCCCTCGTGAAGGTTGGGTTTGGTGGTGTGTAGGTCCTTGGTGAGGGAGAGGATGAGCTGGGTGTCGTTGGCGTAGGAGATGATTTTGAGGTTGTGATGGAGGACCACTTGTGTGATGAGGGCCATGTAGATGTTGAACAGAGTCGGGCTGAGGGATGAGCCCTGGGGGACGCCGCAGAATGTGTCAGTGGCTTCCGATTGGAAGGGAGGGAGGCGGACACTCTGGGTTCTACCGGAGAGGAAGGACGTGGTCCAGACAAGGGCCTTCTCTTTTATTACGGCTTCTAGGAGGCGTGTCTTTAGAGTGCGATGGTAAACCGTGTTGAAGGCGGCCGACAGGTCCAGAAGGATGAGGGCTGATGTTTTGCCGTTGTCTAGTTGGCGCCTGATGTCGTCTGTGGCAGTGATGAGGGCTGTCTCAGTGCTGTGGTTTCGTCTGAATCCGGATTGGGAGGGGTCCAGGATGTTGTTGTCTTCCAGGTGGCGGGCCAGCTGCTTGTTGACGATTTTTTCGATGACCTTTGCCGGGAAAGGGAGCAGGGAGATGGGCCGGAAGTGCTTGAGGTCCTTGGGGTCCGCCTTGGGCTTCTTGAGGAGGACGTTTATTTCGGCGTGCTTCCAGCTTTCCGGGAATGTCGCTGTTTCGAAGGAGATGTTGATGACCTTACGTAGTTGAGGTGCAATGGCTGCGTCTGCTTTGTTGAATACGTGGTGTGGGCATGGGTCTGATGGAGACCCTGAGTGAATGGAGTTCATGACCCTGCGTGTCTCGTCGTCGTTGACATTGGACCAGGAGTTCAGGCGAATGGCGCTGGTGGTGTTCACAGGGGAGGTGGAGTCTGGCGTAGTCGGGTCGGTCGTGATGTTGAAGCTGTCGTGGATGTCAGAGATCTTGCGATGGAAGAAGATGGCTAGTGAGTCACACAGTTCTTGCAGGGGCAGGATGTCGTTGGTGTTGGTGCTGGAGTTGGAGAGTTCCTTTAAGATGCTGAAGAGCTCTTTGCGGTCGTGTGCCTTGTTATCCAGGCGGTCTTTGTAGGAGGATCTCTTGTCTAGTCTGATGAGGTGGTGATGTCTGTGGGTGGCGTCCTTGTGGGCTGCATGGTTGTCCGGTGTGCGTTCGTGGAGCCATATTTTCTCCAGTTTCCAGTATGCGCATTTGGAGGTCTGGAGTTCGTCGGTGAACCAGGTGGCTCTCTTACTGGCGTGGCTGTTGGAGGGTTTCTTTAGCCGAGCGAGGGTGTTGGCGCAGTCGTCGATCCACTGTCTGAGGTTGCGGGCTGCGGTGTCTGGGTTGGTGGGGTCGGTGGGTGGGTTCTGGGTGAGGGTGGTGATCAGCTGGTCTTCGGTGACTTTGCCCCAGCAGCAGCAAGGCAGCTTTTGGGTGGTTGGTTTCTTGAAGGTGAAATGGATGCAGTGGTGGTCAGTCCAGTGCAGTTTGGTGGTGTGGTCGAAGGCGACATGGGTGCTTGTGGAAAAGACGGGGTCCAGCGTGTGGCCGGCGGCATGGATGGGTGCGGTGACGAGTTGTTTGAGGCCGAGGTTGTTAATCAGGGTGGCGGAGTTAGCGTTGTTGTTGTTCTCGAGGTGGAAGGTGGGCACAGAGGTTACCTTCCACTCACTCTGAAAACATACACACAATAACTAAGATGTATGCAAACTCTAAGGGAGAGCAGCCCCATTTTCCTCCGGCAAGTATCCCCTACTCATCTCCAGATGTAGCATCTTCCCCAGTCTGGAGCATGCAGAAGGAATACGCACACGGCAGCTGCATTCAAACACTCCTTTATTCTTCTGCGTACACCCACGCATTATGTAATAAACGATCATTCATACTAACCATACTTAAGACTTCCCCACTTATTACAAATTTCCTGCTCAGAGTTCAACCCATAACCATGAGGTCTCTAGTGGGTATAATGTCAATATGCTACACTTTTTACCAAGCCTGCACAGATGGATTATTATAGCTGCAGGAGATGCAATTTTATGTTGGGACCAGAGGCTCAGATTATGCTTCTCATGTGTTTACTGCAACATGTACAGCAGCCAATAAAAACACGTAAACACAAACTAGATTAGTCCTATAACTTTCAACCAATCAGGACCAGCCCATCGCTTTATCTACAGAGAGACCGCGATCCTTCCTCTTTCCTACTTCTGCCACTTGAGTTAAGTTACTACAGTTTGCTAATCTGTTACTTGACTTTGTTAATTGTCTGTTTTTAGTTATATTGTACTGTGAGTTGCGAGGCACTTTGTATTTTCCAGGTGGTATCTGGCCTCATTCGTCCCCTGAGTTAAAGATCAGCGACCCATGAGCTTTGCACTCTCTCCTTGTAGGCACAGTACCGGTCCTCTTTGTATGTCTATGAATGCTGGCGCTCTGTTCGTGCTCGCCGTCATTTTTATAGACTACGGGCCCGATTCACAAAGGTAAAATTAGACAAAAGTTTAGCTTTACTACCTTTGGTATTCACAAAGGGCATTTACGAGTCGTCTGAAATTAGTGTCGTGTTCTCCTCAGGATGGGATCTTGTGATCAGGAACTGCTTGGAGCAGCACCACGGTGAGCAAATAAAGTGGACAGAAAAGTACAATTTGAACAAGATATGGTGAGCCTGAGGTCGCCATTTTCAGTACAGAATGTTGCTCTTGGTGGCAGGCGTCACCGATGGGTGAATAAGGAGACTGAAGCCTGACTTAAAGAGACTGAGCTCTTGTTTGTTCTGTGTCCTGAGGAGAACCCTACAACTAATTTCAGTGAGTTTGAAATGTGTCGACTGGTTTACTGTTGACCAAATAGGTGCTCACGTGGATGAGATACCACTTGTGCTCACCAAACACTTTGTTTTCTAATGGTTATAAATACGAAGTGAGCAGAGTAGGGTCACCATTTGGCCTTGGCCTCTGATACAAATTAAAAGACAATCTTTGTTTTTTTAAAAAAAACTCTCAGAGGCATTGTGGTTTATGAAATAGTGATAAAAATTTAGATAGAACCAGAACGGTAAATGCACTCTATATGTTTGTAATGTGATGTGATTTGTTTGTAAAATGACAATATTTTGTGTCATCTAATGTCCTATGTTGTGTTCTCAGTGTATGTTAATATTTATAGATATTTATGTTAAAAAATTTAAAAAAAACTTTTTTTGCTAAAAACTAGGTGAATAGACCAAAATTAATTAAAAATAAAAAAGATTTTTCAGATCAGGTCTTCTTGATATTGGTATGTAAGGATGAATGAATGAGCATCCGTACTGGTATCCTTTGCGGTTTTTTCATGTATTGTTTAGCAACATTGGTGGTTATGGGGAATTGATGTTTGCATTATAGAAAATCCATGTATTTATTGTTGATGGACGGATGCTGTTTCTTCCTGCTTTTTGTGCCACCTCCCTTGTTTATAGACTTTTGGTGAGGCAGTTGTTACTGCTCCTCTTTTTTCCTTTTAGGAAATGATCAGAAGCAAGAGTAGTACTTCCAATTGTGGTGGTTTCACCATGTTCTCCTAGCTCAGACACTGGCTGGATACAAGTTTGGTGTTCATAGGAGGTAATGTGCATTGCCCCCAAGCTCCCTCATTGAGATTTTGTTGATAAGTCTTTGGATTGATGGACTGTGCTAGCTGGTGGCGCTGATGGCACTCCGGACTCTGCTGTGGTTTGATTGACCGGTGTTTCTTTGGTTATTCTGACTGTTGTTTTTATTTGGACTTTGAGACAATATTGCAAAGAGAGAGGAGGGATATTGGTCTCTCTGGTAAACAAAGGGATAGGTTTGTAACTGTTTGGATTGGTGTAGGAAAGTGACGCGTTTTGGATGGTTGCCCCCACTTTTTGCATAATGTTGATGTACTTTGACTGATTGTGCCCTGGGTTCCTGCCAACCAGGTACCCAGGGCTGATCTTCTTTCACAAAACTGTACTGTTGCAAAACTCAAATGCAACTTTCTGGCCACATATAAGTCCCTTGTAAAAAGGTACCATAGGTACCAAGGGCACCATGACCAAGGAAGGTCTCTAAGGGCTGAAGCACTTATTGTGCCACCCTTAGAGGCCCTGTACCTTTAAACAAACACGCTACCATTGCAGGCTGCGTGTTTTGGTGCAGAACAAAGTGAAGAGTTGACATGGCACACATCTGTGTGCCATACCTATAAACCCCTGCCATGGCATAGGTAAGCCACCCTTCTAGCTGGGTGCACTGTACCAGTGGTGAGGGTACAGGTACATGAGCCCTGTACCCCTACAGTGTCTAAGTCAATTCTTAGACATTGTATGTGCGGTAATGCCATAAAGAGTATATGGTCTGGCACTTTGTCACTACGAACTCCACAGCACTATAATTACTTTACTGAAAACTGGGAAGTGTGGTACCAAGCTTCTCAGCCCATTAAACCCACACTGATGCCAGTGTGGGATTTAATGAGAAATGCACACAGAGGGCATCTTAGAGGTACCCCTGAAATGAAAAACAACCTAACTCTAGTGTTCTGGCTGAGTGGCTGCTCGCCAGCTGCCACCACCAGACATGTTTCTGGACCTCTGTGTGGAGAGCCTGCTGCTCTCTGGGTCCTGAAACAAAGCACATCAAGGGATGAGGTGCCAAGCCTCCTCCTCCAGGATGGGCAGGGTCCATGAAGGGGAAGCTTAAAAGGCTTGCCACCTTTGTGAGCTACCCCAGCTGTTTGCCCATCCCAACAACTGGCCACACCAGTTCTGACCCATATTTTGGGCAGGAGAATCAGCAGTAAAAACCAAGTTAGGAGGAGAGATGTGTCGATCTTTGCCAACCCCACGCCTTAGGTAGGGGAGGCAATGAGAAGCACAACTCTTAGTCCCTGCCATCTTGCAGATGGAGGGACTCAGCCAACCTGAGTGCCCCCTCACACTGGAGGGTGGCATAATAGGCGGTGTACCCACCCAAATGAAGGGACCCATTGTTATTGACCTGTACCTACCTGTAACACCCCTAAAGTTAGCATTTTGGGGTAACACTTAACCTTGCCTCCTCAGACCAGAACCGAAAAGAAAAAGCAATAAGAAGAAGGACCGAACAGCAGTGCGGAAAGAAGAGGAGTACACCAACTTACTTTGCCCCAGTCCTACCGCCATGTTCCGACCTCAGACTCCTTCAACAGAAACTCTGTGTGTCTTGTAACCAGCAGTCCTCGAAAACCTGGAGAACTTTCCCTGCCTTTGTGACTAAAAAATACTTTTTCTCCCGTGAGCACCGAACTTGCTCAAAGGTTACTGACTCTGATTCTGGTCGAGTGATCCACAACTCTCGGTAGGTCCTCCCAGTGATCCTAGCCTTGTTATCAGTGACCCCTAAACCTTAACCAGCTCCCAAATCAAACCTCTAGCCAACAACAGGAAGATCCCCTCAACTGCGATCGAAGGCGAACCCCAGACCGACTTCATAACCGACTGTCCAAAGAAACCAACCGCAACCTTTTGACCAACTCCGTCCCTGAACTCTTGCAGTCACAGGGCGATGAAGCTCAAAGCCCTTATTCGCCTCATCAGTTGCTGGCCGACTCCGAGAGATTTCCGACCGACTCTACAGCTTCAGCTATGACCACATCACGACCACATCCTACACCCGGCTGCCTCTGCGCCACTGGTGGTATCGTTCTTTTTGACTTGTCCGCAGTCTCCAGGCCCACGACCGAGCTTAGCCCATTGGCTAACATGTGGTCCCTGCACTCTGTACCCAGCCGCCTCTGTGTCGCTGGTGGGACGACTCGCTTGCCCATCTGACCGAAATATACTCACATACCCCTAACCCTCGTTCTGTTCACTTAAGACTAACATATGTATTGTGAGTATTCCTGAAAACTAGTATCAATATTGCAAAAAGTATAACTCATTTTCTTTTCCCCCATGAAATGTCTCAACCTAGTATCTAGAGATACGTGGTGATGTAAGAGAAGTAATTGTAGAGTAATTCTGACCAAATACAAAGTAATGCTACTGTAAATTATTCTTTGCACTTCAAACTGTTTTTAACTCGCCTATGTTGGTAAAGCAGTCTGATACTCACCTGTACCAGGCTTGGCTTGGTTCAAGGAAATAAATATACCTAAATAATACTTTTATATAAACAAATTGGTCTGAGTTCAGTCTTTGAGTGTGGACATAATTTCTTGCCTGAGTATGTACAATAAATGCTTAGCACTACCCTCTATACAGCCTTACTGCTCGCCCACACTATCACAAATAGAGAGTAAGGTATTATCTACTTTTACCCCTGCCTACCTTTGGGGTTCCACTGGACTCTGTGCCCACTATACCTTACTCTGTATGGTATATACAGAGCCAGCTTCCTAAAATTGACTACTGTACATTTTGCAGCAAAGAAATTAGACATTTTGTTTCTCTAATTTCATCCTATTGACAGAATCCTTTTATTACCTACATGTAGGTTTGCTGCTTACATTGTTCAATATGTGGTGTGGGACCCGGGGTCTCTGATTGCCGCTATGGAAGAGGATGAGGATTGGGGTCCTCTTTTTGAAATTGATGAAAAAGCAGCAGTAGCTGTCTCCTGATATGGTCTCCAGCTCTTTAAAGCCATCAGCTCTAATGGCTTTTTAAAGAGTTGGAAGCCATAGACAGTACTGAATGAAATCTTGGAAAGCAGAGGCTTCATGAAAGCCTTTGCTGATTAGATTCCCCACTTTGCATCAGAACCTGTTTGGTTAAGAATTTGGGGAGATATTTAAAGAGTCATCAGAGGATGCCAAGTTGTCTATGCCTTTTTATTAGGAGCCTATGTCAGCTTTCTGGAGTTGGCATTTTTTCTAGAACCAGTTTGCACAGAGGTTTATCAACAGAGGTTCCCCTCAGGTCTCTTAAGATGTGGTCGGGATGGGGCAAGGCCTTCTCTGAAAAATGCAAGTACACCTAAACAAAAGGGACCCTACAAAGAAGTCAAGATCCTCCATAGCCAATTCTTGCAAACATCCTCTTTTTCATGGGAGAGTTGTCTCTTGCATTACAAGCAGATATAGGAGGACTTGTTTCCAATATCTGGGTGTTGAATGTGGTCTGCGAAGGCTACTCTTCAAATGTTGTGTCAGCCTATGCAATTTCATGCAGCTGAGTAACACCTAGCGGCCATTCTGATAAAAGAAGCATTGCAAAATAATGTTTTGAACCTTTTCAGAAATCATCTCTATCCCAAGGAAGGAATGGGTTCAGCTGATATACTCAGAGATAGTATTTCTGAATGAGTTCCTGCCTTCTGTTGTTCCAGGAGACTTTCTACATCAAAAGACTTGGAGGATGCTTATTTTCATGTACGGATCCACCTCGGGTATCAGCAGTTCCTGAGGTCTGACACCTCCTTGTGGCACTTTCCGTTATGAGTCCATCCTTTTGGACTGAAATCAGCCTAGGAGCATTCATGAAGGTTTTTGTGTCAGTGGTGGGGAGGGTTGCAGGTGGCTGCTTATCTGAATAATTGATTGCTGCTAGAAATTGGGTGTCTAGTTAGCAGAGGTTTGCACACTGTCCAAGTAGAGACCACAGTCCTCGTCAGGGTAAGTCATATACACAACCTAAGTTAACATGTGCTCACCTTCTGGGAGCTTGGCACAAAGCACTCAGGCTTAACTTAAGAGGCAAGGTGTAAAGTGTTTGTGCAACACTTTAATTACAGTAGCACAGTGAAAACACAAAAAGACTCCACACCAGTTTGGAAAAATAGAGAATATTATTCTGAGTAATACTAGACCAAAAAAACAAAAGACCAATAAGTAGGACTTGGGATATGAATTTTAAAAAAGTAAACTGCAATACAGTGCTCAAAAGCAGATAGCACTTAGGGGTTACGAGAGATTGCGCTGGACTGTGGTAAAGTCAAAGTTTTGTCCGACAGCGATGGAGGGCAGGCAGTCTACTGGACAGGAACCGCTGAAAAGTACCTTGGATGGAGCCAGCATCAGCATTGAAGCCTCGATGCGTTGAATCCGATCCATGCAGTGGGGTTGATGAGTCTGTTTCAAGCTTTGCAGTCGGGTCTTGCGTTGTCGCCGAACCCCTTTCGATCCAAGCGATGCGTCGCTGTTGAGCCTAACTGTTGGGTTCTGCTTCAGCCTTGAACCGTTTACAATGCAGGTGCTGGGCCATCGCTGTCAAGCTTACCAGTCGGATCCTGAGTCATCGTAGAGCCACGCATGGATGTCCTTAAATCGACACTGCATCAGCGTCAAAGGGCACTGCGTTGGTTCTGATCTGTGCGATGTCGTCACTGCATCAATGTTTGTAGAAACACAGCTGCAGAACCTACTTTCAAGGCCCAGGACTAGATTGGCATCTCTTGGCATGGCAGGACTCACAGTTGGCAGAGTCCAGTCGCTTAAGCAGAGTTGGAAGAAGTCTTTGATTGCCCTGGGACTTCAAAATAGGAGGCAAGTGAGCAAGCCCTTGTACAATTTGGGTTAAAGGATGTAGAGAGCAGGTCCGGTCGTTCTCACTCCCAGGCAAGAAGCAGCAGACAGCAGGCTAACACAGCTAAGCAGGCAGCAATGTGGCAGTCTCCTAAAGCAATCAGCAGGCCAACACAGCACAGCATTTACCAAAGTGACAGTCCCTCCTACAGCATGGCAGCTTTTCTTCCTGGCAGAATGTCCTTAGTTCCATTAGTGTTCTGAAATGACGGTGTCAGAGGTCCAGTACATATACTCATTTGAGGCCTTGAATTAGGGAGCCTTCAAAGAGATGCTCTGAAGTGCAGAAGCCTTTCCTGCCCTGGGCCCAGACTCACTACGGGGGGTATACAACACTTTCTGTGGGGACAGGCACAGCCCTATTCAGGTGCAAGTGTCAGCTCCTCCCTCCTCATCCTGCCTCAAGATGACCCATCAGCATGCAGATGGCTGCTCAGTCACACCTACTCTGCCATTTTGTGCGGCTGTCCAGAGGGATTCAGGAAGACAGCTGTCAGCCAATGCAGACGTGTATTTCAAGGGACAGGCAGAAGTCACCAAATAGTTTAAGTAAGAAAATGCTAACTTTCTTAAGTGGCATTTGTAGAACTGCAATTTGAAAACCAACTTCACTATAAGATGCATTGTTATATTGTGAGTCTAGAGACTCCAAAGTTGATGTTTCTATCTTGT
The DNA here is from genome assembly GCF_964263255.1 of Lissotriton vulgaris. Classification (NCBI taxonomy): domain Eukaryota; kingdom Metazoa; phylum Chordata; class Amphibia; order Caudata; family Salamandridae; genus Lissotriton; species Lissotriton vulgaris. The sequence continues at coordinate 245,065,181 of NC_141685.1, forward strand.
CTCAATCGAAAAACAACACTTATAAAGTTTTATAAGGCAGTCCCCACATTAACCTTTCAGAGAGATAGGCCTTCCCATAGTGAAAAACAAATTAATGAATATTTCACTACCAGGACATGTAAAACTCAAAAGTACATGACCTACCACTTAAATACACAGCACCCTGCCCTTACAGGTTCCCAGGGTCGACCTCAAGAGTGCCTCACATGCAATAAAAAGGAAGGTTTGGGTCTGGCAAGCAGATTAACTTGCCAAGTCCAAACGGCAGGTTAAGCTTCACACACAGGCTCTGCAGTTGCAGGGATGCACCATTTTAATAGTGCTACTTAAGTGGGTCGCACAATCAGTGCTGCAGGCCTACTAGTAGCATTTAATTTAGAACCCCTGGGCACACAGAGTGCACTGTACTAGGGACTTATAGGTAAATTGAATATGCCAATAATGGATAAGCTGATATTACCATGTTTAGAGTACGGAGCACATGCATTTTGGCACTGGTTAGTAGCGGTAAAGTGTTCAGAATCCTAAAGCCAACAAAAATGAAGTCAGCAAAACAGGAGGTCAGAAGGCAAAAATACAGGGGAACCTCTCTATTAAATTGCTCAATACAAATTCTCTTCCACTATCTCCGGTGCACCCACTTCAAGTGTGCTTTATGCTCCCATCATTTAGGTGGATCATAAACATGAAGAAATTAAACAAGTCTTCCTTAACGTTAAAGAAAATTCATTTGGGCCCTTTTCTGTGCCACTGTGAGGTTTGTATTTGTACCACCTGCCAGGTTGGCAAGGCCCAGAGTACCACTAGGGGCTTTTCTGAGTCTGATGGTATCTTCAGTCCATCAATAGGTGTACCTCCAGCGGGGTTTGCAGTACATGTGCTTCTGGTCCTCTTTGGCAGGGTCCATCTCATACATTTAGTACAACATATTTTGGGACATTTGGATCCGGTTACTCAGAACTTTGACATCAATATTTCTGTGACATCTACTTTGACTCTGTCTCTCTAGTGGTGGTTAGTGAAAGCCCATTTTTTTGTAAGTTGGTGTAAGCAATTATTTATGCTGGGCAGGAGCAATATCTTGATCATTTTCTCTATCCGCATCTGTGCAGGCAGGGAAACAGATCAAAAGTCTGCTCCCAGACGGCAGGAGCATTTTCAAAGCTCCTGCACACTGAGAGCAGACTTTGTGTTCGCTCCCTTTTGGCAGAAGTTTCGAAAATGCTCCTGCCTGGCAGGACCTTACATAAGGATGCCTACCCGCATCTGTGCGGGTGGGTAAACTGCTGTGTCCTGGGTTGGGGCTCCCTGGGGCATAGCATGTCAATGGGCCCCAGGGAGATTAGGTACCCAGGGCCATTGAAGGCTCAGGGAGGGGGGCCCATGTGGAGCCACACCTTTTTCAAAAAGTTAGAGGCTATAGGGGATGGGTTCCCTGGGGTCTTTCCAATGCTCGCTGAGGGGAACCGCGAAGCCACACACCCCTTTTTTTGTTGTTTTTGTTTTAAATTTTTGGAAGACCTTTATTGACAAAAAACCGCACATACAATACAGCAATGAGCCCGAGGGCTAGCAAGTACAGTACATAGCAGCAAAAAAGGTGCTAAGGATATATAACAGGAATAATGAGGTCTAATTTTAAAGATTTTTTCTGTAGGATAGACAAGAGCAGGATATCGAGGACAACGAGTTGGATCTGGCGTCGTAGAAACAGGATTGACAAATAAGACCGTAATAAAATGCCAGATTCGCTGCCTACCACACATACGAAGCGACTAAACCCAGAAAAAGGAAAAAAGAAAAAGAATAGAGGGCCCATAGAACCTAAAGGAAAAAACAAAAAAAAAACCCTATCCACCCCCCACCCTGCACCCCTGCAGCTGGCTACGGCCCAACCCCCCCTAGCAGTGTGCCTGTAAAAGGAGTCCCGAAATATAGAGAGTAAGAAAAGAATCCTAATCTGTAACTCTCAAAAATAAAGAAAGGTGGGGAGGAGCCCACCGCCCGTCCCCCGGCCCCACTGTCCCGCAAATCCAGCAACAACACAGAGTAAGAAGCCCGGTGGTATTAAGCAGTACAATCAGGATAAATTAGAGATGCAGAATCGACACGTAGCGCAGTCAAAGGCAGCGACACGCCACCCACATGCCCAGGTCAGCAACAGGAGATCCCCAGACCATAATAATACATGTTCACCCCTGGCCAGTTCTCTCTCCGCCACCACTGCTAACCACGGAAATCCAGGGAATCCAGGGAGATGTGTACGATAGTCCAAACGGGAAACACCGACTAGAGCACTCAACCATGTCCCGTACATACAGGGCCAATGAGAACAAACAGGGCCAAGAGTACGCCACACCCGTGGCACAGAGCGAAGTCGAACCAAGGATGAAAGTCTCAGTGTCAGGCCCCCTCTGGAGCGATCCCCGGGTAGAGGGAGAGGCAGTGCTAGGATAGAATACTCGTCGTGATTGCAGTCCGTACTTTCCACTTCGGCCAGGGCAATAATCAGCAGTAGCAAGAGGCACCCCGGGGTCTGGGGTCGCCGGGCAGGCACCGCTACGCAACACCGCCATCTTGTCGCGGTCAGACGTAGAACAAAGAGCCCCGCTACAGTCGGACGAGGCGGCCATTTTAGAGCATCCATGATCACTTATTAGAACGTCCACCTTGTTGATCAGGGTTTTTGCAGAGTGTAACACTTCGGAGTGAAGGGAGACAATAGCCGCCAATAAATCTCCATAGCCCCGAGCAGTTCCATGTGTCCGCCCAGTCAAGTCGTCACGCACCACACATCCACCATCACTCCGTGATACTGCCTCTCCGAAGCTGCCCTCCATTGTGCACTTCGTGATCGCCACTGGAAACACCTCGAATAGTGCAAAGCCGCTAATATTGGCTAAAGGCATACAGCTTGAGGAAAGGCGTTAAGCAGGTCCAAAAAGGGGCCGTATATATCACCCCAGAAGCAAGCCACTCCGCCCGACACTGAGGGGGTAGAAAGATCGGGAACCTCCCGCCGCTAGCAGGGCAGTGTTCAAGCACTCGTCCGTAGTCGCGATGTGGACATCTGCACTCATGCAATCTCTGCAGGTAGTCTGCCAGGCACAACCAACGCAATACCTGCAGTCCAAGGGAGCGCACGTTCCAAATTCGGCCGCTTCTGTTGCGACTGGTCCGACCGGGTCAAAGCCGCTTCTATCTCCCGGTGTTGATCACCCGGCAGCCAGCCCCAGCGTCCACTCGAGGCCCCGGACTCGGGTCCGCCGCGGGCCACAAACTTCAGTCGGACATTGCTTCTACTTGCAAAGAGTCGCAAGCCTCAGGATTACACCGCAGGACGCCTGGACACATCGGCTTCCACATCGTGTCTTCTAAAAACAGGATCACCGGCAGGATAGACACAAAAAAGGAGACGGTCTCCGGAGCCGAGGGACTATACGTCCGATCAGGTCGCCATCTTGGCTCCTCCCCCCACACACTCCTTTTTCGATAAATTGTAGCTTCAAGGTGGGCTCTCCAGGGTCTGTAGTGGCTCGGAGAGCAGGGGCCAAGTGGCTTCCCTTCCCTTATTTGGTGAATTTCGTCCCCGGGGGTGGGCTCCATGGGACCTATAACACCCCTGTTCTCTTACTGAATACTTGCCCGTGGTTAGGCTTGCTTAGGCTTATAATAGCCTGTGGAGGGGGGCAAGCAGCCTCCTTCCCCTTGCGGAATACAGTCTGCGTGCCCCCCTCCCCTATTTAATAAAATATGGCCCCAGGGGATGGGATCCCTGGGGCCTAATAAGGCTTGGGAGGGTGGGGATGTGGACCTCACATCCTGAATATAACAAAACACGACCACATGGAGATGGTACCCAGGACCTAATAAGGCTGATGGAGATGGCCAAATGGCCTTTCTACCCTTTAGATGTAACAAGGCCACTGAGGATAGGGTCCCCAGGACTTAATAAGGCTTAGGGAGGGGGTAAAAGAGACTCAGGAGGAGCGGTTGTGTGGCCCCCTCCACTTTTAAAAATGGATGGGTACCCCGGGGCCTGAGAAAGGTCAGGAAGGGAGGGTATGAAGCTCCCTTCCTTATAATAAAAAGGAATGACTAAGGGGGATGGGGTCATTGGGGAGGAGTCAGCGGGGGCAAAGCTGGATGCAAAGAATGGAGAGGAATAAATAATTAAGAACCGATCACCATCATGACTCATGAAGCATCGTTCTCTTCCCTACAGCATTCTGTGTTAGACAAGGGCTGTGATGGCTAAAAGAACATTGGCTGTCTGTCCCATCCTTCCAGCAAATTTCCCATCAGGGACTCCGGACATGAAAGCCCCAAGGTTCACACCTTATGAGGCCCTGAAGCCAAGGAGACAGTGAAAGAAAGAATTAGGAAACAAGAGACCATGGGAGGGCACCTAGATAGCTGGAATCTTGAAACATTATGGTGGGGAAATACGAAATTTGGGAACTAAGGCTGATTGTGGGAGTCTGAATGGCAGCAGGATTACACTTCCAGGTGCTAATCCATGGGAACCTATCTTAAGGCGTTGCAGCTTCTCCACTCCTTTATGTCAGGGAGAACGAACACTGTTAGATGCGGAGGTTTCAGAGCAAGGGTCTTTAGCCTTCCCTGTGGGGTCCCCCAGGGTCCTTCCTTGAGCCCCATCCTCTTTAACCTTTTTGTGACCCACCTGGCCGAGCTGGTGAGATCATTTGGGTTCCAGGTGCTTTCCTGGACGACATGCAAATCATTGTTTTCATCTCAAATGATTTGCAACTGGTCACAAAAAAATTCAATCAATGCATGACAAGCATTATCTGTTGGATGAAGGGTAACCCTCTTAGGATTAATGCTGACAAAACGGTGGTACTGTTATTTGGCTAGCACAGCTCAATCTGGTCAAATGCCTGGTGGTCTACAGACTGTAGCCCCCTTCCTGTCCCAGTCAGGACAGCGAAAAACCTGGTTGTCACTTTGACAAGGGTCTGACCGTTAACGTTCAGGTCAGCTGCACGTTCAGCACCTGCTTCTATATTTTAAGAACCCTCAGAAAGGTGCTGCCGTATATTTCACCTGAACTGCATCGGTCCACCATCATTGCACTTATCACCTCCTGGCTGGAGTACTGCTATGCTCTGTACCTCAACATCAAAGCTTCAGGTTGTACAGAACACATTGGCCAGGTTCATCATTAACATCCCGAAGCACCAATCAGCCAGGGAGGGGATTCGCACTTTGCACTGGCTCCCCATTAGGAAGCGAATCTCCTTCCAGGTCACAGCAAAGGCTCATTGCAAATTTAAATCATGTACAAACAGTATATCCCTGGGACAACTCTGAGATCCTCCACCCAGAAAAAAACTTGTCTCTCCAAGCTTCCACAGGGCCAGATAGGCGGTCGCTCCTTTTCTGTAGCTGCCACCAAACTTTGGAACTCGCTGAAGTCCATCATCTCCAACGCAGATTCTCTTTTGACTTTCAGAACATTTCTGAAGACATGGCTTTTTTCATCCTAGTGGGCGGCTGGATGCTTCTTTCTTCTGCCCAATCTACTCAGCGCCTTGACACCTTCTGGTATTAGTGCACTTTATAAATTGTATTGTGGTATTGGGTTCCCAAGGCCTACATGCTCCGAAGATAACCCACTTACACTGAAAGAACTGTTGGCACGGAAACTGAAAAATGCAAAGAACAAGTTTATTAAGACCCCATGGGGTGGTGGTACATTCCTACAGCACCCTTCGGTAATGCAAGAAGTATCACACCGAACATCGGTGTGACCCCCTCTTTTATACGTTTAACAGGTAATAAAAAGGACAGGCGGTACAAAATTACAGAGCATTATGGACATATATGGTCATGTTTTGGAACACTGCCAGCTCATTGGAGGGTTTCAAACCCACTGGTCAGTTTGCGACACATTCCTAAGGGGTGACTGGTCAATGGGGACTGCGCATGTACAGGCTTGACCATTACTAAAAATAGCCTGTTGCTGGGCAAACTCAAATGGTCAGTGGTACGGACAACGGACTAAAGGCCATGCTGGCCACGAGGCCGCTCATGATCTAAGATGGCCGCCGTAACACACAAATGGCGTTTTCAAGTTAGGCCAATATAAGAATGAAAACGTGTAGCTACAGTTAAACGCTAACTCGGCCATTGTCAAATTACGACAGACGACCCTTTTAGCGTTCAGCTGAAGCTACCTCATAGTGAACATAATCTGGGTGTTCATCTTCAATATCGATCATCATTATCTGGGTTACTTCTTTATGAAGCATCATTTTGTCATGAGCAAGAGCTCGTCTTGATGGTATACAAGGCGATAAACACATAGAACACAAAGCTGGACCACATTGAATGCATAAACATATAGAAAACAGTATCCCCACAAGAATACATAAAATCGTTAGCAGTTTCCAACCCCAAGTGGTGAGCATTGACCAGAACCACCCTGAGAGAGTCCAAGTACCATTATCTGGATGTATTTCTGCAGCAATTTTATGTAGTTTGGAAATTGCATCGTAAACGGATGGTGAGTTGTCCGGCACGTAGACACAGCAGCTACTTCCGATAATTCTACATGCCCCCCCACGGTCGGCTAGAACTACATCTAAAACCATCTTGTTCTGTAACGTAACAATTCTAGAGATCTGCAGTTCCTCAGTAATGTTCCCCAATGCGATAGCAGTGTCATTTGCTACAGCCTCAACCACACGAGTCAGTCTTCGTATTTTCCGACTATTCAGAGCTGCCCCAACAAACGAAAACAGTCCGAGATTAAAATCCACATACTGTTGCAAAGCAGTGTCTGTCTGGTCTATGTCATCTAACACAACGGCACGTTTAACACGGTTCAGTATAAAATCGTGATACAAAATATAGTCATTATGGTACATTGGTGGGGCAATGAATACAGGAGGCAGTACAAAGGATACATAACAAGTACCTAACCATCCCAAAGGGAGCTGATGATAACCCTTCGTTCCGCAAATAAAATACGTGTTTCGTGATGCTACAAACGATATACCATTCGGGCTGTCAAACGTTATCGTGTTATTACATTCGCTTTTCCCAACCTAAATCGTGCCTTTATTACGTATACATAGATCAGCTTTCGTGGCAATGACATTTATAACATGAGAGCTGGAGACATTTATGCTACGTTGATTGCTGTAAACACGTGGGGCAGAGATATTGTCAGGCCGGTATTCTTCCCATTCAAATCTAGTACCCTCAGCTTGCGGATACCCATCTCGATCATGGTAGCACACTTTTTTTAAACGGAATAGCACCCCCCCTTTTGTTGGCCATCTCAAAGTGAAGAGCAGGGTGTACCAGGCGTTGCAGGATCCATTATGTGAGAACGGAAGTGGAATAAGTGGAGTGCCCCCTTTCTTCTGGTGCCCCGGTAACATCCCACACACCCAACAATTTGAAGTATTGGTCATATTATGCGTATGATGCAGGATCTGAATGAAGCTATTGTTCAGATAAGTTTGTCGGTGCCGTTCTTCATGGTAGGGCAGGGTGAAGTGAAAATGTTCAGATGGAGCCGGGGTAGTCGGCAGCAAATGTTCACGTACAGGTACCACAAGTTCAACTACCCAGGCTATTACTGCTATTACCACAATCGTTAGAACAAAAAGAATGGCACCCAGTATACGTTTATCCCGTGATGCAGACGACGCCATAGTTCAATTGCAATTCGAAAAGTCTTAAATGTTCAAGAGTTCAGGAAGTGCACAAGTTCTCAAATGTACGTATGTATGTATTATACCTAAAAAAGAAAAAAATACGGTGCTGAGCTCCGAGGTAGCTGTTGTTTTCTTCTCCGGGCCAAGACGGGTGTCGCTACACTTGGCAGAACTGATCCCCCCCCCTTGGAATTCCCGGTTTCCGTTTCACAAACCTGGAGCGGTAACCAACCAGTTCAAGAAACAACCCCAAAAAAAATCTTCTTATCGTGGTCGTAGATTGTAGCGCTCTCGTCCAGAAACAGTGTGGTCCGGGAAGGCTCCCTCAACTTCGGCCGATGTCACTGCTGGGCTCTTTTCTTTATCCAGAATCTCTTTGTAGTCGGTTAACACAGCAGGATTCACCAGGTCAGGAGAGACACGACGGCAGTGAGTTGAGTGTATCCACCGCTTCCTGTTGGTTACTCGTACAGCCGTGCGAGTAGCCAGGAGGACCTGCTCGGGGCCACGCCACCTCGGTTCCAAGCTGTTCGTCCTCTCAAACGATTTGATCATTACATGATCACCAGGGCGAAGATCATGGCCCTCTCCAGTAGTGTTGTCAGGGAGCGCTTCTCGAACCTGTTGATGAATAGAAAGCAAATCATTTGTTAATCGTGCCAAATAATCGTTCATCATTATACAAGGCACATCATGTATCAATCGCGACTTGGGCACCCCCCAAATATTCATAGGCCTTCCGAACACCACTTCATATGGTGTGAGGCCTGTTTGAGAGTGGGGCACTGATCTAAGAGAGAGTAATGCCAACGGTAAGGCATCTGGCCATTTCAATGACGTGGACGCCACGATCTTAGCCAATTTTAGTTTCAACGTAGCATTATACCGCTCCACAAGACCTGCTGACTGAGGGTGGAACACAGCATGAAACTTCTGCTGGATCCCTAACCCCTTCAGCACGTATTCCACAATTTTCCCGACAAAATGAGGCCCATTGTCGCTCCACAAAAATTTACAAACTCCGAATCGAGGGAAGTACTCCTTGAGCAAAACCTTAGCTGTTGTCAGCGCTGTATTGTCTTTCGTGGGGAAGGCTTCAACCCATTTGCTAAAAGCACATACCACCACTAGGACATACTTAATGTTATTGCAGCGCTCAAGCTGGATATAATCCATTTGGAGTACCTCGAATGGTGCAGAAGGTGGAACGAACCCTCCTTTCGGGGTATGGGTCCCCTTAGCAGGATTGTGCTGTAAACATACCAAACAGGTCTGCACTACTCTCTTAGCTGTATTAGCTATCTCGGGATGCTCCCAAACTCGTGTTAACAATCGAGTAATTGCAAGAGCTCCCACGTGCGCTAACCCATGTGTCATTTGGACCATCGCTTGCAAGTAAGCTGCAGGCAACTTCCATTTCTCCATGTCCTTGCTTCTCCAACACTGTTCATCGTCTAGCACCCCATCAGTTGCCCATGCCGCAAGTTCTGATTCAGTAGCTGATTTCTGAATGTCTAATATTTCTGCTCTAGCATCATTCCATCGCTCTGCTTGGGATTTGGTCACGTACATGGGGGAGTCAGCTCGGGACATAGCCGTTTGTCTCGCGATGCTGTCCGCAAAGGAATTTCCCTTTCCCACTTCATCAGTGATCTTTTTATGGGCGCTACATTTTATAATCGCTACTTTCTTTGGGCAAAGCAACGCATTTAGGAGATCACGCACCAATTCTCCGTGCATAATGTGTTCTCCATGAGAAGTTAAAAACCCACGCTCTCTCCAGAGTAGACCAAAGTCATGTGCTACTCCGAAGGCGTACCGGCTGTCTGTGTATATGTTCACACATAGGCCAGCACTCAATTCGCAGGCTCTTGTCAGGGCTATCAGCTCCGCTGCTTGAGCCGATTTCTGTGGTATTCTAGCTGTTTCTACCACTGTCTTAAGTGTCGTTATTGCGTAGGCTGCGGAAGTCGTGCCATCTGGCAGCCTCAGACATGATCCATCAACCCACAGTTCCCCATCCACATCTGGAAGTGGCATATCCTGTAAGTCAACACGACCATTTGTCTGTTCCTCGGTGAGGAAAACACAGTCATGGTGTTTTTCTTCCTGACCCTCCTCGACCGGATAGGGCAATAAAGTGGCAGGGTTCAGAGTAGCACATCTTTTTAGTGTGATATGTGGCGCCAACAGGGTAAGCTCGTATCCTGTTAACCGTGCACTAGTGAGATATTGGGTCTTTGTTTGGTTTAGCAGGGCATCTACTGCATGAGGAACCAACACCAACAATTTGTGCGATAACACTATTCCCTCACTCTGCCGTATCGCTACTGCTGTTGCTGCCACTGCTCGGAAACACCCAGGTAACCCTCGCGCTACAGGATCAAGAATGGCAGAGAAGTATGCACATGGCCTCTGCTTGTCCCCGTGTGCCTGCACTAACACTGATAATGCGCACCCATCTTTCTCGTGCACGTACAATGTAAAAATCTTCGTATAATCTGGTGTACCTAATACGGGTGCAGAGCAAAGAGCTTGCCTCAATTGATCAAAAGCACTTTGACATTCATCTGTCCATTCAAGGGGCATTGGTGTCGTTTTGGACAGTAACGCTAACAGAGGCTTAATAATGTGCGAAAACCCCATAATCCACTGCCTACAAAAGGACGTTAACCCTATGAAGGCGCGTACATCTCTCTGTGTGCGGGGGACTGGTGTATCTAAAATTGCTTGAATTCGGTCTGATGTTAATGCACGTCCCTCCTTAGACAAAAGATGACCGAGGTAGGTCACCTTGGGTCTACAATATTGAAGCTTTTTCTTAGAAACCTTGTGATTATTCTGTGCCAATAAAGAAAGCAACGCAATCGTACTCTCCTCACATTGCGTATAAGAATCTGCGGCAAGCAGGAGGTCGTCCACATATTGGATCAGAACAACCCCCGATTGCAGCTCAAAGGAATCAAGCTGTCGTTTCAAAGCCTGGCTGTAGATACTTGGGCTCTTAGTGTAACCTTGAGGAACACGACAAAATCTATACGATTTATTATTTAACGTGAAGCCAAACAGATATCTGCTATCGGGATGGACAGGGATAGAAAAGAAAGCATTTTTCAAATCAATTACACTAAAGGTCGTAGCCGTTGGCGGTACCAGCGTAAGCAAGGTCGTAATATCGGACACCACCGGGTATTGGGGAACGACAATTTTGTTGATCTCTCTCAAGTCAATAATAAAACGATAGATTTTGTCATCAGTATCTCTTTTAAGAATCGGGAGAATAGGGCTGTTACAAACATTATAAGAAACCTCTTCCACCACCCCAGCCGCAATCAGATCTTGGACAATGTGAATCAGGGCAATTTCTCCTTCCTTCGAAATCTTGTACTGTGGCACCCGTGGCAGAGAGGCCCCCTCCTTAACAGTAATATGAATGGGTGGAATACGCATCTCCCCCACATCCGTGTCTGAGATCGCCCATAACGTGTGCGGGAGAGAGGCCAAAGCGGGAATGTCTGATATAGTATAGAACCTATTCGGATCAGGGTAGTTGTCATTCAGAATAACCCGCACTCCTTCAGGAGCGCACCGGATCGTTGCTCGAAAATATTTAAGCAAATCAAGGCCCAAGATATTATCTGGGGTATAGGGAGATAACAAAAATTGGCCAAAACTAAAAAATTTATCAAGACAGAGTGCAAGGGGCTTGGACAAAGGGCTAGGGGAGGGTGTGCCATCGAACCCTACACATGTTATCATTTCGCCAGACAGGGGAGCCCTCGGAACCAATTTCTTTGACAGAGCGCTACGAGTAGCTCCAGTGTCGACTAAGAATTGATCAGTAGAACCCAAAATGCCCGCTGTTACATATGGACCTTCCTGATCTACCGGCACTTCAATTGGCTCCGCACCCCATCCTACGCAATCCTATGCATGCACATAATCCTGATGCTCCACATTCTCACCCTCTGAAATCTGATATTGGTTCCGTCTATCAAAAGCATTTCGTTCATCCTGGCCACGGCCCCCTTGCTCAACCCTTCCACGATCACCTCCGCCACCTCTCACTCCCGTATAACCACCCCGCGACCTACCACTTCCTCGACCGCGCTGGCTACGTTGTTCCCGTAATACCGGACAATCCTCAGCCCAATGACCAAACTCCTTACAATACGCACATTGATCCTCCGCAATATCCGTACGACCATACGACGAGTTTCCTCCACCACGTCTACCCCTATCGTTCCCTCTACCCTGTGTTCCACGAACCTGTGCCAACATCACCTTCGTTTTCAATTCTTTTGCTTTCTTATCAACACTTTCTTTAGCCTCCAACTCCTGCCGCTCGTAATACTGAGCCATAGTTAACAAAGACGCAGGGGTCGCCGTAGCCCAGGAACTTTCACTCAACTTCAATCGCTTGGCAATCTCCGGCAGGAGATTAGCCACATACTTATCTACAAACAAATGTCGACCTGTATCGTCTGTTAAAGATTGACCACTGTAATCATGAAACGCCTCTTCGAAGCGTGTAAAGAAGTCTGAAACCGTTTCATCTGGCTTTTGTTTGCACGAAGCTAACATGGTCCAATCTATCTTTTTAGAAGGTACGAGCGGTTTTAATTTAACCAGTATAGCCGTTGGAAGGTCTAAAATCAACTGGCAAGGCTTGCATGCTGGTTTCCTTTCTAAGTCAGCTTGATTAATCTCTTTCCATGTACCCCCTAGTATTGTCTCATCATTATTCTTACGAATTTGTCTCCACATATCAGGCGGAAGTATTAACCCAAAAAACAAATCTATATCAACCAGAGTCATCACACAAGATGAAATAGCCCCTTCCACCCCCTCGTTGAATGCTGCCGGATTCTTACGAAGATCAGGTAGAGAATTTTTCAATGCCATAACATCCGCTCTATTCCAAGGCGTATACACCCAATTATATACAAAATACCCCTTCGCATCTTTTGACCTTCTATCATCATCTGTACCTTCCCCTTTCGGTGGAACATACAAAGGTGCAGCTTCACGCATAGGCATAACAATGCAGAACTCTTATCTGAACCCCGGAGAGAACACTCCTTAGACTGCCCGTCGGATTCCAGCCCGGACTCCTTAATCTTTTTCTGCTCGTCCCGCAATCTGATAGTTTCATCTCGCAGCTTGATCAGTTGCTTGTAAAAGGCATCGACATCTGCAAGAACAAAGACACCTGTTTCTAAATTCTCACGATGAACTGACACATCTTTAGGTTCTAACGTATCTGAAAATTTACGAAATAAGTTAACAACTTCATCTGCCAAAGCGGACATAAAATACACTAACTCTTGGTCTGTCCAAGTACTCCTTTCAGCAATAATTTCAGACTGAGTACCAAACTTCGTATTCACTTTACGAGCCCAACTACGTAAATGTGCGGATCTCTCCGCGGTAAACCTGAGAGCGGATACCCCTTTCTTTCCCGACTTATCCTGTCCTTCATCGTCCGATTCTGCAAGAGGAGCCGTAGGCGAGACATACGGAGGCGGTGATCGATCTAATAAAGAAAAATCATCAATTTCATTATTAAGGACAGGATAAAACGGTCGACGAATAGGGAATTGACCCGTCGTTTGCAATTTACGTTCCTGTTCCTCCCTTTCTTTCTTTTCCTGCTTCTCTTTTTCCTCAAGCTGTAAAGCCTTATCCCGAGCAGCCTTGCGCTGCTCTTTGTCCGCCAAGGCAACTTCACGTTTCATTCGCTCACGCACCGCTTTCTCCCACATTCACACACAATCAAACATGTTCTGTCTAGACCTTCGTTGAAACAAACATTGCTCCACAAACTGTACTTTTCGCAAATCGAACGACCCATGTAGAGGCCATTGCAATTCAGGATCAGATTTAGTGTACTTATGCCATAATTTGCTGTACATTATAGGGGGAAGGCCATGCTTTATATACATGTCCCTATTTGGTGTTCCCTCTGGGGGAGCCGGCTGTGCTTCTGCTAACCTAATTGTGGTACCATTTCCAAGACAGCACATCCCTCGGAGTGTGCTTAAAACAGGCATGTTCAAAGGGTACCACGAAAGCGCGATACCGTAGAAAAATGGCACTTACAGTACTTCCCACAAATGTGCCGCTCAAAGGGAAAAAAACAAAATTAGAGAAACATCTCTATATGCCTGCCTATGTGAAGTGCACTACACATATACTTTTTCAAAGATCACAAGTTCACAAATTCACAAATGTTAGCTAACTCAAATCAAAATCATAGATCATAGGACTTCGGCAAGCGTCCAAGGACTACCTTACCGATCACAAATCATAGAACTTCAGTAAGCGTCCGCAGACTACCTTACCGATCACAAATCATAGAACTTCAGTAAGCGTCCGTAGACTACCTTACCGATCACAAATCTTACCCAAAGCCTCAAAGGTCCAGTTTCCAACTGCCAAGGTCTTGTAATCGAATCAGCCAAACGGCACTTTATCCAGCAACGCGGACAATCGAGGACTCAGTCGGAGACCGGCGCCACCTGGAAGGTCAGATCGGAAGGAAAGGAAAAAACACCGTGGGTGCCAAGACTCGGGTCACTCAGTGGCAGCGCGCGTCCATGGCGAGTGTCCAGACCTTCGTCACGACCTCTCCTTCGGGCATCCGAGTCGCCGATGAGTCCCACCAGAGTCGCCAATTTGTGGTATTGGGTTCCCAAGGCCTACATGCTCCGAAGATAACCCACTTACACTGAAAGAACTGTTGGCACGGAAACTGAAAAATGCAAAGAACAAGTTTATTAAGACCCCATGGGGTGGTGGTACATTCCTACAGCACCCTTCGGTAATGCAAGAAGTATCACACCGAACATCGGTGTGACCCCCTCTTTTATACGTTTAACAGGTAATAAAAAGGACAGGCGGTACAAAATTACAGAGCATTATGGACATATATGGTCATGTTTTGGAACACTGCCAGCTCATTGGAGGGTTTCAAACCCACTGGTCAGTTTGCGACACATTCCTAAGGGGTGACTGGTCAATGGGGACTGCGCATGTACAGGCTTGACCATTACTAAAAATAGCCTGTTGCTGGGCAAACTCAAATGGTCAGTGGTACGGACAACGAACTAAAGGCCATGCTGGCCACGAGGCCGCTCATGATCTAAGATAGCCGCCGTAACACACAAATGGCGTTTTCAAGTTAGGCCAATATAAGAATGAAAACGTGTAGCTACAGTTAAACGCTAACTCGGCCATTGTCAAATTACGACAGTATCCTATCCTATCAAGCAGAACCTACATGTTCTGACTTTGATTAGGTGGAGTTGCTTGCCTACTGTGATCCGCTCTGTAGTCATAGTCCATGACCTATACTAAATACACTTTGGATTTAGTTAACCATTAGTGACCCTGCGTGTTAGACCTGTCAGCCCTAGGGTGGTCTTACCCCAGTTTTTTTCGCCCTTACCTTGTTTTTTCCACCACCTTTTTCGTTGGACCTAGGTCTCTGGGGGCCTTGCCACTGCCAATCAGTGCTAAGGTGCTGGTGCTCTCTCCTACCAACATGGCTGCCACACTAGTAGTCAGGAGCAGGCTGGGAGATTAGGATACAGTAGCAATGCCATCCCGCCTTTTATGCCCATAGCCTAGACTGTGGAAACTCCTGGAACATTCCGGAATAGGGGAGGGGTTACACTTTGCCGCCTTCAAAGAGTGGTCACCTGACCTAGGGGTATTTAGGGAAAGGAGGGAAACCTGCTTGTCAGTTGGGGCATCACTAGACCTGGGGGAACCTCTGCAGGAGTTTAGGCGGTAGGGCCTAGGGGAGGAACCTACACCACTGGAATTGACTGGGTCTAGGCACTGCTTTCTAAGTTAGGTGAGGGACTCTACCAAACCCACTGATCTGGCCCAGCTTTGGGGGTCCCAGGGAACCGCCCCATTGAGCCAAGGGAACCATCCTGCCTCTGTGCCACCAACTTAATCCCCCCTTCTTCTTACCCCCAAGAAACTACCTAAGAAGGGCGCAGAAACCATCTAGTGCCGCCAGGAAATACCTACCTACAGTGAGGACTGCTGGGGGATCAACCAGGCAACCAGCGCCTACCACCTGCACTGTACCCCTGCGCTGCCCTGCCTGAGCTGTGACTGTCCCCAAGCTGCACTGTACCCTGTCCTGCCAAGAACTGTGCCCCTGTGCTGAGCCTCCTGGGCGCTGAATGGACAGAGACTGCTTTCTCCCCAAGTGCTGTGCCACTCCAAGCGCTGTCACCAGCCTCACAGCTGAAAGAGGCTGCTTTTGTGCCCCACCACATGCTATGGACCCAAGCGATGTGCCCCTTTGAAGCGCTGCATGCCTGACTCACCGCCGCAGCCGAGGTCCCATCTGTGTGCCCTTTGAAGCGCTGTGCCCCCTGAAGCACTATTGCCACTGAGAGCGCTGTCGCCATCACCGCTGCGGCCCAGGGCTGCTGGCGCTGCCTTTCGCCGTCGGGGAACACTCTGGGGCCTGTCTTCACCGCCGCAGCCCGGCGCTTCACCTGGGTGGGCCCCGCTTCTGCCTTCGCCTTTGCCCCCGAAGCCAGGAGAGGGCCTCCGCAGGGCCCACCGAAGCTAGGAACCACCATCACGTGACGGGGCGTCGGCCGTGTCTGTGGCCACGCCCCTACCAACCGCGCAGCCATTGGGCTATGCTGCCCGACGCCCGCAGGCTGTGTTGCCATTGGTGGCTGCGGGCATGCCCACCAGTCGCGAGCACCCTGATTGGTTCCCGGGCCTATGAATGAGCGGTAGGCCCGGGACCAACTCTCTGCATCAGCGAGGGGGCTCCCAAGCCAGGGAGAGGCCTCGATTGGCCCCGTGCCCGCCAGGTGCCCCACCAAGTTAGAGAAGAGCTGTGGAGAGCCCCCGCATTCCTAAGGAGCCGCCTAGCTGGCGCACCACGCCGCAAGGGTCCCGGAGGGCCAAAGGTTAAGGTAACACCCCGTGGGGAGGAGGGCGGAAGGCTGGAGGGGAGCGTGGCCTCCAGGGAGCAGAGAGGAAGCCCTGTGACCGCCCCTCCCCCAGGGGGGAAACTGTAGTAGGGCCCCGTTGGCCCCCGTAAAACTTATAAGGACCCGAACCAAAGGGGAGGAGTGACCGAGGGTCCCCTGAACTGGGCAAACGCCCGAATTAAGTACTGGTTGTTGGTGCTTAAAGTTAACCCCTAGCTAGGGGAGAGTTCTCTGCAGCCTGCCCTTGAGCAGGAAACCTAATTTATGTTGATATACCATACAAATAGGGGTTTCTATGTGACAATGATCCTCTCCTAAGCCTTGGTTTGTAGTATAAAGTACTCAGTGGCAACTAGGAACTGTTCCATTTTGAAGTGGCCCATGGCCCATGAAGTGCTGTCTTTTTACTGAAACTGCTTAGGACAATGTTGATGCACATGCCTATTATATTGGTTGATCTTTCAAGGAATGGTTTTACTTATGCTTCTCCAATGAAACGTTGCCTGATGCATGAATGCTTGGTTTCTAATAATGAACTACTTACCTGCAATAAGATTGATTTAGATAAAAGCATCTTGTTTTAAAGAGACTAGCTGGTGTGGTGTCATTTTATTGCGTGCGTTCCCTGTCTCAGTGTGTGTGCTGCACTTCTGCTTTACACCTAGCTTTAGGGTGCCTTCCCGCTCGCGCCAAGCTACAGCAGTGGAATTGGTGACCCCAGTTCTTACACTGCGTATCTCAACTAAAAAAATATCAGAAATCCATCTGGTTCAAACATTAAATTAAATAGGTGTTTTTCTCCAGGGAGTATCTACAATTACTAATTTTCACATTATGTATGAAAAATATATGCATTTTATTCACATGATGATAAATTATTATACAAAATTGCAAACAAATTAAACAGAATTGGCGAAAAACTCCTCTCTCTTTTTAAATATAAATTTCATTTATTACAACTGACTTTGTACAATTCCACTTGAAGAATAGCACACGGTTGGCCTGAATAGCTGCATGCAGATCGTAACTTATTTCATGAGTACATTGTGTGTACTCCTCTGTTGTCATCATATTGTGTGCCCTCTATTTCACTTAGTCTGTTCATTCATAGGCCACTGGATCATAATCATAGTCAGAAACAGCCAAGAAAAAGTAATAAATCAACAATTAAAATTTCATGTCAGCAAAATAACTGCATCAAGCCCACACTGGCTTCTATCACATCTGCATTCTAACTAAAAGACTACTTCATTACCTTCACCAAAACCTAGGTGGAATACAAATGGTGGATTGCAACCTCCCACAAAATGCCAGGGCCTTGATGAAAACGCCGCCCAAGTAACCGCACACCATGAAAAAGCACTGGAAGCCACCAGAGGCTACAGGGGGCTGAGCCAAGGAATGCTCTTTAGCTGTTTTTTTATTTTTGGAAAACTGATTACATGATGTAACTTAGCAATAGTAGTCTGTAGCCACTCTTATAAAAGGGAAAATGTGTGCAAATGTGGTCTCCAAAAATACCATTCTCTTTCAACAAGAGGTTGAAGTGAGCAGGATTGGAGTGCCACGGTGTGTGAAAAGACAGCCATCCCTGGATGGTTAATTCTGACAGTTGAAATGCTTCAGCTGCAGTGTAAAGCAAGGAGTCTCCTGTGCTCTGAAATCGATGGATGGCAGAAAGCCAAACAAGAAAAAATCTGACTCTCTAGGGTGCCTGCTGTAGCGTCTTCACCGGCCTGGGTACCCTCAAATGATTACGCCAGACAGGGAGCTTAGTAATGCATGTTTTTATTCCTCTGCGCGTTACTGCAAACTCAACATTCTAGATCAGCCTCATTGCAATCCACTCTAACACCTACGTTATACCTCTAATGAGTCCATCAGAAGCCAAAAGGGTTCCATCATTGTTAACCCACAAGACCCTACATCTCCCCTTCTGTTAAATGAAAAATTTCAATTTTATTTTTGCAAAATATATACACAATTAAATCTCTTCAATCAATCTTTTAGATGCTTTAATTGTTCGACCCGATCTGGTAACTGGGAATTGTCATCGTCAATGTTCTGGATTTGCGTTGATCGTGGAAAGGCAGTCATCACTAGGGCATCGACCCAGTCCCTCTTCAACATATAGATGTAAAGAATGAGGAGTTAAATGCCGAAAGAGAGAAAAGTTGTTGGTAATAGACGTCCCAGGGCACTGTTTAGTCACAGATGGGCATATTATCAAGAAACAGCGTTAAAATTATCGCCGCTTTAGCGGCAGGAAACTGCTGCTAAAGCGGCGATAATGGGCTTGATAATATGCCCTTGTGAATTCCCATAGAAGCCCATGTTCACACCATAACCTGGGCTTCTATGGGAATTCTCAAGAGCATATTACCAAGCCCATTATCGCCGCTTTAGCGGCAGTTTCCTGCCGCTAAAGCGGCAATAATTTTAAAGCTGTTTCTTGATAACATATCCCCATGTGTCCCTTAGTAGACACCACTTGAAAAGGCTCTGGATGAAATAGAGCATCAGATTTATTTTCCGCATTTAGTGTGCAAGCACTCTATCCCCTCTCCTAACGACGATATTTTACGCATGTTGTCTTTTGTAAGCACATTTCTGAACCAAGTCCTTCTCATGAGTTGTATTCTCATTCTTCTCTCTTTGATTGGTTTACTGAGGTACCTTGGTTGCCATTGCTCTCCTGAACATCAACGCCGCAATACTTCTACCAGTGGTTGAATGAGTTGTTGAACGATAAGCTCTGAAGGTAGAATTTAACAGTCTTTAAATCGAGCTTTTCAAGAGTTATATGTTGCAGTGCTCCCTTGAGCGTACTCATAAAGCGCTCAGCTAGGCCGTTGACCGGTGGCCACAGAGGTGATGCTTTATAATCAGATGCTCTAAGAAATAAGTCTTGTTAAATGGCCGGCAATTATCAGATTTGAACATGGCTGGAAACCCCCCATTTTGCAAAGATGTCATCTAGTCTCTCAATTACAATCACCGTAAGTTATAGATCCTCAATTAAGGGAAATCGCAAATATTTGTCCACAATCACCATAAGGTGATGTCCATTGTGAAGTGGACCTAAAAAGTCAATAGCTACTATCTCCCAGGCATGCTTCATGGGGTTCTGACAGTTGCACAGATGACAAGCCTTTTGTTCCTTCTCAACCCGCTCATCGAGATATGGAAACCAGACTTTTGTGGCAAAAATTCCACAATGGCCTTCATGGGCCATTTTAATCATCTTCTGCCTCAGACCTCCAAAATCAGTTATGGACAGTTCATCTTTGACATTTTTTATGTTTGATATTCACCATCACTATTTAGAGGTTAAGGGTGTTGGTTCCATGACTGATGTGTGAATATACCTTTCAACTTTAGTATGTCGCTATCATGGCTTGTGGCTGTGAGAATCTAGGTTAAAGAAATAGCCCCTGGTGTGTTTGATTTTACAATGAAATTGATATAGGCTTCAGACATTTTGGATGGAGTACCATGACCTTGGATAGTGAGTCTGGAAAAGTAGACAGCAGGGTTCTGGTCCTTCCCTGGACAATGTACAATGTTATAATTGCACTCTTGTAAACATAGTCTCTATTGTTCAATGTCAGGAGGCATCTAGGCCTTTGGATTGTCACATATGGTTAATACAAATTGATGATCAGTTACCAATTTAAAACTTTATAAAAGGCTTTTTTCATACAGGAATACATGGAAATGTTCACAAGTCCATACCACAGATAAACTTTCGTTTTCAGGTTGTGAATAAGCATGTTCTGTTTGGTACAAACTCCTACCTGCATATGCCACAGTAAGCCATTGAGCATTTGGGTGTCCACTGTGCTGTGCAAGGATGGTGCCATGCAGTTCCCACCAATCAGTAGGAACTGCGCATTTGCGGACAACATAAACTCAGGATGGTGCCAGACTGATTCCCTGCACCCCATAGGATATGTTGTCCCTTGGACCAGCTAGCTCACAGTGCCACCATTAGCCTCATCAGGGAGCGAACAGTTCTGGCAACCACTGAACATGACAACTCTTTTCCCTCAGGAATCGTGATGACAGACTTCAATGTTTGCTCAGTGTTAGAAATGGGGGTATCTAGTTGGCAAGGGTTTGCGCCTTTGGCCAGGTAGGAACCCTTCCTTCTAGTCAGGATAAGGGAGTTAGAATCATAAAATAACCTCTGCTCACCCTCATGGTAGTTTGGCATGAGCAGTCAGGCTATCTTAGAGTCAGTATGTAAAGCATTTGCACATAATCAAATGCGATACAGTGAAGACATACAAAAGGCCACCAAACCAGTTTAGAAAATATACAATATTTTTATATATCCAAAACAAGACCAAAAATGATAAATAAATTCACCATACAGTTCTCAGAAATCTTCAGTAATCAAAATAGACTTGAAATACAGTTCCTTGAAGTCAATAGCTCCATCTGGGACAATCACTGTGTCGTGAACAGCAAATCCAAACAGTTCTAGCTGACTGTGGCATCGCGGGCTAGCTATGGTGCTGGGAAGACCCGCAAAACAGTACCTTAAGAAATTCAGGGCATCTGTGACCTCTTGGTGATTTCCGAAAGAGCTGGCTTCCGTAGGCATCGGTTCTGGAGGTCGGTGCAGGAGTCATCGGGCCCTTGAAGTCACACACGTTGCAGATCAAACTCCTCGCGGTTGAAGTCGGGAGCGCCGGTGTCTGCACATGTCAGGGCTGAGGTGTGAAGTGCAGTGGTGCTGCGTATGGTGAACTCAGGTCGCGGTGCAGGCAGCGGCTCAGTGACAATCGTCTAGCAGTGTTGGTGAGACCATGCCTGTGGCGCGAAGTGATGCTCTGCTTGTTGAGGTGCTTGCAGGTCACGGTGCAAGTAGCGGCTGCGTCGTTGCTCTAGCACTGTCGTTGGCTGACAAACTGGAGTCGATGGTGCCGGCTGGCCAAGGTTGCGGTGCGGGATTGAGAACGGTGCGTTGTGCAACTTATGAGCTGTGCCCTAGAACCGCAGTGCAAGCAGCAGTGTTGAGGTCGGCGCAGAGCGTCGTCTTAGGGGATACCAAGGCGGCATTGTGAAGCAAGGCGGTGCAAAGTGCAGTGCCCACAAGTCGCAATGTATGCAGTTGCTCGGTGGCAGCGGTGGATGGCGTCGTTAGTGAGACCAGGGTTGCAGTGTGGCGGTGCCCTCTGCGGTGCCTTCAGGACACAGAGTTGGCAGCAGTATCGGCAGCAGCATCCTAGACAGCATGGGATTGCCTATTCTTCTGTTGCAGCACAAAACACACAGTCCCCAGTACTGATGACAGGAGAACTTGAAGTCTTTGCTGTTCATGAGACTTCTTGAACCGGGGAAAAGCTCTACCTCTAGCACTTGGAGAAACTCACAAAAATGAAGTTGCTGAAAGTTCAGTCCAGTCCTTTCACTGCCCAAGACAGAAGCAACCACTGCAGGCCAACACAGCAAAGCACACAGCAAAGTGATAGTCCATCCTTACAGCTTCTCTACCTCTTCTTTTTATCAGTCTTCTCGGTTCTAAAAGAGATCGCTGAAGTCATTTATATCCCTGAGACTTCCAACAGGAGGCAAGCTCTACTTAAAGCAGGATGATGAAAATACAATCCAGTCCTTTACCTGCCCAAGACCGAAGCAGCAAGCTTCATGCCAACACAGCAGAGCACGCAGTAAAGTGACAGTTCCTTAGTTCAGAAGTAAAGGGGTCTGGGCCCCAATATTTATACACCAAAATCCTTTGTTCTCTAAAGGCAGAGATTGTCTGTACTACGCCAAAACCAATTATGTCCTCTCTGGCCCAGCTTCCCAGCAGGAGGTGGAGACAGCATTGTCCAAAGCAGACAGGGCCTATTCGGGCGCAAGGGAAATCTCCTCCCACCACTCTAAAGACAGACCGGGGCTATACAGGTGCTTGTGAAAACTCCTCCTACTACTCTGAATGCAGCCCTGGTCTATTCAGTACAGCCCTGACTCATTCAGGAAAGGCCGGACACACATCAATCCCCACTTGGTGGCAATTTGAGAGAATGTACCACCCCAGTCCCTGTCACTCCAAAGCCAGGCAGTCAATACACATCCTAGCAGAGGCACACAGGATGGCTAAGCAAGAAAATACCTACTTTCTAAAAGTGGTATTTTCGAACATAGAATGTAAATATCACCTTTATTAAAAGATGCATCTTTAGATTCTGAGTTCAGGCATACTAAACCTTATTTCCCTATCTTGTCCCAATGGGAAGTTATATTTATCAGATGTTATAAATAAACTCCCATTCTATCCCAGGAGACAGATAGCCTTTCCATAGTGTAAAATGAATGCACTGTAATTCACTACCAGGACATGTCACACACACCAGTACATGCCCTACCTTTCACATACACTGCACCGGATGTATGTCATTACAACGTGGGCTTTACACCGCGCTACCATTACGACGCAGCCATCACAACGCAAGTCGTTACAACGATTCGCGCTGGAGGCGCTGGATTTAGGAATAGTATGATTTACTATTCCAACTCCAGCCTACGTATCAGTAGGGAAGGTGTTGGAATAGTAAACCATACTATTCCTTAGTATATAGCGCCATCCAGCGCAAGTCGTTCTAACGACTTGCGTTGTGATGGCTGTACCGTAATGGTAGCGCGGTGTAAAGCCCGAGTTGTAATGGCTGTCTCCCCACTGCACCCTGCCCACAGGGGTACCTTGGTCCTACCTTAGGGTAACCCTGAGCGGAACTCTGCAAAGTGCAAAAAAACTCTGCTGCACTACGCAGAGCTCCTCAAGGGGAGGAGTACGATAGAAAAAATGCAGTTCACGGTGATTGCACAGTGCTGAATGCTTGTCCGCACTGTGCAATCATTGCGGACAGAACCATGCACACTGCAAGTGGTCCCTGCTTTCCTTTTCTGCCGCTCGAGTAGATTTTTACTTGAGCAGCAGCTTTCTTAACACGAACAGGGAATTTCTCACTGGGAGCTGTCGAAAGCATACGTGTCCACTCGCAATGAGAAACCTGACCCCCCTCCGCGTTGAGAAATCTCCCCGGGATGTTGATTTTCCACGCTTGCGCTAGGCAACTTGATGTTGACGATTGCGAACAAGGAAAAATCTTGCCGGTATGTTGATTTTCCTTGCTTGCGGTCGCCAACTTGATGTAGACAAACGTGAGCGAGGGAAAAAAACTCTGCTCCGCAACGGGAACCGGAGCTTTCTTGAACTCCACGATCTCCACGTAACGCGGAGTGCAGAAAACTCTGCAAACTCCACAAGCGGAGCGGAGTTCACCACCCAGGGTTACCTTAGGGGTGACTCACATGTAAGAAAAGAGAAGGTTAGGGCCTGGCAAGTGGGCGCTCTTGCAAAGTCGACATGGCAGTACCAGACTGCACACAGGCTCTGGAATGGCAGACCTGAGTTACCTTTTCAGGGATAATCATGTGGGTGGCACAATCAGTGCTGCAGGCCCACTAGTAGCATTTGATTTACAGGCCCTGGCACACTCCGTGCACTTTATTAGGGGCTTACCAGTAAATCAAATATGACAATCATGGAAACACCAATCCATAATACAATTTACACAGAAAGCATATGCACTTTAGCACTGATCAGCAGTGATAAAGTGCCAAGAGTCCTAAAACCAACAAAGACAGGTATGGAAAAAATTGGAGGAAGAAGCAAAATGTTTGGGGATAACCCTGAAAAAAGGGCCATTTGCAACACAACCTCTTCCAGTCGAAAGCCAGGGTAGACCAATTCATACCTCAATGGGCTTCCATGCTTGGGGAGCTAGAGCGTGGAACCTGTCCCGCAACAGCAGGGGTCTATTCCCATTCTATGCCTTCCTAAATCCAGATGGATCCCTCTATCCACACTCTCAGACCCCAATAAGCTGACGAATGCGGAACCCGTATCCTCACCTGTGCAACCCAGGACTTCCAGGGGAGTACACCAAACCCCCAACTCCACGAAGGAAGCACACTCCTCATGAGCTGTGCAAGAGTCTGCCTGGTGCAGGTCTCCAGCCTCCTGTCTACCTGACAGAGCATGAAGACCCCCAGGCCAGAAGTGGACTCACCGGGGTCAGTACTGGGGTGCTCTGACCTCAGAGTTGGCAACCCCTGACCCACTGGTGCTAATGACAGTCTTTAATTTCTGTGCTTGCAGCGCCAAAGGTGCCGGTGATATAGGTAAAATTAGAAAGTCTGTAATCTTGCCGTTTTTAAGTCCTGGAATTGTCTGGGTAGTGTTGACGGTAGGGGCGCTGACCTTTATGTCAAGTAGGTCTACTGGGTCTTCGTCGGAGGTGTAGTTTGTCCCTTCGCTCATTTTTCTGCAGTGTTGTTGGTTTCCTTTTTTTTGGGTTGACTGTGGGGTCTGTTCTGACTCTCCCCGATCTCATAATGGGGAGGGAGTGCGGATGATTGATGAGCCTGCACCCTTCCCTTTTCTCCTTTCAGCCTCGCAGACCCCTGCACACCACTGTTGCGTTGTGTTGGCTGTGGCGTTTGGGTCTCAGTTGAGAGAGTGAAGGATTCTGTTATCAGCTTTATGTAGGCTTTGTGGAGGCTGGGGGGTTGCAGGGTGTATGAGATATGCACGCTCTTGTGGCTCGTTTTGTGTTGATCCTGAAACCCCTATTGCTCTCTTGGTGATGGGGTGTGTTGGGGGACCGCAGTGCAGTGTAGCACAGTGCAGTTCTCCTATGGCCTTTTCCTCACCACCAGTCACTTGTACTCTTGTGGGGGAGAGGTTCTTGTGGCTCTTAACGACCCTGACTTCTGTGGCCTCTATGTCCTTTATGTCCCTTATGCCCCCATTGCGCCCCTGGTTCTGAGCCCCCTCGGCGATGATGCTCTGTTCTCCACTCGATGCTCGGCAGCTCTTGGTCCTTCTGCCTGAATGCCGTGCAGGGCTGACGGCCCCCTGGCTCCCAGGTCCCTCCTGACGCCTGCTGCCTGCTGGGGCTTGCACGCCTCTCCTCCGTGCTGGTTTGCTCGGCGCGGCTCTGCTTTGGAGCTGGCCAGCTCGCTTGTTTGGTCGCCCCCCTGGTGTTTGGCCCCTCCTACACCACACCGCACTGCTTACGATGCACCTGGGGTACAGGAGCGGGGAAGGCGGGCTGCTCTCTGAGAGCCGCGGATCGCTAGGAGCACAAGGAGCGGTTGCAGAGGTGGGCGGGGGGGAGCCGGGGACCACTCCAACCTGCTAAACTGCAACCTGCTCGATCCCAATTTCCTCCGAGCGCCGACTCTCTCCGCTGCTCAGCTCCGGCTCCGGCTCTGCTCAGCTCCGGCTCCTGCTGCTCGGAACGCTGACTGCTGACGAGGCTCCTCCTCCAACTCAGGACAGAATGCACTGCTAGATTTGATGTCATTAGCACTAAAAGAATGTCCCAGTCGGTGGGCTCGCTATCAAAAGCTCTGCAGCCTCAGATTAACACTCAGAGCAACATTTCACGAGAGACCAGCCAAAGTCCCTGGAAAAATCCCATTACAATGATCAACAAACAAACAGTGAATACACAAATTAGTACAAGGGAAGCAGTTAACAACAGCAATGCCCAGAAAGAATCATGCGCTGAACGCTCGGAGGCTCCAGGGCAAAAACATCAAACGCACCAGAGATGCGTCGCTCACTAAGTCTGGGCTCATACTTTGGCTCCGTGGCACCTGACTCTGGGGCTGATAGCCCAATAGCCTTAAGAAAGGACATCAAGGACAAATTGGACAAGGCCACAACAGACAAAGAAATCGTAGACCCGCAACAAGGTGAACGGACGAAAGCCAATGTCCACATACATCCAAAAGAATCACCAGGCACAGAGGACCCACCAAAGGATGACACAACACCAAAATGCCCTCCAGGCTCAGAAACACAGGAAGCATGTGACAACTTAAGCGTAGGCAGTTCAACAATTCGCCACGTGGCAAACACTCAGCCACCTAACGGACTGTCAGGGCTATTTCCCCTCCATTACACCATTTCTTCACCAATCAAAATAACCTCCCCAAAAGGCCCTGAGTCCAGGAAAAAAAGGGAAAACCAAACACCTATCCCAGGCACAGGCCAGGGTGGAGACCCACGAGTTTCAGTTCGGAATAAACCAGGGGATAAAGCCTGGTCTAGTCCCCAAGCAAGCAGCCATCAAACAGACAATTTTCTACCAGAACAGGCTCCATTGTGGCCGCCATTTATAAGTATCATGGAAACCATCTCCTCATCGCTATTTCAACACTCTGAAAAATTGGAGTTACAGATAGATCTTCTACAAATCCTGGCATCCCACGTGGTGGGTATAGACAGAAAGATACTAGAGCTAAACTCCCTTATAGAACGGGTACAGAAAGACCCGCACACAATGTATCATGAATGGCAGTGCTTCGAAACAATGAACCATCTCAAAGTCCTTCCGACCATCTTAACTGACATTCTGTCATAAGTACAAAACAAAACAAAGGACCATAACAAAACCACTCAAATCCCCGGTATAGAAATTCTTCCTGAACACTCGACTAGTTCAACTAGCGGCGATACATCAACCAGTGAGGACACACGGGTGGACCTAACGGAAGGCAGTCCAATATATCATTCATCAATTGCCCAGATAGCAATTTCCGAAAATAAAATATCCCAACACAAAGGCATTGATGATCCAGTCAATTCAGGGAGAGAAGATTCCGGCCCATCACAAAATGGGCGACAAAATTTCAAAGGTACTGACTATCTAGTCAATCTAGTGAGAGAAGATCCCGGGCCACCATTCAACGGCCAACAAATACAAACTAACCCTTTAACAAAACGAGAACGCAAGAGACTGAGGAAAGCCAGACAAAATAAGCATCATGGTAAAAAAGTAACAGCACCACCTAATAGGCATCAGGACCAAGACCCCCCAATGGCTAGCAACCTAAAAACAAGCTTGACTCTAGGAACAACATCGCAAGGACTGAAGGGAAAAGAGTCAACCAAAAAGGACCAGGAACAGCAAGGGGAAATTTGGCAGGATCCTCCACCGTTGACTCTGTCCCAGACAGTCACATCAATTGAAAATCCTAGTAGCCAAAGAGTCCACAATCAAACACAAGATTACACAATAACGCAACCGGCGGTTCATCCACTCGCGCAGAAGCTGCAAGCAGAACAGAAAAGCATTTCGCACTATTTTCCAAAAATGGCAAAGGTACAAAAAGAAAAGCCTCTGGCAACCGAGCAGCAACAAAGAGTCACCACACAAGGCCCAGAGTGCCCAAGATCCCACCAGCCCGCTTTCGACATCAAGCCAGTAGCTCAGCCGATTTTTTCAAATCAGGGCAACCCAGTCAAGAATTCCAAAATAAACAACCAAATCAGGCACATGGATCAGAAAGAAGAGTCAGATTAAATCTATCCACCCGGCTCAACAACACACGAAATTATTCCGCACTATAGTTCCAGGGGGAAGCATGACATCCTTAATCGGAGCGCCATTTTAAAACTTTCTAATTTGTTTGAAACCCTGAGACATGTGAACACAAACCATATAGAAAGCATTGAATTCAAACCAATCTCAAATGCAAACAGGAGAGAAATGACAGTAGCCACATGGAAGGATCCTGTGATAGCCAAGGTTTTTTGGCGATATAGAGAAGAATTAGCAAAATAGAGAATTGAAATCAGGCCAGTAGCATTAGAAAGATACCTGGGCCCATTATCCTTGCTGGCAGAGGAAAGATCACAACCAGACAGTGGAATACTTCGGGGGGCGGTTGGTTGCTTGGACAGTATCAAGGGAGGATGGTCCAACTTACGTATCATTCCTCAAGGCTCGTCAGGAGGATCCAGTGAGAGCCGAACAATCCTACCCCCAACGCCAAGCCACGCGGATCACATGATGGAGGAAGCATGAAAACTGAACTTGAAAGCATGCTCATGGAACATAAACGGATTGGGGGGCAAAACAAATGATGCAGAATTATTAGCATTTCTAAAACAATTCAACATTATTTCACTCCAAGAGACCTGGTCAACTGCATCCGAGCACATAGACGGCTTCAAAGAAATCCAACAACACGCCATCAAAAGAGGCCCTTTAGGCAGGGCAGCTGGAGGCCTATCGATCTATTTGAACACCAGCATCCCTTGGTCCTACGTTACCATCGATACGGGACAAACATGGATCCAGTGCATCAAAATCAAGCTGTCGCCAGACCCCAGCCCAGGACTGCAGGGTGCTCAAGAGGCTCGGTGTAGGAAGGTGGATACCTGACAATGGTTACCCCAGATTTTTTTGCCTAGTGTTTAGCTGGTTTTCGACTTAGTTGGCCTGGGATCCTGCTAATCAGGACCCCAGGCTATCTGCTGGCTCTGTAAAATGGACTCCATGTACCCTAGGTACATCTCCAGTTGGATATTGGGTCACCTTATCAGCCCCTGTACAGTGTCCTATAGGTACCCAGGGCATAGATGCATCCAAGGCCTACCAGGGGCTGCAGAATATCTTTTGCCACCCCTGGCTGGCCATCCAAAATGACACAACTGGCTGATCACTAAGCTGGGGCAAGGTGGTATAATCACCCCTTGCTTAGATATAGTATACCTATATCTGGACACATATATACCTACAAGTCACTCCTAAGGCAGACCTTAACAATCCTGGAGGCAGAGTACTTGGTTTTATGTGAGATGGTGCTCTAGCATGAGCTGAGCCTGTCTGCAGCTTTCGGAACCAAGTCCCTTAGCTGTTCTGGGATATTGCCATACCATATACTCTTAAGTGCATTATAATCCTCGCGGTTACTTGCTAACTTTGGTTTGGCTTTATCAAAACATGTTGTGTAAGGTGTCATACACTTTGGAATACTACCCCCTCGCCATTTCTGGCGACAGGGGTAGCATTCCACCCTTCTTGAGGGAGAAGACATGTTACTTTGCTTAAACGCGGTTAAATCTAACCAGAGCCTCAGCATCACAAAATGGATGCTGCTGCCACCAACACAAGTCTGGCCTCCTGCTGCTGACCAAACCTCCGGCAGGGGAGGCCTGGACAAATGGTATCCTGTCACAGGGAGGTGTTACACCACCCCAGACAGGAGATAGTGGATTGGGGCAGGGATGGCTGAATGAAACTAGACACTGCCTTGGGCGCACAAGGCGTCCCATGCATAGTACAGTTCAAACCTGTGCTGGGGCACTCCAGCCCCAGCTCTGGCGTGAAACTAGACAAAGGGAAAGGGGTGTAAACACCCCCTTCCTGGGCCCCACCCATAGGAGGGACCTAGCAGGTGATCCAGCCCCTTGATTTGGAATAAAGGTAGCAGCTATGCCAATGCAACTTAGATCATCCTGACTGAAACTTTGTAACAAAACTCTGGACCCTTCCACCTCCTTCTCAATGTAGAAGACTGAAGAATCTGCCTTGTGGTCAAGGAGTGGCCACCCTGTGCAAGCAGGCACCATCAGCACATCAAGACTTCCTTTGCCGTTGCTCCCGCCGGAGCTCGAATAACAGAGACCAACAAGACCTGGACTCTCAGACTTCCAACAGCTCGATCTACAGTCCTAGCAAAGCTTAGACCCATGGAGGCGATGTGAGACGTGGGACCGGCCATCTTGAAAAATCAACAAAGTGCTGCCTGTGCAGCTTCCGAGGCTCCCTCGATGCTGTGCTTTGGGGTTTGAGAAGCCCCATCCCCGAGCAGCCTGTGCTCTAAAGATCACCTCTCCACACTCTCCGAGTGCTGCGTGGGGCCCTTTTGCACTTTTCCTGCTCGACACGTTGTCCGGTCGCTTGCCCATTGGCCAGTGGCCTCTGTGAGGACGAACCTATGATTTTGAACTGCTGGTCTGGTTGCTCCAGACTGGCTCCAGCTCCCCTGAAAAGGAGCCATTGATCTGACCCTCCCGGTCCGATCAAGAAGACATCTTCGAGTCCTGCGTGGGTTGCCTTTGCCAAGGCTTGGTGACTCCAATTCGAGTACCGACACCGCCGACAGCAAGAGCCTTCGTGGGACAGCTCGTGTTTACCAGCTGGTCATCCTCGATCTTTCCTGGTCCACGTGGCAGCGGAGACAAACTACTCAACAGCACCTGATCGCAACCAGACATTGCCTGTTTCCGTCCTGGTTCCATCCTGGTCACTGGCTAGTGACCCAGACTCTGTCCCCTCTGCTTTCAGGTACTCTTCATCTTCGATCCACCCATGGATCCAACCGGACTCTTCTCTCCTGGCCGCCTGCAGCATCTTTTCCTCCAGGCTCCATAGAACTTCACGACGAAACCCGACACACTTTGGCACCTATGCACCCCCTTCCTGTGGGTGAGGTAACAATATAACTCCAGTGCTCCTGTAGTGGTTTACGCCTCTAGTGTCCTAGTTTTAAGTGGCTAAGTTCTAGTCCAGTTGGAAGTCTCCGAAACCTAACACTTTCTGATTTTTACGCACCATTGACTTGTATGGTAAACACGGTTGCCTATAGACACTGCACCCGCATCCTGAGGGCCTCCTATGTCCTAACCTTCATTAGTCTAGTGTAGGCCCAGAAATTCCCAAGGCCCTAGGCCTTACCATTGTTCGTGACATGATACTTATACCACTTTTTTAATATATGGTTTGAGTGGCCACCCGGCCTATCCATAATTGTGCAGCTTATTGTATGTTACATTGATTCTTTGTTAAACGGTTGTGCTTCTGTGCTCATAAAGAGTATAGGGGATTAATCTAGAAATAAATTAATATATTTTGTCATATATAACTTGTGTGGTGTCCTTTCATTTGGTATTTAAAAGGATTGCATATGGTAAAACAGCTGGCTTCACATGCCCTCTTGAGTTTAGCCTAAGACTGCTTTTGTCCATGCTACCCCTAGGATAGCTGGTCTATAAGGTTGACTTACGACCAATCACCATAAGGGTCGTTTGGACTGGTGCACGGTGCTCACTAGAATAGTGACCATCATATACCAGGCCAATTTCTCACACTCGGTCATTGGTAATCTGCAACATTTACATACACCCATCATCCAAGAAGAAATCAGAGAAAATCTTGACGCTGAAAGCACTCGTCAAATCTATGCAATCCACGTACCCACAGGTGGGGCTGGTCGTGTCAAGTGACCTGAACATATTCCTACTTCAAAAGGATCACGCACAAAACATCAAGCAAAACACACGGAATGGCAAACCAATTCCTCCAATGATAACAATCTACCGGAAAAAGGATAAGCACGGTCAGCAGTGTGCCTTAATGTTCACCAAGACTGGAATGATCCCTTTGAATGGCCGCTTTCCACAAGATCAGCCAGCATCCCCGACCAGAATCGCCAAACAGGCTCAAGCAGTCCTGGACTATACCATAGTGGACCTAGAGGTATTACAAACAATCGTTACCTACAAAATAATCCACAAACTGGAGAGCGATCACAGTCTGCAATCAATCGAGCTCAGCTATCAATATACAAGGGCACCAGTATTCAAATCCCTGATCGAATCCCCGAGTCTCTATAATCTAAAGCGATTAGTATGGAATGGAAAGAACATTGAAGAAATAATGACACATGTGAAAAAATTCCATATAGAAGTCACTGGGAAAACCCCATTAGCATACCAGGGCAATTGGGAAAAGATGATCACAAGCCTAACTAACAATTTTGGTCACCAAACTCATACTCACAAAAGTAAATCAAACAAAGTACTCCAGGCGCCCCTGGGTTCAATAGTGTGTAAAAAAAGGACTTTAAATCAAGAAATCAGAAAGTTACTAGGAAAAGACAAGTCAAAGGGTGAAGACACCAAGCGACAAATCTATAACCTGAGGCAAAAATATAAAAAAGACGTTTGGTTAGAAAAATCGAAAACATCAAACAGAAATTTTGCAACAACTACTAGAATATAACACATCTAACAACAACAAGAAATTTTGGGAAGAAATCAACAAAGTAGCAAACGGAGAAGCCCAGGCCTTCAATGCAAACATTTTACAGGAAGACTGGATCCAGCATTTAGAGCAATCCCAAAAGAACAAACTTCAAGCATGGAATTTAGACCGTTCTATCTACCAACAAAACGAAATCCAAGAAGCGGATCAAAACTTTGATGAAAACTGGATCACGTCATCCCAAGTACAAATGGTCCTAAAAAAACTGAGGTCAAAAGGGGCGCCGGGCCCAAATGGTTTACCAAATGGACTGTTCAAACACGATCAACTCTTCTGGGTGGAATATCTTACCCCGTTGTATAACAACGCCTTCCACACCGGAAGCATACCTCCATCATGGAGAGGGAGTATTTTGCATCCAATCTTCAAGGCAGGTGCAAGAACAGATCCAGCCAATTACAGGCTGATCGCTCTCAAAGATGTAGAGGCCAAAACATACGCATCAAATCTGTTGAGAGCTCTGGAAGACTGGGTCAGCTCGAATAAAATTCTTCCAATCACCCAGACGGGGTTAAGGCCTGGAACTAACACGTCATGCAATCTGCTCGCGTTAAACCTTCTGGTCGACAGAGCAACGGAAAAGTCAACCAAACTGTACACCTGCTTTGTAGATTTAAAAGCGGTGTTCGACACAATATCAAGGGAGATCCTATGGCAAAAGATGGCCAATTGGGGAATACCATTGAAGTTGTTACAGGCATTATAAACCTATACTCATCCACCTGGGTCAAGATAAAATTAGGTAATGGCGACAGAACAACAGCAAAAAACCCCACCCATGTCGGCCTCAAACAGGGATGTGTATTGGCCCCTACCCTTTTCAACATCTTCACCGCGGACCTGGATAAGTGCATCTCGGAGATACAAAGTGACCCTCCAAAGTTAGCACATCAAAAAATAAGGAGTATACAGTACGCTTATGACATCGTACTTTGCGGCCAGACCCCCCTGGGTCTACAACGTTCCATCATGAAGTTGCATGAATACATCAGCGCGCATGGGTTGCTATTTAACTATAACAAAACGAAGATCGTCTGTTTTGCCCCCTCTCCCTGCACCTCTCAGAGTCAGTAGAGTCTCCCATCCACCCCCAGGAATATGATCCCCAATCCACCTCAGGGACACTATGCACCACTGGAGTTATCTCACAATCCTGAACCCCCTGGTATAAGCCAACCCCTCCATGAAGCAGGGTACCAAGTCTGTATGTGTGTGTACCTCACCCTCAGTACTTGACCTAACACTTTTGTTTGCTGCCACCACCTGGGCTGGATCTAGCCGTCCTTGCTTCCCAGTCCAGCTCTCTCACTTTACGCTCATGATCCAAGATCATTTTCCTTTCCTCCATGGCTATTCTTTTGCCTTCCCTCTCATTTACCAGCCAGAGTTTTTCCAGTTCAAACTTCTGTGCCTACCACCTGTCCACCAGCTACTCTGGGGGCAAGCCACTGCTGCCTGGCCTAGAGAGTTACCCCCTCCCAAAAGCACATCCATCCTAGGAATAGGTTCCTCTGCCTCCATCCGGAGATCTCCAGACTGCCCAATTGCATGTTTGGTTGCTACCCAGCCCTCAGTGCCCTTTGTAGCTCTTCTTTCCTGTTGAGGTCCCTGATTTGGACTTTGAGGTTTTTGCAAATAGCCTACAACTCCTTCACGTTGTAGGTTTCTACCTCTCCTCCTCAAAGGCCACTTCCTAGGATGCAATAGATTATGTTCTTGATTCAGGCATGATGCAATAGCAAGTTCAAGTTAAAAAATGATGGGATCACAAAAAAAGAGCAAAAGGAAAAAGAACCTGTATGTGGCACGTAATGGTTGCAATATGGTAGAAGTGCACACCAATCACTGTAAGTCAGGTGCAAACACAAGCCCTATCCTCACCACTGTCAACCAATGCTAGAAATGGGGGTCTCTAGTTGGCAAGGGTTTGCACCTTTATCCAAGTAGGGACAATTCCTTCTAGTCAGAATAAGGGAGTTACACTCCTAAAATAACCCCTGCTCACCCCCTTTGTAGCTCGGCACGAGCAGTCATGCTTATCTGAGAGGCAGTGTGTAAAGCATCTGCACATAACCAACAGTAATACAGTGAAGACACTACAAAAGGACATCACACCGGTTTAGAAAAATATACAATATTTTTATATATCCAAAACAAGACCAAAATTGACAAAAATCCACCATACAATTCTCATAAATCTTCAGTAATCATAATTAGGGCTCCCGGTTTTATGGTATTTATTTTTTTGCCATTTCCGTCTTTATTTATCCATATTTATTTTTCAGGCATTTTTTCTGTATTTATTCACGTTTATTTTTGCCACAAGCGAAAGACGGCGCTACAGCTAGTATTTTTCCACATTTATTTAAATTGACAATGCACACATGCGCCCAGTTGTTATTGGTCAACACTATTGTTGTGTATGCTTCTGTTCTGTCACTCGCTCTTTCGCGTGCTGCTGCTCTTGCGCGCTGTTCTCTCGCGCATTGTGTTTCTTCAAAATATATGTTATCATTCAAATGTGTTTGTATTGCTTCATGGCACGATCCGCGATCGTGCCGTTTCACAGTTGAAGTTACCAAAAGAGAATGCCAATACTGCGCATACTAATTAGTAAGTTTGCAATTGAGGTAACCTTCACTCAATTGAAAAGACCACTTTTTCAGTCAACTATCTCTTTGAATCAATCTTTTTATTTTTGCTTATTTGTTAGCATGAATTTATGGAATTTCACGTTTACATACAAAAGGTGTTCAAACGAATTTCTGCAATGTATTACACATCAGTGTGTTCAGTGAAAACCAGGTCACAACAGTGACCACAGTTTTTTATAATCACAAAAACTCAACAGGGTCGACGCGTTTCGAATCCCTTTGGCACTCAAAGGATTCTAGAATGACCTTGCGCACATCTTTCATTATTGTTTACGGTGTTTGTCTAGTGTCCATCATTGTTCACGAGTATGTGTCTAACATTGTCTTTGGGTAAATTGTCTTGTTGTCTCACAAATTCTTACTAAGTAGTCCCCGCTCTTTCCTCATTAGGGACTACGGCTCAATTCTTTCCACTGAACACACTGATGTGTAATACATTGCAGAAATTCGTTTGAACACCTTTTGTATGTAAGCCAAGAAATGCGCGGCGGCCTTTTTGAAGTCAGGCAACTATTGAAACCAATAGGAAAATACAGAAAGAGAGGAAAATAGACAAAAAAGACAAGAAAAACAGCAAAATAAAAGCAGAAGACAGTGGAAACAAAGGGACAATAAAGAATTTTTGAAAAAAGAGTTACAGAGGAGAAAAATGAGCGACAACGATGAGAAGCAGAGCACACAAGCAATATTCTGCAGGCCTCTACCATTCAGCCTATCGGAGCCGCAAGCAGGCATCAGGTGGGTAAGGTGGATCGGAAAATTTGAGCGCTACATGAGCGCCACGGACGTCCCAGACAGCAAACAACTGCACCTACTTCTGAATCTCGCAGGGGACAAAATAGAAGATCTGCTGTTAACTTTCCCCGCTGATCAAACAGCAGATTACAAGGGAGTGATAAAGTGTCTCACGCAGAAATTTAACCCTCAACGAAAAGCTGATTTTTGAGAGGTACACCTTTAACACTGAATGCCAGCAAGGTGGAGCGAGCTTAGACGATTTTGCGACGAGACGGAGAAAACTGGTTGCATAGTGCGAATTTGACGACAATGAGCACGCAATATTATTGAAGGTTGTCAATCAGTGGAGTTCCGAACACGTATCCTGAAGGAACCAATGACGCTGGAAAAGATATTGACAATGGCTCGCATGGAGGCACGGGCCACAGTGCATGCCAATCAGATGGAGATGGGAAAGGAGAAGAGAGTAGCATTAGCACATCGCGTAACTGGGAATTAAAAAAATAAGAATTCCAGGTGGCGGTACCACCAAAGAAGAGCGCACTAACATGTTACGGATGTGGCCTTGAGTTCCCACATTCTGCCCAGCAATGGGCCAGAAGTGCAGGAAGTGTAACAGGGAAAATCACTTTCCAAGCACATGCATGACCAGACAATTCAGAAGTGTCAGGGGCAGAACAATAAGACCACGGATGACCAGCAGCAGGTATGCACAATACATGGAAACAGCAAATCGCAGTTCCTTTGACGAGTCCAAAGAGACAGCAGCACCTGTAAGAGAAGAGAGACTATATCTAATGTCAGACGCTCGAAAGGAAGATAAAAAGACAGAGCACATTCATCTGGTGGAGAAGCAGCAAATAAAGAAAACCGCCACTGTGGACATTGAGGTGGGGAAGCACCAAGCTAAGTTTGTGCTTGACAGTGGAGCCACATGCAACATCATGTGCAGTTCAGAATACAAGAAAATGAAAGTGAAACCACAACTATCACCGTCGACCGTGGATGTGTTGACATGGGGCTCTAAAAGACCAGTAGAAAACATGGAAAAATTCATGGAGACTTTAACATACAAAAGCAAGTCCTACCAAGAAGAAATGCACGTGCTCAAGGGTGATATCCCAGCACCATGCCTGCTATGCAACGTGACGGCGCAGGTGATGGGGCTACTACCAATGACGTACCACATGTCAGAAACGGAGAACATTCTACAAGAATACCCAGCCATACTGTAGGGTCTCGGCAAGCTAAAGGGAAAACAGATAACTTTACATATCAATGAATCAATTAAGCCGGTAGCCCAACATCATAGATGAGCACCGATCCACCTACAACCACAAGTTAAAGAAGTGATAACAAGCTTACTGGCACAATATATCATTGAACCGGCTGAAGGGCCAATGCCTTGGGTATCTCCGATTGTGGCAGTTCCGAAGAATAACACCTCAAAGATCCGCATCTGTGTAGACATAAGGATCCCAAACACTGCAATCGCAAGGGAACGTCACCCAGGGCCGCACCTTAACGACATGATCAGCTGTGTCACTGGGGTCTGCCTAGTCTCGATGCTGGACCTATGCAAAGGGTACCATCAATTAGAACTAGATCACCAGTCCTGGTACATCATGACTTCTCCACACACCTTGGTCTGTTCAAATACAAGCGACTGAGCTTCGGAATATCATCGGCAGCGGAGATATTCCAGGAGACAATAAGGCAGGTGATAAGGCCGCTGCAGAACAGGCTCAACTATAGTGATGACTTTTTGGTATTTGGCTAAAAAGATAAAGAACATGACACCGCTTTGCGTCAAGTGTGTTCCCCGCTGGAGCAGGCGGGCCTAACGTTGAATGGAGACAAATGCGAGCTGGGGAGAGGGGAATCGGTGTTCTTTGGACACATCTTCTCCAAGCACGGGATGAGGCCAGACCCCAGCAAAGTAGAAACCCTGAAGAACACAAATCCTCAAACGGATGTTGCAGAAGTGAGATCATTTCTAGGACTTGCCAGCTACTGTGCTCGATATATACAGGATTTTGCCACGGTGAGCACACTGCTAAGAGAGCTGACCAAACAAGGACAGAAGTTCGTCTGGCCTCAGGAATGCAACAAGGCATTCGAGGAGATCAGAAAAACAGTGATGACTGTGGAACATCTTGCTTACTTTGACCCGTAACAGTGCACTGAACTGACTGTAGATTCCAGCCCAGTAGGACTATGGGCAATACTAGCGCAACACCTGCCAGGGACAGACTCACCAAGGAAAGTTGTTGCGTATGCAAGTAAAAGCTTAACAGACATTGAGAAAGCATACTCGCAAACAGAAAAAGAAAGCCTAGCAGTGGTATGGGCATGTGAAAACTATCACATGTTCATCTACAGGAAGTCATTCACCATCATAACTGACCACCAGGCACTGGTAACGATCTATGGCA
Organism: Lissotriton vulgaris; assembly: GCF_964263255.1. Lineage (NCBI taxonomy): Eukaryota > Metazoa > Chordata > Amphibia > Caudata > Salamandridae > Lissotriton > Lissotriton vulgaris. The sequence goes on from NC_141685.1 coordinate 245,103,594, forward strand.
GCCCGGCAGCCAAAATGCCACCCAGGATTGTGCGCTGGGGCATAAGGCTGATGGACTATGAGTATGACTTCACGATTGTCCACAAGCCAGGGAAAGAACACTACCCGGCAGACGACATGTCAAGACACCCGCTGCCGCAGGCACAAGAGACAACACCAATGGCAGAAGAGTACCTAAATTTCATATTAAAGCAAAACACCCTGGCACTGAAAACACTGGTGGAGCTAGCAAGGGAGACTAAGGACGATGCCACACTGCAACTGGCCATGGAGACAATGAGAAGGCAGAGATGGAGACACATCAACAATAACTGCACATGGGGAGAGGGAGTATGCAAGGAAGAAGTATTGGCTCTAAAGAAGATACATGAAGAACTGTCTGAGACGGACACAGGAATAATGATGCGAGGGACAAGAATAGTGATACCAGTTTCCCTCAGGCGGCAACTGGTCAATCTGGCTCATGAATCACACTGAGGCATAGTAGCAACGAAGAAACTGCTAAGAGAGAAAGTATGGTTCCCAGGGCTAGACTGCTTGTTGGAAAACACCATCACGTCATGCCACCTCTGTCAAGTGACAGGATCACCAGCCAAGCATGAACCACTACAAATGTCCAAACTGCCAAGAGCGGATTGGACAACGTTAGCAGCTGATTTCTTTGGACTGCTTGACACAGGCAATTATCTGTTTGTAGTCATGGATGAGTACTCGCGATTTCCTATAGTGCGACAAGTGTCATCAACATCAGCAACAGCAACCCTACCAATATTGGATGACATCTTTGCAGCATGGGGCTCATCCGAAACACTGAAAACAGACAATGGTCCTCCGTTCTCAGGAGAAGGTTTCTGCAGATTCATGGCCTACCTAGGAATAAACCATAGGAAGATAACTCCCCTATGGCCTCAGTTGAATGGAATGGTGAAGAGGTTCATGGGGAACATGAAAAAGGTAGTTCAAAGAGCGAGGCTGGCGCTGATATCACTTGGCCAAGCCCTGTGTCAGATCCTACGTGACTACAGAAACTCACCCCACAGCACCACAGGAAGATGCCCGGAGGAGCTAGTACTGGGAAGAACATGCAGGACATGACTACCGCAAGTAGAAGCAACTATGGCACCAGAAAACAGCAGCATTGCAGCAAAAGACAGAGAGGTGAAAGAAAAGATGAAAGAGTACGCAGATGCCAGGCGACACGCCATCCCGTCATACCTGAAGAAAGGGGACAAAGTGGTAGTGCGCCAACAGCAACAAAGGAAATCTGACAGCATGTTCTCCCAAGACCCGCTGACAGTAACGAAAGTGAAGGGCCTAATGATCACGGCAGAGTCAGAGCACCAGAGGATAACAAGGAACAGCTCACACTTCAAAGGACTGAAGGAGAAGTATGAAGAAGACCAAGATGTGGAAAACAGCCGATCAAAAAGGGTCGGAGAGCAAAGACAGGAAACACATAATAGTGAGGTACCAGCAGATGAACAACAAATGGAGGTCGGCCCAAGAAGAGCATGCAAACGGCCCAAAAGAGTAATAGAGGAAATGTAATGGGCGAAAGCACACCTGCAAGTGCCCTGACAGACTTGCATCTATTTCCATCTACACATCTCTGGTTCTTGACTCGCTTGTCATTTCTTTGTGACAAAAGGGGGAGATGTAGTGACCTGGGGAAGGGCACTAGGACCCTGTAATGGACAGAGGGGTCAGGAGGGAACTGGACACCACATCCGGTCAGGGGTGTGGGGAGGGACATTATTATGGAGAGACAAGAATGGAAGAGGTGTGCATAACCAGATTGAGATGCAGAGATAATAAATAAAGAAACTTAATCTCCTACCTGTGTCCCGTGTGTTCTGTGGGTCAGTGGACATGACAGTTCCTTAGTTCAGCAGAAAAGGGGTCTGGGCGTCAATATGTATACACCAAAATCATTTTTTTCTCTAGAGGCAGAGTGTTTGTGCTCAGCCAAAACCAGTTCTGTTCTCTGGCCCAGCTTCCCAGTGGGAGTTGGAGACCGCATTGTCCAAGGCAGACCAGGCCTATTCAAGGGCAAGGGAAATCTCCTCTCACAACTCTAAATGCATATGCCTATTCAGGTACTAGTGAAAACTCCTCCCACTACTCTGAATGCAGCCCAGGTCTATTCAGCCCAGCCCTGACTCATTCGGGAAAGGCAGAGCACACATCACACCCCCTGTGGCCGTCTGAGAGAATACACCTGACCAGCCCCTGTCACTCCAAAGCCAGTCAATACACATCCTAAAAGAGGCACACGGGATGGCTAAGCAAGAAAATACCTACTTTCTAAAAGTGGTATTTTGAAACAAAATGTAAAAATCACCTTTACTAAAAGACAGATAGCCCTTCCATAGTGTAAAACGAAATGCACTGTAATTCACTACCAGGAGGCAGGACATTAGGGGACCCCTTGCAGGAGGTCAGCACACCTACTCTGGGCCCCGACAGGAGGGCAGCAGACCTTCTCGGAGACCCCTGAGGCTCGCCTTAGGGCTGGACAAAGCTCTCAAGCTTCCCAGATCTGAGCGCCAGCACTTCATCCAATTGGAATCCAGGGTTATGCTGTGGATGCTGGGTCCCCTCGCCCTCAGTTTAGAGAGTTAGAAAAAGGACTCCAAGTCCCAGAATACATTGCTATAACCTGCCCTGAATTTGGCAGTAATGTCTGGATCTTGGGAATATAAAATCTATGATAAGGACGGCTGGGCGGGCACTTCCTGGTTTGTGGTACTTTTGTTCTCACAATATGCCTGTAAATTGTAAACCATTAAGTTTATAAAGATAAAAAAGTTTTGCCTTCATATTAAACACTCAGTCAGAGCCCACCCCATCATTTCATTTATTTAGCGTGAAAAACATTAGTTTAAATACGTTGTATTCATTAAATGGTACTGTGTATGTAAATAATAACCTTTTTTTTGCCCATTTCTGTTTTTCAAGTATGTACAAAGAAGCTTAAAATGAAGAGGCTGAAATCCTTCCCAAAAAGTGTCTCACTTAAAAATTGCTCGTGATCGTTTTTAAAAGGTATGCGATTGTATTAGTAAATATTTTACTGAGACGAGAGGAGGTCATTAATGAAAAGCGTCAGTATTCAATAGAATGACACATTATAGATTACATGTAAAATAGATGTCCAATCGTCATACCTTAAAAATGTACAATGAGTATTAAAAAAAAAAGTATACCCTCCCCGTCGGGGAATTGAACCGCGTGACAGGCGGGGATACTGACCACTATACTAACGAGGATTTGATGCCCATAGACTTGCCAAACAGCTACTTATCGTACTCTACAACCTGCTATGTTTTGTTTGTGATGATTTTTTAATTTTCCAGCTCCTAGATAACAACACAAGGGCCGCATGCTCAACAAACACACACACAAAACACACACTCTCCTCCCTCTCGCCTCCTGGCAGACGCTCTCAGCAGCATCCCCTGATGCCAGAGTCACCACAACCAGCTCCCAGGGCTGCTTCAGATGGGGCCCCGGCCTGGCTTTGTCTGTTGCTGGTGGGTGGCTGGGGGGGAGCCGGAAGAGAGAGCTGGGTTGTAAAGGTGAAGAGGGGAGGCAGGAAAAGGAAAAGCCCCAGCGTGTGAGGGTCTGAGAAAGAGGCGCTTTCTACTGTAAGCAGAAGGGAAAAAAGTGGAGAGTTTGAAAACATCCTTCGGGCCGGATTTGAAGGATGACAGTCAATTCACTACAGTCCTCCGCTCTACCAACTGAGCTATCGAAGGCGCGACTGAGATTATTTTGAAGCTATATACCATGAGAACAGGGATCCAGACCCTGGAGGAATATTTTTTAAATTGTGAGACTGACACTGAGTTGGATTGCAAGAAACGTGTGTCAATAAACAAAATATGGAATGAGTGAAAGAGGGTGTTAGTAAGAAGTGAGGGGGGAGGAAGAAAGAAGCTGGAGCGTGCAACAAATAAAGATTAATGTTGCTACAGAAGTTTTCTTTTAACAAGTTTTAGAGGGGTTAAAGATTGCATTTGCAGCACTGATTATAATGTTTCAAACAAAAAGTCATCTGCCGAAACCCGGGATCGAACCAGGGACCTTTAGATCTTCAGTCTAACGCTCTCCCAACTGAGCTATTTCGGCCGCTTTTGTTACAGTCCTGTGGCCACGCTGGGTCCAGATACACGGGAGGTTTGTTCGCTGCATTATTGGTGAGTTTATGGGTCTTATTACCAGGCGCCCAGGTCTCTCATCCCATTCCGCCCTCACACTGACAGAACCCTCGCTGGGGGGTCGATGCTCTCTCCCAGCACTGAAGACCAGTCACGGAGCTGACACTTTAAACACTGACGTCATCGACGTCAACCAATCCGAGAGGTAAAACTGCACCCACCATCACCCCGCCCCTCCCTTCCTGATACCCCTCAGAGAGACTTCAATCAGCCTCTCCACGCTGACCACTTGGTAAATTAAACGAGAATATTGAAATGGATGTTTTTTACATATAGAGGAGTAAAATAACAACTTTACATGCACAAGCATACGAATTTCACATGCATACTTAAACGTGTAAATGTCATTTAAGGTACTGCTTCTTTGTCGTGTCCTTCAATACCCTCTCTCAGATCTACTTGTTTAACTGCTGCCTCTTAACCAGGAACCATCGCTCAGGCTGGTGAGTGCCTAGAAGCCTTTCTTCCCACTAAACACTATGGATCCAGTGCGCATTTTTCCTTTCACCGCTAGCGTTTGATGGCCTCATATATCTGTAGCCAAGGCGACAGGCCCCTCCCACCGCCTAAGCCCAGTTCTTCCCAGAGCTCCTCCTCTGTGATTTAACGTTTATGCCCAGTTACAGTGATGGGGTTTAAATAGGAACCTACAGCACCACTTCCACTTGAATCACAAGATGTGGACGGCTGACATGGACTAGAAATATGCTCCGGCGTAGAGTATCAGCTGGCTCGTTGGTCTAGGGGTATGATTCTCGCTTTGGGTGCGAGAGGTCCCAGGTTCAAATCCCGGACGAGCCCACTTTTTTTCCCCCTCAATTTTTTTATTTTTTATTTGACACTTTTTTTTTTTTTTATTACATTTTCCACTTTTAAATTGATTGATTTAAAATATTCGGTAAATGATTTTTAAAAATTGGGCTCGTCCGGGATTTGAACCCGGGACCTCTCGCACCCTAAGCGAGAATCATACCCCTAGACCAACGAGCCAGCTGTGTGCATCGTCCTAAATAGCCTTCTATGTACCTGAAACAGCTACAGAATTGTGGCATTGTCTTTTTTTTCCTGGATTCTCCAGCGCCTTGAAAGCACACTAAAAACCTCAAAGGCTGAAGCCAGAAGACCTCTGACTGAGAGGCACTGACTTCAGAATATGTCTGCTTCCGCCTCTGCTTCGGACCACCACCTCCTTCCAGGCCTTCAAAACTGACCTCAAAGCTCTCCTCCTTCAAAGACACTTCCAAAGTTAATTCACGCCCTCTCTATTATCTAAAGGAAGTCCTTCCATTATAGGAAATTCTGTTCACATGCCCATAGAAATGCCTTCCCAGTGTGTTTTTATGGTTTGAGAGTCTGCCATTTATTGCAGTATTATACTTCTACTTGTATGTTGTCCTCCATTGTAAAAGGCACACCTCATTTTCCCTCTTGTATTGTATCATTTACTACCTCTTGTACTTTGTTGCTCTTGATTCTTGCACAATTGTCACTATTGCCTTATGTAACGTAATGTTTGCTTTTGTAACATGTTGACTTGTAATTTTTCCTCATGTTTCACTACTGTTCCTATTGTGAAGCGCTCTGACACCTTTGGGTAAAGTCCGCGCTATATAAAAACGCATAAAATAAAAATACATATTCAACATTGGGAAGTTGAATGACACAGTAATCGCAAGACTCTACAGATTATTCTAGGAGAGAGAATAGCTGCACAGAGAGCAGTCCCACGTCACCACCCACAACACTAGGGGTGTAGATAGCCCCCGTGACCCCCCAGTAGTCTCTCTGGTGGTCCCCCAGCTTCAGGGACACATCATGCCGGCTGATGGTGAAACTGTTCCCGTGCATGACGCCCAGAGGGCTTGAAGCGCCCTCCCTCGCTGTCAAGCGTCTTCTCTCCTTCAGTCTCTGAGACTCCCAGTCTGAGAAATGGAAACACCGGCAAAGCTCCTCTCGAGCTGTAGGCGCTACTGCTGCAGCATTGACCCAGCCCCTCTGACTCTCTGAGCTCCTGTCAGTTCCATCAGGTCATGCTGACTCTCCGAGGTCCTGCCAGTTCCATCAGGTCATGCTGACTCTCTGAGCTCCTGTCAGTTCCATCAGGTCATTCTGCAGTGCAGTGTTGAGGGTCACACAGAGGGCCAGTGTGTGCAATCCTATCAGAAGCTCGTCCTTCGCAGCGCTGGAATGGGGGGGGGACTCGTTTCAATGCACTTATTAGTACAGTAATTATTTACACTCTGCATTCCTGCAGTGAGGGTGAATATGCAGTGCTGCAAAGGAGGAGACAGTGTGCAGTGCTGCAGAGGAGGCCACAGTGTGCAGGGCTGCAGAGGAGGAGACAGTGTGCAGCGCTGCAGAGGAGGCCACAGTGTGCAGCGCTGCGGAGGAGACCACAGTGTGCAGCGCTGCGGAGGAGGCCACAGTGTGCAGCGCTGCGGAGGAGACCACAGTGTGCAGCGCTGCGGAGGAGGCCACAGTGTGCAGCGCTGCATAGGAAGCCACAGTGTGCAGTGCTGCAGAGGAGGCCACAGTGTGCAGCGCTGCATAGGAAGCCACAGTGTGCAGTGCTGCAGAGGAGGCCACAATGTGCAGTGCTGCAGAGGAGGCCACAATGTGCAGAGCTGCAGAGGAGGCCACAGTGTGCAGTGCTGCAGAGGAGGCCACAGTGTGCAGTGCTGTAATTAGAGTCGGTCAGTGCAGTGATGTAATGATTATCACCTTGCAGTGTTGCCCTCTAGTGCAGTGCTGCTGAGGGGGGTACTGTTTGTAGTGTGGCAATGAGGATTATTCTGTGCATTCCACCATTAAGCGTTTCTTTGTGTAGTACTGCACGGAGGGCCGTTCTGTGCAGCCCTGCAGCGAGGGTCAGGCTCTACAGTTCTGCAGCGAGGGTCGGGCTCTACAGTTGTGCAGTGAGGTCTCTCCAGTGCAGTAATAATGACTGTCACTCTGTACAGTGCTGCAGTGAGGGTGTCTTGGTATACTGGAGGGATGCTGTTCAGCCCTGCAGTGAGGGTCGGCTCTACAGTTCTGCAGTGAGGTCTCTCCAGTGCAGTAATAATGACTGTCAGTCTGTGCAGTGCTGCAGTGAGGGTGTCTTGGTATACTGCTGTGTGAGGGACACTGTGCAGCCCTGCAGTGAGGGTCGGGCTCTACAGTTCTGCAGTGAGGCCTCTCCAGTGCAGTAATAATGACTGTCACTCTGTGCATTGCTGCTGTGAGGGTGTCTTGGTATACTGGAGGGACGCTGTTCAGTACTGCAGTGAGGGCCAGGCTCTACAGTGCTGCAGTGAGGTCTCTCTAATGCTGCAGTGAGATCCCTGTCGAGCGATGCAGTGGGTGCATAGTCTGCAGTGCTGCACTGAGTGCCACCATGTGCATTGCTACAGTGACAGTCACTCTGTGCTTACATGCCAACATTTTAGAGGAGGGAGGTGGAAGAGTCTAAAAACACAATCGGGAGCACAGATTTACCCCTTTCACTTCTATCGAAACAGATGCTGTTCAGGCAGAAGATAGCCTAAAGAAAAGCAGTTTTTTGCTCCAACAATCGGGAGTGTCCCGCCGGAATCGGGCCCATGAGCATGCATGCTCGGTGCAGAGCTGCACCTTGTCACCACATTACAGTTCTGCAGTGAGTGTGAATGTGCAGTGCTGCAGTTAGGATCACACTGGCCGAGTACTGCAGTGAAAATGACTCAGTGCAGTGCTGCAGTGCTGCAGTGCTGCAGTGCTGCAGTGCTGCAGTGCTGCAGTGCTGCAGTGCTGCAGTGCTGCAGTGATGTCTGCGTCATGTGCAGCGCTGTCTGTTTCACGTTGAATGTTCCTCTGTCCCTTTCAGAAATAGCCTGAGACCTTCTATGTTGTGAAGAATGATTGGCAGAGGCCAGACTGAAGGAAAGGAATGATCGGGTTCCAAATTAGAGTGAAGTGTGTCCCCTTATTTCTTGTCTTCCCTTCTCCTAATACTGGAATGGGTAAGTCACTGAAGGTTGGAAAAGGCACTGACGGGCCAGAAGCCTTTGTTTGTATAAAAACTTGTAGTTTAAATAGTCTCCCATATGGTCTAGCGGTTAGGATTCCTGGTTTTCACCCAGGCGGCCCGGGTTCGACTCCCGGTATGGGAAGAAGATAATTTTTTCTTGCTGACAATTCTTTGCTTTTTCATTCCTACCTAACCTAAATGGCCCTAAAGTCCTAGTAAAGCTCTCTTGCTTCGTCTTCCGCTTCCGTCAGTCCAAAGCCCTTTGAGGTTTGAACCGAACCCTCAGCTCACTGTTCCCGCCCCAGCCCTTCCTGCACAGCTGCTATATATTAAGGACCTGGAGGACCTAACAACAGGTTAATAATATGAAGAGGTATTCGCTCTTTGTCTTTTATTGCACAACAAAAAATTACAGATTATATAAATACCTCGGGGAATTAAAACGAAATAACCAGTTTCCTGGGCTCTCAATGTGTAAAATGCTCGTTTATTTCCCTGCTCTGCCCGTGCTATGGAAGAGGCGCTTCAGTGTCTGTTTATAACCCGCTGTGTTGTGTTTCAATTTTAATCGCTTGCTGTGTTTGTTTGTTTAGTGACATTAAACTCGGGTTGTGTTACTTTACCGGGGGCAGATTTTCAAGCCACCTTGCGTCACTTTTCCCTGTTAAAAGTGACCTAAGAGCCTTGTAAATGTGCCCCAGGGGTTTAAGACTTGAGGGGTTGGAGTGTTTTCCATCAGCTGTGAGATTGCAGCCGCTGTTTGCAGTGTCCACAGTTTGCACCGGTGCGGTTTGTGCTCTCACTGCTGGTTCCAAAAGGGAGGGCTGGAGGCCGCCTGTACAGTAAGGGTTGGAGCCCAAGTCTGGCATGTGACACGTGTCACTCAGTCATGTGGCATATGCCACATCTGATGTGACATATGCCATAGATTTTCTACTTGGTCTTTCATTATTATCATTTGAGCATTTCCAAAGGACTATGTTTCACTCTGCTTTCACTCTGCTAAAATAAATAAATTGTTTAAAAAAATAAAAATAAAATTAAAAAATAATTTCCTGAGGTGGGGCTTGAACCCTGGTCAGAACTCACTCAAAGCCCCTGCACATACACTGTGAGCCACGTAGTCTGCTGACAGTTTCCCAGCCAAAGGTCTTTATGTCATAGAGTAAGGTTGTCAGTCCTTCCTCTATTTCTATTGTCTTTGGACTATAGATACCAGAAATCTTCTCTCGATTTACATTCTTTAAATACAAATAGCCCTTCCTTTCATACAGTCTGCCACTAGCCCCATGCATTTCCAATTCTTACACAATCATCCCCAAATTCTCATTCCACTAAATAAGTGATTTCTTTCATAGCAAACCTGTCCCCCCTATCCACGTGCCACCCAGCATGCCATTATCAATGCCTGACATGCACTATGAGTAAGGAGGCCATAGTTCTCCTAGATACTGCTAGGGGGTCATTTACAAAGGCACAGCTTTTATTTGTGGAATGTAGAAATGAAATAAAAAAAAAAAAAAAAAAAGAAAGCTTTTCTCCACCTGGGGTTTGAACCCTGGTCATAACTCACTCAAAGCCCCTACACATACACAGTGAGCCACGTGGTCTGCTGAAAGTTTCCCAGCCAAAGGTCTTTATGTCATAGAGTAAGGTTGTTAGTCCTTCCTCTATTTCTATTGTCTTTGGACTTTAGATACCAGAAATCTTCTCTCGATTTACATTCTTTAAATACAAATAGCCCTTCCTTTCATACAGTCTGCCACTAGCCCCATGCATTTCCAATTCTTACACAATCATCCCCAAATTCTCATTCCACGAAATAAGTGATTTCTTTCATAGCAAACCTGTCCCCCCTATCCACGTGCCACCCAGCATGCCATTATCAATGCCTGACATGCACTATGAGTAAGGAGGCCATAGTTCTCCTAGATACTGCTAGGGGGTCATTTACAAAGGCACAGCTTTCATTTGTGGAATGTAGAAATAAAATAAAAAAATAAATAAAAAAAGAAAGCTTTTCCCCACCTGGGGTTTGAACCCTGGTCAAAACTCACTCAAAGCCCCTGCACATACACAGTGAGCCACGTAGTCTGCTGAAAGTTTCCCAGCCAAAGGTCTTTATGTCATAGAGTAAGGTTGTTAGTCCTTCCTCTATTTCTATTGTCTTTGGACTTTAGATACCAGAAATCTTCTCTCGATTTACATTCTTTAAATACAAATAGCCCTTCCTTTCATACAGTCTGCCACTAGCCCCATGCATTTCCAATTCTTACACAATCATCCCCAAATTCTCATTCCACTAAATAAGTGATTTCTTTCATAGCAAACCTGTCCCCCTATCCACGTGCCACCCAGCATGCCATTATCAATGCCTGACATGCACTATGAGTAAGGAGGCCATAGTTCTCCTAGATACTGCTAGGGGGTCATTTACAAAGGCACAGCTTTCATTTGTGGAATGTAGAAATAAAATTAAAAAAAAAAAAAAAAAGAAAGCTTTTCCCTACCTGGGGTTTGAACCCTGGTCAAAACTCAATCAAAGCCCCTGCACATACACAGTGAGCCACGTAGTCTGCTGAAAGTTTCCCAGCCAAAGGTATCTATGTCATAGAGTAAGGTTGTTAGTCCTTCCTCTATTTCTATTGTCTTTGGACTTTAGATACCAGAAATCTTCTCTCGATTTACATTCTTTAAATACAAATAGCCCTTCCTTTCATACAGTCTGCCACTAGCCCCATGCATTTCCAATTCTTACACAATCATCCCCAAATTCTCATTCCACTAAATAAGTGATTTCTTTCATAGCAAACCTGTCCCCCCTATCCACGTGCCACCCAGCATGCCATTATCAATGCCTGACATGCACTATGAGTAAGGAGGCCATAGTTCTCCTAGATACTGCTAGGGGGTCATTTACAAAGGCACAGCTTTCATTTGTGGAATTTAGAAATAAAATTTAAAAAAAAAAAAAAAAAAAGAAAGCTTTTCCCCACCTGGGGTTTGAACCCTGGTCAAAATTCACTCAAAGCCCCTGCACAAACACAGTGAGCCACATACTCTGCTGAAAGTTCCCCAGCCAAAGGTATCTATGTCATAGAATAAGGATGTCAGTCCTTCCTCTATTTCTATTGTCTTTGGACTGTAGATACCAGAAATCTTCTCTCGATTTACATTCTTTAAATACAAATAGCCCTTCCTTTCATACAGTCTGCCACTAGCCCCATGCATTTCCAATTCTTACACAATCACCCCTAAATTCTCATTCCACTAAATAAGTGATTGTTTCATAGCAAATCTGTCCCCCCTATCCACGTGCCACACAGGATGCCATTATCAATGCCTGACATGCACTATGAGTAAGGAGGCCATAGTTCTCCCAGATACTGCTAGGGGGTCATTTACAAAGGCACAGCTTTCATTTGTGGAATTTAGAAATAAAAAAAAATAAATAAAAAAACATTTTTCCCACCTGGGGTTTGAACCCTGGTCAAAACTCACTCAAAGCCCCAGCACACACACAGTGAGCCACCTACTCTGCTGAAAGTTCCCCAGCCAAAGGTTTCTATGTCATAGAATAAGGTTGTCAGTCCTTCCTCAATTTCTATTGTCTTTGGACTGTAGATACCAGAAATCTTCTTTCGATTTACATTCTTTAAATACAAATAGCCCTTCCTTTCATACAGTCTGCCACTAGCCCCATGCATTTATTATTGTTACACAATCACGGCACAGGGAACCCCAGGTGCCACCCAGATTAGGACCCCCCTGGCATAGGTAGAATAGGATCAATGAAGCATCTGGCCCGCCATTTTTAGGACAGCTTCTGGGCACCCTCTTCGTTCAAGTGGGTCTCCTTGAGGCACGCAATGGAGACGCCATGGCGTCGGAGGAATGAAAGGACCCTGTATCTTTTAGTGCAAGTGCCCAATCCACGCACGTTCCAAGTTAAGAATTTAAACCCATGACAGGAGATCACGCCCAACCTGGACATATATTACAAACGGCGTGTTCCGCCACCCACGGGCCCAACCAGCATCCAGGCCGGGGGACCTAGCCCATCTGATCAGCCATTCAAATAACAGAAACACAGTACTCTCGATGCCAGCAACAATTTCCCCTCCCAACCCCACCAACCCCCCAAGCCCCCCCAACCCCACAACCCCCCATAACATCTACCCCCACCCCCACCCACGAGCAAGATGACAGCAACAACAAAACACGCTATCCTGCCCTCCCCCTGCTGGTGCCATGATGTACACAGCCACCCTATTCGTCCCATCCAATACACACACACACACACACCCAACCAAACACCACCCACCCCCCTTTTAGCTCCCGATGGGACCCAGACGTACAGAAATGAACCTGGGCTTGGCCGCCGGCATCAGTCCCAAAGCAGGGCCCTCCCCAGCCAAAATAAAGACAGACACCGCCACATAAGGTCGTTCCAACGGGATACAGGTCCTACGCTCCTCTCCGTCATTCAAGCTCGAACAGCACGGCTCCCAGGTACCTCATACAAACTCAAGGCCCAGCACTAAAGCCCCCAAAGCAGAGCACAACACTCTTCACTCCAACAGTACCTTACGACAGAGCCGTCCCCTGCAGCAGTTCAGACATTCCAGTCTCTGGGATCACCGGAGCCGTAGAGTCTGTACCTGGCACAATGTCCTGCAGGGTATCTGGAACCAACACGTCCCCAGGGGCGGATGCGCCCGAGGACTCTGGACCATCCCTTGCCAAGGAAGGTCCCAACGGCTCCGCCTTCCGCATCGTCGTCTCTGGGGATCGTTCCCCCAGGTCTCACGGGGCCCCCCTCACTCTCCCGTGGGCATGTCGTCACACCTGTATCTCCTGCCACTCCCACACCTCAGCGGGCTATTCGAAGAAATGTGCCCGGCCCTGAGATATCACCTTGACCTTGGCCGGATATAACAGCATATATTGTAGCTTCATCTCCTGGAGCTTCTGCTTGACTCCCAGGTAGGCCTTTCGCTGCTCTTGCACCTGTTGGGTGTAATCAGGATAGATGCATATGTGGCTGTTCTCAATGGTGAGAGACTCCGTCTACCTCGCCGCCTTCAGAATGCAATCCCGGACTTATATAGTTCAGGATCTTCGCAATCAATGCCCTCGGAGGCTCCCCCGGGTGGGGGGGTACCATGGCCCTATGCGCTCGTTCGATGCCAAATACATTTGATAGCCCATGCGGGCACAGTTGAGTCTGAATCCAGTCCTCCAGGAAGCGCTCGGCATTCCCCGCCTCCAATCGCTCCGGCACACGCAGGACTCTAATGTTGCTGCGGCGCGCCCTACCCTCCGCGTCCTCAGCTTTTCGTTCCAATGCGTGCTTCATAGAGGTTAAAATAATAGGACAACAACTATGGAAGTAGCCAGCCGGATGAGCCACTTAGTCAGGAACTCTTCCATGCTCCCCATTCATTTTGCATAAGCTTTATTCGATAGCAATTATCATAAAAGCATTTCACAGTCACATAAAAGTATATAAAATGAATATTTCATATAGTAAAAACAAGTTTTTAAAACCTGGCTATACCGTCCACTCTAAATTTACGCTTAATATCTTAATTGGCATTTGCTCATTAGGTTTAAAATTACAGATTAGCTAAAACACATGTCCCATACAAAACAGTTAATCTTCAGTACTTTGCAAATAATTCCTATGTGTAAATTATCTCTCCGATCCACAGATTAGATGGTATTTATTTGCACATTACTCCTTAATTGTGCCCTTATACGGATAATCCACAGGTACTTTGTAACACCACATACTAGCGAGGACCTACTTGAGTCACTTCTCATGATTCGTAGAGCATCAAGGAGGTTTCTAGTGCCCAAATATAATACATATAGGCTTGATCCATTTGGCCCTTGCTTGCTTGTAGGCTGGGCAAGCAAAGACTACATGGTCTACAGTTTCTTGTTGTGCATCACAGCAGGGGCAGTTATATAGGTTGGATGTTGTTGGGTCCCATTTTGCCAGTTTGGTATTTAGCCTTACTGACCCTAATGTAAACTGCATATATAGTGCCCTGTCTCTGTGTTTCCTGATAAAATCTAGATAACGTTCCAGGGATCAAACTGATTTATGCTGGATGAACTCTTCAAATAGTCAGACAAGCATTGGTTTATGTAAGACCTGGTGATTTACCCAGTTCCAGTAATTCTTTTTTAACTCTCTCTTAGTCGGAGTGACCTGCTTGGCCCAAGCTTTGGCTAAGCCCAGCTTGGTCAGTAATTCCTTTAGATCTTTAAGCCACTTAACACCTTTGTTGTTATCAAGGGTAATTAGCTCAGAAAGGACCGTCGCATAGCTATGGAGTTCTGGGGTGCGTCTTAGTCTTATCAAGTATAGAATAGGGCAAAGTATATCCACCTCGCTAAAAGTGTGTCTGCCCATGTCAGAGAGTATGGGCTTGAGTGGTGTATTGGTAGTGACGGATACCAGATCTCTAAAGAATTTACTCTTTGATCGTCCAATCTCATTAGTTTTTTCGAAGCCCCAAAGTTCAGCGCCATAAATTCTTGACCTCACAGCTTTACCTTTATAGACTACTAGTGAAGGAGCTACCAGTCTACTTGACGTTAACCTTTGGTCCCTACCAATGGAATCCACCACCCTCTTATGGTTCAGTAACATTTTGTTCATGTGAGTCCCCCATTGCATTTTATTTGATAACCTAATACCCAGTTAATCAAAGGAATGGACTCTCTCTAAGGGGTAAACCATTGTTAGTGAGAGTGTTATTAAAATGTTTGCCCACATTGAAAGCCATAAACGTAGTCTTTGTGATGTTTATCATTAGGCCCCTTTGTGTACAGGAAAAATTGAAAGTGGGTGTGGAGTTCCCGGAGGCCCATTGGGGTTTTCGATATTAAAATAGTGTCGTCGGCCAACAGTAGGGTATGGTTTTTTTCCCCTTCAAAAATTAGATCAATTTTATTTTTGAAATTGGCTAAAAAAACTAACCACTCCGTTTACATAAAGTCAAAAGAGGGTAGGAGCCATCACACAGCCCTGGCAAACCGCCTGTTGAACTGTATCTTGTCTTTACTTTTCCCATGAGCCCCCATCTAACTCGGGCATAGGTTTCATCATGGAGGCGTATTAAAATATTTAAAAGGTATGAGGGTAAGCCAATTTCCTGGAGCACTCACCATAGCTTCTCTTGCAGCACTAAATCATAATTGGTTTTAAGCTCAATGAACGCAAGTAAAGACTTCCCATGACAATTATGACTACTTTCCAATATAACAAAGTAATGTAAACAGTCCTGTACTGGTACCTTTACTAAAACCTGTTTGATAGGTGGAAAGATCATCTTCCTCCTCCATCCAATTTTGAATCCTATTTACAAGGGCTTTGCCAACCACTTTCTGCATGGTATCTATTAGGGTGATAGCCCTGTATTTGTTAGTGTCCTCGCCGTCTCCCTTTTTATATATAGTTATGACCTCTGCTCCTTTCCTAGATATAGCGACTTCTGCTCCTTTCATTATATTGTTGATTAAAAGCAGGATATATTGGGCCCACTTCTGTAGTTCTAATTACAGCAAGTCACCCAGTATACCATCTGGGGCTGCTGCCTTTGCAGGAATAGTACACTTAATTGCATTCGCAATCTCTTTCATCTGGAAGAGATTGGTATCTTCAATTGTAAGTGGAACCTGAATTCTCTTCAACTGAGAGGGAGGTAGGGCCTCTAGTTCTTCCGTGTCCAGTCGGGAAAAGTCATCCCACCAGGCCTCATCACCAATATGGTTCGTGATTGGGATGTTGTCCCTCCTATTTCTCATCTTGATTAGATCCCAAAAGGAGGCGTAATCCCTCTAGAAACAGTAAACTTTCATGTCCTCTAATGTACCTCTTCCCAATCACGTTTTGCTTGCTTTACTGATATGTTGTAGTCCATTCTCGCTATTTTTACTATTGTGTGTTTTTTCACCTTTTCCGCAGATATTAGTACTTGCTCCTTTTCTCCCTGCAGGACTCAGTGTACCATGAATTGGAGCTTTTTGTTCGGCTCCTAGTGGGGCCACTGCGTCGTCTTTCAAGGAAGTGTGCACCAATCGGAGCAATTGTCTCGTGGCGTATTATGTGGATATTCCCCCCACCCCCCGGACATTATCTCAAGCTGCCTTGAGTTCGGCTGTTTTTGACACTAATATTGAGGAGATGTTCTTTTGTTTTTGGTCCTCTCCTGCGACCTTGGGCCATCTTAGACGCCTACCACAATTAGATAGAATTAACTCCTTTGTGGATACAAGGTAATTCCCAATGGTATTAGAATTTTTGTTGGGATGGGCCCATTGATTTTTTCAGTTTAATATTAGATGGTTGTGGTTACTGTCAATAGTTAGGCCCAATTCCATGTTCATGACATTGGGCCAGAGGGGTAAGTCGACCAAGATATAATCAATGCTGGAAGGGCAAGCAAGTTTATTGTAAGTATTTTTCCCCCTGATGTTGGATAGGGTTCTGCCAATTGTGTCTCTTATGCCATATTCTAGTATTATAGTATTAACTTGTATTACAATCTCAGACCATCTTTTAACCGGTGGTAAGACTAGGGGGGGCACTGACCATTTGCTATCCTCTTCAATTATCCCTAGGAGATCTTCACTGCTTAGTGGCTCGAATGTGCAGTTAAAGTCACCGGCCGCAATGATTTCATCAAATGAGGGGCACTTGTTTATTTGATTTTCTAGCTGTCTTTCTATGGTCGATTAATTGCCATTTGCTTTCCCTCTTATATAGACTTTAAAGAGCTACAATACATCACCACCCTTCTGACCTTTTATTTTAAGCCACATAATGTCGGGACTTCTGGTCTCATGTAGGAGGGATGAGCAGCCCAGATCTAATCTGATCCAAGCTGTTATTCCTCTAGAAGGCCTGCACTTTCCCGTACACACTGCCGGGATATGCAATGTACTTTAGACAGGTTTTTACAGTGCAGTTACACTCCAAACTCTTCTCGTCTTGTCTTCTTGGCTTCATGGAACAGAAGCACACAGGCTCACACAATCCCCTAAGCCAATCACAACTCTGCTGTCACCAGCAATACAGCAGTTTCGAGATTAGTCTGAGCGCCCTGTTTGGCTGCTCAGGCAGTGCATGGAAGCCTAGGACAGTTCTTCACCTGGCTGGCAGGCTAAACTGACATGTGCAGTAATGTTGTACATATTTTCTCCTCCCACTGGCTCATATAGCCCAGCCCCGCACCACCCTAACCTTGCTCTGAGTTCACACTGAAAAATATCTGATAATAACATTGAGTTTTTTCTTTTTTTTTTTTTGCGCTGCTCAAACAGCAGTGTGGTCACTCTGTTTCACTCTGCTGGAGGAGCCGCTGCAGTCTCGACCTGCAAGTGACCTATTGTCACTAGTGGATTTTGCAATTGACTTCAATGCTATTTTGTCAATTTCTTTTTCAGCACTGATTTTTTGTTCCTTTAAAAATCCATAACTCTTATTATAAACATGCAATTCTGTTATTTTTGGTCGCTACATTAAGATAACATTAAGCTTACTGTATATAGATTGATGCTGGATTTCTTGGAAAGTGTGTTAATTACATGTTCCTCTAGTTAAGCCTTATTTCTTCTAGCCACTCACTGCATAGGACCGAGAAAAATAAGTATTACTGTGAATTCAAGGACCATCATTTGGATATAAATATAACATTATTTGGTAAGGCTCCCCAGCCATAATATTTTCTATTGCACTTTTCTACAGGTATTCACACATTTTCTTTTTAAACCTTAAGTTTAGTGGATGGGAAACACAGTGCTGCAGTCCAACAGTGACATTTAACTTGAAGGCCTTGTGTACAATTTGTGCACAACATTAGGGGCTTAGAATTAAGGTTAAATATGTCAAAATAACATCAATCAATTTCATCGTATTGAAAATAGGAGCACAGGCTCATCTTAACTGTGAGGCATGTTTAACGTATAGAGTAGTACACCCAACAGTAACCGATATGGTAAGACTTTGGGTATATGTAATGCAAAAGATGTAAAACTCCTGAAGATAAATCGCAGGTTATTTTTTTACACTGCACTGTTTAATTCCATAAAGTCCACTACATTTGTTGTTCTTCTTAATTTTGTCAGACATTAGCTTTATTTGCCAGCTTTTTTGAACAAATATACACAGCAATTCAGTGCATTCTAAATTAATAGTATTTTCAATTACTAATAATATGAAATTGTAGTTGATGTAGAATCCTAATGATAACATTGCACAATCTGGTATTCATTTTAATTTCTATGTTCATCAAATCAAAAATGATGTTCAATACAATTCTTATTGTTTATGGTTACAAGTTCTTTGTTTCAATTGTTTATAAATATTCTATGTTGAAATGAAGCATAATCACAATAGGCATCACAGACAATATCTTCATAGTATTTTTATCTCATTACTAAAAAGAACAACTTTTTAAGCTTTTATTTATAATTGAACCTCAGTAAACAGTTATACATATTGTATTTTAGTCAATAAATATTAAAAAAAAATTTTTTTATTAAAGTTACATGTAATAATTTACTCAATTTGTCAAAAAATTACAATTACATTTTTCACTTTAATAAACAAGGCAATCATTCAAAAAATTTATTTCAGTGCGCCCATTTTCAATTGTTCAAATGTCTCAACATCATCTACTTCATCTGCATTGGAGTCTAGGAAGTCCCCTCTCATCAGTACAAGTTCTGCTTCATATCTATTTAAATCTTCATGTTTTTGTAGAATTTTGATTGTCATCTGCAAAGAGAAAAAATTGACTTTTAAAGCAACATACTTTTAGCTTAATAAGCTTACATGGAAAGTAATCATACCATATAAACATTCCATACAATAATTACTTTTCTATTTTATTTTATTTTTCAGAACTATACATTTTTAAGATGTATTAAGAA
Organism: Lissotriton vulgaris; assembly: GCF_964263255.1. Taxonomy (NCBI): domain Eukaryota; kingdom Metazoa; phylum Chordata; class Amphibia; order Caudata; family Salamandridae; genus Lissotriton; species Lissotriton vulgaris. The sequence goes on from NC_141685.1 coordinate 245,122,751, forward strand.
GCAGGTGTTAAGTGTGTACACTTATTTTCTGTTTTCAAAACTTTCATGCAAAATAAATGTTGCAAATTAGCTTTTTCTAATAAGATAAGCTTCTTAATTTTTATTCTTTTCTTGCAAACATTTTTATTTCATGTTATACGAAAAGACACATTTAAATGTACAACTATTTCAGATTTTAAATATTGCTTATCTTTTGTTGTCTTTCATCAGTTCTATATTTAGTATTACCCTTCCTACCTAAAGTTTTGAACCTGTTACAAGTTGTCTGATTACACCCAATTTAAACATACAAGGACATCCGTTTGCCTTTTGTGTTTCTGAATGGAAAATGCCTGGTTATTTTAATTTTCAATGTTTTACCATCGTTGGCTAAATAATCGAACCCTACATACTTTCAGGTTAATGTGCATACACTGTTAAATAGCACATTTTAATTTATATTATTTTATGCAATGATATATGTTTTAGATGAAATGCTATTTAGGTGACATGTAATGAATTATTGGCAGTTATCATAATAATCACAAATTCTAAGGTATGTCTTGTAAAGAGAAGGGGTAAATAATTTGTTCACATTTATGTTTTTGGAAACTTTCCCAATACCCTTATAAGTGTATAACCACATTTTCATGCACCACATGCCCAAATATTCATATTGGCCACCTGATCACAGAAGATGGCTAAACACCAACTCATATTTTCATCCCTTTCAATAACAATGCATTATATTTCTTTTTTAATATGAACATCTTATAACGGTTAAACACATCAAATTAAATAATGTTCTGGCATAAAAGTAAACTACATTTTTAATTCAGAAACATTTTTCAAGTATAACCCCTATTTGCCCGCTTGTGATTCTCATAATGCGAACTAATCTCATTAAAACTTTCTGCTTGGCCTGACCAGGTTTAGTTTTTCACATGCCAGATTTTTATTCAATAATGCTCAAGATGACTACTTTATTCAAGAAAGTCCACTGTTTTGTCAGGTACACAACTTTTCAATGTATGTCCATCATAATGATAACATCCTTCACAACATGTCAGTCATAGACATTATTATTCCAAGATTAGTCATAAATATGATATTAATGGCCACACATATAGCATGATTACTAACAATATGGCATTTAAAGCTTTCATTATCCAATAATTACTTTGGGGAAGCCTTTATTTAAGCTGTATTAAACTTTATTATGCCATTGTAAACATAATACCAACAAAATTGTCAGTAATCACAAAAGGTCATGCAAGTCCGTTTTTACTGCACTGTGAGAAGTTTTCACACTTTTCAAATTCAAAGGAGTGACTTGGCATTTGCCGGATAGCTAATGCAAATTAGCATCCCTGGGTTTTAGGTTGGGAACAGGTAAGTAAACCTTATAAAAATTGTTTTAAATAAATATTTGCAAAATATTACATATAAATGTAAACTCTTTGCATCAATTTAGTACTAATTACCTGTCAATAGTCACAAAAAAAAGTATATAATCTTTACTTTGACATTTTTCAGAAAGATGCTTGTGCCTTTTTAGTAGAGAAAAACTATTTGTACAAAATATATACAATAAAGAATGCCTTGGACTATAGACACAACTACTTTTTTGAACATACCAGTTTTCGGAAACTTAAATATTTGTAGGTTATTGTGCTCAACCTGCAGGTGCAATGGTCTTACATACCTCGTTGGTTCTCAAAAGCTAATGATCTCCTTCCCTTACGCGCAAACTTAATTTGAGGAACATCCAGTAACAGGGCATCAGCCGATATTAAAGATTGGTTTGGATTTTATCTTAGTTAATGCTGGACAGTGTAAACTGTGGACAATGTCTGGGTGACCGTGTTGTGTCAATTTACAGCAAGTGGAGTCTTAACTGCCCTTTTCTGAACATGTTGCAAACAGGGCCAAACATTTAAGAAAGAAGCCAAATGTAGTGCATTGCATTAGTTTACCTGAGAAAGAATGGTAGCACTATGTTTCATAGCCAGGTTTGCAAGCCAAAAAGAAAAAACAGGACACTAAATTTAAATTTACTTGCTTTTAGAAAGTCAACTAAAATTTTATGAAGAAAGACAGTGCTATATCAGATTAAGTGCCGGTGTAGAAGCCCATTTCAAAGTAGAAGCGCATCAATTACTATTTTCAGTTATTGACAAAGGTTCTAAGTCAGAAGATGTGTTTTATCCCTCTTAAATTTCAAGGCATTTTTTCACAGCCCCATGCTCAATGACAGCATACATGCATAAAAAGCAATCTCAGATGTAGATTCACCTCTCAGATGTCTTGTCACCTCTCCTATGGGCTGCTTAATGTCCGGTCCCTTTGTAAGCACCACACGGACATCGCCTTCCTCATCGAGTCCGCGGGGCTCGATGTTCAGGTTCTAACGGAAACCTGGACGTGGGAGGACTGTGAGGTTGAACTGGGTTTTTGGCCTAGCCTCCAGGGTTTAAGATCAACCATACCCCTCGTGTGAAGAACCGGGGTGGTGGGATTGGATTAATTTATTGAGACATGCTAGCTCTCTCCCAGCTTAAGATTAGAGAGGTGTCGGGCTTTGAATTGATGGGGTTTTCTCTTAAAAATCACGAGAAGACTTTTTGCTCGGGCGTTTTGTGCTACCGTCCGCCTGGCAATGTACCTTCCCTCCCTGACTTCATTGACCTGATTTACGACCTCTCTAACACCCCCTCTAAGCTAGTGGTCTTAGGGGATTTTAACCTGTGGTCGGGTGGCCCGCTGGACAGTGCGCTTTCCACTCTGTCCCAAGCCTGCAATGACATCCAGCTGCAACAGCTGGTCCGGTCAGCCACACATCGGAAGGGCCACGTTCTGGACCTAGTTTTCGCAGACACCCAACTTGTGTCGGTGGATGACATCTTGTGTCAATACTGGATGGATCACTCGATGGTTGCTTTCTCCCTCTATTTGGGGGATCACTCCTCGGTGGAAGCTGGATCTAGACAGGCTAAGTTGGGCAGACCTTGGTCTCGACTCCTAAAAGCCTCGCCTCTGCCCAGACTACTACCGGGCAACTTCAGTTTGAGTGACTCAGTGGAAGAGAGCTATACCACCTTGTGTCAGTCCATCTCGAACTCTTTGGACAAGGTAGCGCCACTCCGTAGGTCAAGGGGCAGGCTGAATCGGTCGAGCCCCTGGTATACAAACGCCCTGCGGCAGTTAAACCTTAGCTGCAAATGCGCCGAAAGGGCGTGGAGGAAGCAGTATTCTGACTCGGCGAAGGCTATCTTTAGGCAGTCCCTGCAGGAATATAAGACACAGATTAAGGTGGCTAAGGCGTCCTATCTGGAAGCCACCTTGAATCAGGCTTCCAACAAGTTGCAAGCACTGTTTAAAATTGTTAGGGACCTGACTCATCCTTCATGCACGGTCAATAATGTTCCTGCGTCGCAGGTCTTGTGCGACTCCCTGGCCTGCGCCTTCGAGGAGAAGATCGTTAAGATCTTGGAATGTTTACTGAGCCCAGTACCTTCCTCCCCCGGTTCGGGAGCTCCGGACGGCTCGCCCAGTCGACCCCAGCTGTGTGGTCCTGCTCTCGGTTTGGGAGCTCCGGACTTGCCTCCCAGTCGACCCCAGCCGGGTGGCCCTGCCCTCAGTTTGTGAGCTCTGGACGTACCGCCCCGTCCACCCCGGCTGAGTGGCCCTGCCCTCCGTTTGGGAGTTCCGGATGTGTCGTCCAGTCGACCCCAGCTGAGTGGTCATGCCCTCAGTTTGGTATCTCCGGCGGACTCGTCCAGTCGATCCCAGCTGAGGGGTCTTGCTCTCAGCTTGGGAGCTCCGGACGTTGTGTCCAGTCGACCCCAGCTGAGCTGCTTTCCCATCCCCTACTTTGAGGAGTTCTGTAGTCTGGCACAGACGGTGTCATCTGGCTCCCCGCTTGATCCACTCACCCCTAAATTTTGGAAGGTGTTTCAGGACGAACTTTTCCAGCCCTTGTACTCCATCTGTCTATAGTCGTTTGATATTGCAACGTTCCCGGAGTGCTGGAAACTGGCAGTGGTATCACCTCTCCTTAAGAAATCCACCTTGGACCCCGCTTGCTTGTCTAATTACCGACCCATTTCCTTTCTTCCCTTCCCCATTAAGATCATGGAGAAGTTAGTGACCCGCTCCTTGTCTGGCTTCCTGGAAGAAAACATCTGGTTTGATGAGGCACAGTTTGGCTTTCGCCCAGCACATGGGACGGAATCCGCGCTGGTGACCGTGCTTGACAACTTGCGGTCGCGGGTCGACAGTGGTCGGGCAGCCTTTTTGGTGCTGCTCGACATGTTGGCCGCGTTCGAAACGGTCAGCCATCCTACCCTTATCAGGAGGCTGGAGGAGTGTGGTGTCACGGCAAGTGCAAGGGACAACCGGCATCAGGTGGTGGCGTTACCACCTTTCAGCTCGGAGGTGCGGAGAGTGGGGCATGGGGTGCCACAGGGCTCTGCCATCAGCCCTATACTCTTTAACCTTTACCTCCGCCCTCTGGTCCAACTAATTAAATCATTTGGTATCTCGGCATTTAATTATGTGATTGATACCCAGTTGGTCTTTTTGCTGGAAGGGAAGAACGCGGTCCCACTGGAGACTTTCCATCGATACATGTCAGCCACAGCTGACTGGCTCAGTTCTAACTCGTTGCAGTTTAACAGTACCAAGACTGAGGTACTGTACTGCTCCTCGGACCGGGTTCCTCGTGTTCTCCTGGCGAACTTCTGGCCCCCGTTGTTCCCCGAGACTGTGTCAGCCGCCGAGTCGGCTCGCAACTTGGTGGTTATATTTGGCCCTATTTGAAGCTGGACATGCACGTGAACAAGATCACGTCCACGTGCATGATGCTGCTTCGCATGTTGCGTAAAGTTCTGCCCCTTCTTCCCGAGCAGGCTAGGCCTCTCGCCACAATGCTAAAATTGAAGGGTGTGCCCGCCACTGCGGCGGGCACAATTGAAGGGTGTGCCCGCCACTGCGGCGGGCACATCCTAATTCCCCCAACTGGATCCCCGTCTTTATGGCGGGCGGTCTCCTTCTCCATTATATCATCTTCAATCGTTCATATCTTCTCATTGTATTAATCTTACTTTCTTATGTAGATTTTATGACATTTCTGTCAGTAAATACAAATATAAACAATTTGCACAATGCTTATGAAGGTGCAATTCAATCCACATGTTAATGCGTTATTTAATTCACACGTCTGCATTTCATGAGGTGCTATAAAATCTAACGTTTCCCATCTTAAAATCAACTTCTTCACCTCAGATTTGTCATTTGTGTGGGCTAACAATGTAACTACTTTTTATTTGCATTTTATATGCATTTACTTATATTTCTTATACTTAACCACAAATAAGTTTTAAACACACTTTTAAATTATTTATTTCGTTTATTAAATTCACAATTTAGAAAAGCAGTGATCATTTCATTACCGAAAACTCTCACCTCTGGTAATAACACATCAATCATGAGTGATGTGTTTCGGCTAATTATTGAAAAATTTAGAACTTTCTTTATTTGTTCCGTTAGACTTCTTGCCTGCAATACAAAATAGTTATAGTATTGGTATTAGCGACGTTGTTTCATATAATAATTCAATTACAAAGTGTGGTTGATAAAGATAATACTTTACTCACATCATTTTCATTGAATATTGTCATCCTCCTATTTAATTCTTGTTTTAATTTCGGCATAAATGTAGGGTTTGAAAAAAGGAACATTCTATTTGATTTCTTTTTACCCTTTATAATATTGTTTGCATGTTCCTATTAACGATAAAAAACAAATCAACAATTAGACAAATCAATGTTTCTCAAATTTGACCGTATTATCATTTAGCAAGTAGCAGAGAATGTCCTAAAGTTTTGTTGTCAGCTGTCTTTAACTAACCAACTATACATTATAAATACAGTCAGCTCTACTTCATTGTACTTATTGAAAAGACTTGAAAAAAAATCAACTTTCTTTAATATGAGCACAAGCTCAAAAAATAAAGAACTAAGTTACTCTTGACTTTCACACACATGGAGTATGTTAGGAGTAAGACAACTTATACATGTAACTCAAGAGTAAACCAGGTATTTGGCAGAAACATTCTACATATAATCATATCAAAGGTTTTGTGTATCAGTCCTGATGAAAATGTATGCTTACTTTAACAGAGGGAGCTCCTCTACTAGGGAGGAGTAGTCTTGCCTTACTGCTTTCACACAGTTCTAGAAGCAGAAACATAAAATGGTAATAGCTTTGTTTTATTATCAATTTATTTATTTTTGCCTGCGGATGGGTGGGCGGAGTGGGCTCTGCAAAAGGAAGGGGAGGAGCGGTGTGCCTGAGCAATACTTAATGTGCAAAGACTGTTTTTTCAGCCCCCTGGGGCTACCCAAACTAGTCATGCACACTCTGTCCTGCTCCATGCATGCTGCAAGGCAGCATGTAGAACATGGCCTCTCTATAAGCCGCTGGCTTGGCGGCATCTGCAACAATCAAAATGCTGCTTGGAGTACTATGATTGCTTTATTGAAGGGACTCTGACTGCCTGATTTTGGTTCATGTTACTGCCAGGGTCAGGAGCAGAGAATATGCTGGACCCGGACGGTGTAAATGTAAGTTTAATTTTACCCCACTCACTCCTCAGCCAAGGAGGTCGCAACTATATACCAATTGTCTCCTTTATATTTTCTGTTAAGTAGGAGTCACTTTTATGTTTAATATACACATATTAAATTTGTTGTAACTCAATCTAAGTTAGTAACTGCTTATATAAGCTGTGTTGAAGGAATATCAATGAAATTTCACCAGGCACCCAGATACTAATTACAATTTAAAAATGTTGCTATTTGTAGACATCCTGCATGGTATGTTACTATATTAATGATTACACAACGTAATAGAATCATTCAGTAATATATCAAATTTCTCATACATTTACACTGTATGACAGTTGATGCACCCTCCGCAGTTGGACAGAGACCTCCCCAGAGGAAAGAATAGGTTAGGTTACAGTTGACAATTATGTTTGTAAATAGCATTTTTTTTTTAAATCTGTTTATTAGCATAGTTTTGAGAGCAGTAATAGCATACAACTTCATTCATGTAATCTCAGTGTAAATTCCGTTGGTATATGTATGCGGTTGCTCCAAGCATATATAGAAACATAGTGAATTCGATTTTTCATTTGGTCGATGTACTGGAACAAACTAACAAACCCCGTTCACAACCGGTCCCACCCTCCACCCCTATGAAAACCCACCCGACACTCTCTTAGTAGGCACATAAATGAAATATCGACATGTGGGTCACACTCAATGTACTGATACAAAGTGCAAGGCTAACACACTAAATAGCATTTTATAGATTGTTATTAGTACTATATTAATATTACGAAATATTGATTCTAAATAGACGTGTAATTTGTGACCATGGGCTTGCATCAAACCTTTTTAACTCTGGGTCTTGTAGTACATTTTGTTTATTACTTCATGAGTCAAAAACATGCTCTTTTATGATATTCACCAAAGTACTTCACATTATTTCCTTATTTAGTTACTAATTTTTTCTTCAATTATCTCAGGCCTCGATTTATTTTAAGACTCAATTACATTGCTATATACTTAACCCCTATCCACATGTTCCGCTAATAATTATCGCCAGGTTCTCATTTGGAAGCCTGACCATGAGTTTGAGTACATTAAATTGAGAGAACACTGTCAACTAATTAAAAAATGCATATGACCAAACTATGTCATTAAGTAAACTGTTTTTTTTTTAAAAAGTTGCTATATCACTAGAAGGTACATAATTACTGAGTAAAGTAAGTAATAAAAACATTTTTTCAGAGAAGATAGAAATGAATAAAGATAAGTTTTTTTCAACATTTTTACAAATTTTCAAACAACATGCCACCTTCCTTTATGTCATGGCTCTTGAACATAATACATATAATTGCTGAAGGTATTTCCCTTCAGTACATTGGTGTTAATGAATACATGTTTTAAACGAACAAAATGTAAAAATCATAGAAATACTCATTATCTTATACTAGCCTTTATCTCATCTTCAGTAAGTAAATTCTCAATGCTTCTGTCTTCCAAGGTTTTTTTAAGCCTACAAATTAATAAATTCATATTATTCGATTGTCTGACAATTTAACCTTTTATTTTGAAAAACATAACCATTGAATATAATTAATGTCTATGTATGAGTCTTTTTACAGTAATACTTATTCAGTATTATTTTTAATACAATAATGCCTATCCCATAAAATCTTTTTTTAATATTTTCAATTATCATCATATTTTAAAAATTCAACATCATTACAATCAATGCCATCAACAGATTCAGAATTTGTGGAATTCTTCTTGTGCATTTCTTAACCACAAATTCAATAATTATGTGACAAAATTTAAATATAAAATTTTCTTGTTGTGAATTACATAGTGCTCTTTTTTTTATAAAAGGAAAATAAATCATCTCATAAAGACTTGTTTATTGTGAAGTATTGACTAACATTTCTAAAAGCTAAGAAGATTTCTAAGAATACACAATACCAATTATGTCACTTATAGATTCATGTGAGTAATTCTCGAATGCTGCTGAATGACAAATAATTTATGTGCATACATTTAAGTTTGTTTAAATGTAGCAATTGTCCTACCTAACAGTTTTTAGCCTCAACGTCTTGCATGTTTTACTTTTCGCAGAACATCCTACCTCTAAACCTCAACTATTAATCATAATGTTTCTTCTTTAACCTCAACTGGTGACTTCGATTGTACTTCAAATGTGGGAATTTCAAGTATCACTACTTACTTTTCCGAAGTTTCCATTGCTCATATTTTCCTTCAATGTATTGTCCAATTATATAGGAAGATATATCTACACCTAATCATTTATTATGGATTTCACCATGCAAACATGGTAATAGGAACAGTAAAGATATCACTTGAATCATTCATTAAATATAAATGTGTAGGTATGCAGTACAAACTACCTTTTCAATAATCCAAGTTTACTGTGACTCATAGTTTTGCACCTTCAATTTCAATAAGCAGGTTAAATAATTACATATATTCAATATTAAACTGTATATTTACCTGTCCAATGCGATTGGAAATTTTTTGTGGCATCCGCAATAAAATGGAGTGTCAACAAACTGTTCTGTAATTGGCACAGTCTGAATGTAACCACTGTTTGCACTTTTCGCACTCTATCCATTCTAGTTTTTGTTCTTTGGGATATAGTGACCTGTTGATGCAAATATATTTTGAGAACACATTTACTACAGTGACTATAACATTTTTAAAATACAATGTTCATCTTTTACATCACTTTTCCAGGCATTGAGGGGCATATTCACAAGCAATAAAATTAAAAATAAACTTAACTTAATACCTCACTCCCACTGCGTCCTTTGGATCACGTGCCACCACTCCTGCTGCTCCTGGCTGGGCCTGCCTTAACCTAGGCAGCCTCCCTCCCCCTCTCCTAAGCCACACTCCTTGGATGTGGGGGCGTGGGGCCCCTCAATAAATTCATCCCCTGTCTGATCTGGGCTGCACGAGGTGGGCCCCAGTCCTGGGTTAGCAGTGGCATCTGTTACGCCAGAGCCCGGGAGTGCACATGGGCACCAACTATTTCAATAATTAAGAGGCCGGCTGGCAGTGCGTGCGCACAGCACCATTCCATTAAAGAAGAGGCCATGGCATGCGCGCAACGAAGACGCTTGTTTGCTAGCTTTGCTGAGTGAGGGGGCCCCGCGGGCCCCTGAAGCCCAGGGCCCCCCGCACTGCGGGGGCTGCGTGGGCCTGTGTAACACCCCTGGGAGAAAGGTGTCAGAACACCGGGACATACGTCAAAAAACTGGGCCTGTACGGTCAAATACAGGAGCGCCTATTGCGTTGATTTCCGATTTTATTGATTTAAAGAATTGCTTTGTCCTTCACGTATAATTTTCTTTTCCCCTGGATTTTCGGGTGTTTGCTGTCAGTAAAGCAATTGAAGCCAAGTGAAGTGGGTTCTGCACTCAGGGGAGCCGGGGGTCAGGCATGCCTGGCATGAACAACAACCCTCTCAGACAACTGCCCCTTTCAAAAGCACTTGTCTGAGAGGTAACTGACATTGCCTGCCCCAGATGAGCACGTCAGTCATCTACCAACCCAGGGTTAGTCCTTTAGTCTTCTGGAAGCACCCCCGTATTTAAGCGGTTCAGTGTCACAGCCCTTACATGCCAGATACTGGTCTTCAGGGCGCTATTCTTGCTGTCATGGCCATTGATTGCACATACTCTTTCGGGCATGCATTTAGTCTGAAAACAGCACCGGGAGCCAGGGATTGCGTGTTTCCGCAAGTGCCTGGGACCAGCCTTGCGTCTGCACGAACGACGACTTCTTCTATTGTACAGCGCTCTGACACCTTCGGGTAAAGTCTGCGCTGCATAAAAATGCATTAAATAAAAATTAAATAAAATGAACCTGAACCTGCGTGTCTGTAACATACACTAGTAAACTAAGTGCCACCACCCCCACCTACCAAGTGGGGGTGTGCACTCTGCACTGCACACAAAGGCCCACAGAGGCTTAAACTCAGGAGTTTAAGTGGGCCGGGTCTCAAGGGGTCTGAGCACCGGCAGCTTTTTTCAGGGGACCTCGAAACGGATCTCTATCGGGCTCTGTTTTGAGCCCTGGTACAGGCGGTCCGTTTTTTCCGGACTGCAGTGACAGCAGTTTGCTGTCACTGCAGTCTGGAAAAAAGTGCAGGGCGCAAAACAGCCTGATAAAGACCCTTTTGGAGACAGTAAGCACGTGGTTATGCACTTCCCACACTGCTCACTTCTCACTACTCACTAGTGGAGAAGTGACGGCATGACATCATGTCAGGTGAGCGTTGTGGGGGAAGGGAAATCCTTTAACCACTTCGATGCTGATGACGAGCTGAGCTCGTCATGTAACGCGGTTTTTAGAAAACAGCCGCACAGCGCAAAAATAACCGCAGCAGCAATGCGGTTAAAGAGTCATTTTCTTTCTGGATTTCCCTTCTCTTTCTGAAACGCAAGAGCAGCAACATTGTGGTAGGGTCAACAATGCTTTAATTGGAAACTTTTTCAAAATTATATGTAACAAGCCATAGTTACAGCTTATTTATCCTATGCAACTAATAACCATTGACAAAGCCAATAGTCCTGACTTATTGTAGGTATGTTACTTGTTGTATCACATATCTGGATGCAATGACAGGAACCGCAAAATACAAGTCGGGTATCACATTATGCTAAGCACAGATTTTTAGAGTAAGTGTTTTAAAGCCACGCCCCTAAGTACACTGACCACGCCCCTTTGAGAGACCCCCCAGTTTTTTCATCCTACTTAAAGCCCTGCTTAAACTGTCTGCTGCCGGAGTCCCAGTGCCACAAACGAAACAAAAAGCCCAGTAGCCAACCAAAAACAACGTACGCCACCAGGGCAAGGCCTCGCCGCCTCAGGCTCTATGGATCGAATCAAAGTCACCCCCTACCGGCAGTGGCCCATCCCCCAGGTGTCGCGCAGTCAGTAGAGTACTACTAAAGTTAAGTGTAACACACAAGTACATAATTAACGCAGGCTGCAGCGACAAAATTAAAAACACAACAGCCCCTATAAATATAATTAGGAGGTTGTTGTGGGTGGTGGCGGGATCCCTTTCACTTACCAGTGTGTTGTAGTTACCGTGACCTGCCCTGACCTCGACGTTCACTTCTCAAGGCTCCTCGTCAGGCTCCTCGTCTCGACTCAATACCAGGAGGACTGCAGTCAGGGCTCGAGTCAGGGTACCACGCGGGTGGACGGCGTCTCACCACTTATTTTACTGTGTTTTTACCGGGTGGACGCCGTCCCCCCTGCCCAAAAGATGGAACGGGTGCCTGAGTCTGCACCTGCTCGTGAATGAGAGCCTTCTAAATGCACCCAAGCCTCAGACTAATCTCCCCTTCCACCTCACGCCCTCCCCTTGCCAGCATTTCTCAGAGCACAAACGAGGCACCAAGGCTTCAAGGAGCTGCGCCGTCAACACGCCGAGCATGTCACTTCCAGGGACACCGACAGATGCCCGTAGTGCCGTCTGTAATAACCGTGTAATCTGAGGAATGGGTCTTGTGTATAGTGTGTTCTTGTGTTTTGAGTGACTGCCACTTACTGCAGTATTATACTTCTACATGTATCTTGTGTGTATTCAGCCATTTCAGACGGAGAAAGTAAATTTCGTGGCGTCACTTCCTGTTGTGACGTCACTTCCGGTGACACCACCTAACTTGGTGCGTACCCCCACTTCTTTTTTTAGGACTTGTGCCCTGACTGCAGTACACAGCATGGCAATAGCAATGATAGCACGCACAAGCCAGCCACGACGAAGCAAGCCAAAAGTAAAACTGGGAAATACTGGAATTTGGTGGTCTTTGGACTCCTCCCCCAGACCCCAGCAAATCAATCACATGCAAAACAACAAACTGTTGCTAGGTCTGGTGGAAGAGGCAATGGCCACTGCCACACCCCCACAAAATCAAAGCCGCCCGGACTGTCCCGCCCTCAGCCATTGAAACTAATGGAGGGCCTCCAACTCCTCCCTGGGCCAAAGGAATAACGCCCAAATATAAATGCTATTCTGGCAGTGAGACACAGGCTGCACGCTCCAGTGTGTCGTCACTGCCCTGCTTTATGGCTCCAGGTCGAAGAAATCTTCGCCCAGCCAAAAGCATGTGCAGAACAAAGGCAATCCTCCACCACCCCCTTAAAAAAAGAACATTTGAACATGTTTGTTTATCGAGCACAAGCAGCCAGCAAAATGCATTGCTAACTGCTCAGTGTTCCATCATGCATTTTGTTAGTCCCCCACAGTCCCCCACAGGGTGGGAGGGCGACGCCCACCTTGCCCGTGTACACCAGCCGCCCCTGGGTTTGACATGGTAGGGTTGTAACTTACGCCATTAAGGCAAGTTATATGCAGAGTTACTTTGCATGGATTTCTGTTGCTGGATCTAAGATCCAATACGGCTGTGTGTTTCATGGCATTGCAGGGTTTGAGACACATCGATGGCCGATCCAAGTCAAGTTAAGTCAAGTTAAAATTTGTATTGCGCTCTCCTGACCCAGAGGGTCTCAAGGCGCTTGAGGAGGGGGTGTTCGCTACTTATCAAACAGCCAAGTTTTGAGTTGTTTTCTGAAGGAGAGTTGTTTCTGTGTGAGGCGGAGGTGGGTGGGGAGAGAATTCCAGGTTTTGGCCGCTAAGTAGGAGAAAGATCCTTCCTCCCATGGTAGTTCTTCAGAAGCGTGGAATCGCGGCGAGTGCTTGATTGGAAGATCGGAGTTGGTGGGTGGGGGTGTAGAAGGTCAGGCGCGAGTTGAGGTATTTAGGTCCTAGGTCGTAGATAGCCTTGTGTGCGTGGCTGAGGAGACGGAACGTTATTCTCTTGTTTACGGGGAGCCAGTGGAGGTCTCTCAGGTGACCGGATATGTGCTTGTGGCGGGGTATGTTTAGGATGAGTCGGGCGGAGGCGTTCTGAATGCGTTGGAATTCTTTACTGTAATTTGGCTGTGGTTCCGGCGTAGAGGGTGTTTCCGTAGTCCAGTCGGCTTGTGACAAGTGCTTGGGTGACTGTCTTTCTTGTTTCGGTGGGGATCCAAAGGAAGATGTTTTTGAGCATACGTAATATGTTAAAGCATGATGATGAGACGGCATTGACTTGTCTGGTCATCAAGAGGGAGGAGTCTAGAATGAATCCCAGGTCGCGAGCATGGTCCGTTGCTTTGGGTGCGCTGCCCAGTGTCGGTGGCCACCATGAGTTGTCCCATGCGGAGGGGGATGATCCTAGGATGAGTACTTCCGTCTTGTCAGAATTCAGTTTCAATCGGTTGTTCTTCATCCATTTGGCTACGTCTTTAATCCCTTCGTGTAGGTTGGTTTTGGCGACGTTTGGGTCTTTGGTGAGGGAGAGGATCAGCTGTGTGTCGTCAGCGTAGGAGATGATGTTGAGGTTGTGTTGGCGTGCGATGGATGTGAGGGGGCTCATGTAGACGTTGGAGAGGGTGGGGCTGAGCGATGATCCTTGTGGTACGCCGCAGATGACTTCGGTGGCCTCTGACCTGAAAGGGGGAGGCGGACTCTTTGGGTTCTTCCGGCGAGGAAAGAGATGATCCAATCCAATGCTTTTCCTTGTATCGCGGCGTTACTGAGGCGTTGTACTAGGGTGCTATGACAGACCGTGTCAAACGTTGCAGAGAGGTCCAGGAGGATGAGGGCAGCTGTTTCCCCGTTGTCGAGTAGTGTTCTGATGTCGTCTGTGGCTGCGAAGAGGGCGGTCTCGGTGCTGTGTTTGGCTCGGAAGCCAGACTGAGAGGGGTCGAGGGAGCCGTTGGACTCGAGGAAGGCGGCGAGCTGACTGTTGACGGTCTTCTCTATGAATTTGGCAGGGAAAGAGAGGAGCGAGATGGTGCGGTAGTTCTTAAGTTCAGTGGGGTCTGCTGTAGGTTTCTTTAGTAGGGCACTGAGTTCGGCATGTTTCCAGCTTTCCTGGAAGGTGGCGGTGTTGAGGGAGCAGTTGATGATATCCCCGAGATGGGGTGCTATGATGGAGTCAGCCTTGTTGAAGATGTGTTATGTTATGTTAAAATGGGACTTTTATAGCGCAACGGCTACTCCAAAGGAGTGTCCCGGCGCTTTGAGCTCCAGACCAGAGAAAAGAGCTAGAAAACATAACAATAACAAAGCAGGGGCCTAGAAGAGGGGACAGATTATCCAGCGAACAACCAGGTTTTCAAGTCTTTCCTGAAGACAAGCAGGTTTGCGGTGTTTCGCAGGGACACCGGTAGAGAATTCCATAGCTGAGGAGCAAGGAAACTAAAGGACCGGCCGCCTAGCCGAGCCCTTTTGATGCGTGGCACCCGAGCCAAAGCCAAGGCTTCTGACCTGAGGGATCGTGCAGGTCAATAGAAGTCCAGCCTCCTCTGAAGATACTTGGCACCATTGCCATGCAAGGCCTTATGGGCAAGAGTCATGGCCTTGAACAGTATCCTCTTCCGCACCGGAAGCCAGTGAAGGGATACAAGGAGATTAGAGGCACTAGTGCGGCGGTGAAGGCCAAAAATAGCGCGCGCAGCAGCGTTCTGGGTGACCTGCAGACGCTGGAAGAGATATTCAGGCAAGCCCAGATATAGGACATTGGCATAGTCCAATCTGGACCCTATGAGGGCCTGAACAGTGATCCTCCGATGTTGCTCCGAGAGAAGGGGAAAGAACTTGCGCAGCATTCTAAGAATCCCAAAACATGTTCCCGTAAGAGTGGAAACCTGGGATTTGAGCGAGAGCTCGTTGTCAATTTTAACTCCCAGGTTCTTCGCCCACTTACAAGACTGAGTGGGAGGGAACATGTCAGCAGGCCACCATCCCTGCCAATCTGGTTCTGATGGGCATCCGAAGAATAGTATTTCAGATTTGTCCGAGTTGCACTTAAGGCTGTTGTGTGAAAACCAGCTAAAAACAGCCCCAAGGCACTCACGGATCCTTTCTCCATCGAACTCTTCGCTCTTACGACAGGTGAAAAGGAGCTGGGTGTCGTCAGCATAAGAGACGATCCGGGCCCCATAGGACTCCGCCAATGTCGCCAGAGGGGTCATAAGGATGTTAAATAGAGTGGGGCTCAAAATAGAGCCCTGAGGCACTCCGACTCCCAATGGCGGCATCTCGGCGGATCCGGGTGGGACCCAGACCGTCTGGCGGCGGTTTGCCAGAAAGGAACAAAACCAATAGAGCACCGTCCCCCCTAGCCCAATGTCACAAAGCCTAGTGAGGAGATCCTCATGGGGGACGGTGTCAAACGCCGCCGACAGGTCTAGCATGACTAACATCACCCTGCCTCCCGTGTCCAGCACCTCTTTAACGATCTCCGAGACTTCCAATAGCGCCGTCTCGGTGCTTAAGTTGGAGCGAAAGCCCGATTGGGATTCATGAAGTAAATCATTAGACTCCAGGAAGTTGGAAAGCACGCTGTGCACGTGTTTCTCCAGGATCTTAGTCAGTGCTGGAAGGAGCGAGATTGGCCTATAATTAGAAGGTGCCTCTGGGTCAAGATAGGGCTTCTTAATCAGGGGGATGACCGCGGCTTGCTTCCAGGCCTGGGGCAGAAAGCCCTGGCTCAGGGATAAATTGAGGATAGGATTGGCTATGGGGTTGATGGCGTCTGCCATTTTTGCTAGAAATTTTGCTGGGCACGGATCTAACGGTGAGCCCGATTTAAGGTTCCTCATCAAGGCTAAAGATGTGGCAACCGAAAGGGGAGGAAAGTCAAGCAGAGCTGGGCCTGAGGGAGACAGAGAAGCTGTCTCAATCGGCACCACAGACACATCATCTGGGGCTCTCAACGGGAAAGAAACCTGGATTTGCCTAATTTTGGTGGTAAAGAAGTTGGCAATAGTGTTAGCCCAGGTCTCCACTGGAGCACCCTGAGTAAAGATGGACCGGGGGCTAGTGAATTCACGCACAATTGAAAAAATCTCCTTACAGGAGTTAGCTGCGTCGTCAATCCTTTTGGCGAAATAACATTTCTTGCTCTGAAGGACTAGATCATGGTATGACTTCATCATGATTCTATAACGTTGTTTAGCCTCAGGCTCATACTGGGCTCTCCAAGCCCGCTCAGCAACTTTACATTGCCTACGGGCGTGGGCTAGTTCCTCAGTAAACCAGGGGGCAGAGACCCGTCGAGCAGCGGACCTGGGAGGCTGTAAAGGAGCAAGCTCATTTAGTCTGGCAAGAAGCCAGGATTGCAGGCTCTCCAGATCTTTCTCCAGGTCACCAGTACAAGACACAGGGTGATCAACCAGAGCATGCGTGAGCATATCTGGGGTCACCCGATGAAGTGCCCTATAACTGCTGCCCTGCTGTCTCGTGGCGCTGGCCGGAGAAGCCATAGTAGATGGTATTTCAAAATGGGCAAGAAAATGATCAGACCAAACGACTGGCAGGGTGGGGGCATGGGTCGGTTGGTGATCCGGAGTGTATGGAGTTCATCAAGCGGATGGTGTCTTCGGTGCTGATCGGGTTCCAGGTGCAAAGGGTGGTGGTGGGGGGCTTCAGTTCGGTAGTAAGGGGGGTGGACTGGTCGCCGAAGATGTTATGTATGTCAGCGATTTTGCTGTGGAAGAATGATGCTTGTGAGTCGCAGAGGTCTTGAGAGGGAGTGATGTCGCTGGAGACGGCGCTGGGATTGGTAAACTATTTGACAATGCTGAAGAGTTCCTTGCTGTTGTGGGCGTTGTTGTGGATTCGATCCTGCAATGCTGATTTCTTGGAGGATCGGATCAGCTGGTGGTCTTTGCGGGTGGCGTCCTTGAGGGCGGTCATGTTGTCTGTGGTTGGGTTTTTTCGCCACGTTTTCTCGAGGGTGCGGCAGTTCTTTTTGGAGTTCTTGAGGTCGTCATTGAACAAGGAGGCTTTTTTGCTACCTTTGTTGTTGTGATGGTTTTTCAGGGGTGCTAATTCGTCAGCGCAGTGGGTGATCCATTGTGCGAGATTGACGGCTGCTTGATTTGGGTCCGATGATTTGGCGGGAGGGTTTTGGTTTAGCGATGTGGTGAGTTGGTCGGTGGTAATTATGTTCCAGTTTCTGCGGGGGACTTGTTGTGGGTGGTGGTGGGTCGTGGTCTTTCTAAAGTTGAAGTGGACGCAGCTGTGGTCTGTCCAGTGGAGTCCTGTTGCGTGGTTGAAGGAAACATGCTTGCTGGAGGAGACGATTGGGTCCAGCGTGTGTCCAGCGTGGTTGTGGGGGTGTTTACCAGTTGTTTGAGTCCGAGATTAGCGAGGTTGTCCAGAAGGGTGGTGGTGTTGCTGTCGTTGTTCTTCTACAGGTGGAAGTTGAGGTCCCCTAGGAGAATGTAGTCCTCGGAGGGGAGGGCGTGTGGGCTGATAAAGTCGGTGATGTCTTCGCTGAATTGTGTGCGGGGTCCTGGTGGTCTGTAGATGAGGGTGCCTCTAAGTGTGGTCTTGGGGTCGGTGTGTATCTGGAAGTGAAGGTGTTCGGCAGCTGTGAGGGTGTCGCCGGAGCTGGTCGTAATGCGGATGGAGTTCTTTTGAACGATGGCGATACCTCCTCCTGTTTGGTTGATGCGGTCCTTTCGGATGATCTTGTATCCGTCAGGGATGGCTACGGAGATGTTGGGCGCTGATGAGGCGTTCATCCAGGTTTCTGTAAGAAAGGCAACGTCCGGTGATGTGGTGTTGAGTAGGTTCCATAGTTCAACGGCGTGTTTGGGGACCGGGCGCGTGTTGAGCAGGATCCACTTTAGGTGGTTGTTGTTTGGGCTCTGTTTGGCGGTAGTGGTTGCAGTGTGGGTCCTGATGCAGCAGAACTTGCAGGATTGGCAGGTGAAGGGTCCATGGGTGCGTCCTGGGGCGGCTCGGTGGCAGTCGGGTAGTCGGCCGGTGTTAAGTGCAGAGAGGGTTGCGACATCGTACATTAGGCGGGTGGAGTGGTTTTTGCGTGGGCCAGGGGGTCTTCCGCTAGGCGCGGTCAAGGCGCGGATGGACGTAGACGGGCTTACCTTTGGCGCGCCTTCGGCGCGCTTAGGGCGCGCCCGCTGCGCGTAAATGCATCTGTCATAAGTAGATAGTGGCGAGGGCGTAGCGTGGGAGGAGCAGCTGGGAGGCGGGAGCGGGGTGGCGACTGGGGAGGAGATTGTACGGCGATGCTGTATATAATAAGACAGGTGCTAATTTCGAGCTACATGCAATGGCAGCGGGGCCAGAGCCTTCAACGACTCCAGGATACTGACACAGTCTAAAGAGATATTTTTTGTTCACAAACCCAGGTCTTCCTCCAGG
Organism: Lissotriton vulgaris; assembly: GCF_964263255.1. NCBI lineage: Eukaryota > Metazoa > Chordata > Amphibia > Caudata > Salamandridae > Lissotriton > Lissotriton vulgaris. The sequence continues at coordinate 245,141,594 of NC_141685.1, forward strand.
CGGATAGCAGCACTCTCTGACCCGCTTGATTACACCACTACCCCATGGCAGCCATGAAGCTGTGGGGGACCAGCCGACCTCCACCTCATCGTATTGGATTGCTTAGTCTTTCTTTCTCTGGGATGGGGTGCTGGGCACTATTGGGATGGGGGATAGGGGGTTGAGACTAATGTCATGGAATGTCAATGGTCTAGGGGACAGAATTAAAAGAGGGGTGGTTCTCCAACTACTCAAGAGAATGTCACCAGATGTGGTCCTGCTACAAGAGACACAACTTATAGAAAATTCCTGCTCATCCATGAGCAGACGAGGTTATCGTCTTGTCGCTCATTCGGGCTTCACCTCCGGGTCTCGGGGTGGGGGTAATGATCAGAGCCTCCCTCCCCTTGGAAATTGACGAGGTGATTTATGATGACAGGGGACGTTATGCAGTAATAGTGGGCAGATGGGAGGTAAAGATCATACTTCTAATGTATGTTTATGTCCCACCTGGTCTGCAATAGTCCACATTTGAAGATATCGGTAAAGCATTTCTGAATCTCCCGGAAGGATTCCTGATAGTGGGTGGTGACTTTATTTCGGTTGTTTGTGGGAGGGAAGATCGTTATCCACCTAGGGACCTGCCGGGATCAAAGGCTTGGCTGAGTAGGCTTATGGACACTTTGGGATTAGTAGATTGTCGGCGCTTGCTACACCCTGGGCAGACAGAATACACCTTCCACTCCGGGGCACATGGCAGCCTCTCTAGGCTTGATTATGTACTGATGCCAGCGGCGCAGGCCATGATGGTTAAGGAGGTTAGACATCTGCCTCGTGGCATTTCAGATCACTACCCGCTACTCATGGTGTTGGATACTGGTGTTGGAGCAGAAGGGAGGTTAGCTCCCATAAACACATGGTACCTCCGCAACCCTAGGACCCGTGCAGCATTGGTTAAGTCTATAGAGCACTATTTACTTGAAAACTTGGGGTCAGTGTCTTCTGCTGTTTCACTTTGGGAGGCTTTCAAAACAGTTATCCGTGGGCAGGCTTTGTCGTTGATTTCCTGTGCCAAGAGGAGTAAACATGAAGAAGTAATCCGACTTGAATCCGAAATAGACGAGTTGGAAAAGATTTGGAACATGATGTTACTCAGGAGAAATTTCATGCTCTTAGTCTCAAACAGAGTGATTATAAAGCACTGGTCACTGACGCTGCCAGATCCATGAGTAGAGAGCAGCAGGGGCGTTTGTATGATGTTGGGGATAAGGCAGGTAAATTGATTGCATGGCTGGACAAGAAGGAGAGAGCGAGTCGGGTGGTTCCGGTGATTGAAAGTCAGAGTGGTATGAGAGTTACTGACCCAGTGAAAATAGTGGAACGCTTCGCAGAATATTTTCAGGGGGTTTATTCTCCCGTATCGGACAGACCCGAAGAGGACTCGCATTTGCCGCTCATTTGCTTAAACTCTACTTGCCAACAAGGAGGATACCTGAACGCTGAACTCGGAGGGCGCTTTGCAACACCTAATCTGCACAGGAAAGGTCGCGCCGCTGGTGGGAGCTTCTCCAAAATCGGCGGACAGCCTGCAAGCTCCCAGCGTGCACTAGACCTTGAGGCTACCTGTTGGCTCCACCGGGGGACTGCGAGGACCAGCAGCCTCTACACCTAACAGCTGGTGCCTCTTCCCCCGGCGGCCACGCCCCCTAACTAGCTCACCAAAAATTGAACAGACCCAAACGCACCGCGGGACGCGCGCGGGGCGAAGCGCGGGCGAAGCCCGGGCCAAGGGCGGGCCCGTTTAAGCCCGTTCAAGACCGGGCAGGACTGGACTGGGCCACCCTATTTTCAGTTTGCTTTTATATTTTGCCACTGACAAAACATCTATTTAGGTCCCGCCAGTTTTTGCTATTTGGCCTTAGAAGTTCCATTGTACCTTACTACTGTTACGATCCTTATGGTACAATGTGTCCGAGAACCACCAGGAATACTGTTAAAAAGCAGGCTCAATCTGCAGCTGAGGTCATTGGGCCAATAGACCAATTTATAACGAAAGCTAACGATGCCATTGAGCAGGGTATCATTCTATTGGACCGGAGGATCTCACAGGACCTGATGATTGACAGACGCTCTTCAATGGGCTTACTGGCCACTGCAAAAACCCCACTTCGTCCTGTTGATCTGCCCCCTCCAGTGACAGCACATGCAGAAATGCACACCGTCCCTCGCACAGTGGACCTATCTGCATCCCTAGATCTTTCCGAATCCCATTTCTCTCTTGAAAAATCTCCAGTTATTTTTGTTACCCAACCAGATAATCCCCCCTCCTACCCAATAGCCAGGGGTATACGAGAAGGAGCAATTCCCAAAAAATTGAAGAAGAAGGCAACTACTAAGTCCCACCACTCCACCATTCCTTCTTCTACAACTATCCTTGCAACTCCTTCTGTCTCTGATCCTCCCCCGCAAATCTTTAACCCTTCAACCCCCCACCATTCTCCTTCACTGTCAAGTGCACAAGCAGTGGATCCTATCTCTGTTAACCCGAATATCAGCTGTACTAGCTCCAGTAGCTATGACAGTGGAGGAGACATGGAAAATGGTAACCTTACAACTAACACATGTAGCAACGATACCTTACTGCTTACCAGAATTGGAGATTTATTTAAATCCCACTTGGAACCAATTGAAAAGGCTCTACACTTGGTTCAGTCCCAACTAACTCAACTGTCTCTAGGACTAAACTAAAGTAAGGGAAACAAGAAGGATTCCAACTTGGCGCAAGGTAGGCCCACTACTTTAAACGTAAAAACATCAAAGCCTGTAACCTCTGCGCAGAATCCCAACACCAACAAACAAAAAGCCCCAGAGAAGCCTACTCAAAAACATTTTTTAACACCTACAAACAAGCCGCAACCACCTCCCAAATCCACTAATCCCTTACCGTCACATTCTGCAACCAATCCCAACCCAACATCATCTACCCATTTAAATCCTCTTTCTTCCCTTTATACCACCGCAGTCCCCACTCCTGCCCCCACCCATCCCAAAAACTCTACTGGATTCAATACCATTCCGAAAAACCGTAAGAGAAGGACTCCCCCTATTCATCTCCCACCGAGGCTTCTCCATATGTAGTAATAATGACTGGTGTTCCGGAACTCTCCCCAAACTAAGACGAACCGGTATGGTCTTTAAAAAACAAAGTAATATAATGGTTGTCCAGCAACAGACCTCTTCCAATCTTTATGGACAACAGAGTTACTACAGTGCGCAGAGTGCCTTGGCTAGGCAACGAACCGAAAAACATCCAGGGCGACTGCGTTATAGTAAACTTTGCAGATCCCAATACAGTTGAGCATATCTGCTCCTGGGGTGATCATACCTCTACTGAAGGGATAGCCACTCACAATCTGTCGTACTTCTATCCCCCGACTACACGACGTAACGCTGGTCCTCCGTGGTCCTGGACGAGGGTAGGGAACTGGGGTGGGATTAGAGATCGAGACCAGTGGTCTGGGTACGGTTTTAGCAATCCACCACCAGGCCACTTTAACAACTTTAAAAACTGGAGAGGCCCACCATTATCCAATAGATATGACTGTTTGGATATGGTGGACTGACCACCAACTCTACCCATCTCAGACAGTGGCCCCAACAATGTTCCGCCCAACCCCAAACACTCCTGTAAGAGCACTCGGACGGTCGGCTCTATTTTGCCACCCCTGTCTGGTACCCAGCCCGAGTCTTGTCCTCCCCAGCAACCCTTGACCCAACAGCCGTCAACTTCTACTCACCAGGATTTGTGTCACACTTTGTCAGCTACCCCAGTTGACTCACCTCTGAGCCAACAACCTATTATTCTTCAAGTCAGTGATCCAAAACCTACCCTCTCCCTTTCCGTCCCAACCACTCAGTCCTTGTCCCAACCCCCACACTCCTCTGCTGAACCTCAGTTTTCAAACCCTATTTTTTCATCAACCCAGGATCTTCCAGTCATATACTGGAACGTAGCTGGCCTTAGATCCAAAATCCATCTCCAGTCCTGGCTAGAAGTGACCAATAAATATAAGCTAATCTGCCTTCAAGAAACCTGGGCAATTGATCCTATTCACATCCAGGGCTCCAAAACATTCCATCTTCCGGCCATACCGTCCACTCATGGAAGACCCAAGGGTGGCTTAGCCATTTACATTTCCAACTTAATTCCTTTTACGACCACGGAAGTCCCGTTAGTCTTTCCAATCTTTCAAATTCTAAAATTAGTTCCAGACAATAGTTCTTGTTATTATTTCATCAATATGTACAATAATTCCACGCCTGGTGACTGTGTAAAATCTTTGTTGGAAATCACTTTATATTTACAAGATCAGAAAGCCAAGAACGAACAGCTACAATGCCATGTTGTGTGGGGTGGGGATTTCAATGTTTATTTGTGTAACAACTATAACAAAGGTATTTGTGGGCTACAAGACGAGCACGACGCCCCCTGGCCCACTTCGCCCACAGTAGTGTTGGTGACGCTTTAAATAACTGTATTTTTGCTCTAGTACTTGAATTCGCGAACATTTTAGTGAGTCCTGCTGTTGAGTTCAAGATGACTTTTCACGGTAGAGGATTTAGCACAATTATTGATTTTATCTTATGTTCCCAATCTTTAAACAACCGATTGAAACACTTTACAACTGGTACCGATCCCTCAAGCGATCACTACTCAAACAGCACCACTATAGTATTAAATACCCCATCCTCAGCCTGTCCAAAAACAAGCCTCTTAACGCAGCATTCCCTGTAGATGAGTAAAATTAATGGCTATACTCTCAAATGGTCGATGATCAATCCCTCAGAGGCCACTAGCAAGATCATCCAAAGAACCCTTCCCTTAATCTATCACTGTTTGGAGATGTCATCATCCCCTCAGCTGATCCTCTCTAGCTTCGTTAAAATCTTAGAAGCCATCAGACAAGAGCTTACTCGCCAACATAAGACTCACAATAACGATAAGGATTCCAGTGGGTGGTTTGATTCCCATTGCCGTAAAGCCCAGCGTGCACTAAAAAACGCTCTACACAATCAAGTCAAGGACCAGCCCCTAATTGCGTCTTTAAGAAAAAACTATAAGATGGCACAAAAATCCCATAAACGGGAAATTAAAAATAATCTCTGGGCCCAACTACACCAGAGCACACTAAGCAAGTACTGTACCCTGTTTTGGAGAACAGTTAAGGCCCCTTTCCTAGCTGATGCAACTGCTGTACGGCATCTTGACGTGGCAGTACCCGCTGATAAATGGGTAGCACACTACTCGCAGATCTTCGGGGACCCCACCTTGACAACTGAGGCTCCTAGACTAGAGGCGGCAGCTGTCACTAGTAACAATATCTACCCTATTGACCTCCACTTCGATCTAGTGGAGGTGACCGCGGCGCTGACCTCCTCAAAGACCGGTAAAGCGCCCGTTCCTGATGGGGTCCCCTTAGACATCTTTGTTAGCAACATAGACTTATGGTCCCCAATTGTTACCCAGGTCATGTCCGCAGTGACTCAGATCGGCCTTATTGATTCTTGGTCCACTTCTGTGCTCCTACCCATATTTAAAAAGGGAGAACGGGACAACCCAGCCTGCTACAGGCCCATCTCCCTCTTGGATTCTCTGGGCAAGGTCGCCGGCAGATTAATTCTGGAACGACTACGGGACTGGGCCACAGAGAATAAGATCTTAACAGACTTACAGTTTGGTTTCCAGGAGGGTCTGGGCACTGTAGAACAGGCCTTAAAACTGACTCTGCTTTTATGGGTAAATACGCCTGGGCCAAAGGCGGTAATCTTTACCTAGTCTATGTGGACTTGAGTTCCGCATTCGACTGCGTAATTCATTCCAAGCTATGGGCGATCTTGAGTAATCTGGGCATAGATCTTGCACTGCTGAATTTCCTCCGAGAGTTATACTCGGATGCAAAAGCTTGTGTGAGATACAGCATCAAAGGGGAGCTTTCTGAATCCTTTAACATTGCAAAAGGCGTTAGGCAGGGTTGCGTCCTTATTCCATTCTTATTTAACATCTACACTAATGGACTGGAGCAAGCGATGCTAGTTGAAAGTAAAGATCTCCCCTGCATAAACACCCGCCCAATCCCTGCATTATTATATGCAGACGATTCTGTCATCCTAGCAAGGACACCTAACCAACTACAGATTCAACTAGATAAATACTGCCAATTCATGCTTTCTCTTGGACTTAAAGTTAATAAGTCCAAGACTTTTGTTATGAATATTGGCAAGAAAGCCCAAAAATGCAAATCTCCTTTTATTGAGAAGACCAGGTTAGAAACTGCTAACACCTACCCTTATCTAGGTATTCTCATTGATAAGCATCTGTCCTGGAAACCTGCCATTTCCAGCAAGAAATTGCAGTTTCAACGCACAACATCGGCGTTGACTTCATTCTCAAGGAAACTGGGCAAGCCCGCCCCTGCTGTGATTTTGAAGATCTACCAAGCTAAATGCATGAGCGTGGCCACGTACGGGGCTGGTGTATGGGGCTATACGCCCGCAGATGAGCTTCAAATTATCGAAAATGACTTTTTGAAATATATATTAGCCCTTCCCCGAAGTGCTCCTACTTACGGCACCCATATGGAGCTCGGCTGGGAGTATCTAACTGACATCATTAGGTACCAGCCGATTCTCCTATGGCATCGTATATGGACTCAGGAGCAATGTCATCTTACTAGGTCACTAATATCTGACTGTCTCACACTGACCTATTGGAAAAAGATTCCCTGGCTGTTATATGTTTTTAAATTTTTAAATGATCTGAATTGCCCTGCATATTTCACTGACCCTGAATCTCTATTGGCTATACCTAGAAAAACTTTGAAAAAAATATGTGTCGCCCATTTAAGCAATTTACGTTTGTGTTCAGAACTTGGTAAAAAGTCAAATGTTCATTTAACGATGATTCAATCCTCCTATGGCATTCAACCTTATCTGTCTTTTTTTTTGTCTAATTATGAGAGATATGTTTTAACCAGATTTCGGTTTGATGTATTTTATCGCCTTGTCTCACTGCCTGTGCCCTCTGATTGGTCACGTGAAATAGCTAACTGTCCATGTGATGGTCATACTCGCCAGTCAACCCTGCATGTAACCTTCTTCTGCAGTCTTTATGAGACCCCGCGGAAACGTTGGCTGGTCCCACTTCTCCGGCACTTAGGATTGAGAAGATGCAGACCGGCTCTTTTGGCACTTCAATACTTAGACACCCCGTATGTTGCCAAAACTGTAGCCTGCTACCTCAAAACCTGCTTGAAAATCCATTCCCAATTACTAACCACTGCTCCTTAAGACTTTATTTCCGCGCAAATAACTAATGTGATAATATATTTGTGCATAGAGTGTCAGTGTTTAGTTGAACTTGAACGATTTCTTATTGTTTTGAAGCAATAGCGCTCCACTTTCTTTAGTAATTAATGAGCAAATGGAATTTTTTATACTGTTGTAAATATTCGTTTTTAAATGCACTTGTTATGATTGTAAATTCAATCGAAATAAAGTTACTTTTGACTGACTCGCACTTGTTGTTGCGAGACATAGCTTTACCCCGCCTAGCTAACGAAGACAGGGAATTGATCGATGCTGTACTGACTGCTGATGAGATTGTGCTGGCGATCCGTTCAGTGCGTTCAGTCAAAGTGATGGGACCAAACGGGCTCCCTATTGAACTGTACAAACTAAGACCTAACAAGATAGCGCCATAACGCCGGGCTATGTTTCTTGAATCGCATGATGCGGGCCTCCTCCACCGTGATCAAAGGCTCGCAACCATTGCAGTTATCCACAAAGAGGGAAAGCCGCGAGAACATTGTACATCCTATAGGCCCATTTCACTTTTGAACGCCGAGCCTAAGATTCTGGCTAAGGTTCTGGTGAATCGCCTGATAACAGTCATTGGTGATTTAGTCCATCCTGATGAGTCCGGCTTTATTCCACATCGCAATACCACACTGAACCTGCGGCGTCTCCATGGAGTCCTCGCGAGAGTGGCGTCCATACGTGAGCCAGCCATCTTGGCATCCCTGGATGCAATGATGGCCTGCGATACGGTGGAGTGGCCATACCTTTGGGCCGCGCTGGCAAAGTTTAGTTTCGGACTGGGATTTATCAGATGGGTAAAACTGTTATACAAGGAGCGGCTGGCCCAGGTAGTGGTGAATGGCAAAGTCTCTGGCCCCTTTGTACTGGGGAGAGGAACGCGACAGGGATGCCCGTTGTCCCCTCTCCTCTTTGCTCTGGCCTTGGAACCGCTCGCTGCCTGGCTGCGTTGGCAGCCCTCGATGAGTAGTATCAGCTGGACCTCGGAGTTTGAGGATCGCATTTCGCTCTAAGCTGACGACATCCTTTTATATCTTTGTAAATCACCCCCTAGCAGTGTCTGGGAGAACTATGGCCTCCTTAGTCATAGTGCATGTGAGGCATTGATGATGCCATGCTGTGTGGCATGTGGATAGGGGGGACAGGTTTGCTATGAAAGAAATCACTTATTTAGTGGAATGAGAATTTGGGGATGATTGTGTAAGAATTGGAAATGCATGGGGCTAGTGGCAGACTGTATGAAAGGAAGGGCTATTTGTATTTAAAGAATGTAAATCGAGAGAAGATTTCTGGTATCTACAGTCCAAAGACAATAGAAATGGAGGAAGGACTGACATCCTTATTCTATGACATAGATACCTTTGGCTGGGTGTCTTTCAGCAGAGTTGGTGGCTCACTGTGTATGTGCAGGGGCTTTGAGTGAGTTTTGACCAGGGTTCAAACCCCAGGTAGGGAAAATCATATATATATATTTTTTTTAATTTTATTTCTAAATTCCACAAATGAAAGCTGTGCCTTTGTAAATGACCCCCTAGCAGTATCTGGGAGAACTATGGCCTCCTTACTCATAGTGCATGTCAGGCATTGATAATGGCATCCTGTGTGGCACGTGGATAGGGGGGACAGGTTTGCTATGAAAGAAATCACTTATTTAGTGGAATGTGAATTAAGGGATGATTGTGTAAGAATTGGAAATGCATGGGGCTAGTGGCAGACTGTATGAAAGGAAGGGCTATTTGTATTTAAAGAATGTAAATCGAGAGAAGATTTCTGGTATCTAAAGTCCAAAGACAATAGAAATAGAGAAAGGACTAACAACCTTACTCTATGACATAAAGACCTTTGGCTAGGAAACTTTCAGCAGACTACGTGGCTCACTGTGTATGTGCAGGGGCTTTGAGTGAGTTTTGACCAGGGTTCAAACCCCAGGTGGGGAAATGTTTTTTTTTTTTTTAAATTTCTAAATTCCGCAAATGAAAGCTGTGCCTTTGTAAATGACCCCCTAGCAGTATCTGGGAGAACTATGGCCTCCTTACTCATAGTGCATGTCAGGCATTGATAATGGCATCCTGTGTGGCACGTGGATAGGGGGACAGGTTTGCTATGAAAGAAATCACTTATTTAGTGGAATGAGAATTTAGGGATGATTGTGTAAGAATTGGAAATGCATGGGGCTAGTGGCAGACTGTATGAAAGGAAGGGCTATTTGTATTTAAAGAATGTAAATCGAGAGAAGATTTCTGGTATCTACAGTCCAAAGACAATTGAAATAGAGGAAGGACTGACAACCTTATTCTATGACATAGATACCTTTGGCTGGGGAACTTTTAGCAGACTATGTGGCTCACTGTGTTTGTGCAGGGGCTTTGAGTGAGTTTTGACCAGGGTTCAAACCCCAGGTGGGGAAAAGCTTTCTTTTTTTTTTTTTTTTTTAAATTTTATTTCTAAATTCCACAAATGAAAGCTGTGCCTTTGTAAATGACCCCCTAGCATTATCTAGGAGAACTATGGCCTCCTTACTCATAGTGCATGTCAGGCATGCATTGATAATGGCATGCTGGGTGGCACGTGGATAGGGGGGACAGGTTTGCTATGAAAGAAATCACTTATTTAGTGGAATGAGAATTTGGGGATGATTGTGTAAGAATTGGAAATGCATGGGGCTAGTGGCCGACTGTATGAAAGGAAGGGCTATTTGTGTTTAAAGAATGTAAATCGAGAGAAGATTTCTGGTATCTAAAGTCCAAAGACAATAAAAATAGAGGAAGGACTAACAACCTTACTCTATGACATGAAGACCTTTGGCTGGGAAACTTTCAGCAGACTACGTGGCTCACTGTGTATGTGCAGGGGCTTGGAGTAAGTTTTGACCAGGGTTCAAACCCCAGGTGGGGAAAAGCTTTCTTTTTTTTTTTTTTTTTTTAAATTTTATTTCTAAATTCCACAAATGAAAGCTGTGCCTTTGTAAATGACCCCCTAGCAGTATCTAGGAGAACTATGGCCTCCTTACTCATAGTGCATGTCAGGCATTGATAATGGCATGCTGGGTGGCACCTGGATAGGGGGGACAGGTTTGCTATGAAAGAAATCACTTATTTAGTGGAATGAGAATTTGGGGATGATTGTGTAAGAATTGGAAATGCATGGGGCTAGTGGCAGACAGTATGAAAGGAAGGGATATTTGTATTTAAAGAATGTAAATCGAGAGAAGATTTCTGGTATCTAAAGTCCAAAGACAATAGAAATAGAGGAAGGACTAACAACCTTACTCTATGACATAAAGACTTTCGGCTGGGAAACTTTCAGCAGACTAAGTGGCTCACTGTGTATGTGCAGGGGCTTTGAGTGAGTTTTGACCAGGGTTCAAACCCCAGGTGGGGAAAAGCTTTCTTTTTTTTTATTTTTTTTTTTATTTCATTTCTACATTCCACAAATGAAAGCTGTGCCTTTGTAAATGAGCCCCTAGCAGTATCTAGGAGAACTATGGCCTCCTTACTCATAGTGCATGTCAGGCATTGATAATGGCATGCTGGGTGGCACGTGGATAGGGGGGACAGGTTTGCTATGAAAGAAATCACTTATTTAGTGGAATGAGAATTTGGGGATGATTGTGTAAGAATTGGAAATGCATGGGGCTAGTGGCAGACTGTATAAAAGGAAGGGCTATTTGTATTTAAAGAATGTAAATCGAGAGAAGATTTCTGGTATCTAAAGTCCAAAGACAATAGAAATAGAGGAAGGACTAACAACCTTACTCTATGACATAAAGACCTTTGGCTGGGAAACTTTCAGCAGACTAAGTGGCTCACTGTGTATGTGCAGGGGCTTTGAGTGAGTTTTGACCAGGGTTCAAACCCCAGGTGGGGAAAAGCTTTCTTTTTTTTATTTTATTTTTTTATTTCATTTCTACATTCCACAAATGAAAGCTGTGCCTTTGTAAATGAGCCCCTAGCAGTATCTAGGAGAACTATGGCCTCCTTACTCATAGTGCATGTCAGGCATTGATAATGGCATGCTGGGTGGCACGTGGATAGGGGGGACAGGTTTGCTATGAAAGAAATCACTTATTTAGTGGAATGAGAATTTGGGGATGATTGTGTAAGAATTGGAAATGCATGGGGCTAGTGGCAGACTGTATGAAAGGAAGGGCTATTTGTATTTAAAGAATGTAAATCGAGAGAAGATTTCTGGTATCTAAAGTCCAAAGACAATAGAAATAGAGGAAGGACTAACAACCTTACTCTATGACATAAAGACCTTTGGCTGGGAAACTTTCAGCAGACTAAGTGGCTCACTGTGTATGTGCAGGGGCTTTGAGTGAGTTTTGACCAGGGTTCAAACCCCAGGTGGGGAAAAGCTTTCTTTTTTTTATTTTATTTTTTTATTTCATTTCTACATTCCACAAATGAAAGCTGTGCCTTTGTAAATGAGCCCCTAGCAGTATCTAGGAGAACTATGGCCTCCTTACTCATAGTGCATGTCAGGCATTGATAATGGCATGCTGGGTGGCACGTGGATAGGGGGGACAGGTTTGCTATGAAAGAAATCACTTATTTAGTGGAATGAGAATTTGGGGATGATTGTGTAAGAATTGGAAATGCATGGGGCTAGTGGCAGACTGTATGAAAGGAAGGGCTATTTTTATTTAAAGAATGTAAATCGAGAGAAGATTTCTGGTATCTAAAGTCCAAAGACAATAGAAATAGAGGAAGGACTAACAACCTTAATCTATGACATAAAGACTTTCGGCTGGGAAACTTTCAGCAGACTAAGTTGCTCACTGTGTATGTGCAGGGGCTTTGAGTGAGTTTTGACCAGGGTTCAAACCCCAGGTGGGGAAAAGCTTTCTTTTTTTATTTTTTTTTTAATTTTATTTCTACATTCCACAAATGAAAGCTGTGCCTTTGTAAATGACCCCCTAGCAGTATCTAGGAGAACTATGGCCTCCTTACTCATAGTGCATGTCAGGCATTGATAATGGCATGCTGGGTGGCACGTGGATAGGGGGGACAGGTTTGCTATGAAAGAAATCACTTATTTAGTGGAATGAGAATTTGGGGATGATTGTGTAAGAATTGGAAATGCATGGGGTTAGTGGCAGACTGTATGAAAGGAAGGGCTATTTGTATTTAAAGAATGTAAATCGAGAGAAGATTTCTGGTATCTAAAGTCCAAAGACAATAAAAATAGAGGAAGGACTAACAACCTTACTCTATGACATAAAGACCTTTGGCTGGAAAACTGTCAGCAGACTACGTGGCTCACAGTGTATGTGCAGGGGCTTTGAGTGAGTTCTGAACAGGGTTCAAGCCCCACCTCGGGAAATTATTTTTTAATCTTATTTTTATTTTTTTAAACAATTTATTTATTTTAGCAGAGTGAAAGCAGAGTGAAACATAGTCCTTTGGAAATGCTCAAATGATAATAATGAAAGACCAAGTAGAAAATCTATGGCATATGTCACATCAGATGTGGCATATGCCACATGACTGAGTGACACGTGTCACATGCCAGACTTGGGCTCCAACCCCTTCTCCGCCTGTAGCATTACACACCAGAGGTTTCTCAGTAGAGCAACAAATCTTGGGGCTATTTAAGGCACTGCTCTAAAAGGACATTGTAAAGTATTAGACCCTTCGTTTTATTTGTACCTACTTGTAAGTTTATTTTTTTTAACACTTAGTTGTAAAATTCTCCTCTTTAGTTGCGCTCTGTTGACTATGTGAAGTTTGAAATACACTAAAAAGAATGGATCAGAAAATAGTGACTGACTGCACCACACTGATTTTCTATAAAAAAAAGTGACATGTGGTTGGGCAGGCGGTTCCATGGTGTAATGGTTAGCACTCTGGACTTTGAATCCAGCGATCCGAGTTCGAATCTCGGTGGAACCTTGTTTACTTTTTTTTGTAGATTTAAAAAAATATATTTTAGGTCTTCAGCAGTGAGCAGAGAAGCCATTTGTATCTCTTCCTGTTTTTATTCTCGTGGTCTCTGTGGCCTACTGACATTGATGTCCCCCTGGCGTGACTTTGTGCAGGTGGCACAGGACAACCAGGCCGGACTGGGAAGAGGTGGAGTTATGAAGGAGCGGGGTTAAGATATAACATGTATAAGTAGGGCAGCATGAGGTAGTTAGGCACTCCATGGAGCCATTTCCATCCAGGTAGTCCGGAAATATTTGAGGCATAGTTTACTATAGGTCATATTTTTTAAAGACTTCATTAATATTAGCACTTATAAATAAAGGTGATGGCAAGTAGTGTCGTGGTGAGGGAAGCGATGTCCACGTTGTGTGCAACTGGTAGGGAGGATTTATTGAAGCTGGGCATTCCTGAACAGGTGTAGATTGGTATGGTCAGACCGTCGGGAAAAGCTTCAGGTGGGGTGGCAGCTGCAGTGGCAGCACGTTTGCGGAACAGAGGGAGCAAACAAAGCAGAAGGGTGTCAGCTGTGGTGGATAATATTAAGGAGATAGAGGTAAGAGAGTCAATATATCAATCAGGAATTATAAGTGCGGCTAATCACACAATAGGGGTTCCAGGCACTTAAAGCCTTAAAGGCTTATTCGAACAGCCAGATCATGAGAACCATTTGGAATTCTGGAAGTGAGATGGTGGTCCCGAGGTGCATCAGGAGGATTTTCGTGTAGTTCCTAGGAGTCCCCCAGGACCCGCACGTTTTGCATAACCCAAACTGAGGGCTTGGCGTCCCGACCGCTTCCCAACACCCCCACAGGATATGTCAGCCGTTAGACCAGCTAGCTCCAAGGTGCCACTTTCACCCCCCTGTATTCTACAGAGGTTTAGGTAGTTTCTGGCAACCACTGAACATGACAACCCTGATTCCTCAGGGATCATGGAAAACAGTACAGTACGTTTTGCTCAGACACTCGTGCTTGCTGTCTCTCAGAAAATACACAGGATGGTGGTTAGGTCGTTTCAATAAGTATTTATTGGTCCAGCGACAACCTTGTGTAAAACATATGTGCTGCGACAATCAGGAGACAGAAACATACGAAAGAGATTGCTAGTACCAATATAGTGAATAGTATCTACATGTCCACCATAGTGCTAATAAGATGAACATAAGCAGTTCAGATAAAAACAGTAGCACTTGCATATTCCTAAAATGCTCGCCCTAAGTAATTTGCCTAAATGTATTTAGCCTAACCTGGAGGTGTAGGTGTGTATTAGGCCTGGGCGAAGTACTACGCTACGCTCGCGTAGTTTGTGAAGTTTGCGCTACTTCGCATTACGCGAACTGCACGTAGCACAGTGCAAACACGCGTAGTGTAGTGCAGCAGTCATTTATTGCTTGCTCATGGTCCTCAACGTCACGTTGGCGACTGCGAGCAAGCAAAATGACATGCCGGCGAGACTTTTCCTCGTTCCTCGTTCGCGATCAGCAACATCAAGTTGCTGATCGCGAGCGTGGAAAATAAACCTCCTGGCGAGATTCTCAACGCGGGGAGGTCAGGTTTCTCATTGTGAGTGGTCACGTATGCTCTCGCAATGAGAAACTACCAGTCCGCTTTGAGAAAGCTGCCGCTCGAGTAAAAGTCTACTCGAGCGACAGAAAACTACAGCTCACACTGTGCAAGATGCAGTTTTCAATGATTACAGAGTGCCGGCTGCTTGTCCGCACTGTGCAATCATTGAAAATGGCATCTTGCACAGTGCGAACAGGCTACTACGCAGTTCGCGTAGTGCTATGCGTAGCTCACGTAGTGCGAAGTGCACTTTGCATAGCTTCGCGAAGCGCTACTTCGCAAATTACGCCCAGCCCTAGTGTGTATGCGTATAGGTATGTGTATCTGTAGCCAATAAACCCCCAGAGAAGAACCAGCCACCTCATCTGATGGTTAGAAATGAAGGACCCTGTCTCTGAGTTAAGGATGACAACCTGCATGGGTTGTCAGACTGCTGCTTGTTGGAGTGTCGGCTTGCAGGACACCGACTCAGCTTGGAAGGAATTCTCCTCTAGTTTGTAGGGGGAGTGCTGGTCTTTTATATTAAAGTGGTCACTCCAGGGTTTTTTCTA
The DNA here is from genome assembly GCF_964263255.1 of Lissotriton vulgaris. Classification (NCBI taxonomy): domain Eukaryota; kingdom Metazoa; phylum Chordata; class Amphibia; order Caudata; family Salamandridae; genus Lissotriton; species Lissotriton vulgaris. The sequence continues at coordinate 245,156,990 of NC_141685.1, forward strand.
GAATCAATATGTTTTTAAAACAATCATGGATGTTTTGAAAACAATCATAAATGTTTTGAAAACAATCACCAATGTTTTTCTAAATAATTGCGATTATGCACAACTTGCTGTTGGCCAAGGATGAAAACAATTATGTCCCTAAAATCTGCCATCCCTGGGGTCATCTTTATGTACGTCATGGACAGAGATTCTGTTATAATACTAAGAGCCTGGTTTCGAAGAGACAGGAGCAAGCTATTAGGTAAAAGGTCACCTGTTTAGAATCATTATAGTCTTGTTCATGAGATGATGTATGGAAAATGGGGTATACATGATGGAACTATCGTAAAAGACATGACACCTACTCCTCATCAAAAGATCAACAAGATCAGCTAAGTAATGATACGGCTAACGCTATTAAAAAGGCATAAAATCATTTATGATAAAAAATATACTAAAGCATTAAAAAAAAGTAATTTCCCCCTAAAAGCGTTCAACAAGGTCTTTCAAAACTCATATATGTTGCGATTATTGCACTGAGCAACTTGAAAGCCACGAACCTCAATTAGAGCAGGGAAGAAATATAAAACAAAGTCAGTTTCGACCTTCAATGTTTAAAAGGTTGCCAAATGGTTCCCAGCACAAGAGAGGCCAAATTGTTTATGAATCCTGCGCTGAAGACTCAACACCGCTGAACATCGTATCTGCTGATGGCATTCCCTCCAGTACTTCCAGTATCATGTCGAGTGAGAAAAAAGGCGTTCATCTCTGGTTACCACGGAAGCCGCCTGGGAAAAATTAGATGCCTGCACGCCTTATACCAATGTCTGAACCTCTGGAGCAGAGCCGATATCCCTTCGCAACAGGAGCAGAATCATCCCCCACCAAGCACCCACCAAGCCCTGATTCTTCTGGACCTGTCGGCGGCCTTTGACACGGTCGACCACACCATCTTGGTCGACCGTGTCAAAGAGGCTGGTATCGGAGGGACAGCTCTTGACTGGGTCCGCTCATTCCTGACGAACCGCCACCAATCTGTCCGACTCTCCCATTTTTCGGCTGACAGGATGAAACTCACTTGCGGTGTGCCACAGGGTTCGTCTCTGTCCCCACTTCTTTTTAATTTGTACCTTACCCCCCTGATCCGCTCCCTCCGGGGAAGGAATGTCACTGCATTTAACTATGCAGATGACATTCAGCTCATCTTCAATCTTGACTCCTCGCAGGATGCGGCTCAGGACTTCCAGTCTACCCTCTGTCATATCAGCAATTGGATGGGCACTCACCATCTCAAACTCAACCCGACAAGACGGAGCTTGTTCTTGTCGGAGGCCCATCCAACCCCTGGAACTCCACCTTCTGGCCCCCTGCCCTTGGCCCCTCCCCCCGCCCTGCTGACAAAGTCAAAAGCTTGGGGGTCTACATTTCTCATGATCTCTCCATGCAACATCAGGTCAGTGCTACAGTGTCTTCCTGCTTCCACCAGCTCAGAAAAATTCGCAAAATTGCCCATTTTCTGACCACCGAAGCCCTCACCCTGATGTTGCTGGCATTAGTCATCTCTCGGGTTGACTATGCCAATGCCTTGTTCGCAGGTATCCCGCAATACCAAATCAAAAGACTTCAGATGATACAGAATCAGGCAGCACGCCTCATTTACCACCAACCCAAACATCACCACGTCCGTCCTTTACTTAAAGCCCTGCACTGGCTTCCTGTATCAGAGCGTTGTCAATTTAAACTAGGCTGCTTGACCCACAAATCCCTGGCCGGCATCGGCCCCTCTTTCATCTCGTCGCTTCTGCACCCGTACGTCCCTTCCAGACCCCTTCGATCTTCCCACCATGCTCTCCTTCAGACGCCCAGGTTCAGACGCAAAAAGCACGGAGGCCTCAGATTTTCTTTTCTGGCCCCCTCACTCTTAGACTTTCCCCTCTTACCCTCACTTCAGGTCTCTCCTAAAGAGTCACCTCTTCCGCGGTGCTTACACATAAGCCCCCTTGCCCTCCCTTCTTTGTCTCCTCCTGATTTAGTGAACAGCGCCAAGAAACCGACCGGTGTATGTTGCGCTTTATAAATTGTTTTTACATTACATTACATTACATTTTACATCCCTTGGAGGCTCTAGAAATACAATCATCAACATGTAAATATGCTGGGAACAACTGCATGTGTGGGCCTGCAAAGGTGCAAGTAGCACTTCTATGTCCAATAGCACAACCTATGGAAGTGTCAGACACAGGTCAAAAATGCAGCCAAATCTGCAGAATAGGTAACGGAACACAAGCAGGACACAGCCTAGCTATACCAGTCTGAAAGACAGGAAGCAATGCTTACTCAGCTCTAGCAGCAGAGGCGTAGTCAGGTAGTACACCATGCGCTCATGACAACGTCATTCCAGGAGTGTTCTCTCCATTTTGTGAGGGATTGCGAAATCCATTGTGAAGCAAGAGTATTAAAATCAGGATTCCCACTACTGAAAGCAGGACCAAAGGATCTCTACAAAAACGCTTCCAAGTATGGAGTGTATGAAGGCTGGATTTACTCAGAAGATGGTCTGATAGGTTGTTTAGAGACCTGATCCAAGTCGCTTATAAGTGTACAATCCCACTCGTATCAGACATGTTAAAGATGCAATGAACCATTTCTCCAAAATGGATCGGGAACTTCGTACGCACCAGGACCTGTATCTCAGCTGAAGACCTTTGAACCTGGAGATCAAAAGTCTCTCGGGTTGAAGTAAAGGCCATATTTTGTTGAAACAACATGGCTTTCAGTCTGCTCAGTGAATCAAACTGTATACTGGAAACATTCAATGAAGGCCACAGTGGTGCCTCCCTAACTGTGCGAGCTGGGAGAAACAATATTTGCTTACAAAAAACAGCCCTGAAGTTCACTGTGACTAGATATACAACATTCCACAACAGACTTGATCATTCAGCACTACACAACTTCCATTTGAAAGTAATTATAAAACTGGATGAATCACTGCAGCTGGGGAGCCTTTCAAGAAGCAAGATAAGTTTGCTTTTGACACATTATACATTCCATGATGCGACAATTCTGTGCACACTAAAGACCTTCTTTAAGCCATCCTGCAATCTTTACCATTTAAGAAAACTTCAGTGTGCTTATTCCTGCACATATATCTATACGGTAACTCCCATGTTTCATGTACGTCCCCATTACCCAACACTTCATACCTGCCTGCTTTGATGTATCTAAGGCAGTATTGGAACTGAAATGCCGTGATCGGCATGAATTAACCATTAGGTAGATGGTTAATATGCTACAGTAAAAGGTAACTTCTCAAATTTTTCATTGAGCGGCATGGTGTACTTTGCATCTCTGCGTGCTATAGTCAACTGTCTGTCAGTCAGAAAGTATACTGAGAACAAACTTGTGCTGTTAATGTATTTCCATGGCACGTGACCTGAACGCAATGATTGCCGCATCCACCTTAAAAGCATAATGGAGCACAATTGAGATTGCCCATGTTGTAGAATAGCCAAATCTTGTTCTATTATGTCAATTGCCCAGGACACAATGTTGCCCAGTGAATAAATATATGACGACAGTGTGGTCATACCATTGTCTACCACAGCCAGGGCCTTTTCGAGGTTAATCCTATCAATTTCACATATTCTCTCAGCAGCATCCTGTTGTAAGACTTTCCACAGTTCATTGTAGATGGCATACAATAAGTTTTTCTTACGCAGTTTCTTTGGACCTAGCAAGAAATCCCTAAGATCCATGTTGTCTGATAGAAGAGACAGGTGTTTCTTCATCTGTTTTAGTGTTGATGTTTTTAGCCAATCTAGGCACAACTTCCCAACACTATAAGAAGTCATTACTCTTGGATCAACTGTGTGTACATAGCATGGGTCAGGCCTATGGATATTAAACCCTCTGGTGGTACCCTTGAATATTGCTTGACACCTAATTGTATTGATAGGTTAAATCAACCATCCCTTCCAATTAGGAGCTTAAGAATTGTATGTACCATTCCGTATCATTTTACCCAGTGCCTCCTCACTAATCAGTGTGTCATTCGAGAAACCTTCAATAGGCATGGGCGAGGGATGCATGTAGCAGGAAGTTTGTTGTACTGTTCTGTCAGAAATATTATCTGTAACAGTATGAGGCAAGCTCTAAATAAAGCCTCTGTTCCTGAACCTGCCAATCTTCCGTCCCCAGATCGATTTTGTGTCTATAGTGTCCCTCCAATAGTCAAAACCTTGTACAGAGAGTTTGAAGATGAAAGGTGCTGAATATATAAGTTTAGTGTTAGTCAGCATCAATTTCTTTGTAGTTGCATTTGTCTGTACTTACTGTAGTATGATATTGGGTCTGATGTATTAAACACTGAAAAGTATGCAAATGTCAGTGCGAACTTGGCAGAACCACCTTTAGGTAGTGTGGGGCAATGTTCCCATTAATGGTAAGTGTTTACAGTGCATGGAACACTTGCTCAGTGCAAAAAGGGATGACCATATGCTGATAAGAAAACTAGAATAGTAGTCAGGTGTAACTTCATACAATTCCCTGTAAGAAAATACAGCAGATTGTTCTAAATCTGAAATCATAGTATTTACAGTCTAAATGTCGCAATCATCAGAGAGTGTACTCAGGGTAATGAAGTCATTCATTGAAATTTTGAACATGTGTGGAATTTTCAAATGTTCGGTGGGACCAAATACTTCATATGAAACCCTATTCCAAACTATACCACCCGGTACTGGAACTGCTGAAATGTTCATTAGGGACAGTTCTCTCTGTTTACAGTGTGATGACGTATGAGGTTTCAAGAACAAGTTCACAGTTTGGACTGCACAGCGTTGTGGGAGATAATGTTCATTCAGTAGTAGGAAAAAGACAGTTACTATTCCAATCCAAATCAACAGTACCTGAACATAATTCCTTATTTAATCCAAAGATGCAGCCAAGGGGAGAAAAAGTAAGTCTTTTTCAGCCAGAGATATCATTATCGAAATTTTTCTTTCTCAATCAATCAATCAATGAAGGGATTGTAAGCACACTACTGACCCATGAGGGTCTCAAGATGCTATTGTAGGGGGGGTCCACAGATCTGTTAGCTGAAGAGCCAGGTCTTGAGAGTCTTCCTGAAGGTGTTCAGAGACGGGGCACTTCTGATGTCTGTCGGGAGTTCGTTCTAGGTTTTGGCTACAATGTGAGAGAAGGATCTTCCACCTGCTCAGGCTCTGTGGATGCGCGGGTTTCAGCCAGTGTGAGGTTGGTAGACAGGAGGTTTCTTTTCGGTGCGTGGAAGTTGACTCTGTCGTTGAGGTATTTGGGTCCGGTGTTGTGTAGGCATTTGTAGGCATGGGTGAGGACTTTGAATGTGTCTCTTTTCTCCACGGAGAGCCAGCGGTGCTTAAGTAGATGTTTGCTGATGTGTTCGTGTCAGGGGATGCTGAGGATGAGTCTGGCTGCGGTGTTCTGTATCCTCTGCAATTTGTGGAGTAGGGACTTGTTTATGTCGGTGTAGAGTGCATTTCCATAGTCTAGTCTGCAGGTGATGAGTGCGTGCTTGACTGTCTTCCTTGACTCAGGGGGGACCCATTTGAAGGTCTTGTGGAGGATGTGGAGGGTGTTGAAGCAGCTGGAGGTGACGGAGTTGACCTTTTGGTTCATGGTGAGGGATGAGTTGAGTATGATGCAGAGGTTTTTGGCATGGTCTTATGGGGACGGTGGGCTTCCGAGGGCAGTCTGCCACCAGGTGTTGACCCATGCTGAAGGTGTGGTTCCATGGTTCCAAGGACGAGGACTTCTGGCTTCTCCAGGTTGAGTATGAGGCAGCTGTTGGTCATCCAGACTGCGACATCCTGTATTCCTTTCTGGAAGTTGAGTCTGGTGGTGGTGGGGTCCTTGGTGAGGGAGAGGATGAGCTGGGTGTCGTCAGTGTAGGATACAATGTTGAAGCCATGTTGTCATATGATGGCGGCAAGGGGGCCATGTAGATGTTGAAGAGGGTTGGGCTCAGCGATGACTCTTGTGGGACTCCGCAGGGGATTCTCGGGGGGATCAGAAAAAAAGGGTGGCAGTCTGATTCTTTGGCTCCTTCCGTGAGGAATGATTGGATCCAGTCTAGGGATGCTCCTTGTATGCCGGCGTCGTGTTGTCTGGCGATGAGTGTGCACTGGGAGACGGCATCAAAGGCTGCTGATAGATCAGTAGGATAAGGGCTGCGGAGTGGCCTTGGTCCAGGAGGGTGTGGATGTCATCCGTGGTGGTGAGTAGGGCGGTCTCGATGCTGTGGATGCTTTGGAATCCAGATTGGGATGGGTAGAGGGTGGTGTAGTCTTCAATGAATCATGTCCATTCCCTGCTGACTGTCTTTTCTGTGACTTTGGCCGTGAAGGGGAGGTGCGAGATGGGCTGGTAGTTAATGAGGTCGTGTGGTCAGCTGCGGGCTTCTTGAGCAGGGGCCTGACTTTTGCATGTTTCCAGTCCTGTTTTTAAGGTGGTGTTGATGGTGCTTTGTAGTTTGGGTGCAATGGCGGCTCTGTGGTAGATTTGTGGGGGCAGGGGTCCTTGGGGGCCCCTGAGTGGATGCTTTTCATGGTTACGGTGGTATCTTTTTTCGTGATTTGTGACCAGGAGGTCAGGGAGGGCTGGTTGGTGTGTCTGGGGGACGTGTCGGCTGTGGAGTCTGGTGGATGGTCGACGAAGTTGTCGTAGAGGCTTTTGATATTGAGGTGGAAGTAGGCTCCAAGCTTATCACAGAGGTCTTGGGATGGGGTGATGTCTGTGGCTTCGCTGCAGGGGTTAGTGAATTCCCGGATGACACTGAAGAGTTCTTTGGAGTTGGGGAAGTTGGCGAGGATTTTGTTGTGGATGAAAACCCTTCTTGGTGGTTGTGGTAGTCCATCATGGCGTTCTTGTAAGTGGTGTAGCTGTTGAGTGTCTTGGTGTTTCTCCAGTTTTTCTCCAGGCATCTGCAGGTGCGTCTGGATTCTTGGAGATCAGTGGTGAACCAGGCGGCTTTCCTGGGGCGCTGTTTGTCAGGTTTATGTAGCGGTGCAAGCTTGTCTGCGTAGTTGGAGATCCAAGTGTGTAGTTCTCTGGCTGCGGCGCTGGCATCAGGTGCTGATGTGCGGTTGTCTTGGGTGAGGGTGGAGTTGAGGTGCTCTTCGGTGACCTTGCTCCAGTTACTTCATGATGGGCGTGGGGCTGGTTTGGGAGGCTTGGGTTTGTTGACAGTGAAGTGTGCGCAGAGGTGGTCAGTCCAGGGGCGTTGCGTTGTGTGGCTGAAGTGAAAGCTGTTTCCTGCAGCGAAAATAGGGTCGAGGGTGTGTCCTGTCCTGTGGGTGGCGTTGGTGATGAGTTGTTTGTGGACGTGGACAGGCGCAGTCAGGCTTGCCTTAGGTGTGCCTTTAGCCCGCCAGCGTTGTGCCCGCTGCGTACTCAGGGACAGGGGCCCTGCCTCTCGACCCATCCACCGCTATAGCACAACCACCTTCCACGCACTCAACCCCGGAAGACTCAGGGACTGCCAATAGGCCACGGCAAACATGACCAATGGCCAGTTCTCCTGCCTCCACTCCCGCCAGACCTGCAACACCACTCCGGCCACCAATACCGGCAATGCCAGCAAATGGGCGCCGATTGCTCAGGTTCACTTGGATCTGAATAAAAATCATCGAAGTTGATGAAGAAGCCAGACATAGTTCAATCTATCTTTTGGAGCTCAGCAGTGTTTGTAGAACTGGTAGTTGCTTCATGTGAAAGCACGTTGATGTAAAGTTCATTATTGGACCGAATTGCACTTGCTTGTCAGTTTCATTTGGATGTAGTTCAGTTTCAACTGGTGTGATTCGTACTCCATTATTTGTTACTCCGATATCCTTGTGATACACTTGTGGGACACCCCCGCGCCGCACGGCCACCAGCTGCTGCGTGTGCCCCCAGTGCCTGCCTCTGCCTCAGCGCCGGCCTCGCTGCCGCCTTGAGCGCTCCCCTTTGGTTTTAGCCCGTTTTTGACAGAAATTTGTGCTTGTTTTCTTTCTGTGCCCAAGATCGTTTGCTTACTGTTTTTCCCCCGTTTTGACCTGAATTGTTGCCTGTTTTTTCTGTGCCGTTTTCTCTTCGTGTTTTGTCCTCCATTGTGCATTGTGCCTGTCTCCTTCCTGTTTGCCCGCCTACCTCGCCGCCCTCCGCTCTCCCTCCCCGCTCCCGCTTCCCGCCACCGCCATTAGCCCCGCCCCTTTTCTCTTCTGTTCCCTCCCCGCTCCCGCCTCCCAGCTGCTCCGCCCACCCGCGCACTTGGCCTTAAATGGCGACCGTGCGACGCAGGTGAGTGTGACCCACTTGTGGGACACCCCCGCGCCGCACGGCCACCAGCTGCTGCGTGTGCCCCCAGTGCCTGCCTCTGCCTCAGCGCCGGCCTCGCTGCCGCCTTGAGCGCTCCCCTTTGGTTTTAGCCCGTTTTTGACAGAAATTTGTGCTTGTTTTCTTTCTGTGCCCAAGATCGTTTGCTTACTGTTTTTCCCCCGTTTTGACCTGAATTGTTGCCTGTTTTTTCTGTGCCGTTTTCTCTTCGTGTTTTGTCCTCCATTGTGCATTGTGCCTGTCTCCTTCCTGTTTGCCCGCCTACCTCGCCGCCCTCCGCTCTCCCTCCCCGCTCCCGCTTCCCGCCACCGCCATTAGCCCCACCCCTTTTCTCTTCGGTTCCCTCCCCGCTCCCGCCTCCCAGCTGCTCCGCCCACCCGCGCACTTCGCCTTAAATGGCGACCGTGCGAACGCGCAGCGGTCACGCGCAGCGGGCGCGCCGATTGTGCGCCGAAGGCGCGCCAAAGGTAAGCCCGTCTGCGCCCGTCCGCGACCGGATCGCGACCAGTGCCAGGACCCCTGGCCCCCGAAGAGCCCGACCGACCCGCCTGACGTACTCCGCCGCCACCCTCACCGCATTCAACACCGACCGACTCCCAGAATGCCATCAAGCCACCCCGCGACGTACCCACGGACCTTTCAGCTGCCACGCCTGCAAGTTCTCCTGCATCCGGACCAGCCTCGCACCAGCACCCGCCAAGTCGAACACCAGCAGCACCCACCTCAAGTGCATCCTGCTCAACACCCGCTCCGTCCACAGACACGCCATCGAACTCTGGAACCTTCTAGACGCCACAGCCCCTGACGTTGCCTTCCTCACGGAGACCTGGATGAACGCCTCTTCAGCTCCCGACATCGCCATCGCTATCCCAGAGGGCTACAAGATCGTCCGGAGGGACCGAAACGCCAACCAGATGGGAGGAGGCATCGCCATCATCCACAGGAACACCATCCGTCTCACGACCAGCACCGACAACACCCTGACCAGCGCCGAACACCTGCATTTCCAGATCCACACCAACCCAAACACCACCCTCAGAGGCACCCTGATCTACCGACCCCCTGGACCACGCACACAATTCAGCGAGGACATCGCCGACTTCGTCAGCCCGCATGCCCTCCCCTCCGCTGACTACATCCTCCTGGGAGACCTCAACTTCCATCTGGAGAACAACAACGACCGCAACACCAGCACCCTGCTCGACAACCTCGCCAACCTGGGACTCAAGCAACTGGTGTCCACCCCCACCCACCTCGCCGGACACACACTCGACGCAGTCTTCTCTTCCAGCACAGACATCGACTTCAGCCACGCCACAGAGCTTCAATGGACGGACCACAGCTGCGTCCACTTCACCTTCAAGAGAACAACGACCCACCAACACCAACAAAAGGCCGCCCGCAGAAGCTGGAACAAGATCACAGCAGACCAGCTCGCCACCTCCCTGAGCCAGCACCCTCCTGCCAGCTCAGCGGATCCCAGCCAGGCCGCCGACAACCTCACGAAGTGGATCAGCAACTGCGCGGACGAACTCGCCCCACTGAGGACCCCGCCTAGCAGACCCGGCAGCAAGAAGGCTCCATGGTTCACCGACGAACTCAAGAGCTCCAAGAAGAACTGCCGAGCCCTCGAGAAAGTCTGGAGGAGGGAACCGACACCGGACAACAGGACCTCCTTCAAGCTTGCCACCCGGAAACACCACCAGCGGATCCGCGCCGCCAAGAAAACAGCATTCAAGGACAGGTTGGACAACAACGCACACAACTGCAAGGAACTCTTCAACATCGTGAAAGAGCTTTCCAACCCCAGCGCAGGAAACAACGACATCACCCCATCGCAAGACCTCTGCAACTCCCTCGCTTCATACTTCCACAACAAGATCGCGGACATACACAACAGCTTCAACAACCAACCAACGCACACCATGACCGAACAACCACCCCCCACCACCACCCTCCACGCCTGGACCCCGATCAGCACCGAAGACACCATCCGCACGATGAACTCCATCCACTCCGGATCACCGACCGACCCCTGCCCTCACCACGTCTTCAACAAGGCCGACGCTGTCATCGCACCCCACCTGCGAGACATCATCAACACATCCTTCGACACCACCATCTTCCCTGAGAGCTGGAAACACGCCGAACTCAGCGCTCTACTCAAGAAACCAACAGCGGACCCCACCGACCTCAAGAACTACCGCCCCATCTCGCTCCTCCCGTTTCCAGCCAAAGTGATCGAGAAGACCGTCAACAAGCAGATGGCCGCCTTCCTCGAGACGAACGGATCCCTCGACCCCTCACAGTCCAGATTCCGAGCCAATCACAGCACCGAGACCGCCCTCATCGCCGCCACCGATGACATCCGAGCCCTGATGGATAATGGAGAAACAGCGGCCCTCATCCTCCTAGACCTCTCCGCGGCATTCGACGCGGTCTGCCACCGCACCCTAGTACGGCGCCTCAGCAACATCGGAATCCAGGACAAGGCGCTGGAATGGATCATCTCCTTCCTCGACGGAAGAACACAGAGAGTCCGCCTACCACCGTACAAGTCAGAGGCCTCCGAAGTCATCTGCGGCGTCCCTCAAGGATCATCTCTGAGCCCCACCCTCTTCAACGTCTACATGAGCCCCCTCGCGGCCATCGTACGCAAACACAACCTCAGCATAATCTCCTACGCCGACGACACCCAGCTGATCCTCTCCCTGACCAACGACCCGCCGCCGCCAGAGCCAACCTGCACGAAGGGATGAAGGAGGTAGCCGAGTGGATGACGACCAGCCGCCTAAAACTGAACTCGGACAAGACGGAGGTCCTCATCCTGGGCCCCTCACCCTCCGCCTGGGACGACTCCTGGTGGCCTCCCGCCCTGGGCACCGCACCCAAACCGACAGACCATGCACGCAACCTGGGCTTCCTCCTGGACTCCTCCCTCTCCATGACCAGGCAAGTCAACAACGTCTCCTCGGCGTGCTTCAACATCCTACGCATGCTACGGAAGATCTTCTGGTGGATCCCCACCGAGACCAGGAAGACCGTCACCCAGGCCCTCGTCACCAGCCGACTGGACCACGGCAACGCCCTCTACGCCGGTACCACCGCCAAGCTCCAGAAGAGACTCCAGTGGATCCAGAACGCCTCAGCCAGACTCATCCTCGACATCCCACGAACCAGTCACATCTCCGGACATCTCAGAGACCTTCACTGGCTCCCTGTCAGCAAAAGAATCACCTTCCGCCTCCTCACCCACGCACACAAAGCCCTACACGACCAAGGCCCGAGCTACCTCAACAGCCGAGTCAACTTCTACGCTCCCAAACGCCACCTCCGATCAGCCAACCACGCCCTCGCCGCCGTCCCCCGCATCCGAAGAGCGACTACAGGAGGAAGGTCCTTCTCCTACCTGGCTGCCAAGACCTGGAACTCCCTCCCTCCCGACCTGCGCCTGACCCAAGACCACCTCTCCTTCAGGAAGAAGCTGAAGACCTGGCTGTTCGAGCAGTAGCGGCACCCCCCCCCCCCAGCGCCTTGAGACCCTACGGGTATGTAGCGCGCTTTACAAGTGTCATTGATTGATTGATTGATTGATATCCTGCACAAAGGAGTTTTGAAACATTATTAGTCTTTCCAGCTAAACTTCCTGTATAGGAGCGAGAGGAGATCTGCCTGGACAGCTGCTGAAAATCCGTCACATAGTGTGGTTTGATCATATCAATGGAGACAAATCATTTTTCTTTTTTACCTGAAAGAGGCGGGAGAAGTACTGTGCTTGTTCCTTGAATCACCAAGACAGATACAGGTGTTCTGTAGGATAGCCCAAACTCCTTCTTCTCCACGATCTTTTCTCTGACCAGGTCCCCAACCTTTGGAACCCAAACTGGTCTTGTCAGAACCCGTTTCCCTTCCCCTGTGGTCGTGCATTTTACTTGGACGTTGCTTTGGACTCCATGGAATTAATTGAATACTTCTAAAACAGCCAAATGATCACTCAATTTAAATGTTTTTACATCTTCCACTGTCCTGGCACAATCAAGGTGAGGTACCCACATTCTTGTCCCAAACAGGATGGGGGTATGTCCTCCCAAGGATTTTCTTGGCATATTATTCACTGCACTCTGGACCCCATATAGGTGATTGACCCAGCTACCCCCACACCTCATACCCTTGCTGTTAAGGGTTGCTTTAGGTCTCGGTTTTTCCTCTCCACCACCAAATGTCCCTCGGGATGTTAGGGGGAGGAGTAACGCAAGGCACGCCCATACTTTACATGGCTTCCTTGTAAGCCCAAGAGCTAAACGCAGGACCACGGTCGGAATGTAACATGCTAATTGAGTATGTCCTGATAAAGACTCGTCAATCCTTTAAAACAGTTCGAGCGTCAGCTGTGCTCTGAGGCCAAACCCACAGGGATCTAGAGCATGAATCTAATGCCACCAAGATGTACTTGTAAGTCCTGCCTGAATTTAATGGCCGCAGTGATCCAAATTGACACATGTGAGAGGTCTGTTTGAAATGAGTAATGGTGTTTGTGGTGGCAGTGCTATTGTGGAACCTTTCATCTGCTGACAGATGTCGCACTTTAAGACATAAGCCTTTGTTTGCTTATACAAACTTGGCCACCAGAATCACCACTTTAGTAATGAAACTGTAGCAGTGACTCCCCTCATGTGTAGAGTCCAGACCCTCCTGTGCAGCTAGTATTAAACCTAATCTGCGATCTGTGATTGGTATAACTCTATTCCCCACTTTTGGAATTTGAGCATATAGTTTGTTTTGCTCATCTAATTTATAGGAATATTTGAGCGGAAATCCCTTTAGAACCGCAGAGCTGTTCTTTGAGTGCGTACAAGGAGGTTTTGGGTCCAAGAGAACTGACCAGCCTGGACCTCAATATTTGCAAAAACAGAAAAAATGGCTAGCCAGACTGCTTTGAAACACAATTATAACCCACACAGCCTATGAATGCTGCATCGCCAAGCCATTGATTTAGCAAAACATTTATTTTTAGTTCAAAATCAGATTTTCAAACTTCATAAAAACATGACATCAAAGGCAGACACACCATCAAAAACAGTCAAATCAAAGGCAAAACAAGTAATTGTGTACACCAGGAATACAGAATATACAGACATGAAAACTGAATCTTCAAACGTTCACAAAACACCACAATGCAAATTAGAATCAAATACATAAAAACCGAATCGATTGTACATAAAGAACATATAACGTGAAAAGGCTAAGCAAGACCAGTCCTTAAACTAAAATACCAGTGGACAGGCGGAATTCAGGATGGAAAAGACAGCTGCCTGCCTGTCCACATAACCTGTGACTGAGTGTTCCGTCTAGTTGCACACAAGGGCCCACGTAAGTGGGGTGAATTGATCCCAAGTTGCGCACTTCCTTCTTGTCACAGGCTGGGGGTCAACACGTTTCGAACCAACATGATTCAGGGTTCTCCTCAGGACAGGGACTGGGTACAATATTCACTGCACCATGTGCGCAATAGGTTGCAGGGGTGAAGGAAAAACTGTGAAGCAGGACAATGACTCTGCACGGAGTTGAAAGGTTTCAGAAATTCAGGGCGTCCGCCCAGCGGTACGCTGTTAATGGATGTGCCACAATTCACATTCTTTTTGCTGAATGCCGTATGCCAGAGTGAACGGCTTCGGGACTTCGTAAATGGGAGGGGCGGGAGTAAATCTGCAGCACGGGGCCAATGAGTGAAGGAAAACGGGTCCGCTGCTGACGGCGTTCAAGGGGAGTTCACAAATATAAAAAATGTTACATACAAATTAACCGTTCTTGAGTTGTCCCCCTCTATTGGAACGTAATTTCATTTAGTCTATGCGGAACATTAACTCTAGTATCAGGTGTTTCCACCGTTATGTGTTCATTCATTTCTGCTGTCACCAGAAGATCCTTCAGGTTCCAGCAAGCTATTGTCACTTCTGCTGCACTGTTTAGCATCGTCAAAGACCCTTCCCCGTTCAGAAGCTGAGACCTAAGTAAACTGGGTATCCCTAGTTTTTAAGCCAGCCACTTTTTTCTTTTTGAATTGAGGTTTTGCCTTCCTGTTTGATAATGTAATATGAAGTGCGATGTGTTTCCCTTTTTGTCTTTGGTCGATCTTAAGTCATTTGTTCTGATCGCCCATCCCTCTCCGAGTGTTTTGATGAACCCTGAAAGGAATGTGTATCAGTATCCTGATACCTGTCAGGTTTCCTAATGTTATCACGATTCCTAAGGTTTTACCTCTTTTCAGAGGACTCCCATTAGGGAGACCCACACCTTGGTCATGAATTCTTTTCTGAATTATTATTTTTAGAATTTTTGTTTTCCGTTTTCTTTTTAGAAGAAGCTGGTGCTTGCTTCAAGTTGTCCTTGTTTGGCTTCCGGCTTTAGTTCCAAAATTATCTGTACCTAATGCAGTATAGGTTTCTTCAATAATTTTTGGTAATTCTCGCTCCCTATTTCTAGGTGTTATTTCCCTTAGATGGCTGTGTATGGCCACTACTACTGCCTCCCCCTTTATATTGCTCAGCATAATTGCAGAGATGTGGTCCTGCCCCATACTCATTCTGTTTTTATTTTAATCCTTCTGGAATAACTGCTAAGGAAGGAGTACTGTGTATTCTGATGTAAACAGCAGCAAAGGTTGTTCCCAAAGTGGTACAATCCTCAATCGAGGGAACCATCCCCATTGGCAAGCAAATGGTTAGCATTCCATGTTTTTCCTGCTGACCTGTATGGGGAAATACTGCTTTCAGCTGTGCAATTTTTTGAGCTCCCATTTGGAAGGAATTGTCCCTATTACTGATTTCAATGTGTGTGGATTAATTATAGGTGTGGTCTGATGCTGACCAGCTGGAGCATTTCTCGCAGGTTGAACTGTCAATGTTTACAAGACAAACTGGACAATATGTCTATATAGCCTGACTATATCTTTATATATTGTACGGACTTCATCCACTGGTAGTCTATCTATCTCGGGATGGATGTGGAGTATATGTCGCTAAGACCAGCCAGGTCACTCCTTCTATGCTGAGCGGATCCAGTCTCACAATAGATGTTGTGTATGAGAGGGCTCCTTTAAACCAGTTTTTATGCTGCTGGTAAGTTAACTGGACTTCAATGTCTTCTTATGGAATGTATTCATCTGGTGGTTCAACTACATTGTATATGTGGAACGATTTAGTCACCATATCTGCAAGTGGGGCCTGAACCCAAGAATAGAATACCTCTGATCCGAACACCTCGTGTGCCTCAATTACGAAGGTAATACAGCCACCTCTTGCAGGTACGCCGTGTTCCAACAGCTGTATAGGTACTTCATGTCTGCAATTCTCTGTGATGGTAAGAGCATTTACAAATTAGTCTTCCCCCGAGCTACTCGCGAGCTCAGTCATTTTTTAAAAGAGAAGAGAAAGTTAAAAGGTAGGGTTTTGCACAATGTATGAAACTGTTTATCCTTACAAGCTTGCTAAACCTTCAACCAATACACAGAGTATGTCTGCCCAGCTGAGGCGGATCTCCCTCCCCACTTCAGATTTCTTTTAAAAAGTGTGAGTAGGGCTTTATGAGAAAGCATGACTGAGCTATTCTGCTTTTTACCATTAATATAAGAACCAAACCAACGTTGGCAGCGCCATGTCTTGTAGTTCTTAGGAGTCCACCAGGACCTGCGTGTTTTGGATGACCTAAACTGAGGGCTTGGTGTCCCGACCACTTTCGGACACCCCCACAGGATATGCCATTCATTAGACCAGTTAGTTCTATAATGCCACTACCACCCCCTGTATTCTACAGTGGTGTAGGAAGTCTCTGGTAACCACTGAACATGACAACCCTGATTTCTCAGGGACCATGGAAAACAGTACAGTACGTTTTTCTCAGACACTCGTGCTTGCTTTCTCTCAGAAAATACACAGGATGGTGGTTGGGACGTTACAATAAGTATTTATTGGTCCAGTAACGACCTTGTGTAAAACATATGTGCTGCGACAATCAGGAGATAGAAGCATACAAAAGAGATTGCTAGTAACAATATAGTGAACAGTAGATACATTTCTTACATAGTGCTAATAAGATGAACAGAAACAGTTCAGATAAAACAGTAGCACTTGCATATTCCTAAAATGCGCGCCTTAAGTAATTTTGCCAAAATGTACCTAGCCTAGCCTGGATTTGTAGGTGTATATGCGTATAACTATGTGTAGCTGTAGCCAAGAAAGCCCAAGGGAAGAAACAGCCCCCTCACCTGATGGTTGGGAATGAAGGACCCTGTCTCTGTGTTGAGGATGACAGCCCGCAAGGGATCGCTACTTGTTGGAGATTCGGTGTGCAGGATCCCGTCTCAGCTTGAAAGAATTGTCTTCTAATTTGTAGAGGGGAGTGAGTGTTTTTTATACTAAAGTGTTCACTCTAGGTTTTTTTTAAGAATCAATATGTTTCAAAACAATCATGGATGTTTTGAAAACAATCATAAATGTTTTGAAAACAATCACTAATGCTTTTCTAAACAAGTGCGATCATGGACAGCTGGCTGTTGGCCAAGGAAAAAAAAGTAGTGTCCCTTATACAGAATAAATCTGCCATGCCTGGGGACATGTTTATATATGTCAGGTACAGGGACTCTGATAGAAGACTAAGAACCTGGTGTCAAAAAGACAGGAGCAAGCTATTATGTAAAAGGTCACCTGTTTAGAATAGTTATAGTCTTGTGGGTGGGATGATATATGTAAAATGGGGTATACATGATGGGACTGTCCTAAAAGATATGACAGGATATTTCAGATCTTTGCCACAATGTTGGTGAAGGAACGTCCTCCACTTCTGCTTCAGTAGAAGCGGGGAGCAAGGGCAAGTGAATGTTGGTGGAAGTTGCAGCAATGGTTTATGTATGTGGGTCCTTGGTTGTGTAGAGCCTTGTGTGCATGGGTCAGCAGCTTTAATGGATGTATGCCGTTACTACGCATGCTTTTACAATGCATGCCTTTACCACGCAACTTTTACAACGCAAGTCGTTACAACGACTTGCGTTGGGGGGCTCTGGATAGTGAATAGTTTAATTTACTATTCCAACTCCAGTCCCCGTGGATAGTAGGGAAGGTTTTGGATAGTAAATTAAACCATTTCCTATCCTACAGACCCCCCCCCCCCAGCGCAAGACGTTGTAACGACTTGCATTGTAAAAGTTGCGTGGTAAAGGTAGTGAGTGTTAAAAGTTGCGTTGTAAATGCTGTTCCCCGCTTTAATTGACATCTCTTCTGTACGGGGAGCCTGTGGAGTTTCCTGAGGTGGGGTGTGATGTGGGTTCATCAGGGAATGTCGAGGATGAGTCTGGCTGTTGTGTTCTGTATGGTTTGAAGTCTCTGTTGAAGGTGTGCAGTGATTCATACGTAGAGGTCATTGCCGTAGTCTAGTCGGCTGGTGATGAGGGCTTGTGTCACTGTGCGTCTCGTGTGTTAGGCTAGCTACTTGAAGATCTTACATAGCAGGCACGGAGTGAGGAAGCAGGCGGAGGATACAACATTGATCTGTAATTTTATGGTGCCCTTGTTGCCAGTGATGATTCTGAGGTTTCTGGATTGGTTGGAGGGAGTGAGTGTGGGTCGTAAGTCTGGTGGACACCAGGAGTGCGAAAGAAGTATACCTATTTCTTCAAATACTGCAGAACAGAGTGTTTCCACTTTGAAAAGTGGGAGTGTGCCACGTGGGGGTTGAGGAGCGAATGGCCTGCGCTTAATGAATGAATGAATGAATTAATGAATGAAACGTATTTATAAAGCGCAGCTGGCACTCCAAGGAGCATCCTGGTGCTAAGGCAGTCAGCGGTTGAGGAGTAGTTGCACAGAGTAGGCCGGGTGGAGTCGGGAGGCGGAGAGAAACTGATGAGTGAAGTCTCACACGCTCAGACTAGAGAGAAGAATTTCACAGGCTGCCAAGGGAGGAACGTGATGAAATTGCACCACAGGCCATGATGGTATTTGTAATCCAGTCAGACCTTGGTGAATTTAAAAACACACCAAAACCAAAAATGTGCTGCACATAATTTATTTATAAAACACAAACCTATGGAAGCAGTAGATTCTGGATAGCCTATGTTTTAAAAAAAATGTTGTAGAGGGGTTTTTCTGAGTAATGACAACCCAGAACACTTGTAATATAGAGTTTTCCGCAAAGAGACAACGCTAAAGTGGAAACAGTAGTCCCAGTGGCAATAGATCAAGACATTGATGGCTTCTTAGTGCAAAAATGGACTGTAAAATAGATGTGAGTAGATGATCAGGCAGTTAGGCAAGAGCAGGGTAGAAGAGTTGGAGCGGTTTATGGGGCCCATAGTGCTGGCACATCGTCAGGTCAGAGCAACCATATGATTAAGCATGGGCGAATTTTGTGAATTTGCGGTTCGCAAATTTGCGTATTCACGAATTCGCAATCCGCAAAATCCGCAAACTCTCGCGAATTTGTGGATTTTTTCTTTTTTTTTGTGTTCGCAATGGTTTCTGCCAGTTCGCAAGGGTTTTGTACCAGTTCGCAAACGCGAACTTACTTGTCGGGTCGCAATGGTCGCGACTATGTTGTTTCTACGTCTGGTTCATCACAGCACCCTCTGTTTCACCACTGCCACCCTCTGGTTCACCCATGCCACCCTCTGGTACATCACTGCCACCCTCTGGTACATCACTGCCACCCTCTGGTTCATCACTGTAGATTATGGGGGGAAAAGGCAGCACACCTGCCCTGCTTCAACTGACATGAATTAATTTGGGGTTGATTAATGTGTCACTGAGTCTGGCACCTGCTTCCTTATCTGTAATTGCTTTCTGTTGCAGTGCAAATTTTTTTCACAGGACCTTTGTAGTCTACTTGTAGCTATTCTCTGAGCCTGCTGTGAGGGTCAGAGCAGGGTCATAGAATAGTTGCAAGTAGGCAACTGAACTCTTGAGTGGGCCCTCAGGAAGCACTGCAGGGAATGGTTACTAATGATGAGGTTGAACTTTTGCACCTGCTGAGTGCTTTCAGTTTTGCAAAAATCGTTTTTCTGCAATTTCGCGGGATTCCCGGGGCGCAAATTTGCGCGAGATCGAATTCGGAAGCAGCAAATTCGTGCGAATATGCGTTTTGTTTTTTGCGGCGTGTTAGTTCGCAAGGTTTTCTGCGTTTTAGCGAGCCGCTTGTAGCGCAACGGCGTGAAGTTACCCTCACGGCCGTTCACGGGCGCGGCCATTTTGTTTGCGTGACTTATTTCCATTTCCGGGCGCTATGTGTAATCTCGCAAAGTGTGCGGGTCGCTAGAACAAGTTCGCGTGTGATCGCGAGGAAAATCTTCCGCGAACTTACCCACACAGTCGTGAACGGGCGCGGCCATCTTGTTTTTCATTCATTGCTATGGTTCTGGGCATGCTTTCTGTATCCTCTGCCAATCTCTGCCATCCTTTGCTCGTTTGAAGGTTTTTTTAAATCTATTTTACTTATTATCTATCCCTCTATTTTTCTAGCTCTATATTTTTGTGTTTTCTGCTACTTTTGGTTAATTTTAAACTACTTTTTTAAACTCTTTTCTTTTCTTCTTCCTTATTCTATTTCTTCTTTATTATTTACCTTCCTTTCTTCCCAGGGAGCCTGGAAGCAGCCTGAGAAGGGGAAGGGCCCGCACCCAGTGCCTGGCTCCCGTGCGGGCGTTTGAGGGGGGAGACAGTCACAGCCCGGGAGATCTTTAGCGCGGAGGAGGTGGCCGCACTAGTCTTTTAGTCCAGCGACACCTACCAAGGACCATCATGGTAGGCGGCAAGATCGCTAGCGGCTACGGGATCCGGGAGCGCCGAAAGCGGTGGGAGAAGGTGTGCCTGGCCATGTACCAACACTCTCGGGTCCGGCGCACCTACAACCAGGCCACCCACCGTTTGACGGATCTCCTGGACCGGGAACGCGACTTGATCGACCTGCTCGGCCTTGAGTTTCCCGGGCTTGGTGAGTAGTAGTAGCTATTTCTTCACTACTCTGTTTTCTCCTGCAATAATGCTGCTGATTTTCAAAATCTTCTGTGCATTTCAGGTGCACTGCTCTCCTTCTCAGTAGCGTTGCTACTATGCTTATTTGTTTTCGATTTTGTGTTCATTTCATTGGCCTGAGAAATTATGTATGAGTGTAGTTTAAAGAACTGCGTAATGCTAGACACTAAGGGTCAGATTTTTAATTACCGGCGCATCCCTGCAAATTAGCAGGGATGTGCCAGTAATTGTGCGCCACACCACCACCACCCATGGTGTGCCGTATTTAGAATGCGGCGCACCATGGGCCCAAAACGTCACTGAAGCGTTACGCATCTGTGCCGTAAAGGCGGCGCATTGCTGGAGTTGCGTCGCAACGATGACGCAGCTCCAGAAATGCTCTGGGGTGCCCTATCTCCCTAATGCTGCGTCAAGTCGTACGTCTGCTTCAAGCAGGCGCAGGGTTTGAGTCACGCATCATTGTCCTAAAAGTGACTGATTGAAATCTAGTAGCTTTCCCTCAGCCACTTTTAGGATGCGTTCCTGCACAGGAACGCCCTCCCTTGCGCCGGAACGCCCCCTGATTGCGCAGGGCTTTACAACGTGATGCATCTCCCATATGCGTCACGTTGTTAATATGTGCCGCACCATGGCGCCTCTTTTGTTCTGCCGCTGTGCCACAAAAGTCACGCAACAACGGAGCAAAAGAGCCGCAAGAGGCTTGTAAATCTGCCCCTACAGACTCAAGTCCAGTCCTTCCTTTGTACACCTGGCAATAAGAAGAAATAGTGGTGGTGGATTGATAGTTTGAGTATTTTAATGACTGGTTAATGTAGTAGGAAACTTTTTAGTGTTGTCGCTGATCTGCAATCACGATGGAGTTTGTCTGTCACTTCGCGTGCTGCGGACAGCTGCCTGCCAGTCCTAGGCGAACCTTTTTAGTAGTTTGTTTAGTGAGTTACATAACTTTCCAAGTCGACGGTCCGCAAATCAAGCAATACTAATATCGTAGTAGACCACATGAGATAGGTCAATATATCCTGTGCAATAGTTGTCTATTTGCTATTTCGCCAAAATATTTTGTTATTGTTCTTTTGTAATGTTTGATTTGGTTGACAACAATCATCCATGTTTTCGGGTCTTTCTTTCTTTCATGTTGTACATCAGCTCCCCCCAGGGGCAAGAGGACACTGGAGGAGGCTGCTGCTGCTGAACAAGGCCAGGATCGGTCAGGCGAGGGCTCCTTTGCTGGCCCCGGTAAGTTTTATTTTTAATATAGAGTACCTATTTTTTCCTAGCGTTCCTCATTCGATTTTTTCTAAATTGTCTTTGATCTTCTTGTAGACTGTATCTAAATTCTTATCCTGCCTCGACTATGATTCCCTGTGGTATTACTAGATTATTCTTATTAGTCTGTCTGTGTAGCTAACTAAGATTACACATTTGGCAAAATGTGTTAAACGAAACTCCCATTCTAGTCAGCAATAGCTATCTAGGCACTGAGTGCAGTCCTCTGGGATTGTCCATAATGTCTTTTCAAGTCTTCTAAATGTTTATGCTTTGACAATTACCAACTATAAAAAGGTGAATGACCACCAAGAAAGAATAAGATACTACTTTACTTTTGGTTTGGATAGGAGGACAATCCATACTACTACTGTTGCAGGGACAAATCTGCACAAACAGAACTATGGACACTAAATAGTGCATTGTTTATCAATTATAATAGGCGCAGGTAGACTTTCCACATACCTCAGTGATATCAGTCTTTGAAGAACCCCCAATCTCCTTACTGACCAGATAGTGTGGCAGAGTCATTTAGCTCCCGAATTCATCGATGATTGATCCCCAATGATGATTATCCAACGCAGGACAAGAGTTCGGAGTCAGAGTCCAGAAGTGTCAGAGGCACAGACTCATGCTTGCAAATTGCAAAACCTTTTGCTCATTCACTCTTGACCAAAAACAACAGAGTCTATTTAAGTTTTGTTCAAATCTGTTTTTATTGTGAACACAGCGATAAGCCTACAACCCCTTGTCGGGGCCGGCCGCGCATAGAAGAACTTGTAGGTGTGAGCCAATCGGGGGGGGGGGGGGGTTGGAGCATTAACACAGCGCCCTGCCTACAACCCCCAGAGGGGGCCGGCCGCGTGGCTTAGGGGTAGTGATGGCAAGAAGCGGCCATATGCGGGTGCTGCATCGTTGTGTGGGGGAGGCGCGCATGGAAGTAAGAACTGTAGTGTCACGTTTTCCAAAGGCCCAACGGGGCCCAAACTGCCCCTTAGGGGGGCGGAAGCCAGAGCGGCAAGTAGGAAGGAAGAGAAAGTCAGAGGAAGATTAAGCAGAGGCGAGGGGAAGAGGGGCCAGGGGGAAAGATATCAGTCGCCGGTAGGGGGGGCAAAACGCAAGTGGGTGTGTGATGTGTTGGAGCGCAATAGTGCCTGCACTGTGGGGAGTAGTTAAGGACACAGTCTGCTCGGGTCAGCAGGGAGGAGGGCGTCCTCAAATAGCTGCAGAGCACGAAGCCTGGGGGGCATGTGGCGCGCATAGCTGATGGAGCACAGATGGCGCACGAGGGGTTCCCACACTGCCTTGAAGCGCACGCCCCTCAGTTGTATCCGCGCCGTGAGCAGCTCCATAGTCAGGACCTGCCAGAGGCGCACAAACCAGGAGGCTATCGGCGGCGCCTCAGCCCGCTTCCAGTATAAAGCGATGAGTTGCTTGGCAGCGCCTAACATGTGAAGTGTGAGGATCCAGTCGCTGCACGTGAGGGCCCTAAGCGCAAGGGGTCGAATGCCCAGCAGGAGCGTGCAGACCTCTTCAGGTAGGGGGAAGCCCAACACCTTCTTGATGTGACTGAGGACCTCCTTCCAGAAGACAGCTAGAACAGGGCATGACCACCAGATGTGCACGAAGTCGCCAGTCGCAGTGCCACACCTCCAGCACAGCGGCGAGGAAGCAGGGAACATTTTGCTGAGTCTCAGGGGGGTATAGTACCATTGCGTAAGCATCTTGTATGCGTTTTCCCTCTGCGGAATGCTGCGAAAGGTTTTGGGGATGTCGTTCCACAGTCTGGCCCACTGAGAAGGCGTTATGTCGGCGCCAGTCGCCGACTGCCATTGTCTCTGGTAGGGGTGAGCGGGTGGAGCGGTGGGGTGCTGCAGTATAGTATAGATCTGGGAGATAAGCCTCTTCAGCCCCCCTAGGGAGCGTGCCAATTTCTCGAATGGTGTGTAGGCCCTGGTGGCAGCCCGGTACATGTCGTCTCCCATAGTCCAATGGCGCAGTTGGGCATACTGTAGGCCGGCGGTCGAGGGTAGACCGAATTCCTCCCTGCAGTCAGGCCATGATTTAGGTGCTCCTCCAAGAAAGAGGTCTCCTATAACTCTGCAGTCCCCTTGTGTCCAGCTCTCAAAAGCGCGGGTCCGGGGGGAAAGTGCGGGTTACCAGCGATGGGGGTGTGCGGAGAGGGGAACGTGGTCAGGCCTTTGGACACTGCCACCCTGTCCCAGACGTCCAGGACTGTTTTCGTCGGGACCGCCATGTATGCACTCCTGGAGCGCGCCACGCGCGTCAGCCAAGGTAGGTCCCATATGGTGCGCCCCTGACCACCCGGTCCATGTGGAACCAGTGCTTGTCGCTCTCGCGCGCACCCCATTCTATGACGAACCGAAGGTGCGCCGCCCAGTAGTAATGGAGAAGGTTCGGGCAGGCGAGGCCGCCCCTGTCCCTCGGTTCCATAAGGACTTTCTGTGAAAACCGGGGTCGTTTGCCACCCCAGATGAAGGACGTGAGGTCGCGATGGAGACTCTTGATGCAGTGGAGCGGGATTGGGGTGGGCAAGCACTGGAAAACATATAGAATGCGGGGGAGGACCGACATCTTGACCGCGTTGAGCCGTCCTAGCCAGGAAATCATCAAGGGCTTCCATTTTCGCAGGTCCGCCAGGACTTCTTTGCGGCAAGATGCCCAGTTCCGCGCGGACCATGAGTCCAGGTGGGGCGTCAGGTCCAGACCTAAGTATTTGATGTGGCTCTCCACCCAGCAGTAGGGCGTGACCCCTTTCAGGAAGTTGACCTCCTCCTCAGGGATGGTGAGGTTGAGCGCCCAGGATTTGGTGTGGTTAATTTTAAGGCCAGACGCTCGTTCAAATAGGGAGAGGGCGTCATGCACCGCCGGGAGGGAGTCCCGAGGGCGAGTAAAAGTAAGGATTAGATCGTCAGCGAACAGCGCCACCTTGTTGTCACGACCCCCGTGGGGGATTCCGTGAATGTCGGGCGTTCGCCTAATCAGCTCCGCTAGCGGCTCCACCGCGAGGGCGAACAGGAGCGGCGAGAGTGGGCACCCCTGCCTCGTGCCCCTGTGAATCGAGAGCGGCGGTGTTAGCTGGCCGTTGACCCGAATTCTGGCCTGCGGTCCGAGATAAGGGGCCATGCACCTGGCGATCATGGTAGGGCCAAAACCTAGTTTCTGAAGGACTGCTCTCAGGAAGGTCCAGTCGACCCGGTGTGTTGACAGGGTTTTTGGCCCTAGTGGGCAGTAGTATAGACTTTAATCTTGCTCACATCTAGGATAGGTATTCTTAGCTTGTGTTGGCCCTTTTAAGCCCTTTTTTCCAGACCTAGAAGAGGATAGCTGCTTAATATGATGATAGATCCCTTATTCTTAACTCTAATCTGTCTATTGCCTATTGGCTTTGACATACTTGCTTATAGTAGAGGTTGGATCCTGTGGTCATGACTTTATATTACACATTGGTATGGTTTATGTAGGTACTCTGACAGAGCTAAAGGTTATTTCATCCTTCTTAGGCCTATAGGCCCAGAACTAGACAGACTCCATGTTGATGAAGCTGAGAGGCTTTCAGGGTAAAGGTAAAGTTTATAGTTAAGGCTGTTTGTGTGCTAGAGGAAGACCGGTTAGGACTGCTTCTTATCCGAGAAATGTGTTTTTCTCTTGGGCCCAGACGTAACAAGCAGCTGGCCACTGCGGTTGCGTGGAAGCCTGGGAGCTGGCACAGGAATTCGGTAGGAGGCAGCCCTCTGTTGGAAATTTCCATGAGGGGAGAGGAATCCATATTAGCGAGCTACAGGAGAGGAGGAGTGTTCATTCTAGCTTGTGTTCATTCTAGCTTGTGTTCAGTCCAGCTTGTGTTCATTCCAGCTTGTGTTCAGTCCAGCTTGTGTGCAGCTCAGCTTGGAGGTCAGCTCAGCTTGGAGTCAGAGCAGAGTGGTTCTTGCAGAGAGAACAGGATGTCTGCTGGAGCTGCAGAATAGAATGCAGTTCTGGAATGGAGAAAGAAGGCAGATGATTGCTGAAGATGAGGAGAGAGAGCAGTGCAGAGAGCATCAAAGAAGGCTGTCAGCTGGAGCAATTGAACCAGAGGCGTGGTGATGTGGTGACGGAGGGAGAGACAGAGAGAGCCCTGATACCACCAGAGTCAGAGAGAAATCTTCCTTCTAATAGGTGAGGTAGTCTGAACTAATCACACTTACATCTTAATCTTGTCTTTATTCCCTAGGCTTTTGTATTGCTAATCCTTTTCCTTGCAGCGGTGTGTTCTATCTATAGTCTTTGTCAGTTACATGTGGATGTGTCCATTATAATACAGATTTGTGTATGTGCATTTTATCAGAGCCCTGTTCTTAGTGAACTGACATGTGCCTTGTATTCTTGTTCAATCATAAGTAATCTAGTTCTCCTAGTCAGGCGTTGTTTGCATGAATGGATGTGAATCCCGGTCAGGTAAGGAGTGACTGAATAAGTAGGGAGATAGGGAACATTTGATGCCAGGAGCAGAAGGCACATATTAGTAATTGGCTAACTCCTAATCTTGTAGTAGCAAGCCCTTAGTGAATAGTGAGAGAGACTTCCCAAGAGAAAACCATAGGTGTCCATAGGAAAGTGGTCGTCATTGGTAAGTCGATTTACAAAAGGGGGTGGTGATGAACAGAGTGTCTGAATTGAGCAGACCACTCTTACCCAGTCCAAAGATCAGGGCTTGATCCATCACCGTTATTTATCTCACTGCCCCATCCCAGCTCAGAACCTGGCTATATGCAAATCAGTCTGTCCCTGGCCCAGTGCATCATGGGAACAGGGCAGACTAAACTACCAAGCCAATTCTTTACCAGAAAGGAGACAAGCTACCGGGGACCGGTTTCTGGCATTTCAGCCTCTTCGGCCCGGCTTGCTTGAATCCTGATGGAGCAGTGAGAAAGGGACTCATGTCTGAGTATACCCTGCCACACCTATAGTGGCCAAAATCGATTTACAAAAGGGGGTGGTGATGAACAGAGTGTCTGAATTGAGCAGACCACTCTTACCCAGTCCAAAGATCAGGGCTTGATCCATCACCGTTATTTATCTCACTGCCCCATCCCAGCTCAGAACCTGGCTATATGCAAATCAGTCTGTCCCTGGCCCAGTGCATCATGGGAACAGGGCAGACTAAACTACCAAGCCAATTCTTTACCAGAAAGGAGACAAGCTACCGGGGACCGGTTTCTGGCATTTCAGCCTCTTCGGCCCGGCTTGCTTGAATCCTGATGGAGCAGTGAGAAAGGGACTCATGTCTGAGTATACCCTGCCACACCTATAGTGGCCAAAATCGATTTACAAAAGGGGGTGGTGATGAACAGAGTGTCTGAATTGAGCAGACCACTCTTACCCAGTCCAAAGATCAGGGCTTGATCCATCACCGTTATTTATCTCACTGCCCCATCCCAGCTCAGAACCTGGCTATATGCAAATCAGTCTGTCCCTGACCCAGTGCATCATGGGAACAGGGCAGACTAAACTACCAAGCCAATTCTTTACCAGAAAGGAGACAAGCTACCGGGGACCGGTTTCTGGCATTTCAGCCTCTTCGGCCCGGCTTGCTTGAATCCTGATGGAGCAGTGAGAAAGGGACTCATGTCTGAGTATACCCTGCCACACCTATAGTGGCCAAAATCGATTTACAAAAGGGGGTGGTGATGAACAGAGTGTCTGAATTGAGCAGACCACTCTTACCCAGTCCAAAGATCAGGGCTTGATCCATCACCGTTATTTATCTCACTGCCCCATCCCAGCTCAGAACCTGGCTATATGCAAATCAGTCTGTCCCTGGCCCAGTGCATCATGGGAACAGGGCAGACTAAACTACCAAGCCAATTCTTTACCAGAAAGGAGACAAGCTACCGGGGACCGGTTTCTGGCATTTCAGCCTCTTCGGCCCGGCTTGCTTGAATCCTGATGGAGCAGTGAGAAAGGGACTCATGTCTGAGTATACCCTGCCACACCTATAGTGGCCAAAATCGATTTACAAAAGGGGGTGGTGATGAACAGAGTGTCTGAATTGAGCAGACCACTCTTACCCAGTCCAAAGATCAGGGCTTGATCCATCACCGTTATTTATCTCACTGCCCCATCCCAGCTCAGAACCTGGCTATATGCAAATCAGTCTGTCCCTGGCCCAGTGCATCATGGGAACAGGGCAGACTAAACTACCAAGCCAATTCTTTACCAGAAAGGAGACAAGCTACCGGGGACCGGTTTCTGGCATTTCAGCCTCTTCGGCCCGGCTTGCTTGAATCCTGATGGAGCAGTGAGAAAGGGACTCATGTCTGAGTATACCCTGCCACACCTATAGTGGCCAAAATCGATTTACAAAAGGGGGTGGTGATGAACAGAGTGTCTGAATTGAGCAGACCACTCTTACCCAGTCCAAAGATCAGGGCTTGATCCATCACCGTTATTTATCTCACTGCCCCATCCCAGCTCAGAACCTGGCTATATGCAAATCAGTCTGTCCCTGGCCCAGTGCATCATGGGAACAGGGCAGACTAAACTACCAAGCCAATTCTTTACCAGAAAGGAGACAAGCTACCGGGGACCGGTTTCTGGCATTTCAGCCTCTTCGGCCCGGCTTGCTTGAATCCTGATGGAGCAGTGAGAAAGGGACTCATGTCTGAGTATACCCTGCCACACCTATAGTGGCCAAAATCGATTTACAAAAGGGGGTGGTGATGAACAGAGTGTCTGAATTGAGCAGACCACTCTTACCCAGTCCAAAGATCAGGGCTTGATCCATCACCGTTATTTATCTCACTGCCCCATCCCAGCTCAGAACCTGGCTATATGCAAATCAGTCTGTCCCTGGCCCAGTGCATCATGGGAACAGGGCAGACTAAACTACCAAGCCAATTCTTTACCAGAAAGGAGACAAGCTACCGGGGACCGGTTTCTGGCATTTCAGCCTCTTCGGCCCGGCTTGCTTGAATCCTGATGGAGCAGTGAGAAAGGGACTCATGTCTGAGTATACCCTGCCACACCTATAGTGGCCAAAATCGATTTACAAAAGGGGGTGGTGATGAACAGAGTGTCTGAATTGAGCAGACCACTCTTACCCAGTCCAAAGATCAGGGCTTGATCCATCACCGTTATTTATCTCACTGCCCCATCCCAGCTCAGAACCTGGCTATATGCAAATCAGTCTGTCCCTGGCCCAGTGCATCATGGGAACAGGGCAGACTAAACTACCAAGCCAATTCTTTACCAGAAAGGAGACAAGCTACCGGGGACCGGTTTCTGGCATTTCAGCCTCTTCGGCCCGGCTTGCTTGAATCCTGATGGAGCAGTGAGAAAGGGACTCATGTCTGAGTATACCCTGCCACACCTATAGTGGCCAAAATCGATTTACAAAAGGGGGTGGTGATGAACAGAGTGTCTGAATTGAGCAGACCACTCTTACCCAGTCCAAAGATCAGGGCTTGATCCATCACCGTTATTTATCTCACTGCCCCATCCCAGCTCAGAACCTGGCTATATGCAAATCAGTCTGTCCCTGGCCCAGTGCATCATGGGAACAGGGCAGACTAAACTACCAAGCCAATTCTTTACCAGAAAGGAGACAAGCTACCGGGGACCGGTTTCTGGCATTTCAGCCTCTTCGGCCCGGCTTGCTTGAATCCTGATGGAGCAGTGAGAAAGGGACTCATGTCTGAGTATACCCTGCCACACCTATAGTGGCCAAAATCGATTTACAAAAGGGGGTGGTGATGAACAGAGTGTCTGAATTGAGCAGACCACTCTTACCCAGTCCAAAGATCAGGGCTTGATCCATCACCGTTATTTATCTCACTGCCCCATCCCAGCTCAGAACCTGGCTATATGCAAATCAGTCTGTCCCTGGCCCAGTGCATCATGGGAACAGGGCAGACTAAACTACCAAGCCAATTCTTTACCAGAAAGGAGACAAGCTACCGGGGACCGGTTTCTGGCATTTCAGCCTCTTCGGCCCGGCTTGCTTGAATCCTGATGGAGCAGTGAGAAAGGGACTCATGTCTGAGTATACCCTGCCACACCTATAGTGGCCAAAATCGATTTACAAAAGGGGGTGGTGATGAACAGAGTGTCTGAATTGAGCAGACCACTCTTACCCAGTCCAAAGATCAGGGCTTGATCCATCACCGTTATTTATCTCACTGCCCCATCCCAGCTCAGAACCTGGCTATATGCAAATCAGTCTGTCCCTGGCCCAGTGCATCATGGGAACAGGGCAGACTAAACTACCAAGCCAATTCTTTACCAGAAAGGAGACAAGCTACCGGGGACCGGTTTCTGGCATTTCAGCCTCTTCGGCCCGGCTTGCTTGAATCCTGATGGAGCAGTGAGATAAATATTTTTGTCCACCATAAGCGTGGAAGGGTATTCTCAGATGTGAGACCCTTGCTCATTGCACCATCGGGATTCAAGCAAACCGGGCCGAAGACGGCTGTAATGCCAGAAACCGGTCCCCGGGAGCTTGTTTCCTTCCCAGTGTAAGAATTGGCTTTTGTAGTTTGGTTTGCCCTGTTCCCATCATGCACTGGGACAGGAACAGACTAATTTGCATACAGCCAGGTTCTGAAACTGGGATGGTGCAGTGAGCTAAAAAACGGTGTTGGATCTAGCCCTGATCTCTTGACTGGGTGAGAGCTTTCTGCTTAATTCAGAGACTCTGTCCCTCACCACCCCTTGTTGTAAATATTTTTGTCCACCATAAGCGTGGAAGGGTATTCTCAGATGTGAGACCCTTGCTCATTGCACCATCGGGATTCAAGCAAACCGGGCCGAAGACGGCTGTAATGCCAGAAACCGGTCCCCGGGAGCTTGTTTCCTTCCCAGTGTAAGAATTGGCTTTTGTAGTTTGGTTTGCCCTGTTCCCATCATGCACTGGGACAGGAACAGACTAATTTGCATACAGCCAGGTTCTGAAACTGGGATGGTGCAGTGAGCTAAAAAACGGTGTTGGATCTAGCCCTGATCTCTTGACTGGGTGAGAGCTTTCTGCTTAATTCAGAGACTCTGTCCCTCACCACCCCTTGTTGTAAATATTTTTGTCCACCATAAGCGTGGAAGGGTATTCTCAGATGTGAGACCCTTGCTCATTGCACCATCGGGATTCAAGCAAACCGGGCCGAAGACGGCTGTAATGCCAGAAACCGGTCCCCGGGAGCTTGTTTCCTTCCCAGTGTAAGAATTGGCTTTTGTAGTTTGGTTTGCCCTGTTCCCATCATGCACTGGGACAGGAACAGACTAATTTGCATACAGCCAGGTTCTGAAACTGGGATGGTGCAGTGAGCTAAAAAACGGTGTTGGATCTAGCCCTGATCTCTTGACTGGGTGAGAGCTTTCTGCTTAATTCAGAGACTCTGTCCCTCACCACCCCTTGTTGTAAATATTTTTGTCCACCATAAGCGTGGAAGGGTATTCTCAGATGTGAGACCCTTGCTCATTGCACCATCGGGATTCAAGCAAACCGGGCCGAAGACGGCTGTAATGCCAGAAACCGGTCCCCGGGAGCTTGTTTCCTTCCCAGTGTAAGAATTGGCTTTTGTAGTTTGGTTTGCCCTGTTCCCATCATGCACTGGGACAGGAACAGACTAATTTGCATACAGCCAGGTTCTGAAACTGGGATGGTGCAGTGAGCTAAAAAACGGTGTTGGATCTAGCCCTGATCTCTTGACTGGGTGAGAGCTTTCTGCTTAATTCAGAGACTCTGTCCCTCACCACCCCTTGTTGTAAATATTTTTGTCCACCATAAGCGTGGAAGGGTATTCTCAGATGTGAGACCCTTGCTCATTGCACCATCGGGATTCAAGCAAACCGGGCCGAAGACGGCTGTAATGCCAGAAACCGGTCCCCGGGAGCTTGTTTCCTTCCCAGTGTAAGAATTGGCTTTTGTAGTTTGGTTTGCCCTGTTCCCATCATGCACTGGGACAGGAACAGACTAATTTGCATACAGCCAGGTTCTGAAACTGGGATGGTGCAGTGAGCTAAAAAACGGTGTTGGATCTAGCCCTGATCTCTTGACTGGGTGAGAGCTTTCTGCTTAATTCAGAGACTCTGTCCCTCACCACCCCTTGTTGTAAATATTTTTGTCCACCATAAGCGTGGAAGGGTATTCTCAGATGTGAGACCCTTGCTCATTGCACCATCGGGATTCAAGCAAACCGGGCCGAAGACGGCTGTAATGCCAGAAACCGGTCCCCGGGAGCTTGTTTCCTTCCCAGTGTAAGAATTGGCTTTTGTAGTTTGGTTTGCCCTGTTCCCATCATGCACTGGGACAGGAACAGACTAATTTGCATACAGCCAGGTTCTGAAACTGGGATGGTGCAGTGAGCTAAAAAACGGTGTTGGATCTAGCCCTGATCTCTTGACTGGGTGAGAGCTTTCTGCTTAATTCAGAGACTCTGTCCCTCACCACCCCTTGTTGTAAATATTTTTGTCCACCATAAGCGTGGAAGGGTATTCTCAGATGTGAGACCCTTGCTCATTGCACCATCGGGATTCAAGCAAACCGGGCCGAAGACGGCTGTAATGCCAGAAACCGGTCCCCGGGAGCTTGTTTCCTTCCCAGTGTAAGAATTGGCTTTTGTAGTTTGGTTTGCCCTGTTCCCATCATGCACTGGGACAGGAACAGACTAATTTGCATACAGCCAGGTTCTGAAACTGGGATGGTGCAGTGAGCTAAAAAACGGTGTTGGATCTAGCCCTGATCTCTTGACTGGGTGAGAGCTTTCTGCTTAATTCAGAGACTCTGTCCCTCACCACCCCTTGTTGTAAATACGTCATTGGTAAGTGGCGTTAGTGAGAGCACTGATTGTGGTCAGTGTGTATACCCACAGGATTGTGGCTTGTGTTAAGTGAGAGCACCGGAAGGAGACGGTGCGGAGGCCTGCCGGATTGCGGGCCGTGTGTAAGTGAGAGCACCTAAGGTAGAGAGGTGTGTAGGTCTGCCAGATTGTAGACCAGATATAAATGAGAGCACTGGGGCTGCAGACCCATGTGTGTAATGAGAACACCAGGGAGGATCCTGGTGTGTAATGGTAGATAATCAGAACTGCCCCAGGGTAGAATAGTCTGGACCCATGTGGTCGCGAGACTATAAGGTATGAGTGTGGTGTAGGGCATGGATGTCCTTAGTAATCAGTAAGTATTCTTAGTATCCCTATAGATTTAGTGGTGTTTCTGATAATATGAGCTTGTATATTGCGAGTTCCCCATCCTCAGGTAGGTAACCAGGTGCCTGGATAGATGGTCCTGAGGAGGGAGGTGGTTACGTTTTGGCCAGGTTGGTGTTGCTCAGTGAGCTGGTTCTATCTGGTCTGAGAATCTGGTCATTACACCCAGTCAAAGGCCTTCTCCGCATCTAGCCAGAGGAGGCAGGCCGGTATGTCCCAATGCCGCACCTTCCCCACTAGGTGTGCCAACCTGCGCACATTATCAGCCCCCTGTCGATCCCGAATAAATCCCACCTGGTCCGGGTTTATCAATCCCGGTATGTACGGGTCCAGCCGTTTGGCCAGGATCTTGGTGTAAATCTTAAGATCAGTATTCAGGAGGGCGATGGGGCGATAGGAAGCGCACAGGTCGGGGTCCTTCCCAGGTTTAGGGATCAGGGCGATCTCCGCCAGGCCCATATCAGGGGACGAGCCAGTGGTGTCAGAGAAGGAATCGTACAGCCGCAGCAGGTGCGGACGGAGCTGGGTCAGAAACAGGCGGTAGAAGGTCAGTGGCAGGCCATATGGTCCCGGGGTTTTCCCAGGGGGGAGGTCCTTGACGGCCGCTTATATTTCCTCCTCCCGTAGGGGGTCTTCCAGTGCAGCTGCACATGCCGGGGACAGCGGGGATCCCTCGAAGTCCGTAAGAACGGCCTCCCGCGCCTCCGCAGAGGTAGGCTCCTCTGCATATAGGGAGGAATAGTAGGTGACAAAGGTCTCCTGCTTGGCTTTTTCAGAGGTGACACACGTGCCGTCCTGCCGCCTGATGTTGGCGATGTGGGCCCTGGCTGCACGTGCGCGCAGTCTGCCTGCCAGTAAGCGTCCAACTTTGTCCCCGCCCTCATAGTAGCGTTGTTTGAGCGCCAGCAGGGAGCGTTCTGCTTTGTTGGTGCGCAGCGTGCGGAGTTGCCCCCTGAGGTTGGCGAGCGTTCTTTTAGACGCCTGCGAGGGGGAGTCCCTGTCCCGAGCCTCCGCTTGTTTGATCTCGCTGGCCAGGTCGGTTTCTAGCTTAAACGCCTCCCGCCTCCGTGCCACCGCCAGGGAGGTAATGTGGCCCCTAATGGTGGCCTTGAAGGCATCCCAGATCGTATGGAAGGGCAGATCCGGGGTATCGTTAATGGCGAAGTACGAGTCTATGGCGTCACGGATGCTAGCAACATCCTCCGGGTCCCGAAGGACACTCGGCGGGAGTACCCACCTCCGTTCGCGAGTGGCATGAGCCAGCGGATCTTGCAGCAAAAGTTCCACATGCGCGTGGTCCGATAGGGAAATGTCGGAGAAAGCGGCTGTCAAGGAATCTCGGGCCAATTCAAGGGAAGTAAAAAGATAATCAATACGGGAGTACGTCCTGTGGGAGTGGGAATAAAAGGAGTAGTCCCGGGTTACCGGGTTGTGGTAGCGCCATACATCCACAAGCCCCAGGTCAGTAAGCTGCGTTCTAAGGGTAGAAGACATTGCCCCCGTGGCATTAAAGGAGGCCCCCGCCCGGTCCAACTCCGGGTCCCACACTAGGTTGAAGTCCCCGCCCAATATCACACAAGGGTCGCCTGGTGGGAACTGGTCTCGCAAGAGCGCTTGGAGGTATTTGTCCTGCGACTGGTTGGGTGCATATACACATCCCAAGGTGAACTTTGCACTACCCATCTGCACCGTGGCTCGGAGGAAACGCCCGTCAGCACTCTTGAAGGGTTTCGTGGGTCCCCGGCTAAAGCCAGCCCTGCAGAGGATTGCCACCCCCGCCGTCTTAGTGTCAGAGGAGGCCCAGAACTGCGTGGGATATCTAGGGTGCGCCATGCGCCTGGTGTCCCCCTTCAGAAGGTGCGTCTCCTGGAGTAGGATAATGTCAGGGGAGTGGTGCAGGAGATAGCGCCATATCTGATTCCGCTTATTAGGGGAGTTGAGCCCTTTGACATTGAGGGACAGGACCTTAAGGGGCGCGGGGATGTTCGCTGTTATCGCATTAAGGGGAGGCGGGGCTGCGCAATCACCCATGAAGCATCCCCCCCCGCAGACAGGGCAGTGTCCGCCTCACCTCACCCCCGGCGTGCCAACTCCCGCAGGTCCCACCATGCCACCCCTCTGCAAGCGCGGGGAGAGAACCAGAAGAAAGGACAGCGCAAGGGAAAAGTAGGAAGAAGAGGGAGAGAAGGAAGATAAAGGGTGTAGAGAAGAAACACAACCAAAACAGACCGACAGGGCCATTGTACAGTATCCCAGGTACCGGACATCCTCTACCCGAGGGTTCGGATGAACACAGGAATGTCACTTCCTACGGGACAAAGGGAGAGAGCGGAGATCTGAGTGGGTGAAATCTGGTCATCTCGCAGCTCTTCCACCCCACTGCCACAGGGAAGTCTGGGGGTAGGTCGAGCCGGGAGGTCCTCAAGTTCAGGCCAGACGCCAAGAGGGCACCAGACCCCCATGGGGGGGGAGAACAGCAGAGGCGGCCCGCAAGGGAGGAGGAGGACCCCAACTCCAAGAACAGCAGGGTCAGGTCACCAAGGCGTGGTAGGACAGGTCCAGATGCCCAGAGGGCGAGTGCAGGCTCAAGACGGCGTGCGTCTCATCATTCATGTTCAATGGTCGCCCGGAGATGAAGAATGGTCCACTCCCTCAGTGCCGGAGGCGAGAAGCTGGGAGGCCTGTTCCTCGCGGTCGCCCTCGAGGGAGCGAATGTGAGCGATAATGTCTTGCTTGGTCTGCGAGGCGGAGAGGCTATCCACTGGGGGGGACCGGCGGCGTTTGCGCACCGTGGACCAGTCTGGGCGCGGAGGGGCTCTCTCCGGGTGATGAGAGCGGGATGGGCTGTGATCCGGGGACTCCGGCATGTCCAGCAGTTGCGCCGCTTCTCGGTAGGACCGGAGGGCCCTGCGCTTGCCCTCCCACCTAAAGATGAGGGCAAAGGGGTGACCCCACTGATAGGAAACGTTGAGGGCCCGGAGTCTCTCCGTGATCGGGCGGAAGACCTTCCTCCTGTGGAGCGTGGTGGGAGCCAGGTCGTGAAAGATCTGAATCTTGTGTCCTCCATAACGCAGGTCCGGGTTGTCCCTTGCCGCTTTCAGGATGGCCTCCTTCTCCGTGAAGTAGTGGAGCCTGGTGATGATGTCGGGCAGGAGGCCTGCTTTGCCCCCCGCCCCAAAGACTCGATGTGCGCGGTCAAGGCGCGGTGGGGGGGCATCGTCCACGCCCCACACCGAGTGCAGGAGTTGGGCCACGTAGGCCATGGTATCAGTCCCCTCTTCTCCGAGTGGCACACCCCGTATGCGGAGGTTGTTTCGGCGTCCCCTGTTTTCCAGGTCCTCTTGCTTGATCTGGAGCTGGATGTGCTGCTCTTCCAGGGTCGCCACCCTCTGCCAGATCTGCTCCAGGTCTTCGGTGCGGGAGTCGATCATTTTTTCCAGACCATCGACCCGGTCGCCAAGGTCGGTGACCTCCTTGCGTAGCTCCTTGACGCACGAGTGGACCTCCGTCCTGAGGGACCCAATTTCGGATTTTAAGTCAGCCATGAAGGAGGACATGAAGGCTTGAGTCACTGGGGGGGAGTCGGCAGGCGGCAGAGATTTCCCCCCTGACGTTGAGGGACCCCCGGAGGATGGCGGCGAGCCCGCCTTGCCCCACATGGCAGCCACCGATGCGCCCCTTGTCGTCGCTGTTGGGGGGTCCGGCTTATTCCCCTTGCCACGGGTCATGGTCCCTTCAGGGCGCTCGGGATCGGCGGGGGGAGAGCAAGCCGCCGCGTGCAGCCCCCGGCCCGCGATGGCAGAGAGTCTAGGGCAGGTCCCACAGGTGCCCCAACGATCCAGCAACACAAGGCCCACGATCAAGGGCTCCAGACCACAAGGCAGGTGATGGCGGGGAGTGGTAGGGGTCTCCACAGGCCGGAGGCAGGGCTGGCCCGTTGTCTGTCTGCAAGGCACTCCAGGGCAGCAGGGGTCCGGCGTGCAGGGGGACTGCGTGAGTGGACAAGACGGCTCCCCACCTCCGGTCCGGCCAACCAGGGAGACAAGACGGCGTGCAGACAGGGGGGGTGGAGGAAGACTGTACCCTGAAGACGTCCCGCGGTGACTAGGAGCCGGGTCTCGCAGGCTGAGAACCTCCGGCGGCTGCAGCAGGGCCCGGTCTCCCGTTCCCGCCAAAGTCAGGGCCTCCCCCGGGTGCATCGTCCAAACAGCCCCACGGCCCCCCGCCAAGACCCGCTAGGGCAGCAGGGTACTCGCGGGCAGGGGGTCGCGCGGGCAAGCAAGCTGGTCCCCCGCCTCCAGATGGACCTCCAAGGGCAGCCGAGCAGGGGAGCAAGGTGGCGGCCGGCGCTGAAGTAAGGCCCCCCTTTCGCCGGACCCCACCAAGGACAGACAGGGGGAGGGGACGGCGCGGAGGCTGTAGCTCACCAGGAGTGTTCTGCTGCGGATGCAAGGTCTGGAGCTGGGGCTCGTGAGGGGAGGGCCTCCGGCGTCTTCTCCGGGCCCGGCCTCTCGTTCCCGCCAAAGCCGGGGCCTCTCCTGAGCGCAGCGCCTGGGCGGTCACAGCGTCCTCCGCCGGGGGCAGCCCGGCGCCAGCAGCTCCGATGGGGTCGCCCAAGCAGCCACCAGGCCCCACGAAAGAAGATCCGCCATAGGGAGGGCACAAGGAGCCTTCAGCACCTCATCAGCGTCGGTGGGCAGCTCCGCTCCGGGAGAGCTGGGCCAGGTGTCTCGGCTGCAGGCCCTGCGGCAAGATGGCGGTCAGGACTCGCCTCCGGGAGGAATTACTGGCAGGGCTCGCAGCTCACAGGGGGCCCCCAGGAGGAAAACCCCCCCCAGGCTTCGCTAAATCAAGCTAATTTTACAGCGGGCGACGGAGCTCACACGAGACGCGTCTTCTCACATCGCGGTCTCGGCCACGCCCCCCTCTATTTAAGTATTAAAGCTTTATTAAAAGTAAAAATATTTATTAAAATCAAGCTTGTCATGAAACATAAACAGTTGATTAAAAATGGAAAAGTGCTTATAGTGATTTATTTCACACATTTATTGTGGGCGAGCCGAGCCCTCACCTGGTTTGAACATTAATTTTTCTTTTTGGTGCTAAATCGTTGGTCCCTCTGTCCTAGTGGTGATGATGATTTGTTCTTAGAAGTGAAGCTTCTGTCTGTTATGAGAAAAATGGTGCGTGTTTAAAAGCAAGCATTCATCAGTTGTGCCAAAAAGTGCAGCAAGACAAAACACTTCCCTGGAAAAAGGGACTTTTTTAACTTTAGAGTAGACAGTCACAAATTATTAGATTTGTTTCTGTATTCACATTTCTTCATTCCTAGACAAAATACTAGTGAGTGGTGTATGTCTATGACATCTAACATTCTTAAATGTACTTTGTAGGTGGAAAATCTGGTGCTGGGCCCAGCGCGGAGGTGAAGGAGGAAAGCTCTGGGGAGGAGGCGGTGCAAGTGCCAGACCAAACTGCTGTGCGGGTTGCCACGGTAGTGGCGGGCAGTAGTAAGCTCTTATATTCCTTACTTATTAAGATTGCAGACTGCATAGTGTGCTCCCCGTGAGGTTTGTCCAGATGTGAGACATGAAGAAGAATGATTGACATATAGTATGAATGGATGGATGCCTGGATCATGGTACTATCTGACTCTTAGATAGCATGTGTGTATCTAGAGAGAGTAGACGGTCACTGGATGAACTAAGTGTTACTTTGAAGAGCATGTAACACCGCACCCGCACGTCCGTCCCAGTGTAGGAAAGGCAAGGAAAAGAAGTTGTAATTTTGTCCGAATACTACCATGAATAGGAGCAGTAGTTTGTATTGCATGCACAGCATATATCCGGCTATTACGATGGCCACTCACTACCTCTGTTAATAAGTTTAGTAGAACTCGGTCATTCATGTGTGGATGTATCACTGTTCACTTAATAAAAAGCAAAGCACCTAAAATCATCCCATATGTAAGCAAATACATACCATGTGCAGTGATAGATAATCAGATTATTTATCTTCTTCATTTTCCTTTTCTAGTATTCATTGGCACTGTAGGGGGAAAGTTAAATTAATTAAGCAGTAGCCCTTGTAACAGAGTATTCTCAGTGCCACCCATAATAGAAAATTAAGAGCATCACCACCTGCATGTACTGGACTGGTACAGTAATGCAAGTCTGTCTCACTCATCATGGCGGGCGCCTGTTTTTCTCGGGTGCAAGTTGACTGCGCTGGCATTATGCCGGCTTGCAGAAGTTAACGTACCAATTTTGCTAAACAAGAGAGAAGAATAAGAATAAGACTGGTGTACTATCATAGTCGACTCTAATGGAGTGAGTCCATAGTGCTCGTAGAATTGATTCCTTAAACTCCCACTAATGTTAGAGTAAGGATGAAGAAGTGGGAGGTTAGATAGATACTGGACACAATAGTTATGTACTGCGCTTGCAAGTTGCTAGTTCTACTGTGACACAACTTTCTGCTGAATCATTTTGTGTTAATCTTAAAGAGCATTGGTTACAAACTATGTCTTTCTTTCTTCATATAGATGCTCCTTCCAAACCAACACGGAAGGAGCTGGCTAAAAGGGCCCGGCAACGGAGGCTGGAGGCCACTGTCGCCGAATATCGGCGGCTAGTGAACCAGGAGGAGGAGGACACGCAGACTAGTACATCAACAACATCCACAGCGACACCAGCATCCTCCTCTGCGCTCCCTGGGTCAGCCAGTCAGCGCAGCAGGTCTCCAGCGGTACGGAGCCGGGGTACCGCAGCCACCCGCCACAGCCGAGCAGCAAAGAAATCAGCTCCCCCCCCACAGCAGTTGTAAAAAAAGGATGCACCGCCTTTCCCTGAGGGTTTCCTACCTCGAGCAGGAGCTCCTCAACACCAAAACCCTGCTCGAGACCCTCCGCAAGGAGCATGCCGACCTGGCCCAAAAAGTCAACAGCAGCCAGCAGTAGGAGGAGACTGTCCCTTGCCCCTTTTTTAAAGACTTCTGGGGGGTGGGAGTTGGGAGTTGTGTTTTCTACTTTTTTGGACGTAGTTTTCAGGGACATTCGTTGGGGTTCGGGAGGGGGGTGGGTTGGGTCTTGCAGGAGATTATTTACCTTAGGGATATATAAATATACTTTAAACTTTATCTTAGCATACGTATTTTTTACTGCTTTTGAGGCTGGTGGGTAGGGGTTTAACAGTCCAGAAACTTAAGTGGCATCTTGATTCAAGTTGTGTAAGTACTAATGGCCCAAATGTTTTCAAAACTAAGTGCCTCTCACAGAGTAAGTGAATTCAATAGTCCTAGGACCGTCAGTCTCTCGTCTCTCCTAATACTCCATTATACCACCTCCCCCCAAACGCTTATCTTACCTTTAATTTGTGTTTGGAAATAGGGCTAGGCACAGGGCTGGCTGCATGCAAAATGGCGATTAAGGTTGGCAATCCTGGGCGGATGAAATGTCATCATTGCGGTGGTACTTGTGGTGTTACACAGTGGCAGTTGCAGCATCTGAAAAAAAAGAAAATGAAATGAAACCTTGTTTGTCCTTACCGTACCGTTAGAACGGTACGATAGAGAATATAGCAGGTGACAGTACACTACAACAGTGCCACAATGTAGCCTAACAAGTGGTAAAGTATTGAAAGTATAACTAGTACTTGCGTTGAATTTCTTTGACATTGGCTACTACTACAAGAAATAGTACCGAAGGTGAAGGACACAACAGCGTAATAATTTGCCACGTCTAGGAGGAGGATGTTCTTGATGACCAATCAAGTTGATGGTGCACATGAAAATCTGCTTTCATTTGCCAATAGTGACTGAGTGTCAAGCTGAGTAAGAATAGAATATATCCTTGGATTCCTTCACCAGCCTGTTGCTATGACCTTATCCTCCCCAGCAAGTGTGTGGAATTATTTCTGTCATTTAGTCACACATCAATCAAAACCACACAGCCCGGGGGAAGAGGGTTAGGGTTTGGAAAATGGATGGGAATAGGGGGTTTTGGGAAAGTTTTGTTGAGAGTAGAAAAAAACACACAGCATGTACAAACAATAATTGAAGATAAAGAAATCTTTGGGTACAAAGCTAACCATAAATCTTTTAAGTGAAATAAAGGAAGTGCATGCACTACTGCATGCATGGTTACTGAAAAGTAAGTAGTACTTTCGACAACCGTGAATGAAAGAATGCGACAGTACAGGGCTGCAGTAATAATTGTGCGTTTTCACTTGCCTATCTCTGCACTCATAGAAACACTTCTTACATTAAATTAGGTTTAAAAAATAGCAGAAGTAAAACCTATAGAATGGCTGTAGGGATGAATTTAGAAGCAGAGATCAAAGAAATGCAGAGTCACACTCATAGAAGTTCACAGCAATAACATTAGTTAAAAGATAATTAGAAAAGAACGGATACTGTATCTGTATGTTGTTGTAGTTGTCCTGTTGAATTTGGTAAGTTGCATGCATCAAACCATTCCTCCTATTAGCAGGACTCCTCCATTCCAGCTGACGCTTCGTCCATCAATGTTGGTGACCAGAAGACACCCTGTCCACTGCCTGCCTGGCGGATGCTGAATTGCGGCTCGCTAATGTGAAGCCTGACTTCATCCTTTTTACCCATTGCACAGACTGAAACCCGGCCTGAAATTATTGATGGAAAAACAGGAAGTGATATTAGAACACCCCTGACAAATAAATATAAGGTATGTACGCTGTGTAGTGCAAAAAGTCACACTTTGAGTTTCCTAATAGACAGTACAATATTTTTGAAAGTGCGTACTCTGTCTGAGTCTCCTTTTGAAGGATAAATAAGTATGGGCGAATTAATTTAGCGGATCTTTCCCCTCAAGCTAGGTGTACTGTAAACTGAGTTTTAGAACAAAATTAGACCTTCCCAGCAGTGCTCCCAGACCCTTACTAAACCCAGTCGCAAAAAATGTAGAAGATCCCCAATCAGATCTCAAAAAATGAGGCCTAGTAGAAAAATGGTGACAAAACGTAGTTTGAAAGTAAAGTAGGCCCAAATCCCCCCATACCCACCGTGGATTGTATTCAAACCACTTGCAGGCAAGCAAAAGAATCCATACCCAGCATCGCTCCAAGACTCGCAAACCCCCCCACTAACAGCCCCCCGCCCAAACACATGCAATACAATACTGCTAACCCTAACGAGCTCTAAGTTAAGAATAGTGGCAAACGCTTTCTTTAACTAGGCCAAATCC
The DNA here is from genome assembly GCF_964263255.1 of Lissotriton vulgaris. Taxonomy (NCBI): domain Eukaryota; kingdom Metazoa; phylum Chordata; class Amphibia; order Caudata; family Salamandridae; genus Lissotriton; species Lissotriton vulgaris. The sequence goes on from NC_141685.1 coordinate 245,199,028, forward strand.
CCCCTTTCCCACCATGGATTTTCTTCAAACCACTTGCAACCAAAATTACACATTCCCACGATTGCTCTAAGACCCCAGAACTCAGTTGCAAAAATCTAGAACACCCCGAAACACTTGCAATCCTGCTGCTAGTGCTAAGCCTAACGAGCCCTAAGTTAATGTGCCAAAACGCTTTTCAGCATGGATTTTCTCCAAACCACTTTTATCCGGTATTAGACCTTCCCAGCAATGCCCCAAGACCTGCCAACCCACCCACAAAAAAGCAGAACACCCCCATACAGGCATAAAGAATAAAATGGAAAATCTCATACTTTGAATATTTTCGGCCTTCTTTCAATTCTGTCCAAACACGCTGTGCAGCTAGGCCCTAACTCCCTTTTTCCACCATGGATTTCCTGAAAAACAAACGCAATCCACATTAGACTGTGCCAGCAGTGCTCCCAGACCCCAAAACCCACCCACAACAACCTAAAAGCCCGCCAAACAGCACCCCAAAGACAGGCAAGTGATCAAAAGCACAAAATCTTTTTCTGCTCCAATTTTGTCCAAACCACTTTTATCGGTATTAGACCTTCCCAGCAGTGGCCCAAGACCCGTCAACCCAGTCGAAAACTAGTAAAAGACCCCCAAACAGCCAAAAAGCAAAACTACAAAAATGGGGACATTAATTTTCAGGCAAATTTCCAAAATCACTCCACGCGCGCTCTGCAGCTCGGCACTAACTCCCCTTTGCCACCATGTATTTGCTTCAAACCTCTTGCAATCAAAAGTATCCATACCCAGCATTGCTCCAAGACCCACCCTTAAACACCAGGAAGCCCCCCAAACAGGCCCCCAAAAACGCTACAGTGAGCGAAATGTCATTTTCTCCAAAACACTTTTATCCGGTATTAGACCTTCCCAGCAATGGCCCCAGAGCCGTCAACGCACCCGCAAAGAAGTAGAACACCCCCACAAGTGCAAAGTCTTTCTTTATTGGGCGTAATCCAGCCATCTGCTTTGAGGAAAATAGGAGTCTGGAGGAAGAGGATAGAGGAGCAGGTTCTTGTGAACTTGTGAACCTGAGGAATGCAGACTGCGGCACCTTCAAATCAATAAGCAAATAAGTGAAGACAGTTCTGCTGATGGGCTTGTTTTTATGATTAGGTGATTAAAGTTTTTTTTTATATAGACTTTGCAAAACAAAGAAAGACAGACACACAGGAATAAAAGTGAATAAGGACGAAAAAGAAAGTTATTGAGTCATTGGCTCATTTTCAGGGCTCGGTGTCAGGGAAGAAGAGTTTGTCCTCATGCTCTGAGAATTCAGGCGGGAGTAGGTCACCTAACAGAGAAGAACTTCCCTCATCTAAGTTGGTGTCCTCCTCGTCTTCTTCCTGCGTGTATTCTCGTATTTTGTAATCTGGTGGTATGAGGTGCTGATTCATCTTGATCATTGTTAACCTCTCCACATTTTTGGGCGAGAGGCGGGTCTTTTTGAAAGTTACAATGCCACCAGCAGCACTGAAAACACGTTCAGAAGACATCTTGCGAGTGGGCAAGACAAGTAATTTATAGCCAGGTTGGAGATCTCTGGCCACAATTCTTTTTTCCCATGCCAATACGCCAATGGGTCGTCATGAACATAGACCTCTGTTGAGTCATTCAGATAGTCCTGCACCATCGACTCAAGGTTCTCCACGGTTCCTCCACTTTGCTTACTTTTTGCTGGGATCTTTTGAGAAGCAAACCCAAGCTGAGTTAGCCAATCCTCTTCTCACACAATGTTACTGTTGTGTCTGGTGCAGATGATCCGGTTGCTGGTGTCTTTAACGGCTGAGAGGGAAAATCACTCCCTTCTGCCACAGCCACAGGTGCAGAAGTGGATTCTTTTGACTCCGGATGGCCTGCTGATGCTGATGTACTGCCTTTTCCTTCAATTTCCTGCCGTTCTCTTTCAAACCTCATGGCTGACAAAACTAGCCAGCGTTTGTACTTTGAAACTTCTGGGTCACCAAAAGGAAAGAATACTCTGCCTGCCAGTGCCTTTTTGTAGCGTGGATCCAGAATAGTAGCACAAATGTAATGCTGTTCCATGTGGATCTTTTGAAGACGTTCATCACAAAGTAGGCTCTCTAATAATTTCTCCGCCAAATCAAAAGCTTCTTGCTTTTTTTCATCTTTTTGAAACGTAGAAGACACCGCCTTCAGTTGGTGCTCTAGCATGCGCAACAATGGGATAGCTTTTCCCAAATTACAGTCCTCCCTGCTGACTATACGCGTGAAGACCTCAAAAGGACGAAGCATGTCTGTCAGGCTTTGAACTAGCTTCCATTGCTTCGCATGTATCCTCGAGTCCTTCATAGCTGCACCCTGTGTAAAGAAATACTGATCGACTACCGCACGCTGCTCATACAGACGCTCAAGCATGTAGAAGGTTGAGTTCCAACGTGTTGCCACCTCCTGGATGAGTGCTTTCACTGGCAGTTTACGTTGATGTATCAGGCCCCTCAGATGCTTCCGGGCCTTAAAAGAATGGCTGAAATGTGTGCACATTCTTCAGCTGGTGGTCAGTAACTTGCACACTGGACTTTCTTCACTCAAGAATTTTTTAACAACCAGGTTTATACAGTGCGCCAAACACGGCACTCTGTAATAGTTACCCATATCCATGGCCTTAACTACATTGGTGCCATTATCCGTGGAAACATAACCAATCTTGCATTTTCTTGGGGACAGCTATTGAAAGACCTTTGAGTTAAACTCCTGCAAAATATTTTCTCCTGTATGACTTTTCTCCATGCCAAACATGGCTAGTGTTGCATGTTTCCGAGCAGCTTTAAAAACGTTGTCCGAGTAAACACCTGCCCTTAGCTTTGCTGTAACCCCTGAAAAAGAGACCCAGTGTGCAGTGATGCACATGTAATCAGTGGCTGCGCAACTGGTCCACATGTCTATTGTCAGATGTATAGTGTGAACAGCACTCTTCTGCAAAGCTGCCCCAATCACCTCCAGCACATCTTCATGTAGTGCTGGAACCGCAACTCTGGCAAAATAGAACCGGCTAGGAACCTTCCATTTAGGGCAGAGCGTTGCCACTAATTCAAGAAAACCAACCCCTTCCACAAAAGAAAAAGGGAGAAGGTCCAGAGCTAGCATTTTAGCCAGCTTAGTGTTATACAGACGCGTCATTGGATGGTTGCGTTCAAATGGCGTATCTGAAAACAACATGCTTCTAATGGTGGGCTGGACCATGATTTTACGGGATGATGATGACTTCTACGACCCAGTTACGCTCGGTGATGATGAACTTTTTCGCATTGGTGTCTCACTCTCTCCCACACTCTTAGTACGGCTCACAGGGGGTGTGCTGCAGACAGGGCTACTGGGTATAAGTGAAGTGTTTGACTCTTCTTCCTCCTCGTCATCATCAGATGAAACATCAACAGATACAGTTTGTTGACTTGCAATTCGGGCTTCCTTGATCTCCTTTAGGTGCACATGCCATTTGACAGTGTGCTGTCTCTCAAGATGACCTCTCTGGCCTCCGGTACCATAGTTGGTACCAAACTTACCAAGACTAACTGCAAGCTTACAAATGGTACAAATGGCTATGTTTTCCCTTGTTGTGCTAACACTAAAGAACGCCCAAACTGCGGACTTCAAATGTCTGTGGGGGGCGGAGGAGGCGATACTGGTCATGCTAATGCCAGATGAAGTGGAGGATGTGTGTTGCCAAACTTTACTACGTTGTGCACTTGCAGCACCACTAATTGAGGAAATGGAGGTCGAGGTGGATGGAGGTCCATTCTGGCAAGAAAATATGGAAGCGGTAGGTGGTGGTGTACTACTTAACTGCAATGGTGGTGGTCCCATTCCCAAGTCACCAACATCTCGCTCAACAGCATTTCGGGCTAGGGTAAAAATGTTTGTTTGCTGTGTGTCAGCTGAGCCTGGAGTGACGTTTATGATGACTGCGTCGTCGTCGTGAGAGTCTTCATCAGCAGGAGTAGTATACGCCACTTCTGCTTCAGCGTCATCATCACACTCCATAAGTACGAGAGTTTCGGGGACCTTCCTTTTACGCTTAGCTACCTTTGTCAGATCATGGTATGCCTCACTCTCAGACGGCAGTGGTGGTTCTCAATTTGGATCCATATCATCAGAAGGAAGAGGGCTTGAAGAAGATGTAGACACCATCCTTGATCTTTTCCTTGTTAGGGATGTGGAAGACAATGAATGATCAGGAGGAGTGGCTTCCTAAAATGATACCTCGGCTTGAATGTCGATTTCCTGAAGTGCCCCTACTTCGGGAGGAACAACTATTGTGGGCACTTGTGCCACTCCATGCACCTCTGCTTGCGCATCTCCTTGCGCTGCCTCTCCTTCCACATGTACTTGGGCTTGTACTTGCACATGTGGTTGTTGTTGCGGCTATGGTTGTTGAACACTCATCAGATGAGTTACAACAACCTGTGTAGATTGAGGGATGCTGCTACTTTCTTGCGATGAGCCAACATCACTGGTTGATGGTGATTGAACAACTAGACTGGCTGCCTCTAAAGCACTCAAGGGCTTGGACTTAAGTTGGCATGGTGGTGGTGGCACTGAGCCCAATGGAGCGGGGGTGCTGCTCCCAGCTTGGTCCCCAGCAGTTCCCGCTGCTGCAGCAGGCGTAGTTTTTTTTTTATTCCCAAAAAATGTGGCGGGCGGCACACCAGTCTCCTTGGTAAGTGGCGCCACTTGCTTCTTCTGCTCCTTACTGGCAACTTTCTTGCTAGAGGAGCTACGGGGAACTTTTTTTGGGGCCATCTTCAGATGTCAGAACAGCAGGCCACAGTTGCACAAGTTGCAGAGTTGTCTTGTCTGTGGCCGCACGTGACGTCGTGTGACGTTATGCTGCACACACCGCTGCAGGACTTCTTCCTGGCACTGGTGGTTCTCTTGTGCACCTAAAAGCAATGGAAGACAGAGGAACATCAGTTATACACCCCCAAAAAGTCAAAAAACACACAAAAATCAGCACAATCCCATGCCATCCATGTCCTCAATGATGTTCAAATTCAAGACACCCCACAGAAAGACTAGGCCCATGCACCACTCACTACCCCTGGGCAAAAGGCCCCAACAGCAGCCAAAAAAATCGAAAAACACACAAAAATCAGCACAATCCCATGCCATCCATGCCCTCAATGATGTTTAAATTCAAGATACCCCACAGAAAGACTAGGCCCATGCACCACTCACTACCCCTGGGCATAAAGGATGAAAGCTAGGCAAAATGGGTGCAGGCCTGAGAACACTGCCTGCCTTCAAAATGGCCCCTTGCCCCCAGCACATGGCCTGGGCCTCCAGTACCAGCACTCAAAATGGCCCCCACCCACATGGCCAGTCCCCAACAGCAGCCAAAAAAATCGAAAAACACACAAAAATCAGCACAATCCCATGCCATCCATGCCCTCCATGATGTTTACATTAAGGAGACCCCACAGAAAGACTCAGTCCATGCACCACTCACTACCCCTAGGCTAAAGGCCCCAACAACAGCCCAAAAATCTAAAATTCAAAAATTGTAGTTTCAGCAATTGTAATGCCCCAAACAAACGTACTTGTGAAATTTCTAATCCAAAAGTGATCCAAAGAAAGTCAAAAAGGCCTCAAATCCAAATATCCAGCAGCATCCACAAAAAGTAATCCTTCCAGGTCAAGATCCAAATGAAAGTGACCAGTACATGAAGAAAGCACTGGGAGGAGCCTGCTGGACAGGAATAGGAAGTTGGAGACTGTGGGGCACTTCCTTCCTCCCCCCCCCCCCCCAAATGGACTCCTTGCAAAAAAAGTGCAGGCAAATGTCAACCTGAGGAGTTATTCTGATAAAAATCATCATTTTCAGAAGGTTTTTGCTGCTTGCTGGTGGATTTCTTGTTCAGAATTGCAAATTTTGCAATTTCGCGAGTGCGAGATTGTTGCTGCCCGCCGCATCTACGTGTTCGCAATTGCGAACTCTCGCGATGCATGCTGTGCAAGGTAGCAAGCCGCAATGACATAACCGCGGTCGCCAAACTCCCGTGGGATCCCACAGCAAGATTCAAAATGGTGCAGCACACGCAAAATATGGAGAAAAACAACTCTGCAAACGCTGAATGACAGTAAGTGAACGCGCGCGCCGCAATATTGTATCACCAAGCAAAAAAATCCTCTGCGTGCGAATTTGTGAATTTTCGGAAAATTTGCGAGAGTTCGCGGATTGCGAATTTGCTGAAAATCCGTAAATTCCGCGAGCGGAACGGATTTTACGCCCATGCTTACATATGATTTGATATTGTTCACAGCGGACATCTCAGGGCAGCGAGGCTCAAGGATGCTGATAGAGCATGAGGCGACTGGGCACGTTAACCTGAAGCGCAGGATAAGGCATACAGAGCTTTTCCTGAATATGCAATGTTACATCGCATGCGATACATCGCATGCCATTGCAACGCAGTTGTTACAGCGACTGCGGTATTCCATTGCATACCATTACAATACATGTTGTTACAACGACTTGCTGTAGGGGGCACTGGATGTTGGAATAGTATAACTTACATACAGCTCCAGTCTTTGCAACTGTATAAAAGGTTTTGTATTTTAAATCCAACACCTTCTGCCACCTACAGCAAGTTGTTGTAATGACTTGTGGTGTAATGCATTGCGATGTAACAACGTGGTTGTATTGTATTGTATGGCACATTTATAGAGCGCAACTGTCACCCCACGGGTATCCTGGCGCTGTGATCCTCAATGGCCTGAGCACGATATTATGGTAGCAGCTGTAATTACAATGTCCTTGGGAAAAGATGAGTTTTTAGTCCCTTTTTAAAAGAGAATAAGTCACCCATGCTTCTAAGAGACAATGGCAGCGCGTTCCACAGCCTTGATGCCGTATAGCTGAAGGAACGACCACCCATTTGCGTCCTCAGGATCCTAAGAACTACCACCAGGTAGGCTGAGGCAGAACGAAGGGATCTAGTAGGGGTGTACCAGGAGAACGGCCCCTGACCGCAGAGGGCCCGAAAGACCAAGCAAAGCGCTTGACAGTCGACACGTTGGGTGACTGGCAGCCAATGAAGATCCGTAAGTGCTGCCGAGGAAGAATCAGAGCGCCGACGAGAGAGTGCAAGCTTGGTGGCAGAATTCTGCACCCGCTGCAGTTTGCCCAACCAGGTTATGGGTGCCCCCAGAAGTAGTGCGTTGCATTAGTCAAGTCTGCTTAAGATGATACTGCGCACTATTTCTGGTCTGGCATGGGCCGGGAGCAGGGGAAGGATCTTCCGCAAGGTGCGGAGCAACAACATACAGGTGGACACCGTTTTATTCTCAAAGCCATCCAGTTGGAGATTGGGCTCGAGCATCACCCCAAGATTTTGAACGGAGTCTGCCGCCGCTACTGTACCCTGAAAAGAGGGGGGTCAGAAATCCTGTGGTAAAGGCCGGGAGATACGTTCCATCGAACAGTGCAACACCTCGGTCTTAGAGCTGTTGAACTGTAAGGAGTTGTTGCTCAACCATTCCGCCGTGGTGGTCATACAATGGTGGAAGGTCTCCTGTGATACCGCATTCTTACCTTCAAAGGAGAAGATAAGTTGGGTGTCGTCGGCGTAGTTGGTGACCGCAATGCCAAAAGATTTAATTAACTTGACCAAGGGGCGGAGGTAAAGATTGAATAGGATGGGACTGATGGCCGATCCCTGAGGCACGCCCTATTCTACCCTTTTGATGTTGGATTTAAAGGGTGGCAAGCAGTGGCGGTTTCTGTGCTAGGGCATCGGGGCTCCGCCCCCTTTACTTTCACCAAAAAAAGGAAAGCAATGTGCAGTGCTAAACCTGCGGTTTTCGTTTTATAAAAATACATATATGCACACATACAAAGTACAAACTTACTTGAATCGGGGCCTTATCTTTTGCATTGTCTACCAGACTGTCACTTCCGTCACAGTGCTTTCTCTAAAATTACGTTGCTCTCATGTAGAGAGTATTTTCCGGGCTGACAATCTCTCCGCCCTGAGGCGTGTGAGGTCATCAGCTCGGCAAAGACCTTGCATCAAAGGCCAATCCCCACCCCCTGATGACGTGGAGGTGAAGTTGGCCCCGGGCATTGGAGACACAAGCCCTGTAGTGCTAAGCCTCCACGTCAATCAGAAAAGGGGTTGCATTTTCAGCAAATCCTTTCCCAGCTCGTCATATGACCCACCCTGTGACGAGCTGGAAAGGGTGTGGTAAAGGCTGCAGGCAGGACTGTATGATACTGCGCAGACTCGACTTGAGTCTGCTTCCCGGCTCATAATATTTAATCCTAGAAGCCATTTTCATTCCGGGCCCAGCAGAATGTGTTCTGTTCAGAGACGACATGAATTACTGCCAGTGTCAGGCCACTGAGGCCATCTAGACTCATCCTGGTGATGACGGCCGGTGGGGGATCAAAGGACAAGGTGCTGCTTGCGCACTACCAGGTTTGTGCCCTGTGTCTGAAGGGAACCTTGTAGATGTGCTTTATTAGTAGTATGGGGTAATGTGCTAGCACTTTCCGTTGGAAGATGTCAGAGTTTTATTGCCGTTGCCGAGCATGTGTTTTTAGTAGACCCCCTGGGTGTTTGTCGTTAGAGGGACAATAGGGGCAGAGGACCTGGTGAGGTGTACAATGACCCTGGTTCCTTTGAAGTTTTATTGCTTGTTAAGTTGTTGTTAACACTGAACTGGTCTTTACGCAACACACTACCACACAGGATCTCAGAGATGAATAAAAAAATTGACACCATCCTTCATTAGGTTATATAATTAATGCTTATGAACAGAAACCTATTTCGATTTACAGTTAGGGTTGTTCAAAGAGAGAGGTCCGTGCCTCAAACAGTATGGTAGTAAAAAGGGTCGAAGTTTAGATAAAGAAAAAACATCACAATGCATAGTCAAAGTCAAAAAGCTTTATTTCGATAAAATTTCATTATCATAAAAGCAAGTTTACAAAAATTATTTAATTACTAAAAATAAGTGTCACATATATCCAGTTAATAACAACAAGCATAACATTTGTTTAAAAGAATTTTTTAAAAAAGATTAAACGGTGTTATTAAGCTTTCTGGCTCGAATAGCCCAGGCCCAAAAAAGAAATTTTGCTAAGGCACAGGCATAGGGTACATAGCAGTCTGAAACAAGTATCCTGATTGCCACATCATGGCTCCTGGTTCCCAGTTGTCGGCACAAGTTCTTCAGCCAGGCCCTTCTAGGCTTGGCATATTCATCACATACAAACAGAAAATGGGCCAATGTCTCTGGGTAACCTAGACACGAAGGGCATAATTCAGTTTTATGTAAACAGGAGTTCCATTTCTTGGTAAAAGTATTCAAAGGCAAAGTACCCGTTCTAAATTTAAAATATAAGGATCGAGCAAATGGTTTCCCAATTATATCAAGATAGGGTTCACGCCTAGGAGTGTCTTTGAACTTCAAGAATTCCTCGGAAAGCCTTCCAATAGTAACTCCGGAGTGCCTTTGGGAGCATATCCAGTCTCGAAATAATTTTTTAAGTACTTGTTTTGGAGGAGAGGATTTGCTGAGCCAATAATCCAGCAGGCCCAAATTCGACAGTGTGGATTTCATATCAGTTAGCCACTTGATTCTAGCCCAATGTGGTGACTCCATTATTTCTTTCAATCCTCTGGCATAGGCGCTCAGTTCTTCTACTCGCCAAATACGAGCCCATAACAGCAAAGGGCGAAAGTTCGCAATTTCACTAATCTGCGTGCAGCCAAAGTCCAAAAACAAAGGTAAAAGTGGGGTGCTTTGGGGAAGTGACATTAATTGTCTGCAGAAGTTGTTCTCGGATTTTTGGAGAGCTTTTGTGGATGCGAAGCCCCAGAGTTCAGCTCCATAGAGTGCAGAGCTGACCCCCTTGGCGGCATAGATCTCAAGGACTGTTCCTATTGGTTTGAACGAACTGGAACGTTGCTCCCTCAATAGGGCACCTGTGATCCTTTTATGATTCAACAGCATCTTATCCAAATGAGGAGACCAGTCCATTTTGTCAGAGATGCGTATCCCTAAGTAATCAAATACTTTCACCCTTTCCAGGGGCTCGGTGTTTAAAATAGGGGGACGCACGTGCTGTTTAGGGGGGTTGAGAACAAGATATTTTGTTTTGTTGGTATTAATAATCAAACCCCGATCAGTACAAAAGGACTGGAAATTATCCAAGAGTTGCTGCAAACCCATAGGCGTTTTGGAAATTAGGAGCGTGTCATCCGCGAAGAGGAGGGTCGGTACCCGTACCCCCGCCAGCGATGGTTCATCAGATGGAGTTTTAAGTAAGTGCTCGACCACCCCGTTGATATACAAAGAAAAAAGGGTGGGAGCCAGCACACACCCCTGGCGGACCCCTCTCTCTACGGGAATACAAGCCGTTTTCTCCCCACCAGGACCCCACCTAATTTGGGCAAAGCTATCCTGGTGCAACCTGACCAATAAGGAGAGCAAATACAATGGGAGCCCCATATTAGCCAGGACCTTCCACAATAGGTCCCGAGGGACAAGGTCAAAGGCAGTCTTTAAATCGATAAATGCGAGATAAAGACTGCCCTTGCCTATCACTACCACCTTCCAGTAAATCATCATAAGCCTAAAAGCCTGCTCTATTGTTCCAGTGCCTTCTCTGAAGCCGGCCTGGAAATCGGTAAGTATTTTATATTCATCTACCCAGTTAAGGATCCTGAGTAGAATGACTTTACCGATAACTTTTTGGGTTATATCTAGCAGGCTAATTGGCCTATAATTGGACGGATCATCCCTTGGGCCTTTCTTGTAAATGGGAACCACCTCTGCCCCCCTCCATGAGGCGGGGATGGGGGCTCCCTTGCAGATGGCAAGAAGAAGGGAGTGGATTATCTTTCCCCATGTAGCCCCATCAGATTTTAACAGGTCCCCAGGGATGCCGTCTGGTCCTGGAGCTTTTAGTGGTGTGATAGAGTTAATGGCATATTCTACCTCCTTTTGGGTAAACTCGGGGTCACTGGATAGAAAAATATAATTGATAAGCAGAGAGGATTGGACAGGACCACTCGCGATCAAATGATTATGGCAAGAATAAAGTTTAGCAAAATGGTCCTCCCATACCTGCCCCGGAATGTTACAGGTTACAAGGTCGCTGTCTGGTTTGTTCCGTACCCTTATTGCGTCCCAGAAAGATTTGGCGTCTTTCTTCATACTGGCTTCCTTAAGGGTTAGCCAAAAAGTATCCTCCCACTCCCTCTTAGCAACCTGTAGGACCCTTTTATAGTCTTTTCTAGCAGATTGGATTACTAAAGGGGACTTTCCTTTGACTGCCTCTATCAGGCAAGTTTTGGCCTTCCTGCACGTTGCCGAGTACCAATCATGTTTGCCTTTTGTTTTTAGTAGGGATTTTTGTTTACCTACAGGCAATTGGACCCAAAAAAGGTCACCTATGGTTTTAACGGCAACTTCGAATATAACAGTAGCCTTATCTGCTGCAGTAGATAAATCAATTGAGCCGATTTCAGCTTGCATATTCTTTGTCACTTCATCCATTGCCGCTAGTTTATCAGTATTTAACATTATCTTACTCCACTTTAGGCGTCTGCCGCAAGTGGCGACAGTGATCCCCTGTTGGCGACTTGGAGAGACTGGGGATTTCTCAGCAGGCCAGGGGTCTTTTAGAGACAAGGAGAGTGGATTGTGGTCGCTCTCTGTAGTGTTTAAGATAATCATGTCAAGGACATGGCTCCAAAGTCCCCTATCCAGCAGAATATAGTCAATTCGTGTGCTTTGACCAACTCTGTTGAATGTGGGAGCACCATGGGAATCCGACCGCGTGCGACCATTTACAGCTCTTAGGCCGAACTCCAGGGTAAGTGCATTTAGGTGGATTGCACTACGAGTCCAGCGTTTGATGGGTGGAATGGAAAGAGTGGGGATTCCCCATCTATTATCCTCTTCTGCTAGATCCAAATCTCCTTCTATGGGGAGGGGTTCATAAGTACAATTAAAATCCCCTGCTACTAGAATATGCCCAGGTCCGTGCCGCTCTCCTAACTGAGCCTCAAGCTCTTCCGTTGTGGGTGAGATCCCCCCATTTTTTGTTCCTCTAATATATACATTAAAGAGGTCGATATTCATGCTGCCCTGTAGGCCTAATAGAGAGACACTAAGAATGTCAGGAGTTCTTGACTTCTTAGTGATAATCCTGCAGTTAAGGAGTGCACTTATCCATATAATAAGCCCTCCTGATGGGCGGCCCTTCCCTGTTTTAGGTTTAGCAGCTGGTGAAAAGAAGGTAATATACCCCACCCGGTGTAGTGGTTCGGTAGCCCAGGTTTCTTGAAATATACAAATTGTATGGTCATCGACCAGGGCATTCCACTCGGGGAGTCCTAATTTCCTTGATATCCCAGCAAGGTTCCAGCTGAGGATTTTGAAGTTGCCATTTGCTAGGATTCCAACTGTAGACACAGGGCATTGGTGATTACAAGCTTCGGCACTGTCCCTAATCAGAGAGGGTGATACCACCTCTGAAATAGTAGGGAGAGATGCACCAAGCTCTGGGTCATGTGTGCTGTTATTATCACTATGGAGGTCAGTGTCTAAACCTCCATTTTGAAGAAGTCAATCAACCTCATCCAAGACGCAGTACCTGTTTGGGTGGGCAAACTGCGTGTAGGAAGGGTTGAAAGATAAAGATAAAGATGGATCCTGCCATGGCTGCTGCCATTGCTGCTGCCATTGCTGGTTACTAGGTGGCGGCTGATGTGGTCGTTGCCACTGCTGGGTGGGTTGAAAGAAAGGGGGGGGTAGAGGGGGAAGAGGTTGCTGCCACTGTAGCCCAGCATAAGGCGGGACTAAAGATGGAAAGTTGAACGGTTGCTGCCAATGATTAGAGGCATAATGGGGGGGACGTACAGGCCCTTGGTTACCTGGGTGATGGGAATTGGGTCTAGTTGGACTGGGGAGGAAATAAGATAAGGGGAGAGGTTTGATCTGGGTGGCAGGACCGCTGTTGGATGCATTACAAATGAAGGTCGCAGCTCCCACATCTCTGAAGTTAACCGTAATTACATCCCCAGATATATTTTTCTTACTTCTTCCCACCCAATCCCCTCTTCGGACAGTAAGGATTTCCCCACACATCCCACTAGGTAATGGTCTATGCACTTGGAGCCACTGGGCACATTTATTCCTTAGCTCTACATGGGTTTCTCTAACTCCTTCCTTCAATGGAGGAACAGCAGTCAGTACCACCACGAAGGGGGAAACTTCTGGCGGCAGACTAATAGATTTAAAGCGGGTCTGTCTAGGTTTGGAGACTACAGGATTTTTGGTAGAATCAAGGCCTGAAGCATTCGTGGGATTCCCTTTGGGGTCCACGACTTGGGGAGTTAAAGATTTCGGGCCAGCCGCTAACTGCTGGACTGATAAGATATTTTTCCCTGCTTTTGGTGATAATTGCGGAGGGTTATTCCCTGAGTGAGAGGGATGTGACCCAGATTGCTCTTTAGAGGGCTGAGGGGTTTTTACCTTGCCAGAAGTGGATTTAGTAGCCTTTGCTAGTGGATTGGGGTTGGATAGTGGTTCTCTGTGCCCTTGTTTCTGTGTATGCCCAGACTCATTGGACCTATTAGGCCATTTGGTATTAATAAGGGATATTAATTTGTCTAATTTGGAAATCAGTGGTTTGATTTGAGCCACTATCGTTGTTTCAAGGTCGTGTTTAAGGTCCGTGACCATGTTTTCAACCCAACATGGGATGCCAGGCATTGATTGGGAAATGGGTGCCACCAAGTTATGATTACTAGCTTTATTCTTCGACTTCTCTTTGGGATTAAGCTCCTTGGTTTTGAGCTTGGCTTCTGCTTTTGTAGGGGTGCAGATAGTCTTTCCCCTAGAGTCACTCGGTGCACAAGGGGTCGACTTGGCAGATAAACCATCCAGGCCTGTCTCCGCTTCTCCGGTTATTTGACAAGCTTCTAGATCTGGAGTTGCCTCCAGATCCTCGAAGGAAGGGTCAGACTCTGAGCAGGTGACTGACAAGTCGACAGCACTTGGTACTGTAACAGTGATTGTAGAGGATAGAGGCAAAGGCAAGGAACAATTGGTCAAAACTTGCTGGGAGGGTGAATTAACATTTGCAAGGGCCCCCAATGAGGAGCGTTTGGCATGCATAAGATCCAGAGAGACTCTTTTCTCTAGGAGTACGATACTTTTATCAATTGTCTCAGTAACTCGTGAGATAAAGAGGTCAATGGGACCAGTCACTTGGGCTACCTCTGCGGCCTTTTTGGTATGGCTCCTTGTTTTATGCCGCATGGTTCTTTTCTCAGTGAACAGGCAAACAGGCTTTACCAGGTGTTTAAAGTATATTGTGCTGCTCGAAGAGTTGAGTGTCTTCCTACCTGGTGTTTATGATCCAGGCGTTGGAGCAGGGATTCAGAGCCTGGGCCGTCCTCTGCCGTCCTTGAACGGCCTTAAACGGCCCGCTCTTTGCCCGGTCTTCGCCCCGGTAATCGCCCCGCGCGCGTCCCGCGTGCGCGTTACCCACACCGGGGATAAGGACTAGGCAGGGGGAGGGGGCGGGAAGAGGACCAGCTGCGGCCGATGTCCGCCGCTCGGAACGCTGGTCCTCGCAGTCCCGCCTCTACCCGGTCAGCTGGCTGTTGAAGGTCCGCAGACGCGTTGGTGCACAGAGCACAAGCAGTGGCTTTGGAGGGATATTAACCCACAGGTGAGACTCGCCTAAGAGCTGCACCCGCGGATCGGGGGCCGCGAGGCGTGGAAACGGAATCAGGCAGCAAAAGGGCAGTGCTTCCTTCAGCAAAGGCTCCCAAGGCAGGACTCTCTCCCCACAGGTTTTGAAGAGAGGAGGAGGGGGCGGGAAGAGGACCAGCTGCGGCCGATGTCCGCCGCTCGGAACGCTGGTCCTCGCAGTCCCGCCTCTACCCGGTCAGCTGGCTGTTGAAGGTCCGCAGACGCGTTGGTGCACAGAGCACAAGCAGTGGCTTTGGAGGGATATTAACCCACAGGTGAGACTCGCCTACGAGCGGCACCCGCGGAGCGGGGGCCGCGAGGCGTGGAAACGGAATCAGGCAGCAAAAGGGCAGTGCTTCCTTCAGCAAAGGCTCCCAAGGCAGGACTCTCTCCCCACAGGTTTTGAAGAGAGGAGGAGGGGGCGGGAAGAGGACCAGCTGCGGCCGATGTCCGCCGCTCGGAACGCTGGTCCTCGCAGTCCCGCCTCTACCCGGTCAGCTGGCTGTTGAAGGTCCGCAGACGCGTTGGTGCACAGAGCACAAGCAGTGGCTTTGGAGGGATATTAACCCACAGGTGAGACTCGCCTACGAGCGGCACCCGCGGAGCGGGGGCCGCGAGGCGTGGAAACGGAATCAGGCAGCAAAAGGGCAGTGCTTCCTTCAGCAAAGGCTCCCAAGGCAGGACTCTCTCCCCACAGGTTTTGAAGAGAGGAGGAGGGGGCGGGAAGAGGACCAGCTGCGGCCGATGTCCGCCGCTCGGAACGCTGGTCCTCGCAGTCCCGCCTCTACCCGGTCAGCTGGCTGTTGAAGGTCCGCAGACGCGTTGGTGCACAGAGCACAAGCAGTGGCTTTGGAGGGATATTAACCCACAGGTGAGACTCGCCTACGAGCGGCACCCGCGGAGCGGGGGCCGCGAGGCGTGGAAACGGAATCAGGCAGCAAAAGGGCAGTGCTTCCTTCAGCAAAGGCTCCCAAGGCAGGACTCTCTCCCCACAGGTTTTGAAGAGAGGAGGAGGGGGCGGGAAGAGGACCAGCTGCGGCCGATGTCCGCCGCTCGGAACGCTGGTCCTCGCAGTCCCGCCTCTACCCGGTCAGCTGGCTGTTGAAGGTCCGCAGACGCGTTGGTGCACAGAGCACAAGCAGTGGCTTTGGAGGGATATTAACCCACAGGTGAGACTCGCCTACGAGCGGCACCCGCGGAGCGGGGGCCGCGAGGCGTGGAAACGGAATCAGGCAGCAAAAGGGCAGTGCTTCCTTCAGCAAAGGCTCCCAAGGCAGGACTCTCTCCCCACAGGTTTTGAAGAGAGGAGGAGGGGGCGGGAAGAGGACCAGCTGCGGCCGATGTCCGCCGCTCGGAACGCTGGTCCTCGCAGTCCCGCCTCTACCCGGTCAGCTGGCTGTTGAAGGTCCGCAGACGCGTTGGTGCACAGAGCACAAGCAGTGGCTTTGGAGGGATATTAACCCACAGGTGAGACTCGCCTACGAGCGGCACCCGCGGAGCGGGGGCCGCGAGGCGTGGAAACGGAATCAGGCAGCAAAAGGGCAGTGCTTCCTTCAGCAAAGGCTCCATGCATAGACTGCAACTGGGATCTGTGAATGATGGTTTGTTTACATAAAAAAACTGAGGAGTCGGAGTTGCATGGCCTGGCCTGGCTTGAAGGCAACTTCCCTCCAGTTCAGCAGCCAAATGAGGTAAATAACAAAAGCCAGCTGTGCTTTGCACATTTGAACTTAGGGGCGTTAGTGATCCAAATCATTAATTGTGTTTCGTTATTTGCTTGAATTGGAAATGGGAATGTGTGTGTTTTTATTGGGGGTCGCAGGCTTGTGTGGAAAGATGTTGCATTCCATACCATGGTTTTATTCCAATAAATGTTTTCTATAGTGTGTATGTTCGATCTCCTGACAGGACAAGAATCCTGATCTCTGTCATTGCATTTCTGCCTGTAAACTCAAGGGGTATGGACAGAGTGAAGTACATCTGACCAGATGCCTGAATATACCGCAGCAGAGAAATCCAGTTTACCAGAGAGCGTGCTGTATTGTTCCTTGCCTGTGATACGAATTCCATACAAAACTGAGGCCTTCGTGCCAAAACAGGAATGTTTTTGATAGCTCAAAACAAAAAAAAATTTAGATCTGTTTTTGCAGTTGATTTATTCAAGCTACAAAGCATCAGAGTTTGTCATTGGAAAAATAACTACTTTTCATACAAAGCTACTAAATCAAATACATCCTCCTTAACTGACAGAAGCAGTGAAGTTACAAATGTGGAGTTCAATATTTGTTTGTCTGTCATAAAATTGATTCCTGGGTGGAAACAGGCACAGCAGCACATGACAGAGAATTGTTTCTAACTATTGCATTTTCCTGACTTTCAGAAAGTGGTTTAATAATTCCCTTGAGGGTGAGGGAGTCTCTCTGTACATCTTGAAGATCCAGATCACAGAGTGCACTGTGGTCTACCAAATCTGAGGTCAGGGTGTTGCTGCTTCATCAAGTGGTCGAGGTGAGCCCGCCTCATCAAGTGGGATTAAGGCGCATTGGAGCCAACTGCCTTCTGAGGGCTCCCCTTGTGTGGGAATGAAAAATTAAGATACTGTGATTCCAGGGATGCACTCTGACTGTTCCTACGGCTTACAGCTAGTGTCTGACTGTTTCGATCATGCTATACCTCAGTGACAGCAAGTTAACTGCTCGCTGCTGACATCAGTCACTAAAGCTAGAAAGCAGGCAGGGCTGCCCATAAATGACACGAGAACTTTCAGTGTGACTTGTTAAAAAGCATTTTGCTTTCTGGAGTGGCCATCATATGCTGGAAAATATACACCTACTGGGCTTTTGAAGTAGTTTGGTACCACCTCTAAGTGGAATCATGAGGTCTTAACTTGCCATAAGGAAACGTTAGGATGTGGGACTGACATAACGTGTCTTCTTCCCCACCCCTGAACAAACCCAGCCCCACCACTCACAGACTTCACCAGCCGCCACAGGTGGCAAGGCGACCACCTGGTGTCTGTCACCAAGGTAGGAGATCAGCCAGTCCAGGGCCAAGCCTGACACCCCGGCCTCCTCCAGCCTCATGACCAAGATGGCAAGGCTGACCGCGTCGAACGATGCCGACATGTCGAGCAGCACTAAAAAGGCTGCTCGACCTTGGTCGGCATGCGAACGAAGGTC
Organism: Lissotriton vulgaris; assembly: GCF_964263255.1. Lineage (NCBI taxonomy): Eukaryota > Metazoa > Chordata > Amphibia > Caudata > Salamandridae > Lissotriton > Lissotriton vulgaris. Next base: position 245,216,973 of record NC_141685.1, read on the forward strand.
ATCCAAAACGGTCACCAGTGCCGACTCTGTCCCATGGGTTGGTCTGAAGCCAAACTGCGCCACGTCCAGGCAAGCATTATTCTCTAGGAAGTTGGACAGATGTTTTATGGCCAGTTTCTCCAAGATTTTAATTGGGAAGGGGAGCAATGAGATGGGCCTATAATTTGCTGGACACATAGGGTCCAGCGTTTCCTTCTTCAGGAGCGGGGAAACCACCGCAAGCTTCCAGCTATCCGGGACCCGGGCGGAGGCCAGGGACTGGCAACAAATCGCATGGAGAGGAGGAAAGAGCTCGTCACGAAACAATTTCCAAAATTTGTGCGGGAGTGGATCAAGGGGAGAGCCTGAGGATACTCAGTCCGCTAAAGCACAGAAATCCACCAAAGAAGATAGGGGGAAACTATCAAGCCGGGCTTTCCCGGCCTCTACCTCCAAAGAAAAAGGTGGTGCAACAAGAGATGTCAGCCGGAGATTGGAATTTGACGGAGTACTCAGCTTGCTCAAGATGGTAGCGATCTTGTCCTCGAAGGCCTTTGCCAATGAGTCACACAGCGATTGAGAAGCTGGGATAGCAGGCCGGGCGTGACAAATCTTTAACGATTTTAAACAAGGCCTGAGATTTATTTGAGGCAGATAGTAATGTCTCCTCTAAGAACCTAGCTTTGGCACATTTGATCTGCGCTTTATAGGCCGCCAGTTCTTGTTTGTAGAGAAGTTTATCAGAGTCAAGGTATTGCTTCCTCCAGAAACGCTCAGCCCACTTGCACTGAAGTTTGAGCTGAAGAAGATCCCTTGAGAACCAAGGCATGGCGAGTTTAGTTCTGTCCCGCGTTTTCCGCAGCAGAGCCAGAGTGTCCAAGGAGGCGACAATTTGCTGGCTAAGGAAATTATAGCTGTCGTCCACACTGCCTCCTAACGTAAGGGCTCCAGAGAGCAAGTTTGGCAGGCTTGCCTGCTTCAGGAGCCTAGACCATTGTCTGCCAAACTTGGTGGCTCCCAAACTACTGCTCTTAGTGTAGCCTGTTGGGAGCGATATGGAAAATTGGACGAGAGCATGGTCCATCCAGCATTGCGGTAGGATATTCCCTACGATTACCTGGCTTGTGTCTGCAAAGATCAAGTCCAGGGAGTGGCCCTTTAGATGGGTCTGAGAAAGAACTAGCTGCTCCAGATGGATGTTACAGCACGCTTGAGCCAGATATTTGAAAGCTGAGTCTGTAGGTCCGTCCGGCCACAGATTGAAATCACCTAATTTATTTATTTATTTATTTATTTATTTGAACTTGTAATGCGCAACAGCTACGCGCAGTGGGTTTCCCGGCGCCAGGGATAGACACAAGAAGAAAAAAAAGAAAACACAATACAGTACAATGAACCAGCTAATGCGAAAGGACAGATCTACTGAAAGAGCAGAGTTTTAAGTCTTTTCCGAAAGCGAAATAGATCAGTCTCAAATTTCAGGGTGATAGGTAGTGCGTTCCAGGATTTGGGGCCTAGATGGGAGAAGGACCGACCCCCACCTTTACAAGTTTAAATCTTGGAACAGCAAAATCACCATTTGCAGAAGATCTCAATGTGCAACTGGGTTTGTAGGTTTGGACAAGACTGTATATATTTAGGGGCGAGCCTTAATTTTAAAAAGTTAACACAGGGCTTTGAATTTGATACGGCTCGGGACCCTAAGCCAGTGTAGATCACGAAGAGCCTGTGAGGCCGAAGATCTCCTCGGTACATTACAAAGAAGTTGAGCCGACGAGTTTAGCACCACCTGAAGTTTGTTGATGGTTGAAGTGTCGGCACCGAGATAAAGGACATTTCCATAGTCCAGGCGGGAGATTACTAACGCCTAGACAACGGTTCTCTAGGTGGCACGGGGCAGCATCCATAAGATTTTCAGAAGCCATCTCAATGTGGCAAAGCAAACGGAGGCCACCTTAGTGGCCTTCTGCCTCAAAGAGAGCTTGTCATCTATAAGAAATCCGAGGTTGCGAACTACAGAGACCGGCTGGGGGAGGGGCCCCATGTCACTAGGCCAGTGCTGAGGGCCCCAGAGATCTTTGTTCTTCCCCAAGATGACGATCTCGGTTTTGTCACTGTTTAACTTGAGGAGATGCCTCTACATCCACTCAGCGACACGCGACAGTCCGATCTTCAGGACCGATATACTGTTGCACTCACTGCTGGAAAGGGAGAAACAATCTGAGTGTCATCGCCGTATGAAAATATTGTCAGCCCAGCGTCCTCCACGATGGAAGCCAGGGGTCTAACATAGATGTTAAATAGTAGGGGGCTGAGTATAGAGCCCTGGGGAACGTCATACGCCGATGAACAGGTAACAGATACTGCTTTCGTCGAAAAAACTTGGAAAGTGCGCTCACTTAAAAAGGAAGCAATCCAGGCTAGCGCAGGACCATCTACTCCCAGGGACCGGAGAGAGTTCAAGAGAATGGAATGGGACACGGTATCGAACGCAGCACTCAAATCCAGAAGGATGAGTGCAGATGTCTCCCCGCGGTCGATACCGTGCCGCACCCTCTCCGTCACCCCAAGGAGCGTGGTCTCGGTGGAATGGTGCGCTCGAAAGCCGGATTGGGAAGGATGTAAGAATCCCGAGCTTTCCACAAGATGATTCAACTGAGTGTTAACATGCCTTTCCAACACTTTTGAGAAAACGGACAACAAGGATATGGGTCTAAAGTTAGCAAGATTGGACACATCCGCTCCTGCCTTCTTTAGGTTTAAAGCATTTTATTGAGACATTTACAAAAATAGGAAAAAGTTGTCGCAAGGAATTTATGCTATGGCACAGCCATTTAGGAGCGCATTCGGCGTGCAAAGTCTCTTCAAACTAAATGCCCATTCGGGCTCGACGCTTGATGCGCATGCAGCGACAATAACACAAAAATAAACAACCCTCCCTCTCAACCCCCCCCACTCCCACCCCTTCTGTCCCCTCCCTTCTCCTCCCCGTCCAGTGCTAAGTTCCCCCCCGCCTTACCCCTCCTACGCCACCTTCCCCTCTCAGCTAGTCCTAATCTAAGACTCATCAATCAGCTGAATATGCAGGTGATGTTAATCTCAAAAGTCGGAGATATCGTGGACATGTGAGTTCCTTAAATTCCGTAACCAGTAGTGAGTGAAACGGTTGCCACAGGTCGTTAAACTGCTCCACCTCTCCCGCCACTGTGAGCAACAATTTCTCCATGCCCAGGACATGCCATAAGTTATGCAGCCAGCCCGTGATGGAGGGGGGTGTGGTGGTGCGCCAGTGTATGAGGATGTTTTGAACTGCCGAGCTCAGTGCTAATGCAATCTGCCTGCCCCTACGGGACTTTAGGGGGTACATGAACCGGTTGGGCAATCCCAACAGTACATACGCAGGGAAGCGTGGCAGCTCGATGTCAAAGTGTGTGTCAATCTCATCCAAGACCTCTTTCCAGTAGGGGCGCAGCAGAGGGCAATCCCACAGCACATGTGTAAGTGTGCCTATCTGTCCACAAGTCCGCCAGCATGTGTCCTCAATGTTATGATTCATTTTATGCAATCTTTCTGGGGTGTAGTACCAGTAGGTGGTCACCTTAGTAAACATTTCAGTAAGTCCTGTGTGGTAAGCGGAATGTCGTGCTCGGTATGAAATCTGGTCCCACTCTGTGTGACTCAATGTCCTCCCCAATTCCCGTTCCCAATGTTCCCTGCCTGGGTTATAAAGATGAGAGGAAGGAGCCTGCAAAAATTTGTAGAGGTCAGAGATTAGTTTCGCATCTGAGGTGCGTGTCACAAGCCACTTCTCATAAGGTAGAAGCCTCCTGTCCGCTGATTCACGCACCTGCGGCTGCAGCGCCCAGTGGCGCACCTGTAAATAACGCATTCTCTCCATTTCAGGTAGTTGATAGTCTTGCCTGAAATCCTGAAATGGAATGACGCCATCTGGAGTATACATATGGAACAGCGTCCTGCATCCCACAGTCCGCCAGCGCGTATAGGCCCTCTGTTCCATCCTGGGGGTGAAATCCGGGTTCTCGACCAATGGCGTGAACGGCGAGGGGAACGTGGTGAGATCATGAACAACATTAGTGGCATCCCATACCTTCATCAGGACTCGCGTGATGAAAGACGCGTACAGATTGGGGGGGGCGGTGTGCTCTGCGCAGGAAGGGCATCTCCTATAGAGGCCGGCCCGCTACTGCCTGGTCTTGGAAAAGCCAATGTTTCTCCGATTCCCCTCTGCTCCATTCCGCAAGATATCGCAGTTGTGCCGCCTGGAAATACTTGCGTAAATCCGGTATACCCAGACCCCCTGCTTCTGGGGCTAGCGTGGATAAAGCCCTCTTCAGCCTAGGTTTGCGGCCCTGCCAGATGAAACGTGCAAGGTCCGCCTGAGTCCGTTGAATCCACCCTTTGGGGGGTTGGAGCGGCAGAGCCCGGAACAAATACAGAACCTGTGGTAGGATCGTCATCTTAACCGCGGCTATCCTGCCGAGCCAAGATAGTGTGCCTCTGTTCCAGCGCCCCAGTTCCTCCTTAATTTTCTTTCCCAAAGCTGCATAGTTGGCGGTTACCATAGCGGGCAGGGTGGGTGCCAATAGGATGCCCAAATAAGGCACAAGGTCCCGTGGCCAGTGCATGGGGAAGAGGTTCTGGAGTTCGGTTCTCGTAGCAGCGTCAATGAGACATCGAGGGCAGCCGACATCCCCATATTCATTTTGAATCCCGCGACCGTCGAGAAAGCCTCTAGCTCTGCGATACATGCTGGAAGTGCCCTCCCCGGTTCAGCTAGTGTCAGTATAATGTCATCCGGGTAGAGGCTAATTGTGTCTGTATACCTCCCCATCCTTACTCCCTTTGCGTTCGGGTTCTGGCGTATCCTTTGGGCAAGAGGCTCCATATATAGTGCGAAAAGCAGTGGGGATAATGGGCACCCCTGCCTGGTGCCCCTCTCTATCACAAACCTCTGGGAGCTGCAGCCATTCACGCGCACCACCGCAGATGGAAACCTCTAGCAATTGAATACTAGGGTGCGGAATTTCTCCCCTATTCCCACCTTCGCCAGGACCCGCTCTAAATAAGGCCAATGTACCCGGTCGAACGCTTTCTCCGCGTCTACGGCTAACAGCATTCTCTCTCCGGGAATACGGGAGGCCTTCTCTAGGATGTGAACCACTCTTTTGGTATTGTCTACCGTCTGCCTCCCGGGGACAAATCCTGCCTGGTCCGGGTCCACCTGTCCCGGTAGATTAAGTGCCAGTCGAGCCGCAAGGATCCCAGTGTACAGCTTGAGATCAATGTTCAGGAGAGAGATCGGTCTGTATGAGGTGCAATGAGTCCGGTCCTTCCCTGGTTTGGGGATGACCGACACGGTTGCCTGGAGTAGATCAGGTGGGATAGCTCCAGGAGTGCAGAATGAGTTGAAAAGCCGGGTGAGGATAGGTGCCAGTGTGGAGCAGAACGTTTTATAGAAGAGTGACGTATAGCCGTCAGGGTCCGGAGCCTTTCCATGTTTGAGTTTAGAGATGGCAGCTATCACCTCCTCAACCCGAATGTCCCTTTCCAGGTACTCTGCTTGCTCCGGAGCGAGGTAAGGGAGGGCGACCGAGCCCAGATAATTTGCCTCCGTATGTGCAGATGGGGGTTCACTGGCGTATAGTTCTGCATAGTACTGATGGAAAGCCTCTGCTATCTGGCCGTCCTCCGTAACTGTCTCTCCACCAGAGACCGAAAGCTCCTTCACTAAGTGCCGTTGATGTGCCACTCGGAGTTTGTTCGCCAGAAGCCGGCTGCACCTGTCTCCCCCGTGTAATACGCATGTTTCAAACGTAATGCAGCATACTCCGCTCTATCCGTATCCAAGGCCGACAGGAGTTTCCTCGCTGCCTTGAGTTGCCTCCAGATTCTAGGGCAGAGGTCTTCAAACCTTTGGATGCCGAGACCCCCCTGTCAACATTTTGAGATGTAAGGACCCCCTCCTGACAAAAATGTCTAAACCCGTAGGCAGGGCTGCTGGAATTGAGGCGTTGAGGACCAAATTACGCAACAGGCTTGACTAAATTGTGTGGGTAGAAAATGTAAAAGATGTTATGTGATGCCACATATTTTAGGATAGCATTGCTTCATTATTTTGAAAATGTATACACACAGTAACACGGAGAAAAGATTTCACCCCATCAGTACCAGTTTATAACCAAAACACAGCAATTAACATCAAAAAGATATCTAGTCTACCTTTGTGCAGCGCCTTCCACTCCGCAGGAATACGTGCTGCCACCAGGGGCGGCTGGTGACATTTGAAAGTGGTGGGCGTAAACTAATTTGCATATTGCACCGCAGCGATCGAGCGCAGTGAGCGAGCCCGAACCACCTTGCATCCATCCATACATCATTCATGCATCCACCCATCCATCCACCCACCCTGCATACATCATTCATTCATACATCCACCCATCCATCCATCATGCATCCACCCATCCATCCATCCATCATGCATCCGCCCATCATGCATGCATGCATCCATACATCATTCATGCATCCACCCATCCTTCATGCATCCACCCATCCATCCACCCAACCATCCTGCATCCATACATCATTCATGCACCCACCCATCCATCCACCCATCCATCCATCCATCATGCATCCACCCATCATGCAAGCATCCATCCATACATCATTCATGCATCCATCCATTCACCCACCCACCCATCCATCCATCATGCATCCACCCATCATGCATGCATCCATCCACCCATCATGCATGCATCCATCCATACATCATTCATGCATCCACCCATCCATCCATCCACCCAACCATCCTGCATCCATACATCATTCATGCACCCACCCATCCATCCACCCATCCATCCATCCATCATGCATCCACCAATCATGCAAGCATCCATCCATACATCATTCATGCATCCATCCATTCACCCACCCATCCATCCATCATTCATGCATCCACCCATCCATCCATCATGCATCCACCCATCATACATGCATCCATCCATACATCATTCATGCATCCACCCATCCATCCATCCACCCAACCATCCTGCATCCGTACATCATTCATTCATGCACCCATCCACCCATGCATCCACCCATCATGCATGCATCCATCCATACATCATTCATGCATCCACCCATCCATCCACCTACCCATCCTGCATCCATACATCATTCATTCATGCACCCACCCATCCATCCATCCATCCATCCACCCATCCATCCATCATGCATCCACCCATCATGCATGCATCCATGCATCCATCCATACATCATTCATGCATCCATCCATCCATCCACCCATCCATCCATCATGCATCCACCCATCATGCATGCATCCACCCATCCATCCAACATCGCCTCAAAACACACCTTTCGTCCTTGCGCAAGCATGCCACGCACAAAACACACCCTTGATCCTTGCACAGCAAGCACCGCCCAAAACACACCTTTCATCCTTGCACTGCAAGCATCACCCAAAACACTCCCTTGATCCTTGCACTGCAAGCACCGCCCAAAACGCACCTTTCATCCTTGCACTGCAACATCGCCTCAAAACACACCTTTCGTCCTTGCGCAAGCATGACACGCACAAAAACACACCTTTCTACTGTAGGAATGCCAGTTTCTCTTGAAAATGCGCCTTTTCCATTGGGGAATACACACGCATTGTTTCAAAATACAATTCACGGCTTTGAAAATGTGCATTTTGCCTTCAAAGAAGCACATTTTTAGGTTCAAATTACGCACTGGAAGCTTTATATTTTTAATCAAAAGGGTTTCTTTATATTTAAAGGGTAGCCCGTGATCCGTTTTAACATTACAATTAGGAATTTTACTTTTTGACTTTTTTGTTTCAGTTACTGCATGTTCCTCTTTGTAATACTGGTAGGGGCTTTGAGAAATAAAAGAATCCTGATTTGACTTTTTGCATCAAATATGGCTTTAGGGAAGGTGGGGTGTCCTGTTCAGCCTGAGGAGGTCGAGGGGGAGGTCAAGTGCCGCATTTGTTTATCAGGATGGAGAAGCAGCACGTTTGGACTTTCACCTCGCCCAGTACTCAGCCATTAGCCCCCACCCGAGGCGCCCGGCATTAGCATGAGAATGCAGCCTTGGGTTTCTGGTGGCCGGGCACTCACTGGACTGTGCTGAGGGCCCCCCTGGAACTTGCCCCTCCCCCAGCAACACGGAGCTGCGGGGGGCATGTGTTACACCTCTGGCTGAGCCCCCAGCAGTGCAACAGCCGGGCTGAGACAAAGGACGGGGAAAGAGGGAGGGCTGAAGCACTTGGGCCTTTAGAAGTATGACTGGGAAGGCGCGACCCCCTTTGAATCGGTCCACGGCCCCCCTGGGGGTCGCGCCCCACAGTTTGAAGACCCCTGTTCTAGGGGCTCCCGTACGCTGATGTGCCTGTTCCAGCTCACGAACTTTGTGCGTGAGTTCTTCTCGTTTGTGTTGCCTTTCTCTGTTCTCTGCTGACGATATTGCTATAAATTTCCCCCTGAGCACGGCCTTCAAGGCTGCCCACTGCGTCGCTAATGAAGTGTCGGTATTATCATTGTGGGACTGATAATCGCGGACCGAGTCCGTAATGTGCTTCACTACTGTTTTTTTATGCAATAGAGTATCTCTGAGGCGCCAAACCCCGCGCGAAGGGGATACCGGCGGTAAGCGAAAGGTGCCCGTGACAGGCGCGTGGTCTGATAAGGAGAGAACCCCCATTTCAGAGGCTGTGGCTAGGGCACAGACTGGCCCTGTGACCAAGAGGTGGTCCAATCTCGCATAGGTCCTATGTGCATGCGAGTAATAGGAGTACTCTCTGTCGGTGGGATGGAGGTGGCGCCAGAGGTCGCGGAAATCCAGGTCCTCCAATTGGGATTTGCCCATCTGTGAAATCTCCCCCGTCTGCGGGTACCTCTGCTCTGATCTGTCTAAAGACGAGTCGAAGACCATGTTCAGGTCTCCTCCTATGATAATGTGCCTATCTGAGGTGGCTGTAATATCCACTAAGGCCGGTTTGAAAAATCGCTCTTGATGCTCGTTGGGGCTGTATATCGACCCAATGGTAAACACCAGACCTCCTGACTTAACTCTATACACTAGAAGTCTCCATTTTTGTTCTGCAAATTTATGTAAAACCTCCCCTTTAAATGTTCGGGACACTAGGATTGCTACCCCGGCTGTCTTGGTAGTGTTGGAGGAGAAAAATGTTGTTGGGAATTTGTGAGATCGCATCCTATGGCAATCACGGGCTAGCAAGTGGGTCTCTTGTAAGAGACAGATATCTGCTTGTGTGCCTTCCAGCAGGGACAGGACCGCCCTCCTCTTGACTGGGTTGTTCAACCCCTTCACATTAAGGGTTACCACCTTAAGGGCTGCCATCGGCATAGGGACAAATGTAGCGCAAGCACTGAATCATAGCCCAGGTGGGGCAGCTCTGAGATAAGTAGTGTGCAGGAGCTCTGTCAGGCCAGAGTAGATGCATCAAAATCACTGGACAATCCCCACCCTCCCCCCCCAACTCCCCCTGAACTTCCCCTGAACTGCCCTTTCCTGTCCTGCCCCCCTCCCCCACTCTTCCCCCAACAACCCCCTCTTGCAAACAACCAACCTCTTCCAACCCCCTCCCCTCTTCCCCTCTTCCCCTCTTCCCCTCCCGTACCCCCCTGGAACTCCAACAACCTTTAGTCCCAGTCATGTCCCAAGTGTACAAGTCTGTGGTGGATTACCTGAGTGGACGTCCGGCCACTTACTCCTCCCTACGGCCCCCCACCCCCAGGACCTCAAACTTGCAATATCAGTAAGACTGTGATGTTCTCCCCCCGGAGTTTTTCTACGCCGTCAACGCGACATCACTATTGGAAGCCGTGTCTCTGGCCACTTCGGAAACGGAGTTCGCCATGCTGGCTCTAATGGTGGGTGAGTCTGGTCTCAGGGGGGTGGCAGTGGCTGGTCTCCTCGACACTCTCTGCCAGCCGTCTCTAGGGCCACGCCTCTGACGTGGCGTACCTGCATCTTCCTCCTCTGCGGTGAGCCCCAGAACCTCGCATGTCTCCTGCAGCGATCGTAGTTGGTGCATCGTTCCATTCCACTTAAAGATAAGGTGGAAGGGGTGGCCCCAGGCATAGGACGTTTCGTGCTCTCTCAGAAAATCGGTCGCTATCTTAAATGCTTTATGCTTCTGAAGGGTGATAGCGGACAAGTCCTGATACAGAGCAACAGAATGACCGTGAAAGGTGAAGGATTGTTGCTTTCATGCCTCAGCCAAACTGCGCTCTTTCAATGGAAAGTCTGGGAGAAAGGCCAAAATGTCCGCTGGTGGTGCCGACGCACGCCTCGGTGGTCCCACTCTGTGCGCCCTGTCAATACGGATGGGAAACTCCGCCGGTTCTCCCAAGATCTCCTTGAACAGGTCTCGTAGGTAACCGGCCACATCCGTGCCCTCTTCTGTAGATGGAATTCCCCGGACCCAAATGTTATTTCGTCGAGACCTGTTTTGTTTTCGTTGTGTGTTTGGAGATCCAGACGTTGGTCCCGTAGGCGCAACACCTCGTGTTGCAGCTGTACAATTTCATAGTCAAGCCGGTGGTTTGTGCTCTCCACGGTGGCCACCCACTCTCCCAGGCTGTCTACTTCTCTGCGCACTTCTCGCATCTCTCCCGCTACTTCCTGCTTCAGTGTTTGATAATCGTCCCTGAGGGTGCTGAAGAGGGATTCCAGGAAGGACCTAGTGACCGGCGGCTCCCCTCCTGTTCTGCGATCCTCCGGTGGAGCTCGGTGACGGTTGTCCACTGTCTCCTCTTTGCTGGGTCCTGCTGAGCATCTCCGGGAGAGTGCGGTCCCCTTTCTTGCTACCCCTGTTGCACGTCATCGTGGCACTGATGCGGGCCAGGTCCCTCGCTCCACCTGTTCCGCTACTCCAGGCTCTCCAGACGTCTTCCGGGATCTAATGAGAAATCCCCATCGGATACCACCGGTCTTGTCTCTCACTGTGGCTGGAGGAGTTGCCCCCAGACTGCCAGGGCCTAAGGACAAGGTCCGGCTCCAGTCAGCCGTTCCGTGACCGCTGCTAGGGTGCTCTGTATGCAGGCTGGCAGTCCGTCGCCACTAGGCAGCTGACCCTTCACTGTGCCACCAGTAGACGCGGTCCACGGGGATGCCCGCCCCAGTCCGCAGTATTGGAGACTGTCTGTAGTCCTGTAGGATACCAGCAATTCCCCGCAGGGCGGTGGTCCCATGATTGTCCAAGGCCGGTCCGCTCCACTGTCCTCCTGTGGAAGTCCTTCTGTTCGGCCTCACCGCTGTCTCAGGTCCCGCCGGTCTGCCCGTATTCCAGGCTGTGCTCCTGTGCTCTGTAGGCCCCACCAGTCCGACACGTATCGTCGGGATCTCCGACCTCTCACGACACACTGACAATGAGGGTCCCCCCTTGCCGCGTTATAAGCAGTCAGTGTCCGCTAGAGCATCCACTCCGGGTTGGGGCGCAGGGGTCGTCTTCCACTCCTATGCAACTTCAACTCATCCGCGTAGTAGGGCAATACCTCCGATGATCAGCACCTGCCCACCCTGCTAAGGAGACCTTCCGTCAGGGGCCCCGCTGTGAGGCCACAGCCGCGACCCCAAGTTCTGCTGGTCTGCTCATCTTCACTGCTGGGCCCTGCTGGTCTCTGGGTGCGGCCGACACCGCTGGGCCCTCCGCCTTGTTGTAAGACTCTCGGGTAGGCGGTGTTAAGTTAACGTCCTCAGGATCGGTTTGTGGAATAGTATGCCCACCTCTAGATCGAGTCAACGCCTGAATAGCCGTAATGGCACAGAGCATTGAGAGGATCAAGCAAGGGGAAAAAGATGCAAGAATCAGGGAAGGAAAGGAAGGGGACAGCAGGGAGGGAGATCTGTAAGACACAAGCAGATAACACGCATAAGACTATGTTTACAATACTCAGAACTGACAGTGGTATGCAAAATACCTCATAATGGTATACCTGTAACGTAAAATATAACTCTTCTAGATGTGTAGAGGTATCTGGTAGCGTAGAAAATGTTGCGGTGTAACTATAACAATACAAAAGCAAGTAACAGTACTATAACAATGATTTCATACTTTTCAGCGTCTCTATACATATAGCACCTCTAGAAGAACCTACCTAAGTATACCTCTAACAGTGCATCACAGGGGAAGAGTGTAACCATACACCTCTAGAATACCCCTGTTAAATGGAAAAGGTAAATACAAAAGTTAGCAACTATACACAATGAAATACAAGCTGTCACTTGTAGTAATATCCAGTTCAATGCAAAAGAAACATGTGAAGACCCTTCGTAATTCAGTTCAATTACTAGCCCAAATAATGCCTCTTAAATGGGTTCAAGGGTATAATCCAAAGTCTAGGAGGGGAAATGATCACCACAGTTTATGTGCGCCCTGCACACCCAAAAACCCAGCTAGAGTACACTCCGTTGGCCGACAATACCAACTGGGCCAATTCCAGAGTTACAGACGGACACAAAACCTACTCACAGTAACCGCCGTACCGAGTCGGCTGAAACGAACACACAACTAAGAACTCAGCGATCCCGCAGTATTGCGCTGTGGTGCCAGGCACCCTTACCGCACCAACACTCCCAAAGTCTCCAAACGTCGTGACAAGTTCTCCGGAAGAATTCCCGACACCGCCATCAGCCGCCGACTGTCTTTCATACGTTCTCGCGCTATCGCGCATTACCGCGAAGGGTCATGGGAACGGTAGTTTCCGGCACAGGGCATGCCGGGAATAGTAGTTCCGTCGGATCGCGATCATGACAGTACATCCCCCTTTCAACAGAGGAGATCACGGACCAGGTTTAGAGGGGCATCTCATATGGAAGGCAGAGACCAAAACCGGGGCATGAATCCCCAGAGCAGGTTCCCACGAGTTTTCTTCGGGCCCATACCCCTTCCATGACACCAGATACCACAATTTACTCCTCTGAAGCTTGGAATCCAATATTCATCTCACCTCGTACTCCAGTTCTCCCTGTACCAACAGAGTAGGTGGACGATGCTGGCCCTTCGAGCATGAAGGTTTCAACAATGAGACGTGAAACACCGGATGAATGCGTAAATGGGAAGGGAGCTTCAACTTCACCGCAACCGGGTTCACGTGTTTCAACACAGTATAAGGCCCAATGTACCGAGGGTTGAAAACACTGTGTTTCCTGAAGCGTAGATTCCTCGTGGATAACCACACCACATCACCCTTGCAGTACAACGGACCTTGTCTCCGATGTTTATCAGCAGCAGCCTTGTACCTGAGTTTCACCGCCTGCAACTGATCCTGCGCTTTAGACAACGTTTCCTTGATGTGTTCCACTCTTTGAGCCACCTCCGGAAGGAGAGACTCAGCTTTTGGGTGAGCAAAGGGAAGAAACCAAGGGTGTCTGCCTACAAACAGTAAAAAGGTGTATTCTTAGTAGAGCTGTGAGTGGCATTGTTATAAGCCACTTCTGCCAACTACAAGTAGTCCACCCAGTTCTCCTTACTGTTATCCAAATAGCACCTCAAATACTGCTCAAGAGTTTGATTCAACCGCTCAGTTTGGCCGTCTGTTTGCGGGTGAAAACTCGTGGAAAGGGCAGTGTCAATATGTAATGAAGAACACCATTTCTTCCAAAACTGGGCGGTGAACTGCGAGCCACGGTCCGAAACTATTACACTCGGCAATCCATGTAAGCGAACCACGTTGACCATGAGTAGAATAGCCAATTGACCTGCCGAAGGCACCTGCTTGCAGGCCACCAAATGCCCCATTTTAGACAGGTAGTCGACCATCACCATTATTGCCATGCAACCCCGGTCAGCAGGAAGACCCACAATGAATTCCACCGAAATCCGATCCCAAGGAATCGAAGCAGTAGGGAGAGGCTGTAGCAAGCCCTGCGGCCATGAATGATTGGATTTCATGCTTGCACATTGCGCACAGGAGGACACCCATCGCCCTCATCAGGTCTAACAGAAGGCCACCAGAACTGTCCCAGCACACATTCCAGTGTCTTGGCATACCCCAAGTGACCCGCACACGGTGACTCATGGCACCAAACGTAGACTCGTTTCCTCAAAGCCAATGTAGGCACCAACAACCGGTTATTGAACATTGGCAGGCCCCCATGCAACTTCCATTCTGGGTGTCTACCAAGCCATGTCCTCCAAACGAAGGATTCTACCCCCTTCTTGACATCCCTCAGGAATGTATCAGGCTGCATAGCACATACCACTCTGTCCGGCTCCACAATACTAGCCTTGTCCCTCTCCCCACACTGGGTGACCATTGACTGGCGTGTTAAGGCATCCGCCTTCCGATTGTCCGCACCTGGGCGGAACGTGATGAAAAAATTAAAGCCAGAGAAAAACATCATCCACCTGAGCTGTCTAGGCGTGAGATGACGAGCGGCAGACATAAACTGTAAATTCCGATGGTCAGAGTAGACCGTTACTACATCAGGCGCTCCCATGAGGAAATGCCGCCATTCCTGAAACGAGTCCCGAATGGCCAGAAGCTCTTTCTCAGCAATGTGATAGTTTCTCTCGGCAGGATTCAGTTTACGCGACATATACGCCACCGGATGTAGCTGCCCTGTATCCGCATGGCGTTGAGACAGGATTGCCCCGATCGCCACGTCCGAAGCATCCGCCTCCACAACATAAGGTCTATCCGGATCCGGATGGGCCAATACCGGGGCTGACACAAAGCATCTTTAAGAGCAGTGAAAGCAGCTTGCGCGTCATCAGACCATAAAAACACGCTCGCTTTCCTCAACAGCTTAGTGATAGGTGCCACCAACCAAGAGAATTGATTGATGAAATGCCTATAAAAATTCGCAAATCCAATGAAACATTGAACATCACGGACATTACATGGAACAGGCCAATTACGAACAGCCGCAACCTTCCTTTCCGCCATCTCTTGGCCATCTGGACTCAGCATTACCCCCAGAAATTCTACAGTACGAACATGAAAGTCACATTTACTGAGTTTGCAGTAAAGATTGTTTGCCTGCAAAATGGTGAGCACGTTTGCCACAGGCTGACAGTGCAGATCCTCCGAATCCGAGTAGACCAGGATATCGTCTATGTAGATGATCACATACCGGTCCAAAATTTCACGAAAAACATCATTAAGGAAGAATTGAAAGGCCGCTGGGGCGTTACAGAGTCCGAAGGGCATCACCCTATACTCGAATAGCCCATAGCGAGTCTTGAATGCGGTCTTCCATTCATCCCCGCTACGCATGCGAACCAAATGATAGGCCCCTTTTAGATCAAGTTTTGTGAACACTGTAGCTTTTTTTTACTTGCTCCAACAAAACACTGATCAAGGTTAGAGGATACCTATTTTTCACTGTGATGGCATTTAATGCCCTAAAATCCACACATGTGCGTAGTTCGCCATTAGCTTTCGGGATGAAGAAAAGAGGCGAGGCTGATGGAGATTTCGATGGACGTATGAAACCCAGCCCCAATAGCTTGTCCAAGTACTCATTAAGGTGTAAGTTCTCAGGCTCCTTGAGAGCATAAATCCGCCCACAAGGTGCTGCAGCTCCCGGGACCAGATCGATCTGGCAGTCATACTGCCTATGGAGCTCCTCAGCCTGTGCCTGATTAAACACTTTGCCAAAGGACTGATACACCGCAGGATGTTGAACACATTTTTCAGCTGCCGTGGCAATACAAGACCCACCAGACAAGGCTTGAGCGGGTTTCATAGCTCCCTTATGACAATGAGTCAAGCAATACTCTGAACCCATATGAACGGTTCTGGTGTCCCAATTTATACTCGGGTTGTGTTTTTCCAGCCAAGGTAAGCCAAAGATTATACCATATTGAGGAGCCCTGATAATACTAAATTCAAGAAACTCCGAGTGTGTGTCCCGCATTAACACCTCAATTTCTTCTGTGTCATAGCTAATGGGACCCATACTAAGCTTCCTCCCATCCACCGCATACACGTCTTCAGGCCTTTCTTTCTGCACTAGAATCAATCCCAAGCGTTGGGCTTCCTGTATATCAATGAACATACTAGTTGCCCCTGAGTCCACCATAGCTGAAGTGACTACAGATTCACCGTCCAGCAGTAACACAATGGACACAAACAGATGATTCGTTACCCTATTTATTCCACCACTTAACGAAGGGACATGCATAGGACTCCAAGAAACCCCTTCCTGTTTCCCAGAGTCAATCAGTTTACCGTCACCTTTTCTGTATCAGTGGAAGCCACTCGGTTTCCTCGAAAACGGTTGGCTTTTGGCTTTGATGGGCACTCTCTCACAAAATGGCCCTTTTTGCCACAATATAAACAAAGGCCCTGTTTTCTCCTAGATTCTCTCTCAGCCGGTGTCAAAGCAGTCCTCACTGCTCCTATCTCCATAGGTTCAGAAGAGGAGGCCTGATTCCCTTCCTTGGTAACATGTGTCTCAACCACTGGTTTCTTACGGGTTTCGCCTTTCCTCTCGCCCAGTCGATGATCTAACCTTAAGGCTAAGTTAATCAAACCATCATAAGTAGTGGGTTGAGGATCTATTTGCGCTATGACATCCTTAAGTTCATCACTCAACCCTTGATGAAACAATGACGCCTGTTTGTTCTCTGGCCAGGTGGTTTCTGCCACTAAACGCCTAAAGGCGTTCAAGTATACAACAAGGTTCCCTTTACCCTGTCGTAACCCCAACAATTACCTATCTGCTGTGTAGGAATCAGCTCTTCTATCAAATACTCTAAGAAATTCAGTTTGGAAGGCTTCCCAATCGTGCAATAAAGGATTATTGCGATGAACCAACGGGACAGCCCATTGTGCAGCGATGCCCGCTAAATATGAGATCAGAAAGGCCACCTTAGCCTGATTGGTAGGGAATGCTTTAGGTTTGCAGGAAAAATGTAGAGCTATCTGAGTGAGGAACACTTGAACCTTGTCTGACTCCCCATGAAATCGTTCTGGTGACGCTAATGGAATAGACACAGGCATCTCTAGTACCACCGGCTGCGGCGGAGGAGCAGCCCCCGCATCAAATGGATTGCGCTGAATGCCATCCAATCAGGCCCTCAGGTCCGCAGTCTCCAACTGAGACACGGAGACTTCCAACTGTAAGCTACCCAGAGCCTCTATCACATCTTCTAATGTGGCCATACTTGCATAACCCGACCAGGAGGACTATTATTTGTAGGTCGGGAATTCTGTTAAGTTAACGTCCTCAGGATCGGTTTGTGGAATAGTATGCCCACCTCTAGATCGAGTCAACGCCTGAATAGCCGTAATGGCACAGAGCACTGAGAGGATCAAGCGAGGGGAAAAAGATGCAAGAATCAGGGAAGGAAAGGAAGGGGACAGCAGGGAGGGAGATCTGTAAGACACAAGCAGATAACACGCATAAGACTATGTTTACAATACTCAGAACTGACAGTGGTATGCAAAATACCTTATAATGGTATACCAGTAACGGAGAATATAACTCTTCTAGATGTGTAGAGGTATCTGGTAGCGTAGAAATTGTTGCGATGTAACTATAACAATACAAAAGCAAGTAACAGTACTATAACAATGATTTCATACTTTTCAGCGTCTCTCTATACATATAGCACCTCTAGAAGAACCTACCTAAGTATACCTCTAACAGTGCATCACAGGGGAAAAGTGTAAACATACACCCCTAGAATACCCCTGTTAAATGGAAGAGGTAAATACAAAAGTTAGCACCTATACACAATGAAATACACGCTGTCACTTGTAGTAATATCCAGTTCAATGCAAAAGAAACATGCAAAGACCCTTCGTAATTCAGTTCAATTACTAGCCCAAATAATGCCTCTTAAATGGGTTCAAGGGTATAATCCAAAGTCTAGGAGGGGAAATGATCACCACAGTTTATGTGCGCCCTGCACACCTAAAAACCCAGCTAGGGTCCACTCCGTTGGCCGACAATACCAACCGGGCCAATTCCAGAGTTACAGACGGACACAAAACCTACTTACGGTAACCGCCATTACCGAGTAGGCTGAAACGAACACACAACTAAGAACTCAGCGATCCCGCTGTATTGCGCTGTGGTGCCAGGCACCCTTACCGCACCAACACTCCCAAAGTCTCCAAACTTCGTGACAAGTTCTCCGGAAGAATTCCAGACACCGCCTTCAGCCGCCGACTGTCTTTCATACGTTCTCGCGCTATCGCGTATTACCGCGAAGGATCATGGGAACGGTAGTTTCCGGCCCAGGGCATGCCGGGAATAGTAGTTCCTTCGGATCGTGATCGTGCAGGCGGGCCCGCTCCGCTCCGAAGAGCCTCTGTTAGAGGCCTTGCTGGTGGGCCGCAGCCGCGATCCCTGTTGCTGCCGTTCCGCCCGTTGTCTCTGCTGGGCCTTGTTAGGCACTGGTTGCGGCCGATGCCGCGAGGCCCACCGGTCCGTCCCGACACCTCCCGGGCAGGCAGGCAACTGGAGGCTTCTCGGGGCGTTTCCCTCTGCAGCTACTCCTTCACAGCCTCGCTCCGGTGCCCCCGGTGTAGCAGTCGCTGGCCGGCTAGTGTGGGCTAGTCCTCACTTCCTGAGCCCTCCAGGGCACACGGGACCCCCTCTGTATCTTCTTTCGTCTCCTAGCCCGGGGGGAGTTCTGAAGGGGATTCAGCTCCTAGGACCGAGGGCGGAACTCCGGGCTTTGTCTCTGTCGGCTTCGGGTCACCCCCAGCGAGCACCCGGTCCACTAGGCTGCAGCCGCGGCCTCAATTACCGCCCTGCAGCGTCCCCTCGAGCGCGGCTTCACTCGCCGGGCCGCAAGTCGCCCTTCAGGCAGTCCGGGCGCTCCAGAGTCCTTCTCTCTTCTTTGTTCTACACCGGGCCGAGGGTTAGCGCGGTGTGCAGCCGGTCGTGGCACCTTCTTCTGTTTCCCGGAGGTCGGCCTCTGTCTCCTTTGTCTCCCGGTCCTGACCTCCGATGTCATCCGGCAGGCCGCTCCGGAACAGCTCCGAGGCCAGACCCCCTGCCAAAGTCTTCGCCCTGGGCTTCACCACCTCTCCCGGCGCTGCTGAACGCCAGCGGGGGGAGAAGAAGCTATATTTCAAGGCTTGGGCCTAGTCGGATCGGGGAGCCGCGAGGAGAAGCGTCCTCTCACGCCGCCATCTTGGCCACGCCCCCCTCCTGCCTTCTTTAGAAGAGGGACAACCATTGCATGCTTCTATTCCTGTAACACATGGGACTCAATTAAAGATGCATTAAGAAGTCTCATAAAAACCCGCCGGGGTTCAAGGTCCAGTGACTTTAGGACTTTTGCAGGTACCGGATCACGGGGTGATCCAGATCTAACACTGTTCAAACAGGAAATAAACGAGGTATCATCGAACAGTTGCCAGTTTGTGACTTTCGCCATTGGAAGCGGTTGTTCAGTCACCGCAGTCTGTCCTAATCGGGGTTCAATTACTGTCAAGGGAATGCTCATAGAATCGTATATGCGTTCAACCTTGGCAATAAAGAACGCAGCAATAGAATTGCATTGGGCTTCCTCCAACCTAACACCATAAATCTGGCGTGGGTGTTCGAAAGATCGTAAATCAAGTCCGTGAGCTCAGTTACGGTAGACAGAACACTGGCCGGGGGTCTATAGCACAACAATCCAGTGTATAAACCCCACCTTGTCCCTTCCAGGAGAATCCCAGCAGCTCACATCCCGGGATTTCCTTAATTTCCAACTGGGAAAAGTCCAGTGACTTCCTGTATATCAGTCCTACTCCTCCTCCTCTAGCCCCAACGCGAGGAATGTGTCTAATATTGTATCCTGGAGGGCAGGCTTGCCCCAACTCCACCGCGCTATCTACCCTGGTCCAGGTCTCTGTCATGAAGAGTGCATCTAGCTCATGATGTTCAATGAGTAGAGCTATCTCCGCATGATGCCTACTCAATGATCTCACATTAAGCAGGCCACAGGACAGGAGTTCCAGGCGCTTACTGATTGTGGGAGGCTGATGGTCAGAAGTAACACGGGGTTTCAGACTGAGGAGTTCATCGCTAGTGTAACTGATGCGGGAGGGGGACATAGGAGCCGCAAATCCGGCCGCCCGCACGCCCTGTGCGTGAACGGGCACAAACGGGCTTACCTCTAGCGCACCTCCGGTGCGCCATCGCTGTGCCCGCTGCGCGCCCACGCTGCGCGCTGGGCCCACCATCCCTATTTAACACCGTGAAGCGCGGGTTGTTGGAATGACCGCGTTGTAATGGCATGCAATATATTGCATACAATGCAAAGAATGTCTCCTCTTTTCCTGAACTAAGGGGTAGTACACAGCATATGTTGCCACAACAATGGAGAATGTATGATGGAGGTGTGGGTGACAGTGAACAGGCAGGTGTGAGTGGTGTTGACGGTGTTGTGGAGTTGGACTATGATGAGGACAGTGAGGACTTGGAAGAAGGGGAATTGAGAGAATGAGAGTGTGACTTGGGTGGGCATCTTATAAATCAGGATGAAGGGAAAGGGCGGGAGCTAAGGGAGAAGAAGGGTACTTTTGGTGTCTTGAAGGAGTCTGGAGCAGACCGAACACACACTGACATCAGTTATAGACAAAAGAAAAGAAGCATTTTGGGAATCTCTTGACACTGATGACAGAAACATCTCCCAACTACAGAAAGGGAGGGACTTATGTTTGTTGTTGTGGAGGTTACAGGAGGGTTCAGTGAAGGTTCAGAAAACGTCAATAAGGGTGGGCGATGCTTTACTGGTAGAGGTTTGTAATGAGCTAGCACAAAAGAATGAAGGGGTAATTCCACAGCAGTCGAAAAGGAATAATAATGATGGCGGAACAAAGCCAATGTGTGATAAAACATTACAAAAGGATGATGCTCACAAGAGTGACAAACATGATGATCAAGGTATAGACACAGATAAGGAGGAATCAGATTATAGAAAGAGGCTACCTTATATAGGTATTGCTAAGCCGTTAGGGTCCCACCTGTCAGAACAAACTAAGAATACAATTTGGAAACATTAATTTGTGGATATATTTCAGTTACTTCATGTTATGTTATGTTATGTTATGTTATGTTATGTTATAAGAGCTTGTTAAGCGCACAAACACCATAAGGTTTTCTGGCGCTGAGGTACAGAGAAGAAACATGATCAAAGAACTCCGACAAGATTGCACTAAATAACCAGGTCTTAGTGCCCGTCTCAACTTCAAGTAGTCGGGAGACAGCCATATTATGAGAGTAAAGGAGTTCGATATCTGTGGAGCTAGCACAGAGAATCTGTTGCCACCCATCCTTTTCTAATTTATACTTGGGTGTGGTCAGAAAATTCTGTGAAGAAGAGCGAAGTCTGGATTTTATAAAAGAGGGCCTTCCTCAGCAAGAACCTTGAAAACAATGCAGCCTATTTTAAAGATAATCATTTGCTCCAGAGGGAGCCAATAAAGGTCTCTCAAAAGAGGAGTAATTTTACAGTTTTTAGGCTGTTTATACTGGAGACGTGCTGCTTGAATCCGAGCAATCTGGAGTTTAGAAGGTAAACATTTTGGTCCACTGATATATAGAAAATTAGCATAATTAAGACGGGAAATAACCTAGTCCATTACCACTTGAGCCAGGGCTAAAAAGTAAGGAAAAAGGCTATTTTATAATCCTTCAGAGATATAAGAAACAAGATGAGATTACTGCTCCTGAATGAGATAATCAGGATAACTCTTTATCAAAAATAACTCCCAAACTTTGGGTCAATTTCTTTGGGGACATGGATTCTGCTTTATCAATGGGCCAAAAGGAGTTGTTCTAATAACCCAATTTACTACTCATGATGATGATCGCTGTTTTGTCCTCATTGAGATATTTACTACTCTTTCAATTACAGATAAAATGCATCACATTTCAGAAATTCTCCTTAGAGGCCGGAGAGCCATCAAGGATATGATATGACAGGGATTTATAAAGCGCACTAAAACCCGAGGGTACCACGGAGCTGAGCGGACGGGAAGAGGAGAAGAGAATGAGAGGCTGCTGACTAAACTGAGAAAAGCCAGATCTTCAGCAGTTTTTTGAACACTGGAAGGGATTCCATCTGGGAGATCGAGGAGGGTAGAGTATTCCAAAGTTTGGCCGCCTCCACCGAGAAGGAACAGCTGCCCCTTCTGGCTTTGCAAACTCTAGGGATGTTCAGTTTTTTCTGGGATGAATATCTCAAAGTCCTCCCAGGCATGTACCATTTAAACATGGCTTTCAGCTGTTGCGAACCTATATTATGCAGGGCCTTGTGAACGGTACACAAAGATTTGAAGGAGATTCACTTCCTAATAGGGAGCCAGTACAGATTGCCTTTTCAGGATAGTGAGGATCAGCCTAGCAGCTGATCAAGCCTAAAGTGTTGCTGCAAATCATCTTTGTAGTTGTAGATTGTGATGTTCATGTTTCTTAATGAATGAAAGGGAGGATATATGTAGATGCTAAAAAGGTGCGAGGAAAAAGAGGAAAGCCAGACTGACTAGGTTTGATTCTCCCGGAAGGATATAATCCAGCTCAAGGCTGAGCTGCAAAGTTAAGCGGCTTCAACACTAATATATTTGTAGCGATTCAATGCTGCACAAAGTATATCCCAGTATACACGTACCCTAGTAAGTACACCTGTGTGCATGGACATTGGCGTAAATGGACAAGGAGCCCGCTGCACTACACCTCCCAGAAGGCAGCAGGACCCGGCCGTGATGTATTAGGCAATCATCGCAGGAACACCCCCTCATAAGCACCTCCTCCACAATGGGAGAGTGCTTGACGATCCGGTTTGAGTTCCCCTGTGAGAGCAGACGCTTTCCTTCCCGCCAGAGGAAGAGAGAAAACGCAGCTGCATATTTGTTCAGGGATCATGAGTGGACGCTTTTCTTCCCACCGACCAAAGGATTACTGAAACTCCGACCCCATTAGCACTGTGTTAGTGAGCGGACGCTTTCCTTTCCGCCGGAGGAGTTAAAGAAGCCGCATTCAGTCTCCCATCATGTGCGGTCCTGGATCTTCCGAGTAGAAGCCACCAGGTAACTCACTCGGGATCGAGTGAGTGCATTTTCCAGTATCTTTCGTTTGTTTTCTTTATTTTTTCTTTTGCAAAAGTGCAGGTGCGTTTCTTAACTGTAATTAAATTGCACTGGTGAGATTCTCCAGCGCAGTCGCCAGACACTTCCTCTCGTGGCACAGTTGAACTCTGCAAAGGTGCTGTTGCCCAAGATTACTGTGATAATTGGTGAAAGCGACTTGGGACACCCTTTTTTCTGCTATATTCCAAAAACAGCTGTGTGGTTACCAGCTTGACTGAACCTCTCCTTGGTTTTGTACAGTTCTTACTTGACGATCTGTTTTGAAGCCCCTGATTCTTCAAAAAACCTCTGTCTGATGGGAATAATAAGCATATTATATCTAGACGAGTATTGCTGGGCTCCTTGGGAGTGAGTGATGTGTTTTGTATTGTTAACTGGCTCTGAATGCGTCAATGATTGGTCACTTCATGTTTGTGTGGAGGTGGTGTTGTCCCCCAATAAAGACAGGACTCTCTGCTGCTTCCAACGCTATTTATGGTAATTACACTACTCAGAGAGCGCCGAGCTTGCTGCCCTTCTGTGGAGCTCCGGCACCTGAATCTCACACTCTTCGCGCGTGACCTAAAATGGCCGCCGTTCACGCTACGTGGTGACGTAGCGTGAACACTAGAACGCCAACTCTACATATCTCCCCCTTTTTGTACCATTTGAATAAACACAGTCTTGGGGGGTTATCGTACGTCACCCATCTCATAGTCCCGGAACCTGGAAGGTCTCACCACCAATCCCCCCCCCTTGTGCATCTTACCGGGGTTGACATCACTTCTCTTCCGCCAGTCATCGTGGCCTCCCTCTCTCTACCTTCTTGGATACACGGACTCTCTCTACCAGTCGGCTCTCTCCTCTCTCGACTCTGTGTCTCTGCTCTTGGAGTTTCACTGCCTCCTTGCTTCAACCCTAGGGCCGCACCTTCCATGTCTCCTTCCTGGGTGATGTGCTCATTCTCCGATGTACTCTGATCTGTCACTCCTTGTTCCCGATCTTCGGGAGCCCATTGTAATATCTTGTTGCATCGAGCCATGCGATCCTGGGACCACACATTCCCATCGCTTAACAGCGCTGCTCGATCATAAACCTCTTTGACTTGGAGGGGTCGGCTGTATTTACTGTCCCCCTTTTTCTTTAACACTGCCAGCTTGACTCTCACCCATTCTCCTTATTCCAATGACGTGTCCTTTACATTTTTTCTCTTGTTATAATTTTCAGTATATATGGTTTGAGCTTTTTCTAAATTTGCCTGTACGACAGCAGGAGACCATTTGCTGGTCACCGTCTTCTCCTTCCATGCCAAATTGTCTTTAGTGAAGGAATCTCTGCCTCTGAGAATCTGTAAGGGACTGTACCCCAAACTCGTGGGGGTGATGCGGTAGGCCCAAATCATGTGTAAGATCTCCTTTTTCCAGTCTTTTCCAATCATGATGGCTGCCTGGATGGACCCCATTAGTACTCAATTAAACCGTTCCACTTGTCCATTCCCAGCGGGGTGATACAAACGTGTGTTTAGTGATGATCCCATTCCTTTCCATGTATTTGAGCCATTTTTCTGAAGTGAATTGGGGCCCATTATCGCTCAATATGGACTTGGGAATGCCTTCCCTGAGAATGGTAGCCGTAAGGAACCTGAGTATGGTCTCCTCATCCATCTCTTCTTGGATGTGAACTTCAGGCCATTTGCAGTACCTGTTTACTAGGACACACAGATATTTTGGACACACTTGTTCATCCAGAATTGGTCCCAATATGTCAATGGAGAGGCCCTCCCATGGATTCTTCGGGGTAGCGAATTTTCCTAAGGCCGGCCTCAATGGTGTCATCGTCTTGTCTGCACGTTGGCATTGGTCGCACTCTCTTACATGTCGTTCCGTTTGTAAGTCCATGCCTGGCCACCAGTTTCCCTGTTTGGCCCTCAGTTTTGTTTTTTCCAATGCCTAGATCACCCTCGTGCAGGATTGCTAGTAGCCTCGGGATTAGCCTCTCCGGGGGTATCACCTTATCCCCTCTGTACACACACACGCCCTTGTCATCCAGGGACAGTTCCTCTCTTACTTCATAAAACTTCCTTAGGCTTCCTCCTAAATGCTTTTTATCGGGCCATCCTCCGACTATGTGTTCCATCACCTCTTGGAGGTTCATGTCCTTCTTGCATGCCTCCTTCCATTCTTGATTGTTTATTACCTTCTCCGGGTCTTCCATCAGTGCCACCATCTCTTCCTTCACTTCCTTCTCTTCCATGGCTAATTCCATTGCTGCAGCCCTGCTCAGGTAGTCTGCCACCTTTTTCCTGCCTCCCGGGACGTATTCTATGTCGTATCGATACTCCAACAGTTTGAGGGTCATTTTTGCAGCTCTGGGAGTGGTGTTAGTATGTCCACTAGACATGAGAACTCTCACCAATGGTTTTTGGTCTGTTTTAAGCTGGAACCTCGTGCCCCATAAGAACTGGTGAAACCTGGCCCTGGCCCACACTACTGCAAGCATTTCTTTTTCGATGACGCTGAACTTCTTTTCTGTGTCTGTCAGGGCTCTGGATGCAAATGTCAATGTCTCCATAGTTCCTCTACCCCTGTCTTGCATTAGGAGTGCTCCCAGCCCTTTGTCACTGGCATCAGTTGTCAGCACCGTTTGACCCTGGGGATCCTACCCCTGGAGGGGTATGGCCTGAACCACCTCCCTTTTGATGCATTCAAATTCCTTCTGACCCTCTTCCGTCCATGCAAAGGTCATTTTCTCTCTCTTGAGTTGCCTCATGTGGTGAGTTTTGGTCGCGAAGTGTTGGACAAACTTGCTGTAGTATTCAGCCATCACTAGAAAGGACCTAACCTCTTCTTTACTGGAGGGGGTGAAGCGTCACATATTGCTTTCACATTCTCCTTCTTTGGTGTAATACCCTGTTCACCAATTTCATGTCCCAGATAGGTGACTGAAGCTATCCCTAAGTGGCACTTCTCCCACTCCGCGGTTAGGCCTTTGTCTTCCAACACCGTCAGTACTCTGGACAACTTGGAGTCATGATCCCGTCGGTGTCTACCCATCACCAGGATATTATCTTGGAAGTATTGGATCTGTTCCATGTCCTTGAAGAGGCGATGCATGAGTTTCTGGAAGACGGCCGCTGCTGAGGCAAATCCGAACGTCGTTCTGCAGAATTGGTAACATCCGAAGGGAGTTATGAATGACGTCAGCTTCCTACTCTCCGACTGTAATGCTATCTGGTGGTACGCCGATGTCAGGTCAATGATGGAGTACCATTTTATTCCCTTTGTTTTTGTTAACATCTCTTTAATGCGGGGTAACGGGAACTTTTCCACCACAATGCATTTGTTTAGTTCACGTAGGTCCACACACAACCGGACTTTGCCGTTGGGTTTCATCACCACTACCAGGGGCGCTAGCCACTCCGCACACTTGATGGGTTCTATTATCCCATTCCTTTCCAGCTCTCGCAGTTCCTGTTGCACTGCTTCCCTCACTGCAATCGGCACATTCCTCACTTTGTTTGATACCGGCTTGGCATCCATCTTCAGGACGATCTTGTGAGAGAATTTTTCCAATTTCCCGACCTTTCCGCCGAACGCCTTTGGGAAGTGAAGTCTCTTTTCCATTGTTCTAGATCTGGCCATTGTTCCGGCGCTGTCATCAGCACCTGCAGCGCTCCGCCGGGGTCCAGCTTGATGCCCAGGTCTCCTAGATCCATCCAGCCTAGGACCGACGGGCCCTTTTCTGCTACATATAATTTACAAGCACACTGCATCCTCTGAACTCAAATTTCAACGGCCTAAACCCCACCATTGGGATGCGATCTCCAAGGTACGTGACAGGTCTGATGTCTGGCGGTTCCAACTGCGGATCCAAATGAGGCGTGAATTTCTCAGTCCATACTGCCCTCTGGACTATTGTGTATGGCAAACCTGAGTCCGCCACGATGCTTCTCATCACACCGCCTATTAGCATGTCAAGTAACAGTTTGTTCGACTTCCTGGCATTCACACTTAAAACTTGATCCTCTATACATAGCACCTCGTCCTCTTCCTCTTGACATCTTCCTTCTATGCCTTCTTGGTCCGCATACTTCACCGTGTTGCGGCCTACTTTCCTTCGGCATACCTTTTTGTAATGACCCATTATGCCGCAAAACATGCACTTGGCGCGGAACGCTGGGCATCTCTTGTCGTGTGCTTCATGAGCCGAACTGCCACAACGTTAGCAGGGATTTTTAACTCCTTTTGTCTGCTTCCCTTGTTGTTCTGGCTTCCCCGGCCACCTGTTGGGTCCTCTGTACGCTGCACCCATGTTCTTATTCCCTCCTTTGGGCTCTTCTTCGTCTATCTTAATAACCATTGGCCTCGCTGCTGGTTCTCTTTTAGCTGCGTCTGCACATCTCCACGCCAATTCCACCTTCTTCACTATTGCGATCACTTCTTTCAACGACGCATCTCCGCTCGCCCATAGTTTGTCTTGCACCATTTTATTTGTTGTGTGCATCACAATTTGGTCCTTGATGAACTCATCATGGAGTGCTCCGTATTTTCATGTCGTCGCTAACTTTTTTAACGCCGCCATATACTCGTCAATAGATTCTCCAGTTTCTTGTTTTCGCTGCTGAAAGTTGTAGCGGTTTATTGACACGCACACTGCCGGCCGGTAGTGCTCGTTGAGTTCTTCTATCGCATGGGTAATGACGTCGTCCTCTGCATCTTGCCGAGGCTTGGGTACTGGGTCTTTGAATACCCTGATCCCCTCCGGGCCTAGGTTGTGTAGTAAAATCCTTCTTTTTCTTTTACTCGTGAACGCCTCCTCATTTTCGTCTTCCAGGACCTCAATGTAATTTAAGATGTACTCTCTCCAGTCATCCCACTTCATCAGGGGCTCTCCCGGTTTGGGCAGGAATGGTATCGGAGCCGTCTCTGAGGATGTCTGCGCGCACATGGTTTCGCGCTTTTCCGGCTCTGTATTCTGGCTCTTGGGGCTGCCTGGTGCACTGCTCTCCTCTCCCTGTTCTGGGTGGAGCTGGGGACTTTCTGCTTCTCCTCTATGTCTGCCCCTTGATTCCGCCAGTGCTCCTGCTCAGTTGGGATCTTTACACTAAGTGTAGCCTCCTGCGCACTTCCTAGTGCCTGTTTTGGGCCTGGGTAGGCTGTCTTCCTACTGCCTCATCCTTCCTGGGCGCGCTTCTTCCTCCCTCGCAGCCCTGGGTTTGTGGTGCCCTTGTATCTGGACTCCTCGAGCTTTATTATCACAGTCGGTGCACAGCCGCTTCTGCCACGCTCTCTGTGTTCATCTGGCCACCTCCTGTGGCCAAACTCGTAGTGCTGTCTGGTTGTTTTCTCCTGTGCTGCTGTGGGTACCTTCCCAGAAATTCCGTATTTTTTTTTCCTGTGTGTTTCCAGGTCCCACCCTCGTCGCCACTGTAGAGGTGGTGTTGTCCCCCAATATAGACAGGACTCTCTGCTGCTTCTAATGCTATTTATTTATTGTAATTACACTACTCAGAGAGCGCCGAGCTTGCTGCCCTTCTGTGGAGCTCTGGCACCCGAATCTCGTGCGACCTAAAATGGCCACCGTTCACGCTATGTGGTGACGTAGCGTGAACACTAGAATGCCAACTCTACAGTTTCTCTATTTCTTTTATCTCATTATGCAGTGCTATACCTAAGAGGAGGAATACAGACACCAAGACCAGACCTAGGAAGCCAGCATTCCAGGCAGTACACTTTGTTATTTTATCCCCATCCCTGTTCCCCGGGGAGCAGTTTTCCATAGTTGTTTTCACTACACTTTGGGGAGTTGCGCTCTGGAGAGTCGGGGGGCTCCTCTACAGGCCATCGTCCCCGCTGGCTGCTGAAGAAGAGGTTAGTGGCGTGTCTTTCTCTCTCTTGTGCTACTGACAACCTGACAATATTATGGTCCACCAGGTCGAAAGCCGCTGACAGATCCAGGACAACAAATGCAGAAGTGGATCCTATATCACTCTCCTGCCGCATATCATGTATTACTGACAGGGATATATACATACAAATGTTTATTTGCTTGATTAATAAAAACGTTGCAAAATATGAATTAAAATGGAAATCACTCCACAATAGACATATCCTGAAACCATTCTAAAATATAAATTGACATGGCAATGCTTAAACGCTCCACAGACAAGATACTACTTCAATGAAATTTGCAAGTCGAAAGCCAGCTAGACATACACCTAAGAGTTGTGACCTCGAAATGAGAACAAAGACACTGCGCTACATGAGCTTCTAACCGTTTTCCCAGAAAAAGGAAAAGAGAGATTGGATGATAATTTTTTTAACAATAAAGGATCTTTTCCAGATTTCTTCTGAAGAGGATTTACAAGTGCATCGATGAGTGACTGAGGCACACATCCTTGGGATAACGAAGAGCTAAGCAGGCGACAATACAGGATAGGGGATTACAGTTTTAAGAACTCTAAGCAGACAAGGGTCTTTTGGAGAGCCCGACTTGACCTTAGCATTTTGGAAAAGCGTTCATCTCTGATAGAAGAGAAGGTAGCTAAAATGATAGTGTTACGATCCTCAGAGTTAACAAACTTCTTGGCTCTGCCAATGGGGATGCAATGCTATCCTTTATAGTTTTACTATTTTCAACAAAGAAAGAGTTCATCAAGACATTCAAGCAAAGAAGTGGTCTAAGGAAGAGGAATGAAAGCTCACAAGAAGGTTGAAAGTTTGCCTAAATATGGAGAATTGGACATCAGCAGTTTTATTTCATGTCAGCATTAATTGGGAGAAGCATAATGGCAGAGCTATTGCTATTTTAAAATACATGGGTATTATTAGGAAGGCTTAAATGCATTTTGGTGGCTATGCATATCTACACTATGATGAAGACTTTAGAACAAGGTTGAGCTTAAATACAGACAAGTAATGGGGTGTACTTGATTCTGAGCTGTGGCTGTCATGGATGTCGTCTACGCATTCCACCGGCAATTACACATACAGCCAGTGGTTTAGTGGTGAATTATCAGCTCTTTCTACATCACCCCGCCTAACCAGTGACGGGTGAAATGTTAGGGTACAAGCATTTGCAACATCGGCATGGTGGGGTTTCAATAAAGGTTTCTGTCCATGATAACTTTGCAGGTACAAATACAAATGTTCAACATCTGAGGATAGACACTCTCTTACCCAATGTTTGGCAGCAGGTAACTATAGTAATCAAGATGGACCATCGAGGGGGAGAGGACAACAGTTACAACCTGGGCAGAAGGGTGCATACTCCAATTAGGTTGGACATTTTAGAGTATTGGTTGCAGTATTATCCGGATATGGAAGCAGTAGTGAAATTGTGGTGGAGATTCAAACAAGGGTTTTGATTGGGTTATCAAGGTCCCGAAAAATGAAGGTGGACAGATAATCTAACATCTACCAATCAAATGCCAGAAAGCAAAAGCTAAATTGCCTTAGAGAAATGCAGGCAGGAAGAATTGCAGGCCCGTAATGATATTGGCCTTTAAATTATCTGAAAACTTCCCCTTTAGGCAATGCCCCTAAAAAGGCAGGAGGCGAGAATCGATCAATACAGCATCTATCATGGCCTGAGGGACAGTCAGTGAATTACTTAATTTTCAAACCAGACTCTAGAGTCACGTATGCATCTGTTGATGTTGCCATGAAATTTGGTTGTATGTCAATACAACGCGGTTTCTACACGGCACTACCATTACAACGTTGGCTTTACAATGCAAGTCGTTACCATGACTTGCGCTGTAGGGTGCAGGACTTAGGAATAGTAAGATTTACTATTCCAACACCAGCCTACGTACAGTAGGGAAGGTGTTGGAATAATAAATATACTATTCCTTAGCCTAGGGCGCCCTCCAGCGCAAGTCGTGGTAACGACTTGCGTTGTAAAGCCAGCTTTGTAATGGTAGTGCGGTGTAGAAACCGCGTCGTAAAGGATGTTCCCCATGAAATTTGTACGGTATATAGAAGTAGGGGCAGAGCTAGCAAACATTGACATACAGTCTGCTTTCAGGTTACTACCGGCACACTACTCAGATTTTGTTTTGTTGGGAATGCAATTTGGAGGAGTCATGTATGTGGATAAGTCTTGCCAATGGGTTGTGCTATACTGTACATTCTATTTGAAACATTTAGTACTTTCCTGCAATGGTTCTTTATGCAACAGTGTTGGCATAAATTGATTTGTCATTATCTGATCAGCTATTTTCTCTTTGAAGGACCATAGGGTTCTGTGCAATGTATGCAGGAGTTACAAAGTTTTCAGAAATGGCTCTTGATTTGGGTGTACGATTTGCCCCTGAAAAGATGGGTTGTCCAACAACGACGATTACTTTTTTAGGAATTGAGCTGGACACCAGTGAAATGATGGCACGTTTACCTACACATAAAGTACAAGAAATGCCATCTTTTTTAGAGTCAGTAAATGGAGAACAAAAGTTAGAATTCAAGAAAGTGAAAATGTTTTGGGGCTTCACAAATGTTGCCTGCAGAGTAGTGAGATCAGGGAGAACATTTTCTATACAGCTAGGATTTTCAATATCTGATGCCTCTCTCTGCCACATCACAGATTTCGTATTTCACCTGCAGTAAGAACAATTCTATGTATATGGGTGACTTTTGTGGAGCACTGCAATGGTGTTTCTTCGTCTTTTTTTGAGAACGCTACTATCTGGCAAGTACAGATTTTCTGAAGCTGCAAGTACAAAAGGTTTTGGTATTTTCTGGGAAGGTCAATGGTGTGTAGAGAATCAACCTGTGGCTGAGGCAAGGACTAAGCATTGCTTTCCTCGTATTCTTTCCTTTGATGGTTGAATTGTGGTTATGGGGGAAGAGCTTGCAAATAGGACAGTATTGTTCAGGGTGGATAATATGACTGTTGTGAAGGTAGTAAATACGTAACAGCCCAGAAATCGTAGAGTTTTGAGGCAGTTGTGCACATTTATGCTACATTGTTTGCAGCTGAACATTGTTTTCAAAGTGAGATTTATACTTGGGACATATAATAATTATAGCTGACGCATTATCCCAATTCACAGTGGCAGAACTTTCTCAGGTTGTCTCCCGGCGTGGACAGCGGGAAGACAGAAGTGCCCCAGAACATTTTGGCATGGGGAAATGAGAGTAGTTGAGTTAGTAGACAAGTCACTGGCATCATCAGCCAGAAGAAGTTATCTGTAATCTGGGCATTAAATTCAGAGCCATGGTAATACAGATTCCAGGGGAGATGATAACTG